>NC_044349.1:27715783-28990441 GCF_007364275.1 Archocentrus centrarchus | reverse complement strand
CTGGTCATACCTGAGGTAGGTATGGAAAAAAGTGCTACACGAAAAGGTGAAAATAAAGTGCTTTAAGTTGTTCTTAAGGCTAGAAAAGTACAATATAAATAGCAGTCTACTCTATTCCAATGAAAAGAGGGAAAAATGAACAGATTATTATGCTTCCAGCAAATTTTAAATTGAGCTTTTTTTATACTTAGCTTAACTGAATTTTCTCTTACAGGATTATGTTTTTATCTCAACTCAAAACTAGGACACGAGCCACATGAGATGCATACGTCGTGAACCTTGGTGCACGTATTATTATTAAATAACTCACATGAAAAATTACATCTTATTAGGCAATATGTCACCATTGAACACAAGAGACGAGGCACGTAGACTATTAAGCAATTAAGGAAAACGTAGTACAAATACAAGTAGGAATAAAGTTTAAACATTCCCTAAAACTGAGCCCCCCCAACACACACACACATTTAAGGCCTGTGTCTGCTCAGTGGACAGGTCAGCTGAGTAGGTGGAGCATGTAGATAAGCCTATCTGTGACTGTGTCCATCACACACTCGAAGACACCAACAGGCACAACAGAAAATGACCAGACACCAGACTGCAAGTAAAGAAAGACTCCTTTTTACTCATTCCTTATTATCTCCCTCTATCTGTTGGCTGGGCCTGCAGTTCTCAGTAGGGACACTTTGATAACATGGACCATGATTGAAGACCACCTAAATACACCCAGATTGTAGTATGTCATAAACTAAACAAAGCAGGGGTACAGTATGGAAGACAAAAGAACAGAAACTAAAGGGGGAAAATGGGGGAGGAGAGAAAAATGTGTATTTCTTAGTCTCTCTGCAAGCTGAGGGGGTGTAAGAGGAGAGGGACTGTAAAAAAGAAGAGGCGGAGGAGGAGGTGGGGGTGTTCCTATTGGCTCAGCCCTTGATTAACACCAGGCGTCCTGACAGGAAATGACCCGGCCAGTTCATAGCGCCAGGAGAGCTTCCATCTGGTGTCGAGGCTGAGTCCTCCACCCAGGAGAACTCCGAACCGAGCAGAAGTGAATGAACACATTTCACTTCCAGGACTGCTTAGAATAATCCCAGTGCTCGTACAGGACACTGTCATTCTGTTCCTGTTGTTCGAGGTCAAATGAGGCAAAAGCTGTGCTCTTTCAGTCTAGGCCTCCATAATCACGATCATCTTCTGTGACTTTATCAGTTTTCAATACAGCAAATTAGTTACGTGAACATTCTGTGACATGAATGAGGTGAAAGTTCAAGTCCACTGATTCAAAAAGTTTCATGGGGGGGGGGGTTGGGAGGGAGACAGGAGAAGGAAAGGGGACAGTTTAGGGAGGAAAGTGGGTACATTAAGACAGGTCATCTTTCACTGCTGACTGGAATTCTAAATGTAAACAAGTTCTTCCGCACCAACAGATAAAACGCAGATATATTGTAAAACCAAGTGGGTCTGGTAAAAAAAACAGACTCACATGCACGCATAGTGAACTGCACTTCTCAATACACTTATTTATGAATACTTTCTGAGCCAGGATGTGTGCTTCTATGACCATCAGACTGCAGAAAAATCACACGGAGACCCCCACAGACTCAAACAAAAACATCCTCCAACACCTTACTTCAATTCTGCTGCAGACTGTAAAGCAGAAACGTATGTATATACAGCAGCAAAGGTGTGTATGTGCAGAGAGGTATGCGCGTTTTTTGCCAAAACTCCTCCGCTGACTCCCTGTCCAGGGGTCACAGTGTGACCCACGCCTGCACTGACACGTGTGCAGAGGCCATGGGCCGCAGTCACATTTAAAGTCCCTTAGAGGCCAGCCTCGATGTGTGTCTGGTATGCATTTCTTTCTTTGCTTTATTAAGCAAAGCATGTGTGCATGTATTTGCAAGTCTGTGTGGGATCACGATAGTGTCTCTTTTCATCAAGCCTAATTCCCAGCAGAGATATAAGTGCTTACGAGCCTTTTATGATGTGCATTTCCTGTCATAAATAAGAAGCAGAGGGATTCTCAGATGAGCGCTAACACACTCCATAAAGCAAACAGAGGTGTAAACTACACACTGGGCCAGTTCTGTGAAATCTACCCGGCAAACCGTAGCTACTGCTGACTGAAAGGGTTTGCTGCCGAGTGATCAGAGCATAGGTATCATTTACAGTTACTGCAGACAGTACACAGTTCAGGAAAAAAGGTCTTTAAAACTATGATGCAAATAAATCCCTACCAATAGACACAAAGTCTCCTTGTCTCAAACACTGACAATTCAAAAGTTACTGGACTGAAGTTGTACAGCTTATATTTTACTACTTTTCTGAAAACATCTTCAGATCTGTGTCACTTTTTGGTTTCATTTAGATTTGAGTTTTATGATGTGGGTCAGAAACATGTAATGAATTTTTAATCAAGTATAACACAGCATGCAGTCTGATGCAGCAGAAAACATCAGTGGTTCTATCAATATATATATATACATCCATGCCTCTATTCATTCTGACCACCCAACTAATCCCAGGTCAGTATTCATTGCTTAGTAATAACCTTGAAATGAAGGTTTAACAGGTTTAACCCTCCTGTGACCAGAAAAAAACAGAGTAAGAAATAGATAAAATTATATCAACAGGTAAATGATAAACGGAGCCTAAATGAAAACTGGATGAATTTTGGTTAAGAAGCTTTAGCCATACCATAAAAATTATATAAAAATGCATGAAAAGGGCTACTTTTAAAAGTTTTCTTCTTTTCTTGCTAGTAAGTTTAATCACTTTCAACCTTTTAGGTTCAATACCATCAATATTGTGCAATATGAAACACAACACATCTCTGCAATTTAATGAGTAGCAAGCTCCCCCAAAACTGCAAGAGAAACTGCAGTGAAGACAGAGAGACAGAAGTTAATGGGCTGATTTTCCAAAATGTGTCTGATTCATCAGGATATGAACAGTCTCCCTTTAGCCCTGTCAAAGAGCAAGTATGTTACATAGGGAGTGGGAAATAAGAAAAGGTACAGTATCTGGCAGCACTGAGAAACAACCACAGTGTTGACTTGGGAACAGATTTCTTGGGTGCTAGACTGTGGGGCTCATCAAACTCTGTGTGTGGCCCAGCCTGTTAACCAGAGTGAAGACTCTGATGAGCTTTTGCTAATTAAAGCCTGAACTTCAAATCTTGAGCTTATCTGATGAAGCGAACTGGAGAGAACAACGCCGTGGGCTTCTTTGTTCACCCTGGGGTGTACACTTTTCACCTCATATATGTATGCATGTGTATGTATCAGTGTGTTTGTGTAACAGTAGCGGAAGTAAAGCAAGACCACCAATTAAAAATAATTGGGACTAATTTCATAAACAGTGCAACAGGGGGAATATATTTAATCAGGCACAACCATTAGACTAACTAATGCTCCACCCCCCCCCCCCCCCCCCCCCCACCCCCTGCAACCAGCTTGGTGCTCAAAGGAGGAGAAGAGAGGAAGGAGGTAGAGAAAAGAGAAAAAAAGGGAGAATGGAAAAAGGATGCATACAAGCAAAGAGAAGTCAAGTTTAAAAAGTAGGCAGAGTGTTGGTGGCCAGAGTTATGTGTGATCTCTTTCATGTCCCTTGACTGGCCCAAGCTGCTGTGCCAACCCAAACAGCAGCATAAGGGAGGTCTGACTCTCCAACTGCTCCCCTCTTCCTTGCCCCATGCACACCCCACTGACAGGATGAATAACAAACAAAATGTGTCACTGAGAAAGAGAGTGAGAGCGCATGCTGTGAAACCATTCCAGCTAAAATTCAAAATTTTCTCTAGAAGTCATACTGTAACTTTCTTTCCTTCTTCTGTCATCACAGCGAGTAAATCACAGGCATCAGCACAAACTGTGGACTGCACGCCCTGTACGCCCACACACTGACATAAGTATAGACAAACTATGATCCATCATCCTGAACCAGCTAGATGTCCTAGAACGGGGAAGTAAGAACATTTGAGTCTTTTGTTGTCCTCTGTACCACAATGCTGAGAAAAAGTGGGAAAAAACTAGAAGAAGAGGGAGTAGGTTTGATACTGAACCAAAGAAAACCAAAATTCACCAAGGCTGACAGGAAACAAATTCATAAAGCACATAGGAATGCAAAATTTTTGCTCTCCCGCCACCATAAATGTAGTTTTTGCCACAACTGAATGAGGGATTAACAGTAAATGCTTGGAGCTATTTACAACTTGCACACATCACACACACCACATCCATATACACGACAGCCTGCCTGCAGCCAATCAGACTCTAGGTTTCAGGACAAACTGGGCTCCTTATCCAATCCCATCATTTGCTCTGTCTGTGATGCCTTGCCTTGGACCAATCCGCTTCATTCCAGATGCGGTGTTGGCTGCGGAGCATTTGGTTTAAGAGCTCATTTCCCAGTCTGGAATAAGCGGAACAATTTTCTTGGATGAATACTGTTCAACCCTTTAATCAAAGCCATGCCCTAAAACAACAATACATACTGCAGACATACTGCAACATGTCTATAGTATAAAAATTCATTTCACATACTGACAATGATGAGAAAGCCACACTGTATGCACAAAGGCAAACTTACAACACAAAGAAGGACTGTGATGAGAATTGGTATTTAATTGCTGGTGATATTCTAGCCATTATATCTGAATTTATGAGCATTAAAAGGGCATTAAGCCACACTCCTTCACTGGCCAACATGTTGTCTTACTACCAGAAACATTAATACTGTAGTTTATTTCGAGTCAGTCCCATATTCACGGCCCATAAATACTCAGTACTGTGCCAAATCTTTTACTGAAAATAGCCCCTCATAATTTTAGTGTTTTCTCCGGTTTGAGAAATTTTGCTAAAAACAACACTGCCCAAAGGAAATAATTATTTTCATCAACTATTTTTTTTTTAAAAAGTGCTTCTTTGTGAAATACACTATAGTGCCAAAAGTATTCATTCACCTATCCAAATCATTGAATTCAGGTGTTCCAGTCACTTCCATGGTCACACGTGTATAAACCAAGCACCTAGGCGTGCAGACTGCTTCTACAAACATCTGTGAAAGAATGTGTCGCTCTCAGGAGCTCAGTGAATTCCAGTGGGGTACAGTGGTAGGATGCCATCTGTGCAACAAGTCCAGTCGTGAAATTTCCTCACTACTAAATAGTCCACAGTCAATTGTGGAAGTGGAAGCGATTGGTAAAATCACAGAGTGGGGTCAGTGGCTGCTGAGGCGCATAGTGTGCAGAGGCCGGCTACTTTCTGCAGTCAATCGCTACAAACTTCATGTGGCCATCAGATTAGCTCAAGAACAGTGAGTAGAGAGCTTATTGGAATGGGTTTCCATGGCTGAGCAGCTGCATCCAAGCCTTACATCACCAAGAGCAATGCAAAGCACTGGATGCAGTGGTGCATGTTCTCTGGAGTGACGAATCACATCTCTCCGTCTGGCAATCTGATGGACAAGTCTGGGTTTGGCAGTTGCCAGGAGAACGGTACTTGTCTGACTGCAATGTGCAGTCAGACAAGTAAAGTTTGGTGGAGGTGGGGGGGGGGGGGGGGGGGGGTTATGGTGTGGGGTTGTTTTTCAGGAGTTGGGCTCGGCCCCTTAGTTCCAGTGAAAGGAACTCTTAATGCTTCAGCATACCAAGACATTTTGGACAATTTCATGCTCCCAGCTTTGTGGAAACAGTTTGGGGATGGCCCCTTCCTGTTCCAAAATGACTTTGCACCAGTGCACAAAGCAAACCTAGTCATCCATGTAACATAAATGAGCACGTTTGGTGTGGAAGAACTTGACTGGCCTGCATAAAGTCTTGACCTCAACCCGATAGAAAACCTTTGGGATGAATTAGAGTGGAGACTTCTCATCCAATATCAGTGTCTGACCTCACAAATGCGCTTCTGGAAGAATGGTCAAAAATTCCCATGAACACAAACACACTATTTGTTTCAAGGAGCCTAGTGCATGTGTGACTGCTTACAGGGCTTTTTGGTAAACTGTTGCAGCTCTCTAAATTTAAGGCTTACTGAAGCCATTACATTCATTTTCTATGATTCCTTTTAAGCAAGGTCCACAAATAAAGTGATCTGCTCAATGCACATCAATTATAACTGACATTTGGCCACCAGAGGACTTCAATTGCCTTTACCACCCTGCTATATAGTATGTCAGTCAATGATATCCTCAACTGCCATTGGTAGTTGAGGATATCACTGGCCTCAAAGTTAAGTTTAACTCATGACCTGACAGCACTGTGTCACTAACAGTTATTCCGCCGGATGTTGCTACAAATTGCTGAATGTCAGTGACAGTCCATAGTCACATAGCTCCTCGTCTCTCCCATAAGTAAACACCCATTTAGAGTCAATCAAAGGCAGATCCACTCTTCATTCATCATGCTGCCAGCTGTGGACTAGCTGCCAACTGTGTGTAGCTTTTAACTGAGCTTGTGGGCATCCTTCTTCTTCTTCTTTAGCATGAAAGGACAGACAGCAGGGGGAGCATACGTATGTGCCCCTTGTCTGTTCAGGAAAAATTGTTACTCATAAAAAACAAGTACGGTCACGTTTTCAGAATTTTTGTATTGGTTCTTGTGACATGCCTATAGGCGGTTAGCTTTACTTGCTTGGACAAAGACATCAAGTTAAACTACTTTTTGTGGCGTGCATCATTCTCAGACAGAGGAGGCTTAATAAAGCAGAGAGATGAAACCGCTTAGTTAATGCGCTTGTCCATTCTCCCCCCCCAAAAAAAGAAAAGAGAAAAAAAAGTTTATGCTTTTGGATATTAGATATTTAAAATGAGCCTCACCTTATGTAATCAGATGTAATATATAAACATGCCAACAGTTTATCTGTCTGTTTAACTGTAATTTCCCCATTGTGGGACTAATAAAGGTATTCTTATAAAACCATTCAGTATTTATTCAAGGACTGAATGAATGAATGGGACAGATGATAATATTACTACAGATAGTTCATCGCTAAAACCAACTGACAAATCTTGACTAAACATCCCGGATATAAGTGAAAAATACAAAACAGTATGACTCAAGAGATTCATGTGCTTAGTTTTTTTCTTTTGTAAAGATGCAGTACTTTTGCAAGATTGCAGTACTGTCTCTTTCTGCCACCAGTCTGGCTACGCCCAGAGAAAAACAAGAAAAGTCTATATGCTTGCTTCCTCCATGCTGCACTCTTGAGCCTTCCATCCCTTTAAAGATGAACACTGTCTACAATCTTGATATTTGTCCCTGATGCAAATTTGTGGGCCAAAATTCACCCAAGTCATGAGGGGAAAGTTTTTACTGCCCTCATTAGCATTCATATTCCTATAAAAATGCCAAACATTCACCTCGTGCTAACTGAAGCAAGTTACTCAAACAGTGCTTATTTAACCCTTGCCACACACATGCTTGTTTGAATATATTAAAAAAAAGTTAACAGGAGTTTAACGAAAACTAAAGTCCACTATGGCTGGCAGGAAACATGGAACAGAAAACAAATCTGCAGTGACGACAGTCTGAGGAACACCATTTCCTGAAGATGATCTTTAATTAAGTTCCCAGAAGGAGGTAGTTAGAAGGGTTAGGGTGTGTTGCTGCTTACTATCCCAAACTTACTTGTCCTTATTTGTTACTCTTTTTTCCTGGCATTCTGGCTTGTGTATATTATTCTTGTGTTTCTGCACCGTGTTTGCGCTTGCACTTTGTGTTTCTGTGTATCTGCATTGTGTTAGCTAAGCTCTCGCTGCTTACTGTAGCCAAGGGGAACAAAATAAAAGAATTTGTAAAAACATTGTTCTCATGGCGACCGGTTTTCTTTGAATGTCTGGTTTCCATTTGAGTCCTTTAATTGGGGGAGAATGTCACAATCAATGTTTTGCTCTGGATGCTGAAAGAGACGACCTCCCGACTCATGTTACCCCAGCCAAGCACTTCATCGGCTGCCATAAAACCTTTCTCGTAGACACTCGTGCGTGCACGCACACAGGCTCAGATTTAAAAGAGTGCGCACGCTGCCAAATTACACTGAATGGGCGAGACATGCGCAATGTGAGCACATGCACACATTGTTTTTTTTTCTGTCTAAAGCACACCTGGCACACCATGACAGGCTAATTTGCAATGAAGTGTTTATAACAGAGAGTCAGGTTTTTAACATGAGCCACATCTCACAGCCTGTGCCTGCCAAGAGGCCCCTCAACTCCAAACTACACTTGGCCAAGTAGAACAGGAAGAGTGAGAGAGAGAGCAAGAAAGAGGGAGAGAGAGAGAGTAAAAAATACACAAGAGGTATCACCAATCATTATTAGTGCTTTACACAGATTTACCAGCCCTGTGTATACCATATGACCCTATGTGTGAATGAGATGAAAAACCCCAATCCCAGTGTATTATTTCAGGGTGCGTGCTAAGGTACAGCCAAAACTAAAAGTAGGGCTAATTATGAACTATGTGGCAGGGGAGGAGAGGCTCAAGGTTAAAGATGCCATTACTCTGGGAGGTACAGTCAGCTGTGGTGTGGAGGTAGACCGTTAATTTGTCTTAAGAGTGGCTCTACCACACAGTTACCAGCTCAGCTAAACCAGTAAAAGGTCTGGTGAAGAACAGAGAAGCCCAAGAAATCAATAAACTCATGTCTGTTAGCTTTAAAAGGGTAAAAAGAGGATTCCTGTAGGTGCACACACTACAGGTTAATCGTAATGTTGTGGAAGGGAGGCTGTAAGGGTTAAAGGTAAAAGTAATTTCTCTCTCACGCTTATCCAAATGTTTAAAGTTCAGATATTACCACAGACAACAGTGTAGCTGCCTGGCAAACTCAGTAGAAAATGTGTGTGGGTGTGTGTGTGTGTGTACAACAAAGTGTGTGACACGACTGCAGGAAAAGGATGAGGTGTAAAGACTGTGATAAAATTCCCCCTACTCCAAGAAGTGGAGGAGCAATAAACAAACCAGTTGCTCTCACTTTCCTACCACATGTCTACAAAACTGAACAGGCTCCTAAAAGCAATGATGAAGCTGTGATGGCAATAACTTTCTCTCACCAGCCAGTTTCTGAAGCAATGGGCTGAGTTCTGTCTCTCGGGTGATGACTAGGGTGAGCGCTCCTATCAGGTCCCTCTCCAGCTTCTCCAGCTCCTCCTCTGTATCATGATCTGCGGGCTGTGCCTCATCAGCCAGGGAGTACAGATAGACCAGCAGGAGGATCAGCTCATCGGGACCGCACTCGTCCTCCCTGAGCCTCGACCCTGAGGCTGAGGCGTCCTCGCTTCCACGGGGCTTCATCAAAGGCAGCAGCTGCCTCAGCACAGCAGGGAAGTCAGAGTCTCCGAGAGCCTGTGACAAGCACACAAACACATGAAAAACAAGCGGTTAGTCAGTAGAATGCAGTTATTTGAACCTTGCAGGGGTTTCATTATTTTTAATGATCATACCAGAAAATGACTAGCTGCTTGATATGGATATTTCTCATAGGAATGATTGGACATGTTTGGAAAACATACGTTCACGCTGGAAGTTAAATATCAATAAAATACCAATATTATTCTCATGTCTCTATGCCAAATATGAAGCCACCACAATTAACCTGTTAGTTTAGCTTAGTGGAAAGTCCAGGACTTCATTAAATGCTGTTTAACTCTTTTGCAGGGGCTTGTTTACAGTTTTTAGTGGTTGTGTGCCAGTGGCTCCAAGACAGTGGAGGTAGAGCAGGTCACCTACTAATCAGAGGGTTGGTGATTTGATCCCTGGCTGCTCCAGTCTACACACACAAGTATCCTTGGGGAAGATGCCAAACCCCAAGTTGCTCTCCAATGTGTTCACTGGAGTGTGAATGTTAGATAGAAAAGCATTTAGGAGTAGAAAAAAGTGCTGGTGTGAATGAGGGTGAATATAAAGCACTTTGAGTGCTCAAGTAGAAAAACGCTATAAGAACCAATCCATTTACACATGCTTCAAAAGTACAATGTACAATATCGTAAAAAAGTATTTTCTGCCTTACTGATTTTTTTTTTCATTTTGCATAATTGTCAAACTTACATATTTCAGACCATTTTAATAATAGTAAAAGATAACTCAAGCAAATACAAAATGCCATTTTTAACTCATAATTTCATTTATTCAGAGGAAAAAGGAAAAATTATTATTAAGAGGAAAAGCTCTCCAAACTATTTGGGCTCTGTGTGAAAAAATAATTGTTCCCCAAACCTAATAACTGGTTGTACCACCCTTGGCAGCAAGAACTGCAATTAAATGCTTGTGATAACTGGCAATGAGTTTTTCACATTGGTGTGGAGGAATTTTTTGGCCCATTCCACTGCAGAATTGTTTTAATTCAGCCACACTGGCACTGGCACTGCAGGTACCAGCTCATTTACCACTTACAAACTGTGGTTTAAATCAACCTAAATCGATATCTAACTGGCAGATGCTAAGCTGTAAGCTTACAAATGGGAGGCTCGCAAAACATAGCTGCCTTCAAGGCAAGGGTGACGTGAAAGGTAGCTGAGTTAGCATTACCACATGGATCCTAATCTGTAATCATGATTACTGCAAGATGTGCCGGTTCTTACAGTGTTTTCTTTTCTAATGAGCATTTACGTAAACAGATTCAAACATATGACAGACAACATACAATTCAACAAAGTACAGTCGAGCACAAATAATATTGATAGCCTTCCCCCAAGGCTAAATTTCAGATTATCTTTATGTATAGAAATAAAGTAGTAAAGTCTGCTTTTTGGTATGGAAAGTTGCTAATATGGAAATTATATTCAATAATTATGAAACAGAAATGAACATTGTAGAGGATACCATTTTGGAAATTTCTTGTCTATAAAATTAATATAAATTTTTATTTTGAATGACACAGTGGAAAATAATGGATATAACATCAGTTTTGTCACAGTCAAAACTGCAAACAGGTTCACTGGCAGGTTTTTGTAGCCAAGGGTAGTCTCTAATTTTTGTAAGAACAGTTTCCAAAACATGATTAATTATCAAAAGTTACTTTTTTTTTTTTTTTTTCAATCAAACCCCCATTGTTCAACCATCACAGCTACTTGATTTTCATACCCCCCCCAGCAGTTTGTACAGTACAGGCAAAATTTGAAAATAAACAAAAATGAAGAATATAGTGCATTGGGATGTAAACTATTTACATTACTTGACATAATTAAGCCATATGTATACATTCTTGTTGGCTGGAATAAGTGCGTAAATACTGTGTTGCACTGTAAGTGTTTCAATCATGGGGACAGTGTGAGTGAGCTCATCGTTCCATTCGCTAATTTTACAACTCGGAGTGGCTGAGGTAATGCTTAATTTTGTTTTATTCTTTTGTTGGATTTGCTTGGATACAGAACAATTTTTTTTCCACCCTCTCTTTCTATCACAAACACACACACATACAAAGACACACACTCACAAAGCCAACATTTGGGGCAATGTTTATGTGCAGTGACCTGTTTTTGTGAGCCTGTCTGAGCAGGTCTGAATAGTCAGGCCCTCATGACGGTTGGATGGTGTTCTAGTCCAACATGCTGTAGATCACAGGACCGTTTTCGGAACAGTGGCCAGTCTCACAACAAGGGTGAGCTTATACAGACCTGTAAAACAAGGGTGTGGAGCTAATCTGTTCGATGAACAGCATGAAATTCAAATGAAAAAAAAAAAATGGATGAATGGCCAAAAAAGGGGAAAACAGAGACAAGAAAGTCAAAAATAAAGCAATGCAGAAAAAGAGCTAAGAAAGACACTGAGGTATTACATGAGTAATTAACCGTCAGATGATAGTATGGGGGGGGGGGTTCTGACAGACGATAGAATGCTTGGGTCGGATGTAGCTGCAAATGCCCACATGGATATGGATATATTTCATTTGACAAGGGATTCCTTTGTAAAGACCTTTGTGTTTCTCTCACCAAGACAAACACGCTCTGAAAATGAGGAGCTTTGGATGTTGTGGAGGGCCCTGTGGGGGGATCCTGTATCTGACCCAGAAGAACTACTCACTGAGCCAAAGATGCAACACAGTCCAGAGACGGTGAGCCAAAGCCACAGAGCTGACTGACTGTCCCTTAAGAAGTAGAGCTTATGGTGAAGCTCTGGACAGTTGTTTCAAAAACAAGGGCACCTACAGTGACTCAGGTGATATTTGCAGTTTCATACATCATAAATACTCTGAATTAAAGTGGCAAGAAAAGGCCCTGACTGAATCAGTATCAGTCACATCCTGCAAGCATGCAGGTATCATAGGAACACACTCTTATATGTATGTTCACTCTAATGAGGCCCCCTTCCTGCATCAGACCCTGGCCAACCCCTCGGCCCTGGGGACTGCTCAAACACAATTCCACCACACATTTTTCTTCTTAAACATTGTGAAATCAAATACCTCTCCAAGCTGCTCTCATTTGAACTGCCAAACAATGCTTGGGATCTTTCCCTTGCTCATTCTGCTTGCGGACGGCAGTGAGGAAAGACAGACAAAGAACATTACGGGTTTCTTGCTGAAATGCAAACTGCTGAGCACTTTCACCCTCCTCTCTAACTTTAGAACAAATATTGATTACCTGCACTTCTGTCTGAGCCAGGACGCTCAATTTGATCTTTCGGGTTCGAAAACAAACGTGTCACTGTCAGCAAATTACATTTTCATTTCGACCAAAGCTGGCTTGAGAAAGTACCGGTTGCACTATAACTTTGGCATCAGAAGCTCTTGTTATATGGTACTGCAGAGAGGAGGAGCTGAAAGACGAGATCTAGCGTTTTTGGGCTCCAACAAAAACTAGCTCACTCAAACATTATAGTACATATTGTCAGCTGTAAGCATTCAGTGTTTTTTTTTAGTGTCTGCTCTTGCGGTTGAAACTTCTGTTTGACAAGCTAAGCCCCACCCCAAATAACATCACTTGTGGTAATCACACTACAATAGAGGTTGAAAGCATTTAATTTAGTATATCATACAATTTTTTTTTTTTTTTTTATGTATCTTGGTTCCCATGCGGTACGGTGGTGCGATTGTTAGCACTGTTGCTTCATTTCAAATCCACTGGCTTGGCTGGAGTCTTTCTGCGTGGAGTTTGCACGTTCTCCACGTGCATGCGTGAGTTCGGCTTCTTCCCACAGTCAAAAGACACGCACGTTAGCGTAGTTGGTGATTCTAAATTGGCCGTAGGTGTGAAACTGAGCAAAAATGGTTATCTATTTCTCTGTACTACTCCTGCAATAGAGTGGCAACATGTCCAGGGTGCACCCTGACTCTCATCTCATGACAACTGGGACAGGCTCCACGCCTACCGTTGCCATGAATCGGAAAAGCTGAAGAAAATGGATGGGTGGCTGGCTGGCTCCCAACCTTTGTGGCTTGTGGCCTTTTCAAATGAAGCAATGGCCACTGTGACAGATCATGACATGTTTTGGCAACAATGTGCGTTCGGGTTGTGAGCATTTCAAGTTAAGAATCAGTCTTTGTTTCTTACATTAATATATTTGGATGACATTTTAGAAAAAATAGGAAAACCTCATGATACCAATATTTATTTGGTAAACGACTACCCGCCCCGAACCAACTGCTTCAACTTGTTTAAAATTTATTTTACCTTTATTTAGCGCCAGGTCAGTTTCTTGGTTTTGTTTGCAAGCAGGGAAAGAATGGACTGGGAGATTGACAAATGCATTGCTGCAGTATCTGCACTGAGGTGGACACTGTACTGCCCTGCTGTGGCAAAGAGAGACCTGAGTGTGAAGGTGAAGCTGTCAATTTAATGGATGCTCTACATTCTTACTCTCACCTATGACCATGAACTGCCGAAAGAATAAGACCGCAGATATAAACAGCAGAAATGTGCTTCCTCCAAAGAGAGGGTGAACTCTCCCTAAGAGTTAGGGCAAGGACTTCAGTCATTGAGGAGTGACTCAAAGTAGAGGTGCTGGGCATCAAATGGATCCATTTAGGTGGTATTACATGTGGTATTTCTGGCAATTTTAACGTAGGAGAAGCTGGAGAGGTTGTGGCTCTTAACTGGCTTGGGATCACCTCAGTATCCCCTCAGAAGAACTGTAAGCAGGTAGGGAGGCCTGTACATTTTTACTTAGACTGCTGCCCCCCTGCTGTAGAAAATGGAAGGATATATAGATTCCCACAAGAACTGCACATTACATTTGCATTTAGAACTTCAAATAAACTGCATTTTTTTTTTTGTATTCATCCAGTGAACATGTGGTTTTTGAACACCCAATGAAATCTTGCACTGTTAACATAGTTTGTTGAAATTAACACAAGGACACACTCCCGTCGCAGATCAGTATAGAGACAGTCAGAAACTCATATCACATATCAAAACATGTGTAGTATACACTTGCCCTTATTTCCAAGATTGTACAAATCCAGAGTATTCCTTGCTAACCCACGTGTATAAACTGTGTACTGTTATATGCGCATGTTTTCACATACAAGACAAGTGTGCTCTGCAACCAGGTCCTTTCAAGAGATCTATAAAAGCTGCTGTCAGCTGCATGCCATGGCGCCAGAGCAGGAAATGGAAGTCTTGGTAGAGAACTGAGACTGAGCTGAGTGAAGCTGAGTGGGAACTCTGACTAAAGCGCTCTCTCCAGGACTGAAGTTAAATTCAACAATGGCCGACTCACGACTCTGGCACACGGGATAAGCGGAAAGGTGGTGGTGAACTGTACACCTCTGTGAACATGATGGAGTGAAGTAAACTGTGCTTTCAGTGGAAATTTAGAACAGCCAGGAGTGTTTCATTCAGATTATTTCAGAAGATAATTTAACCACAAAGAAAGATTAAAATGCAGAGTAAGAATTTACAAAAGAAATGATAAGACTTTGGCCAGTGCAAGTTCCAAGTTCTGGACCTCATACAGCATTTAAGTACTTCTTATTGGTTTACAGATCAATGCATCAGCAAGTTAATGCACTCAAAAACTGCCAGTTAAGTTCATGCCAATGTGTATTTAATTCAAGTGTAATTATCAAGCATATGTGCTGTAAGAGTCCTTTTCTTAATCACAGTATTTATCTAAACTCACATATCTTACAGTGTTTCCCAGGAAACACTGTAAGATATACTCCCAATGACAGAAAGATTGCTGAATTCATGACACGTCTACTCTATAAAGAGTGCTGATTTAGTGGCGGCCTTACTGCCGTAATAGCAGGAAGCTAGCATTATTATTATTATTAAAGAAAATTACTGAATCCACTGCCCCTGCTGCCATGCTCTAATGTGACCATTACACACAATTATAGAATAACAATGGCATTACTCTGTCAAAACAAAGCTAATTTTAGGGCTTGCAATTACTCAGACAAAGCCATTACTTCAAATTACTTGAGTTTCTTATCATGACATAGTATTTCTCTAAGAAAAGCTGACTTTGGATAAAAATATAGAACCTGTCTTTGTTCCTCAAATAGGCTCAGGAGATTGGCTGATGCAAAGTTTGCCAGTGGGTTATTGGTAGAAAGCTGAAATGTCACTGACATCTTGCTCAGACCTTTACACCAATCATAAGCTTGCTCTTCCTTATGTTCTGGTTTAAATATGCCTGCCAGTGATTGACAGATTACTGTTTGGCAACTCCAACCATCTTGGAGTCCATAAAGGCTCAATCTCGCCCAATCACAGAGTCGGGCCAAACTCCGCCCCTGCCTAGTGCTGCCTGCACAGGAAACCAGCTCCAGATGCAGCCCCTGGAGGAAGGTGAGTGTTTCAGATGCAGTGCAGTGCACTAACCAGAACCAGGCCTCTCTTGCATTGCTCCCTGCCTGCACAATGAACCTTTTTCTGGGCCTGAGGGCAGGGGGAGGGGGTGGGTGTTGGAGGTGTGGGTCCTTGTGGGAGCATGAACAAAGTTGGCTATAGGTGAGATGTTCTAGTCGACCAAAGACTCTCTGGCCAGGAGTCACCTCAAAGAGCTTTCAGACAGTTTATCATTACCATAGGAACCAGAAAAAAAAACCCCCAAAAAAACTCATTTGAATTCTTTTGGAGAAGCACACATGTGCTTCATTTGCAAATATATAATCACATCCAATTTGCATTCACAAATAACAACACGCAAAGCTGGAAGGGATACAAGTAAATGTCTAAAAACAAAATACATAAATCCTCAAGAAAAGAAGGCAGCATCTAAAGTTTGCCTCTAAATTATGTAAGGCAAGCTTACTATTGATTTGTAGTAGAACAGCTGGAAGACAAACAAATAAGTCTTTACCCTCAGGGAAACTGGCAGGGTTCTCAACATGTAAACAACACCAAAAGTCAGAGCAAACTCACGTTCTCTTAATGAACAAGCCTTATCTAAGCCCGCTGGCACGAGTGCACGTGTACAGTATCTCAGCGGGGACACATGGTCATTGTAACCTGCTGCGATGACAATGACGGATCTGAGAATAGGTTCACCATTTATTAAAAGGCGGAAATTTGCCTCAAGTTAAGGAGGAATGGAAAAATAAAGTTTATATCTGGATCTCTTTTAACAGCCATTACTCTGTCTTGTGTGAAAGGTGCGGATGTTGCATCAGGTCTTTAACCAGAACAGCGGAAACTTTAGACACAAAGAAGAGCACATAGGATCACAGATATACTGAGCAGCGGAAAACCAACTTAAATCACTCAACTTTGTGCAAAACTAGCTTGTATTTGGTTTATTTTTCCCTACATATTGTCTGTCTTTTAAGGAAACAAAACAATAAATTAGCCATAGAAATGAAGGCTTTTGGATTTTGTATGTATATGCACAAAACCATTCTCTACCGTCAGAAGATTTTTATCAGCAAATATTTGCAGAATTTATTCATCTTTGTCCAGTTTTGCATGTGTTTCATCGTGTTGTAGTGCACTGAGTTCTCAGGCTGTTGTAAAGAATGTGAGACAGCTTAGTAGTTAGTACTTACTGGTAAGGTGACCCCCAGTCTGGTTGCACCAGCCTGATGCCTGTTATGCTTGTTGGAACACAGACACATAAATCTTTTGTTTTAAATGAAGCCTGAATTACCACACACTGTTTGAGGTGTGTGTTTTGGTTCTGCTCAGCCAAGTAGCCTGGCTGCTGATCTGCACGCTAGACTGTTGGAAGAGACTGCTGCACACAGAGGGATGGATGGTCAGCTGGCCCTCTGTCTGTACGAGTGAAAGCTTTCGGCGGCTTTTACATCAGTATTCCTCTCTTTCACCTTTTATCCTCTTTAATCAGCTGTCTCCCCATGCAACTCTATGTCTTTTATCTGCATTTTTCCTCTTTCACTCTCTGTGTGTCAAAGGTTGGTTTGGCACACAGCTTGTAGACTATAATTTAGAGGAGACATGAGACCCAATCACAGAAACAAACACAGTCCCTGCACTCCGCCCTGTCACCGCCAGTCAGCCACATGCTGGTCACTGTGGCTGGATTCTGTCTGCCTGGCACACGACACCATGCCTGCTTATCTCACTTAGACTAAGACCTGCAGTTCTTTAGCTATTGGTTGGTAAAATATGCAAGCTAGAACTCATACAAGCTTTTAAGGTAGTAGACTTAAAGTGTTTGGAAACATGAGGGAATTAATGAGGCTTTTTATTTTTTATTTTTTTGCTGCATAGGCTGCAACAGATTATGGCGCAATTCACCAGATGAGAGTTACTCTGCAGCCACAAACCCCAGGGCCATGTAAAACCTCCCGCACTTTTCTCACACTGAGAAAGACTAAATCATACGTAGACACATGCGCATGCACACAGAAACACACAAACATCCCCCTAATACTGCCAAGGATAGTACATTACATCCACTACTAATTGACTCAGGAGGCTCCAGCAGGGAGAAAACATCCTGAGGTAAACACACGGTTTCTAGACGAAACAGAATGAAACAACCGCAATCTGTCCGACGGGATTCAAAGCAAAACAACTGTCTTTGACTGTCTTTACTGTTCCTCAGTTTCACTTTCCTGTGCATCCATTCAGAACAGACATAAGATTCATAATCACTTTTCTTTTCATGCATCATAATTTTTTTTTTTATATTGAAGGAACATGAAAGATTAAAACAGCCCCTCTGAATCCAGGGTCTGTCTCACACATGCATGAGAGGTTGCATAGTTGAAGGGGCAGGGTGGTTGGGGGGTTTGAGCATAGTTAACCAACAAAAAAAAAAAGAAAAAAAAAAAGATGTTTTTTCAAAATAAGAGTTTGGCTTGTAGTAATAGGGAAAGTGTGGGCGAAATTCTAATTTGTAGGTCATTATTGGCAGTTAAGCATGATCCTTTAATGTGTTTAAACTTGATTTATGAGAAGGAAAACACATTTTTAAGTTAATGTGAGTCTGTTTGCATAAGAAAGGGATAGAGTTGTTGCCTCTGAGAGATGCTGCACTTTGATACAGATCCAGGGCTTGAGGAGAATCACAAACATTAGGGGGCACTGCTGCACCATGACAAATCCGACCCATGAGTGCACCCTGCATGGCCTGAACCACGTCTGTTTTCTTTCCCTCCAAAACTCCATCCTGGAAAAGGCTTCAATGGGCAGGAAATGGGCTGCAGTTAAAATGAATATTTTTAAACTATACGCTGAATATTGGTAGGCCACTGCTCTGGGATTGTCTTGCATAAGCTGACCTTAGGTCTGTCCGTGCAGAAATTTCTAATCCAGCAGTGTGTCATCACAGGCTTCTGCAGAACTCTGTCATTGGTTAGTTTATGTATTGAAGTTTGAATAAAACATGGAATTCATTATGAATAAACCGAGAGCTGCATCACTGACTGCTGTTCTCTGATGTGACTCATTACTCTGAGGTACAGCTAGTGCGTTGTCTGCCTCTCAAAGGAGGAGGGTAGTGTGTGTGTGTGTGTGTGTGTGTGTGTTGAGGAGATATATCGTCCGCCACATATGGGAGAAGGCAGGACTTCTTTTCTGACCTCACATTAACACAGAGGTCAGAGGTAACACTGTATTTACTACAGAGCACTTATAAATGAAAAAAAAGAAGCAATGGGCACATCTGTTTTAAAGCAATGGTGTTGGTAAAGGAAGAGTGTGTAATTTGTCTGTTTTTGTGTGTGTGTGTGTGTGTGTGTAAATATGGTCTACATCATAATCTCGATTGTCTAGCCAACCTGTCTCACTATCTCAGCGATGGACACTGACAAACACGCCTACTCGTGGTGGCTCTTCCCTAAACATTTATAGAATACTCATACACACACATGGGTGGATGCTGAGATGCACTGGAACATTTTAACATTTTAAAAACAAACAAAAAATCCTGAAAGACTTACAATAAGAATAAATACAGAGACAAGGAAAGATGGAGGAAAAGTTGGGGATAATGGGAAGGGAGACCTCCTCTGAGAGATGCTATCGGTGAGTGAGCTAGAGCCCAGGATGCTCCCCGATGACCTAATTTGTGATGAGACTCAGACCGGTTCTTTATCAGTCTATTATGATTAACCAGGCCATTTTACTGTCTGAGCTGGGGCTGACTTTAGACATCTCAGTGTTCAGAAAAATTGCCAAAGTGTGAAGGAAGACCTGCATTTCACTGTGTGCATGCAAACACTGAAATTAAAGCCACGACTGACCGCATAATAAAGACTTACAGGCAGTGCCTTCTATCAGTTTTTTATTGGAAAGACACGACTCATAAAGGAGAAAAGAAAATCGGGTTAGGAAACTGAAGCCACAGTGAGGGCTTGTGATGAAAGGAACTTTCAAAATAAAAGTTGAGAAGCAATAAAAAATGTGTATCTCTAATTCTCCCTTCATAATTTGAAAGTATATACACTTCACTTATCATTATTTTATTCATCTATCTCAGAACTTGAAGTGCTTCACTCACAAATACTCCCTTGCAGGGCATTTTTTTTTAAACACACTAACTTGTCCCTCTGTGCTCAGCATGTCAGAGCAGTGGATCATGAAGAGAAAGCTTGTTCTGTGAGTAATCGGAGGCCTGAGATGGGTTACTTTCTGCACGCACAACAGTCCTCTGTCACACATACATACAAGCATGTCACCGCTAATACAAGTTTAGCTTCGTCTTACTAAGGCGCACACACCAGATTACATGCAACAGAAGCCATACGTGTCATGCTTATGTTTACTGACGTGTCACAGGAAAAGCTAAACACAACACAAAATGCAGGCAAGAATGAAAGAGAGCACAGACATACAGAAATCTGTCTGTAGACTACATGTCTGCACATTAACACCCTTCGCCATGCATGAATTCCATCTGTTATAACACTGAGAATCGGAGGGCTTAACAGGATCTTTTTTTGGCAATTCATCTGAGCCTGACCCACATTTCATGAAAGGGGTTAAAGACTGATAGCCGCAAACAAGTACAGGGGCTGAAGGAGACAGAAGTTGGGGTCAGGGTGGAGACAGGCAGGGTGATGAGTACATGGCTGACTTCTCTTTATGTATGTATGTATGTATGTATGTATGTGTGTGTGTGTGTGTGTGTGTGTGTGTGTGTGTGTGTGTGTGTGTGTGTGTGTGAAAATGAGACACAGTCCTGGTCTGCTGACTGTGGTTCAAAACACAGTCTGAAATAGAACAATACAAACAAAATCACCCCGGATTTCTACTGCACAAACATTCCCAGAGCTTTAAGCCCACAGCTCAGCTAAAAACACTAACAGGAGAGGCACCGAGACTAGCTTAATACCAGCTAACACCTTTTTTTCAACTTTGTCTTGGACACAGCACATCATCCTCTTCATTTCTGGCTCCCCATTCCCAGATTCACTTCCATAGTGTATTAGAAAGATTTTCTGGGTCTTGTAAATGCAGAGGTTCGGGGAGACCAGTCAGGAGACTATTCTCTTCACTGGTCTCCCTGTGCCCATTTCTATTGACTGGTCTATACCAGTCAATAGAAATGGGCACAATTTCATGAACCTGAGCAGTCTCACACCCTAATACAAGTGAAAAGATGGAAAATTGTATTGTACTGAATAAAATTTGAGCAAATATTTTATTTTACTATTTAAACACAACAAAAAAACAATTTTTAAGAGCAATTATTTAAGGGTTTGTTCAACTTTTAGGTTTGACTAAAAGCACTCTTGCATGATGTGTAACTGAACAAAGCCCTCATCAGGTGTATAAAAGTGGATTAAAAAGTGTATGAGTGCATAAAACACCACAACTGTGTGAAGTCTGCCAGAAACGAATCTGGACTGTGTTCATTGTAATTCATTCATAATCTTGCATGAATTACGAATTGAGTCTTATTTTACTTTCAAATGTTTACACAAAATGGCATCATGGCAACCATGTTGTGAGAAAATTAATATACTTTAAAACTAATGAAAAGGGTAAGTTAATCTGATATTTTATTAAAAAGAAGTATGAAAACCCACATTGTAATTTAGCCAAATATCGAGCATCATATATACACATTTGGCATTTGCAACAAACTTCTTAAAGCTGGCTGAAAATTCAGCAAGTTATGATGATTTGTGGACGGACGCCCCACCTCCATAAATCTGCAAAAAGACCCAGAAATGACTTATACTAACATGACTGCCGTACTGACGCACAAAATTCAATTACAAATCATGAATGGTGAAATCACAACTGCCAAAACTAACAAGCACAATAACATTAATCAAGTCGCAGCTCCGGCGGGGGTTTTGCAAGAAAGTTTAAAATGACTGAGGACTGAGATGGTGTTGGACAAGGAGTGGACTCATGGATTGATTGCTCCACCAAACGCAGACTGAAGTAAACTCCCTTTCATGCCTCATACCTGAATCCTCATCATACTCCTGCTTGGGGTCTTATGGCTCAGCTTCACTTCCCAGAACTCTTGGGTCACGTGCTGTGCTCCCCTCACACATCAAAAACCCTCCTCGGCAACTTGCAGACAACAGCTCGCTGATGTTTCTCACACATTTTGACGACTTGTGTGGGTAATTTCTCAACTAATGTGACTAAGAAAAGTTCAAAATGTTGGCAGCTGTTTCCGATTCGACTATCTTCCTTTCACCTTTGGGGTCCACAAAACAACCTAGCTGGCTCTTGTGATTTAAATAAGATGGCATCGCTGACAATCTCCGGCCTTTATTCGGAGTTAAATTTGACAATGTGCCACAGAGGGTACGACAATGTTTGACTGACCTCTGTGATAAGTAACAGTTGATGCCTGGCAGTAAATCCTTAGATGCCCCCGCCCCATTCATCTCTTCATACACCGTGAAAATGTCTCTCTTCCTCATCCTCCCGTCATTCCTTCCTGAACAGATGGTAAACACATCACTAATGCCTTGTCTGTCTGTTTGTCTATCCTCTGATGCAGTGCAGAGCCTCGCTGTTAAACAAGAACTAAACACATCACACTGGCAGAGGTACATCTTCTCCAAACACCACTAAGACTGTGAGAACTATAATGTCACTTTGCGCTTGATGGCCTAAGTACTAAAGTGCCCCAAGTATACCACTCAGCTAATATTATCCAATTTTGACCACAACTACTGTATTCAATAGCCTGTTGTCTCATACTCACCATACACTTTTGATATACTTTACTTTTGGTTATTTCCATTACAGGACCTCATGCCTCTATAGTTCAAACTATTATACAACTTTACTTTATTTAATTATAGTTATACTAGTTAATTTAATTAGATAATTTAATCTCTAAATAAAGCTCTGGTCGGTGCTCATGACCATTTTCACGATTTTCTGATGTGTAAAAATAAAACAATTAATGGAATGAGAAAAAATGTGATTAACAGAAACAAAAACAATTAGCACTAAAAGCAGCGATGGTTGGGAACTCACAATTTTGTGCAGGTGGTGCACTCGACAGCTGAGGTATCTTTAGATATAATGCAGAACGTGAGCTGGACAATGACAAGCAGTGAAGGTTTAACTGTCCAGAGGTTTGCTGCATTCTTTTAATCCATGTTTTACAAACCTTAACTACTACTAACAGTCAAAGGAGTTTTGCTGTAGGCTGCAGATACAGTAACAGTCCAAACTTTTGACTACTACCTACCCATTAGAAAACACCCACAAATTATCTGTAGCGTTTCTGCCATTTCTTTATAAGCGCTTTGAGTGCTCAGAGTAGAAAAGCACTATATATGAACTAGTCCACTTACCATTCACGTGGATAAAAATGTTAAAAAAAGAAAAACCCACAATGGTCACAGAAATATCTTGAAACTGAAAAATTTCAAGATTAAAAAAATTATAAATGGAAATTTATTGAAAATTAACTAATGATAATCAGACATTGCTTTTGAATTGTGGCTAAACGGAGCTGAGTTGATCACTGCGATCAAGTGATTTCTGTAACTCTCATTGAGACTTCTGCACCTTCTGCTCCTGAAGGCCACGTCAGAACAGTCCCGTGTTTTTAGCTGTGAGTTTTGGGTCATTATCCTGTTGGAGGACGCATGAGCTGCAACTGAGACAAAAGCTTTTCGCTCCAGAATGTCTTGATAGTCTTGAGATTTCATTGTACCTGCACAGATTCAAGAGTCCCTGCACCACATTTGGCAAAGCAGCCCCAGAACATAGCCAAGCATCATCCATGTTTCACAGTAGGTACAGTGTTCTTTTCTTTGGATGCTTCATTTTTGCATCTGAGAACATTTTGCTGATGTGATTTGCCAAAAAGCTCCAGTGTGATCTGACACTGATGTACCTTGGACTTCACCTCCAATCTCTTTGGAACTTGTTCTGGGATCTTTGGTTACCATTTGTATTATCCGGCTCTTCAATTTGTCATCAATTTTCCTCTTGTGGCCACATTCAGGGAGGTTGGCTACAGTCCCGTAAACCTCTGAATAATATGTGCAGCTTTAGTCACAGGAAAAATCAAGCTGCTTGGAGATGGTCTTGTAGCATTTACATTTACATACTTGTCAATAATTCTTTCTCATCTCCTGAGACAACTCTGTCCTTAGCTTCCTGTGGTCCCTGTTCAGTGTGGTACACACCACGATACCAAACATCACAGTGACAACTTTTTACCCTTTGAATATGCAGACTGACTGATTAAGTTAGAAGACACCTGTGATGCTAATTACAGGACACACCTTAGTTTAACATGTCCCGATGGGCAACTTAATTTCAGTCTTTCCTAACAGTCCCATCATTTTTGTCCAGGCCAGTTTCTTTCTTTCTTTTTTTTTTTAATGATTCTGTTTAACCACAATCCAAAAGAAATGTCTGATTTTCATTAGTTAATTCTCAGCAAATGTTTATTTATAATGACTTTTTCAGTTATTTCATTAACCAGTGTGGGTTTTTCTTTCTTTAACAGAAGGGTACCAACACTTTTGTCCACATCTGCATATTGTAAATAGAATGACCGGCAACTTTTAAGTTTTATAACGAGTGCCACTGAGCCATTTTGTCACTCCTATGTCCAAAAAAAAAAAAATAAAAAATTTCTTTTATTTTGGATAATAAAAAAAAAAAGATATTTTTTTTTAGCACATTTTCCAAATTACACAAGTTTTGAAGCACCTTTAATCTTGGACTGTAATGCAAGTATCACTGGTTACAGACCTCATAAAGGATTTACAAATTACATTACAAACCACATTTCTACCCCAACCAAAGACAAGAGTGAAATGCTGCTCAAATGGAACCTATTATGACCGTTTCCATCTCCATATTTTTGTTAATTTGCCTTTAGGTTTACATTACTCACAATGAAGTTGCAATAATCCTTATTTATCTTACAGTGGTGCTTGGTCAGCTCCTCAGTTTATTCACTGTTTATTCACTCCTTTCAAGACCACCCTCCTTTTTAAATTATGTCAGCTTTCTTCTGATTGTCCTTTACAAACAGACGATTTGACCAACAACAAGGTTTCTTCTGTGCTCACAGCCACAGCTGCATGTCTGAGAGGACAATATTACTGATATCATACAGATCCGAAAGTTGAAAAAAAAAACAGTCTCAGAGTAATCAGAGCAGTCTGTGGCCGGAGCTTTTTGCTCACAGGGATTACTTACACTTGTTTTATATGAGGATCTGCAACATTAACAGCATACATATGACAGAAAATAAGAGACAGTACAATACATCCACCTTAAATATTAAAGCTCTGATATTAACAGTATATATATGATCACTAACAGAAGCAAGTTCCATGCTTTCAGTACTTTTACTTTTCATACCACTTTTTTACTTCATATACTTTGAGTACATTTTTTAAATTTCACCCCCTCCTCCAACACTGGCTGAGAAAGATGAAGCATTCTAACAAGGAGGGCACAGTTTTACGTACAAGTCAAAATATATATTTTTAAATTTGTCAGTTTAATTTTTTTTTTTTTTTATAGCTGATGTCAACTTATTTTAAACTCACGAGGATTTATGGACATTTATAAAAATGATAAAGCACAAGGAGCTTGGTGTTTATAATATTTTGCCCACCACTGCTGACATTAATAGGAGCGGAAAAACTAGTGCAACCAACTTTACTATAATTTAATGGAGTGCCTTTCACTATAGCCTTCTGTATGACCAAAGAGCTGAGTCAGAACCTCTCTGGCACAGTCTTAAAACAAACTGAATATGATAAGCTTCATAAAGGGATTTATTACAGAGCTTCTGTGTTGGATAAGATTAGATAGGTGTATGTACCTGGCAACACAGCCTGGCTTAAAGAATTTGTGTTTTTCTTAAATCAGTCATGTACAATATTGCGAATACATTATGACATATTTCAGCAAATGTATCCAGCAAAGGTTTTGCCTACTCAACAAAGTAAAAGAAGAAACATTAGAGTATGGTCAGAGACGGCCAACTGCAGACTGCAGTCGTGCAAACTTGCAAAAATAAAAATTGGATTCTGCAGTTTCACCTCTGCGCTGTTATGCTTTAGACAGGATGTGGAGAAGCGGTTAGTGCAGTGTGAATGAGGACATCTGAACTTGTGATGCTCACGGCCAGATGTGCAGTATGTGCTTAATGTGTCATTTGAGCAAATGCTTTATTTTCTCTAAGCTCATATCCCAACACAATAAACAACTAAAAATTAGGTAGCTTATGACAATTTTAACACAGACATGACCACCCAAACAGAACACAAACTCATCAAATCATAAAAGGTATGATTTATTATGCCTCACGAGCACACAGCATAAAACTTGTTGCTGTCAGTGGCACCCCTCGCGCAGACGTCTCTGCCGCGCTACGACCCACGGTGCTAAGAACACAGAGAGATTACAGCTGCAAACATGAAAGAGACACCACACAGAATCTTAAATAACTCAGAACAAAAGCGACAAAACAAAATGGTAGGGTGGAGAAGATGGAGACTTATGGCAGGAGACTGTGAGAAGGGGGGAACATATATAAGCAGTCTTCTCCCCCTCCTCGGGCCCCTTCACCCCCCCCCCCCCCCCGACTCATAATTAGCGGTTCGGCGTCGCTGCTCGTTTTGGGTTACTTTTATTCCTTACTCCATTTCCATGAAAACAGCAGTGGGACAAACAGACACACATGCGTCTCCAAATGCACCGAGAACAATAGAAGAAGAAAAGCGGGGTGTATGAGTTCACTCTAGATGAAGGCTAGAGTGGGAAAACACAGGAATTAGTGAGGTTTTTCACTCACATGTTCTCAAATTGAGTTTTCCTATTGGATGAAATGCAGTGCGGAGGGCTGGAACAGCTTAGTTTTGGCCTCAGTTAGTGTACACCATGACAGGCAGTGGAAACTTTTCAAGAGGACTCCGGAGGCCTTTTGAAATGCACTGTTGTCCAATAGCCAACATGTTTTAGTTATTTCTGCAAATTAGATGTATTTATGTAATGTGTAGGTCATTTAAAATACTTATACTTACTTACCCTCTGCGTCTAGCAGCCATGTGGGCAGTCTTTCTATTCGTCATAATTGCACTAAACACATCCAGTCTTTTGGCAAATGTTCTGAGGTATTTCAAACAAATCCATTTACAAATATTTCATCCGTGTGTACTCGTTCAAGTTGGCCATTCTGCTTCCAGCCTCTTACATGGTCACAGTCCCTCTCATTGTAGTACCAGATTCTCCCTTCTGCTCCAGATAAAGATAGATTTCATCAGACGCATTTGTACAAACAGACCAATCATAATAAAATAAAAAAAATAAAAGGATTAGAGGTGGAACTAGAGGGACACTTAGATGAAACTGAATTTCTAAACCATGAAAGAAAACACTAATAACATGGAATGAGGGGAATGGAGAATATTTAATTATCACCAGACCCCAGCAGAGAGCCTTGGGGGGTAGCTCCCTATTCTTTGGGCCCTTATGGCAATCATGTTACAAGGAGAGCAGAGTGATTGGTTCCCTAAAGATCCCTCCACAGAACAGTTTCATTTCTAGTTCACACAAGATCAGTCCAAGAACAACAAACGGCAACCTTCCTAAACACACACACACACACACGCATTACACAAAGAAGGAAAGAAGGGAAGCTGCGCAGCATGCAGTTTTTCATCTTCATAGCTCCTAACAAATGCAAATACCAGCTCAAGTTGAAAGCTGAGCTCTAAACCAGATACAGCAAGTGTTGTCACAACCTATAAACATTCAAACATTTAAAGTTGGAGGGGACTGGGATCTGTACGCTCTGGTTCCTCAAATCAAACTAAATGCCCACTTCTAAAGAACAGGCTCACACAACACTGAGATGATGCTGGATTTAATCAAATCATCAAATAAGCCTTCCTCTAGAGTCAGAGGTCTCTGTAACATCACACAGGTCATTTGCGCTCTTATTGCTAACATGATATATCTATTCGACACACTAGTTTCCAAACACAGTCAGCGGTGGCACCCGCTCTTAGTTCATAATAAACACAAGACTGACCCTGTCACAGATACACAGATGAAATGAGTGGGTGCACTTCACCTGATCATGCACTCAAACTATGTGTTTCCAGCCCTTTCCAGCTATGTGGATACACATGGAGCAGTGCCCCGGGGAGGTGTAAGTAATTAATGACAGAACAAGGATGGCAACAGTCTGTCTCCGATTGACCTAGTTTGACCCTTGCCGCTTAGTTTCCATAGTGATTGGTCAGTCTTGCTCCCTATGGGTGACTGGGCAAATCCCTGGGGCAAAAAGGTAGTCTGCAGAGGGGGCATGAGATAACAGAGGGGTGAGGGTAGAGCAAAGGAGGAGGTGCATGAGGGGTTTCAGGTGGGTATAATTACACTCTACAGCAAATAAGAGCTCCTAGCTCAGAGGGTGGGCACCATTTTTTCAACAGGGACAAATCAGCTCAGGAAAAGGGAAGGACCACGTTAATGGAAATGTGAATTGAAACATGATACGTATAGTGTTGAATTACACCATGAATTTCAAAACATGTTAAGATACTGCTTTACAATGAGCCTGTGTAAAATAAGGTGCTTAAAGGCTGTATTCATTTTATATATGACACAAAAATGTAAAAAGTATTATTTGCAGAC
Organism: Archocentrus centrarchus; assembly: GCF_007364275.1. Taxonomy (NCBI): domain Eukaryota; kingdom Metazoa; phylum Chordata; class Actinopteri; order Cichliformes; family Cichlidae; genus Archocentrus; species Archocentrus centrarchus. The sequence goes on along the minus strand of NC_044349.1, from coordinate 28,961,992 downwards.
TCTTTCAATGAACAAATACATGCCCGACTGGTAATTTGCTCAAATCATTTTCTGTTCTATTCGGATTTTTACAACTGTGTAAGATTTAACTGTGACGCTGACTCAAACTCTAATGCAGCCGCAGTAACAGATGTGGATTGCTAAATCAAATATAAACAAACTGCATGCAACGCATCTGATTTAAGTTGATTTAAATTGCATGCAAATTTCATAATTCATTTATAGTTCTTCTATAAGTTATCAATGCGCTCTTTAATACAGTGAATGACAGAATACAACCTGAAACACCTTAAAATGAAATCACATCTTAAGAGTGATACCATGTGTCAAGTTGTGTTATTAAGCCTAATGGGAGGAACTCCTCACCATCTATTCAACATCATCATAATCTGGATTAACAGCTGATGTTAAAACACAGAGGAGACATGTTTATCCATTACCTGAGATCTGTAACATGTCATCACAGAAGACGTTTGTCCAAACACGCACACGGAGGGCTCTCTGTTGAAATAGCATTAAGCTAGTGGTACAGACTCACTAAAGTTATTCGTGAACATCATCTCTGCCTTGATTTTGTTGGATGTTGTGTTCTTTTCATTTTAGGACACTGATTGAGATAGTCGTGTGTCATGTGTATTTTACCCATCCGTCCTACCCCTAGTCCTACCTTTGTATCCTTACCTAAGTGGGTCACAAGGCTGAGCATTCACCATCAGTCACCTAAAACTCATGTGTAACCCTGCATGGTTAAAAACAAGCTGATGCTGCAAGAACTAGCAGTGAGGTTTCTTTTTTGATTGTTGATAAACTGACCCATAAACAATAAATCTTTGATGAAAATCTTTCATCTACTTCTAGTTAAACAGTATCCACAGAGGACAGTCAAAGGTCTTGGAATTTTCTTCTGTCTCTATTTCAGACCAGACACATGAACACAAAGTCGCATGTCCTGTGGGCTGTGACCTTCCCTGGCCTGTGCTCAGCAGGTAGTGACAAATGACCTGATAGTAAATCTGTCCTGAGGTGGAGCTTTTCTACAGGGAACAGAGAGCCTGTTTGTGACAACAGGAAGTTGAGACAATCTTACAAGAATAAGCACATTAAGGGACGCACATGCATGAATGGTTGCACGCACACATAGCTGTGCACACGTGCACCTGCTTACGAGAACATCTGGCCATAGTTTCAGATGCACGCCACCATGGGGAAAAAATATAGAATATCATCAGTGAGCAGTGACATGTAAAACTGAAGGTAGAGTCTGTGTGCCAGTCAAAGGAACATAAAGGTATGATGCGGTTCGTTGCCCAGATTCATCTGGGACAGTGGGTCATTGTTGGGCCTCTTGCAAACCCCCGCCATCTTCCCTAATGGTCAGCTTTTTCTACGGTATTCCCTGCTAACAATCCAAGGATGAATGCTGGGCATTGTGGGACTTTTCCCAGTCTGTGGTGTCTTTTTGGAACATGCTCAAATGAAGTCTGACGCCAGAAGGACAAGTCAGCAGACCACACTGACCTGATTCACCACGGATGGAGAGTGTTAGTGGAAGCTTTAAGAGCCCACCTCCCTGCCTTCTGATCACGTTCCCTAGACCACCTCACCTAAACACTACAAGATGACAATGCACCTCAGTACAACAGATTTCAAAAGTATCAAAAGTGTGCCTAAGCGGAGAGAGCAGCATGGATGATCTCCAAGAAAGATCAACCATTTCATTCTGCAAGTCTGGTCTGAGCAAGGGTGAGAAAAACGAGTTTCCTTTGGCCAAGGCTGTGAAAAACATTCTGCAGAAACCTCAAAACACACACATTCATGAGGGGAAAAAAAAACTCAGGGCCACATGAAAAATCCTCCTGATGTGAAGGGCTTTGAGTCTGCAGCTTAACAGCCGCAATAAACAATAGAAACCAGAACAAAAAATATCCGCAGATGCACATATGTGACGAGTGCAACTCTGGCTTGACACAGAGAAGTGCAAAATTTAGAAAAAAAACGTCCGCTTTAAGTAAAAGAGAAAATGTTCAGTGCATTAAACCCTTATGAGACCATCATATTCCCCCACCCTTAAAATTTAGAGTGCTGTAGCACTGTAATTCTACAGCCATTAACATCAAAGCAATTCCTATAAAGTCTCAGTTCAGTGGGTTGAGATATAGATTTAGTAGAAAGATGTTTAGCAGAGCACTTAAAATGCAGCACATGCAAATTACTATTGAGCTGTGAAGTGAATGCAGTGAGGCAACTTGATTGAGCCTTCTTGTGTTACTTGATTTTCCAGGGGAGACAGACTGAACACAATTAGAGCCAGCAGGATGGCGAGACGATTAAGGATAAGTAAGGCAGAAAGCTGGGTGAGCCAAGCACCTATCTGTCTGAGAGGAGCGAGGTAATGATAACAGGAAGTGAGATGAGTTGGTTTTGCCCTCTGGCCTACCAACCCATCACCTCTACTAAAAAGGCCCCCCTCTATAAACAGGCCTCTTGCTGCCTATTAAACAGATAGTACATTAGGCCTGAGCTGTGCAGAACAATGTAAACACAGCCGTCTAAGGGTACTGGTGCTGGAAGAGGGGGGGGTTGGCTTCAGATGCGGACTATTCCCGGGTCTTCCTGGGAGTGATCATCATTGCTCGTCTCTCTCACTGTAATCCTTTCCAACTAAACACAGGAAGGAAGAGATAGGTAAATAACTTGATCTTCTGATAAACCCATTTCTTTCCCGCACTGCATTTTCCTCTAGTTTTTTAAAAGCTTGTTATGCTTGAAAATACAGAGGCGTGGGCTTTAGTGGAGTACAGGAGTTCACATGATCCACGTGAGTTTATGCTACAGAGAGGCATGTATTTGTGGAATGCATGACAGGGGAAAAGGATTAACAAGACACATTTAAAAGGAAGTGCATGATGAAGTTACAAAAAAAAAATAAAAATTGGATGAACAGAACCAGCAGCTGAGAGACAAAGAGGCCACTTTGTAAAGAAATAGACAGGAGTTGATCCTGAACCTCCTGTGGTTTCTTCTGTGAGTGGATCTGCATTGCTCCAGGGCTGACAAAATCACAAAGAGCATAAAACAGAGGCTGGATGAGGGTGAATGGGGTATAGAAAGTGGATGGATGGGGAGACGGTCAGTCCAGGTCAGTACAGATGTGAGGCTGTTAAACAGTAGGGAACTAGAGGGGGGTCAATGCTGGACATCTGAGGGCAGCACCCCGAAGTCATTCACACTCATTTGTTACAATCGAGCAAAATACAGCAAGCAGCAGGAACACAGCGGCGCTGGAATATAAGGGGGGAATGTCTGGGATGTGGGGACAGGCTCCATACCCTGGGGAAAGGCCAATTACAGGCTTAAAGCTCCCTGCCTGTCTGTGGCATGCAGCTCAGATAAGATGAAAGTTACTTGGGACCAATATCAACATTTTTCCCTCTGTGACCATAAGAAATTATACAATCCAGATGTTGCATATATAACTGCATGAGCATAAGTATTCTGGGGATTGGTGCACTTTCTTACAGCTTTACATAATAGGAGATGCCATGGCTTTTCTATTGTGAAGCTAGTAACATACTGCAGACTTGCAGGTTTGATTCTCTGCAGGTCATGGTACATCCAAGAAGGTCAACGGATAGAGGTTGAGGGTCGTGAGTCTTTAGGCCAGAACACACTGACACTGTCCTGGGGGTTATCAATGGAGTGTGAGGGTCACCAGGCTCCAACCTGGCTGTGTAATAATTTACAGCTTAGTTGTGAAGAAATGAATAAATAAATCTGAAAAACTCTGGAATTATCTTGACGAATCAAACATGCCTCATGGCGAATTGTAGGTTTAAAGTGTGCTTGCAGAATCATTTGTAAATGACGATGGTAGAGGTTCTCACAGGTCCAGCATTTTTGGCTACATTTTTTCTCTGGAAACACAAAAGCTCCACAGATCAGAGGATAAGACCCATCCAAAACGCTGTCAGCGCACTAAGACCCCAAAAAGAGAGAGAACGCCAACTGGGGAGCAATTTCAATCAAAAAAAGTAGCATTACATGTAATTTTTCCTGAATACTGCAGGCCACACTCTGTCTAGTCTTGTGTTTCCCAATGAAATTAAATGAAACTGATCCCACTGAGGCATTACATACTGACGCTCACACCTGAGATCGAAAGCAATATGGTGGGACCTGGTCCAACTTCTGAGTCTAATATTAGTCTGGACCTTTTTTTTTTTTGCAGTTGCTCAGATCCCACTACTCTGGACTTGTTCAGAATTCAATTCCACACCAACAGATTTTCAGCATTTTCAGACTCTTATTTGCTATGGAATCTATCTGCCACAAAGTAATGTCAAAGGAACTGGGTTTGGATTCATAGCTCAGTTTTAATCACATGAACACCATTTCAGACTACAACACAAACACGTAGCTACAGCAGAGACAGAGATAAGAACCAGGCAACCAGCTTGAGTTACCCTTGGGAGATGGGGACACACAGCCGAGTGCAGCTTTCTGTCTGAGCAGCGCTGTGACCAGCAATAACTCTGAGCCTGAATGTTTGCAGAGGCGTGCCCTGGTAATCCCAATAGAGTAAAGCAACAGGCTGGGGTGAAAGAGGTTAGCTCCTCTCTATTGCACTGCTGTCATCGCATCCAAGTTCAGTGATGTGACAGACTAATCAACAGTAGGCTGGACAGCACACTATTCAGAGGCACCATGGACCTTAAAAAGTCTGTCATTACAAAAAAATGCAGCTGCTAAGTCTACTCTCCCTGGGAGGGATGTACAGTAGAAGTGTACTTGTTTAGTTTGGTAAGGCAGAGGCTCTGGCTGGGATGTTGATGGGAAGGTAAAGCAATGAGCCTGTGATGTTCCTGGAAGTGGTGAAAGAGTAAGCCTGTTGAGTTTTGCCGCCCCACCCCTTGCAAGTTCTACACATTTTGTTACTGCGGGCTGGAGTGCAACCAAACCTGCTCAATTTGAGTCATTCAGACGAAACCCCAGTTTTATGTCAGACAGCCAGAGCCAAGAGCAGCGAGGGGGGTATACAGTAAGTGCAGGCAGGGTGGCACTGCCAGGCAAGAAGATATCTGGCCATCTCACACAAACATAACAACTATATTAAGGAGGTAATAAATCCACTGGCAGTTAAAAAAAAAGCAAAAAAAAACTAAGTATCACACTAACCACATTTATATCGCAGTCCCGCTAACATGCTGACCTCCAGAACCACATCTATGCCTTTTTCTTATTAACCTCCCAGCAGCAAGACCCTCACGAGTTAGTGGGCTTGCAAGCTAAGGTTGACATTTTAACTCTCCAAAAGCTGAGTTCATTTCTAAATAGTGTTTTTTTTTAATATGTTATAGTACTCATTCATAACCGGACCAGAACACTATTCTGCAGCAGCTCAGATCACACAGTGGATATTACACAGCATCTTACATACATGTTTTTAATCCTTTATTTCACTAGACAGTGAGCTAAGATCTCGTTTGTTAGTGTCCTGGGCCAAATCCTCTGTGTGTGTGTGTGTGTGTGTGTGTGTGTGTGTGTGTGTGTGTGTGTGTGTGTGTGTGTGTGTGTGTGTGTGTGTGTGTGTGTGTGTGCACCTAACTTTTGGGAAAGGCATGAACTAGGCTAGGCCCTGAACTCAATGGCCCGTTGCCTCAGTTCAGTCACTGCCCACCCGAAGCCCCAGCGAACCACAGAGGAGTTGGTCTGAATGAAGTCACACTGTCCACCAGCAATGGAGCATCCAGCTCTGGCTGGTCATACCCACAGCAGCCCTCACACACTCAGGCAGAGCAAACACATCCAGACCGCCAGGCAGAGCTGAAAGGCATTTCATCCTGCCATTTCATGGAGTAATTAACTTCTCTCTGTCCATGTTGAGCAGAGGCCAAAAAAAAAAAAAAAAAAAAATCTTATGGAAATTAAATAAACAGAGGGGGCACAGAGGACACACAACTCATTTCTCTTAATTCCTCAATAAAACTCAGGCCAGTTTTGATTGCAAACATCGACTCTCACATTACGCTCAAGGCCTGCTTGTGAGATTTGCTTCTTGAAGAATGTAATTTTGAACTTGGGGCAAATGCTACGTATACTACACTGTTATTAACATGGACACCATCAGTTTAATCAGACCCGGTACCTCTTAAGGACACAGTCACTTCAGTTAGTTCTCACAAGTTGAGACTAAAACTAAAAAAAAAAAAAAAAAATACAGTGTGGTGAGAAAGTTGTTTTGAATTATCCAGGTATAGAAGACAACCATGGGGCAGAGGATCAAAGTGGGTTCATGAAGTAAATGGATACTGCAACAATAAGCCCTAAGGTCTTCTTCCTTTATTAAGTAAAACAGTGATGGCCCCAGCTGAGGATGAAAGTTTATGAGGTTGTTTTCAAATTCTAATTTGGCACGGGGGCATGGCTAAGAGCTTGTTTTATTTTTCCGTGCTTTAGTTTAATAAGTTCCTAAATACTCGGCCGTCTTACTGCTGGCTTTACAGCTTCGGGAATATAGAGCGACTCAATGAAAATACCAAGGTAAGAGGAGGAGGAAATGGCTTTTGTATTAGTGAGCTCACAGTTTGGCGCCATTAAGCTTGTGTGTTAGAAAGTACAGAACATGTAGTAATCACTGCTGCGGAAGCAAAGTTAAAGGTGAATGAGTGGTGACCGACTGTGCTCTCACTTTGGATTTATCCTTTTTACTCCACCTCGTCTCTGTCAGACTTTCAGTAGTCAAACACACATGTTCATGTGCCTCAGCCATCCCCAATTTAAAAAAAAAAAAAAAGACCTCCTCTATATTCAAAGCCTCTAAACAAAATCACGGAAAGCTGGCGTTTTATCCGTGTTTACTGGATCTGAATGTTTTCCTTACAAACAAAACTGACCTTGTTTACGCCGGACAGGAATCTGTGCTTTTTTTCTGCTGCTGTCAGTTTAACACACCTGCTGTGCACTGGTAATAAAATATCTACTAACAGGAGCAATGCTAATTAAAAAAATGCTTGAGAATATACAGTTTTCCAGTTCAGTTAAATCTATTACAGTTACTTTGTTTCAACCATTATTTAAAAGCAATACGTTTTCTCGACGTTATCTGTTCTCATATTCTAAAGAGAATTCCTTGCATCTTTAACACACATGAGCCAATAAAATATGAATAATAAGTGTGTACGATGAGCACGCACCTGTAGCAGCAGCCTCTCGAAGGCCAGGCAGGCATCCCAGCGGGACAGGCTGGGGTGTCGGAGAGTCTGGGCCGTGGCCAGGCCCAGCTGGAGCACCCCACAGTGACTCTCTAGCGCCCCCCAACTGCTCCGGAACAGCTGCATGTAAGAGCACAGCTGTTCAGGGGTCACACGGCCTGAAAGGAGGGAAGACGATACAGTTTTAAGAAATTCATCAATCAAAATCTGACAAAGTGCACTGTATATACTACACACATATACAGTGCATTCAGAAAATATAGACTTTTCCCATACTTTTTACTATATTACAGCTCTATTATGAAATTATTAAAATTCATTTCATACAAATAGGGTGACAAATATATTAAAAAATATATTAAAAAGGAAAACCTGAAATATTACATTGACATAAGTATTCAGAGTGCTTGCTTAAACGCTTTAGCTCAGGATTCTGCAACTTCTCTTGATCAACTTTGATTAACTTCCTTCGCTTGTTGGTTTGTTTGGTGGGTCCTTCCTTCCTTCCTGAGTATTGAAGGTTTCCAAAAACAAACCTGTCTCTGCAGAGGTTTGGTTTAACCATGAAGCCTCCTGAAGCTGGCCCCCTGGCCAAACTGAGCAAATGCGAGAGAAAGGCCTCGGTAAGAACGAGAACTTAAACCTGATGGTCGCTCACGCGGAGCTGCAAAGATTCAGTGTGAAGATGGGAAAAACGTTCGGAAGGGCAACCCTCTTCGCAGCACTCCAACAAATTGCGCTTTATGGCAGAGTGGACGCCTCTACTCAGTCAGAGACACATGGAAGGTGGATTGAATTTTACCGAAAAAAAGAAAAGAATTAAAGGCCTCCCAGATTATAAGAAGCAAGATTTTAGAGCCCTATAATTACTAACTTTTAGGGATTAAAATTGCTTGATCAGATCTGTTCTGATTAGTATTCATCATATACTGTACACATACTCTATATGTACAGTATTTTAAGAGTTACGTTAAAAGGGGAAAATGATTAGGTGGGAAGAGCCAAAAGCAGAAACAGAATAATAGACAACCTTTTACCAAGCATAACAGCATTTTAAAAAAACCATCATACATTCAAGCTTAGGGCAGAGGGGAATGACTGAGACCAAAGTAGAGCATAATTTTATCTTAATAAGCAAAAACTCCACAGGGTGAGAGAAAGGAATAGCTGTGCAGCGTGCATGAGTGTGTCTGTGTGACAGTCACAAAGCTATTCTATTCTCCATATGTGCTTGTTCTCGCACAGAGTTGCTGTGATACTTCTTAGCGCAACATTTATGAGTCACTGACTATGTAAGCATGTGTGTAGGTGCGTAACCATGTCTACATATAGCTGAGGTGCAGCAACACTGACAAGAGGTGCTGAGAGCCCGTGTTGAGTGTGACTAATAACTGTAAATCAGAGGCTTTTGCTGATTATTTATAGAGGTAGCAGAAAGGGGCCGGGCTCCTTACACTGTTTAGGAACCTCTGAATCTCCCCCACATCTCCCATTTAAAGAGATACAGGAAAAGCAGCGTAAAGGGTTTAAAGTTTAGGGGTGGTATGAAGGGAGACCTAGAGGTATGAGAGGTTGTGTCAGGGGCTGGGATAGACAAAGGGCACACATTAACTCTCCATAAAGCCCACTTCTTCATGTTGATGTTCTGAACCAGCACCAGATGTGGGAGTATTTCCTGTTGGACTACATGGCCAGTGTTTTCTTTAGTGAGGCAAAACATATGACTAGAAGAGAAACAGACAGGCAGGATACAAATGAAACAGAAATCTAAAGAATACTAAGTACAATATGGGGACACAGCACTAGAAATGTAAAGAGGCGCATGTTAAACCGGATGATTAAAATCTATAGATATGAACTATTTTCAGAAGGATTACATGTGGAGGGGGAAAAAAAAAAATCACACAAGGCAGCTACTATTCACAACAGCTAATCAGTAAACAAGACAGCAACATATATTTCCATGTGGGCGTTGGAAAAAAACCTTCTAAAGCGAACTGAAGGATCGGGTGTGTTGGGTGGCACAGACAAAATAGAACAAGTGCTTACAAAGGGGAATCAAGTTTCTTGTTGAATTTAAAGTCTTTTTAAAGAATACGTTTGAGTCCAGACAGAATCCTGAAAAGCGCTTTTGTGAGCATGTCCAGCCATAAAAATCCTGGCAGTACAACTAAAGTTCACTGAGCTTCATGTGCCAACTATAATTCAGCACAGGACCAAGGAATAATTTCACCAAGAATGGTATCCTGTAGGCTAAAGGTAATCAGAATTTACAGCTAGAACAGACCAGCTGGGACCAGATGAGAATGAGAAAAACCAAAAAACATCGGAAAGAAACACAGAAAAAAGTACTTTAGCCAAGAAAGCCTCACAAAAGCCTCCTCTCCATTACACAATCAAACAGTCCTGGTTGAGGCTTAGCTCTTATCTGTGTCTCTAAACTTCCCTGTTATGATTCTTCAGGCATCCTGTTGCCAGATGCAAAAATGAATCTCAGGCAGATGATCTGTCAGCTGAGCTCTCCATTTAACTGCCATATCTGCAGTAAAAGGACCTTGCTTTCCTTTCTTGTAGTTACAAGCACAGAAATATTTCCATTCAAGTGTTCAGTGAATTAGGTGTAAGAAGTATAAGAAGTTGTTCAAAATAAATATAAACCTATGACTTCAGAATGTCCATTTTGTTAAGAAGCACCCTATATCCGAAGGCTTCAGGCATCGGCAGTCCTGCCATTCGTTGCTTTTTTTTTTTTTTTTTACCCAAGATGGTTGAGAAACCTGAACCTGTTGGGCATTTTAAGATTCTTTTGGGTGCATTTATTGCAAAGCCAGCCATAAAACAAATCACACTTTTAGCCTCATGCTATAAACATCTTGAGCTGCTGCCCATTTTAGCCTGATGTGCAGAAGTGGCAACTGAGACTTGGCCATGATCAAAGTCTTCAACAATGCAAGAAGGGGCAAGGGCCAACGATGATTTAGTCCCGTTACTGGAAGACGACTTGCGTTCTGGGTGCACAGGGTTACTCAGAGGGTAAATGTCGGCTGATGTCAGAGTGGAGCTGAGCGGTAGCCTGCCTCAGCAGCTGGATAGCCTCATAAGTAAAGGCTGAGAGACCTTTATTTATGCACTCCAAGAGGAGGAACATTTTGGAGCTTTTATCTGAGGATGTATGTAAGGGACCCTTTCAAGACTCTACTGTACATTAGAGCAGAGGTTACAAGTGGGCAGCTACACTGCCACAGCACTCAGTGTCTTCAGTGTCTGTCCAAAAAAGCTTTTATCTGTGGCTTCTCTTCAGTTAAAACTTTAAGTAATTTTCAGACTGAAATATCTGCTGGGGTGGGTGTAGTGGTGGGCTTTATTCATTCACATTTAAGTGTTATGTCTGGAGCAAGTCACTGGATATTTTGATTGCTGTGTTTCTGTGGGATAATTTAACATGACTAAAATAATGAATCACTTTTTAAAGGTAAAACTAGAATGAAACTAAACATATAGTAATATTTTTACATTTGGTTTAGTTTAATATTTGCCCAAAGTTACATTTTTACCCCGGAACCAGAGCAAAATCAGAGAATCACCAAAATAACAATTCGATGTTAATGTAAATGTGAATATCTGTACCAAAACCATAAATACTGAATAATAATGATAATAATAATAATAACTGGGAACAACTATGGAAGTATGTACAAAATATCATGGTAGGCCATGCAGCAGTTTGGTCATTCTAAACTAAAATGATTTCCATTCCTGAAACATAAAACTGAGATGATTTGAATTTAAAAAAGATTTGAGTTCAACAATTTGTGTGACTGTAAAGACTGGCTGTAACGTAATTACATCCAAGAGCAGAAAAGAGGTGTGTCCTGATCAAGTAAATGATATTAAAAAAAAACTAGAGGGCCAATCTTTAAGACCAGTCCTTTCACCTCTTCAAGTTTCATGAAATGCGGCTTAGTGGTTTTTCCAAGTCAGAAACAGAAGCAAACAGCACTAAAAAACATATACCTGTGCTTTCAAATGCTATGATCATTTTATCTGCTTTAAAAAGTTAACAAGTTAACAAGTAACTTTTAAAAGGTTACTTGTTCTGCCAGTGTCTTTCATTTTATCTAAGAAGCCTAGTCGAACTTATTTCATTTAATATTTGCTTTAAAAAGTTCATTCAGAAATTATACTATGTAAGCTGGTAACATGAAAGAAAGTGGCATCATCTGCGAGGTGACAAATCAATCATAAGAAGTTAGAATGGTATGTGAACTGTGGTATCAGTTCACATCAGGAGAAAAGAAGACATTGGAGAAAATCACTTCCAATTTAACTTCTCAGGTTTGCCAGCATCTCTCCTACCAAGTGTTAAATGTCTCAGATGAACAGTTGTTAAAACAGGATGAATAAATAGACAAAAATTGGAAAATGTTTTAGTGAGCGAGAATTCTATTCATCAACAAACAAAGAGCACCGCCTAGCAGGCAAAATATGCCTGTTGTGCTGTATTAACCCTGTTTATTGTCACATGAAAAACAAAGATTTAATAATTATGTGACTTTGACTTTTGCACTTGACTTCCAGGAGTTGATCTGTGCACAATGTCTCGATACGAAGAATAATCATGCAGGGTTTAAGCAAATTCCTTCAAACCATTTCTTAGATATGAAGTGGACGTGAAAAAAATTAACAAAAAACATAGATTTACCCATATGACCTTTGACCCCAGTGACCCCCGCCTTGCCCCGGTCATAAGCTATCTACCCATGAAGTCTGGTAAGCGTAGGCCGAACAGTTCTCGAGTTATTGAGCGGACACTTCAATGGACGCCGCTCGGACACCCGCCCGCTGTTCTTTCGACGGGCGTATCAAGAGGAAGAACTCAGACTGCTAAACATAAATCCATCTTTGCTGTTACAAAAAATATAGTTTTCCCAAATCTCACTGACTCACGCTCCTCTGCTGTTAAAAGGCCGGACTGCACCACAGGAAGAAAAGTCCTGTCAGCACATCTCATTTACGCTGCTGTGTCCGTACATACACAGACGCTATAAACTTGTGACGCACACATATGCACGCATATATACAAACACGGGCAGATGGATGAGACGAACGCACGTTTATGGACGATGAAACCAAAGCTGTCTGACAAACTCCCTGCTAAGAGCAAAAACACCAAAGATAAACACTGGACTCTGCAAAACCACATACTGTACATATCTGCACACACACACACACAGCCAGAGAATTTCATCATTCTATTGTGCTGTGAGAAACCTGACATGTTATATCAGGCTTTGAGAAATGGGTTGTTTGCTCTGTTTCTCACTGGATGATCTTATCCTGCTGAGATTCAAAGAAGCCAAGTTGGGTCAGTGTGTATGTGAAAATTCAGGGCCTGCAATACACTGATATGTTATTTTCTCTTCTGATCTGCATAACCCTCCCAGACCGAGAACACACTTGGGTGCAAGGGGAAAAATCGTCCTCTCCTAGTGAGCAAGCGGGCACTGAGAGAGCAGATAGGTATTAATGCTAAGCGTTTTGTGTTACTCGATTTAGCTTGGTCTCATGAGCAGAGCGTGATGGATTGAAAACTCTGCTGGTGGGCAGGATGGGAACTGTGTGGGGGGTGCTATGTGGAGCTCAGGGGGCTTCATGGATTCTGGTCCTCTGCCAGCAGGGTATAAAGGTTCAGTGTGTTAGGGATACTGCAGTGCCCCCTTCTCTCACTGCTTCTCTCATTTTCTCTTCCTCAGCAAAAACATTGAGTCAACAGGCCGTCGGTCAGCAAGCAGGAGAACCTTCAATGCTGCACCTTCTTCACACGTTTTGCTTTTACTGTCACTTGATGTTGTGCATTTCTCTAAATGAATCCACAAGGCAGCAGTCATCTGGAATTAGAAGGACTGCTGTATGTGAAGGGAAACTGCCATGTGCACATTTGGATGCTTGACAGAGTGTCTAGGGTGTGTGCGTATATGTGCGACCTCCAGCATATTACAACCTGCCTGTTACGAGAGACAAGACCTTCTTTACTTCATAGATTATAGGAGCTAAGGGACCACAGTGCCCCTCCCTTTTACACCCTCTTTTTTGCCAGATGCTAACCTGCATATTAGCCATGACTGTGAATGTGAGTGTGTGTGTGTGTGTGTGTTTGTGGGAGTGTACTACATCCATTACCTCTTTAAGTCAGAGGGTAACATAAAGGTGAACGTGCACAAGGACACTCTAAATTTGTGCACGTAATGACTTTATTTTTTGCGTGTCTACACATATTTTTATCCCTCGATTCAGTCCCCCTTGCTTCATTAACGAACAACAAAAGTTTTCGAAAGCAGCATGTGTGTGTGTGTGTGTAAGTGTGTGTCATGGAGCCAACATGTGGTTCAGATTTCCTCTGTGGCCACATGGGCAAATACACAGCAAGGCAAAGAAGCTTGGTTTCAATAGGAGGCGCTTTTGTAATGTTTTTGAGGGCACTGAAAAACATGACAAAACTAGCACATGCTTCTCTTTAAGCATGAAAAATCCGACATATTTTATATGATATGAATGTTTATGCTTTGCAGTTCTGTGTTTTGCATGTTGGTTTTTGGTTAATGAGAAACATGATTATGTGCTTTGTGCTATCTGTGGTATTGTGGTTTTTACCCATGCTCATCTTGATTGGCAGATTTTCTTTACTGGCTGCTTCCACCAGTTGCCGACGGACCTCCATCAGCCCCTCTTTGTGTTTACTGGTCAGCATGGTCTCCCACAGTGACCTCGCAGATGACCTGATAGGTAGAGCAATCAAAACAGCCAAGTTTAGTCATGAGGAAAACAAAACACTGCACCAGAAAATGAACTGTGGTTTTTAGCGCTAACAAGCTGAGCAATGGTTGCTTTTCTTGTTTGTTTGTTCAGAGTCAGGGTTATTATAGTTAACGAAAACGAACGAAATAACGAAAACTGAAATTGAAAAAACATTGTCGTTAACTGAAATAAATAAAAACTATAATTAAAAGGAAAAAACGATAACTAATTAAAACTGAATTGTGAGTTTACAAAACTAACTAAAACTAACTGAAATTATCGATAAACTGACTTTCATTTACTTGTTTTTTTGGGGGGGTTTTTTAAGCCTTGTGGATTGATATGAAATCATTTTTTCCGCTCTCCGAGTTTAAGCTGGGAGCGCCACAGGACAGCTGTGTGAGTGCGCATGTGCGGGCGCTCACCGCGCTGGTCCGCAAAGTAATGGCTGCGGGCTGCCGAGTCCCGTATGGAGGTTCTTTGAGTACAAACACCTGCACACGACCACAAGGTAATTAACACACACAATCCAGCTACACAAGCATAAATGCGGACATGAGGTCGGCAACTTCTGTAGGTTGTGTACAGAGGCCGCAAAGACCCTGCAGGTTTAATTAGCGAGCATCTAACCAAGCTAGCTCCAAAACAGAAGCAGCTTCAGGTGGTGAGAACATCAGGATGCAGATGGATTTGAGCTTTGACTCCTTCAAAGAGTTTGTTTTTGTTTAACACCACATGTAGGCGTTATTAATCTGCTGCACTGATGCTGAAGTTTATTGTGGAGTTTATTGTAGAATTTATTGAGTTTGGGAGTTCATGTTTTTCTTTGTTTCTCCCTGATTATGCTCATGTGTGTCCTTAATATTACACAAATTTAGCATGTCTTGTGAACAGTTGGTTGTTGACTATATTTCTTTAAACTGTATCTTTTGTCAAGTTTTCATTACACAATAGTCACTTTTGCGCCTTGAATCTTGCACCTGATCAGGTATGAAAATACTAAAACTAATACTGAAACTAACTAAAACTAAGCATGAAACCAAAAATAAAAACTAATAAAAACGAGCAAAACCACTCTGAAAACTAATTAAAACTAACTGAATTAGAGAAAAAAAAGTAAAAACTAACTAAAACTAAACTATAATGTAAAATCCAAAACTATTATAACCCTGTTCAGAGTACACAGGCCTCTGGGCACAAACACAAAAGGACAACACGAACATGTCTGAGTGCTCGTCTCAGCGATAGAAAGCCTGCCGACTAGGGATTGGTGACTCCCCGATGGGAGCCCGCACAGGAAAAAACTGACATTAGCGGAGGGAACATTAGGAATGTTCTGTATCCACCTTAAACATCTGTGTGCCAACATTCCTCTGGACTGATCACCACTGTCCTTACAAAAGCAGGTCTGGAGACTGAGGCTCGCCTTCGTGCCATCTCAGGCCCCAGTTTTTTATACGCTGTTACGAAACACGCTGATCCACATCTCTAATGGGAGACTGACGACAAGGCATGTGCGTAAGACTGTTACCATCTGCTGCGAGCACAAACGGATTCAAGTCTTCCCCTAAAATGATCAGAGTGTCACTGAGGAGCTTCATCGTCATTAAAGTCACAGAATTTCAATTATTCAATTTGTTCTTCTTACAAAACAGCATTGATATCTGGATTTCAGCCACAGACATATTTTATATTTGTTAAATTTAAAACTTAAACTTAAACTTTGCTAGTTAAATAACAGGACATAAGAAGCCCACAAATCTGGCTGCACTTTTGACAGCTATTCAGACAAGCGGACGCGATCTTCTACATATTCAGGAGTGCCCAAAAACAAAAGGAGAAAAAGCGACTAGACTGAGAAAATGAACTAAGGACAGAGGGAAGGTAGGAGGGACCTAGTTGACAAATCCACTCTGTTTTTCTTTTCTTTCTTGTCTTTTTTCAGAACTTTTTTCTTCTCTCGCCTTTTCTCCTTTCTAACTGCTGCCATGTGTTTAATATCAGATGTAATCTGTTCCAGACCTTGGGCTGGGGCTAGATGGGGAGAAGAGGGGCTCACAATGGGACACCCGCCATCTTCACACTAGAGCTAGACACAAAGACCAGCAAGTACGTCTCAGCTCAGGACAAGTGTTTAATGTAAAGACGGACACATTAGAAACATAAGGAAAAGAAACCAAAAAAAGAATCAGATACTTAATAACAATTACTTGATTTTCTGAATTCTTTCCAGATTTTTCTGATTAATGAAGAGCTATGACAGAGGGCCATTCCCTGAAAACACCTCTTAATCTTTCAGAGAACAAACTTGGACTCAATGAAGTATTAGAACTGCTAAGATTAACCAAATCATGCCTCACATGCTTGTCATGGCTGAAATACCAATATTGTGACTTGACCAGGCCATATGTGAGCAGCCACAAGTTTGTTTGAGGGTGTGTGCATGTATATGTCTGTGCACAACCTTGCACATCTGTATGTGTTCTTGTGAGTCGGAGGGCCTCTGCAGAGTACGAATGAAATATGGCTCTCATTTGGCTTATTGCCCACACCCCCCAAAAAACCACAGACATCCCACTCCCCTGATGCTTTCCTCAGGCCATTTGGTCAGACAAAGGTGGGGGTTTGAGCTGAAGTAACCCCCCCCCCCCCAAGGGGTGAGGTTTATATTGGCAGGGTGTGCAACAGAACCAGCCAGAAACCTTATTGAGTAACTACTTTACTATGGAAAGGGGTAGGAGCTGGGGTGGCTGGGAAACTGGGGCTCGTGTGCTTGGTCATCTGCGCGGCTGTGCCTGAGTGAACAATGAAGGCTCCCTTAGTTAAAAGGCTGCTCAGACAGAGACTGAAGGGGGCAGTCTTGCACTTGACTTGCGTACATCATGATGTCCTCTCCAGCTTCCTTGAATACGCTGAGTGGGGGTGTTTGGACTGTGTGGGAGTTTGTACCCGAAGTAAATTCTATTAGTAATGAGTGTTGTAACATTTAAATGTGGTTAAATGCCAAATATTTGCTTGAAAAACAATGCGTGCTCCATTTTAAAGAATGACCACGTACATGTCCATTAAAGTTCCTCTGACCATATCGAAGTCATTAGAGACAGTGGGGGTGGGGGGTAGTATTCCTGGAAGTATGATGCAGCAGAAAAGAATTGCTCAAACCAGCCTGACTCAGGATTTCTAAACTTTCCTCCTCATCCTGTGGCCCCCTCATCATTTGGTCAAACGTGTATGTGCGTACACACACATTTCAGCGTGTGTACTACAGAATTTAATATCTCTGATTCAGGAGTGAGTCACACTACTCATACATGTGATTGATACTGTACAGTATGAAGAATAAGTGTTAGATGATCACCCCTGCCAAAAAAAAAACCTAACCTTATTTCCTCACTTACCTTCAGCGGGATCTAACGGGTTAGCTGGTTTATGCAGTAAAATGCAATTATCAGAGGTTTCCGCTGCTGCTGCAATATACAAGGAGTAAATGAAATTTTGCTTCAAGTGCTGAAGGCGAAAGTAAAAATAACAGTAAAGTCTACAGCAACACATTTTTTTTCTTTTTTTTTTTTTTAGGAAACTGTCCTTGGTACTTCACATAATCAAACTAAGATGCTGTTAACAACTTTCCTGGAGAGTATTTATGCTCTGAAAAGCAGCTCTAATGAAAACTTTGTGGTCAGCATATTATACAAAATAACCAGGGCTTTGTTTCAGAGGAGCAATAAACACATTTCTGATATATATATATATATATATATATATATATATATATATATTTTTGTACCACAAACACAATTACTCAGAATTACAAGAAAAGTGTATATATAATCTCTTCAGCTACAGCTCAAACATCTATCTGACCAGATACAACGAGAGGTAAGGAAGAAAAAAAATACAGTTTTAATTTGGATCATTTGATTTACTCTGATTCTTCCAAGACAAAAACCACAAATTGAGAAGCATTTTGTTGCTTCTGTCTGAGAAACTTCATGCTGCAGGTCACAGCTGTACATAAAAAAAAAAAAAAAAAAAAAAAAAAAGGAGACACCTACAGTATGACCCACTGGTCAATGAAATCCAATTTTGAAGTCTTGAGCATTTTGGTTTTATGAAACTGGATCACATGAGAGGGGGTTGGCCCTGACTGTGAAACCCACAGACATTACACAATTATAAGTAGTGAACACATAGTGACTTGGAATTAGCAACTGTGACCATAAACTCATTTTAAGTATTTACTGAGGTTATAATAAAGTGAGCAATGAGGCCGCTTAGTCATAGACCTCTATACAACCGGACCTCTTCTTAATAAAGAATAGAAGTAAGGTCTTAGTCACACAGGCCTAGATACCGGTTAGTGTCCATCTAAAAACTATTGGTCACAAGGGAAAAGTGTGTATTCCGGGACTGGTTGGTTTCTGGAGGTTGCTGTAGTTGCCAGCGTGAACTTGACTGCAAATCATTATACACTGCGGCACTGAAAACCTTCTTGCGATTGTTTTGGTTGCTAGCAGATGGCCACATTCACACGTAGTTTGCTTGGAAGTCATCGACCTGGCTGCAAAACCCTGAAAACTACTCGCCAAGCAGCCGTGAAACTGTGAAAAGTGCAAGGCAAACCACAAACTGAGCCTGTTTGCCTTTAAATTTAAAGTTGTGCCTTGTGAAATGTGTTGTTTGCAGCAGTAAGGCACAACTGAAGGGAACGGCAACCATTTCTGGTTCTGTCTTCAGGATTGAGTGACTTAAGCCTAAGGCAACCACACAGTGACTTCACTGACTTTTATACACTGCTCAAAAAAATAAAGGGAACACTTAAACAACACAGTATAACTCCAAGTAAATCAAACTTCTGTGAATTCAAACTGTCCACTTAGGACGCAACACTGATTGACAATCAATTTCACATGCTGTTGTGCAAATGGAATAGACAACAGGTGGAAAAATTTGGCAATTAGCAAGACACACTCAATAAAGGAGTGGTTCTGCAGGTGGGGACCACAGACCACTTCTCAGTACCTATGCTTTCTGGCTGATGTTTTGGTCACTTTTGAATGTTGGTGGCGCTTTCACACTCGTGGTAGCATGAGATGGACTCTACAACCCACACAAGTGGCTCAGGTAGTGCAGCTCATCCGGGATGGCACATCAATGCGAGCTGTGGCAAGAAGATTTGCTGTGTCTGTCAGCGTAGTTTCCAGAGGCTGGAGGCGCTACCAGGAAACAGGCCAGTACACCAGGCGACGTGGAGGAGGCCGTAGGAGGGCAACAACCCAGCAGCAGGACCGCTACTTCCGCCTTTGTGCAAGGAGGAACAGGAGGAGCACTGCCAGAGCCCTGCAAAATGACCTCCAGCAGGCCACAAATGTGCATGTGTCTGCACAAACGGTTAGAAACCGACTCCATGAGGATGGTATGAGGGCCCGACGTCCACAGATGGCGGTTGTGTTCACAGCCCAACACCGTGCAGGACGCTTGGCATTTGCCAGAGAAGACCAGGATTGGCAAATTTGCCACTGGCGCCCTGTGCTCTTCACAGAAGAAAGCAGGTTCACACTGAGCACATGTGACAGATGTGACAGAGTCTGGAGACACCGTGGAGAGTGATCTGCTGCCTGCAACATCCTTCAGCATGACCGGTTTGGCAGTGGGTCAGTAATGGTGTGGGGTGGCATTTCTTTGGAGGGCCGCACAGCCCTCCATGTGCTCGCCAGAGGTAGCATGACTGCCATTAGGTACCGAGATGAGATCCTCAGACCCCTTGTGAGACCATATGCTGGTGCGGTTGGCCCTGGGTTCCTCCTAATGCAGGACAATGCTAGACCTCATGTGGCTGGAGTGTGTCAGCAGTTCCTGCAAGATGAAGGCATTGAAGCTATGGACTGGCCCGCCCGTTCCCCAGACCTGAATCCGATTGAGCACAGCTGGGACATCATGTCTCGCTCCATCCACCAACATTACGTTGCACCACAGACTGTTGAGGAGTTGGCGGATGCTTTGGTCCAGGTCTGGGAGGACATCCCTCAGGAGACCATCTGCCACCTCATCAGGAGCATGCCCAGGCATTGTAGGGAGGTCATACAGGCACGTGGAGGCCACACACAATACTGAGCCTCATTTTGACTTGTTTTAAGGACATTACATCAAAGTTGGATCAGCCTGTAGTGTGTTTTTCCACTTTAATTTTGTGTGTGACTATAAATCCAGGCCTCCATTGGTTAATACATTTGATTTCCATTGATGATTTTTGTGTGATTTTGTTGTCAGCACATTCAGCTTTGTACAGAACAAAGTATTCAATGAGAATATTTCATTCATTCAGATCTAGGATGTGTTATTTGAGTGTTCCCTTTATTTTTTTGAGCAGTGGATAAAGTCTAAGAAACTACTTCATAGAGTAGGCAGCATCTCTGCAAAAAGTCACATTAACACTACACGCTACTGCAAATCAACATTACTAACCACAATGTGTTAAAAAGTATTGAAATTTCACACTCAGCAGGCTATAAAACCAGACAGTAATCCATTCCCACTCACACCTGATTCAGATGATCTGTGTACTTTCCAACAGGACTGCATGTAACAGACATGGCTTAACAGAATTGTGCAAGGTCAGCCCCATTTCTTGCGGAGTTAATTTATGGAGCGTGTTTAATGGGGCAAAAAACACTGTCAGTTTTCTGTAAACATCCCCATACAGCACAGGACATGACATGAGAGAGAAAGAAGGTGGGGGAGTAAAACCAGACCTGGCCTTGAGTGTCTGTGTGTTCTGGCAGGAGGGACAAATGACCCAATGGATTTATGGAGAGAAAAAGAGGCAGAGGAGTTCTGCAGGAAGTGAGGAAAGGATGGGAGAGGTACACCAACAAATATACAAATAAATTAAATAATAAGAGAAATAAAAAATGTAAAAAAAATAAACAGAGATGACAATTTTAGGGGCCGTTCTATGTATCCTAACACTACACTCCGGTAATAGTAAATGGTTTGTCCTTTTACTAATCTAAATAAAATAGTAAAATACATTATTGATACCATAATTGGTCTGAACAGCCCGCATGTGAAGTCAAGGACAGGCCAAAGTGGAGAAAGACAGCAATGATAGCCTCTGCATGACACAGACAGCTATGTCAGCATCTCTCATACCTCCCTATGACCACAATGTTGTTACGGGAATGGACTGAACTGAACTAAAGGAAAGAAAACTTAAGGAATTTTGTACAAAAAATTACAGGACTTAGGGGTTAGTCTACAGCTGCATATGAAGTTAAGCTGAATGAAATGTCCTCAAGTGTTTCTTAAATTTGGGGCTGCAAACCAAACGTTGACAATGAAACCTAATCTAACTTCTGTATCCTGCTCCGTGTGTGTACATAAGCCACTACAAGCCCATATGTCTGAATCTAAATTGAATCAGTCTTGGTGGATAATGTAGGTTATAGGTGTTGACAAGAAATAAAAATGCATGGACTAAAGAAATGTGTGAATTATTTAATTCTAAAATTATGTACATTTAGATTTAACACTTTAAAAATATGGTTAACTAAAACTGCTACAATAAATAAATAAATGATATCAATGCACCTATATAATTATGAAAAAAAAATGTGTTAATTTATAAAATGTGAAATAAATGGACATTTGTTTTATTTTGCTTGTGTTTACCTTTGACACTTTTTATCTGACACTGTTTATCTACTTTCAAATGTATTTTTCAACTGTAATTAGTTATTAATTTTAATTGAATTTATGAATTTTTATGAATTTGTTTCCATACTTAGCTCTGTGCTATGTTCCTTGCACCTTCCCCCCATTTATTTCCTCAAACGTATTTTTTTTTTGAATGTATTTTATAATTTATTTATGCAATTACGCTATAATAGCCAACTCAAAGGGCTGTCATTTGTCATGAGGCAGTTTCAAGCCTCAATTTTAAAAAAATCTAATTAAACATAAAAAATGCATCAAATATTGTGTCAATTATATCTTTTAAAACACCCGTGTAAAGGAAAGTCAAGCCTTCTTAACAGGGTTACAGTAAAGATATGTTAAAAAGTTTCTGATTTTGCAGCACAGACAGAACGGTCAAATGTGAGAGAAGGTTAAAAATGAAAGGATCTCAATGGGGGAAATTGAAATGCAGGAGTCTTCCTCTCCTCCTCTGTCTTGGCTACGTTCACATTTCAAATACAAGCCAGCAGTAGGGGCTCTTTGAAGGAATGGGCCTGGAGGAAATAAAGTACCATTTTAGCAAGATGTTTTATCAACTAAGTGAACAAATGCACACAAAGTTTCAGAGCTTGTGCTCTGTAGCGAAAATTAAACTACTGAGCAGAAGACAGCATACAAGACTGAATAGGTTATGTTATCTCAGTCTAGATGGGAACACAGAGTACATATTGTTCAGGTGCAAGTAATCTACTTGATTGATGTACTCTGAGTTTCAGCTTCAGATACCTTCTGCACTGGAAGAGAAAGCAGAATTAGGCAGTGAATGCAACAGAAACAACTTAAGAGAAGGACCACAAGACATATCAGCTTACTTGATCCTTAAATATGCCATACAGCTAAAGCTCTGCACCTCTGATACTGATATAAATCTTATTTTGCAAGCAGCTATATCTGTCATTAATCTTTAGTGAAAATGGATTAAATAAAACTAGGGTCACAGAGACCCTGAAGTCTCGTGGGCATTCATAGTTCTAGTACAGGGGTGGCCAACTCCAGGCCTCGAGGGCCAGTGTCCTGCAGGTTTTAGATGTGTCCCTGATCCAACACACCTAAATCAAATATAGGAGGCCTGGAGTTGGCCATCCCTGTTCTAGTAAGACAGAAAACCCTGGTGCATGATAGGAACAGCAAGAAGTAGTAAAGATATATTTTTTAATATCAGAGGTAGTATTATTAGCAATAATCACTAGAACACAAAGATTTTGTATTAGAAAGTGATTTTACCCCCATTTTGGGGGGTCATGGGGGTCCTTATAGAGAATCAAACTCAGTTAATCAATTTTTACAGAATATATTAACATTAACAATATATCATAAGAAAGTTAATACAAGGTCACAGAAATAGAAAGCTTACTTGTGATAAATGTATTTATACAAAAAAAACTACATATTTGCTGGGGGGTTGGGGGGGCATTAAGGGTACAAAAGTATCTATAAGGGTTGACACTGACAACAACATTCCAGAATCACTATCAGAAAAATATTTATGATGTATTTTTCAAGAAATAAAAAAGTATGCAAACTGTCATTTTTTGGCACACTCAAACTACATTCATATTCAATGAGTTATTATTATAACCAATAATTGTCGGAACTTAAAAAAAAGTAACTTAACAGTTTTTCTGCAATTAAGCAACATGTGTGAAAATTTGCTATTTTTACCCTTTTTGGGGCCCTGTGGGACCCCAGATATTCAATCGGGACACCTCTGATTGAATGAATGTTTCTGCCAAATTTGAGAAAAATCCACTCAACAGTTTTAGTGTAATTTCCAGACAGCACAGAGCCCACCGTGCATGAAAACAGATGACATTAGTCTTCTGGACCTCTAATAAAACATTAGAATAAAATGGCCAACAATGCTAGTGAAGCTGAATGTGGCTCAGACTGAAAGCTGGCTCACTTTTGTAAAAGGATTAGAAATTGCACCCAAATGACTTTCACACTTTATTGCTATAAAATTGAAATACTGTTGTGACTATTATGTCTTAGAAATGAAAAAGTAATTTCCCCTTGTGGTGTCTGTCCTCCCATTCAAGCACACGTTCTGTATAAACACAATGGTTTTCCACGGACCAGTATTTATCACTAATGGTACAATCAGCCGACATGATAGTGGAACATTGAAACCAGTTACTGTGTTCATCCAAACACAATGGCAAGAACCTGACATTTGGCCAGAAGACATCCTATGCAGCATAACATGGTTCAACTGTGCTTGACCCTGTTTAAAGAACATTCTCTTTGTCCATCTTACGCAGGCCTGGATGGGAACTCTATACTATACTGTGGTTGAGGAGTAGAATGGTCAAGCTCATAAATCACTGAAAGACTTATTTGGCTGTTTATGCCACTGTTTATGGTCTAAATACAGAATAACAAAAGATCTCTAACCTATAAGGAACAACCATAGAATAAGCCTGGCAAGTTTTCATCCTCCACTCTTATTCTTGGAGTAAAAACAGGTTTAACTATCCTCAGCTGCCTGTCATTTGTGTTCTCCTCCCCCCCCCCTACTATCTCTACTGTTTTTGTTACTTTTCCCATACAGCTCAAAATCAGTGTTCATGGCTTTTACTCGTGCTCATATTTCCCAGCTGGGACAGAATTAGGTGCTTTCTCTCTTTTCTGGTGGTATGCATGCAGGATCTGCAGGGAAGACTTGAGGAGATGGCAGCCATACAGTGTTTTCTCATGGCAGGGTGCGGTCGGTAACTGCCTGGCTCAATCTCTACAGCTCCTGAGGCAGACCCAGTTCACCTTGGCCACCCATACTTGCTTCTGCCCACACTGCACACACTCCCACCACAGCATCGAGGCCCACGGCGGCCAGATGATGGGGGAGCAGGGTTCAGTCTGGGACTGAGGAAAACTCGGCGTTCTCTGCCAATGGGGTTCAAATGTCCTACTCAGGATCAAAAGGGCTGTGAAGCCAAGCACAGCAAATTACACAGAAGAGACTGGAAGGTACCTGACCACAAACACACAAACACACACGTACAAAACATACAACACTTTCACTGCCTCTTTCACTCATCATCTTTCTATATACACTAAGTTGGGCACCCTGGCGCTATTTAATGGCTGAAAAGGGACAGCAGCAGTTTGAGTAGATAGCATTAGTAGATGTATGAAGAAACTGCACAAAGCACCTGTGTTTGCATGTGTACCCACCCATACACTGTACGCTTTCTTTCTGGCATGATCATTATAACCACAGAGTGAAAGTCAGGTTGTAGGATATGGAAAATCACACCAAGTTATGAAAGACAATACTACACAAATTGCACAGTAAGTGTGGGGTCTCGCCTGTAGAGCTAGAATCAACAGCCACCCACAGAATGTTTAAGACATAGTAATCTATAAAAATATCCTGGAATTACTGAGGAAAATGTCATGCAAAAACTCCACACCTAATATTTAAAGGGTTGAGATAATACACAACAAAACCAATAAAAACACTCTGTGGCCCAGGCTAAAAATAGATCAACAAATCATGGGTAAATAAACATTCAGTAGGAGGGAAGAACAGACCTCTAAAAACATGCATTTAGAGAACCCTGTTCTGAACCTATTAGAATGAGTGACATACTGTAAACGCTCCCTGTGGTGAGCTGGGCACTTGTAGGCAGTTAAAGAAAGTGGCAACTCTAGGCATCGCCATTGCTCTGCATGAGCAGCACTTCAATCTCCTAAACATCTGTGATAAGGCTCAGCTGGGCCATCTGCTTAGAGATAGCACAGGGAATAACCCTCCTGCTGATCCAACTGGCCCTGACCAGAGACATACTCCACGGCCACTGCTGCCTGATAAGGTTGAGAGTCTGGTCATATTTGGTGAAGGGATCAGGAACAATGATTGTGGCTGGGATCTCAGCTTCTGTACAGTTACCAGTTTCTCTTTGGGGTGCTCTGTCTAAAACCTCCTCTCTCCACCATCATAAAATTAACAATAACAGGGTAATCTTCTTATCAATATCCAGAGACATGAATCCAAATTTCAGCCCTACATCCATCTATGGACTGGTGTGAACTTGCCCACGTGTGTTCAGATTATTATTAAGTGTAGCACTGATTGGAAAGATGGATTCTCTTACAAGAGAATCTCTACCACAGCTGACAACAGCACCTGCACCCTTCAGTATATGTGTAAGCCCGTTCATTAAAAATGCTTCAGTTCAGGCCACTAAACTCTTCTTCTCAGTCAAAGTCTTTTCCTTCAGCAACCACATAAAGGGGCAAATCCGGAATGGAACACATGATTTAGGAATAGTCTTTGCCATGTATAACAGTCCCACCCCGTGTGCATCTGCAGAGCCAAGACCAGAGGCAAGTTTCACTCAACTATTAGCACTAACGCTGGTCATGTGCTGCTCAGGCCACTTGGTGTAGTGGGTGGCTCTCATTTGTCCATATGTGTGTTTGGCCTGGGGAGGCATTTTAGTGACTGCCAATTTATAGAAGACAGTAATATAAAAAGAGACAATATAATTGTGTAGAGTCTCCAATCAATCTAGCCTGCATGTCTAAACTGTGGTAGGAAGCTGGAGCACCAGGAGGAAAATATCATATTAGCACAGAAAGATCATGGAAACTCAACACAGGCTCTAATTGGTGGGCAGGTTCAAAGCCAGACATAATTTTAATGTTATTTGTGGGATATCAACTTAATTTGTGAGGTATCATTTTTAATTAAAATTGCTTTTTTAAGTCATATGCTTTCACAGTAAGAGGCTTCTGACTAAAAAAAAAAAAAAAGCACACACTTCCCAATGCATACAAAACCAGCCAAGGAAAGACAACTTTGTGAGTGCAACAACAGAACAATGAAGACTTGGACTCTCTAAACTCTAACTATCATTTTACTACAATGGACTGGTGCAGCCACACTAGTTCAACAGACAATCTCCAGCTACGCTTGCAAACAAAAGCTTGGGATACTTAAACTCGGGACAACAACTCATTCCCAACCAGAAGTGGGCAAACCACGTTTTTCCGGCTGAGAACCATGGCTTCAGAATTTAACGTGCTAACATATTGTACGGAGTGCTAAAAAAAAATTTCAAATCTTAACTTGAGACATACTGATGTAGGTAGGGTATAGATTTGAGGGTATAGCAGGCTGAAATCCTGCACCGATATTGACATTTTCATTGTTTCAACTACTGGCTGAAAACAGGTGAATCATCAAATGATCACAACAAATCAAACAGCAAATGCAATATCAAAGCGACTGATTCTGATGTCTCTCTGTGTATGTATATAGTTTAGAGTCATGGTTAAAGCTGAAAATACTGGGTATATATTCAATATGTTCTAAAATGCATTTAATCTAAAATGTTCTGACATGTCCGTAATGTATACGTCATATGTGGTGTAGAAAGCCATTAATAACCATGTCTATTGATAAGAACAGCTGTTCTCTGGATGCTCGTTATTATGATGCAACAAGCTACTGCCACATCACTTTTATGAGCCTAATGTGTTTGTTTTGTTGGGGCTACTTCAGCTGAAATTTCTGATGTGCCTTTGATTTTGTTGAATTTAGCTGACATATAAATTAATAGAGAAATCAAATACACTCACTGAGTCTGTGCAAGACAGCCAGGGGCCAGGACAGTCTTGGAGTGAGGGGTTTGCTGCAGACTTGTGAGCTCCAGCATGTCCACCTGCATATCTGTCACATGACCAGGTAAGGGTTTGAGCACGGTCAGAATCTTCTCTACCAGGTTGTCACCATGATGACCAACAGCCCCTGTAAATCAATTAATTAAAAGGAGAAATATGAGAATCTGGGACTGCTGTGGAGGAATAAGCTGAACCCAGCTCTGCTCAATATTCATTTAATCTCTTTATAAGCTTTTTCGGTGCGGCCCTTTGCAGCATTTCCAGGCCATTCAGGCTGCTTGGTGTAGTGGGTGGCTCTGGCTGGAGAGTCGGCATTTGTCCACATGTACTTTTGGTCTGTGGGGAAAAGTATGCAAAAATGTATGTTCTGGTTGTGTCAGAGGATAATTTAGGATTAATATTCTTTGGGGAGGTGGTTAAGATAATATCTACAGTGCTCTTCAGTAACTAAACTCAATTTTGGGTGGCATTTTAGTCATTATCAAATTACAGAAGACATCCATCCATCCATCTACTTCCAGTTATTCAGTTCAGGGTCGCAGGGGAACTGGAGCCTATCCCGGCTGTAGGGAACACCTTGGACAGGCCGCCCATTTATCACAGGGCCAACACAGAGAGACAGCCAACCATTCACACTCAGATTCACAAATATGGATAATTTAGAATCACCAATTAATGTAACCCCACTACAGAAGACAGTGATACAAAAAGAGACAACAAATAATTGTATGGAGTCTTCCTTGTGGTAGGAAGCTGGAGCACGAAAAACAAAAGCCCCATTAGGACAGAAAGATTGTGGAAACCCAACACAGAAAGGCCCTATTTGGTGGGCATGTTCAAACCCTGACACATTTGTTATTTTCTTTTAATTTCATTTATTTGTGGGATATCAGCTTAAGTTGTGAGGTATCATTAGTCAGATGCTTTCACAGTAAGAAAGAAAGAGGCTGCTGCCTGCAAACAAAAGTACATATTTCCCAGTGCATACAAAACCAGCCAAGGAAGGCCAACTTTGTGAGTGCAACGAGAGAACAGTGGAGACAACTCTGTAAACCATCCTACAGCATTCTCATTCATGTGGCCTCTTGCCCACCACTGCACTAGACAGTTACTGGTTAGCCGTGGATGTGATTGGGGTTATGCAACATGCAGAATGATCAAACACAACATAGTCGGAAATTTCACCTGTAAGATCCATTGTTCGATCAACAAAGATGATTGATGCTTTATTAGGGGCTGTCTTCCTTCGGTTTTTTGCTTGAGGATGATTGGCGAGTTCCCCTGCTATGATGCGGCTCATTGGACCCAGAGCAAAGCTCTCCTCTCTGGTACCGGTGGTCTCAAACATTGAATTTAATGCTGAAGCCAGGGATTTGACTTCAATCTGCAGTTCAGCAGTGAGACAGTGCATATCTATATCACTCAGACTTGCAAATCTCTTCTTCTCTGGTCGTTTTGCATTGATGGTCTCCAGGTCCAACGGCAGCAGAGGGAACAGGTGTGCAAACGGGGGTGTAACGATCAGCTGCTGGGACACAGGGGCGAAGACAACTGGAACATGCATGACTTCCGCAGTGTAGTTCATGTTTCCCATCCACTCGCACAACTTTTCTTCAAATTGCTCAAATACAGGGTTTCCTTCCATTTCTGTCGTGACTTTGTTGGCGAGCAGGTGCACGGAGTGAGCAACAGTGGTGAAGACAACGCAGTACTGAAAGTGACTGAGGGATATGATGTCTTTAATGATGTCGACTGTCCTCCCTTTCAACAATGTGCTCACTACAAACACGGCTTTGGGCTCATTGGCCCCGCAGGCTTCGAAGCTTGAAAACTGCTTTAAATTTCTGGCTCCAGCCTCCAATAAAGTGGCAGCCCCTCCACTCCAGTGCAAAGCCTCTGCACATTTGTCATCCATGAAAACAACCGCTTTCTTTACCTTCGACAGCACCTTCTCCCACATCAGGAGGGGAAATCGCGTAAACTCCTCGGTCACCAACATTTTCCCAGGTACGTGTATTAGGTAAATTCAACGAAATCAAAGACACATTGGAAATTTCAGCTCCCACAAAACAAAACACGAGTCTCTTAAAGGTGACGTGGCAATATCCCGTCGCAGCATAAAAACGTCACCCGAACGTCGTCGCTATGGCAATAACCAGCATCCCGAGAGCAACCGTTACAGTCAGTAAGTGATAAGCTTAGACTTCACTACTATAACTAACAACGACCGGAGCTGAAAAGGCGAGGGTGAAAAAAACAAACAAAACAGAAACGAATCCAACCAGTAAGTTTAATTAAAATGTAGCAGTTTGTCTTGGATGTCAGAGGTAGGAAGACGATTTTTGACATGAACTTCCTCCATAGAAATACCTTGAATGAAAATGCCATTTGGCACAAATGTTTATTGCTTATATTTGTGAGTTCTTGTTTAAAAGTACCTACATTCAGAGGTGGCAAAAGTACTGACATTCTGTACTTAAGTAGAAGTACAAGTATTTGTGTTAAAAAATACTTTGGTAAAAGTCGAAGTACTGGTTCAACTTTTTACTTAAGTAAAAGTAAAAAAGTACAGGCTCTGAAATTTACTCAAAGTAAGAAAGTAAAAGTAGCTCTTTGGAGGACGTTTCTACCTGCTATTTTTGTGTAAAGCTAACTGAACCTTATTATATATTATTGTAATAATATAAAATAATGCATGAGAACACAAACGTTATTCCAATCTAAATTTTAATTCTAATGAATGTACTCAGCTTGAATCACAAACTGTGAAAGGGAATTTAAACACAGCTCTATTCTCTGTGTCCTCCATAGTAGAGGGTGACTGTGTCTCCACCTAAACACAAACATGAGGATACTCAGGGGTTACAGTGGGATTCAGAAGGTGGAGGAACCCTAAGATCAGCTGTAGTGGCTCTGCATGGGGAGAAGAATCACAACTTTCTATTGTGAGCTGCAGTAAATGATGTTGGTGTGCAGGCTGTGATCAGCTGACCTGCTGCTGCTGCTCTGAGGTTTACTGCTCTGTATGGATGAACTGAACTCACAAAGATGTAACCCAGTATTTCACAGCTATCTGAGCTGATCTCCATCCCCTACACTGACAGCATACAGGCTGTAGAAATGTTGGACTCAGTGAATGAATCTCAGCATCAGCAGCTTTGATTCAAACTCATCTCTGCTGCACTGATGTAACCTGTAACTCTGACCATGAACACAAAGTGCATCAACACAGAGCTTTACTGTAAATACAGTACAACAAGATAACCTGTTTATTACGTACTAAACTGCAGTATTTTCATACAATCTTTGAATAACACAAAGTCAGCATACTTCAGTTTATTTTCCAGTCCTTACCTTTAATTCTAGCCTCTCTTCTTCCTCTCCTGTCCTCTTTCTCCATCTCTGAGTGAACTTCTCTCTCTTTGCTCTCCCTGAAATGCAGCAGCTCTTCTTTTAGCTAGCAGACACACTGTGTGACAAACTGCACACACTTTGTGTGTTTGCTGATATTTGTTGAGCATTTAAAAACGTTGCATTTACCTGACACACGTTACTCCCTTCATGCTCGCTCCTCTTCAGTAGCGCTAGCTAAGCTGTTTATGTCCCGCGAGCATAAGTTACGGAATCGGTCCGGCCCGCTGTGACCCCTGATTATAGCGCTATAAATGAGACATTAATTATATGAGTTTGTGTATTTAATCCCTTTGTACCCGATAAGCCCCGGTGATGGAGGATACGCCAGTACGATTGTCTCTTATATGTTAATATTCCTCCGTTTAGGCTCAGATCGCTTGATGACTGACGGCGCACTGACGTGTTAAAAAGTAACGAGTCTGTTTTGAAAATGTAAGAAGTAGAAAGTACCGATACTTGTGTAAAAATGTAGGGAGTAAAAGTAAAAAGTACTCAGAAAAATAAATACTCAAGTAAAGTACAGATACCTAAAAAAAATCTACTTAAGTACAGTAACGAAGTATTTGTACTTCGTTACTTCCCACCTCTGCCTACATTAAATTACTTCCTCCAAAGTTTGACGGAAAAATACAGCTAAACTCAAAGAGGCCAGCTGTTTCTTCTGTTTTCCATAGAAAAACCTTAGCTGACAGACCTACTCTATCCTGAAGATGATATAAAATGAAGCTACTTAGTTTGACTTAATTCTGTTTTGGATTCCTTGTTTTAGGAGTATATGGCATGGACACCACAGATGACAAAGAAGAGACACAAAGGGTAGAAATCCCATCCAGGTGTGTAGCCAATGGTTTTAAATAAATAAGTATACAAATTTACAGTCTTTTATAACCATCGTCTTTCCTTCCCATAGCTACCAGCAAATTATGTCATAGAGCAATACATGTAGTATATATGTAATACATAAATAGTATTGTGCAAATCTCTTGAGCCACTCCACTAGGAGAATGGGAAATAGGTGCAGTGATTTACTGAAGGGTGCACACATGGAAGTATACTAAATATGGCAAAAACAGAGTTTGTATAATTTTAATGAGGTTGAAAGTCAATATTTGCTATGACTAGCTTTATTCCTCAACACAGTCTGAACTATCTTAGGCGAGCTTTCTTGTAATTTCTTTAAGCAGCCTTCAGGAATAGTTCTCCAGGCTTCTTGAAGGACATTCAAAGCTCTTCTTTGGATGTTGGCTGCCTTTTGTTCCAATCTCTTAAAAGATGATCTCATATTGCTTCAATAATGTTGAGATCTGGGCTGTGGGGAGAGAAATCTGTGACTCATAGTGTTCAAATTTGTGTTTTTCTATTCAGGTGTCCTTGTACTGGATTGGCAGTGTGTTTGGGATCATTGTCATGCTGAAAAATTAAGACAATGCCAAACAAACGCTTTCCAGAATGGTATTGCATGGTGGATCAAAGTCTGATGGTACATTTCTGCATTCATAATTCTATCAGTTTCATCAGTTTTGACAAGATCACTGACTGAAATGCAGCACCAAACCAGAGCAAAGCCTTGACCATGTTTTACAGATGGTTGTAGACACTCATTGTTGTACCTCTCTCCTGACCTCATCCATACATGCTGAGAATGATTTGAACCAAAATTTTCAAATTTGTATTCATCACTTTGGAAGACCTGTTCTCACTGATTTTCAGTACTTGTATAATTTGACATCCGAACAGTAGATTGATCAACTGGGCTAGATGCATCTCTCAGGTCCTGTGTCGGGTCTTTGCTGGATTTTTTTTCCTATTTCTTAAGGAAATGGCTTTCAGATACTGTTCCTCTGTTGTGGATTTTTTTTTTAGTCTTGCCACTTCTTATTTTGTCCTCCACTTGTCTGGTTTCCTCACATTTTTTGAGAACATGTTTTGCTGAGATATGCCAAGTTTAATGCGAATAGTTCTTTGGAAGTCAAGCTGTTTGCACAAAACTACAATTTTATGCCTGTTTATCCCTGTCAAGGAGAAATGGGAAGAAATGTTTTTGAGACACGCTGCTAGTAACGAAGTGCCTGATGATACAATTTTAAATTGTTTCTTCACTAAGTTGTGGTATGTGTAGACACAACATGGGTTCATCCCTTGAGTTAAGTGCCCTTTTAATTCTTGAAAGATTCATAGGTCATTGTTAAGTGGCTTTAAAAATAATAAATAAAAGCCATTCCTCTGTAAATGGTCAGCTACAATGACCTGACTGCCAATGTCCTGGGAAAAAAATAAAAAAGACCACTTTAAAAAATTACAAGGACGTCTGGCTGTCTTGGAAGCAGAGTATCAAGAAATGCGGGGTGGCTCAAGACTTTGGCACAGTATTGTATCTTACATACCTAAAATAGGATTTGATGTTCTTCATTTGAACTTGTTCACTATTGATGTAACATTAGATCGTCTCTTACTATCATTCAAGGTTATAGTTAATTTAGATAAAACTAAGTTAAAAGGTCAAAATAAGTGAAAAAAACTAACCAAAAAGATATTGTAAATAATAAAAACATATCTATACAGGAAAGATTGTTTAACTAAATTTAAACAAATAACAAGTAAAGAAATTACAAACTGAATACAAAAACGAATGAAAGTTACAAAGTGCTATCGATATTGTTGTGATCTATATCGCGGCGTTACACGCACGTCTGACAGCCCATAAAGTGCAGTGAGCAGAAAACAAATGGCATGCTCATTTCCAAGCATTTCCAACTGCATTATACTAATGAAGCGTTCAGGTATAATACAGTTTTCAGAGTATGATAATGACATTACAGTTACACAATTCGTGTGACGGCACCTTGTGTGCCGCCTTGAAATGTGCATCCAGTCATGTCGGGCATTAAGAAGAATTTGATGCTCATTAAATCTGCTGCCAGGCGAGCGGTGTTTGTTTGTGAGCTGGGAAATGTGGATTTAATTTTATTTATTTGGGACAATGCAAGCACTCATACAACTGGAGCCCCGGCAATAGCTGTGGTATGTTTTCGCCAGCCTTTATGCCTCAGAATAAATGTAGCATAACATGCCAATTACAGTTAGTTACTGTAACGTACACCAAAGCTTCAACAGTCTTGTTTTTTTGTGTGTGTGTGGGATAGTTTAGCCTTTTTTTGCATTGGGAATTTGTGATTGAAATCATGCAAGCAATTTAAATAACGACAGTCTTTCTCTTGCTGAGCTACCCACGAAAAAAAACCTGAACAAAAAGGCATGGTTAAATGCTTTTTTTTGGCTTGTCCTCATCTTGTGTAGCAATAATGTAAAATCATTCTGCAAAGAATCTGTCTCAATGGAAATTCTTTTCTGTTTTGATCATTATTATTTTCATCCATTTCTTTTGTTTATGGGACAATTTGAAAGCCAAGAGGACAATGACAATGACAATGATGCTGGTGATGAATACAGTTATTTTTTGCACAACAGTGCATCTGAGCAGATGAGCTTACCATCCATCTTGTGACAAAATAATGTTGAATTTTTACACTTTTTATTGTGTTTTTCTGGCTGTTAGGCATAATATGAATGGGCTTTATTTGTCAAGAACCCTCGTCTGTCAAAATATAGCTTTGAGATATTTCCACAGTTTTTCCGGTGACGTGTTGGTCTTGTAAATGGTGGTGCCATTTGAAATAAAGTCAGAAGCACCGAACTGAGACAGAAATGTTTCTCAGAGTTAAAGTTATTGTCATAATGACAGAGATAACAGTGGTGAGGATGTGAGTGCCTCCTAATTTTTTGCAGCTCTGGTCATACATCTGAACACCTTAGGAGGACACGACACGCAGGTGGTGAGTAGGTGCTCTGGCAAAGAAAACACAATAAAACAACACAGGCACACAAAGACCAGGATTTGTTTTGCACTTGATTTAAGAAATCTATTAAACAGTTAACTGATAGACATTCAGCTTCCAAACATGCACAGTTCCTGTAATTTTTCTCTGGTGAGCAAGCCAAGAATGTAACCCTGAAATAATTGCCAGAAAATTCAAATTTTTTTTAAACTGTAAAAAATCTTTTCTAAATTGTAGTGTTATTGAACCTTGAATTAAAAAATAAGTTAAATATTAATTTGCATATATGAGTTTTACTTTGTATTTGACCTTTAAAAAGTGAACTTTAAGTCATTTCAAACATATTCAAATGTACACTGAGAATGGCAGCTTCATTACTGCAAATCAGCTAACTTAACTCGTGTCCATATGATTAAAAAAAATACTCACCAGATATATTTAATACCATTTTATCTGCTATTAAATAATATACAGGTACTACAGAGGACCCAGAGTTAGAAAATATCCAAGGAAATGAAAAAATGAACCAGAATGTAGAGTTGTTAGAGAAGAAGCCATGGAGAAAAGCTGGTAAGTACTGGTCTTTGAGCCGACGCATAGATGGAATAGATTAATGTATTCATCGATTACATTCAGACCTGGTCATTACCATTTTGTGTTTTTATTTTCAGGTGCTAACATCTCAGATTACTTTAACTATGGTTTTGATGAAAAAAGCTGGAACGCTTATCGTAGGAAACAGGCAGAACTCCATGGACTGAAAAGAAAAGAAAATGCTAAAAACAGGGTAAGATAATGATATCACTGATTTGATTTCGTCTTCGGTCTTATTTTTAAGGCACCCTTAACTTAAACAGGAGAAAATAATCTGCAAAAATAAATTTGGATGAACCTGAGAACTTGTTATTCCGCTCAGGGCCAGAAGAGGCAAACTGGATATAGAGAAGAGGGGACTTCTTGTGCTTATTCTTCCCCAGGCACACCATCTATTCTAGCTTTCAGGTCAGCAATATGTCTTCTACTTATTGTTATAGTTTGTGTCCACAGTGCTACACACTCTAGCCCATTCCATGCTATAGCTCTGAGCTCAGAGCCAGAAGAAGCTGGCAGCTGGTTGTTTCTGTTTGTGACATGACATCTATCTGCCTGATGCCATCTGTTTTCTGTGATCCTTAGATGGGCTCAGCATATTAGGGTTGTTTTGGCAAGGGACTGCAAAATGTTGAGGTAAACACAGACTTATGCTCATCTGTTTAAGCCTGAGGCAACATTTTGTCGTAGGTTAATGCTTTTTTTGCAGTCTTTTGGCCATTCTTTTTTCAGTTTTTTTT
This sequence comes from Archocentrus centrarchus, assembly GCF_007364275.1. Lineage (NCBI taxonomy): Eukaryota > Metazoa > Chordata > Actinopteri > Cichliformes > Cichlidae > Archocentrus > Archocentrus centrarchus. The sequence continues at coordinate 28,926,040 of NC_044349.1, read as the reverse complement.
TTACATTTCATACATTTGATTTTTATCTACCAACAAGAGTGTGACACCACTTTGTGATCATAGATTGTGCAAAAGTCTTGTCCCACCAAAAGGATTTAACCAGAAACTGTATTTTTTTTTAAAACCACTTTTGTTAATTTAAGTATCATTTTAATTTGGGTAACACCCATTGCTTCATCTGAACAAACAAATTTTAGTGGCATGCATAGTCATCCCCCAAAAGGCCAATTTGGAGTCAGGAACAACCCTGTTGAGTATTGCCATTTTATGCTTCTCTATAGTGTAACCCTATCACAACATTTATAACAGCTGTAGCTCTTGTTACTAATTGTAGCAACTCAATAAAATGTAGTGTATTACATAGATAAATTATAGAATTGATTTAGACAGCATGGTGGTGTGGTGGTTAGCACTGTTGTCTCACAGCTAGAAGGTCTGGGTTTGAATCCACCTTGGCCCGAGCCTTTCTCTGTGGAATTTGCATGTTCTCCCTGTGTCTGCGTGGGTTTTCTCCGGATACTCCGGTTTCCTCCCACGGTCCAAAGACATCAATTACTTCGGTTAATTGGTGATTCTAAATTGCTCAAAAGTATGGATGTAAGTGTGGATGGTTGTCTGTCTCTCTGTGTTAGCCCTGTGACAGGCTGGTGTACCCTGCCTCTCGCCTTGTGACAGCTGTGATAGGCTCCAGCCCTCCTGTGACCCTGAACAGGATAAGTGGAAGAGAATGAATGGATGGATTTAGACTAATAGCATTTCTATTTGATGTATACTGTTCTTTTGATAATGTAGATGATTGAGGCACTGCTAGTACATTTGCAAAATGGATGACCTGGAGGTGCCATCCATCAGTGTGGGAGCCCTGGTTTTCTAGATGACACAGAATTTGTGGATGGAGACAACAGGAAAAGATGAGATTTTGAGCTATCAGTGAATCACTTCTTTTATTGCTATTCCATTGGGTAGCAATGTGTTTGTCTCAGCCGTGACTCACTGCAGTCTTTTCCTGCAGTGAGTATAAAGCAGTCAAGCACAAATGTAAAAGGTTTGGCGTTTTGACGTCACAATTTGTGAGCACAGTGACCGATGCATTAAACATAACTGCGGTTTAGATCGTGCCTATTGTGCTTTATAACCCAGTTACAAGCCCCAAACACTTTATGTGTGCACAAGTGTGCTTTCCTGCGTAGAGACATTTCTGGTGCACTACTAAACAGATTTTATTTATAATTTTTAATAATAGTAACAGAAAAATAACAGAAAGCATAGCTCTCTGTCAAAGAGGCTAAAACAATTGGTTTTACTGTATGGATGGATCGTGCTTATGTGTGTAGTCATTCACCAACAGCTATTTAAAAACCAGCAGAAGTTTCTGCACGCACTCATGAGGGCTCTATTCTTTTAATGCTAGAAAGTAGCCTTCACTCTCAGCAGTTAGTTTGCTTCTATTTATGAAAATGTATTTTCTGCCTTTAAAGGAAATTTTCCCATTCAAAGCTGCTTCTTTTCCGGCTATTCCCATTCATTTACTTTAATGGTGATTAAGATGTCTGTTGGATGCCCTGACTGTTATCTGAGACTGACTGACAGAAATGGCCATCCAATTAAAGATCCGTCCTACTTGATGCAGTTTTCCCCATCGGCAAGGTTAGGTCATGGATCTGAGTCGTATATGCGTCACATCTCTCTCTTCCCACATGACAGGGCTGCACCAAAGTAGAACAAGGAAGTTATATTATAGTGTGCTGAAGACAAATACATACACTATATTATCTAATAGATGATGCGTTAATTGTGGCTTTGATATGGCTTATTCTCTGTGAGTCTACTTCTTGTTTAAGGAAGTTACTGTTGTGTTTGTTAATTGGGGTATGTTTAATTTGGGGTTGCCTAACATGCAAAAAGTGTACCCTGTGGTACACAAGCACTTCATTTTAAAAGTGTGTTACATGACAATAGTGTTGGGGTTTTTTTTTGTGCATCTCAGGTTAAAAGTGTTTGTGTTCTCGGATCTGGAGCAAAGACGCATTAAGGAGCTGCAGGCACATCCCTATTGAGTTGTCATTAAATGTAGGCGTTATTACTTTTTTATGTATGTTTTCCTCCACAGTTGATAAAGTCCTTGTGACAGAAGCGGGTTAACAGTTGTGTGTGTATGTGTGTGTATGAGCTCATGCAGCGTGAGTGTAGGAGGGTTTAGGGCTGTAAAGGGCTGTTTTGTGAAGAAGGCAAGATGACCCAGATAAGGAGGTTTAATGCGTTAATGGATCTGCAAGGGGTTTAAGTAAGGACATTGAAAGTGACATTAGGATAAATTAATGTCCTGTTTTTAAAAATATTATATAAGTACACGTCAGTACCACATGTGCACATGAAAAGGATTTATGTTCAAGAAACCTTACGTGCCATTTTTCTGGGACAATATCAAAACTTTACACAAATGTGTATTTGCTGGCTGTTTATCATATTACCTCACCAACAGAGAGTCAGATCCTACCGCTGATTTGATTGGAGGACAACCTGAATCCAGCAGACAGCATTGGCACCAATATCTTAATGATGGAGTCAGCAATATTCAGGTAGTGTGTTAGTATGGGTTTAATAGGGATGCAAGGACAGTCTCTGAAGCTGTTCATAACAGCTATTATCATGAACCAACCAACATGCTATTTATTAAACTACAGGCCTCAAAATGTTATGATTTACTTGATCTTAACTTTGCTCTGTTATTGTATAAAGTAAAAATAATCTACTTCTAGACTGCATTCAGAGGTTGCTTGAAATTGGAGAGACGTATGGAGAGACAGCGGGGGGGAAATAATTATTTGGCTCCCTGCTAAATTTGTAAGTTTGCTCAGTTACAAAGAAATGAACTCATGTCTCTTTTTTTTGGTGGTAGTTTCATTTTTTTTTGGCATTTTTGCCTTTATTGAACAGTGAAGATAGACAGGAAAGTGCCTCAAGTCAGGCGTGAACCTAGGCCGCCTCCACCACAGTCATGTGGTATATACATGGTCACCTGCTTCAGACACTGGGCGCACCCTGGCACCCTATGATAGTTTCATTTTAATGGAGAGAGACAGAATATCAACCAAAAATCCAGAAAAAAACACATTACATAAAAGTTCTAAATTGATTTGCATGACATTGAGTGAAATAAGTATTTGGTTCTCAAGCAAAACATGACTTAGTACTTGGTGGAGAAATCCTTGCTGGCAAGCACAGCGGTTTGCACCAGGTTTGCACAGATCTCAAGAGGGATTTTGGCCCACTCCTCTTGACAGAAACTCTAAATCCTTCAGGTTTCTTGGCTGCTGCTTGGCAACTTGAAGCTTCAGCTCCCTTCTATAGGATGGAGGTCTGGAGACTGGCTTGGCCACTCCATGACCTGAATGTACTTCTTCTCTAGCCACGCCTTTGTTGCCTTGGCAGTATATTTTGGGTCATTATCATGCTGGAAGACCCATCCATGACCCATCTTCAGTGTTCTGGCTGAGACAAGGAGGTTCTTGCCCAAGATTTTACAAAGAGAATGGCTCTGTTTGTTGGCCACTTAATGCGGTGAAGTTATCCTGTACCAGCCTATATGTAAATATCTGTTTTAAAATGTACATAGTTGTAATTCCTCATCACAGGTCCCCAACTTACCCCTTAGAAATTCAGCTTTTTAAAAATATTTTCCGATTCCTCTTTTTAAACTTACAGTGGAGGAAATAATTTGATCCCCTGCTGAATTTGTAAGTTTGCTGACTTACAAAGATATGAGCAGTTTCTAATTTTTATGGTATGTCTGTGTAGATTCTCAGTTATCCAGGTCATAGTAGTCTCTGGAGCTTGAAAAAGGCGACTGGACTTCTTTTTGTTTCTTGAAGACGTTTCACCTCTCATCCGAAAGGCTTCTTCAGTTCTCAACCAAATGGTGGAGAGACCCAGGTATTTAAACCCCTGTGGGCGTAGTCCCCTGGAGGTGGTTATGACCCTCTATTGATCATGTGCTTGAACACATGTGCCCAGGTGTGAAGGGGGCGTGGGTCATATTTAATCAGTGGTTTCAGTTGAAACCAACTTAGGACTCCGCTCCATTGTTTCCTGTGGCCTATTGAGGTCACTGGAACAAAGGTGTGAATGGGGGTTGAGACGTCTGGGAAGGGAGCTCAGGACAGCACTGTAAGCGGGGGAAAGTTGGTGACGTAATCCACCTCCTCTGTTCAATGATGGTTGTTCACAGTGGACATAGATGGCTTCTTTCACTCCTCTTTCAAACCATCTGTTTTCCCTGTCCAAAATGTGAACATTGGCATCCTCAAAAGAGTGCCCTTTTTCCTTCAGATGCAGATGTACTGCTGAATCTTGTCCTGTCGAAGTGGCTCTTCTATGTTGTGCCATTCGTTTGTGAAGAGGCTGTTTGGTTTCACCAATGTAGAGGTCCGAGCACTCTTCACTGCACTGAACAGCATACACTACATCGCTGATCTTGTGTTTGGCGGGTTTGTCCTTGGGATGAACCAGTTTTTGTCTTAGGGTGTGACTTGGTTTGAAGTATACTGAGATGTCATGCTTGGAGAAAATTCTTCTGAGTTTCTCTGACAAGCCTGACACATATGGGATGACAATGTTGTTCCTCTTGTCCTTCCCATTCTCTGTAGTTTGTGTTTGGCCTTCATTCCTGTGCATCTTAGCTGATTTGATGAAGGCCCAGTTGGGGTAACCGCATGTTTTGAGGGCTTTCTTAATGTGTGTGTGTTCCTTATGCTTCCCTTCTGCCTTAGAGGGAACACTTTCCGCACGGTGTTGTAGGGTCCTGATCACCCCAAGTTTGTGTTCCAGAGGGTGGTGGGAGTCAAAGAGGAGATACTGGTCTGTGTGTGTGGGCTTCCGGTAAACTTCAATGTTGAGGCTTCCATCTTCCTCGATAAGCACCGCACAGTCCAGGAATGGTAACTTGTTATCTCTGGTGTCCTCCCTGGTAAAACGTATGTATTTATCCACTGAGTTAATGTGACGAGTGAAGGCTTCTACTTCTTGGGTTTTGATTTTGACCCAGGTGTCATCTACATATCTGTACCAGTGGCTAGGTGCCTTCCCTTTGAAAGAACCAAGAGCTTTACTTTCCACTTCCTCCATGTAAAGGTTGGCTACAATGGGAGACACTGGGGAGCCCATGGCACATCCATGCTTCTGTCTGTAGAATCCATCATTGTATTTAAAATATGTTGTGGTAAGGCAGAGATCTAAAAGTGCACAAATCTGATCTGGGGTGAAGCTGGTTCTGTTCAGTAAGGAATCGTCTTCCTGTAGTCGTCTTCTGACGGTCTCCACTGCCTCAGTTGTAGGTATGCAAGTGAAAAGTGAAACCACATCAAAGGACACCATGGTTTCATCTGGATCCAGTACAAGATTCTGGACCTTGTTAGTAAAATCTGTAGAGTTTTCAATGTGGTGGGGTGTGATGCCAACAAGCGGTGATAAGATGGTGGCGAGGTGTTTGGAAATGTTGTAGGTGACCGAGTTTATACTGCTGATAATGGGTCGAAGTGGGACTCCTTCTTTGTGGATCTTTGGGAGTCCATAAATGCATGGAGTGGCTTCTCCAGGGTACAGGCGGTAGTAAGTGGGGCGGTCAATGGCTTTTTCCTTTTCAAGTTGTTGCAGGCAGCAAACAACTTTTTTTCTTGTAGTTGCTTGTGGGATCACGTCTCAAGACCTCATAAGTATTGTTGTCACTGAGGAGTGTAGTAATTTTGTTGTGGTAATCCGATGAATTCAGCACAACCGTGCACCTCCCCTTGTCGGCTGGCAGTATGGTGATGTTTTGATCCTTGCTTAGGGCTGTGATGGCCTTCTTCTCCTGAATGGTGAGGTTGGATGGAGGAAGTCTTGCACTGGAGAGAGTGGCTGAAACTTTCATCCTGATCTGTTCTGCTACAGGATGAGAAAGTTTGTTATTTCTTATAGCGGTTTCTGTTGCTGTGATGAGGTCTACTATAGGAAGCTGTTGTGGGGCTATGGCAAAGTTGAGTCCTTTGGCTAGCACATTTTCTTCTGGTTTGGTGAGGACCCTGTCTGATAGGTTCTTCACCCACTTTCCTTGGTTTCCATTGTTTATCGTGTCGTCCTGTTTGTTAACAGATGAATGGTATGCCTTGGTTTGCAGAGTTTGAAATTTACGTAGTTGTCTTTCCTTGCCTTTGATGTGTTGTGCGAGCTGGGCTTTGTCCACAAATGTAGAAACTTCTTCTGCGATGGTGTGAGGTAAGAGTGATGAGAGTTTCTGCTGAGTCTGGTGGATTTTGTTCTGGAGTGCATCTATGGTGAAATGGACCTGTCTTATCCTTTCACTTAAAAGGTGGTTCTGTGCTCTCCATAGAATTTGGTCAGCTCTATGTCCTTTTACTGTGGACCCAAGGTGCAAGGTGCACCTCCAGGGGACTACGCCCACAGGGGTTTAAATACCTGGGTCTCTCCACCATTTGGTTGAGAACTGAAGAAGCCTTTCGGATGAGAGGTGAAACGTCTTCAAGAAACAAAAAGAAGTCCAGTCGCCTTTTTCAAGCTCCAGAGAATTTTTATGGTAGTTTCATTTTAATGGACTGACAGAATATCAACCAAATAACAGCCCTAAAAGCATAATATTTCCACCTGTGTGCTGGATTGTAGGGATGGTGTTCCTTGGGTCATACTCAGTATTTCTCTTCTTCCAAACACAATGGGTCGAGTTGATGCCAGAGAGCTCAATTTTGGGTTCATCTGACCACAGCACTTTATGCCAAGCCTTTTCTGAATCATTTAGAGATTGGCTGGAAAACTTAAGACAGGGCTATACATGTGTCTTCCTGAGCAGCGGGACCTTGTGCACGCTGCAAGATTTCAATCCATTACAGTGTAGTGTGTTACCAATGGTGTTCTTGGTAACTGTGATCCCAACTGCCTTCAGGTCAATAACAAGCTCCTCCCATGTAGCTTTGGGCTGATCCACCACCGTTCTCATGATCATCCTCCTCTCTTGCATGGAGCTCCAAACTGAAGGTGACTGATGGTCATTTTATATTTCTTTCATTTCCGAATAACAACAGTTGTCGCACCAGCAACTGTCACCTTCCCACCAAGCTTCTTGCTGATGATCTTTTAGCGCATTCCAGCTTTGTGCACATCTACAATCTTGTCCCTGACATCTTCTGACAGCTCTTTGGTTTTACCTGTGGTAGTGGAGAGGTTGGAATGAAAGAATTGTGCCACATGGGCACACAGCCAATCTGTGGGAACCAGAATTCTGGCTGTGCTATAGGGGATCAAGTACTTATTACACTCAGTGATATGCAAATCAATTTGTAACTTGTGTGCTTTTTTTCCTGGATTCTTGATTGTCTCTGTCCTTCAAAATGAAACTACCATAAAAATTAGAGACTGCTCATATTTTTTTGTAAGTCAGCAAACAAATAAGCAGGTAAACAAATAAAAACCTAAGTTACGAATAACATTGTTTATGATTTTTTTCCTTTTTCTTCTGATTTTTTCATTTATTATTTTCCTTGGGCGTTGTTTTTGGTGAGACCTATAAAAATGTTATCATTAACAATATACTATGTAAAAAGGGTACAGTATATACATTAAGCTAAAGCTTCAGCCTGCAACTTTATTCTTTATCATTTGTGTTCTTTCCATTTGTTTTGTTTCATTTTTAATAAGCATTTTTTAATTGTTGTTATTAAAAAAATTAGAGAATGACTGGAATAAAAATCATCATTTTTATTAATAATTATGTTTACTTTTCAGGTGTTTTGTGAGGACTATAATGAGGACAATATTAATGCTGATCAACTGCCACCTCCAGTCAATATGAACTCTCTCTTTGAATTTATTCCACCATGTAAGTCACTCTACCACTAGAATAAAAGCAATGCACTCATTAATCCAAAAACTTATTCACTGTATCTCCAAAACAATTTGATAAAGGTCCTTGTATATTCCTTTTCCTATGATGTGATGATTATGAACATATGAGTTATAATTTAAGCATTTGGGGGAGAATATTTATATTGAATACTGAGATTTTCAGGTGGAAGGGGCCCAAGGAGAACCCTCTGTTGGACACACCATGCATCATGCAGCTGCACAAATGACTAATAGCAATCAGACCATGTGTTTGTGAAGCTGCAACACGTGTCATAATAAATTATCCTGTGGCGTTGAAGGACAGAGGTGAACATTTGTGAGTGTGTGTATATGTGTGTGCCTGCCTGCATGTGTTTGGCATTGTATGGATATATCTCTTCCTGCAGCCAGGTGTCTAGTGCTCTCCAGGTGGGAGTCTGACAGTCTTTAGACTTCCTCTTAGTCTTTGTAGTGAATCAAATTGAAATCCAGGAAGGCTCCCTAGCGTACGCGCACAGCTGAGCACATGCCATATCTTTATCTTCAAAGGCTCTGAAAGAGAAATGCCGGCTTAGGCCTCCTTCTTGCCCCTTACCCTGTGAGCCCCATACTGCACAGCAAAACCCGTGCCAGAGCCGCTAATACAACCAAAATATCAAACATCCTGCTGGCACCAGCTTTGAAGTGTATATGCATAGCTTTAATGCTGCTCACTCCCCTTTCTTTAAGTTATAGGCCCTGCCTCCTTGTGTGAGGCAAATGTGTAGCATGATAAAAATAGCCCCTGGTTTAAAAAAAAAAAATAGAAAAGAAAAAAGTTGCTGGGTCTGCAGATTGAGGCAGGAGAAAAGTGCTGAACAGACCCAATTGTGGGGAATAGGGCAGAGGAAAAGAAGGGGCTGTTTTAATTTTGGTTTGTTTTTCAGTAAGGTCACATTAGATGCCAAGTGTTTTTTTCATAGGTGCAAATTTTGGAGTGGAACTGTGTCATTACAGGGTTATACTTGTGTCATCTATCAGTGCAGCACAGCACACAGCGAAGGTGACGCTGCCTGCTGCTGTGCGCTGGAGCTAGTGTTCCACACAGCTGGTTAGTGGGTCACTATAATCATTGTAGCAACAGAGCTTGTATGTGACTTTCCTCACTAACCGAAGATCAGAACTGAGCACATTTTTCAAAACTTCTCTTTGAATTGACCATACCATAAACAAATGTCCTCTTACGAGAGCAATCAGTATGCAGTCCTGACCTCTACAGCTCTTATCTTTGCAGAAATCTTTGAATTGAAAAGAGCAACATTACTGTGAGCAATAAGTTTTTGAAAAAAAAAAAAAAAAGTCTGTTATCTTGACAAAGAAAAACATTCTGAGATTTGATTCAGTACAAAAAAAAAGTCTGTGCCCAGTATTGATTTTGAAGTTTAGAGTGGAGAATGCTAGCTTTATTGTGAAGAGCTGATAGGCATGCTTTCTACAGGTGACAGCCTAATGACAGGATGCTGTCCTTATAGATCGCTGTGTCTGAGCGTGTGGGAGACAGTAGTTAACCCTAGCAAAGATCACTTAGGCCTCTGCTGCAGTGCAGAACAGCAGCCAGTTGTCCGATGTGAATTATCAGCTGCATCTAAAACACTGCAGCCTGTAGCTCTGTGAAGCATTAGCATGAGACACAAAACCACGCAAAAACAATCAGAAGCAATTAGCCCTCAGCCATTTGCTCTCTCATATGCTGCCAAGCATGCAACTCCAGCCTCCATCAAACACTCACTTGAGATCACCGCAGGTAAAAACAATTACTCACTCACGCTAACCTTGATAACACATTTATGGACAAGCTAGTGTGTACTTTGTGTGTCCATTTGTGCATGGTGTATGCACTACATAGCATTCCTAGAGCACAGTTACTGTTCCTCTTAATCACTTTAAAAAAAATCTGCTTTACTACTTTTACTATTTTTTCTGTGCAATAATTCATTCTACAAACTCCTGGTGGTGTCTCATGTAGTGACTTCATCTGTTTGCAGTAATGAGTCCTTGTCTCAGGTGTTTGTTTGCATGCAGCACACTTCATGCTCCTGATTAGTCACATCATTGTCTTTTGGCTTGCTTTATTGAAGGGAATTGCCTGGAGAACCTCCGGGCTACACTCTCTGACTTTGCTGACTTGGATTTTGACAAAGTTGTATGTGCATGTTAAACTCTGTGCTTTTCTTTGGGTATCCAGGTGTCTAAGGTATCAAAGTCCTCAGTCCTCTAGGAGTACTTCAGGCCATCTCACACGGTGTGGGGCTTGTATTTGAAGAGAAAGAAGACGTTTAATATTTATTCATAAAGGAGAGAAGCTTGATGCTCTTTTCAAATTCAGGCAGCTCATATATACAGCACACATAGCAGCTCACATTATTCTTCTGCTTCTAGCCGCTCTCACGTTAGGGGTCTTTAAAAAAAAAGAAGGGGATGGTATCCAGATGTGAATGTGTTTATGCCTCACTTCTTCAAAGGAATCTCTCTTTAAATGTGTGTTTGTGTATGCACTGCAGACTAAGTGTGTGAGCTGATTGTGTAGCTTGGTCATGTAAGATTTGAGCAATATAACAAGTGGGTTCATTAAGTGTGCACTCAAGCATTTGACTTGTTCTGTTTTATTGATGGAGGCAAAAGCAAGTAGCACTTGGTACATTTTGTTGCAGTGACATTTTTGAGGCTAATCTAATTTCTCGACATTAAAAGGTGCAGCACCATAAATTATAAGTGTGTGTTGCTGGTAATGGGTGATGTTTTCCAGCTTTTATCTTGTGTTTCTCTTATTTGTTCCCATATTAATAATAACACATCTTCCCACATTTAAAGTGTAGCTTTGGACCGTGTGTGCATCCATTTAATTGAAATATTTGCTCTGTGTTGGACAAAATTTGCATCTATTATTGTATTCTAAACCTTCTAAATTGTTGATGCTTACAACTTTTGATATGCTGCTTTTTTGCATGGATTTTCATGCATAATTAAAGAAACAAAATTTGCTCCAGTGATAAAAGCACTACAATATATTATTTAGCAAATGATTGTGTGCTTGTTGTCTTGGTTTGAAGACCAGTAAGAAAACATTTTCAGGTTGAACATAGTTACATTATTAAAAAAAATAAGCTAATATAATAGGAAATAATGTTTCATCTTAATGGATTTGTACTAGCATTGTAAGATAATAATATCCATCTGTCTATCCATCGATTTTCTTCTGCTTGTCCACGTGCCGGGTCGCAGAGCGTCTACTCTGAGCCCCTCCCGAATGGCTGCCTTCCTCACCCTATCTCACCCTATCTCTGCCCAATCTGCCATCCCTACCCAATGCTCGTGAACATAGGTGAGGGTAAGGATGGAGATTCACCGGTAAATTAACAGCTCAGCTCCCTCTTCACCACGACAGACCGGTGTAGCATCCACATCACTGCAGATGCAGCCCCAATCCATCTGTCAATCTCCCACTCCCTTCTCCCGTCTCTTGTGAATAAGACCCCAAGATACTTAAACTCCTCTACCCGGGGCAGCAACTCCTCCGTGAGCTGGAGTGGGCACTCCACCCTTTTCCGGCTGAGGACCATGGCCTCAGACGTAAAGGTGCTAATTCTCATGCCAGCTGCTTCACACTCGGCTACAAACCGTTTCACTGCGAGCTGGAGGGCAACACCTGATGAAGCCAACAGGACCGTATCATCTGCAAAAATAGCCAAGCCTTTTGCCACTTGGCTGTGCCTAGAAATTCTGTCCATAAAAATTATGAACAGAATCGGTGACAAAGGGCAGCCCTGACAAAGTCAATAATATTGATTCCTTACATTTTATGCAGCTGTTTTTTGATAGAAGGCATTCAAAGGTAAAAACGCAGATGACAATTTGTTCACATTTGGTACACACTGCTAGCTCACTGACACTGTTGCTACCTGATTTTGGGTTCATGAAGAGTAGATCACTGTAAGCAAGTAAAGGTAAAAAAAAAAAAAAAAAATTGCAGAAACCAAGTGTTTCCTCATATGAATAGAGGAAGAAGAATTATTACTAGACGAGAAACTTAATTTAAGTTTCTGCTTGGAGACAAGCTTTTCAGTGTGAATTTTGTAATGACTGACTTTTCCAGCTGAAAAGAGTAGATGGCAACTCTTTGCCATTTAAAAATAACATGAACTTGGATTTGCCTGCATTCAGGGCCAACCTAAATTGAGTTAAATGGGTCTGAACAACATTAGAGGCAGGCTGCAGGTATTAAAGGTTTTGTACTACTGAATGGAACAATAGATAACTTATATATACATGTTGTCTGCATAAAAATGGAATGAAGAATTTCATAAATTATGACAACAGAGAAGAGCAGTGGCACTAATACTAATGTATTTAAATATTGTAATTCAACCTGACTCGATAGTCATAATGTTTTCATTTTTCCACGCAGCTTTCCTTTTCCACCCAGGACCCCAGCCTCCCTTTCCTACTGCTACTTTAGTGAGGTGAGCCCAATAATATATGTAAGTATTTATGCATGTGTGGTACGTCAGCTCTGTATGTAATGACTGCTGTGGAGGAAGACGAGAAATTGGAGGTAACTGTGTCAGGGAAAAAGTAAAAATCTGTATTGAGGGAGGTTTGCCTCAGGCGCAGGAAAAAGTAAGAAACAAATTCAGCAAATGTGGGAAGAGAGGGAAAAGAAGAAAAAAATGTTAACAAGAGACTGGACTAGAAATCATTAATAAAGGGTGTAAAATTGTTGCTGCCTAACTGAGCCAGACCAGGTGTCTCTCATTTGACACCAAAGGGCAACTTGTATTTAGGTTGTATTTCTGTACACTGTGCACTCTTGCTAAACTTCCAACTGAATCAATGGCCATATAAGGTAGAGCGCAAGATAGCAAACTTGTTTGTACCTCCTGTCCCCTGTTTATCAGTATCCCAGGCACCCCCCCCACTCCGCTCTTCCGATCTATGTCACAACCTGTCTGCAAACTCCCACATTTGAGCAGTAATTTACACAACTTAGCTCACAAGTGGGTCAGATTGTACCCAAAGCTCTCTTACATTTTCTTACACATTAATGAATGCAGCCCTACTCCAGTTTTGTTTGCTGCTGTGCTTGTTTCACTTGGATGTTGTCTGTATCCAGCTTTCCTCAGTCCAGCTCTGTTTGTCTGTCTCACTAGCTTCCTGTCCCTTCATCTTTTTTCTCTTTTCTCATTCCTACTTTTTCCCTTTCTCCTAATTTGCTGTGTCTGATGTGTGCCTAAATTTGCTCAGTACTTTGTCCATAAAGATGGTTTTTCTCACATCTCAGTCCATCTGCCAAATCCTCACATCCTTCAGGGACTTACTGTTCCTATGAACTCTGCCAGCCATCTCCTGTACACTTTATGAATCATTTCCTTTTTAACTTTTCTTTTCTTTTTTAAAGCACACATATGTCCCTGCTTCACTGTTGCTTTTGCTGTTGATGCCTTTCCCTTGGGGATATTAGGAACAGCAGGTATTTCTGGCATGATATGGGCCTTGGCATCCTATGCTGCCTGGAGGGCCAAAGGACATAAGGGCTCCAGAAAATCCTTATTTAATATTTGAATTGGATTGTGTTAATTCCACAATATCGTTCCTTTATAGTGACAGTATGATACCATTGATCTTAATATAAAGGCATGAAAATGTGCCTTTATAGGGAGATTAGCTTAAAATAACATTGCGAACAATAATCGCTAGAAAAATCTGTCCAGTCATTTTCCAAACTTTCCAGTGAAGATATGAACATGAAGTTTTTAAAGATGAATGACTGGGCATATTATGACTTAAAAAAAATATATATATTAACCTTATTTGGGGTGCAACTCATTCAAAATAAGCCAGGTTGAATTCCTGCATGTTTGCCATATCCACAGCTAGTGTTTCATCACAGATCTGTGACTTTATCCTGCTCATAGACTCCTTGACCACAGGTTGTTGATTGTGAGCACTGTAAACCTTCAGCTGTACATTACAGTATCCATTTTTTTGGGCTTTACTATCAGTTACATGCTCATGGAACCAGACTTTTGCTTCATTCATTCATTCATTCATTCATTCATTCATTCATTCATTCATTTATTCTTCTCCATTCACAAGTAGGTCTTTCAACTTATTCATATGTTGGGCCAAAAACTAAAATTCCTGTGTGATGGAATTATTTACTTTCGGATTTATGAAGCAACGTATTTTGTCCCACACCTGCTGGAAAGGTGTTCATTTGGATGAGCTTCAAACAAAAACCAAGTTCGCATTCAGCTCACTCGGAAGTTTTCGGTTGGAAGCGCGAGTGTGTCCGGGCCACGTGGATGGACAGAAGATTCAGATAGTATCAGTAATATGCCCTCCATCCTTTCCTCATGGGTTGGCGAGCACACACTGCGCTTTGACAATGAGCCAGTCACTTCAAACACTTGGAGAACACAGCTGTGCATTTGTAAAAGGGCTTTGATCATTTTGCAGACCCACTTGTTTTATTTTTTCATTCACTGATTCATCTGTAAATTTGTTTGCTCATGCTGTTTCCTTTTTTAGAACACATTAACATTCTTTAAACATTAAAGAAAGTCGGTGGACAATTAGGAGTACAGTCTGCCAGGAACAGATAACAAGAGACAGGAAGTACTGTTTAAGTACTATTTAAGTTTTTCACATGCTGGCTGTGTTTATCCTGTATGTAAAGTATGTTGTCCTTTTGTCAGAACAACTACTAATTATTATATATTTTATTAAATTCTGCTCAGTAAGAGTAATTTGTATTGTTATCATGAAGGCCATCTATGTAAACTGAAATTTGAAAGAAAAATGCAAGTATACTTTATATATTTGCCAGGACTTTATGTAAATACATCATTTCACATCATATTTCTTTCCTTTTCCTTTTCAGTGGAAACTCTAAAGGCTTCGACAACCCAGCAACTTCACTATACCCATGTCCATCAAGTATGTACATTTCTCTTCATAATGTATACTGTTTCATAACTGTTTCAGTCCATGTACTGTATACTACACCATCTTTGAGAGCCTCTGTAGGTACTGTCTCAATGCGCCCCACCATTCTGAAAATTGCCTCAAGCCATGCTCTCTTGCTCATATTTCTCACCTGTCTGGAATATTGGAAAACTGAATAATTTTCTTATGATTATGATGAAGTATGTGATCTACACTTTGAAACTATGGGCCTCTTACACAGCTTGGTGTACATTTATAGTAGTTTGAAGGCTGCTCTGAATACAGAGACTTGCTCAAAGCAATATGCACCGAGTTAACAACAGTAATGCAGTTGCTAGCGGCAGCTGTTAATCGTTCTCCCAAATCTTCTCTTCACTTTGGTTCTGTTCTTTGATGGGTGTATCATCTTTAATCCCAGGGAGAATCACCATCAGCCCTGGAGTGATTGATGCTACCAAGGCCTGGGAATGCTACATATTGCAGGAAAAACGTAACGAGGATAGAGACAGATCCAGAGAGCACGGTCATGATAGAAACAGCAAAAGAAGTGGATACAAAGAGAAGGAGAGCTGCTTCTCTTCGCGGTGTAGGTGAGTCTAAGTGAATTGATGATGAATTTATTTAATGTATACATTTCAGTTTACTCTTTGCATGTAGCACCTGATGTAGTGCACCCTTTCACTTCATTCTTCCTTTCTCCACTGTTGGGTGCCTCTGCAGAGGATGAATTTAAATGCTTGCTTAGCAGCTGTGGCCTTCTGGATTAGGCAATACATAATATATTGGAAGTATTCCAGATATTCTTTCCCTCCTGGCCTTGTTCAGTGTGTGTGCATTTGTAGCCTGCCTCTCTTTTTTTTGCAGTCTTTCACACACACACACACACACACACACACACACACACACACACACACACACACACACACACACACACACACACACACACACACACACACACACACACACACACACATATGTGTGCGCGGAGAAGGCACATTTTTCTGTAGAGCAATTGAAAACCTTTGATAAAGAAGAAAAACAGAATGAAGAATTATCATGAAGGGGAGTGTGGAATAAACAGTCCTGTTTCTTCAGGTGAGATGAGATATTGCAATATATGGTGTTGGCATTAGAGAAGCATAATATTTCAGCTTGACTTCATAATACACTGTGAAGCCAATTTCTGTGTTATGTTGTCTGAGGAGGCAAAGGACCAAAGCTGCTGAAGACAAGCATTAATGAAAAAAATACAATTAAAAAAGGGTTGCTTTGCACACATTCATTAGTTCTCTAAATAACTTAGTTTGTGTCTGAGTATGCAGACATAAGCTAAGTTAGTTTAGCGTATGAATTTATCCCAAAATGTTTCCCTCTCGGCTCGCCAGTTGATAGCTATAAAATAAACAGATCGTTGTGAGAAACAGCTCTTGTAAAGAAATGCACACTGTTGCAGAAGAGCATAAGGCTATTGTGACACAAATCAAGACTAATGCAAGACAAGGAAAATTATTTTCAGCATGCGTAACTATTTCTGGTGCGGTGAGACGAGGGAATAACTTGCTACATTTGCCAGTTATTGCCAGAGAATGATTGAGTTTGCACTCCTCAGCATGGAAATTGGGTCCTTTCTCTCTGAGGCTTATAGGTGATTGGAGCCAATATGATTTCCTCTCCAATTTTCACGTAGTGCCCTACTACCCTACAGTGTGACAGCCTGAGCGCTTGCTGTACAAATTCTCAAACAGGCTCACGTGTGCACAAGCCAAATCCTGCCCTACATTTCTCCTGCTCTCTCAGTGTTGACCATTAGCCAAATTTCTATTTAATTATTATCAACTTGGACAGCTGTCAACTGGAATACACACAGGCACATCTTTCCTGCTCATCGCATACTCCTCAGCTGACCTGAGGCTCACACTGTAGGAAAAAGCAGGCTCATAGTATTGTTAGGTTTAATCTTACAATATGAGTGCCTCGAGAAGACTGTTGTTGTGAATGTTTGTTATTTAAATAACATTAAATTGCATGTAATTGGATGTAATTATTGTGACAGAAGATTTCAAACCAAAATATATGATAGTACCAGGTAACATTCTAACCATTGCTCATAACCAAGGCATTTTCCTCAGATCTGGAGTAGGAAGCTAGCCCTTTTGCCCCTAAATCCGAGAAACTACAAATACATGCAGAGAAGCTGATTGTTCTTTAGATTCTTCTTCTGTTTCTTTGGTTTCAAAAGCAGTAATGCTGTAGCTAACAACAAATCCCTGCATCAGCTACTATAAGAGCTTTGCTGGCAATTAACTTGCAATGAAAACAAGTGCAAAATAGCAAAAATGACAGGCTGAAGTATTTCTTACTGTACTGGCCTCTGTTTAAATATCCCCACACACTGTTCTGCTTTTCAGCACTTTTCCTGCATGAAATGGTGAGCATTTCCTTGAGTATGTATGCCCTAGATGTCTGAATTCAGGTTTATACATAAAGCTCAGAACAACATTTTGGGTCGAATAAGGGAAATGGGACATGGGACAGCTGGGAAGTTGTAGGCCAAATGCAGAAGATTGGAAGAATGGGAATCACATGTGCATGACAGACACACAGGGAATGCACAAGAGATTTAGGCATTCATACTACAGATTTAGTCCAATGTTATGCTCACAAAGGACTATTCCTGTGGCCCAGAATGTGTTGCTCACACCTTATGGGCTCTGTTGATATTTTTGTCCTACGTTCTGGTCAGATGATCAGACTTCAGATCCACACACACACACACACACACACACACACACACACACACACACACACACACACACGCACACACGTATGTACAAGTTATATGTGTTCTGTTACACTGATTTATGACTGTGCTCTGATTATTTTTAGACTAGGCCTGGGGGGATTTATCGTTAGTGTGTGTGGGCAGGAGCGAGAAGCAGATGGAGACCTCCATCGCTTTGCTAGCCACTCTTATTGTTCACTGACTGTGTCAGCAGGAGTATTACATTGCATGTTTGGGTTGTTAATTTGGAACTTGCTTGCCCACTTGTCCTGCGCTGAGTCACACACACAGGCAGAGAGTGGCAAGGAAGCCCTCTAGGTATCAGCTGTTGGTTATCAGCTGTGGCTGTGACAGCATGCCTTGGATTTACCACCAGTACTAATAGATTCCACAAGGCTAACGCTCACATGTTCACCAAAGCATTTATTCAGAGTGAGTGATATATTGTACTTTTTGGGCACCCTTTGCCTTTACTGGTGGGTTCAGGCTGAGTAGCTGATTGGCCATTTGGTCAACACTTGTCCCCTGACTGTAAATCTCAGCTTTGGATAATAAATGTGGGTCTTTCTAGTTGGCACTGCCTCACATTCTCTCTTCATTTCCTTCATGCACACATGTGCCAACCTTTGCACAACACAATGATGATATGCAATATCCTCTTTTTTTTCTTAAACGTGGCATCAGTTCACTCAAGGCATAGATCAAATTTAAATACCCCTCAGCTAGTTCAATCAAACCTGGATAATAATGGAGTGGAGAAATTCTAGCGTGATAAGGAAATTAAAATTATAATCATCTTCCATTAACTTGCAGTAAAAGCATCATTATGCTTCAAGACTCGTTTCAGTGTTAACAGAGGGAATGCCTGACTTTCTATTAAAAAAGGATCTGATAATTGATTAAAAAAAAGGGGGGGGGGGGGGGGGGGCTTGCTGCTACGCTGTGCAACCAAATCAGGCCACTGCAAATTCACAACAGCAAAACTGTGGAAATAAAATGTTTAAGGATTTTACTATCTTTGCACAGTCATTTCATTCCTTAGTTGAAACATTTACAGAATAACATTTTCAGAAGTTTCATATGTTTTGCGTGTGATTTGGGGAAACAGTTTCTCTGTGCAACTTTGAACAATGCTGTTTCTTCAAACCACATTGTTCATCAAATTTGGATTTAGGGATCAGAGCATGGTCCAAATTTCCACTTTTTTTGGGCTACTTTTGTGCCTGATGCCACTCTTATCCTCGCCTCGGGGTCTGTCTTGGGGCCTGTACATTCTTCTACCTACATCTGTTTTTACTTGGCTTCCACCAGAGTTTTTAAGCTCTTAGTATGGCATGCTTTTGCCTTTCTGCAAGAAACTCTTTTGTTTCCTAGAGCCAGTCGAGGTCTGTGCCTAAATTTTTTAAATACCTCTGCAGTGTTTGCTTGTCTTTGCATTCATATTTATTCTTAAACAAACAGCCAAATAGTCTGTACTTGCATACTGTCTTTTAATCTTAGGTTCTATAAAGAGTTTTTCCATGTGATTCTCATTCATCCATTTAAAAACACACTGGTGCACCAATGGTGGTGGAGCTGCCATGAAAGGTACTCTCCTAATATCAGGAACAACTTAAAATTAAATGTCCTTTTCAAGGATGTATTGCACGTGGAGGGGCCAAGGATCAAATCTTTAGCCCTGCACTTAGTAGACAACCCCCTTTACCACTTTAGCCAAAGCCTGTCTTAGGCTGGGATTATACACTTTTGCAGACATGCACAGGGATAGTGGGGACACCTCAGACAGGTAGTTGTTTTCATTATACTAGTTTGTAGCCTCTTTGGAATATGCATGTCACAGTAAGTTGGAGAGGAGACAGATATCATGCCTACGGAGCCTCGCATTGACCCTCTGATAACATAATTTATGTCACTCTGATTGTAGCTCACCCTTATATTGCTTCCCTTGGGGTTCAGTTCAATTCAACTTTATTTATATAGTGCCAAATCCTAACAAATAGTCATCTCAAGGTGCTTTAAATGGTAAAGTAAAAGCCATGCAATAATTACAAAGAAAACCCAACAGTCAAAACGACCCCTATGAGCAAACACTTGGCGACAGTGGGAAAGAAAAACCAGGCTCAGTGAGGGGCAGTCATCTGCCACGACCAGTTGGGGATGAGGGGAGGGAGACAGGACAAAACACAGGCTGTGGAAGAGAGCCAGAGAATAATTACAACTCATGATTAAATGCAGAGTGGTCTATTGACACATGGAGATTTAAAAGTGGTGAATGAAAAAGAAACACATTTTTAAAAAGCACAACATATCCTTTCATTCCTTATCTACAAATATATCAGACTTACAAATAAACAGCCATGCTTTTGTACAGGCTCTGCTGAGCTGTCTTAGAGATGTGCAGTCATGGGTGGAGATACATTTCCTCAACCTGAATAAAAACAAAACAGAAATGATTTTTATTTTGGCAACCCAACCCTTTCAAAAGGTGTGATAGCTTCACTGGCCTTTTGGCTCCTTACTGACACCCAGTTGCAGGGAACCTTGGCGTGATTTTGACTGTGCTTTTAAATTTGATAAACAGATTACAGTAGCTCTGCTGTTAAGACAAGCTTTATTCATTTAAGGCTCCTCAGTAAGGGGAAGGTCTACCTCCGTCTACATGACTTTGAGAGAGTAATTCACACCTTCATTACCTCTCGATTAGACTCTTGTAGTTCGTTGTATGTTGGCTTTTATCAGTTGTTCCTTCATTGCCTGCAGGCTGTGCAAAATGCAGCAGCTCACCTTCTTACAGAAAGAACGGCATCATCACATCACACCTGTAATGGCCTCCCTTACACTGGCTTCTAGTCCATTTCAGGATACAGTTTAATATTTTATTCCTTCTTTTTTAGAGTATCAGTAATTTGGTGCCAACCTGTTTAACTGAACTTTTACAGCCCTACATGCCTGCCAGAGCCCCGAGGTCTATGAAGTAACTGCTTTTGGACATCCAGGCTCAAAACAGAGGTGACTTAGGCTTTTTGGTGGTGACACTTAATCTTTGAAACAACCTAACTTTTCACATAAGAGCTGCCCAGTGACTCGTGCCCAGTGTCTAGTTGAGCAGGATATCCTGTTTGATAATGTATTTATTGAGGGTTATGTTAGTGCGCATTTATTGTTGATTTAGTGATTGTTAAGTGTGGTCACATAGTAGATTTGACATATTAATTAGCTCTAATATGTAAGCATCCTGCATGTTTATCACAAAGTAGAATAGAAGACGTGGGCATGACAAAGCCATTAAGGAATGCTTTATTTAGTCATAATTGTGTTTTAATTAAACATTATTATGAAATCTTAAAGAAAGGTGGCTAATTGCTGACCACATTAGACACGAACATCTTCAACTCCTCACTGGAGGCTTGCCACGTGCCTGTCTGCTTTAAAACCGCTACCATTGTTCCTGTCCCCAAGAAGCCAAGGATCACTGGACTAAATGACTACAGACCTGTGGCACTGACTTCTGTGGTCATGAAGTCATTTGAGCGTCTGGTGCTGTCCCACCTCAAGTCCCTCACAGCCCCCCTTCTGGACCCCCTGCAGTTTGCCTACAGAGCCAACAGGTCTGTGGACGACGCCATCAACCTGACTCTGCACTTCATCCTACAGCATCTGGACTCCCAGGGAACCTACGCCAGGATCCTGTTTGTGGACTTCAGCTCTGCCTTCAACACCATCATCCCTGATCTCCTCCAAGAAAAGCTGTCCCAGATGAACGTGCCTGATCCCATCTGCAGGTGGATCACTGACTTCCTGACGAACAGGAAGCAGCACGTGAGGCTGGGGAAGAATGTCTCGGACTCCCGGACCATCAGCACTGGCACTCCTCAGGGCTGTGTCCTCTCTCCTCTGCTCTTCTCCCTGTATACCAACTGCTGCACCTCTGACCACCAGTCTGTCAAGCTTATTAAGTTTGCAGACGACATGACTCTCATCGGACTCATCTCAGACGGGGACGAGTCGGCCTACAGGATGGAGGTCAAACGTCTGGCGTCCTGGTGCAGCCACAATAACCTGGTACTGAACGCCCAGAAGACAGTGGAGATTATAGTGGACTTTAGGAAGCACACAGCCCCTCTACCCTCCATCATCCTGACTGACACCCCCATCACCACAGTGGACTCTTCTCGCTTCCTGGGAACTACCATCACCCAGGACCTCAAGTGGGAGCCCACCATCACCTCTGTCATCAAAAAGGCCCAGCAGAGGATGTACTTCCTGCGGCAGTTGAAGAAATTCAACTTGCCAGCAAGGACCATGGTGCAGTTCTATACTGCCATCATTGAGTCCATCCTCACCTCCTCCATCACTGTGTGGTACGCTGGAGCCACCACTAGGGACAAACAGAGACTACAGCGCGTTGTGCACTCTGCTGAGAAGGTGATTGGCTGTAACCTCCCATCTCTCCAGGACCTGTACACCTCCAGGACACTGGGGCGTGCAGGTCGGATCACAGCCGACCACTCTCACCCTGGGCACAGACTTTTTGACCCTCTCCCCTCAGGCAGGAGGCTACGGTCCATACGGACCAGAACCTCCCGCCATAAGAACAGTTTCTTCCCCTCTGCTGTTGGACTCATGAACAATTACCCTAAGACTGTTACTACCACCCTCCACAAACGCTGATGACCCTATGTCTATGCACCTGTCTGACTGCACTGATGTACATATTAGTGGAATATAGTCTACATTCTTCTATCTTTTAATTAGTCTCTGCACTGTATATTTTGTAATTTTGTAATATTGTGCTATAGTTATAGCTCTAATATCTCTGTATATTTGCAATTTGTATACTTGTATATTGTCTTATAGTTTTTATACTTATTTGTTTCTTTCTGTAAGCACGAAGTACCGCAGCAATTTCCTAATGCTGTGAACCTGTTCACCCATATGGCAATAAAAACCTTCTGATTCTGATTCTGATTCTGATTCTGATTCTAACTGCTGCTATTTATTATATTATTTTAGAGATTTTCTATTTAATTTTGTCAATTCCTAAATTGTGCTTGGTGTCCCCAACAACCCTCCCTGAACAGTCAGGGTTTCTGAGTCAGGTTGTGAATTCTATGGTAGTGCTCATCCTGAAAAGCTTAGGCAAATTTACTGTAGTTTACTCTTACAACACTGTTTCCTTGGGAGCCATTTAACTGTGTTCTTGGTGCTATGTTAAAACTAATGGCTCTGAGCAAGAACAAATGTGGGCCTAGGGTCCTAATCCCTGCTGCTAACAGAAGAGCTGTCTACAAATATTGAATATATTCAGCTTTGTACTTGCAACAGTTGCCCCTTAAGGCTCTCTCTCTCCTTCTTTGTGTTGTTCAAGTGAATGGTAATTACTCCAACCATGTGTGAGCACACTGTCTGCATAAGCAGTGCAGTATCTGCACTTTTCCTATAGACTTTTTGGAGAAAGTGGATTTGAGCAGTGCCTTTAGTGTGATGATTCCTAAAGGTCAGGCTGATTATTTTAAAATTACAACCCACTGGCTGTGACACGGTGGTGAGATGAGCAGGTTGGATAGAGAGGAAAACAAGTTTTACACTACTCATTCACCCTTAGTGGTGGGCAAGATGGAGACAGACTGCTGGCAGACTGAAAGATGCAGAACACGGGACATTAAGGCACAGATAAAGGGTTTTAGTTACTGAAGCTGTTATAGCTGCAAAGGGTGAGTTGATATCATAGTAAACCCTATGGATTATGAATGTGATGGCAGTCAAATTCATATGCTTGTGAAAGCAGACAAGCAAATTCTTTTGGCAATATAGTTGTGGCGGTGGGGTGTGGTTTGGGGCACAACTGCAGGGGAGAGGTGGGGCAGTGGGTTCTGAGAGGGACGACTGAGCTGGGCTGAGGTGGATGCCTGCCACATGTGTAAAAATTACAGAAAGAGTACACAATAAATAAAAGGGTATTGTGACATACAACCTGGTGATGCTGTGTGTGTGTTTCGGGACTGACCGTAGGCTTTAGTGCTACAATAGTGTATCTGAAATAGTGAGGATCCAAAGACTTGACACATACGTAGAAAGCTGGGTGGTACATAGGAAAAATCAAGATCACACAGAAAACCCAAAGATAATCATGAGAGGAGCCTGAACATTGCCACTGTTGGGACTGCTGTAATGATTTGGTGGAAGAGCTGGTCTTTAAATACTGTGGGTGATTAGATTTTTATGGCCATGTAAAAGCAGCAAATTGCACTGGAAGCATGGAGACCATGACAGAGGGTCTAATCATTTCTTTCAATTTGCAATGACAAAACACTTACTGTATCAATGAGATATCGCCCTGTCACTACATAGCTTCTCAGTTCTGATTTAGAGCTGGCCACTGTTGGCACATTCCAAAGTAACACAATATAATCACATTAGATTTTTCAGTAATGCAGTAATCTAAAGAGTTACTTTACTTAATTCAGTAATCACATTACAGCTACAATTGTGCTGTTACTTGCGTTACAAAGGTTCTTCAGTTATCTGCAGGCAGTTCAAATAGAAAGAAATAAAAACATCAAACATCTTTTTCTTCCTGCACACTTTTGCTACAGTCAGCTGATTTCAGTTCATGTGTGAGGAGGAGGAAAATGGTGGAGGGGTCTACAACTTTTGAGGAGTGGACCTATGGACATTACTTTTATTTTTTTAGTGCACAAAAGGACAATAGTGCAGTGGTAAAGTGCAAACTGCGTCCAGGACAGAAACAGCTGCATTATACTGCTAACACAACACCGGCACAGATGGCATGCTAACTCAAAGCTAGCCAGGAACCCAGAGTGATGTTAAAGCTGACTGTATGCCAACTACAGCCCAGTAGCCAGAGCCTGATCCTCAACAGATAACAAAGGCAGTGATGAGCAGTCAGGCTTGTAGAATTGTGGTTTTCATTTCTACCTGTACATGTTTCTACAGAAGAATGACTGTGGCGACTGCTTTGAAGTGTCTTTGGACTGGTGTTCAACTTTGCTTTGTGTTGTTGGTCTTGTGTTCATATGTAAACACTAAAAAAAAAAAAAAACTTGTATGTATGTCCTCACTGGGATAGGGATTTGTGTCTGTGTGTAGGACTGTAGCCTAAGGGTTATGTTGTTAACTGGTAATTATGTGACAGTGCTTTTCAGATCATGCTATAGAGTACCATGAAAGTAATGTAACTAGTAGTATAAGAAATTACTTTGTCCAGTGCGTAATTAAGTAACATACTGCATTACTAATGTGTAATACATTACTTTTTTGAGTAACAACCCTAACACTGGAGCCGATGAGCTCACAACTATTTAAAACAGAGTGAAGCGCTGGCTCCATACCTCTGGACACAAGTACTTGGTGAAAGAGCATTGACAGACTTGCAGTAATCCAACCAATAATTTCCCTTTAGCGGTCCATCATTGTTCATCATTGCTGACACACTCAAACACAGTTTTCTTGCCCCTCAGTCAGAATTCTTTCATGAATGTTTTCAGCTGTCTGTACTCTATAATTCATCACCCAATGTTGTTCCAAGGACTTCATTGCAGAAGAGAAAATCTTCCAGTGTTAAAAGTGGCAAAGAGGATGAGTTGAGCTTAGTTAGTAAGTAGACAGAAAAGCAGGAAGAGAGTGGGGACAATGGCATCCAGGATATGGCCTGTGGCAGACTTAAACCCAGGCCCCTACAGCAGCTTTGGGTTGCCAGTGCAACCAGGTGAGCCATAAGCACCTTTTTATGAGTCAGTACAGTTTTACCAATTGTTACATTTTTTTTTTTTTAATTCTTTTGGTGATCTCTTGGCAAGGTGTCACCACTGAAGATGTGATAGAAAAGTAAAATTTTAACATGCATGTTGTGAAAATTGTACGATATAAAATTGCTAATTATTTTTCGGTCAGCCTTTGCCTGTCCTTTAAGGCGCTTCAGAGTGCTCAAACAGAGAAGCAGCATCTCACTTATTTTGAGAACCGCTGCACTATAAATTTTAAGCCACAGGTGTTTTTAACTGCATCATAGTCATAATGGATCACGACACGTCACAGTACATATAGGGCTTTGGGGGTGCAGATGGGCACTGTTGATCAGTGCTCATGTCACGCATGTCCTTTCAATTTTAATAGCACTGTAGGGTTCACATAGTCACACACATCCTTTCCACATCATAAATTCACATACACCAGCACATACACCGAACACATCACTCCAGTGGGGAAAGGGGGTTGGCGGGTCTTCCCACACCCCTGTTTCCTGCACCCTGCCCGGGGTGGGGGTTGGCTGGTGGTTCGGGGCTATGTCGGCTGCTTCCCCAGGTTGCCACTGGCTCTGAGGAAGGGCCTGGTTGCTTACACTTCATAGGAGGGCTTGGTGAGGATGGGTGTGTCCTTGTATGTCCTTGTATGATGGGTATATGGGTGTGTGTACATGAGTGTGAGTGGCCTCTGTGTGTGTGTGTGTGTGTGTGTGTGTGTGTGTGTGTGTGTGTGTGTGTGTGTGTGTGTGTGTGTGTGTGCGCGCGCAGCTGGCCCTGGGTCATGATCAGTCTTTGCCCCTGTGGGACTTGGTCATGGAGGGTGGGGGATGTTGGTTGTTGCTGTCTCCCCCAAGAAGGTCCACTCGGGCCTCTTTGGCGTAGGGGGTGGCTCTGCTGGGTGTCGGGCAGTTCTCAGGCGCCTGGGGCTTTGGGACCGTGTTCTCAGCTCGTGCTGGGGTGGTCAGCCTCTAGCGGGGTGGGCTGCTCATTGCCTTTGACTGTGGGGGCTCCATCCGGGGCCTCCTTCCTTCCTCTTCTGAGCTGTGCACGCGGTTGCGGTCATGATGTGCGGCCTCAGATCTGAGCTCCTGGCGGGCTGTGGACAGCCTGGGTCCCTTGGGTTTTTATCTGTCTACCTCTGGATCCTGGGGGATGTTGTTGCGGCTTCTTGCCCTCATTATTGAGTGACTTTTATGACAAAGACACACACACACACACACACACACACACCCCCACACACACACACTGCAGCATAGCAGGATTGTTTGTGTATCTGAGTTTTTTCCTACTTTATATATATATATATATATATATATATATATATATATATATATATATATATATATATATATATATATATATATATGTGTGTGTGTGTCTGTTTATGTATGTGTGTATTAATGTATTATACAGTACCAGTCAAAAGTTTGGACTGGTACTGCGTGTATATACAGCCAAACTGTATAATGCCAATATCAATAATAAAAGAAAGAAAGATTAAAAAAAAAAAAAAAAAAAAAAAAGATTAGCAAGCGGAGCCTTTTTTTAAAGACCCACTTGGCAAAGCAAATGTGTCTGGCTCAACGCAGCATAGAGACTATAATTTTTCTTGCTTAAGCTGCTGGACAGGTTTAAAAAAAATAAAATAAATAAATCATAGCTGTTTGCAGCTGTTCATTCCAATATATCTCCACTGCTGATTTACACCATTCACCGCTGAATATGCTTGTGTGTGTGTGTTTCTGGAGGTCATATGTGGGAAGAAGTAAAGAATGATCAGATGAGTCCTTGAGTCCTTAAGTCTCATAGGACTGCAGGTCGTACAGTGAACAATAAATTTTTTTTTTTTAGCTTAAAAGATACAGTAGCATAGATGCATGGCTTTAATGTAAAAGGCAGGCTGTGACTCTTGTGTTTGGTTCTTTGTTGCTCAAAGTTTTGGCCAGGGGGAGGTTATACAAGCTCAGGCGGCCAAACACTGTGGTTACGGTTGTAATCCCTCAAGTCCTCACTTATCTCTCTCACTGGAGCAAGAGAGCAACAGTCTTTCTGTGGGTCATGAGGTTTATTTCTTTTCTATTATATCTCAATGAGAAACTCTCCAGTTTTATTAATGATTAATATAAAATAAAAAAAAGAAAGTAAAAGAAATAACGAAAAAAAAAACATTTTTCTGCAGCAAGGAGGAGCAAAGGAAGCACAGGGATGCTAGGAAGCGAGGGTACGAGCATCGCAGATTTGAAAGAGGCAGTAGAGAAAAGAGGCGGCGAGACAAAGACGAGGGATCACGAAAAACATCAGAAAGGTCTAACAGAGAAACGAGCACACTCACATACTTTTGAAAGGAGGAAAAGCATCAGGAGTATTTATAATGTTTATTATCTTGTGTCTTCAACAGCAGCAGTGTCAGCTGCAGCAGACGTAGCAGAGATGTTGGTGGGAACAAGGAGAATAGACGTAAGCACAAAAAAGCCAAGAGAAGTAGGAAGGACAAGGAAAACAGCCGGATG
Source organism: Archocentrus centrarchus (assembly GCF_007364275.1). Taxonomy (NCBI): domain Eukaryota; kingdom Metazoa; phylum Chordata; class Actinopteri; order Cichliformes; family Cichlidae; genus Archocentrus; species Archocentrus centrarchus. The sequence continues at coordinate 28,898,126 of NC_044349.1, read as the reverse complement.
GTCTCTGCTGACCGAGAAAGGAAATTAAAATTTGACTGACTTTCAGTCTCCCAGTCTGATTAAGGGAGAACTGCACCATGGCAGCTTACACTATGTTGTATCAGAAAATTAATTAATAGAGGCTATAGTTTAGGAATTAATATTTACAATATCTTTAATTCACTGTAATTAATTTGTTAATAATTCATTTTATTTGACAAACTAAGAATAATTTAATGTAAGTTTCATGCAATGTGCATTCGTTGTGTTGTTTCAGATGAAAGTCATGTACGCGTGTAGCTTTGTGAATCCCAGGGTAATGTGCTTTTAATAATTTTTCTCACACCATTCTCTTTTTCAAATGATTTTATTGATCATTTAACCAAATGTACCATCAGATATACTACACAGGCTGAAGCGTGACAGACAGAACTGCAGTAGATGGGCCTCAGCCCTTCTACTGATACACAGAAACCAATTCAGTTTTTTCTTAAATGTAAGAAAATTAGTAAGGCCTCCACACTGTTATCTAATTAAATATTTTAACATGTTATGAACACATTAATCCTTTTTTTTCATATATTTTCTTTGTCAGTGGTTTTATAATTTAGCCATAGCTTCTGACATAACATAAAAAAACCTCACAGACTACTACTTGGCAACGTGTCTTCAGATCAACAGATGAAGATGACAACCACTGTCAGTACAAACAGAATAAAGCCTACATTAAAAGGCCATACAACAAACAAACAAAATAAACATATTACAAGTGCTTGGATCTTTTTTAGACACCCAACATTTACAGTAGAGAAATGTGAGTCCAACTTAACGCATATCCTAATATATAACTACTGGAATTGGCAACATTTTGTGTCTCCTCTCAATCCTCCCACTCGACGCCAGAGAATGACCACGTCCTCTAAACTGATAACACCCAACATCTTAGTTAAAAGTGCCTCAGGTCTGGATCCTCCCAGTTCAGCATTCTCTGAGGGGCAAGTTAACCTCTGGTAACAATCCAGTCTTATGTCGGTCCCTCTCCAAACTCCTGCCGAAGTCACAGCTGTCCATCAGGCGTGAGGTATCCCAACAGCTACACGACTATTCTAAGCTTCTCCCTCACAGCAAATTTAGGTAGTCAGCCAGACTAAAGCTCTGCCTTTGACATTCCTTGATTAGTGCCACCGAAACAGTGCCGGATGGCTTAAAGCACTGCTACAGTAGGCTGCCCGGCCAGGAGACTATGGTCAGAGTGATTCTGCCCCGGAGCTCCTTCAGAAGGCGAACCAGTGCTGTGTGTGTCATACCCCAAGTACTCTTTCCATTCACCTCAAGCAGGATGTCCCCACACCTACACAGAGAGAAGATGGGAATTAAAAATTAATATAGTCGACTTCTATATTTTGTTCATGGGCAATTATGAAAAAAGGGTGACATGGAATGAGTGGATACCTTATCCTGCCATCATTGTAAGCTGGTGTCCCCTCCACGATAGAGCGGATGAAAAAGGACTGATTGCAGTTGACCTCCTCCTGTCCTCCCACAATACTGAAGCCCAGGCTGCCCGAGGTGCTCCGCCGCAGGACGATGTCTTTGCAGCAGTACAGATGCCTGCATGAGCCAAGAGGGAGATTAAACACACTAATCTCTCAACGGCATCTTTAGATTACACATACTGTGCATCTATACCGAGTACATGTGCTGTAGCTAGACTGCCCTACTCTGAAGACAAAGGCCTGGCCACTGGGAGTGGTGGCCTAGGGGAGAAGAAGAGGGGCCCAGGGGAGAAGAAGAGGGTTCATCATTGAGAGGACCCTGGTTTGAATCCTTGTCCTGGCATCACTGTGGGTCCCCGAGCAAGGCCCTTACCCCACCAGGTTGCTCCCTGGGGGCTTTCTGGCTGCCCCCTGCTCCATGTTGTGCTGTGTGTGCTACATACTCCATTTGTGATGGGTTAAAGCAGAGACTGAATTTCACTGCATGTACATGTATGTGACAAATAAAGCTCTTTCTTCTTCTGGCTACCCTTTGACTGATTTTTTTTTTCCCTTCTTGGAAACATAAAGCACTGAGAATAGTTGGACTCATACAGGCAGCCCAGGGCTGAATTAAATGTACAAATATTTTCAGGTGCACCGCTGATATAAAGCTACATTTCCACCATGACTTACTGCTTGGTTTCAACTTACTATCAGCTCACCGTAGTGGAAGCAAAACATCTCTATTTCATCATATTTTATAAAACCAGGAGCAGCGGTTGTTTATTTCTATCAGTGTTCCACTGTCTTCCCAGCACACCTGGTAAATTCACATGCTACGAACAGAGAGAAAGTTTTACAGCTATATTAGCGGTAAATATTTAAGCTGAAAGGTTAGTTTTAAAAGTATAATGAGCATTCCTTTCCCAGCTGGCTCTGTCAAAATTTCAGTTGGCACCAGCTGGCATAGGTCAGAAGGACTGGTGTGAGGGGTGCAATTTATACTGGGCTCAGAAAAAGTATAAAAATGTAGATGTAGATGATGCAAAGACAGCAGTGGGCACTCTACCTGGGTAGCTGAAGCCATGACACCCACAGTGGGGAGTAATCGTCATTAGGCACCGGGCTCTTGATGCTATCTGTGGGTGATGGTGTAAGACAAGGTGGCAATGTGCATTCTTGCAGGTATTCCTCAGGAGGACGCATCTCCAAGACCTTGAGCACAACAGGAGAGGAGGTGTTCTTCAAATTGGCCACGGCCTCACCTCGCGTGACCCCCGTCAAATCCACACCGTTCACGTTTAACAAAATGTCACCTGCGGGCGAAGAAATGGACAGCACAGCTCAAGTTCTGCCCAGAGTTGATGACCCTCATAACAGCTTTTTAAAAGACCTCACAGGACATGGACACAGCATCTGCCTAGTTAATATTCATCAGCCTCCACACTAGAAGACAAAGAGATGGAAACTAAGCACCACCTGTGCTTTAAAAAGCCTCCTAGTGATGAAAGTGGTGCAAAGATAAATTGATAATCGCAGAGTCCAGCTTGCTAGTAAGCAACTCAAAGGGCACATTTTCCCTGTGAGGATATGCAAATGCAAATTAACACTCCATTACAAAATGCAAACATGTTTCATAACCACACAAAAAGAGACAGCTGCTGCTGCTGGTCCCTCATGAATACAGTAATGTGCACCTTGAACCATGAATAGGACAACAGACTCAGTTTACTTCTATTTTTATTAAGCCTTCATCCTGTACTACTTATGCCCCATCACAGCATTTCTCTCATTCCTCTCATAACCAGAGCTTAAGGCAGGGGGATTGAGAGTAATGACAGGCTTAATATGGTTATATTTTAAGGTGAATATGCGAGAATCAGCATTTGGGGCAAAAATCTTCCACTCTTCCTGCCTTCAGTAGTATTATAGGATTTTAAGACTGCTGCTCTTACATACAGTTATTGTATGCCTCTTAATGTTTTGCTGGTTCAGACTTAACTGATTTCATATAGCAAAATAATTAAGTACTTGACAAATTCTCCTCTGCAATACAATCGCGGTACAAGTCTCTAGCGCTGCTTTGCTAATGTTTGTTGGTGTTTTTTGTTTAAATCTGTTAGAGCCAATTTGTGGAGCACTGAACCACAGCAGCCCCAGAGCTTTCAGCTCCATGAATAACCTTCATAATGAAACACAAGCCTTAAATGTGCATCAATCACCTCGTCTGCTCTGTACAAGTATTCATTACCAAATCCACATAAATGCTGTCATAGTTTTTACAAAATGAAACTCATGCTTAATCCACTATATGAGCAATTATCTGCACAGAGGCACTCAACATTACATTTCTTCTAAAAAAAAAAAAAAATCAGTAATATTTTGATAATAGATATTTAGATCACAAGTTATTCATTTTACCTTTACGTATGGAGCCCTCTTGTCCCACCACTCCGTCAGCGTCCACATTTGTGACATAGATGGGGAGGTCCCACCCTCGGCTGGACATGCCACCCGCCACCGTCATACCCAGGGAGTCATGCGGCTCCTTATTTAGAATGACTGTCTTCTCATAGCATGCAGGCTTCTGACAAGAGTCCTTCACAGAGGATAGGAGGCAGACAAACAGAATAGTTGAAGTGGAGAGTTTTGTGTATAATGGATAGAAGTGCCTGATTTTAAAACCAGCAAGGTTGATTTTTTTCCCCCTTTCCTATTTTCTTTTCCAACTGTGATGTTAATGGACATGCCACGCATTCAGAACTGATGCTGTCACTGTGGTGTCTTGAGTATCCACATGCACAATCACTCCAAACATAATAATGCCTTGCACCAAGGGCACCTTAAATAAATTATATAATGTAATTAGATTTAGATGTAGTGCATTTGCATAATAATGAGGACCGTTTTCTCTGAGACTTGCGATAATGGTAGAAGTCACATGAATGCCACCCATGCTGGGTTATGGGAACAAGAGTCCAATACCACAGACCTAGTTAAAAGCTGATTGATAAATGACCTCATCAACATAACTGGTTAATGTATAATATATGGTGGTTATTATAGTAGGACATTAGGCAGCTCAAGTGCCTCCTCAGTCTCTGTCCATGCTGAATGCAGTGAAAGGGATTCATACATAGAGTCCTGATGTGCTATTTGATGTTTTGAACAAAGTGAGCGAGGTTTTATTCATAGCGAGTGTGTGAGTCATATGAGGCAGAGTTGAGTAGTAATGAATAACACATGGACACATTGAGGTTGATGGGATGTAGCTTGTGCGTCTTCGCTAATGTGCTGCATTCACACATTTTAGCTGCGCGCACAGCAAGAGATCATTGGACCGACCTTATGGCACAACAGTGAATAGCGGTGTGAAAACTGTCCACACTACCTGGCTTTCTGCTTCAAACACTGTCAGTTGTGGTTTGTACACAACCATTTGGTGTCTTTTAATTAACGTTAATGCTGTATAGTGAGCGTTAGAGGAGCTAGAAGGATTTTGTTACGTAGCTCATAATATGTTTTGTCATCTCTATTCTTCTTCTGCTTAGCCAAGCAGCTGGCTAATTCATGTGAGGATTATACCCACCTGGAGTTCAAGAGAAGGCCTTTATTTTTGCAGCTTGCCAGCTATTTTTACTGGGTTTGTTTTAGGCAAAATGCTGGGTAGTTGTTATATCGACTAATCACTCAGTGTGTTCACAACTTATAGACTGGATTTCAAAGATGGTGCAGCCAATGTGACATCACTCACTGGTTAATGAAGTGCAATCTCGACGCCTTGAGTTGAGCATTTTGGCCAATTCCACCTTGGTGTTTTTAAAGCTGATGTGACAAGTGAAGGATAACTGACACGGCACATTCATACGGGTCCAACTCATCAATCACAAGGTTGGCCCATCCTAAAGCACATTCACTGTTTTTTACACTAATGGAATCATAATTTGCAAAATGATCATTGTGTTTTCAATAAGCCTTGAAACTAGTAAGTGAGATCTTTAAACTCATCAGGAAAGTGTTTACTGAGGTCATAGAGCAAGGACGCCAGTGGGTCGGTTTCCCGTAGACTTCTATGCAGTCGGATGGAAGTCAATTTTTTTGCAATCAGAGGATTCGCCCCCTGATGGCCATTAGAAAAAAATGCAGGCTTGAGGCACTTCCGCATTGACTTCACTTTCCAGTCCAGTTTTTGAATGCAGTTGCTATCAAAGCACAGATTATTGTACTTCTCATATCTTGGAATAGAAATGCTGTGGCCAAACCACCCAAATCTCTTTTCCAGAGCAAGTGACTCAGGTTGTCAGCGGTATTCCATTTAAACTGACATTGGGAAAAAAAATTATGATTCAATTAATGCCATAAAATACTGTGCTAATCTAACCAGAATATCACTGGTTTGTCAACACTGCCCTAGAACACTGAAAACACTGAACTGGATTGACAATGAATAATTTCCTATCTCCACGAGATATATGTAAAATGTCTCCAAAGTGGAGATCTGTCAGGACGTGTGCTGTTATTAGTGATTAAAATATTGTGGTCCAGATAGAAGGTGCCCCAGGCTTGAATTTTTTTCTACAGGAAGCACTTCTCCAATTGCATTCAAACCAAATCTGAAATCAGAGAAGTTCTGTTTAAAGCAGGCAGTCAAAAAAAATTTGCCTCTTAAAAATCAAAACTAGAGCAGGGCGTGCCAAATTGATCAACCTGAAGTTATAGCATGAATTTTCACCTTGGTGTTATACTGTAGTAGTGCCAGAGAAAAGGTGATGCTCAGTAAAGATTAAGGGTTGGGATGTCTTCCTTGTGGTGAAAAGAATAGAAGATTGATGTGTGCACAGCAATTCTTTGAGAAGTGTGTACTTTCCTGCTGCACTACTTGAGTGACATGCTCAGCTTTGACTGGAGAATAATACCTTCATGGATCATTTGCACCTGAAAGCGAATATTTATCACGGGAAGGGGAGTCGGGGGAACAAAGCTCCTCTGTGTATCAGTGCTGTCCTTGTCTCTTGTATATGTATATATATATGTGTCTGTACGAGCGGCTCACCAGCAGTGTTTGTTCTATATCCACAGGGGAATATGGTGGGGGACCATCCATGCCCCACGGAGCTTCTTGTAGGATGTCTGGGGTGGGCAGGCAGATCTGACGAGACACTATGAAATGGACGCGCTCTTCACTTGCCTAAAGAAAACAACAGAAAGTTTTGGCATGAGTTGCAGTTAAATGAAGAAATGTATTTTATTCTTAGTGAAATTTTATGAATAGCTAAAACAGAACTATACTCCAGGTCGAGCTACATGTATTCACACATTTGTATGCATGCGGCGGCCACACAGACTGGCTGGCTACATCCCTCTCCCCACGCTCTCATTCCTTGGAGAGTTCCACTGGTCTTTCTAGCAAAGAGCCGAGTCCTGAATTATCCAGTCCAGCTCATTATTGCCTTAATTGGACTAATTTAATTTATATCCTGCTAGTTCTTAATCTCCGACAGAAAGTGCCTGCTCTGAGAGGCCATCTTGGCTCCACAGAGACCCAGTAGAGCCAGTCAAACAGCTCAGACAGGAACTTGGAGCCCAGAGACCCTACACAGTCAGCCGCAGACACACTGCAATTAACCACTATTAACCAAAAACACACTATCATTGACTGGCATTAACCAAGAACCAGAGGCAGCCACATGGCCCAGTCCATCGGGGACTCACCACAATTAAAAACTATTAACTGCACTGAGTGCAGACGCAACAGCACAGCACAACACAATTAGCCTGAATCACCACAATTATCTTTAATACCTCAGAGACTCACATTAAGATCACAACACAGTTGTTTATGGTCTGTAACAACATGAGTGCGAATTTGTCACAACTGTGAACTTTCTATATAATGCTAATCTCTGGCGTCTTTCTGTGACCCTCTGCTGACAGACCTGAATAAGTAGAGCAGCATGCTCTGGTGCTCCATAACGTAGATCGTGCCCATTGATGGCCAGCACGCGGTCGCCAACACACAGCTGCCCATCACGTGCAGCCAGTCCACCCTCCAGCAGATGAAAGATATAGACTCCATGCTCCTCTGGCCGCCTCACCAGCTTAATGCCCAGCTGTTCCTCTGGAGTACTTTTATTCAGGACCACATGGATGCTGTCATCTCTCAAGGGATGATGGGGTAGGCCGTGAGATGGGTGGCCTCCGGTAACATCATGGCCATGGCCATGTGGGTAGCCATGCGAATGTGAGCGGTAGCGATGGCGCTGTTCTCTGAGCACAGTTAGCCGGAGGAGTTGGCAGGGCTGTTTGAGGGTGGTCACAGCAAAGCAGTGGGGTACGTTGCTAATGTCAATGCCATTTACCTGAGGGGAAAACAGACATGTAATTTAAAAGGGGACCCCCCCCCCCCCCTCCTCCCCCGCTTCCTACTGTTTTATTAAACTCACTATACCTTCAGGATCATGTCCCCAGGCAGCAAGCGTCCATCCCGAGCAATGACGCCTTCTCTGTAGATATCCTGGATAAGAATGCGGACCAAAGGGGTTTCATTGCCACCAACGATGCTGATGGCCAGTGGCTCTGAGGGTTCCACCCGCGTGATCTTAATACTGGTAACTTCACCATCAGGGATCAGGTGATGGAGCTGAGGAAGAGCCACCACTGGGGAAGAAGGAAAAGGCTGTATTAAGTTCTATTGTACAATGGCAGCCAAAAAAACACAGCCAAATAAAACAGGAGAGGAAACGGGAGAGAAAGAGAGCACTCAGAAGGAAAAGACAAACACATCCAGGGAGAAAGAGAGGTATACCGTAGTGTAGAGGTTCAGCAATGGAGCCAGCTGTCTCCATTCCCTAAGGATACTAAAACAAACTTGTATAAGTCAAGAGGGAAAATTTGCTTGGCTGATTATCCTCTGTGATGTTTGTATCATTAGTCACATACATCTGTAGCAAGTATGCTTGGGAAAACCCTCAATTTCACATTTCCACAAAGTTATTACTTGGGTGGGGACATAAGAAAAGTTGTAATACACACAAACTTTGCACACAGTCCAACAACTTTGATTTGCAGCAGATTTTTTCACTTGTTTTCACATCAGTAGTTGGACAGCTGCGCAAAAGTAAAGGATTCTGTTGAAAGTGTACATTTCTGCTAGTTTTATCTCATTCCTCTTTGCAATATTCCCGTATGCCCAGTGCTGAATTTGTTCAATTTCACCAAACAGCAGAATGATGCATCCTGAACTGGCTCATGTGAAAATGGGTGGGGACCTTATCGTGGCTAACAGCCTCGGCCAAAATCTGACAAAGATGACTTTTTCATTTCATTTCTTATTCCTGCGTGGACCGTTGCCCTGTGTAGCTCTCTCTCTCTGTAGCCTCAGCCACTTGTTCTACTCTTCGCTGCACTTTTTCCAATCCAAAGTCAATATTTTGTCTTTATTGCAGCACAGATTGCTTCAAGGGTGGAGAGCACATTAACAGAGACTCACAGCCATTATGTAATCCTCCTTTCTCTCCATCATTCACCCTTTCAAACTCTGTCTTCATTGTGCCACTTATTTTTTCTTTTTTTTCGCCCACTCCTTGGGGACATTATGATGCCTTTGCTTATTTATTTATTTCCATTGTATTTTATTCTGTATCCACTTTTCCCTCCATTTGTGGAACTATCTTTACCTCACTTTTGTATCCTTCCTGCCTATCTTTGTCTCTCCGGTGGCAGGCAATGAATATTTAATCTATTCTCTCAGCCCCCTCAGTGATGGCCTCTGAGAATAATCTACTCCCAGATCATTCGTCATCCTTCGTTCTTACGCAATGCCATGTTCCTTCTTCCCATCACGCTGCGATGCTACTTTAACCTTATGTTTTATGGTTGGCTGTATTTCCTCCACAAGGTTCAGTCTGTAGATATTACATTAAGTATCACTACAGTACACGATCTTTACTGCATCCACATCTTATGGTTCTACAATATCTAGAACATTGCTTTCTCTTGAGACTATGTCATCAAGTTGGTGCAAGATGGCAAGGATGAAGGGATATGGATGAGAAGAGGAGGATGAGACAAAAGAGGCGAACAGGTAGTGGAGAAGGAAGGAAGAATCTGCCTTATCTTCAGTGACCTCTGGCTATCCCGCCTCAGGCTACCATTCTCCCCCCTGATCTGTCTGTAGTGATGAAGCACAAGCTTATGCAACCTGCAGCTGAATTATTAAAGAACCATACGCTACTGTTACACTGTGGGATCCCAGCTGTGTCACCCTCCTCTTACAGCTGAGGAAACATCTCAAGTATACATATTTCGAAACACACACCCTCTTCAGAGACCTTGAAAACAGAATATAAAGGCTTTAATCCATACCTTCCTGCGGCACACTGGAATTTCTGGCATTGTCTCTTTCCTCAGATGTCTCATTGCTGACAGCGTTGCCACTCTTGGTCCTCCTCAAGACACTGAAGGCCCTGTTTAACCTCCTGAAGGAGCGACTCCTCACTGAAGAGCGGTCAAAGTTTCTGACTGCAGGGATGAAAGAGAGGCACTTTAAATATTACCTCACCCTCAACATGCCCAGGCATGTCTGAATATGACTCCTCACAGCCAATGGAAAGCCTCCTCTGAGCTGCACAAAAGCAATCTATTGATACAATAAAAACTTGTGAAAAGGTAAAGTACCTGTATAATGCAGCAATGCAGTTTTAATAATACCCAAGACTTTAAAATCTTTCTAGATGCCTAAACAGTGCATAGTGATAATATTAAACTATTAACACTGTTCACAAGGCACTGTATTGGCCAGCACAGTGCCTTGCTGTGTTGCATCTCCCTATTGTGTTTTTGACTTTTGTAAAATGGGCTTCGCACTCCACCTTGCTTACCAGATGGTGGGTTAGCTTTGGCAGCCCTGTTTCCTATCTCTGGATTAGGGAGACCAGCGTTTGACATTTGAGTAACTTTTTGAAGCTTCCACACCCACTTCAAACAAAAGCTGGCCAGCAGCATGAAGGCAAAGGCAGCTAGACACTGACATTTTTATCTTTGGAGCAGCTAATTTCCTATATGAACAACTAAGTACAACATTATCATTGTCCTCAAAAAGAGATCATCTTTTCCCCTCCACATTTGAGTGTGTCCATTTGGCAGCTTTTGTTTCCAGTGTGGTCAGAGAGCATGCCCTTTCAGTGAGTTCTGAGAGACCACAAACTGGCCCTCAGGCTATAGAGCAAAACCTTTTTTTTTTTCTCTCCATTTCCTTTGCATTGTCCAAAAAGGGGGACTCACAAAGAAAAACACATTCCAGCTGCAGGTTTCACAGTTTTCAGCTAATGTGCCGCTGGAGGTGGTAACGAAATGCCACTACCCCCCCCCCCCCCCCCCCCCCCCCCCCCCCCAAAGAAATACGGCTATTAGCAGATAAAATATGATACCGAAGTCGAGGTATCTGCTGGTATGCAGTCCAGTGTATTTGATGCTTTATTAGAAACTGCAAGTATTATAGGAAGGCAAGTTTTACTTGTTTGGCAACTTTCAAATCTTTTGAACTGCTTTCAACCAGTGGCTCTTTAATTAATAAACCAAATCCATGCCGAGTAGAGTTACATGGTTGCGTAACCACCCCAGTGATGTAACACACGTGGACTCTAGTGACCAGGTCCAAACAAGACCCTCCCAGAGAGACTCTTGTCTGGTACTTTGCTTTTTAGGCTGGCTGCTAGCCTGCCTGCTTCGAGCACGGGACAGCAAGCTTCTGCAGTGCCCCTCCCTCCCTCTGCAGGCCCATGGAGATGCGAGGGCTCCTGACAGCCACATTATTCTTTAAAAGCGCCAGCCGCTTCTGGAGCTGACAGCTTGTTCAGCAGTAGTGGTGCTCGTGGTGGTGGCGGAGAGTGACCAGGCCTAAAGTGCTGGTGCAGCGTCATTTGGTTTCCCCGCTGCCTATGCACTTACTTTAGCAGAGGAATGGAGGGGCAGAAAGGAACACTCGTGACTGCTTCCTGGTTTTACAGGTGGGAGAAATGAGGGAGGAACTGCGATCACGTCACTGGGCATTAACACAAACTTGCACAGGCTATATTTAACCTACCTCTCCTTCCATTTCTCCTTGACTGCATAATGTGCCTGCATCTCAGTGACATTGTCTCTCTGTGTTTCTCTGCTGTTTTCTACAGACACATTTTAAAGATTGGTGAAAAAACAGGGTAGTGGAGCTAATTGGTTAGTAGAGCTAAATGTGTAATGGCAGCAACCACTGTGTGGAACAAAGACAATCTAAGGCTCAATGAGCCCCTCTCTTATGTGTCAAGAGTCTGCAGGTGTAAATGTATGTATGCATACATTTACATGCATTACATACTTGGTTTTGACTGGAGACTGGGTAACTGTGACTGGAGAGCTCTGCACTCTATTGGTTTTCAGTTTGTCATTCTGGCAAACATACGCCTTTTTAGCTCTTGCCCTCTCTCTTTCAGGTTAACGTCATATGGGACGACACATGACCACACACAAACACCTATTCGCCCACTCACACTCACTCTTCTTGGTGGTGCTGCGAGCAGCCAGGCTAGTCGTGCTGCCCGACTGGCTGTTGTCCTCCATGCTGGGATCAAAGGCGGGGTTGACCAGCCCCGGTTCATCTGACAGGAGGGCCACAGCAGCAGAAGTGGGGCCATCACCGGGCAGGGTGGCAATGGTGAGTTCTGAAGTGCTGTCGGTGCATTCGCCCTCCTGCGAGCGTCGTTTTCTCTCTGCTGAGAGCCCATAGTGAGAGGCTCCTTTACACCTAAACACATGAAAAACAAAATGTCAGGATCAAACTCAGATTACAAAGCGGGTGCAATTATTGCTTGACACGCTGAAATGATGACACTGATGATGTGTTAAAGCATGCTCAAATTCTCTAATAAACTGAATGCTGAAGCAGAGTGAAAGTCAACACATTTATGTTAACAGCCAATGAAAAGGTCAGACTCTCAAGACAAATGCAAGCAGATTTCAGCATCTCCTCCAGCCCGAGGCTTTATTCATGCCGACCTCTATCTTCTGCTTTGGGACCGCCTTACACAAAGGCTGCTTATCTGACCTTAACACTCAAACAGGACCTCTCTGAGATACCACACAGCCTGTACAATAATCCACACACAACAAATGGTGAGGCAGGATACATTTTGTAGGGCTTGCATTTAGAATTCATCCTCTACGAGAATGTACTAGAAATTTCACATTTACTCTCAAATAAAAAAAAAAAAGCAAAAGGAGTTTTTGTAGCTTCTTTTTGACAGTATCTGTAGTCACATGTAGGCTGGGTTTTCTGTGGCTGTGCGCGTGAACCTCCCTGACAGATGACTGAATACAAATGTAAGGGGGGGGGGGGGGGGGGGATAATTGACACAAAATATGAATATGAAACAGAAGTCCTTTGATAGTTGTTTTTCTCAAAAACAAATCTAATTCCTAAGTTCCAGCTGTCTTCTTACTGTAAACAACACAACCGCAACACATTTCCACAGTCTTTCATACAACACACACAGAATTATACACACATAATGCTACAAGCCATAAAAGGCTTTTCACGCTGACAATATTAAATTGGGAATGTTTGTGTGCAAATTAAAGATATCCCTACAGAGCATGGTATTGTATTGCTGGAGAATTTTCTTCCATCTGAAAGTCATAAAGGCTTTGAGCTGATGCTTCATCAGAGGCAGGAATAACTCTGGCTTGTCTCTTCGGCTGTCTCTGTGGAGCCATCAGCGCAAGCATTAACTGGGTTTTAATGAGCTGGATCAAACCCAGGCTCCGGTTCAACCGTAGCTCAGAAAAAAAACAAGAGGAGCGGCACCCATTCTCCTGTGCTGTGGTCTGACAGGGAGGATATTACACTGGAAAGGAGATGTTAAATGAAAGCAAGGTACAATGGTGGGCATCACAGCAGTTGCAAAAAAGAAGAACAAGATTTCTTACTGAGCCCAGAGAGGCCTTTGGCCCTCTTAGGCCACCACGTCACTAGAAACAGGATTTGGTCTCTATAACAAATCTGTCTCAGTGGGGCATGCTTTCTGTTCAGATTTTGCAAGGGAAATGATTTAATCCTGAAGCAGATTTTATACCTCGGTTGTAGTCAGAAGTCAGCGGACTCTCAGTCAGATACAACATTACACAAAGCTGAAATACCTACTGAGCTCCCTCTGACCTTAGAAACATGCTACTGCATTACACCGCATGTGTCTGCCTGTGTGTGGGCAGTGCCACGGTGACTCATTCTTGTTCATTCAGTTAGTTAATTGAACGCCATCAAGCATGTCCATGCAGCAACATACCACTTAACTGAGTGAAGTGGTTGAATAGAGTAATATTGCAGTCAAGAGGAGAGGGCAGCTCTGCGGTCTTGAGGGGCAGAAGCTTTCCTTGTGTCGCTCACTGTCAATTAGAAAATTACAGCTAAATGCAGCTTGAACATATTACTCGGACTGATAGCATTATATTTGCTGAAGAAAGCAGAAATGTATATGCACAAATATACATGGAAAGAATATATATATATATATATATATATATATATATATATATATGCACCTGATACAACATGAACATTTTTTCTTGTGTATGATGTGTGTGAAAACTGCAAGTCCAGAAGGTCTTGGTGTATAATAAGTTAGATATTAACCTTCTGGGCTTTATGTTTTTACTGGCACCACTGAAGGGCAAAGGCATGCAGCACTTCCCTCCATCTTTGTAATATTTCTAATAATGAGAGTGAGGAGAGCAGTAGTCATGTTACTGTATGTTGGCATTCCTTTAAAGATGGCTTTGCTGGGTTGACGGTTGATCAGTGGCTCATCTGTTATTCAGATTTAGATTATAAATATGAAATATAGGTACACTGACAAATGGTGCTATATTATAGATTAAGCTACTCTGCAGCATACGAAGCAGTTAAAACCACTTCCAGCTGCGACATTAACATTTCATAAATTAATGAATCAGTGATTATGATCCAGTAATTTAATGTCTGTATAACTGTGAAATGGGCCATTTTGCGTAATCAATAACTATCTTTTAATTTTAATTCCTCTGTATTTTAAGTTAAACGGGATTTAGAATTTTTCTTGGAACTTTTTTTCCCGTGTCAGGTTTCAGTTCTTCTTTCAACAGTATGCAAACAGTTCAACTGAAAATTATTTTAGACTCTTACATAGTACAACTTTCGCTGTATTACTATCTGTATTAAGGCACTGGGCACTGGACAAGAGCCTGAAAATTGTGCTCAATATTTTCTAAGCCAATTTTCAACGCTGGATTTATTCCTGATAGTATTTTCTGGCTTCCCTTGGTCCCCTCTTAACTAGTTCTTGGTCCCCACTGCGCTGTCACACAGAAAAAAAAAAAAAAAACCCTGGAATCACTCAGCCTGCAAAAAAATGAAGGGGTTGTTTGGATATAAGAATCAGTATCATGGCTGTAGGTTCTCAGTCAACATAGTAACCTCATGCATTCGACATACAGACAAATATAAAAATAAAAGCAAAGAAGATTTTTAAGTCCCCCCCCCTGTTCTACCTTGGGAATATGGAAAACCAAAGTCAGCCCACGGAAACGAGCAAATACTAATGAATATGGTTTCATTCAGTTACCTCAGTTCTTACAGGCCACCCAAATCTTAGAAAAAAATTGATGAATGCAAACTACACGCCAGTTTTGAGTGTGTGTGTGTTACCAGGAGATCATGTAAGATCTTAAAGGCTTCATTTCTTGTACTGCGATTGAGCTCAGATAAAGACGTGACAGAAATCTATTGAGACCCTTTACACTTTGAAACATATAGGCCGTCATAACACAAAGTCTGCGAGATAGCAGCAGAGCACCATTGTTTAGTTTGCGACCAGTTTATTAAGGGCTTTGTCCCCCGTTAATTAAAATCTCCTCTCTTTTCTTTAGGGGATAGGAGTTTCCTTAAAACCATAACCATATCTCAGCTGCTTAAAGTTTTAATGTCTGTCTTTTAATGTTAAGTCCAGAGTCTGCACTACGTGAGGTTAAAGGCGAGGAAGCATGACAGAAAGCCCTTGTCTCTCTCACCGGGGTGGCCCTGGAACCTTAGAGCCACGGAAAATGAGCCAATTAAGTCTGTACACTGGAGAGGTAAAGTGCTTGCACATCCACAGAGAGTTCGATACATACATACATAGACTTCTCTTTATTTTCAATCATTTTTACATTCTATCATAAAACATCCTTTCATTTTAATAATGGGACTTTGAGTGCCTATGCAAAGCTGTTTGTCAGCATCATGTCTCAGGAGATGATCACTGAGCTTAGAGGATTCTCATTAGCACTGCAGTATGCTTGTCCTGGTCAGCCTCAGTTATCACATCATCTCTCTAAACCCCAGGATCTGTGACAAGATAAAGAGCGATGACACTAAAATACCTTAGCGCTCAGCCCCTCCTGCTCCCTTTTACGAAACTGCCCTCCCCTCCTTTTTCCCTGCACTCTTTCCCTGCGCAATAACAATTACCCATAATGCTTTCGGAGACACGATGATCATGCCCAAGCGCCCTGGCTGTGACACAAACAGCCCTGTTCTTGTGATGTGAAATAAACACCAGCTCACAACTCATCAAAGCCCATGAGATTCTCCAATCCTCTTTAGGGGTGAGTGGATTATCCTTTCTAACCCAAATACTCTCTCCGCTCCCTGACTGCCACGGACAGTCATGTTGGGCCACAGTCCGCATACAACGCAAATTACCTCTGATAAGGTGACAATTCCAGGTCAGACTGTCGGATAAAGCAACTGGGCTCAGTGCATTTTTTCACGTGTGTAACACATAATGATCCATATAGTTTGGACTCTAAAAGCTTATCCGAAGTTTATTCACAAACTCACACTTTAAGTGTGTGGTGACACAGCCTCTGACTGACCTGCCTGCGAACTACAGCTTGACTGGCTTTGCATAACTAATGTGCTTTTCTTCCAACATTTTTTTTATTAATGCTAAGTAGAGCAGCAGGTAGTTGTTCCTGACGAGTGCTGACTCCAACAGCCAACCTTCTGAGGGGCTTGAAAATCTACCAGGGACACATAACATGTAAGAAGTCAGGGAAAATGAGAAATGTATATCTGTGTACAGAGGGTTTTCTTGTGTGATGGAGGACTAATGAATATCAGCATGGACAGATGCAGATGGATATATATATATATTTATTTATTTTTTTTTTCATTTTCTTAGTCATTTTAGAGCTAAAAAAAAAAATACTTCTGTCTGCCACGCTGAACTAAAAATAACCAATGGATTGCGCCAAAGAACACGAAAGGCATTTTTTCTTTTTTTGCTGTCTTTTCCATTGGTATGTAAGGTATGTGCCCAAGAACCGCCTGGCTACCCTTATCGTTCTCTTCAAGTGGACCTATTAAGCTCTTTTCCAGATCCATATTTTTATTCTTGGACTCTACTAAATTAGCTTTGTACGAGTCCCAAAATAATCTGCACATCTTACTCTTGATGTAGCCCCTCAGTTCAGCCACAGTCTGAAACAAACCATTTTAGCTCCCTTCCCCTGGATTTGAGCACACTTTTCTAATGGTTTTCCCACTGTAAAGAGAAGATTTGAATAGCAGGTGGGTGAGGCTTCTGCGTTCAAAATCATATCTGTGTTGGTGGGATGACCATATTAGTTTTATCTGCTCTCTCTGACATCATACAGGTCCAAGAGTTTAAAAAACAGTTGAAAACAGAGCATTTAGAACAGTCTGAAGAGCAGTTTTGTACATACAATGACCTCATTATTTTAACAGGATATATGTGACAAAAAATAAGGAAAACAATATCACAAAATCTATCTTTAAAATACAGCAGTTATGCATAGACTCTGGCCTTGGTGTACATCCAGTCTAGCTGATAGAGGGAGAGACAGCTGCCTGTCTGTAACAGCTCTTGGCTGAGTCCCAAGCATAACTTGTTTTTGAATAGTCTGAGCAGAAATAAAAATAAAAGGCTCTGGGGGAGCACCTGTGGTCACAACACACAAATACAGACACATAAAAAGCAGCCATACAAGCATGCTAGCACAGTATGGGGAGGAGTTGGGGCTATTAATTGAATTGATGTTGTTAAAACCTTGAATCAAATTTCTTTCTTTAATTAATGTAGTATATCACTTCTTTACCACACACTGGGTGGGAATGGACAGAATGATAGATAGATGCATAGAACGAGTGAAGAGAGAGTGACATAAAGGCAGAGTAATCCAGTTAATGATGAACTAGAAGAGTGTTAATCAGAGGCTGTGCTGGTGTGTTGATTGGATCCGCCTGCTGTGAGGGGTAATCCCATCTGCCGCATGAGGAGGAGATGAGGCCAAACCTAGAATGGACAGTGTCCACTGCGTAAGGACAGTTTGTATAAGCTTGTTTCTAAAGACAGATCTGCTAAATTGAAGTAGGAGGTGAGCTTCTGTTGGGTGTGACTTCTTACCGCATTTAAAGATCAGTGGGTGTCGAGAACAAACGTGAATGCATACAGTAACTGATAAATCCTGTCTTTCTGTTTGAACTTGCCATTGTGCTCCCATTCAGTGAGCAGCAGCTCAGCAAGTTTGGCGTGCTTAATGTATCCGAGTGTTCGCAAGCGCAGATGACAAGCCAGCACAGTGTCAGTCGAGTCAGCCTGTTAGAACAGCCCAAACTCTGAGTCATGGTTTTTGAGCAAATCGATATCTGTGATTATCAGTTGAGCCCTGACCCCATGATCAGGCTTGAAGAATATTTATGCTGCATTTACTGTGTCAGAGTCTGGTTTCAACCAAGAGTGCAATCACAAACTCTTTGTCAACACAGAAGATAAGTTAAGGAAGTACCAAAACTGATGTATTCTCTGCTGTGTGGCTGAGCTGGATCTCAGCTTACTAATACACCTTACATATGCCCAGCTCAACAGTTGCTGTTTTCCAGTGCTGCAGTCAAACAAGATGTGTACATTGAAGTGTGGACAACTCTAACTGTAATCCCCTCTCCACTACACTACAGTGCATGATCATAGAGAATCCCCACCAGGCTGCTGTCCCACATTGCTCTTGGCACCTTTTAGCCTATATTTTTCACTCTATGCCACACTAGCCCTTGGCAGTGTCCTGGTTTCTCTACCTCCACGTGCCATGGTACAACAGCCTGAAACACAGCCAGCACTGGTTAGCTCAACCCAAAGCCCTGACACTTAGTAGGGGACCTTTCACGTGAGAGATTAACTCCACACTGTTTTCCTCTCTGCTGTCAGTTACACTCTGCTGGCTGCGTGCTCTGCAGTCTGCTCATATGGAACGCCTCCTGGAGATTAGCCGCTGCAGACAGGAGGCTGCAGAAAGCATTCCATGTTAAACATGTCATGCATCAAAACCCATAAACAGCAGCCAGACTTGGACTCACCCAGAGGCAGAGGTTAACTACACCCGTCTTCTGTGATAGTAGGGCATTTGATTTAAATATTTCTGTATCAAGGAATAAATAGCATATGTTTTAATTTAGTAAAACTCTATTCTAAAGAAATACCAATTTCAGTCTCCTCTCCAAACCGTCTCTGCATGCTGAGAGTAACAGAGGAATCTGAAAGGAAGGCTCTGCTGAAGTAAACACACTGATCTGCTACTCACTGCTGTTCATGAATAAATGAATACACACCTGTTCTCTTGTGACTGTGTATTTACACATGCATGGTGCACTATTTAATTATACAACATCAAATGTGTCTTTGGTGTGTTGATTAGTCCATATTTGTTTTATGTGAACTGTAATGTGCAATTTTAGATTAATGCATTTGTCTGAATGGCTTCAGTGTGTCCTCTACATGTGTCCTTGCCCATGTCTCCTTCCATGTTTGATTGCATTACTGCTGTAGACTTTGCCCGCCCTTGCATTTAAATGCTTCCATGGTTGATTCATTGAATGTGCTTCATATTGTAGAATCCCATGCAAAGACATAATTCAGCTGATTTAATGCTGTCTCTTTCAGAGAGCTGTGCAAGTAGTTCAGGAGGGTAAAAGTAGGTGGTAAGCATGACTTTTATCTTTCAGCTTCTCTCCCACTGGCCTTCACTGTATCTGCCTTGCTAGATACAATGAGACAGGGGGAGCTGCATGACTACAGAACAAGGATTAATATTTAATCCAAACAAAATTCTAATTAGTGAAGCCTGCCTCACACTAGGTTCTGACATGCGGCCAAAGGGGGCATGGCATGGCATGGCGCACTGCCTTTGACTCGAGGTGGACCTGGCACAAACAAATTATTGGTATTGTTCAGATCCAGCGAGTGAGCAGCAGCCGGATGGCTAATCCTGTTAGGATGCGTTCACGCTGAAGACGTCTGGAGCACTAGGAGTGCATACTGCTCGTTGTGATCAAACACCTCCAAGATGAGGTCTGAAAGGACGGAAGCTAAGCTAATCATAGTGTTTAAGGCATCTCAGCTCAGGGCTGGGGGAGGGAATAGGCAAGGTTTAGTGGTTGGTGTGCGTGTTTGTGTGTACATGCTTTAGGATGTGAGCAGTAAATATCACAACCCGGTTGCTGTGTTGCGCGTGCCACTGCGGTGTTTGTATTGGCTGTTGCTGACAGAGTACAATGGCAATAACCCTATTAAGCATTTCATCACAGAGACATTAACTCTGCACTTGCAATGTTAGTTACATTTACCCCCTGTGTACAGCAAATATAGTCTGTATACAAGCCTGTGCTTGCACATTGATGTGTGAGTAAAACAGATTACAGACACTCTTGCTTATTCCCACACATTATAAACTCACTGTAGTAATCCCGCGCACTGAAAGACATCTGGAAAAGAAAGAAGGAGAGAGGGTGTAGGCTGAGGCGGTAGTTGCACAAGGGGAGCTGGAGGCTGCTGCTGTCAACAGTATGGATAAAGACAAATGGTGTGCCACTGTTCTCTAGCCAGGCAGAAAAACACCACGTCCGCGATTGTCTGCGTCTAGTTTCTCTCTCTGTCATGTCATAATCAGCAAAAACCTCACTGGCACCGCTCGCCAACAGATGCTGTCAATATTTTTCACTTAGTGTCAGAGAGAAATCATATGATTTTGTTTACAAACAAGCACTCGCTGCATGGACCCACATACTGTGCATGCTGGGTACCATCACCATGGCAGCCGTATGTATAGCCAGATGGAAGGCAGGCACAGGAAGTGACCTTACACCCTCCTGTCTCCTCTCATCTCCCCTCTCCTCTTTTCTCTGTACTGCACTCTGTAATCCACTCTATTCTTATTACATCCTCCACCCATTATTTGTGTGTAATTAAACCAATTCGACCTACCTAATATAGTAAACCTCTTTTATTCAATTTACAGTGTTTACAGTATATCACCCTTCTTTCCTCTCCTCTTTGGCATCCATCGCTGCCCAACACGGGCTCTTGCTGTCTGCAGGAGCTAAAGCCCCACTCAGTGCAGAGAGCGCATACAATGAAATGAGGGGATTTGCGAGGCGGTCCATTGTTCCATGTGTTCATGCAGTATAATGGGACATTTCCGACAGACTGGAGAGAAGCGCAATAGCTGAGCTCAGGGATCAGCGGGCTTTGAGTTCACACAGAGCTAGTGAATGTAGTCAACATTAGCTCCCACACGAAGAGAGACTGTGGAGCCAAGAATGAAGACGGTGTGACCTACAGTATAGAGTTATGATAATGGAATTTTAATGTATGGTTATCAATCATTTATCAGTTATCAAAGTCAATTTGCAAGCAAAAATAAGAGAACTTTTCTCTGTTTTAAATGATTTGTATCAAACTATTGGCCAGACAAAACAAGCACGAGCAAGAAGTTATATCACATCATTAGTATTAGCCAGAAATACAGTGTACAGATCAGTTAATTATGAACACAAAAATGTTGACAAATGTTTCTGTCTGCCTTAATTAAAAGGAAATGTGCAGCAACAGGTGCGTTATTATGTTGTGCTGTTTTGAACACAAACAGACTTTGTTTTTGTCTAGTGTGACAAAGTTGATTTGTGTATAAGTGATTGTGTCACTTATTTTGAACGGCTACAATCTGAGAGTAGCCAGGTATGAATTTTTAATGCTCAGGTGAAAGTCTATTTCACAAACAAACACAGCCCAGTTACAACCCTCCAAGTGCTCTGCGAGACTGTATACACACAGTGTTTGAAGTCTAAAAGTGTGACCAAATGCGTGCTGACATTTTGCTCCAGTCAATACAGTAGTCATTCACTCGCACATGCCGCTAAAGAGAAAGAGATAAAGGGAGAGATGCCATGCTGCAGTGCCGCTCTGTAGCATCCCAACTGTCCTGGACAGCATAAAGCACAACCTGCTGGCTCTACTGCCTTTTAGTACCACAGCAACCAGTGACCAAAGCATCAGGAAGCAACTGACTGGTTGTTTTCGCAAACAAAGAACACTCTGACACTTCAAGTGATGATTCGGATGCCAACATTGGAAGCAACACACAAATATGCATTAATGCTATGAATGGAGACACAAACAAATGTTTGTTAAAAGTAAATTAAATGCACAAGTGCACATGCTGTAACAGCTGCATGGTCTACTGATGGAGGGGTAGGATGGGGTGATGTTGATGAAGAGGATGCAGGAGGAGGCTGAGTGTTGTACTCACAGTTCAGAATAGAGGATGTGCAGGTTGCCCAAATTGTCTGTGTAGTTGGCCGGGCTGAGCCAGGGCAAAACCAGCAGCAACAGAGCCTTCATGATCAATGCTTTGCTCTTTTTCCTTTCTTTTCTCCTCTCTTTTCTTCCTCGTTTTCTCCTTTCTGAACTATAGCTCTCTCCTCTCCTGTTTCCCCCTCCTCCCCCTCCTCCTCCTCCACCTCCAATTCTCCGAACCTGGCCGTGCTGACCTACCCCTCCTCGCCTGCCTTTCTTCTCAAGGGGCGCTCTCAGATTTGAACTGATCCTTCACTTCCTTCCTTCTAGCCTCTCTTTTCTCCCTTTGTTTTCCCTTCTCTACTTCTGCCTGTGTGAGTTTCTTCCTCTGCCTCAAGCTGGTTGCCTGGTCATCTCAGCTGCAGAGGCAAACGGGCCAGTTGCCAGAGGTTGAAGACGTAGTGAAGGAGGAAGAAGCAGCAGAAGCAGGTGCAGAGGAGAAGTCCCGCTGGTGCACAAGAGGAAGATGTAAAAGTACAAGAAGAACAGGAAGAAGACCCGTGCAAAGGTGGCACATTTGGAATACAATTTGAGATGTACGGCCCCTTAATCTGCTCTGGGCACTGGCGAGTTGTAAGAGGATTTGTGCTCGTATGCGTGTGTGTGCATGTCAGTCTCCCTCTGTGTGTGCGTGTGAGTGTGCGTGTGTGTATGTCAGAGAGAACAGCGCAGGCTGTGACTTATACTGCAGCAGAAACCACTGAGTGGGGGGGAATGGAGCAGACCAAAAAAGAGACAGGAGGGGAGAGAGGTACCTGGTGCTTCTCTGATTGGCTCTGCCCTCTTCACATGCGTACTCACACGTACACTCTCAGACATATATACACACAAGCACAACCTCTGCATTCACCTCCCCCCCTGCCTGCACATACAATCACCCGTGAAGGGGAGTATATAGAATATGTTGCCTTCCAAACCCTCGCCCCTCCTCTCTTACGATGGATTGTTCCCAGTGCAGCAGATTGGTCTGATCGCTCAAAAGAATCTGCCTACATGTGTGGAAAAAAAGAAAAAAGAAGGAGCATGACCAAAACACACTGGCAAATCAATATTCTCTGCACAGGTGGAGTCTTGTTATCCTGAGTGACATGAGTGAGAAAGATGGAAGAAAAAGGAGAGGATTTAGAATAAGTCTTTACTGACACACTGTCCAGTTTCATTCATTCAGCCAGCCACTCATTACACATTCAAGAGAAAAGGTAATTCATAATAACAAAGGTTAAACCCATCTGTCATCACCACCTGTTTTGATTGATTGTGAAGCTGTGGGGAAACTGGGACGTGACTGGGGGAGAGGCTTGTGTTTACAAACTGTATCAGGGGTCGGTGGCAGCAACCAGCATTGATTTCTGTGATCTGATTTTTAAATACAAGCAAGATATATTTATTCTGCTAATTGCACTGATGGAGGAAGGTAGGCACAGAATTTCTTTCATCCTCGTGTCTCTTTCATTCATTTGTAGTAAACACAGCACAGTGGGGAGAGATGTTGGCTAAATAACTTTGTATATGAAATGCAGCAGGACCTCATCTATTTTTACTCCATTTTATCAAATCTCACCCTCAGTCCCATTTCCTGCAGTTTATAATTCATTTAAGCATTTTGTTCTCAGTAGAGCCATCAGGCCAGATTCTATTTATATAGTCTGAAATTACAAGTCTGCCTTTGCTTTCTCGTTTCTATTTTGCGCTTATGTTGTTTTTTTTTCCTCACTGTTATCCCATTTTCATAACACTGAGCTGTCTGCTACACTCAAGAAACACACTTGTAAATTGTGGTGTAAATACCCTGTCTGAATGAATATTTCATGGATGGAGGTAGTGTAGTTACCGGCTGATTTTTTTTTTTCTCTATGTGTTTGAGCTACTGTGTGTTAATGCATGCACGCGTGCATACTGAGGCATAAGTTGTCCTACAGTATTTGAACAGTATGCACAGCAACAAGACCACAGGGCATGGAGGAAATGGAAAAGTAATTGGATTGTGACAGGATGCAGTTTGTGAACAGAAGCCAGTCTGCCCCACAGGACTCATTCATACTCTAGCACATTAACTTGGATTCACAAAAGAGGCATCATAACATACACATAAACACATACTCCTACACCATTATTACTTTTCACTTCCCACTCACAGCAGCCAATTCATCAAACTGACACGAAGTTAAAATCTTTGTGAGTATTATTTTGTATTCCTGATGTTCTGCTTTAAAGACAGCTTCCAAACCAAGGATGTTTAGGACCCTATCTGCATGTAATAAGTAATATGTAAAGGGAACAAGATGGCATGACAATATTAAAGAGGCTATTTGCTTTCCATCTTTTTCCCCAGCCCCATTATACTCTCTACTGCAAGAGCTAGTAGTATGCTGGAAGTGTCTGCTCTCTTTTCCTGGAGCTTTTTTAAAAAATAAATTATGCAGTAACACTTTGTGTATTTCTGCTCTTTGCCTCTATGGGAGTACTAAGAGAAAAAGCATCTTGGAACAGTACATTTATCTAGCTCCTGGTGTAGATGGTGTAGCAATGAAATTCAAAATCTGAAAAGCTCAGAGTGGTATCATCAACCCAGTGTCACAGCAGATCGCAAAATAGTGACAAGATTTTTTAAAATTTTTTAAAAGGTACAGGCAATAAAAAACTTTCTTACTTTGTTTAGGCTTAGGAAAAATAATCAATGTTTACATTAAAGTAGAACTGTTTCCACTTTTTTTCAAAGCTCTGCTTTCTTGGGTGCAAAGGGGACACGTCCCCACAAAACAAACTTGCGATTGAAATGATTTGGTTTCAAAATATTGCTGACTGTAAAAGAATAAAATAAAAATGGGGCACTTCATGTGTGACACGGTGGTGTGACATAGGTCTGTACTTAAATAGCACCTTTTAATCTTCTCAGTTCTTTTTTTATCTTAGCAGTTCCACAAAGTGCTTTACGTGTTTCTAATTCATCCACTCAAGCACTCACAAACCAAGGAGGCACTTGCCTGCCATCGGTAGCAGCTTGGGCACCTTCACTGAGACACCTGTCACGTGGAGGTGTCGAGGACCAAACCATTTACTCTGCAATTAGGGGCTTAGCGCCCTTTTGAAACAGAGACAAAAAACCCGTCATAACACATTAATCCAGATGAGAACCACTAATGTATTAGAAAAAGAATAAATGTCTCAGAGATTAAGGCTACCCATAACACCCTTCTCTGCACAGGTCTGTGAACATTTAATGTCCTCTCCTATCAAATAGATATATTTAAATGACTACAAATCTGCTATAAGAATTACATAGATAGGAAAAACACATTAACTTTTCCACTTCCCTCATTGGGCGGCTTTGAATATAAGTTGACCTTTCTCCCTCGCTCAGCGTCTGCCTGCTGAATTTCTCATTTGAACATATTCACAAACAGCATAAACAGAATAATATAAAATAAACTCACAGAATGGACTAAGAAGTGTCTGCCAGAGTTTCTCTCCCATGTATTTACATAAGCTTTGAACTACTCCGTGGTGGGCATTGGAAGCGTACTTGAAAAACGAGGTAGTTTTCATAAAAGAAAAAAGACGAGAAAGAAAATGCTGTCATGCTCAAGGCAAAATATAATCAACACGAAACCCTGGCTAATATGAAAAATATGAGAGTGAGAGACATTCAGAGCAGAGAAAAGCAGTTTCATGCATTATCAACAGACATGCATATGTAGCTACATGAACCTGGCTAACGAAAAGAAAAGAAAGTACCTGATGGACCATGAGAGGAGCCTCTTTTTTTTTGCCAAATGCTGTGTTAACACCATACAGGAAAAAAACAAACAGAAAACTGAAAAGATACCGAAGATAATATAGTTAAGATGTTCCTGATTGCAGGGATGTGTCCAGAATGGCATTTTCTCCATCCAAAGGCCAATAAAGGTCACAAATGATTAGATTAGTATGATATCAGCTCTGAACAGATGGCAAGGCTGTCTAAGTCATTAGAACTCCTGACACACTGCCAGATTTTGGGGGTAGCAAAACAGCCAGAAACAGTGCACCCTGCCATCACTAGAATCAAAATTCAGGCCCAGGGAAGAGCAGCGTCGCACACATTAAAAAAAAAAAGGCACTGAAAGCATGTCTGGACTGGCTCAATTTCACCGACATCCATTTTGAGTTTTAATGAAAGTCGAGAAACTTGATTTCAGTCCAAGTTATCTGAGTTCTTCGATTCAAGCACATCCAAGCGATGTCTTATTGCTGTTTGCTGGGAGGTGCATAAAACAAAATACCACGGTACAGATTCTATAGCAGAAAGCATTTCTAGGTTTCCATCCCATGCAAAATAGTGTGCATTTACCCTCACATTTCAAACTCTTATTCTCATATTAGATATTTAGCCATCGGAAGGAGATGAAAAAAGGAGATGACTGAAGAGTGGGAGCAAAATTAATGAAGCTGCTTGTTTGGCGTGCATGGGAACATTGAGTAGCTTCATGAGCATGAAAAAAATATTTTGCCCATTTTTGCGACTGAAATGCTAAAATGCACCGTTTCTAATTCCTCTCTAACTCACTGTGAAATAATACAACTTTCTGAACTCATACCTCTGTGGTTAAAGATTGGTTAAGTTTCTAAGATATCACAATTTAGCTCTAATGTCCAATTCTCTTATGGTTATAAGACCTTGATTAATTGTATGAGAGGTTTGTGCCTGTGGTGAAAAGAACATATTTGTAAGAATATTACATGCGCTTTCCTCCCGTGTCACTGAAATCAGACACTTGAGTGGCCCATCTAACCACCCCAAACTCCCCCTGCCCACAGACTGAAATAAAATCACACTCGATTATACTTTCTTGCAGGTATGGCCACAGACAGCTGTTATACTTATTTGAAGTCTGCTGCCTGGGGTGCATGTGTACTTGCTGCATTGTAATGTAAATTCTTAGTGGACAAGTCCGAGGTCACAAAAAACAGGCGGGCACACACACTCACCATCTGATGATGAAATTTAGCAGACATGGAAAATATAATCCCACGGTTTTTAATTCATATGTACTTGATACATTCAATCTATATAGACTTGATAATGTCTTTAAACAAAAACTCAACCGGGCCCTGATAGAAATGTTAAAAGTGGTTTTTCACTGAAACCTTTCCACATTCTTGAAAACAGCGTCTGTAGTCATCTCACTTGAAGTAGCCTCTCACCTCCTTCTGGGAACCGGCCTCAGAGATCCACACCTCATTATAACATTCACATCACATGAAGGAAAAGACTGGGGGGAAAATGACAGACGGGAAGATGAACAAGAAAAGAAGGTGTAAAGAGAGAATAAGCAGATGAAACGAGTATTTTGGAAGTGGGAAATGAGATTCAGGGAGGGACACATTTTTTAGAGTTTAAGGAGTTTTAGGCAAGTTGATTTTCTAAGTTTTAAGTGCAAATGAATAGGAAATAGTCCTGGTGCTTGTGTATGATGTGGAGCGAGATTCACTAATTATCCCAGCGGCCTTTGGGCCAGGGAAGTGTTAATGAGCATTAATGAAAATAGACCCAGACTGAGAAAAAAAGGAAGTACTTTCTTTTATAAACAGAGGATCTGGGCCTAGTTTAGATGAAAGTCTGGTTGGAAGAACTCTCCCCTTTGGGACTGGAGCTGTGGGCTAATGACGACAGGCAGAGGAGGAGGGTGGAAGACTTGGAGTGTGTTCTTACTTTAGGTCATTGTGGAGTTTTGTAGACAGCAAAGCCAAATACGAGACAGAGAAAACCAGAAGCTTAAATACTTGCTTACTTGTTTAACAGCATTATTGATCATATCATTTTTTAAACAGGGACTTTAATGGTATAAACTGTGTTTCTACCAGCCTACCTGAACTTGATGTGGTCCTCCATTTCTCCACGGGGCATTGTTTCAGTGCATTGGTCAGTGAAGGGACAAGCCACCATCAACTTGTCCAGCAGCTTGTGCACCAGCAGGCTGGGTTTCCTGCAGCTCTGCAGCATAAGGGGCTCACGGCACACAGGACAGAAGTCGCTCTCCAGCAGGAAGCTGGTGAGACACTCTTGGCAGTAAGTATGTCCACAGGGCGTGTCCAGAGGCCTGATGAGTGGCTGCAGACAGATATGACAGATGAGGTCATCATCCACTTCATCCTTGTAGAGGTACTCATGGTTCTCTTCCAGCTGATGACTGTGGCCACATGATGCACACAGTTCAGGAGGCGGAGACAATGATCCGTAGTCTGATGGGGAAAGAGGTGGAGCTGATGCTTCAGCCATTGCTGTGGTAACTTCAGGCTGTGTACTTGCTTCCTGGATACTCATTTGGAGAGCACTTGGGATGCCATGTTGGAGCTGGTAAGGAGGTCATTAGCAAAAGAGAGCTGTGGGGAAAATAAATACACTGTAAACATACAACAGCGTAAAAATAATTTGCATTCAAAATTCGAGTACAAAAGTACTACCAGCTATGAGTGCTCTTATATGAAGTTGTTAGGTAATACTAATACGTCACTGTGTAAGCCATATGTTTCTGTTTCAGTTACTATAAAGTTCAAACTGTTACTGTGAGCTAGTTTATTGGGGGTCCAAAGGGTGGCATATTTCTAAAAGGGAGATAAGTTATGTGGTAGGAAATGAAAATAAGCTTATTTCCAATACAAATTTAGGTTTTTGGAAATTTTCTGAAATGCTTGTCATTTTTGATGATACTGTTGAAATTGCTTAAGTCGAAGTCACACAAATCGGATTTTCGCTGTAGGTGGATGGATTGTGCAGGTCCCAATTTTTCCTTACCTTAATTCCAATAAAAATCATCACCTAAATCATGAAAGTCAGATTTTCGCCTAAATCTGGTCCTATTGTGATGCATTTCCAATTAAATGTGATCCCATAAGTCGGAAGAGTTTAGCGCAAAGCTGCTGTCACGCCCACACACTCTAACAACCCCCGGAGGTGAGTGGCAATACAGTCACGTGATGTCTGGATTGGGCTGCACCGGGCGAATCAGTTCATTTCAACGGAGACAATCATGGCAAGCTAAGCTACAAACTCACACTTACAAGCAAAAATATGTGATTATAAAATTTTTGGAAGCAAATCCAGAGATGAAGCAGAAAGTCACTGCCGTGAAATTCTATATTAGACCCCAAACTGTCTGATATTTTGAAGAATTTTGAAGAATCGGATTTTATCCGATTTACGCATAGGACAATGTTTTTTACAAGTTGGATAAAATTCCATGGGCCATTTGAGTCCGACTTAGGCGATTTTTACTGCAATTTTACTTCTGTGCTGTTATTCGCTTTAAATAATGTGAGAGGTGAGGAGGAGTGCAATAAAGGTCAGCGACATAACATTAAATGACTTAATTATTTTCTGTGACTTATTCATCTTACTTTCACTTCATATTTTTCTTCTATCCAACCTGTAGTGACTATATGCACCATAGTTACTTTTAGTAGGCAATCACATGTGACTGTACAGTTATTTACATTTTGTCACCTAAAATCACACCAAAAACATAAAATCTGGGTAGAAAAAAGTTAATTTTTTTACTGTGAAAACCACAAACAGCAAACTACTTTTATAACTTAAAATACAAACATATGTGTAAGTTTAGCAAACAGCAAAGTTATAAGATAAGATAGTGTTTATTTGTCACATGCACAGTTATACACAGTACAATGCACAGTGAAATTTGTGATATTGATACCTTTTAGACCTTTTTAACATGGTTTGTGTCTATTTGATTGACCTGGCAGATTTTGGAGAGTATTATTTTAATATTTTATTTGTTACTTAGTTATGCACTCTTAGAAATAGAACAGGCTAATGTAATTATCAGGCATCCATTTCGGTGCGATACACCCATACAGTTTATGGATGCTAACTGTCTAAAACAAGACACCTAGAGTTAGCTAATAACTTAGCATGCCACCCTCTTATACCAATAAGATTCATTCTAGCTACACACACACACACACACACACACACACACACACACACACACACACACACACACACACACGCAGACACAGACACACACACACACACACACACAAAAACAAAAATAAAACGGCGAAATTTCTGAAATTTTCAGAACAACACTTCA
This sequence comes from Archocentrus centrarchus, assembly GCF_007364275.1. Lineage (NCBI taxonomy): Eukaryota > Metazoa > Chordata > Actinopteri > Cichliformes > Cichlidae > Archocentrus > Archocentrus centrarchus. The sequence continues at coordinate 28,867,880 of NC_044349.1, read as the reverse complement.
CAGGCCAACATCTCAGTGGTTACGTCATTTATTTGTAATTGATACCAAATAGAAGCGTCACATAAATGTGATTCATTAAAAAGTAGTACCATGTAGCAAGTACCTCAGAACTGCGCTTGAGTAATGCACTAAGTAATGTTATAGTGAAGAACGGGAAACGGCAGCTGTAGTTATATCATGAATCATGATCCATGTTGGTGGAGCTGAACAGGAACACTGAGAATCTTTTTTTTTTTTTTTTTTTCTTTTTCAAACACGCAACCACAGCACATGATGTGTGCAGCAGTCCTCCAAACCTTTCTTTTCTCCTCAGTTTGATTTTCTCCACTGACACAGAGAAGAGAGATCGAACAAGTGAGATTTCTTCTGTGGATGCAGGAACATCAATACTACTCATGTCAGCAGAAAGCGCAGAGACAGATAGAATCAGCCTCCTGCTCAATGTACTGCCTGACAAACACACATCACTGTTAATCCACAGTGGGATGTGACATGACTTCAGACATGCCAAGTCTTTTTTTTTTTTATTATTACTTCACAGGTTTACATTGTGAGTCTGCCAATGTACACGTCATATCCAAAACAGGCATGCTCGGCGAGCACATGGACACAAACAGATGGGCTCAGTCAGGCACACGTTACCTTGGCATAAGCAATCTTGTTGGCTCTCCACATGCTTTGTTTCTGGACCCACTGCTGGGTTTTGGCTGCTTAATGAGACACTAGATCAAGTTAGAAATATAGTACCAACAACAACAAAACTTGTGTTTGGAGTCTAGAAAATATTTATGTAATCCAGGCCCTAGTTCTGTTTTAATTGGACACATTCCCATGGTCTTGTGCTAAATAATTTATTTATAAAAATTATAACTAACAGTAGACTTTGATGTGCATCCCAATATGGTAATGCATACAAATCTGTCCTAGCTCTTGTGCGAATACATACAAATGTCCAGAGTAACCACCAAGTTGCATAATTATGCAGATCAATGTAATTTCTTTTTACAGTATGAAGTTGTTGGGTGGCAAGTTGTGACAGCCATAAAAAGCTTAGAGTCTTTTGGTATTCCTGGGAGTGGGAGGCTAATAAGAAGAGGCTTAACAGTCTTAACAAAGATGAACTTTCCCACTGAGAACTTATGGTGGCACGGCTGATTCATCACACACTGTGGCAACTGCTGTCTTAGGTCTGGCTTTATCTATTAAGCAGAGCACTTTCATCACTACACAGGAAAAGCAAGAGACAGGAAAAGGGAGGGAAAGAGAGCTAGTACCTGCCAGCTGGAGATGAAAACAAGAACACGGTAATTCATAGGATGAAAAATAAAGGTAGTCTGATATTCTCTTTAATTTATGCCTGTTTTCTTCTTACTCTTGAGAAAAAGCTGTTAGAAGATGATTCAAACTAACAATAGTATCATACAGTGAGGTAAAAAAAAAAAAAAGCAAATGCATAGAGAAATAAAAATCAAAACTGTCGCATCCTATTCAACAGTTCAGTGTGGGTACTTTATCAAAAAGAAAATGCAAATATTAGACCACTACAGAGCTCCTTAATCAATAATAATGATAATAATTATTATTCTTGCAGAACTCTGGCTGGGTTGTGGGGGATCAAATGCTTATTTCACTCAATGACATGCAAATCAATTTATTATTTTTATGTAATGTGCTTTTTTTTTTGGATTTTTGGTTGGTTTTTCGTCTCCATTAATATGAACCTACTATAAAAATTAGAGTCAGTTCATTTCTTTGTGAGTCAGCAAACTTATACGTTCAGAGGGCATCAAATAATTAGTCCCCCCACTGTAACATCTTCAGCACCCCAACAGCCTTACTAGAAACATTTACCATTAAAAAAAAGTCTGTATTTTGAATGAACACAGCGCAATAGAAAGGCTTTTCCGGGTGCTGTTACATGTATCGACATGCAGAATTGCATGCTTTTACACACCTACTTTTACATGCAGGCGTATTAAAAGGGCACTCCCATGCCTGAGGAGCATCGACTCTTTCTGGATCATTTATAATCTCTGAAGTGATAAGATCACTCTGCCACAACAGGCCTGTGGGACTGCTGCTCATTCCTATTGGCAGTTTTATACATGACAGCTAATTGGCTGAACCTTGACTACATATTGCTGACTATTGACTGCACTGGCCATCCAGTATCCAAAGCGAATGAGAAAGGTGGGGCTGTCAGGATCAAGGCTTTCAGTTTGAACTACAAAGTGAAAGAAAATGTTTCGATTGTAAATACTACGCTAAGGCTGGTCTTTCTCTTGTATTTGAACCAAAATTATGCCAGTTCTTGGCTCTACAGACCATCCCTTATGCAACTAAAGGCAAAGAGAGGCCTTTGTTTAACATAACTTATGCCTTCTTTCACACAGATTGTGCATTTTATGTAACTGAGGTTGTTGATTCACACTCAGGGTTCGCTCCTGTGATCTGAAATGACTTGGTGAGTTAATAAGGACACAAGGCCGTGCCGAGTCAGCTTCTTTTCTTAACGAATGCGTGTGAAAAATAAGCCAATGACAAGGTAGTGTCTGCATCAGCATTCTCATTGTCTACACTGAGCTAGCTTGTTGCTATGTACATATCCACTCCTCATTTTTAGCCGGCGACATCAAACCATACTTTTAACAACCAAACAAAACACACCCTCAGAGTCAAAGTCTGACAAATCAGACAAAGTACAGTGATCGAATGGCTGCTTAATCAAGGCCCCTTTTGCTAATTGTTTCAGAATTGATTTCATGCTGCGACATACTGATCTGTCTGTAAAATCAAGTCACTGTGTTACTGTAATTGACAAGGAATACAACCCAGGTGCAGTTTCACATATCAAGACCGTAAATTGGTGTATGATTCATGTTATGAGGAAACAATAAGTTGCTCAAGAACATATCAGTTAGTCACCAGGTCCTAAAAATATTTAAATAGTACCAGATAACCTGCTGATAGTAGATTGGTACTATTTTTTCAAACAGCTCAACAATCATGGACACTAAGCATAAAATAACATAAGGCAGCCTGAAGTCACACAGCACACACAGTCTGTTGTGTTCAGACTTGTCCCCAAAGCACAGAAAAATTCCAGCAATCCATTTTTTTTTCTCTGTGTGCAAACATCTCATCTTCTTTGTAAGCATACACAGCAAAACAATAGGAAAAAAACAGAAACATGCAGCCACCTGTTTACATAACAGGATAAAATTAGTGAGAGAAATAAAAAATTAAATTATCTATCTATCTATCTATCTATCTATCTATCTATCTATATATCTATCTATCTATCTATCTATCTATCTATCTATCTATCTATCTATCTATCTATCTATCTATCTATCTATCTAATTTCATTCTAGAAAACTAAAGGTTTTAGCAATGAACTGCTCACATTAAGAGCTGGAAACAGAATATTACACAACACAATATTTCTGATGTTTTCAGCAATCCAATATTATTATAATTTCTGCCCTTTTACTAATCTCTACATCAGGCTCTTGTGTATGTTTGTGTATTCTGGCCTCTCTGTGAGTTCATAGCAATCTGAACAGTGAGTCTGAGCCAGACCTGACACCTCAATCTGGGAAAACAGCTGAAGCCAGATGTGAAGCTCCATGAAGCGTCACTTGTATCTGGATGGCTGAGTGGGTCAGCACAGACTGTGCTGACCACGGCGCGCACACACACACACAAACACACACACAGGTAAGAGAAAAAAAACTACACATGCGACCCTCGCACATAAGATGAATTGGATATCAAGCACACATATTTAGTGCAGATGTATTCCACGCAAGCACTAGAGCAGTAATAAATGCTGGAACAATGTGCCGTGGTGGCTAATGATAACAATAACAATAGTCAGAGTTTACTTACTGAAGTGCTTACGATAAATAACAACCACACTTTCAGTGGGAAAGTATACTTACGTGGCTTCATTAGCAACATTCACTTTCCACAGTGCAGTTCACCTGGACAGGTAAAGTCTGGCAGACAGTGTAACTTTAAACCATTCAGAGAGGAGGTGGAGGGGAAGGATAGGAGAGTTGAATGAGTCCGTAAAGAGGACTTTGTCCAAATCAAGCAATCTGCCGACTGGCTGACGGTCTTCAAGTAGAAAGTGGGAAATTTTATCCTGCTGCTGGACTTTATGGAATTCTCCAGTCTAAAGTGGAAAGGATTTCTTCTGTGTGAGCCCAGAACCTGCTCACCTCTGAACAGGCAAAGGTGATCAGGAAGTGGGCAGAGAATAGAGGCGGGGTCAAAGAAAAAATAAGAGAACTGCCCAAACCTGCTTTTGCAGTTCAGATGAAGCTGAACGGTGAGGGCAAAGGAAACAAAACTTTGGACTTTGCATGAAAGGCAACTGAAGCATTTCAAAAGTGTACTAGTGCTAATAACAAAAATATTTTTAATTAACTGAAATGTCATGCAAAAGGCCACCAGTGGTTTGAGCTACAAGTTCTGATAGGACCTTTCTAAAACATAATAAAGATTTAATAACCCGCAAAGCATTTTAAACAACTACATGATTGATTTTCTGCAGAACATTTACTGAAACAGAAACACTCTGTGTGCTCTGTAGTTTAACAGGAAGCCCATAATCTGAGTAAATGACAACATGTCTCAGGTACCGTACAGCAAGCATTTAAAACCTGCCTAAAAGACAGGAACTGTAATACTTGCTGCTTGTATAGGACTTTATTTCTTGTTGCGGTTAAGCTTGCCTTTAGAATAGCTACTTTTTTTTTTAATCCATGTGTGTGATTCCAGCTTTGCACAAAACAGTTGTTAACCTTTGTGTTTTCACATGTGGCTTCCCTTTCTGCTTTTCCTACCTCGGGCTGCTCTTTAAAGCCAGACGCTGTGAGCCACAGGTGCTCCAGACTCACTGCAGACACGAAATGACAATTCATGAGTCACTCAGTGACGCAGGCAGAGCTGAATCATTTACCTTGTTTATTAAGAATATTCTCAAACAGTACCGATTTGTCACATGTTATCATACAGTACCTGTCTGTTTTTTTTCCCTCCTCATCTGTTGCTTACTTTGTTTGAATAGATACTGCAGATACTTTTTCTTTTACTTAAAAGAAAATCAATGGCTGAAGTGTAGCAGGAGGGCAACTGGCCAAACAGGCAAGGTCATCAGAACTAAAATAAAATTGCAGAAAAAATAATTAAAATCATGGTAAACTGTAGAGTGTATTGTCGCTGTCTCTCTATGTACAACATTTGGTATATATGAGAATGGAACTGCTTTATTTGAGTATTGTCGTTTACACAATAAAAGCAATTTTAAACATTTAGTGATCCTGAATTAGTTGTTATAACTTTAGTGATGTGCATCAATAGGATAGATTCTAAATTATCCATTTTGTTGGATTTATGCCCCAAATCCTTCCAAACTTCAAATAATTCCACACTCAGGGATTGCTATTTGCAATTAGTTCATTGTAGCATGCTAAACTTAAGATAAGAGAATACAGTAAATTCATAGCTGCTATCCAATAGCATGCTAACATGACATAGCGTATGCAAAATACCATTCAGCACTATAAGTCTGAGAGATTGACTGTAAATACTGGTAAATGGAAAATTCTCAGGTCATGAATGAACTGGAATAAATCTATTCAGGGATTTAACATTGTGTGAAGTAATGGGTACTATGTGAGTCATTTCATTTGTTTAAGATTTCAGTTTTTCATGATATTCAGCATACCAGCAGTATTTGTTTAGTTCATTTTTATTTCCACGTACATTTTGTTCCAGTTGCAGTTCACATGGAGCTCACAATCCTCCTGCAACAAATGTGAGGTTGTTGACAGGAACTTAAATGTCCTTGAATTTGGAGAAGTATTTGCCAGTCTTATAGTACCAGCTTGGACAAACTTTGACTGTATATTTTCACAACCACTGTAAAACAAGAGTGTATAGTATAGACTCTAAACTGAATGAGTGTGGGCTTCTCTTCTCTTCTCTTCTCTTCTCTTCTCTTCTCTTCTCTTCTCTTCTCTTCTCTTCTCTTCTCTTCTCTTCTCTTCTCTTCTCTTCTCTTCTCTTCTCTTCTCAGCGTGACTCCAGCAAACAGTATGATATGGCAGGATGTACTAAGAACCAGGAAATGCTCATGAAATTCTTCTTTCACTAAATTTATACAGTGTGTATTGCTGCAGCAAACCAAAGATTTTGAGTTTCTTGAACTCTTAAGTTCTCTTTGAAGTGCTGAGTTGAACCTGCATCCTGTTTCATTTCTGCTGATTCCCCAGCTCCCTGCTGCTGGAGCTTATCTAAACACTGGTGCAGGTGAAGCCAATCTCCACCTTTTTTTTCTGGCAAACTTCCCTGCCTTTCTCTTACTTCTCCATCTCTCAGACACACATACACCGAACAGTCTTACTTCTCCATCTCTTCGCAGCATAGCTGTGTTTCACATTCCTCTTCCTTCCTTCCTCTAAGTACCATGCAATGATTTGAATTCTGATGGCAGATGAAAACGAAAAGAAAAAAAAAACTGGCTGTTATAAAGAGCATGAGTATTTGAAACAGCCTTTATTAGTTTCTTTTAAAAATCCATTCTCATGTGGCAGCAAAAGGTCGGTTATCTCTCTCTTCCTTCCACAGAGCATCCATATTTCATGGTACCAATGCAAATGCCGTACCGACCATGAATATTGAACAGGGGAAACAAGAGAATGAAAGTAATCAAATTGATGCAACTGAGCCGCCTCCAACATCACCAAGGAGATGGCATCCTTCTTGTCTTTCTACTGTGATTATTCAGCACAGACGTTGTAGGAGTGCAGGTGTGAGTCAATGGAGTTGCATGCATTTCGATGTCATGAGCATACAACTGGGTATCAAGCCAAGAGAAAAACCTGAAGGTCTCCTGTTTGGATTTTTCCAAAAAATGCAAACAATTTAGATCAAACCAGCAACTCAGTTTATATTAAATTTAAATTAAATTAAAGATGTTTAGCCTTTGCTGCATTTGGCATCAACAGGTATGCTGCAATCACAAAACCACTTTTGCTGTAGAGATATGAGGAATGCAGACGGTGGCTTGAACAGAATCGGGGAAGCACTGCAAACCTTTCAAGAAAAATCCAAGTGCAACTAGAATCACTTTGAAATCCCTGTAGCTCTTGCAAAATAAGTAAATAAAAACTGTCAAGTGAAATGGACCCACACTTCCCGGTGAAACTGCAGGGTGACTTACCGGCTGCATTCATGAATGCAGATTTGTTTATGGGTGTGGTCAGGCAGGAATTGTGATTTGTCAAGTGAGGGAACCTTAGGATCTGATACATCAGGAAAAAATGACTCACCAAAAGTCCCAAGCTGTAATGTGAGCCCGGCTAGACTTGTTTTCTTTGTGGATGTGCTTTGTGATGAGCTGACGGGGGCTCATTTGCCAGCCGCCTTTGCCAGCTACACAGTCGCGGCTGATTTCCAACCCCTATCTATAGTATATAATTGTAATTTGGCAAGTGACACTACAAAGCTTTATTAGCTTAAATTTTAATGACTGTTACCCTTGACATAACCTAGTAGTGATCTTGTATATTACAGTTTTCCCTGGACCATGTTTTACTGTTTCATTGCAGTAAATGTTACCATAATACTGTAGAAAAATACCAGAGTAACATTAACAAATTCTGGAATTTCCCTTTTATTGTGATGAATTTGAGACTAATGACTCTAGAAGACAAACCTGATTCACTATTAATCATCATGCTGAGTTCAGACTTCCTTTTACTATATGACACGCTGTTGCTGCCTTTACATTTAGTTCCTTACAAAGGTTTACCTTAATTGGCTTGATAAAAACTGAAAGTAAGTCATACTTTTCCTCCTGGAAGAAGCTTGGCTTCAGCGCTTTCTGTCAGAAAGCTCTATTTTTCTTTTATAGTATTGCTGTTTGGCCAGGTTTAGGCAGCAAAATCATAAATAAGAAAAGTGTAGGAAAAGATCATGATTAAGGTTAAAAGAAATCCTTTCAAAATCATTAACCACGTCTTACAGAGCCAGTCTTGCAGACAGCGTCAACAAATTATTTGTGTGTTTAATTTAATTCAATTTTTTTAATGAAAAACACTTGCAGCAATGCAGGTGCATGATACACATTCATATATTGCAGGAAAAAATGGAAACTGTCACTCTTTGTGCAATTCCAGTTTGCCATCTACCCGTTGGTTTACCCTTCTGATCCCGCTATTTTCCTCTCTTCTGTATGTCTGCTCATTTTATTCAATCTCAGAAAAAAAAAAGTGGTGCAATTGTGTTTTTCGCTCATGAATTCATTTTCTGAGGCAAATGCTTTCAGTTTCTCCTCGTAATCTTCAGCTACCTAATTCAAGTCTGAATAATTCAAGTCTGAAATACACAAGTGTTCCTGTCTGATACTGCTTCTCTCATCTTTCACTCACAGCAGTAACAGATAGTGACTTTTCATCGCTCCTGGACTCAAACATACCTACAAATATATGCACTTTGACACGTACATGTACTAAACACATCAGAGACGAGTTTGTTAGTCTTGATGCTGCTGGTGCCCTGCCACCTTTTTAACCCCCCCCCCCTGCCACCCTTCTGGCACACTTCAGTCTGGAGCTGAGACATCAGAAACGGGTTTTGGAGCATTTTGATCTAAGTGTTTCAGTTCTCTTTTATTACCGCTACTCTCATTCGCACAAAAAGGCACCGTGATAAAGTAGGGCAGTCGATTTTAATTTTGCCAACCCCGCTGATATAATATGGGGAAATAATGACGTATTCAATAAGTCATTAGAGTCAAACAAGGCTCAACTTCTTATACAGGAAAAGGAAACTTGTGCGATTGTGGCTGCAGATCCTGCATGCGTATGTGTGCATTTCTGACAGCTGCTCTATAAAAAGTGATCACTGATGTGAATATCATCATTCAAAGTGCAAGGGATGGATGGTGCAGTTTGTTATGCTATTTGTCAAATGTCACAGTGAGACTAAGCCAGGCGTTTGTACACGTGGGACAGTCAGGAAGGGTACTAAGCAGAATACAGAATCAGAAGAGGGGCAGAGAGAGAGGGAGGGAGAAAGAAAATGAGATATGAAATGAGTGGTATGTCTGGTTCAGTTTTCAGCATCAAATCGGTGATCTGAGTCTCAGGGGGAAGTAGAGCGTTGCTGTTCCAGGAGGTAACACAGCGAACAGCAGCCGGCAAATGAAGATGAATGCAGTTAATCTCTCTGCTGCCAAAACTACACATTCGCATTGAGACACATACTCGCATGCAGACCCAACCCTCTCAAACCCTCCAGTATACTCGCACACACAACCCACTACGCTGCTGAAGTTCTTAGATTTTATATTCATTTGATTACTTCTGACCCGTAATGAATAACATTTATGTGACCCTGTACACAAGCCCGCATGTGAATGTGCGCGTGCGTGTGTGCTTGCTTGTGTGGCCTGAAGTGTGTGTGTCGAAGGAAAACTAGAGCAGGGCCACAGATGCTTGACAGCGGGACAGTCTCATTATCCTGGTCCAGTGTGAGAGGCTACCGGCGACCCCTGCCAACCTCGTATGTCACTCAGAAGTTGCCTTCGGTAGCAGCACATTAGCTTGATTGGTTTCACATTCTGTAACAGGAGACAGCTGATTAAGATGCCCTCTAATGTGAGACAAAAATAAAGAGAATACACACAAATAAAACAGAGAGGGTTCCAATTTTATCTAAAAGGTATGCACAAAAGAATGAATGATGTATGTCAAGTCCTTGCAGGGTTTAAAACTGCAGGTACTGTAAACTGTACAGATAAATCACTCCAGTTGTTAAATGTCTACTGTATATACCTGTCCATACCCCAGCCACTGACGAGCCCTGAAGCTCTCAGCAGGACCTCCTTTCTTCTGAAGAGATGTGTTAAGACAGATTTCAGCCAACTGAGAATAGATGGCAAGTGGCACACATCCACAGTCTAATTTCCCATGCCATTTATATCATATTTATATCATTTTCCCTGTTTCAGCTTAACATCTTGTCCTATCAGGAAAACCCTCTTCTGAAAAGTGTTATCTGGATCCCTCAAATTCCCATTTTGCCCATCTTTCATAATGTTAGTTGTGGTTATGTAAAAGTTGTGTCAGGTTGCAGCATATTATTAAAAGAGGCCTGTTTAGGACAGTGTTGGTCTTGCTCCAATCATTTCGTAGTATTATGGAGTGATTAAATTGCGCTTATGATGCAATAGTCCAGATGACCGGGACTTACAAGAATGCGAACAGACGGGAGTCATTCATCATGACTGTAATCCTCTCATCCTTTTATTAGACAGTCACTTTACTCAGCTGCCATGTAACCCTGTATCCACATACATGAGCATGATCCCAGCACACAGTCAGGAAAGATGAAGGATGATGCAGAAGTACAGGTGCAAAAGCTTATGTTGCGATAGTGATGGCTTAGGGCCTGTTTCTGTTTAGTGTTTCTGAAAGCAAACATCCTTTTGGGAAGTACTGTTGAACGCAGAATGAATTAGGCTTTATAAATATTCACAAATCTCTCCTCCTCTCGCTCTACCCTACTGTGATCACTTAGCCGCACGGCCAAAAAGCCTCAGATCTTTGCAGGCACTAACTTCCATAGGGGCTCTAAAATCTTATTAGTACAGTGAAACTCAACATGTTTATTTGTTGATAAAAATGTTCATGTGTTCCAAATGAGATGTATTATCTTGGCAGGAAAATACTGCACCAAATCCTATTAACACAAAGTTGTGTTGTTACCAGAACAGTGTAATTGTTCTTTCTGGATGTGCTACCATCCGTTTATGACAGTTATGATATTTCTTTTTCTGTTGCTTTTGTGTTTGTTAAAAACAACATGCAGATTTGTTTTGTTTGTTTGTTTTTGTTTTTTTCTCTGCTGTTTTTTTGACTGGTTGCTTTGCATATCCATGAAGCTTGCTACACCTGCTGCGGTATTTCTGGGTTGTATTGATTTGCACAGTACAGTGCCAGTCTCCCCGTGTTGTCTCTCTGATTCTGATGTGTTGCTCTGGCTATTGTCCTTCGTGTGCCAGTCACAGCAGCTGCTCTGCTCTTAAGCCAGCTATCGGCGGGAAACTGAGTCATTGATGTGAAGCGTCCTGATGGCTCTCATTCAGCCGCAGGGCACATACAGCTCTGCACAGACCCTGACAAGGCATATGCTGAAGAAACACTGTAGACATAAAGATACATACAAAACAGCTTGTGCACAGTAGCATCTATATTAATACTACTGCTATAAGAATAATACTCACTGCTTGGTTCACTATGAAACTTTGTTATGTCATTCTGCAGTAATTTATGGCCAATGGTACGGCTCTGTTGTGTGACAGAACAGCCCCCTGCCCTTTGTGTGCAGTTGATGGTGGGGTGAGCTGTTTAGAAGAGAACAAGCATCAATGACAAGAGATCTGACATTGATTTTGTCAGATAGAGTGTGAAAAGGAGGAGCTGAGGTGATGGTGGGTTCAGAGCAGCTTGCAAGTGCGCAGCAAATCAGGACAGGAGAGAGCAACTTAAATAGCGCAGGAGAGTTTGAGAAAATGGCCAAATAGATAATAGCTCACAAATGAACAAATTAAGTACATCGTTTTTGTTTGTTTTTTTCATTCCACTGAAAACTGTATTGTATAAATTATGTCACAGTGCACTATAAGGCAGACCTTTCCAAAAAATATTCTACTGTAATGATATACACTCTGCATTCAGCTCTGTTTTTGGTTTCCACAAACTACTCTCCTGTCCTAGGGAAATATCCAAACCTTTAGTTGTTAAATGTTCCGCTTTGTTCAGCAGCTATTAGCTAATTGTCTCTGCTGTCTGGTGCTGGCTAATTGTGATACACTTTTTAGATTAAAATAAAGGGCACACACAGCTGCATTCATGCATACATTATGGCATTTTATTTCTGTAGCAAATGGTTATCTACAAGTAGCTCTTAATGTTTTGTTTGTGTTCTGTGACATCTGGAGGGTATCTGGTTACTGTAGCTGACAAATAAATACAGTGGAGTAAAACACTAGCTGCACTTTATATTATATTACCTTTTAATAATCGTGAATGCTGCATAAAATAGAGACACTCAAGTAAAGTATGGGTAATTCAAATTTAAACTGCTGCACTTTATAGTATTTTTGAATATACACTGACTGGACACTTTATTAGGTACACCTGTTCAACTCATTTGATCACAGCTATCTAATCAGTCAATCACATGACAGCAACTCTGCGCATTTAGGCATGTCGACACGGTCAAGATGAGCTGTTAAAGTTTAAACTGAGTATTAAAATGTGGAAGACAGTAAAAGTGTGGTGGATATTTTCTTAGCACACTTTAGATCCCTTAGTACCAACTGAGCATTGTTCAAAGGCCACAGCCTACCTGAGTATTGTCGCTGGCCATGTCCATCCTACAGCCTGCTTGAGTGTGCCCATCCTCCGATGGCTGCTTCCAGCAGGATAACAAAGCTCAAATCATCTCAAATGGGCTTCTTGACCATAACAGTGAGTTCACTGTCCTAAAATGGCCTTCACAGTCACCAGACTCTCAATCTAGAGCACTTTAAGAATGTGCAAAATTTGGGCTGATTTCTCCACAGTATTCTAATTTTTTGAAATCCTGTTTTTGTGGGTTTTATGAGCTGGAAGCCCAAATTATGTAAAAATAAACAAATAAATACTTGAAATCGTTTAAATTGTGGGCCCTGAATCTATAATCTATGAAAGTTTAACTTTTTGAATGGAATTATGGAAATTTATCAACTTTTCTGTGATATTCTAATTTTTTGGAATGGGTCTGTAGTTCTGGAGGCAAAAGGGCTCCCAGTAATAGCAAGGTGTACCTAATAAAGTGACCAGTGAGTGTATGTGCTTTGTTTTTCAGACTTTAGCTCCTGACAGAAAATTAAGTACATGTCATACTATTATGTGAACATTTTCACAACACTGGCTTAAAGTATTAAGCAACATCTGACACCCATGATGATCTAGAAATTATATTAATCTCGATGATATGCAAACATCTTGATGTATTTTTCTTCATTGTTCAGTGTAAGCCTTTTTCACAGGCTGTTTCAAAGGCAATGTATCTTCTTGTGTGTCCCATACAGTTCTCCGTTTCCAATTTTCCCAATATCTACAAGAGACTTGATTCAGTTTTTATTACCCTTCAGGGTGACGTCAGATGTTCAAGCAGTACTGCTCAAACTCTTGCGAGAGGCTTAGCAGAAAAAGGGTCAGTGTCAGATAAAGAATAACAGCATTTGAATCAGAAGTTATTATGATGCTTGGGGAGACTGCGGAGGAGAGTTGCTGAGTAAAAATGAAAGAGAGCTTTTACATCACAAAGCAGAGAGAAAGTCGACATGGGAAATAAAACGAGGTGAGGAGGATGAGGAGTGCAGTGAGAAACTGAAGGCTTTTAAGCCAAATAGCTGGTTCACAGTGTAAAGGAGGGAGGGAGGGAAGAGATGTCAGATGGATGAGAGGAAAACAGAGCCGGGGATTAATGGATGTGTGTAAAATGAAACTAGACTACCATTCCACAGCAGGAGTAGACTAGCAGAACTGCTTAGGTCACACTTGGAACTGTGCCACCTTTTTTTGTCCCTTCCCGTCTCTCCTTGTTTTCCTGTGCTCTTTCCAACACCAGCTCCTTTTCTTCTCCTCATCCCTTCCCTTTCATCCCCTTTTCTCTGCCTCCCTCCCTCAACCTCCCCTGCGGCTGTCCTGTGACGCTGAACAGACGTGGAGGTTAACATCACTGAGAGGATGGAGGGGAAGGCGTGAAGCAGAGCTAACTGTGGGTGTGGGCTCAGACATAAATAGAAACTGACCTATCATGAACACGCACTGCTGCATAACATTAATAGACACTTAACTAACCTAAATGTACATACATCTGTATTTAGCAAAGGTTGCATTAAAACAACCTGTTTTTATTTTTTTTTTTTTGTTTATGTCGAAGGTTTAAAATAAAATGGCAACAACTGCAGCTTTACTGAGTACGATGTCCCTGAAGTGCTCTCCTCTTTTGTCTCCTCCCTTGTAAGTTTTCTCCCTCTCTTAACAAGAGGAAGCGTAATCAGACATCTCAGGTGTGCTCAGCATGGTTGTACTCTGCTTTATCCACCAGCACAGGTGCACAGGGACAGATCAAGGTTAGGGGTGTAATGATACACAACATTTGTGGGGTGGTACCTGGTTTCTCATTCGGTGTAGTCACAGTTGGCTTGTTACAGCACAACACCACCAAGCCCCCACAACCCTGCATACAGTCAATAAGAAAAGAGTGTAAGCTGCTTACTTTGAGGTATAAAATAAAATAAATGTTCATTTCATTTTTCTCTTAATGTCAGGAATGCAAGTTCAGCTTGTGCATGTGCAAGTTATCAGAAGAAGACCAACCTATCATCTCCAGACGAAGTGTCTTTATGTAACATCAACCAGCTTTGACACATTTACATAACCCAAGTTTTTCTACTGTGTAGAAGTAACCAACAGCAAAGCCTGTTGGAAGACAGTATCTGTACATTCAGGACCCAAATGTGATCAGGCCAAGCTCATCTGATACATACACCGGCGTAATCACAGGTTCTGGCAGCAAAGACGCTGATTAAAGTATGTAGCGTGAGCACATCACGCAAGCCTCAAGGAAAGCTAGCATGTTAAAGCTTATGGACAAAAATGGCGCACTGTAAAAACGTTCCAGGTGGAGGTTGTGTTCTCGTGTTGTTCTGAAAGTGCAGGCGCATCAACTTCTCACTGTAATTGTTTGTCTCACAGTGCGCACGGAGCCGAGGTGCAGTTAAAGCCAATGCACTTAAAATCCCCAAACAAGTTTAACATGGAATAAAATGGTTAAGAAAACCCCTGTTAAAAAACAAGTACACACAAATATACACACAGATGTAAGGGATAGTATGCACTACACAAATAAGGGGGAAAAAGGCGATTTTCAGCCATTTTTGTGTGTTTGAAGGCACAACACATTGACCCGGAATCTAAAACAGCTTATTGATCTCAGAGGGATTGAAAGAGTAAATAACAGACGGATCCTTGTACTGCTGCTAATCCCATTTAGCTACCCCCAATACTGTGGTATATGGCCTGAGCCGGGTAGACTAATGACAAAATGCACTGACTGTGGTGAAGGTCTATTTTTAAACTGAAATTGTTACATAATTAAGAGTGAATCGATAAGTCAATTGAAGGAGAAAGAAGAAGAGCGACTTAGCTCAGATGTAAACATGTTAACAACCCCCGAGAGGGCGGTGTGCATGCACTGTCTTTTCATCACCTTAAACACTTCCCTCTTTCTTTCCCTCTCTCTCATGAACACGTACAGACACACATGATAACAAACAGAGCTCCCTACTTACCAACAACAATGAAATGAACATTAATTCCTACATCTACAGAGGGGCCTTGGACCAATATAAGCAAAGCAGTGAACTGGTGAGGTAGGAAATTATGTACATATTCACCTCATTTCAATCTCGTTTGTCATTTTATTTCCAGAAAAAACAAATAAACAAACACCCCCACCACCACCCCCCGAAAAAAGCCCATCTGTGTTCAGTAATTATTCACATTATGCTAAATTATTTAAATGAAAGCAATGAGCAGCTCCAGTTGGTGTTGTGTAATCTGTTTCTCTCTTTTGAAAATGGACTATTATTGACAGTGTTATTACAGACAAACTGATAACAAAATGATTATGCAAGAATGCACGTGGATGGAAACACAACACATTAAAAGACAGTTGTAACACTGCACATGGTTTGTTAGAGGTGCACGGTCTCATTGCTTGCTATTGATCTGTGTTGCACTGCTGTAAATAAAGCTTTGGTGAGGTTTCTGTTGAGTGCACAGTTCTTTACGTGTGCAGAAAAAATGCATTTGAGCTGCTGTGAGCCTAACAATGGAGTCTTACATTTAGCTAATACACTGCATAGTTGTTGCAGGATTTAATTTTAGTGTTCAGTTTAAAGGAAGTTTAAGATTTTTTATAACTTTTTTTTTTTTTTTCAAAGCTAAGCTAATCGGCTGTTGATTTTAATGAACAGATGTGAGTGGCATCGATCTTCTTATCCAATAAAACTCCAATAACTGAACAAACGCTTTCCAAAATGTCAAGCTAATCCTTTAGGATAAAAAAAAAAACACCAGAAAATGCTAGAGACTGAAAATGGAGTTAGGCTACCTTTTTTTGTGTAGCAAACAATATTTGCAGAACTTTTTTTCACATCTATCACAGCAAACAGACAGAAAAAAGGTTATCAAAAAAACTTCCATCCATCCATCGATTTTCATCCGCTCATCCTAGTCAGGGTTGTTGGGGGGAGGGGGTGGAGCCTAATCCAGCTGTCATATTGCAAGAGGTGCGGTGAATCCTTGAGAGGTTGTAGGGCTAACACAGAGAGACGGGCGACCTTTCACGCTCATTCATACCTAGAATCACCAATTACCCTAACTCTACTAAGTGTATGTCTTTGGACTGTGGGAGGAAGCTGGAGTACCGGGAGAGAACCCATGCAAACACGCAGGGAACATACCAACTCCACATGGAATGGCACTAGCCAGGTGGTGGATTTGACTGGACTTGCAGTGCTAACCCCCACACCATTGTGCTTCCCAGAACAGTATACCTGTTTTTACATTTTTTAAATCAAGTTTAACATTATTATTCAATGTTGCTATTGTTGTGTAAATGTAAAGAAAATGAGAAAAAAAAATGACAAGTGGATGCATATTGGAAAATCTTATTTATGTTCAGTCATGATGATTAATGGTGGCCTTTAACTGTCACTTGCTACAATCAGCTGACTTCAGAGGGAGCAGCACAACACTGGAGAATTCTTTGTACTTTTGATTTTTATTGCGTAAAAGCACATGAACAGGATGGTAAAGTGCAATTTACATTCAGACCAGAAACAAGTGTGCACTAACACCACCCCAACTGTTTGCAAGCATCTGCAAAGACAAAACGCTAACACAAAACTGCAGTAATGTTAAATGTGGGTGCCGACCCCATCCAAACAACTAAAACTTGGTTTTCAAAAGGTAACAAAAGAAGTGATTAACAGTTATGGTACTATTTCCCCTGTGGCCACAGCATTTTTCTGTGAAGTGCTCTTTGGGCTGGGTTTCAACTTCGCTGCACAGTAAAGAGTGTATGTGAAGAAAGTCTTAGTGAAAACAATCTGCATTTCAGCTTTAGCCATGGCACTTTTTAGAGTGTGGTGACTTTGTGTTCATACTTAAAGACCAAAAGAAATGACTGTGTATCATTATAGGATTTATTGCCATTCTTCTCATGTGAAACATAACAGGAACAAAATTCAGATTCTGAGGTCCCTTCGGCACAAGTTGCAAAAGAGACTATGTACGCTGATCTGAGTGTTTCTTTTCATTCACCTCTGTTTATACCCCACTCTGCATTTAATCATTAGTTATCATTAATCTATGTCTCTCTTCCACAGTGTGTCTTTTGTCCTGTCTCTCTCCCCTCGGCCCCAAAGGGTCGCGGCAGATGACTGCCCCTCCCTGAGCCTGGTTCTGCTGGAGGTTTCTTCCTGTTAAAAGGGAGTTTTTCCTTCCTACTGTCGCCAAGTGCTGCTCATAAGGGGGTCGTTTTGACTGTTGGGTTGTTTCTGTATTGAATTGAATTGAATTGAATTACAGTGTACACAAATGGAAACTGGACACAAGCAAACAGTCACACAACTTAAGACAAAAATGCAGGAGAGTTTGCATACGATACAATGAAGAACTTAGGAAGTGACCCCCAGAGAAGCAATTTGTCATACACTTCCTTTTGCCACCTTAGAGCCTATTATATATCTTAATTGCAAAAATTTTATGAATGTTCATATTTATATTTTGTAATGTTCACTTTTGTTGAGAAAGCTCTTAATAAATCTACTCATGTCAGCAATTAACACATTTTTGTCCACCCTCTCATCGCACTGTCCACCCTGTAATTTTTCAGTTTTTTGAAAATACTCAAGTTATCGTCACAAGTTAGTAAAAGCTTTTTACATTTTCTTAATAAACTAATCACTGCCAAATAATATTGTTTGAAAAACTGATCAGATCACGATTTTTAGAGATTTTATTTAAAAAGGAAAACACAGCTATCACAGATTCTCTGAAGACACACACAATTTGCAATTATTTCACTATTTTCAGAAGCCTTATTTTACCAAATAAATACTATTATTGAGCAAGGGACAAACTAGCTATCAAAAAATGTGCATTGTATAATCACGTTGTTATGAAAATGTATGTATTTTCATTTGAATTTGTCCATGACAGGGTGGACATATTTTACAATAGATAAAAAAAATAGAATAAATAACTAGATAGGGATTATAATAGAGATTATAATAGATTTGATTATAATAGGGATTTATGTAACCTAAGGTTTATGTCATTAACTGCTAATTACATGATGATGAATTGCTGCCTACAGGTAGAACATGATCTTCATTTTCCCATGACATTGCGATCTAAATGGGAAGCTTTTGTTTCAGTTGCAGAAAGCAAAGGGATCCTCAAAGTTTGTGTATTTCTACTCTTTCCCCAAACTAATTGGAACTGGGTCTAAGTGTGTTTTTGAATGGAAACATTAACAGCAGCTGTGGCTAAAACTTAATCAAAAGAGCTACAGTCTGCTTGCAGCATACTTTATATTTAATGCTTGCTCCAGACATCTTAAACCAAATCATATATGTAGTTATAAACAGTGGTATCAGTCTGGCAGCTGCCAATTCACAAAAATGATGGCATTACAACAGAGTGGTAGTGCACTGCTTTTGGAGTCATCAAGATGCAAGCAAAGCCAGCACTCAGTATTTAGCTCTAATGAGCCTCTGACTTTGAGGCACATCAATGAGGCACCTCATTCATAATAAAGAGCTTCAGTCCCGCGGGCAGCAGCTAAATGAACTGGGACCAAATGCAGGCAAACAGTTTAGTCTGCTCCCTCAGCTCTGTGAGCACTGGCTGTGATAATTAACCACACAACTAAAATCCAGAGTCATATTGTAGGTAGCTTAGCAGACACAGGAGATACACATGGGGTGGCAACATGTAAACACATGATGCAGGACAATTAGGCTGATAGATGACCATTGACTAATACAACCAGCTTATGAGTCAAACTGGGATAAAAAGAATCAAGATTAGAGAAACAAACAAACAAATACTTCTCCCTTCCTGTCGTGCTTACAAAACCGCTGATTAAATCTCACCTCAGGCTGAGGATTTGGCCCTCAAGACCCGAGAAATAATAATCTAACACAAGGCTTATGGGAGGCAAAGTGTGGAGTTAATTAAACACGTAGCAATTTAAAAAATTATCTTACACAACAGACAACTTATATACAGTGCCATGTGGATCCCAAAAATAAATTTAGCATTTTGTAACATACTCTCTCCAAATCTCCTGAGAAATGATCAATGGATCAGCTTTGCAAGTCTAATATCCGGAACAAAGCACACACGAGGATTAGCAGTGTTTATCATCATTATCCTAACGGTCCCCATCCAAATGAAATGAATTCTGGGAACTTGGCTGCCAGTGTTTGAATATGGGCACACAGCAGTGACGAGACCATCGCAAACACCTCCATTGAAGTAGTGATGGATGGTATCTGTGCAGGTCATTGCTGTTGGTGATTGATCAGTCAGGCCAATGATCTGAGTCACAGCAAATGTGACAGAGATGGGGGTGGGGGTGGGGGGTGTACGTGGAAGGGTGAAAGAGGTGCAAGACAGAGTTATTCATCATGCGGCAGTCACAAGGATGTGGAGAATGCCTTCATTCCCATTTCCTTGATTTCTAATTGAAAATTTGTGTACAACAGTGGTTAGTGGAATTTGCCAGAGACTTTAATGTACCTTTAATTATGCCAGCCAGAGCAGACTGTTTTCCTCCAGAGCTGCACTGTTAAACTGAATAAACTTACCCCAAAATGTTACTCTGACAATGTTACATTAAAAAATGTGAGTTCCTGGTGACTTTATGCAAAACAACGTAGAACAACGTAGACCTGTAGACTATAGGGAAGCACTGTCAACAGCCTTGCTCTTAGCTGTAAAGACGTGGAATAAAAGGCATTCACTGACATTTAGTATTCAACTCAAATTTTTATATGGTTTCAGTTTGTCATTAAAAATCAGAATCAATATTTTTTATGTAATGAAATGTGAGGTTTTAAAGCTGTTACTCATGGGATTCGGTGCATGTGATCTGTACCCATTACAGACTGCCTTTACTTCTCTTGTATCCTCACCCACATGAGCTCTTTACTTTGGTGACTAAGAATGTGAAACTCTCAGCCTACCATGACTCACTAATTGACCTCAACGTGGGGTTCGAGAAAGTAAGATAAAATTGCTCCATTAGCGGCTCTGGAAACGGCAACCCTGCTGTGATTACTGTTATTCTGTTCTGAAAAATCATTTCTGAGTTCTGTTTCTGGGAACATGTTAGCATGAGTAATACATTATTCAGACTTTACATAAGTTTAACTTTGCACCCACTGGACAGGTATTGTCATGTGAGGAAAGGTGGAATTAAGATACCAGGGTATCAACACAATACCTGTATTTTAACATTGTTTTTGTCTGTAATGTGGCATTGTTATTATGATAATAGTATTTCATTTGACAGATTACCTCTCGTACGCTTAGGTGATGCATTAGGAGCAGTTGGTCACTTTGAGCTTGATATTCTAAATATGCATTTAGTTGTAATACTTTGATTACTTGTTTTGTTTTTCTGTGGAGTGATTTAAATTTTTTGGTTAAATTGTTGCTTTTAGCTACTTCTGTCGTGCGGCACACTGGCCTGCCTTTTGTTGCAAACAAATCACAAAGTCCCTTTTTGAAGCATCAACCTGGATGTTTCAGTTGACAGACTTTTAACTTTATGAACTCCCGACGTCACTCGGTCGGGGCAGATCTGACTGTGAAACCGAGGGACACTGCCTGCTGGTGGTGACTTGTCAATCACATTGTCAGCGGCATCCGTCTTTTGTGTACAGTCTATCCTCCTAACTTATGGTATCTTCTGAAATATACTGTTACCTTACACTAGCATGCCAATCAAATCGGTAAGCTCGACTTGTTTATCAGTTAACTAAAAGACTCAAATGATGTCGCTGTGATCTGTTATTATTGTTATAATTATTACAGATTAAAGGATTTCTTTCAAGGCACTGAAATACTCCAATCAAATTTTTTACACACTCACAACTCCTGCACTTAAACTGCACACACACACACACACACACACACACACACACACACACACACACACACACACACACACACACCACACACACACACACATTTGTGTATGACCCAGCAGCTGTGACACAGTACTCTACTGTTCTGGTATTGTAAACCTCCTCTGTCAGGTTGAGCTAGAACATTGAGGACACAACAGTTTACAAAAAAAAAAAACCTGTGCAGAGGCTGAAAGATTCAGGTCAGGTCTGCAGACGGAACAAGGAAGTCTGAATCTGCTATAAACTGGCCCCCTGCAAGAGAAAGATACACTCAGGTTGTGCTCTCCTCAATAAAATTTGTCAAGTCATTCTCAAAACCTACAAAACGTACATCTTTCATTTTAGTATGCACATGTCCCACATTGATTTTTCACTAATCAGATTTTTACAAATACTTTTTCTATGTTCAGTGCACATATGTATTTTGTCATGTAATTGCCCTGACATTTAACATGCAAAAGACCTCTATCTGCTTAGGTATTACAAATAACAGTTACATTTATCACTGTAATAACTCTTTATGGATGAATGAGATTGTATTTCTCTTTCGTCCTTCATACAAACCCTCAATATTTTATTCAGTTGATTAACTCTGAGAGGAGGACAATGTACTATCAGAGGAAGTGGTTCAAATAAATAAAGATTTATACACAGAGAGTTGCAGTTATGGTCAGGTCTATGCGGCCACTTAGGCCTAAAATAGCATGAGTAGGCGGGATATTTATGAAGCCTAGGCCTTCACCTTCTGCTCTGAGCGAGTCCTGATGAAGAGCTAGAAAACGGGGAGGTTACTGTACAGATCTGAGAGATGATTGCAGATTCGATACACTGAACAGTACTTCATCAGTCTACAAGCAAATGTTATATATAATTTTTATTATAAATCCTCATAGTGTTCATCAACCCTCACAAAAATGGTTGCGTACACACTTGTCCCTGAAGCTGTTTTTTGCCTGCTATATGCAGATTTACTGTCTTTTCAAAATAAAGTTTGTGCTAACTCTACTACTGATGCACCAGTATGAATAATCCATTCTGTTTTATTCGGCTACCTTTATCTCACTGAGACATATGAATCACCCTGGGCTCTGGCTCCCAAGTGAATGTGTTTTTATCTGCCTGTTGTTCTTGTGCTTTTCTTGGAAATTTCTTCCCCTCTCCAGTGGTCCCTACTCTCTCATCAATGTTCCCGGCGCACTTTCTTCCCCCAGTCATAACCACCTCCCACTGTTGGTAGCAATAGATATTTGGGGCACCCCCCCCTCCACAAATGTCATCCTCTCATGTTGTCACGTGGCATTTGGACAAGTCCTCTAGGGCAGGGCTGTTTGAAGTATTGATTGAAGTGCCCTCTCCCCGGAGTGCCATTATGTAACAGAGATGCAAAAATCCACAAAGTCACGAGAGGGAGGGACAGAGAAAGTGTGATGGGAGATAGCTGGAGGAAAGCTCAGAGAGAAATGTACGGGAGCACAAAAGAGATACAGGAGGGAGGGAGCATTGGAGAGGGATGGGGAGATGTCAACGTAGAGAAGATGAGAGAAATCTCTAAATCTGTGGCTCATCTATCATTAAATGGTAGAAACCCTGGACAACTGCAAACATGCATCATAGATCGTGAAGCTGCAAATAAGCCGTGAGTAAGTTTTCGGTACTCCATTATTACTGCTGTGTCTCATTATCGGTTCACAGAAATTCTTTTTGACAGAAATGAAAAGTGAGCTGAGGCTCTCTGTGGAATAAGGATTTTATTTACCACAAGTGCTGCAGAGAACCCTGGAAAAAAATAATCAATAATCTGAAAGCTTTTTTTTTTTTTTTCAAATTCTCCCACAAAATGTTGAATAATAGCTGCAGAATCCAGACTCCTCCAAAGTTGCGAGAGTGAAAGTGTACAAAGATTGTTATATCTTGCTGAGTAAAACTGTATGATGAGGTGAGCACTGTAATATATCTAGCAGTAGCAGCTATATTTAGACATTCACGTGCATGGTGCTGCTGGTTACGCAGGCAACCAATCACATGACAACTGGTTGGCTAAAGGAAATGAAAAAAAAAACTTTACTCTGTTCATATTTCACACATTAGTATTTTATCCTCTCATTGAGATGTGCAAGAAAGCCAAAGCTGAAATGAAAAGAAAATAAAGATGTTCCATGACAAAATCTCTGTTTGCTTCACCGGCAACCACACAAACTATTATTTACTAACTAAATAAATAATAAGAACTACAGTAACTATGACATGGTGAAATAATGCAAGATGTAAAAATACTTTTGCTGATGTTCACTCTCCTCATACTCACTAAACACACACACACACAAGTATTCATACTAAAACAGGAAGGACAGCCCTTGCTACACAAGTTCTTTGTTTGACACGCAGGACTCCCCACCACGGTGTGCGACCCCTCTTCAAAGGTGCAGAGACGAGCATCGGTGTGAGGACAGACTCAATATGTGACCTTTGATCCAAGTCGGGCCCTTGAGCAGCATATTATTCTCCTGGCGCATCATGATGGGCACGCATGTGTGAGAGTGGAAAGTGTGAGCTGATGCCTGCCTGTGCTTTTGTTTTGTTGGAAGACAAAGTGCAGTTAATCCTCCACAGACTCATATTCAACTTCAGTATGGATACTTTCCAGACATCTTTAAGTAGCCAAACACACTGCAAAAAACAACTGATCAAACAGTTTGTTGTGTGAACATCTGCTCGCCTTGTTGCCACTCATGAGTCACAAACAGAATGTTCTAATTAGTCAAGTGATTAAGAAATTGGGTTTTCTCATGTGGATACAGTGTTTGGATAAGGAATTTCCTGTATTGGAATTTTGCTTCTTCTACTATTATTTTCCGATTTGGACATATTGTGCTACTTTTTGCCTTTTAAGAAAAATAACAGTGTTAGTACTGTTACCTCACAGCAAGAAGGTCCTGGGTCAGCTGGGACTTTTGTTGTAGAGTTTCCATGTTTTCGCTTTGTCCATGTGAGTTCTGTCAAAGTACTCTGGTTCTTCCCACAGTCCAAAAATACGCTTGTTAGATTAACTGGCAATTCTAAATGAACATTACTGTAGGTGTTAATATCAGCATGAATGGTTGCCTCTATGTGTTGGCCCTGGGAAAGACTGGTGACCTGTCTGGGGTGCAACCCCCTCCTCCAGGCTCCCATCCCCCACCTGGCTGCATGTATACTTTTCAGCTGCAACATCAAAACCACCGATGTCATATTTTCAGGTTTCCCTCATGCTGCTAAAATAGCTGTCGTATGGTGTCAAGCAAATTGCCAGATGGAGCGCAATCTTGCCTTTTTCCAGTTGTGCATTGGCTGCCATTTCTTATCCAGTGTCCACATGAGGAAAACGAAAACCTAAACCATATGACCAGGTCATGGCTTGCCTTGCTGCATGGTTCACTTCTGATTTTCACATGCTCGGGTGTTAGCAGATGACCCTGACTGGTCTACAAGCAGTAAGCTCTGACATGTTTGTAGTCATTATTTTTCAGGTTTTTCAGTGATTTGGTGTTGGAAGTTGTGTTCTCAGACCAGCCTTTGTTTCATCTGGGCAGTCTTTAGTCAGTTACCAATTTACTAGTTTTCCATCCTCGTATCTATGGATAACATAGTAATTTGCTGCATGGCAATTAGCATTTGATTATAAATTTCTTTGTTTTTCTTCTTTTTTGTAGTGGTCTCCCAAGCTGTATTGAACTACTGCTTATGCTCACATATAATTTCTACTACTGACTGGCGTCACATTAAAAAGGTGAAACATGGGTTTGGTTTTATTTATGAAGCAGCCAGAAGAGACAAACGAGCACAAAAATTTTCAGTTCTTGGTCTTCTTACTTCAGTCGCAGAGAAACGAAAGTTCTTTGTCTGCTTCTGTTTTTTTTGCTTGGTCTTTCCCTCGGCTTTTATCTTAACAGTGTCTTGCTGGCCTGCTGTTTCTCCTCTAAACAGAGAACAGACCCTTCTCATAATTAACTCCAGTGACTTTCTCCTACACAAACCACTGCTTCTGCCAGCAAGCTCATAGGACAAGGGAAACTCATCTTTGATTTTATGAGCCAGAATGTTTTCATTTGTAAGATGAAATGCAAACAGAATGCCCAGTCCACTCCAAGCTACCCAAGTTGTAGGTAACTGTAGTTTCAGTAAGCTCTTCTTATTAGGGCTGCTTGACAGGAAGTGTTCGATGAGAGTTTGTGAAGGGCCTTGTAAAGGCTTTCCCTCTGGTAGTAAAAACTATTCATCTGCCTCCATGTTTAACTGTGCGTCTGTCTCTCTGGGGGGGGGGGGGGGGGGGGGGGGGGGGGGGGGGGGGGGGGGGGGGGGGGGGGGGGGGGGGGGGGGGGGGGGGGGGGGGGGGGGGGGGGGGGGGGGGGGGGGGGGGGGGGGGGGGGGGGGGTGGGGGGGGGGGTGGGGGGGGGGGGGGGTGGGTGGGGGGGGGGGGGGGGGGGGGTGGGGGGGGATTTAAACACACTTCATGATAAAAGATGGGCTCTTTTTCTGCCCATGTGTTTTTAGCAAGTCCCATTCAGCCAGTTGCTATAGTAATGACAGCTGCTGCAAATACAGGGATGCCGCAGTGACAGATTTTAAGAGAGAAAGCTACAGTATATAAACGCCCAAATACCTCTTATTGCTGTTTTCTTCATGAATGTGCAGTTAGTGATCTGGGCATCTCTGGGTGGCAGGGAAGCCGTTATCTAATTTCTCTACCTGGCTGCAGCTGTGAAATTATATATGATGTGTATTAGATAGTAACCATCTTCCAATTTACAAATTGGTGTGCCTAATAATAAATCTTCACTGATTATTCGTGACTGAGCTCCTGAGTCCTCATCATAAGCATCTCAGTATAAATGCGTCTTTAAGCTCCGCCCTTCTGATTTCAGAGATAGGACGAGCCAGTCAACCAGCTCGCTTTCCTGTCTATCACAAGATGCTTACGTAACATTCCCCTTCAGCATGTATGGCGGAATGCATCTGCGTGCTTGTGACGGAACAGGGACGTGCCTGGGCTGATGCCGAGGGACACTTTTCATGAGTGTCAGGACTCACTTTGAAGATTAAAAAGGGGAGATATCATTATCCTGCCATGCACATAGGAGATTGAGCTACTGCAGTGAGACAGCGCAGGATAAACACAAGCCATCAGCTGAATCCTTGCTGTCTGTTCATAGCAAGTTTTTTCTGTTGAATTTTTAAAATCAATTTCCATCCAAACAGAACAAAAGCCATCTCTGCTTGTTGCTAAGCAATAATCACCAGACCACTGCAAATTTCTGCTTCTAATCCTTCCAAGTTTAGCTGCTTTTCCAATTCATCTAACCCAAACAAAAATGCCAGGAAGCTTATTTAAAACATAAGGAATTATTTAATTAATCACTTGCCACGCACACCAGTCTGAGGACAGCTAGTCGAAGCTGCGTGGGGCTTCCTCAGTTGACCTTGTGGCTCATGGGTAAACCATCCATCACAGTCCATCATGCCCAAGGTGAGTGTTTGTGATCAGGCGGCACACCAAGCCACAGAGACAGCCAAGCAAAAGGAGTCTGAGCAGGAGGTCAGAGGTCAGAGGTCCTGTCTGTTCCCACAGTAGCACGGAGAGCTTGTCTGTTCACTGTCACCTCATCAATCGCACGCATATGGTTGTGGGCCCTCGTGAAATATTGAGTAATCCTTGTTTCAATAAAAAAATAATGGAAGAAAGCCTTGTAACATAAGCAGATTAATTCTGATTGGAGAGCGTATGTCATGGCAGCGCTGTAAACCCACTTGAATTACCGAAGTCATCCAAAGTGCAAAAGATTGTTATTTTTAGTATGAGAATGACACTGTTTAAATCTCTGACACATTCCATCTAATAAGTCACTGTAATGACTGAATGGCTAATTAGTTCCCTAATTACTGTCTAAATTACCAAAAATCTGCACAGAGCTAAATTCTTACTGACTGCACACCAAAGAAGACATGTCACTCTATCAAAGCTTCTGGCTGCACAATGGACCAGCTCCAGCTCTGCTCTGACACATGGGAAATGGTGCTGTGAGCGTGATGGGGGCTGACACGTGGTTGCAAATAAGTTGGGACCCCAGTAAATATTTTAAATACTCTAGGGTGGGGTAAGCTGTTGTTGACTGGGCAGAGGCAGCAGTAGTCACAGCCCCATGGGAGAGCCTGAATTTTTAAGCCGTAAAAAAGTGTCAGAGCCAATCTTGAAGAAAACCACTTGAAAAAGACAGAGACATTAAGAGAAGGGGTCCTGCCAGAAAAGTGTCATTTATTCCTGTCCTTTTCCTTCTTCTCATTCTTAGTCACACCAACTTAGCAAAATTTTAAAAGTCACCTTTAAAAAAACAAATGTTGTTACTGTTTGTAACAGTTTTTATTTTTATTATTTATTTTTTGCCAAGCATAGTTTCCTGTCTTACTGAATGTTTAGATACAATATGAAGTAATTTTGGAGTTGGCAAATTCCATACATTCATTGCTAAGAAGCACATTTGCAAAATCTGACTTAAAACAAAAATGCGCAAGGCAATCTTTTTATTGAACAATTGAAAGGACTCATTTTTCAGATCAGGGTGTAGCTTCCTTGGTCTGAAAAATGAAGCCAATGTGGAGAGGCATACACCTACATTCTTTCTAATGGCAGGCAAGGGGGTGGGGGTGGGGGGTTCCCTCAGGTTTTTGAAAAGGTTTGTAAAAGAAGACAAATTGTATGAGACTAATCTAATCTACTGCTCTCTTGATTTTCTTGATTATTTTTTTCTCTAAATCACTTGTTGTGGGGTCTGTCTGAATCAATGATGCTCGTTTTGTAAATTGCGGTCCTCATTAGAATAAAAAACAGAGGGTAAAATAGAGGATGCTTTAGGGCGGGCCACCTTTATGATTAACAAGTCTCTACTATATGACTGTGCAGAGTTTTTTTGTACAAGCTGAAAAAGTCCGCTTGAATTGTATGACAAACAAAGTCTTTACTTCCTTCCGTGCAATCACTACACCACCAAAGTAATTTGTATTGAATTGTTTTTTCTGAATTAAATGCTATGATCACCTTCTGTTATGAGTTTTTACTCATCTTTATTATATTACAGCAACGGGACAGTGAAATCCTATTTCATATTATCAGGCGTGTTCTCTCGATTCCTTTGTTTGCTTGAAATGAGGTTTTTAATAGCATTTATACTACTCTCTCGGTCTCTCTTCAGTTTTCTCAGGATACGTACAAAAAGAGCTGAGTTTGGCAATCAAAAAGACAAAGAAACCAGACATCTGCACAGCGATGTTGGGCGACTCAACCACAAGCCAGACACTATGCCAACGTGGGCAGCTCATCGAGATGAGTGACACGTGCTGGGCCACATCCCAAACCATCTCAGAGAGAGAAGGCAAGCATAGCAATGCGCTCTATGCCTCAAGAAATGAAGCTCCCTTATGCTCATTCATGTATTTCTTTGAGGTGCTTATTCTGTTCTTTCCTCATCCTGACCTCCATGCCCCTTCTTTCACCCTCTCTTCCACATACAAACTATCTCTGGTTACAAACACAGAGGGCAGAGAATCTATCATTTCCATCAGCTGAGAGAACTCCAGGAGTGTTATTACTTTGAGCCAAGCCATTAGGCTTTTACCCCGGAGCGATCGATGGCAGATGCTGGAGGGGTTGTTTATCTTTTGTCTTCTTATCAGAGCTGTAAGGAGAGGTGGGGCACCTGGAGGGGGAGGGAAGTGGGGTTTGAGGGAGATACAAGAGGAAAGGGAGGCAGACTGACAGAAAGAGGGGGAAAAATAGAAAGGGTAACACCTTGTTCCCAGAGAAGCAGTAACTTTTACTTGTTATTCAGCGCACAGTCCGTGCGCCACCTTTTGAGTTGCCAGAATTCATGTCAGGAGCTTGACACTTCTGATGTGGGAGATCAGTCATTAGACAAGGTTATGTGAAAGGCTCACAGCCTACAGGGGAATGACTCAGTATGATAATCAGATGATCTGAAAGCCCTGTTTCATATCATTAAGCACATAGCTTAACAGGTTTGCTATATTATGCAGCACTCAGAATCTATCTGTATGTATTTGGTTTCATTTTTCATCTGATGCAAACCCTTCTTTTTCTCTTCTTGGCACTGAATCATTTTACCTGGCTTAAAAGCAATGTGAATGACTGCTAGAAGGTGACTTATGAAAGAGTGGGAGTTATACACAAGAGAAATAGCTTTTTCAAACTCAGAGATGTGAGAAATGCCGATGAAAGCCGTGTGAGTGGCCCCTAACGAGGAAGATGGACGGAGCATGAAGCAGAACGATGAAAACCAGCTGTCTAGAGGAGGGTTTCCCTCCCTTTCGCTGTTCCTCTCCCTCTGCCTGTCTCTTGTCTCTGCCTTACAAACACACACTGTTTCCACTTTACTTTCATCAGCACTAACTTCAAAGCCAATTTCTTGCCATAAACAAAATGTAAACAAATAAACAAGTAAAAACAGTCAATTAATCTTCATGATTATGAGATTCTTATTTTTTGGGATCTCCATCTTCTCTTTTCAGTCAATGTCCTTGGTTAATGCTCCTATTCATCCTCTGTCTCAGAGATGCTTTCACTTACTTAATTAACCTATTCTGCGCTATCTTCATTATAATTTTAGAATTAGCAAGTCAATTCTGCACACAGGTGTGAGCAAAAATAACTTTAAAATCATTTCATTTCTAATACATTTGGAGATGTTTTTGCTGCACTAAACAGCAAATCTTCTTTTCACAGTTTGTTTTTGTTAGAGTCCAATTAAACAAGGAATTAGACCATGCATGCAACATATCATGGCATCAGGAACTGGATGTGCAGCGAGAGTGTATATTTTGCTTTATATAGAAGGTGTGACTCGTATTTTGTTTACCTGGCTTGAACGCTGCTGGTGTGTGACTGCTGAAAGGGTCTATTGATAGGCCCAAAGCCTGGGCATTTCCTGCTGAGCGACTGCTGACAGCACTAACGGTGCTCTTGGGAGTTTCCTGTCAGCAGCTTCCACTCTTCATAAACCAGCAGCTTCGAGTAGCCAAAGCATCAACAACTTTAGAAAGTGTCTTTGAGTCAGTGTGAAGGTGACCAACGTCGTTTGACCGGAGCACTCGTTTCTTTCCATTCTGTTGTTTTTTACTAACAACAGCAATCACAATACAATGTAAATCAGTCATTTTTCATATCAAGATGCAATGTGTTTTAAGCTTACATGTCCTCAGGAAATGAGAGAAGCTTTATTTTTTTTTAAAGTTTCTTCATGAAAGGAATACTGCATTAATTTCAACAAGAGTTAGTGCACTAGTGCACAATGGGTGTTTTTGTCATGGTTGTGCACTTTTGCTGTGCACCGATTAGGGGCTTTGGTTAAAGGAGTAACTGAGCAGAGCATGGCAGTGCTCACAGGTAACAATACCAGTGTCCCAGCATCTCTAATGGTCAATGATTAACAAGTTACTTGTTTGTTTTAAAGAAACAAACAGAAAATGAAAATCTATTGTTGTGCAACGACTTATGTTTCAGATTATATATTGTCCTGGAACAGTCCTTCCATATTTCATGGTCTACATGACAGTAAAAAAGTATATCTCCAAAACTGTCAGACTGTTACTTTAAACTGTTTACCAGATGTTCCAGATGTATTTTGTTATGTGTATTTGGCAAACACCTGAAGCAAACGAAAGAGAATTTCTCTGCACATGGGTCAAAATACCTGCAGCTGAGTGGCCACCGCACGATGTCTCTGTTCTAAAAGCAGCACCAAGACTGCTGGGCTGAGCAGGCATTCATAACAATATAATATGAAAAGAGGAGCTGGGGTGGCAGTGGGTTGCAGAGCAGCTTGCAGCTGCACAGGATCAAAATCAAGTAAAATCAAAAATTAAATAAGAAACTTGGGAAACACTGTGTTGACATTCCAGGTTTCATCATCTGGAACCAGCATCCTGATAGATTCATGGGGTGTATGGAATTTTCAGCCTTGGGAAAGGTATGTAGTCTTGTTTAATGTTTGCCAACTTCACTAGCTGAGAATCATGTAACCACTGTGCCGTGCTGTGTCTGTTCAATTCAGACAAAACAAAAAACTCTTCAGTTACTTTTCCTGTGAAACGGGGGAGCTACATGCTGATGTTTACCAGTGAGGAACATGGGAGGCCCGTGACGCAGTGGCTTTTTACTTTGTTTTTAAGACCCAACCATGCTTTACCTGCCAGTAGGCATTCTCAGAGCTTCCCTGCCACCGTTAAATCACCTGACTGCTCTTGTGATCAGCCACCTGCCTGCACAGCTGCTGCTTGCTTGCTCATTAGCTCCCCGGGATATATAGAGGGCGTTTAGCTTTGCAGTTTGCCAGGTTGTTTATGTTGCCTTGGTGTTGCAGAGTGGGAGTAATTCTTTCTTTGTTGTACCTGTTGCACTTTTACTGATAACTGCCTGTTGCTGATGTCAGGTTTGATTTCTAAGTTGCTTGGCAGATTTCGTTTGACTGCAGTTCACCAGCTGTGATATATTTTCTTCCCTGTGAGTCTCTTTCTCTCACTCACACTCATACACACACACACACACACACACACACACACAGGAACCACTGCTTATTGAGGCTCTCTGCTTGAACCTAATAAAACCACAGCAATTGAAGAAAAATAGCCTCCAGCCTGTACTCTTCCCTGGATGGCCAGGTACATAATCACCTGAATTTTAATGCCATACAGAGCAGTCATACTCAGTACATGGACAAAATATATGGTGACATTGCACCACTATTTACTCTTAATTAAAATCAAGTCTTAAATATATGTATATAATTGAATGTAAGTTATAACAATTTTTCTTTCGAGGACAGTTATGTGACAATTTCACAAGAAAAATATTGTAATAAAAGTGAAATATGCAATAGATCCCAAACTAGGGTCAAGAATCGGAGGAGTTGTGCTGAAAGTGGAGCTTGCAGCTGATACTACCTTCATGATATAAATTGCTATGACTGCTGTTATGCTCTGTGTGTTCACATTAAGTTATTAAATCTAGTTTAAAGTGCTGAGCTTTTGCATTCTGAACTAAAAGGTTCAAATATCAGAGCAGGAAATTTTTTCGCTTACAGGATTATTTTCAGCACGAGTAATTTAGTAGTTCTAATTTCTTTTTAACCATATGCATTGATGACAGCTGTCAGGACTGTCATGGCCCTAGGACTTTTGTGCTTTTTAGTTTTGGATTTTTGTGATTATTAGTTTTTCTGTTAGTTTCATGCGGTTAGCCTTTGAGTTTCTTGTACATGTTTTCTAGCCTCCCCAGTGTTTCCGTAGTGTAAACTTGCTGTGTGTAGGCGTGTGTCTCACCTTTGTATTTGTTAGTTACTTCCTGTTTTATTTTGGTGCTCCTTTGCCTCTTGTGCTTTTATTTAGCTTTATTGCCTCCTTTTCTCATTACATAGATTCTGTTTACCTGCACCTCTTTCCCAGCTGTGTTCCCTAATTGGCCTCTTATATTAGTATATATAATGTGTGTGTGTGTGTATGTATATATAATATATATATATAGTTATATAGTGGTGTCTTAGCTCAGTCCTTGTCACTGTCTGTTTTTGCTCCCTGTGTTTCCCCTGTCTGAATTATTCCATCCCCTCTATGGGCTTTATTGGAGTTTTCCACCATATCGGCTTTTATTGCAGGTCACCTTCACATACATCACATTATTATGGATAATACGGACTAATATTTTTATTGCAATGTAATGTATAAATAATCCCATTTTCAAGCAGTATTTGCAATTAATATTAACATTTAATAATAATAAAAAAAACATCAGTCTTTGAATAAATCATCCAGAGCCTCAGATGATTTCCATCACCACATCGGTTTCATCATACTCACTTCAGTGGATGTAGGCTTCCTGTGAGTTTGGCTACTCTCTGCAGGTGCAGTTTGGCTTTTTTTGAGCAAAGTGTTGACAATAACTTGCAACTTTCTTTCCACTGTCTTACTTTTGGCATTCACACACAACTGCACAGGTAACATACTTTAACTATCCCAGTTTTTAAGGTATGAGCTGATGCAATTTAATGCAACAGATTACAATATTTCTGTGAGGAGTATGGAGTTCTAAAGATTGTGCCTACCAGTGGATAGTGCAAGAGGTAATGGTACTGCTTTAGATAAGAGTCAGCGACAACACAAAATAATGAGCGCTAAAGGAAAAAAAAAAAAAACCTACCACTATCAAAAACTGAGGAAATTTGTTGTTTTACATGCAATGTAGTCTCACACTGTAAAACTCCAAATACCATTTCATATTTCACAAAGAATGAATAAGTAAGATGCTATAAAAATTATATTTTGATAGGTGGATTTTGGTATTGTGACTAGGGTAGGAGATTCATTGCTAAACTAATCAGTTCCTGACAGTAGCAGAAAATGAACATGGAGATTAGAGAGTGGTATCAAGCTTCATATTGAATTGTCAAAGAGAAGAAAAAACTACTCACACAGGCTGCTGCAGTTTTTGTGGGATGGCCACAGCCTGCTACCTTGGATTTTGTTCCTTTAGTAGCAGCTGTGTCCTGTGCACAAGCTAAAATCCCTGTCAGATAACCCAGATTTTAACCTGTCTGAGCACCGACACACTCCTGCCGGCTGTCCACCCTGTCACTCTCTATGACCCTTATCACTTATCACCAGTCTGGTCCAGGCGTATACACATTGAAATGCATAAACACTTCAAACACATACAGATGGCCTCTCACTAGACCACAAACACTCTTGTATAAACACACACACACACACCCACACACTCATTCTTGTACTTTTTCCTGCTTATAACACACATGGAATGACACTCTTTGATC
The DNA here is from genome assembly GCF_007364275.1 of Archocentrus centrarchus. Classification (NCBI taxonomy): domain Eukaryota; kingdom Metazoa; phylum Chordata; class Actinopteri; order Cichliformes; family Cichlidae; genus Archocentrus; species Archocentrus centrarchus. The sequence goes on along the minus strand of NC_044349.1, from coordinate 28,833,665 downwards.
ACACGGGTGTTTACTGAAGCATCCAGCATCCCTGCTCATTTTCATGGTATTAAATGGAGATTGGTTATAAATGCATCCTGGTTTAATCATCCAGAATGTGCAGGTGATACATTGAAGCGATTAGCATTAATATGAGGTTGTGCTCCGCATCGTTTGCCTGGCCAATAATGGGAGACCTGCATTCAGAGCTTCTCGTCTCCGAAAGGATCAAGATCATCTCTGATCTGTTTCAGAACCTTGGTGGGCCTCTGGATGCTCATATGCTCATTACACTATGCAGAGTGGTGGAGGGAGAATATGTGTATGTGGTGTTAGGTGTGTGTGTGTTGTTTGTGCCAGACTTGATTGCAGGAAAGATTATAGTCTTTGTTTAATATTGAAAAGATGACAAAGAAATGTTCCCATAATTAACATTTTAAGTTCTCCAGATTCCCTAGACTTGCCCTCTAAAAGTGACAATATACCCAAAGCAAGAGCAGGCATTAGACTACTGCACTTTGATGTTTTAGATTTCCAGAGTACATGATATAACTTTATGTGGGAGAGGAGGTTTTTTTTTCTTTATTGCCACATCCTAATAATCGGATTAAAAACTTTCAGGAAAAAAAAAGTAGAAAATCTGACTCTCCAATGACACAACACACATATGCACGCATGGTGTGCACATGTAGATAACAGTGTGCGCAACACACTCCTATGTTGGAGTAAGCGGACTAGTGCTGCCCATAGTGGTGGTGGGCTTTAGATAAGAATGTCTGTAATCTCAGCACCTCTTATCATGCTGGTACAATGACATGACCCTAATCCTACACTGCAGTAAATACATTCTTTAAAACCTATATTTGCTCTGCAGCAAAACATTGAGTTCCCTTATAACATCATGTCTGCCCCTGGAGGACCTCGGTTTCTTGTCTTTTCTGTGACAAGAACTTGAAGAAACGTTGTCACAGTGCCTCGGGGCGACGCTATAGGCATGGCAGTCTTATCTGATATTTCATCATCTTGTCAGCTTGTTCTGCTACCTTTACCTGTTTTATTCATCCAGGATACAAGAAAACATTTTTGACATCAAAAAGCAGTTTGAAGCCATGTTTCACAGGTCGACCTTGTAGCTTTCTTGATTCAAAGTGCGCGTGTCTTTATGCACATAAGTAGACGTGTGTGATGCTGAAAGAATTACAGGCTGGCATCAAGTTGAGTCCTCAGTGTTGAGCTACTCTGATTTGGAAGATGACTTGCTGTCTGGTCAGTTAAAGATTTGTCTCAGTAAGGGTTTGAAAAAAAAAAAAAAGCCTCCTCATAGTTAGACTTTGTCCCTGTTTGTTTCCCCTCTCCTTCCTCCTCCTTTGCTCTCAGATGTGGGCTTCAAAGTGCGTCACAGATCCGGCTATTTATTCCCAGCCTTCCTCCAGGCATCTTTCCTCCTGAGCATCACTTTCATTTGCCACAGCTACTCTGATGGCCTGTCAACTCTGCCACACATGTCCTGACACATACTGTAAGTGCATGCATGCAGAGAAACCCAGGCAGTACATTAAAAGAAAGGGTTTGCAAGTAAATGAAGTCACCCTCTGCACTTAACAGTTCACTCACATGCAGAATAAGCAAAGCGACAAAGAAGGGTTTGACAAAGAAAAAAACTGCACTCATATCTGCAGCTCTACTTATCTCCCCTTTAAAGCAGCCTTTGCATTTCACTTGTTCTGTGGAACACTCTGTGCATAGCTGAATGCATTAATTACATATGCACTGCTATAGATCCACTGTCTAACACTGCTGATTGCCTTCACCCTCCACGTGTCAGACCTAATTGCAACTGTTAACCTTAAACTTGCTCTCATAAATGAAATTGACAATCTGCCAGGTTTGATTAACTTGGGTAATAGAATTGATTGTGTTATTTCCTTTACACCTTAGCACACCTTCCACAGTTCACATGGCCGCTGTGAGACCGCTGTGTATAGGCAATCCATTTAATGGATTAATAATTTGGAGTTTTTTAAGTTTAGCTGAGCAGTGAAGCTAAAACCGTTTCAAGTATAAAGGTTCTCATCATAAATGCATGTCAAATATTCATCACTCTTTTTTTTTTTTTATTCTTTTTCCCAAGAGGTGCGTTGTGACCAGTACTTCTGACAGGCTGAATATAGCACCAGTGGTCTTTGGATGCTGTATTGCATAATAAAGTCCAGAGCGTAATCTCTTTTATAATTTAAGAACAAATGTTACACAACACAGGAGGAAAAAAAAAAAGTTGAAGTGATAAATTCATGTTTATTTCATTTGAGACACCCTCATGTTGAAGAACAATAGATTGAATATGAGTTAGACATATACAGTGTTTCATCACTCAGTGAGGAAAAACCACAGTATAGCCTAAAATGTGGTTAGAGGTGCATTAAAATGAAGCTGGATTGATGAAAGTCTTCACTCTGCAGTGTGTCACACATCCCCACTCTGGGCAATATTTAAATTAATTTAAAAAAAAAAAAGGATGCAACAACATAGTTCAATACGCAGATCAATTACAATATAACTCGGAGGGAAATCATTTCCATCAATGGAGGGTAAAAAAAGAACATAACTCTAATAATTTGTCACCAAAATTGTTCTCTCTCTTGCTCACTGTGTCCTACTCTACCCAACCCTGCATTTCACTCTGCCTGGGCTCAGACAGGCCATGGGGATATTGAGGCTTGTATGTATAAAAAGGCTTAGTGTTAAAAATGTAAAAACAGGAAGGAACCCAAGAAACCCTGAGGGTGCTGGAGATGGATACAGACAGCCATCTTACTCATACTGCTGGCCAGAGCTGACAGAATACTAGGACACTGCGATGTAATATACAACACATGACAAAGAGACAAGGAAGCTGACTAGTGACATGAAAAACAGGAGTGTGGACGGTGTGCCAAAAGTTACTGCTGCAGTTCCATATGGATGAACAGCTGATGGTATGTGTTTGAAGTTCTTTATGAACAATTGCCCGTGTCTTAAAGCCACAATAAAGGCATAAATAAAAACATGTCGTCATCTTTCGTGACTGCGACAGAGAACAGCAGCATTACTTAAAGATACAGTCTGTTTTCAGGGCCTCTGTTGACGGCTCAGTTTTGTAAGTCTTGGTGCCATTTTAGTGTCTTTTAAAAGTAATTAAATTTGTGGACATTTTCATATTTTTAAGAAATAAAATTTACGGTAGCAAACCAAGCTTGAAATGAACTATTTTTCTGCTTGCAAAAGCAAAAAAAAAAAAAAAAAGATACAATAATGATAACATTTGTTAGAAGACATATTTTTGGAAGGATTATTTCTCAGCAGAACTTTTATTTCTTCCCAAAGGTGCCAGATAACTGACAGCAACCAGGGTGCAACATAATGAGCAGTATGAGGTGAAAATATTCAGGGAAATAATTATGAAAGACACAAACTCTGACAACTTTATAGTCAATGTGACATCTCATCTAGCTCGCACTATTTTCAAGCTGTGGAATTTGATTTTCATTACGTGTGGCAGTAATGACAGAAAATGCTTCCTATTTGGCTTTTTAAATTAATCTTACTGCCTCACTGTGTTGCCTAGTTACGCTCACCATCAGGAATAGTGGAATCGGAAAGATACGACATGAACATGAAGGCAAATGCTCAGTTAGGGCTCATGTCTGTAAAGCTAAATCACTGCTAACACTAAATGGTAAATTTATTGTTAATTGGCGACCTGCCCTGGGTGAACCCTGCCTCTCGTCCTATGGCAGCTCCAGCACCTCCTTGACCCCGGCTAAAGTGGAAGATGGACGGATGGATGGAATTAGTTTATAAACCATCTGTGAACATTATCTGGATGGTTATTGTAAGATTGCAACTGATGGAACAGTGTTAATAAACACTATAGTGATTATAACATGATTATAATACTACTTACTGAGACAACAGCAGCTTTGACCAGTATATATATGATATATAATTCATAAAAATATCAATTTTATTACACAAATTAGTACTGTAAATAAACATGAATGTATAACATTACAAGTCTTTAGTAAAGATGATTAATTATTTAAAATTAAATAATTACTTACTGCAGATTAATTAACTTTCAATTTGCTTTTTAGTAGCACTACTTATTAAAAAGTGTTACTAAATTATTCATGAGCTTTAAAGGCCACTAGATGTGAAACATTAAGATGTAACATTTAGAAACCATCATTTTCTGAATAGCTCTTTAAGATGCAGCATCTAGTTTTTGGGGTTCTTCCCCAGACACACAAATACAAATTTATAAGGGCAATCAAATGAAACATTATTCACCACATGCAAATACACAAATAAAACAGCTTGTTCACCTCTGCCCACCCACACTACAAGGATCCAAATAATCCTCAAACGTCTTCATAAAAAGCAATGAAGCCCATGAGGGCGCTAAATCCAAAGTCCATTACTCAGTTTTTGGCAAGCTGCTGTAACCATTTACTCATTACAGATAAGTTACTGATATTAGTAATTAGTTACACACATTACACAGATTTCTTGAAACATCAATAGCTAATTAACTTATCCCGCAGTCCTCACAGTGAATGTTTGGGTTTCCCAACTCTAAACAAAGCCAGTAGTTTAATTGCTGCAGGAATACCAGTGGCTGATGTGAAAAGTGTAACAACTTTAAACTCACGATAAGTCAGTTTTTTCTTCTTTTACCCCCCGGCCACACTCACATAGTCCAGATCAACTTGTCAGCTGAACAGAGCGAGAGCAAACTGATATTAGGCATCTGAATCCCGGTAAGACGGCAAACCTGCTGATGGCCACGTCTCAAAGGAGATTCACAAAGACTGGTAACGTAATGTAGCTGCAGTCATTAAAGAAAAAACTTGTCACAATATAGATAAAAATGTTACTATCTGCTGATGAGCGTCTAATAGAAACTGGTATGCATAATCACAGAGAACAGAAACACCATCTACAGTACAGAAACACTGAGCATTGCCTCAAACTGTGATAAATCTGTGAGTGCTGTTATCAAAGAATGACATGATCGAGGCGCTGAAAGAAAGACAGAGCCTTCAGCTTCTCTCTCATCTGGCCGGTAATGTTTTTTTTTTTTTTTTTTTGAGCAATCTGTCAGCTGCGGCCTAAAAAGAGGCTCTGAGGTCGTGATGATGTCAAGAGTATCATATTATACCAAGGAGGAAGCACCCATGTGATTCCTTCTGTCCCACTTCTTACGTATGTGCAAAGCATATAAAATGTAAAAAACTGCACAGATTTTTTTTTAAATGTTATCAAATTAAGATTTAATACCCATACAGGCTTACTTTATTAGTCAAATTAATGCACAAATCCACTGCTAATAAATAACCTTGGTGATAACCACCAGATTAATGTTTATTAAGTCTTTCTGTTATTGGAAACACATCTGAGAGATATTAATGAGCAGCTATCCCCATTAGCTCCCAACATGTATCACATGGACTATACTGCAGCATACTTCCAGCACTAATGGCTCACGGGGCTTTTTTATCTCAGCTGTGGCCGTGATCCAGATGATGTAACAGCTCAATTGAAATATCATCATGGGAGAAAGGGAAGCATAATAAAAAAAAAAAGCAAGGAGCACCATCCCCAAAACAAACCTTAAATATTAATTCAGTGATGCCACTTATGTAAGCCTCAGCTCCAGTGGGAAGGAGGCAGACACGTGTGCATGAAGAGTGTGAGAGATGTTACAAGTGCTGTTATATATTTTCTCCTGAGTGTCTGACTCATAATGATCTCTCCCATGCATCCTCCTGTCTCTTTTTATACTCTAATTTTCATGGTTATCATGTGTATTTTAAAGGTAGAGGCAATAAAGCTTCTTTCAAAACTGTGTGAGACTTTTTTTATTTTTCTTTATAGGGTCAGGACAGATACAGGATGGACAAACTGATAAAAAAAAAAAAAAGATACACTATTTATTGGAAAGATGAGGCAGGATTCAGATCACAGGAAGCATCTAATCTCTCAAGACAGGAAAGGTTACCCAGAATCTGCAGATGTCCTAAATATTTACATAAGGTGTGCATAGGCATTCAATCTCCTTTTGCTCTGTGGTTCCTCTTTTTCTTGAGCTGCGAAATAGTTTATGTCCTTCCTCTGAGGTGAAACACTGGGGAAACAGTCTAAACAGTTTTATTACGTGTATCAGGGGAACCTAAATATTTGTGTAAGGGGATGGGCGAGAGGTTGGTGTATCATAGGAGGAAGCCCGCGCAGGGCACAAAAACGAGTCTGAGTCTTTTGCTGTTGCGCTCTCCTTACTGATATATTATCCTACATTTGAAACACTTGTAATAACAATGTCTTTAGCCATGCTTGCAGCATGTCACTGAAGATGGCAATTTTATTCTGTTTGATCTGCCACTCGACCGCTTTTGATCAAGACTGTAATGTCTTTATGGTTCCCACGAGGCCCATTGTTTGTGTTTTGAGATGATATTTGTGGCATTGAGTGAAATCCATCATCTGTTTTAAACAGGCGCCTCAGCTAACACTGGCAACTTTTGAATAAAATTAACAACTAATCACATTTCAGTGGCCTGAATATTTACAAACCTCATATCTGGACTGTTAAACACTGAAGCGGAAGTCCAGCAGAAGTATTCAGACATCCAGACGCTGAAATTGATTTGTATGAGATATAATCTTGGACCAACATGATCTCCCTGTCTGGCACCCTCATGTTCCCTGAGAATCAGAGTTTGATTTTATGCTACTTACCAAATTTTGCCATGCACACTAAAACAGTCACAGTAATGTGCAAAATACTGAGACACCCCTTATTACCTCTGCAAAGGATGTTTTTGGAAGTGTTTGCATGCATGTCATTCTATCTGTGAACACAATAACTTGAAAGGTTTTTAATGAATGCAGAGTGGGGTCATGTTAACAATCCATTAAAATTTGACTTACATCCACCGAGCTCTTCAAGGTCAACTTATTGATTTATTGGTCCAAACTTGGCCAAAAGCCTTATAACTTAGAAACTATGATTCTTACAAGTGTGGTGTGTATTGTCAACACATAGAAAGTACCATGTAAAGATTTAAAAAATCTTGTCACATTTGACCTCTGACCTCTCCTTCAAGGTCAGTGAATTGATCTGAAGAATCAGGAAGCAGAAGTGATGAAAATGCTAATATAGAGCTACTGAAGCTTTATTTCTTACTGTCATTGTTTGTATTGACAACATAAAGGCATATAGGGAATTATATATATGTGGATTCTAAATATCACGCTCCTTTGGACCTCTGACTTCTTCTTTAAGGTCAAACTTTCATTAGGTCATTAGGTTTGCATCCAGATAACATGTCACATTTGACCTCTGACCTCACTTTTACGTTATACATTTGTGTTTCTTTCGGGTTGACCCCAAAATGCGTTATCAAAGAAAATATTGTCAAGAGAATGAATCCACATAAATCAAAAAAGAATACAAAATAATTATGCTCAAAATTATGTGAAGTAAATGGGTTTAACAATAACAGAAGCCTGCACTTTGCACTTTGTTTTTACTGCACTATAAACTTCTTAAAGTAAGTTGAAAAAGAACAAATTAAACAAAAGGAATGTATACAAAATACAATTCTATTCCCTTAAAAGTAAATACTGCCCAGAGGGTGAGCTGCCTTGGTGGATGTTTCTTCAGTGCTTCTTGTTTTTTTTTTTTTTATATTTAGGAAAATGGGAAATGTGCAGTAATTTGTTGGATCTGCAAAAATACATGGATATATACTATATAAGACAAAAGCAGTTTAGAAAGTCAATATTTGCTATGACCACCTGTTCTTAACCTGACATGTGACTAGATGATTTAACACACAGCCTGGACTCTCTTATGAAGCTTTCTTGTTATTTCTTTAAATGTTCTTCAGAAATAGTTCTCCAGGATTCTTGAAGGACATTCAAAGCTCTTCCTTGGACGTTGGCTGCCTTTTTTATCCCATTCTCTGTCAAGATGAACACTGCTTCAATAAAGACTCCACGTTTTTCTATCCAGGTTTGTTGTTACTGCATTTGTGGTGTGTTTGGAATTACTGTCATGCTGAAAAATGAAGGCATTCCACTGAGAACATTTCTGATGAGGCTTCAATAAGCAGTAGATGGATCAGCTGAAGGTGTCCGCTGCATCTCTCAGGTCCTGTGTCAGGGCTTTGTTGGACATTTTTCTGTTTCTAAGGATATGATACTTTTTCAGATACTGTTCAACATCTTCTTTTGTCCTCCACTTCTCCATTTGCAGAGATATGCCCAATTTTCGGCTAATAGCTTTGCAAAAATGCTATTTTATTCCTGTCAAACTGTGTCATCTTTGATCAGCTAAATAAGTGCCTTAAGACACAAGGCTGCGTGTCAACATTAGCACTCAGCCTAAAGTACCACCATACCACAGTGATTCTAGCATTGGTGCAAGCTTTATAGGCTTGTTCCACTTTGAACCAGGTTTTTCCTAATCTGGTAGAAACCAGCAAATTGACGGCAACCTGCAGTTTCCCAAAATGTGACCTATGATACCACAAAACAATGCAAAACATTTCTGGCATGCCTCCTTTAAGTGGCTTCTTAAACACCATATCAGTAATCTTATTTGATCAGTGATTCTTTTATCATCATTGCTTAACATACTCCCTCTGACACAAAACAAATAGAAGGAAATTGGCAGACTAAAGATAAAGACGACCTGCGTTTACCAGTTCAGCTGTAGTAATGGACACACTGCCATCTGCACCTCAGTGATAATTTGATTTGCACTGACATGGTAAATTACCCTGCTACAGCCTGTCCATTTTATTTGCTAATTCAATTCGGTGTCACTTAACACCCAGAGCCCTGTCTTCGACAGGGCCCCAGAGGCACGGAGAGTCTGGTTCACTCTGGCATAGGTGGTTCTCTCGGTTGGTTTACTGGTGAGTGGGGATGACCAAGGTGTCTTGAGGAGGTCACCTCAAAACTTCACATACTATTTGACCAGTATGACCTTGACATGGAAGGGGAAAAAAAAACTGTGACAATAGCATAGGTTCACACTGACTTTATTTGTGGGGTCAAGGGAAGTTGAAGTTGTGTTGGCCAAACTTCTTAACCTGACATGTGACTAGATGATTCAACACACGTGCAGATATATTCAAATCTGCTCAGATAACGTACCTAATGATGCCTGCAGATTTAAAGACATAAAAGTTCTCTCACACTTCTTCTGACATATTCGATTCCTTCATATATTCAAATGATAAAAAGGCCTGTATATACCATAGATACTAGACTTCTGTATAATTTATCCTTTAGAAATAGATATCCTTGGGGATGTGATCTAAGATAACTCCTTTTATATTTTCCATGTGGTTGATTAAAATAAAGACGCTCCCTCGCAGGCTGCTGACCCTGTTTTTCCCACCACAAATTATACTTTATGAACACGCTCCTCCATTTTAGTCCCTCTGCATAAATACATAAAGAACAGCTTTGCTAAGAAACTAATGTTTTCACAAAGTAAACATCCATTTTGCAATGTTTTTTTTTCTTTTGAGTTTATATACTTGAACAAAGAATCTTCCCAGCCTAAAATGCCTCTGTCAAAACTTGGTTGGAACAAGTGTTCTATTCCCCTTATCTCCTCATTCACCAGATTTTTCTGTTCAGTCTTTCATTGTTGATGTTTTTCCAAACCCAAAGCCCACTCCTCTGAGCTTTCCTGTAGACTAATATTTGTCTTTCCACCTCCTCCTTCTCTGCGAACATCTGGACTGGAGCTTTGCAGCAACACAAACTTCTTTAGCAAGCTTTCAAATCTTTTGATGATTGCATATATAACTATCAATAGTTTACCTTGCCCATAAATATTTCCCTCTGGCCACCAACACAACACCGCTCAGCTGACAGCTGATTTTTGTCAGTAGGAAGATTTTTAAAGGGAAAAAAAAACCTGTCTGCATGTCATCTTGCTGGGACCTGTACCTGTAGTGGCAATGCTACTCTATATCTTGTCTGTTCTGTTTTCAGTTTTACCAACAGCAGTGAAAGGCTTGATCACATACAAATCCTAATTACTAGACAAATCACTAAATCCTTGTCTGCCTTTAAAATGTTTTCTTTCCTGATTTATCCCATGATTTTGATAGGATGAACGGCAGGGGGTTGATGTGTTTGTGGCCCTTTGGGGATAATAGGATTGGTCTGAGCCACAGAGAAAATGAAACACATGGCCAATCCTTTATTTTGAAGCATCTTTGTTGTTGCTGCAGTGCTGAAATAGTGATAAGAGAAATGGAGAATAGAAATGAGCACGAGCTGTTTCATGTGTATCTGTGTGTGTGTGTGTGTGTGTGTGTGTGTGTGTGTGTGTGTGTGTGTGTGTGTGTGTGTGTGTGTGTGTGTGTGTGTGTGTGTGTGTGTGAGCGAGCCCATGCATACCTGTATGATTGTGCGTTGTTACATGTCGCAAAGTCAAACACCCCAAAGTTTGGTCCAATTTCCTCGTGTGATGGAAGTCATTACAGCTGCGGCTCACTGCTCTGATTGAAGTCTCTTAGTCACAATGGGCCAGAGTGACTTTGTCTGAGGCAGGGTCAGTGGAAGCCGGCTCAATAATCAAGTGGGATTGAGGAAGGAAGATGTGTTCAATCAGGCATCTTCCAGTTACACGCTGCAGTTTCATGAGAATGGGAATTTCGTGTCCAACTCTACGTATGAATGCCATTGTCAATCAGTGGCACACATTTATAGCACTAAATACGCAAACATACACAACAAAATCCATAAATTAATGTGATCCTTTGAATAGTTTTTATTCTTACCCTAATGTAAATATGTATTACATTTTAAGCATAATCAAATTGCTCCTGGCTTCCCTTTATCAGTTCTTCAAATTTAACATTGCCCAAATGGTTGGTAAAGGGGACCCAAATCCTGTCAAGGGTATCACTTAAGCTTTTTAGAATATATGTTATCGTCTCCGTGGCATTGCAGTTCCTCATTTCCCTAATCTATTGGCTCACCTGTGGACTCTGAATAGTCCTTCATGATAAGGAAATCGATTGCTTTGCCTGGAGTAAACACATTACCATAAGTATTTGTTTAGATAAGACTAGGGTGGCAAGATGTAACCCTAAAGTAAACACTGTAGGGTGGCTTTACATCAGTATTTTGTGCATTATTTATATTGTATATTATGTCATCATCATCTTCTTTTTGTGGTTTATCTATGCACCTTAGCACATATTCCCTCCTGAAATCTTGCTTGCATGCATTTTTTCTTTCCAGGCTTCTAACCAGTCAGTAGGGAATTCAGTTGAATCAGAAACAATGAACTCCGGCGTTTACTACAGCGCTTTTCAGAGACTGACTCCTTTCAGAAAAAGGTGGAGGAGTTAATAACTGGTTACAAGATGCAGTTTTAAAGCTTTTTGCCTGTAAGTTTTTTTTTTTCCAACAATTGGCTATTCACACATTCATATGTAGGAGTCTATGCAGCATAAATTTTTATCTTCAAATATGTGTCCTATTTCAGTTAGACCTTTAATGGAAACAGACTGAAGCTACAACCTATTTTTTCCTGATTTAAATTGGTCATTTCCCTAAATTGGACTAAAATGTTTCTAAAACGAACCAGCTGTAATTTATTTGTAGCATCGACATGCATGAGAAACGTACATGTGCAGCAGTAATAGAGATGAATCCTGTGTCAAAGTGATGCTACAGGACATAGCTGTGTGTCTCTGTAGATGGCAGTGTAACACAGATTTCCAGCACCTCTGTATGTTTGTGTGTGTCTGTGTCTGTGCGTGTGTGTGTCTGTGTCTGTGTGTATGTGTGTGTGTGCACTGCTATCCAAGCCACCGATAGCCGACATCATTCTTTCTGATGGAAAAATCCCATTATTCCAGAAATCACCAGTCTATGTTAACTTATCCAGCTCACATTTACATAAATGTGCAAATATAAAACACTTGTTCAAATAAATCACTTCATATGATTCTTGTACCTGCAAACAGAATTGCTTTATCAAGTTGAGACCTTTGATCAAAATGTAATAGAAATACAGGATTGTTTGTGCATGTGAATGTTTTACAGGACCTCTGATGGAAACTGCAGATTTCTCTTCTTCCGCTACATAAGGTTGTCGGGAAAACAAGCCAGCTCTTTGAGCAAGAATAAACCTAGTCCTGCATTAATTTGCATTCATGTTTCCAGTAAATAAATTCCTCTGTAATCCACAGACAGAGGCATCACTGTGAAGAAGCTGAGTATGCTCAACACTGGCCACAAGCAGAGAGAAGGGTGCAGGAAAGGGATGAAACATAGAATAAAGGAGTAGATTTGAACCAAATTGGCAGCGGAAATAGTAAATTTAGCAGATACGGTATTGATGAAGAGGAGGTTGGAGGAATGCTGCCAGGAAGGGCTTTGACACACATTGTAGTGTTGCAAAGGAAGAGGAGGAAAAAGAGGAATGACTTTATGTTGAAAGAAGGAGACGGATGTGACCCAGTGGTTAGTCATGTCCCCTGTGGGGCCCTGGGGGCCTGCAGCGTCTCTTGCTTGTATACTCTCTTGCTGTCATGCCTCGTGCACTGTTGTCCTCTGCTCTCCTTCAACATCTGGAGTCTGTTTAGCCTCATGAACCCTGCAGCCCCTGCCATGACACCTCTGCTAAGAATGCCTGATATAAGGACTTTTCCCAAAGGTTAGATGAATAAACACCCCTGTTCTGATAAATTTCACACTATATATGTCTTCATTTTTACTCATTGCATCCATTGGGTTATGCAGTACTGATCATATTTCCACAAATCAACAAACCACTCCACTCTAGCCTCCAGCTGTTAAATCCTGGCTGACTAAAAGCTTTGACATTTTCATTAGAAGTAAATTTGTTGCTTTAATGGAAAACACTTCCAGTAAGGTATGTGTCACTGTCAGATGCTTTGATGATCTTCAGTCAATTACCTACAAGATTCCATTGTTTACAGATGCAGCGATACTGAAACTGTTCTTGGTTGTTCCTGCTGGGCTGACAACATAAATGAGTCATGTTTAACTGGGAGGTTTTACATAAGCCTTAAACCACAGTCTGTTTGTTGGTATGCATGTGTGTGTTTACATGGATCTGCCATAGTCCCCCCGTGACCACAGGGTTAGAGGTTAGCAGACACCTCTGTGAAAGTGGTTAAAATCAGGGCAACAATGACGGATTTTCATGCTAGTCAATCAGCAGATGAGCACACCATTCGTTTTCTGCAGTCAACAAGATGACCTCTGTGTCTGTGCCCGGGCCATTCCCCCATGCCTGCCCATGGGAAACAGTCCTCCTGCAGGCTGGACTAGGATGGGGGTTCAGGGGTCTGTTCCTTTCAAAGCAGAGATTTATAAATGGGGCATGAAGGTGTGGAAGGTGATGCAGCTTGGACCGTAGTTTCTAGGTTTTGGGGCACTGACAACTATTAAATGTATTACTGAGTTCATATGAGGCATACGTGTGTTGTGTGTATGAGCTGAAATGCCTGATGTGTTATGCTTTGAGTTGAGATATGTTTGGTGTCATTCAGTGAAAAGGATGGGTATATAGCCCACTAAGTATCCCTTGGGTATACTTCTGTTTTTGCACGCAGCTGCACTTTGTGTGTACAAACTGAGGCTTGGATGTGGGGGTCCACATGGGAGAGGGCGGGAGTTCCTGGGCACTGGGCCTTTAACAGTAAAATATTTCAGAGGCTGTCCATCAGCAGCCTAATGACTTCAGCAGACGGAGCCTGGATTTTGGCTTTTTCCCCACCACCGACACCAAAAGCCATAAAACACTACGTGTTTGGAATGCAAAACATGGATCCCGTGGAAGAGAACAGCAACTCTGATCACACACAAACCAGAAAACATGTTGGCTTACACAACAAAGTGTGTAAAGCTATTTTAAAACACGATGTGCTGTGATTTAGAGCAGCTAACTTTGATATCTGTTTGCAGACACTCAGAATACAAACTTATTTCTGCATGAAATCAACTCAAATTAATTTGCCATGATGCAGACTGGTGAGCATCCAGCTCCAGAAGGTCAGATTACTGAATGATTCATAGAGTGCCATAGGTGGCAGTGTTTACAGGAGGTCACACCAACAGTCCAGTCCTCCTGACCTTTAACCCGAACCCAAAATCAAGCGAGTTTGAAACACCCAAAGCACCAGCATCAGTAACAGCTCATTGAACTAAGAGAGTTAGAGGATGAAAAAAAGTCTCAAGAAATGCTGAAAGAAACAATCTAGCCAGAAATACAAGAATTCATAAAGTTTAGGGATGCAATTATAAATTTTGAGAAAGTGAAAACGGGAATTTAGAAAAGATTAGAATTCTATGAATCAACTCAGGCCCAACCGAGACAAAAAAGGAAAAGTCCGGAAATCATTTTAGCCCTCCAATAAACCATGTCAAATTCCCCTGAATGCTTCCTTATAATCCCATCTCTTGGCCCACCTCCCTCACACAGGGCTGAGGTGGAGTCAGGTTACTAAGCTGACCTCCCACATGGAGCCAGCAGCAGAGCAGAGGTGCTGCTTTGATGAGTTTTACATCTACAGCTACAGAACTAATAAATAAGCAGTTAAACATAAATGCTACAAGTTGCAATTTATAATTTGATCACTTTTATTGACAGAATATCATCCTCTCGGTCACATTTATTAAAAGGTGCAGAAAAGTCATTACCACCTGAAGATGAGTTTTTCTGCACGACTGATGGCTTTAATCTCCCTGCAGGTCAAATGACAGGTCAGGCTGATTGCAGAAATGACAGGGATTTTTCTTAGTGCCACCCCGAGGTCATTGTCATTTGTAGCTGGTCCCCATCCGCAGCAATAGGTCACCTCCCCAGGAGCTGCCACAGGCACACAGGCGCACAGCCACAAACCAACACCATGGAAACCAGATGGCTGTGGGGGGGTGGGGGGTTAGACATGATGAGCTGTCACGTCTGAAATAAATATAATGGTTATGAGAAAGTGGCCTGCCACAGATAGAGTTTGTCTTGAGATCAGGTGAGAACACAGGCTCATCAAGAGTGAGTGTGTGTTTGTCGTCTTGCTGTGGTTTGGTGTGTGTCTTAAAAGATTTGTGACGGATTTAACAGAAGACCACATGATTAGAGCTGAGGCTGAACACGCTGCATGAAGAAAGTTTTTTTTTTTCCTTTTCTCTAGGGCTTGGCAGGTTAAAAAAGAATGCTGTGAACAGGTTTAGGAAGTAAAATCTGTCATGTTAGATGAACTTACGCTTTTGTGTATTACATTTGTGGAATCAGTTTTTATTAGCTAATAGAGCAAAGTTCACAGGTCTGGTCCAGTGCTTGTGCCCCTCCAAATAAATCTGATGTGGCATGAGATAATTAATGAGTATGCAAAGAAAAGAATCTGCTGAAAAATATAAATTGGCTCTTTTGGAAAGGGTAATAAATCACAAACACGAGTACAGTAAAATGTAAAATATTTCCTACCAAATGTAGTGGAACAGAAGTATAAAAAAGCAGAAACAGATATAATGAAGTACATCAGAAGTGCTGAAGTTATAGTATTTGAGTGAATGCAATTAGTCGGTTTTCACAACGAGACAGACGTGAAAGATTTGTGGAACATGATGATAGCTATTAAGTTCTAAAACTCGTGTTATAAATGATTTATTACAACAGAAGAATGCAGTTTGAATTTAGCATAAGTTCTGAGCTCATCTCCCCTGTGATGCAGAGCAGCAGCCACACCAATATGTTACAGGGAGAGATATTTGAAGCTCAAATAGACTGGGGTAGTGCGTTTGGGATACTGTGTAATGAGAATGATTAAGCATGTATGACGCAGCACAGCTCGAGTTGTCTGCCTGACCTAGCTTATTAGCTCGATTCCATGTTCTGCTCCTACAACAGCACCGAAACGTGTGGTATGACCACCCAATGAAAATGGTGGGTCCAACCACTGCTATGTAAACTAATTATACTAAATATTTGCTTTGAGCTATACAGCAGCTCGAGAGGTACCAGGTGCTCAGTGACATCTCAAGTGGTGCTTAAGGCTTCTGCCTTTGGCAACTGTAAGGTGCCCGTTCATAAATCCTCATTTGGACCGATGTCTTCCTCTATTTGGAGGATTCATTTCTGGGACACGTGATCTTAAATATGTGCTGAAAACATTCTTTAAAAACAGATCAGTCATTTAGTAAATAATTATTTGTTAGTTGTGATTGACTTTTATGGCAATTTTACTGTGTCATTGTCTTTTTTGGATCATTTTCCTCCAAGTTTTGTGGATTTTAAGTTATGTGAAAGTATAAATAGATGAAACACTGCTCTATAATTTCAGGAGTTTTTCTTGCTCTAAGCGTTCGTTTTGTTAATATCAGCCATGGAAAGATTGCCTCCCAGCTTTCTGCATGCTATTAAAACGGTATCAACAGTGAGAGGATTTTTACTTGCTCCATCTTTCTTTGATTCCAACTTAAAGCAACACTGTAACATCCTCAGTTATATCCTGGATCCAATATCTTTTGTCTGTCTTGCCTTGTGGACTTTTCAAATGTTATTTTGCTTCCAAAGAAACTCACTGAAAAAGTTTGTTTTGCTTACAAAAACCTCAGTAATAAAAAGGACTGTGTGAGAATGCAATATTGTGCTGACATGCAGATCAGGCTAACAGCTTCACAATGGCTGTTTTTTCAGTTGGACCTGCTGAATGAATTCCCCTAAGGGACACCCCCCAGGTAAGGAAAAAAAAAAGACATCACATTGTCATTGGGTTGGCAAATTAAACTTTTTGGGTTCCTTTTGAGAAACAATTTAACGACTCACTGACCGCACTCATCACTGAGTCAGCTGAAGTCTCCGTTCTATAAACAAGTGATGAAAATACACAAATATATATTATCATCCAGGGCAAAATACATAACTATATCTACACATCGCAGGCCACGAGTGAAGTCTGGGTGCATCAAATTGTTTATGAATAGGACAAATAAAGAAGTGTGGTATTCCTGTGTTTCCATGCTACAAAGGTAGAGGGCAGTGTTTGTCTTTTCATGCAGAGCTGGTCTCCCAAGAAACAAATCTGGAGGAATCAGTTTAACAGCATCGCATAAAAGAATAAAGCATAAAAAACAAGTACAGCAGCTTTTGTATTCAAAGGTGCAACAAAAGCACTGCGCAAAACTGTATTACACCCTAAAACAACAAAAATGTAACATTATCAGCATTTCTCTCTTCTCTCTCCTGCACAGAGCTCGATGGAGTTTCTGCATTCGCATTGTGGTTTGAATCTCAACAGCACTTTGTTGATCCTAAAAAAGATTACTTACCGTAATTGGTGCTCTTATACTTTTGTCTCCTTTGAAGAGACACATTAAGAGAGTCTTGAGAATGGATTCGAGTGCATCTGTCTCTCTTGAGAAGTTAAGAGTGGTGTGGTTTTTGTAAGCTGCCTCATTTACCCTGACAGTCTGTGTCTCTAGCAGGCTTTCGGTTTTTGCGATGAGAACAGTGCTGGGAAACTGCAGACTCTAGAAGTACCATGGAAATAAATGAGGGTTTTTTTTTGACTGTCAGAAACATGTTGACTGTGTCAGAGCCAGATCAAACAAACACCATCGCTTATCAGTCATATAATATTTGGCTCAAATGGAAGCAATTTGGGAAAACTTGATTTATTCGTTTATGAAATGTTAGTGCTGTTTTTAAGTTTTAAAACCTCCTTCCAATTTCCATAAAGAACAGATAACCTAGGTTTGCGTTAACTCACGTAAATGACACTAAATGACAATCGAATCACTCTGCTGCATCCCAGTGAAGGAATTAGCAGTTGAATCTCCCTCCGTCTGCCACCTCGCCTTGTTCTCAAGATAAACATGTGAAGTGTCTGCCAGTTTTCCTGCTGTAGGTGTGTAAGATTACCGCTGCCTTCATTTGGATAGCTCATCTTTTGATGTATCAGCAAGACATCCAGAAGAAGTCAAGTGAGTGATTTATGAAGGTGCTGGAACACAGACACTCTCACACATTCACAGCCTCCCCACAGAGAGTCTCAGTAGTAGACAGGACACGGGCCAGGCCTGTGCTGTCGGATGGTGCAGGCTAAACAATAAACAGACACCTCACAGGGCAGAGTCAAAGTTTATAGAACTGCCCGGCCAAATTGCCAAAGACTCAAACAAAATCTCACAATTTCCAATGCAGCAACATCATAATCATTCATATTTACACAAAAAAGTGGACAATTGTCTTTGAAATGTATTCCCATTGTTATTTATAAACATTTGCACTGTAATTACACAGACATGTGTCCTACAGGAGTGAAGTCACAAAATGAAAGGCACGCTGACGGAATCTGTGAGACCTATGCATAATCGTATTCATTTTATCTGTGCAATTCTTGTGTGTGAGATCTGTCAGAGGAGTCTTTGTGGTAGAGGCTGTATAATAGGAGGATCTGGCTTTTTAATGGGACCCTCTCTATGGGCCCTGGCATGCTGCCAGCAACCCCAAAATGCCTCTTATTGGCTGTTGGTTTAGCCGTTGATCCCTGGAAGTGGCGGTCGAGGATAGTGGCCATACTGGTGCTCATATAAATCACAATATATGGTTGCTTTTACTGTGGTTGTTTTTTGTTCATCGCTGCAATCTCTGACAAAGCTGAGAAGCTTTTTACCCATGCTCAAAATAGTCTTCTGTGTTCAGACAAGCCTGTCAGCTAGAGGGCCACAATACAGATCAAAATCTTTAATGTTTCTTTACCCTCTTTAATGTTTGTCTCATTGTGCTGTTCCCTACAACATCCCTCCTTTCTATTCATATACTAACCTCCTACACAGACTCACAGACAGACAGGCGGGCAGCAGATGCAGAGGAGCTGCGATTAGCTGCTGGGGCTCATGCTCTTTAATCATAAGCAGCAGTGAAGCTGTTAGCTGCACTGGGATAAGAAAAAAGTATATCTTTGCTGTAGTGTGTTAAGCAGCTGGTTTAAAAGCACAACCCAACATCCCAGGTAGAAAATATTTTTTATTATGTGGCAATATTGTGCAGCTCCTGCAGAGTTGCATGGATAAGTTGCTTTAGCTATTGTTAAATTAAACTGTTAAGCAGTTAT
Source organism: Archocentrus centrarchus (assembly GCF_007364275.1). NCBI lineage: Eukaryota > Metazoa > Chordata > Actinopteri > Cichliformes > Cichlidae > Archocentrus > Archocentrus centrarchus. The sequence goes on along the minus strand of NC_044349.1, from coordinate 28,814,520 downwards.
TTTATTGTATTTAAATTTTTCAGGGAAATCACTACCTGTGGTACTTACATTTGATATATGCTGTGTCATTGGATGTAATGCTACTGCTGCTGGCACTTTTTTTCAGTAGATTCACATAGTGTCAGTGACACTAGGGTATTCGAAAAATTTATAAACGCTGCTGCCTGCATTTATTTTTGTGTATCATAAAAAACATCATTATCACAAATTTTGTTGACATATTGTGATATAATTTTGGGGCTATATTGCCCAACCATAGTGGCACTAAAAATAGTGACAGAAGTTGAGATGATTCCTCCTCTGGGGGCCATGAATGTCTGTACACAATATAATTGCTATTCCATTCAATTGCTGTATGTGAGTCTCGGCATTCTGGCCAGTGGTAGACATTCCCATGCCCAGTCATACCATAAGCATGGCTAATTTAAAAAAAAAAAAAAAAAAAAAGACATCACTACATGTTTTCACCCTTAGGAGTCTCGGAAGTATTGCATGAGGTAGGATAGGCCGTTAAGATTAAGATTATCTCTGGATGAGAGGGTAGTTATCAGCTAACACTGGCAAACTTGGTTTGCAAGCTGCGTTTGTAAACTGCATGGGTGCAGTGCAGAGGCACACATAGTTCTAAAACACACACACACACACACACACATACACACACACACACACACACACAGGTCATCAATAGCACAAACTTTGTCAAGAGGTCCAGTTGAGTTGCTTGAGTTTGTGGCGGTAAGGCCTAGCAAACACCTATCAATCAATGAGGGCACGCCTGTAACTCCAGTATACTAATGGCTGAAACTGTTTGTGGCCTTTTAATGCTGTAAAGTTGGACATTTTAACACATTTTTGACCTGCTCATACCCAATGTGGAGCATCAAGTCTGAATTAAAGTATATTTATATGTGTATATTTCACAAAAACAAATATACTGTGTGGAGTCTGCAGTGCATAGGTTTAAAGCAAACATCCATTTCCATACTTAAAAAACAAAAAACAACACTGAAAAATGGTAAAGGATAAAAAGCAAGATATCATCCAACCTCCTCTCATCAGGCCCACGGGCTTATCCATCTTGTAGAGCTCTTTTCGCTGTGTGAGGGCGGCAGATACACCACACACAGCCCCACCCTCGCTGTAATGAAAAGTGTTATGAATGTATGTGTCTTAATTCTCTTCTGCTAATGTCTGTGGGTGGCAAAATTAGGGTGGGCTGCGCTGGGACCACTTAAATAGAAAACCGTGTCCAGTTTAACCGAGCTGCTCTAAGCCGATTTTTTAAGGTCACATTGGCACAAATGGGGGATTAGTTTGGTTCAGATCAATGTCTGATTGGGATCTTTCTCTCTGCCATTGCCTCCCTCTGTCCTGGGAGAATGCAGCCAAAGTCTTGCGATTTGTACTTGGGGAGAAGAAAGGCTCTCCCCTCCCATGGTGGACAAAGACACACATTAGCTCAGTTTTGCTGTTTTTTTCCTCATCCAGCAGTAAAGCTCGCTGTCAAAGGGATCAAACGTATGAAGACATGACCAGTGATGGCACCCCACTGCAGCTGCTGTTGCTGCTGTTGCTACTGTTGCACTGTGTGAGTGGGTATCCGATATGTGTATGCATATGTGTGCAGTTTTCTTGTCTGTGAGTTATGTAAAGGGTAAAAGCAGGTGGCTTCAGAAGAAAGTGTATCTTGCATATGTTGTGAATATAAGTCAGTAAAAGTGATTGAGCCTGTGTATTTTGCCTGAACAAGTGGTGTCCACATTGGTGGAATATTTGTCATGTTTCCACAACCCCCCCCACCACCACCACCATTTGGAAAAAGATCATTATAGCCTTTACTTTATTTGAGTTAAGTGGTTACAATGATTGGCTCAAAGAAAGGTGACATTTACAGCTTTTTTGAAAGGTAATTAAATGTCTCAATTTGTTGGGAATAAAGGCAAATAAAATGATTTAGCTGCTGATGCAACCAGAGTCAGAGGTAAGAAGAGTCACCAAAAAGTGCACATAGCTGGTTTGATCTAAGCTTCTTTTTTTTCTTATATCTTATTAAACCAGTACTTGTTCAGAGAAAGGATTACAGCTCATCAGTAAGCACAAAGCATAAAGAGATAATTGCTGGTGTGTGAAATTCTTTCTTTGTTCGTGTATATGTCTCGTTACAGCTTAGTGTATCATTATCCAATCAAAGAGAAGACCAACTAAACAAACAGGGCAGACCATAATTGACAATGAAGCTGCAAAGCAATCTTTAATTTTATCTGCTCTCCCATGAAAACCAGCATCGCTGCTTAAATAAAAGATCACAACAGAAATGTGTCAGGTTATTTGTCATTTTCTTCTGTCTGCATACACATTATATGATTTATGGCAGCGCGACAGGCCATGCATGGGTAAACGGGTTAACCCCAACCAAGAAAGGTTCCCAGCAAAGGACAAAAATAAACACAGAACCAAGTGCAAACGCCAAGATGGAATATTTGGTAGGAGTATTTTGAATTTTTATGTAAGTCTATTTTATCTACATAGACCTCACAAAATGCTTCATCTCCTTTTAATGGAGATAAAAAAAAAATTAAAAAAAACATTAATAAGACTCTTTATTAATCCTATTTTTTTGGTAAATCAAAGCACCATTCCCAATTTGCACAAACATTATGCAGTTTCATTGTATCTGCTGAGACAACAGTCTCAAGTGACTTCCTACAAGTGGAGCACAACAGTTTTCAGCTTTCTTTAGCTGCTGCTACAGGATGACCTCTCCTCCCCTTCAGTTAAAGACTATTGAGATCCTCAGCAGCTGGGAGTGTTTGTCTCCTTGTAGTACACTGGTGATGGTTAGTTAAAATGAGTGTCACAGGTCAGAGGTCAACCCGGCCCTGGTGCAGAATAGGTTTAATTGACTTAGAGCCAGCAACCTCAGGCATTCACCTGTAACTCTAATCTTATCTAACACAAATACACGTGTGGAGACAAATAATCACTTTTAAAATCTTAAAATGTTGTTTTTGCTGCCAAACTCAGAGACAGAGTTTTGTTTACAGAGTTACAAGCTTTTATTCCAAGCTTGACTTGGGTCACTTTAAGTGTAGCAGGGGGATATGTGAACACAGCTTTTATTATTATTATTTACACACCATGTCAGATTAGAAAAGGATTATATGCAACAGCAGTGAGATACAGTGTACAAATAATTTTAATTATCTAATAATAACAATGCTCAGCTAACAGTGCTGATCTTGAGTTCAGAGATCTGGACCGTAGTGTCAAAACAGTATAATAAGAAAATACGTGCTTTGTCAGGTGACAGGGAAACTGGGTGATCGAACTGATTGAGAGTCAAAAGTTGCATCATATATTTGTGTATCTGCATCATATCTCATAGTCATGGACAATAGTGATATGCTTCTTACTGCAACAAATGAGGATGATGTGTCTTTTTTCACCTGAGATATGGCCAATAATATCCATTAAACAGAGTTTCTCATGTTAAATTCAAGTATACTGTAAATTCAGAATCTGGATTAGGTCCAGATGGCGTTTGGTTTGGCACTAGTTCTTGGCCAGAAAAATCTTTTTTTGGTATCACTCAAAATTGATCTGTCATTTAGCATTTTGTAAAGAAACTTGACCATAGCAAACTAAAATGGAAAATCATGTCAGATTGCTAAGTGTGTCAGTTTCTCTTTGAGGTGCATAAAGTAATAAGGCGTTTTCAGGTGAGGTGTTTTTAAGTGATAATAGCTTGCACATGATAAGTGCTTCATTGGCTTTGCAATGTTTTCCTGCACACTGAGTTTAACCCAAGGTTGTCAGAGTATGGCCCAGGGGCTAGCTAGCCATCCAAGGAGTCCAGTCCGGGCCACTGGATGGCTTCACAGAAAGTGAAAACTGCAAAGACAGTGAGCACGGGCATGGGCTGCCACAGGCAGCACGATGGCATGGCAATTAGCACTGTTGCTTCACAGCAAGAGGGTCCTGCGTTCTGGGTTTTTTACAGTGCCCCCCCAGCAAATTATGTTACTTCTGTGAAATAACAGAAAATTATGACAAATTGAAAGCATTTCTTTGTTGTGACATTATATCATAATAGCATTATAATATCATCTTGGAGTGTTCATCAGTTTTATCTTCTAGTTCAATAAATGTGTTCCTAAATGGTAACAGGTGTGAGGTGTCTTTATTTTTCTTTTAATAGATTATTGGGTAAACATTTTAATGGTCCAGCCCATCTAAGGTCAAACTGGACTGCTGTGTGGCCCACAAAATAGATTGCGTTTGAGACCCCTGGGCTAACCAAAGGATATACACAGCAGTTGGGTGTCAAAACTTTCCTAGCAACAGCAGCCTGTGCTGGAGGCTAATATCTGATTGTCTAATTATGCTAAGCGTTGATGTTAATGCAGTGGTCTGAAAGGTCATTACGCAGGGACACTTCTCACATTGCTACAGGGCATGGACAGATGTGTGTGTGTGTGTGTGTGTGTGTGTGTGTGTGTGTGTGTGTGTGTGTGTGTGTGTGTGTGTGTGTGTGTGTGTGTGTGTGTGTGTTGGCAAAAGAAGGAGATGAAACTGATTAAGCAAATTACAGAGTTGGAATGGAATGGATTGTGCGCGCGAACGCACACAGACACACACACACACACACACACACACACACACACACACACACACACACACACACACACACACACACACACACACACACATACATCAGATATGAGCCCATAATTTCACAGAATCAACATGAGGACCACGAGTTAAATAACTCCAGTCTTTATTGTCTATCTTCAATACATCTCTGTCTTCAAGTGCATGACCAGTGGCAGAGTCAGACTGCTGATAAATGAACTTGAGATGATATACAGAGGGGACTGTACTGCATCATGTTACATGTGATGTACCCATGAGGGAACAATGCCCTTTAAAAAAAAGTTATGCTTTCAAAATGATTGCTGGATGTTGCTGGATGTAATTCCAGTTGTTTTCCTCTAGTGGGCTTTGGCATTGTTTGTGTAGGGTACCCATCTGACCCTGTCATGACTACAACCAATATAGAAGTAGTAACTTGTAGCTGTAAAAAATAACCTGTATGGTACACATGCTGTTTCTGTATGGTACACCTGAATGAATTGTTATAGTCCCAGTAGACAAATAATTACATTCAAATTCAAATTCCACCAAAGCTGGGTACAAATTTCTGAGGTGGAGGAAGCTGGAAGGTGGAATGTTTTTAATAAACTGTTATGGTACTGAATAACAATGAGTCACCAGGACGAAGCAATACCCAGTGCCAAAAAGGTTTTATTGCCACAGATGTGACCGCACTTAATCACAGAGAACATCATTAACTAGACAAGTCATTTGTCTTTGCCTTCCAAAACAACCCATGTGCTGATTTTTCAATAGTAAAAGTTTTTTCAGCGTTGAAAACTTAATAGGTTGGTTTTAGAGAAAAAACTGTGAAAACTGCTGTGAACTGCTGGTGCAAGGAACACGATGATGGCCTCTGATATACATAAAGATAGACACAGTTACCCAACCATCTGCTTTTAGTGCTCTAACGTTTAAGGCGGTCAGCCTGTCACCAGACTAGAATGTCATTATTGGATAATACTGCAAAACCAAATGTGAAGGAGTGCGATCAAGAAAGAAGCAAATGAATGCATCAGAAGGCAAAATTCTGGCTGACTGTGTGAAAGCTGGACTGATTACACAAACAGCTCACACCCTTACTTTCCGCACCATAAAGCACAGACACTGAATGCTCCCCCTGGACGTATATGATGAGCTCTATAATAATCCAGTGGAGACATATTTCCACAGGATACGGGGTTGGGGCTAGAATATGGTCCATGAAAACTTTACATTTTACACACCCTGACCCACAACCGTGATTTAAATCACACCTTGAACTCAATTGTTGCGCACGTGATTTGCTATGCAAGCTGCCGGACACATTTCTTCCCATTTTCTTGCTGAAAAAAATAATATGTTTGTTTTACTCATGGGTTAGTTTTTGGTTATGAAAAGGAAAGACTGACAGTGCACCTGTGGGCTGCCAATGAAGGAGTGACCCTGAATAAAGAGATGGGAAAGAAAAGGGGAGCGGCTGCCAAAGAGGTTCCTTAGCTCTGCAAACCACTTCAGCTCTCACTTGAGTGCCTCTCTTTGGGCCTTAACCCACACAGACCCCCACCTAACTGTTTCAGATTTAAATTCCTCCACTCGGCAAGGCCCTGCGAACCCCTCCTTTCCCCCAGTGCTCGGCACACACCAAGGGGCATTCAAAACGCATTAACACCAAATCAATGGGAAACAGTGAAAAAAGCAAAAAAGAAAAAGAAAGAGAAAAATCTCCTTAGCAACATAATCTAGACGGCCTGACGAGAGAAGGAGTGAAAAGAATAGAGAGGGGTGCTGGTGCTGTTAGGGAGGGAAGAATAATTGGACACAAAGGGTGGGCGCACAGACAGCAACAAAATTGAAAATTAACACAGAAGAAACTGTTCCTTTTTTCATGGGAACACAATCAGTTACATTAAACCCGAGGCAGCCCCCTCCTCCTCGCCTGGCCTTGCCCCGCCTGTGGATGGAGGCTCCGACAGGATTTTGCCCTGTTCCAGTGAACTCCGGAGAGCAGTGACCAAAGAAAAATGGGTTTGTTTTCCAAGTTTCTAGTTTAAGATGTACATAGTTGCCTTTGATTTTTTTGTTTTAAGTTCCATTAATTTTCTCCTACTTCATTTCTTTTTTTAATCATATATATATATATATATATATATATATATATGACAATCAGGTAATGCCTAACAATTTACACCATTAATCAATGAAGGTCTGCCTGTGAATCTACCTATAAATGGTATTAGCAGACCTTATCTGCATGTCAACAAACACTTGTTGGGGATTTAAGTCGTCTCGTCTAGCCTTCAGATAAAGACTTAGGCTGGCTTAATGAACTCAGAGTTTTTTTGGGGGGGGTGGGGGTCCAAAAACTGCCTAAGAGAGACTAGCAGCTTGGGTTTTCTCTGAAAGAAGAAACACTAGATGGTAAATTTATTCTAATAAATAGAAAAAAAAATAAAAACAGGTTTGGAAATAATATCAAAAGAGTCTCCTTTGCTGATTCCACTAGGAAGCAGATTTACTGTTAAAGTTGACCTATTAGAATGATCATGTGCTCATTTGTGTATATTGGAGAACAATTAGCATGGAGCAGGAACTCTGGCCACCAGAAGCCCTGTAAATGACCTCTGACCTCCACTACATGATCAGCCCATTGAGAGGAGGGCCTGCTTTAATTAGGAGGTCATTAAGAGCCAACCTCAGCACACCACAGGAACACATAAAGTGAGGACTCCCACCTGCAAGCTCAAAATCTGCACTCCAAATTTCAATCACAGCTGACTACTTCATAAAATGACATGTTTTGTTCTTTTAAATGTGTTCATTTTCTGCAAAGAACTACCTCAAATTGATTATGATGCTTTAAAATAATCACTTTTTTCCACAGTTTAGAGTAAAAATCTTATGAGAAGCACATGAAAAAGAAAACAAGGAATCAAAAAACACAAACATGCGACTAGATTTAAACAGTTTTCCTGCCTAACCTGTTTTTTTTTTCACTAATGGGGACAAAACTTTGCAGGAAAGGTAAAAAGAAAGTTACACTCATATCAAATTTCATAGGGTTAAATGAGGAAATGAGGACTTAAAAAAGGCGAGTGAGCACCACAGAGAAGAAGAGAGTCTAAAGAGGTGAAACAACAAAGTCAGGCGGAGTATAAAGGTGGAGAAAATAGATGACAAGGGAAAGAGTGATTCCAGCGCCCTTTTATTCAAGCCTCTGATTTCACACTCGCACAAAGAGCTTTGGGGACGTTTCATCCTTTTCACATTTCTTCTGCATTTATTCAGTGTTATTCTGCAGTGCAGTGTCTCCTATATGGGAGAGGGAGCGCTGCCCAGAGAGGAGTCAGCTCCATTCACAGCTTTATAAATCACCTCAGCATGTGCAGACCGTGGCCAATCAGCCAATTACACCCCTCTGACACACCGGGGCTGATAAAGAAGGCCCAGGACAATGGGATCACAGGCCAGATAAACGACCCTTTAATGAAGTCGCCCACAAAACAGGCCAAAACCGCGCGCCCCACTTACGTATTCCATCATGCCGTTGCCCTCACATTTCCTCTTGCTCAGCCGCCACGGCAGGCGCAGCTGGGGAGAGGGAGCCACAGAGAAAGAGAGGCAGAGTGAGAGAAAAATGACTCTGTGCTCTGACACTGCTAAGCCCCCCACCCAAGGCCCCTTTCAGACTTCTGGCCGAACAAAAGCATCTGTTGCCATACTGTGCCGTTCAACCCCCCCTTAACACACACATACTCCAGTCGGGTAAGGAGCTTCGTAGGAGCTAAAAAAGGCAGCACTGAGCCGTATGCAGCTGAGGCTGCTCACCTTGTGGCACAATCTATTGTGAACCCCCATTCCAGGAGCGTCTCCATCCATCTTTGTGTCTCAGGGACAAATAGAGAAAGAGAGGGAGAAACTTTTTATGACAGAGTGAGAGAGAGGGCCACAAGACTGCAGCTGCAGGATGAATAGGAGAGGGAATGAAGGGATGAGGTGGGAGTGAGAGAGAGAGAGAGAGAGAGAGGAGAGGAGAGAGAGGAGAGAAGGGGGCAGCTGCAGGGTGGTCCCACCCCTCTGTCCCTCCACTTCGAGAGAGTTGTTTGGCTTCTCCTAGGATTCAGAACACAAACACGTACGTGCTATAAGCTCAGACTGCTCCTGTAACTCCATTGAAAGAACTGAGAAGGGGGGTGGGGGGGTAAAGAATGTGGACTGAAAGGGGCCGACGTGTATACATTTACCTAGATGCTGCAGCCTCCCTCTCATTTCCCCCTTCAACTACACAATCTTTTTCCAAACTGTCTGGCCATATCATAAACTATATACATCAACTTGTTCCAGCTCTTCACGAGGCTGTATGATGTTTACACTGGGTGAAATATGCAAATCATAGACTTCTTGTGGCTGCATCGTTCCATCAAATGGAAATAATTTAGAACTTGTGCATCTTTTTTACAAAATTCAGACTGACGTGTTTTCTTTAACTAAAGCAAAAACATTCTGTGGCTTTGAATAATATTTGGCTGCACAGCATGAATTTATGATGACAGACCAATGTGCAGCCTGCTGCTTGTTTTAACAGATAGCTGAAAAAATGTGAGCTGGAAGGACTGTTTACAAATTAAAAAAAAAAAAAAAAGATGCTTTAAAGGCAATGGCAGAATATAGCGTGAGACAGAATATATGCACAATTATGTGCATGTTGGTTAATTTAACTGAAGCTATGGAGCTTGTAGTAAGTGCTAAAATCTTATAACGTGTTCAGCATTTACAGTCTATTAACCATTTCTGCTCTGGAGGTTCCTGCATCAGGACCAGGCTGGACTTCTTATTGCATTATTCCAGAAGTTAATTTTAAAGTTGCATTTTTAACAGGATTTTTTCCTGGCATGCTGTGTGCAGTAAAGGGAATGAATTCCTTTTTTAAAAATCAAAATCTGTGTTTGTATTCCTGTTACCAGACTTGAGTAAATGAAACCCTGGTTTACAACAAGATAAGACATAATATATTACAACATTGGGAATAAGGGCAAAAATGTTCCTTTCAGACTAGCTAAAACCTCACTGGGGTGCTCCAACAACATATGTTAAGTAAAGATTACCGAGTAAATGTGTGAAACACTGTTACACTTCATTTATTGCATCAAATCTGAGTTTGAGAAAACCTTTTAATCACTAATGTATAGTTTTAATTAAGCTAAAGTAAAAGTGGAAATTATTATTTTAGTTTAATGAATCTCATTCTGAGATGATGGTGGGGCCAAAGAAGCTTGTTGTATTTCCCCTTTCTTTTATCACTGGAGGCCAAGGTTGTTTATTTTGGCCTTGCATTTGTTGAGTGTATTTAAGGATTTTTTTTTTTTTTTATTTAGGTGAAAATGTAACAAATTTTAAAAACAGAACAAAACAAAACAAAACAAAAAAAATACAGTCAAGATTAAACTTTGCAGGAAAAGCGACAAAGAAAATTAAACTGACTAGTATACAAAAATGTGGTTACATTTATTAATCAGTTAAGTCTCTGGATCTACTGGTTATATAAAACTATTGCAGGCTTACACTTACAGCACAGTAGATGGATACTGATCATTTTGGAGGCTGCCATCATCATTACCTCACCCCCCAATAGGTGGAGGGAGGTAATGTTCTCACCCCCATTTGCTTACCTGTGTCTCTGTTAGCAATATAACACGAAAGGTTTGGAACCAAAACTGATGAAACCTTGTGGAAATATTTCTTAGGGCAGGGCTCTTCAACTCCAGGCCTCGAGAGCTCCTGTCCTGCAGGTTTCAGATGTGTCTTTGCGTCAACACACCTGAGTCAAATATAGAAGTCATTAGCAGGACTCTGGAGAACTTGACTGCATACTGAGGAGGTAATTCAGCCATTCGATTCAGGTGTGTTAGATCAGGGACACATCTAAAACCTACAGGACAGGGGCTCTCGAGGCCTGGAGTTGAAGAGCCCTGCCTTAGGGGCACACAAAACATATTGTTTCATTTTCATTTTCAAGGTCAAAGGTCAAGGTCACCACAAATTTTCAAAAACGTAAAACAAAAATCCCTATCTATCATCATTGGGAAAATCTTTAAATTCATATCTCAGTGAGTTTTTCATCTATCACAGTGAAGTTTGTTACTCAGGTATAAACAGTTACTGTTGATAATTGGTTGTCTCTTTCTATTTTAAATGAAAATACTCACAATAATGCAAAGTGAACTACAAACAGTACACAAAAGTCACACACGATTTATGTTTTATTTTTATTATATTTTTTTTTAGAGGATGTTATCAGGGTACATAAGCTGAATAAAATATATCCAGAATGTATATTCCATTATCTGTTCATGTGGATCTAATTTTTTTTAAATAAACAAAAAATCATATTTTACAGTTTCCAATAAAATACATTTCTAGTCCTTGTGATCTTGTAATTTATGATGAAGTATGGCAACATTAGGGGGTATCTACTGCAGTGTAGGAACATAGGAAATTTGGGGGGTGGGGTGGGGTGGGGGGGTGCGCTTTGCTAAGTGTCGTTCTAGTTTAGTCTGCATTCTTGGTATAAACGAGGTATATAAAGTAATAGGAACATTGATTAATTTAGCTTACTAATGGCTCAAAATATCTGCTTTACCTTAAAATTTTGAGCAAGACCATACCTGAAAGTATTGCTCTCCAGTAAAAAGTCTTTCTTTTCAAATTTGGTGGATTTGACTTTTTGAGAAAATAATTTCCTTTTTGTTCTTTCAAGCCTTTTATGCCATTTAAAATTATTTAAACCCACTGGATTACATGAAATATTACTTGAAATATCGCTGTTTTAGCCCATAGATAGCCCCCATTTTAAAGAGGAAAATTCAAACACATAAAGTATTCTTTGAGCTTCAGTAAGTTTCAATGATATAGTGATTATTTGCCTCACAAATTACACAAACCAGTAAAACAAGGCGAACGTTATACTTAAGTCAAAGAATAAACAGATGATTTCCACAGCTGCAGGTGCAGAAAGGATGTCACCAAGTTCGATACCCTCCTCCCCTCATCGCCTGTGGTTGTCTCCCTGGAGGACAGCCGCACAGCGTCCATCTGTAATTCTCTGAATCATCTGACATCCTTGGGTCAAACTGCCAGCTTCCTCATGCCAATCCGCTTCTTTGTCCTTCGTGTATGTAACCTCCGTCCTGAAGAAAACTTATCACAGCTCACACAAAAATACTCCTTGATTGAAAAATACCACTTTTTGATAAAGTACCTTTGTGTGAAATCCTCTCCTTTGTCATCAAGAGTCTCAAAGCCTTTTTAGAGAAGCTCCACTGAGGTTTGTGTGTTTTCCTGATTTATATGCAGATCAGGTCTCATCCAGAGATGCTCCTACAGTATCATCTCTGTAGAGATATCTTTTCTTCATCCACACAAACATCTCTCACTCACACTTAAAACAAATTTACTCTCTTGGGCATTGTCAAGCATCAGAATGAGACTTTTAATAGTGTGTTTAGCATTCAGGTTTGAGCATTCATCGCCCCCGTCTAAGCCAAGAAATCTTTGTTTGGTCGCTCCTCTTCAAACCTTGGAGTGTTAGGAGGGGCGGGGGGATCGATTTGATTCTAATCGGACCATGAAAAGAACATGATCTAACTACTTTCAGCCCGGAGTATATTTAGGCCCACTCTTCTTTACACTCTCCCTCTCTCCATTCCCCCCTACTTTGGTGCGGGCACAATGAAGCTGGCCAATTTAAAAAGCTTTGAATGTCTCGTCAATGACTTTGTGAATACAGGGGAGAGAGATTTTGAGAGGGGAAGAGGGAGTGAGGGAGTGAGGAAAGTAGGGAAATGAGGGAGAAATGGAGAAAAAAAGGCCAGGGAGCACACATAAAAATTCCAAGAGTTGTTTAAGCGTGGGTGGGTTCATTTGCATGACAGCACCATGTGAATAAGACTGACCTCTTGGACCGCCCCAGTGCTCGGCCGAGCTGCAGCCTGACGTGCAGGCTTTGACCCAGCTCATTGACTCTGAATGGATACTCTGTCAAAAGGAGGGACCTTGCAGCACTCAGCCGGACAGGCATCTGCAGACCTCCTGTTTGACACCCAGCTACCTCTATTTCAATCCCTGCTACTAACACAGAGAGCCGTGCACATGCACACACATTTACCAAAGCATTAGGCAGATATCCAAAACTCTCTTATCACCAACCCTCAGACCTCCAAGAGGAATCACACAGACAGAAGATGTGAAAACAGAGAGGTAAATATCTTCAGAACCCCATGAAATATTTCCAAAGACCTTTCTTTACCCACATGTATGCGCACACACAGACATGACAGGTGCAGCAAGGCTCTTGCACGCGCAGGCCCATCAACACGCTTCACTTGATGGCTCTATGATTTACTGCAACAGGCAGGTGAGAGGACATAGAGTGGACCAGGGGGGTGGTCGAGCGATGTAGTCTGCATACAAATCTTAGTTAGCTGCCCCGTACTCCCCCTCGACCCCATACAAAGTTGTGACTCTGTGCAAACACAAAAAGCTCAGATGGCTTATAAACACTCTCTCCATTTATCTGGCTGGCACAGAGCTGGGATGATGCAGACAGGCGCTCTTGGCCTTGACCTCAGCTGTCTATAAACACTCAGAAGCTAGCCCGCCCGTATTTGGAAATGCAAACAAAGTGACGCCACCACTTGTTTCACTTTTATAAATCCATTTGTTTCCATAAAAACTGATAGACAAAGAGTGGATACTGACTGGGCTGAAGCCAAGCTTCAATGATCCAAGTTTCAACTGTTGTACAAAAATCTCAAGTTTTTTGTTTTTTTTTCCCTTTTTTGGAATGAATGCTTACCTCTGAATCACAACTTAGTTGTCATACCAATAACTTTCTTTACAACTTACACACATAAGAGCTAAAAAGCATGCGATAGGTTTAAACAGAGACCAGGCCGTGTTTATTGGGGTACATTTGTCTCAGTTAGTGTGTGTGTGCGTGTGTGTGTGTGTGTGTGTGTGTGTGTGTGTGTGTGTGTGCACGCGCGTGTGTGTGTGTGCACGCGCGTGTGTGTGTGCATGTGTTTGTGTGTGAGTTTGTGAGTGTGTGTTTGTGTGTCTGTGGGTGTGAGTGTCAAGTAAAAATTGTACTTGACACTGATAAATTTTAATCCTCCTTTAATCCAACAACTTCTGAAATCCATGCCTGATGTGCATTTCTCTCCTGAAATGTCTCCTGAAATGCTGTGGAAATAATAAAAGAAACATAAACCATTAACTGTCGTTTACCTCCAAGATCTGTGTGGATCAATCACAAAAGGCATATTTTTAGAGTTTGCTGTTTTAAACAACTTCACTGCACTGCTCACTGCACTGCACTGCTCATTTGCTTGAATGATTTTTCATTTTGTTTGCAGTGCATGTGCTGTCCTGGGTGGTTACATCACATTCACAAACAAGATGCATTAATACAGTTGTGAATAAAGTTGTATTAAATCATTACTTTAGATGTCATAAAGAAATAATTACCAGACCAGTCCAATTAAAACTGAACAATATAATTTTATAATGAGCATAAGTGATGACTGTTATTAGTAACTTTAATTGAGGTCACATCACAGATATAAATGTTTTAGTGTAAGTGCATAAATGAATGAAGTGTTATATGATGGTCAGCATTAACTTTTCAGTCTCGACACTGGCTTAACTGAAGCAGAGCTTTTCATAACTAAAAAGACTTAATCCTTTTAGATATTAATCTATACATTTGTTTGTTTGCTACTAAGTGATGATTTTGCATTTAGAAAAACACTGTAATGGCCTGCTTAAGCAATGCAAAAGTAGATAGATATTTCAATAAATTTAAATGCTGGAAAGTACCTCTAAACAGCCCATAAAATGTTTATATTTGCACAGATGATAGTTAGACACAACAATTAGGATATTCCCTATGCTAATTTAACAGTGCAATTATTTATGATTTCATATTTAAACTGCTTCAAGGTGTTAATAATGCTTGCAACAAGCTCTGGGGCTGTGTTGTTGTGGAGGGTGGCCCTGTGCTGCTGTTATGTCTGATGACTCACAGAGGCTGGAGGCCGGTTGATACTTCTCAGCAAACTCCAGCCAGTTCATGTGATGTTCCAAATTACCTACCACACAATTAGGTGCCTGTTACATAATAAGCTTGGCTGTGTTTAAAACACTTTATTAGTTTCTCTGCTAGCAGACCTTGTGATGTCATATTGTGCCTGGTGGGTTCATGAAAAGAATGGAAAACAAAACTAGAAGAGCACTCAGTAGAGCGGATACCTTCCCTCAACCCAAATTTCCTATGTGCCGATACTACGATGCAGTAGATACCACCCAGTGTTGTCGTACTATATGATATATTACTAGATCACAAAGACTGCAAATGTATTTTATTGGCTTTTAAAAACTGTAAAACATGATTTTATATATTTATTTTTAAAAAAAATGTTTGTGGTTTTTGTGTAAGGTTTGTAGTTTACTTTGCATTATTGTGAGTATTTTAATTTAAAAAAGAAAAATACAATGGATTATCAACAGTAATTGTGGCACTAGCGCGCATACCTCGCACACCCCAGATTTGCCAATACTAAGCTGCACTAGATACTACCCAATGTTGCCACACTCAATCATAATTTTCAACATTCTGGATCATTATCACCCAAATTCTGGCTTATACTCATAAGGTTAGACACAAATATGTGAATAATGTCCATAATTCACAATTTTTACAAAATTCTGAGTCCAGCAACTCCAGAAATGTTCATGGGAATTTCCTGAGTTGTCCTGCTAACAGACAGACAGACAAACAGATCAGTGTGACTGAAAATATAACCTTCCTTCACCAAGGAGGGGCGAGGTAACAATCAGGCTGCAGATTGGAGTTAGAAATTCTGTCTGCTTATTTGTTTATTTTAAAAAAAGGCCTGCACTCACAAAAAAAATGAACAAAAATTAATAAACTGCACAGCACGTGACCAACACAGATCAACAGGTGAACGGGTTACAGGTCTTTGTTGCAGCCACTTTTACATTTTCTTTTAAAGCCTAATTTGTGAGCAATACATAGCCATGATGGAAAGCAAACTAATTATAGTCCCTCAGCCACTTTCAACCTAATTTGATCTCAGATGAACCAGACCGCTAAAGCTATTTCAAAACAACCTATAACAAAAATACCTGTGAAATTTTCACTTTTTCTGATGCAACAAAGAGCAAATCCATCCATCCATCCATCCATCCATCCATCCATTATCTTCAGCTTATCCGGGGCCAGGTTGTAGGGACAGCAGCTTAAGCAGAGAAACCCAGACCTCCCTTTCCCCAGCCACCTCCTCCAGCTTATCCAGGGGCTCACCAAGGCATTCCCAGACCATCTGAGAGATGTAATCTCTCCAGCATGTCCTGGGTCTGCCTCAGGGCCTCCTCCTGGTAGGACATGCCTGGAACACCTCACCAAAGAGGCACCCAGGAGGCAGCCTAGTCAGATGCCCAAACCATCTCAACTGGCTCCTTTCAATGTGGAGGAGCAGCGCCTGTACTCTGAGCCCCTCTTGACTGACTGCATTCGTCACCCTATCTCTAAAGGAGAGGCCGGCCACCCTTTGAAGGAAGCTCATTTCTGCCGCTTGTATCCGTGATCTCATTCTTTTGATCACTTCTCAAAGCTTGTGACCTTAGGTGAGGGTTGGGAAGTAGGTTGACCGGAAAATCGACAACTTTGCTTTGATGCATAGCTCTCTTTTCACCACAAATGAGCAATACAGCATCCGCATCACTGCAGCCGTAGCCCCAATCTATCTGTCAATCACCCACTCAGAACCAACACAGAAGTCTAATTCAGGCCTTAGAGATGCTAATTCTCATACCTGCCACTTCGCACTTGGCTGTAAACTGCTCCAGTGTTAGCTGGAGGCCACCACCTGATGAAGCCAACAGGACAACATCATCCACAAAAAGCAAAGATGAGATTTTGAGGTCAGGAAGGCAGAAGCCTTCCGCCACTTGGCTACACCTGGAAATTATGTCCATGAACAGTGACCAAGGACACTCCTAGCACAGTCCAACAACCACTGGACACAAGTCTGGCGGTCCAAGCACTGCCCCAGATCTCCACGTGATGTTGCAGAGGCCTGTCACCAGGACAGCCCTACAACATCCAGATCTTTCAGGAACTCCGGGCAAATCAGAGGGGCCCTGCCACCAACGATTGTTTGACTACCTCAGTCACCTCACCGCCAGTAATGAATGACTATACATTATACACCGTGTGAGTAGAGCACTGCTTTCCCCTCCTGAGTTGCCAGATGGTTTGCCAGAATTTTTCCATGGGCTCACCAAATTCCTCCCACACCCATCAGCTGCCTTTGAATTCCCACAGGTTAGGAATCCTTCTTAAGCTTCAACTCTTTTAAATCAAAGAAACATGTTGGCACGGGTCCTTAACGTAACCATCTTATTTTGGTTTGGCACTGCGTGTCATGGTTTACCTCTGTCAAAAAAAACGCTATGAAACTAATAATGATGAAATTAACATTTCAGATAATGATTCCCATTATGTAATTCATTCAGAAAACTTCTAAACTCAGTGATTTATGGTGCAATACACACTGGAAAGTCCAAAACAAAAAGTACTCTCCTTGACAGTTTGCAAAGCCATGTAATGGGCTGGACTGGACCTTTTTAGTGGGCTGGTTCAGTCCAGGCTGTATTTTTGACTCCTATAATTTAAAGTGAATCACATCTTTATGATAAGAGCCTTCAGACTGACTGTACCCCACACAACCAATTTCATTTGGGTTTTTGGTTTGTTTGTTTTTTTTGAAAAAAAAAATCATTTTTAGCTGCCCCGTTAGGTAAGCACTGAGAGATTAAACTGGACGTTCAAATTGTCTTGGTGTGAGAGAACAAGCATGATTTTTCCTTCATGAAAAGGTAAAACGTGGCATATCTGCAGCCATTTACCAAATATAAATTGCCTCTAAGTGAGAAAAAAGGAATCAGATGCTTTCAAGATGCAAAAACAGAGCAGTGGATATAAATGAACACTGCAATGCCAACAGTTTTAACAATGATGAAGACTAAAATGGAGACTCAGATTGATGTGTTCTTCATTGTTCAGATGAGAAGAATAAAGTTCAGAATGAGATTCTGACAGATTTCTTCAGCTCCCTTTAAACTTCTACATATCTTCTGATATATGCGTAACAGATGGAAAAAAGTGGACATCATCTCAATTAAGAAATAAGTTTGTGTATTTGGATGAATGACCCTACCTGACCTCAAATACAGGGGAAAGCTGGGAGCGACAAGCTGCCAGAGAGACACTAACAGGCACCAATGAGGACCAAGATAATAACAGATTCTACTCAGCATGACACATTTCCAGATTGATATTTGGCAGCAATGCATAATACAGCATGCGATTTGTAAGTGTAATTTCTATACATTTACTGTGTATTTTTTCTGAATTTACGATTCTAAAAAGAACTGAAGGATACTGTAATCTGTTTGGGTGCATTTACTGCACTGTACCCCGTAGGTGACTAGGATTTTTTTTTTTAATTAAATTTCTTTTTTATTGAATTTCAAGAAACATTAATATAAAACTAACAACTAAAAAAAAACACACACACACACAAACTAAAACAAATAAAGCACCAATTAAACAAATTAACAGCATCATCCCTTCAGTGTTGACAATATTAATAATTTTTTTACCCATGTCTGACCACACTACACTAATCCTTGAAAGAGTTACCAAGAACCACACCAAAACAAGAAAAATGCAAGAAAATATGAGCCCAGTGCATTCACTCATAATCTTAAAAGATACAGAAAAAAAATATATTTTTCTACGTAACATTTATTTAGAGAAAACATAACATAGAGAGAAAAAATGAATTCAGACAAGCAAATATGATTCTTTACAGTTATGCTACTTTACTATTGAAAACTCAAATTATGTTTTTTGTGTCATTTATTTAACCTTTCAGGTCTAACTGGGCTTTTGCATTAACAAAAGATAACCCTCATGAATCCCAAAGCAAATACTGATTTGGAGTTCTTGGTCAAACTGATCTGTCACCACAGATGTAAAGGTGATTTGTTTCATGCACAGGTCTACCTACCCTCTTATGTATGTCTAAATTACACCAATTAATTAAGCCAAAATGAAGAAGCAGTGTGTGAACAATGAAGTATACCCCATGATTCGGTAGCTTGTAGAACCACCTTTAGCAGCAGTAGTTTTCTGTACGACTTTATCAATCTCTCCGATTGTTGTCGAGGAATTTTGGCTCACTTTTCGTTGAAATTTTGCTTCAGTTCATTGAGGTGTGTTGGCATTTGTTTATGCACAGCTCTTTTAAGGTCCTGGACTTTGACTGAACCACTGCAGCTCATTGATTCTTTTCTTTTTCAACCATCCTGTTGTAGATTTTCCGGTGTGCTTGGGATCATTGTCTTGTTGCATGACTCAATTATAGCTGTCAGACAGATGCCCTCACACATTTGACTCTAGAATATGCTGTTATACAGAGGAGGTCCTGTGGCTGCAAAACAAACCCAAATCATCATCTTTCCACTGCTGTGCTTGATAGTGGGTATGAAGTGTTTGTGCTGATACACATTTGGTTTTTCCCCAAATGTGCATTGCAGCCACACATCTCCACTTTATTGCAGAAGTCTTGCAGTTTGTTCATATGCATCTTTACAAACTTAAGCCATGCTGTCATGTACATTTTAAAGAGAAGAGGCTTTCTTCCAGCAGCCCTTCCAAACAAGCCATACTTGTTCAGCCTTTTATTAACTATACTGTCATGAACTTTAACATGGAAAGTCAGGCCTGTAGAGTCTGAGATGTATCTCTTGTCTTTTTTGTAGTTTCTTTGAGCACTGCACGATCTGACCTTGGGGTAAATTTGCTGGGACGTGCACTCTTAGGAATACTGGCAGCTGTCTTGAATGTTTTCCACTTGTTAATGATCTTTCTGACTGCAGAATGATGGACTTCAAATTATTTGGAAATGATCGTGCACCGATTCCCAGATTCCCAGATTCCCAGAAGTGTATTTGATTATCAGCACCTGGCTGTTACCCTCTTAATTCCCGGAAGCAATAAGGGTGTTCTTAGTTTTTCACACACTCTGCTTCTGCACTTTGGCTTAATTATTGTTAGCTAAATAATGACACTGTGTAATGTGTAATGTACTGTTGTTCATCTGAGGTTGAATTTGCCTACTTTCAAGACTTTCTAAGGACCAGGTGATTTTTATTATCTCCTGATATGTAAAACCTTAGAACTGATAGAAACTATAGAAATGTTCTTTTTACTATGACTGTAAGTACCAATAGGAAACAATATGCATTGTATAGGTACTGAGTTACATGAGAAATTGACAGAGTAAGTTGGGAAGAATTACACATAAATATCCAGAAATCACAAATCACAGAGTGTGCGGTGTAGTGCTATGCAATATTTATTCTGAAGTGAGCACAGAGCATAGTCTTCCTGGCTAAATTTAGCATGGATTAAGAAGAGCTGCAAACACAGGAGATTCTAATTAAAACCAAAAACCTGCAGGTTCTCTCCTTCATGCTGACTGGACTAAAGATGTACTTCGTTGCGTGGTATAATTGGAAAAGTTTAAACATCAGAGTAACTGACAGGTATAAGGTGCAGATAACAAGGATGAAACTGTTTGGTTTGTTTGCTTCTTTACAGTCTGATAAACAGAGAGACTGTGGCCCATGTCTATTCACGGCACAGGCTGGTGACAAAAGATGCGGCCTGGACACACATTCCAGTCTGCTTCTGCTCCAGCACACAAGCTCAATCCCAGGGATTTCCCCTTTCAGAAGGGAGAAAAGGAGGCTACAATATCACCTCCTTTAAACTGGGAGACAGGATGGAGGTACTGCTGTCAGTCACTCTTTAACACATTTCTTGATTTAGGCTTCACCGGAAGTCAGGAGCTCTCAGTAGAGAGGAGAGGAGGGGAGACGGGGGGAAACACTGGGCCATTTAGGCCATGACTGTTTTTAATTTTTAATTTTATAATAAATGATCTGTTTTCTTAGAAGATCAGCCCATTGTCAGACAAAGTCTAAAGGCATTATTCTGAATCCAAATGATTTTGCTAAAAGGCCAGTCATTAACAAAGATAAAACAGGATCTTGATCTTCTCATAAACAAGTGAGGCTCCCAGTAATGAGCCCTTACAGTTAATAATTCCCAAGTTCTGCAGTTTAGATTTAAGTGACCGACAATGGAATAGCTTCTTATTACAATAAGGACTGAAATTCACGACTATTTGACAACTCAAGCAAGAAAAGATTGAAATAAGGGCTGTTCTGTGCTGTGCTCTCTCTAATGGCATTTGCTTAGTCTTTTGGAAACAACAGAGCAGGAAGAGGGACAAATCAGGGCTCTAACAATAAGCTTTAATAAAGACATTTCTCTGGGAATTTAAGCGTGATCGGCGTCACTATCAGTTGCTGTTTATCTCATTTTCGAGACTCCTTAATTGTGTGCGCTACGAAGCACAGAATCATACACATACTACACTGAGTGTGGACATCCAGACACACTCGTTGGTGTAGGGGCACACTTCAGACTGGAGTGTCTGGTCTGAACAGCTCTGCAAGGCTGAGAAGTGTCTCCCTAATTAGAGGGAGCCTGGTGCAGGACATCTCTATAGGCCATCAACAGGGCCCTCGCTGGCTTTGTTCAGCAGCCTCTTCTTACACTGAAGCTGTCACTTTACTTTTCTATAGGGCCGGTGCTCCTTAACAGTGTTGTGTGTACCCAATCACTGGAACAGTTTGTGGATATTTTCAAGGATATAGCTGCAACACAACAGTCTGTGATTCTATATCAAAAGAAAAAAAACTTCCTCTGATCCATTTTTTGGCACTAAACTTTCAATACAGTTTATTGATCTTGATCAGGGAACTGAAAGGGCTCAAAATCTCCTGAGGGGAGAAATTAAATGGCACTACTTTGGTTTGTTTATCTGGCTAAGTTGTCACACCATTTTAAGATGTAATTATTTCCATCTCATTTTTGCATAGAAATCTAATTATTCACTGAGATATAAATTAGATTCCACATTCATGGAGACCATGACCTCCCAAACTCCTGCAGGATACTATTCAAGGGCAAGCCTCTTTCTCTCCCCTGCTCTGAGATGGAGAGTGGCTACTGCAGCTGCTATTCACATCAACCAGATAATTGTTAATGAAAAGTCATTGCGTGGTATTATGTTGTCCACAGGATCATTGTTCATTTCCCCCCATCGCCACTGAGATCTATATGGAGGACCAGAGTGTTTCCTTTGAGTTTTGGTATTCAGGATCTGTTGCCTGGAAACTAATAAAGGGGCAAATCATCAACTGTATTGGCCAAGATGGGCCGCAGACTGGCCCTGCACAACAATGCAAGGTTTGTAAAAAGGCGTTGAAACAAGTTAATGACGCTTGTTGAACAAAACATTAATGGACTTCTTCACGGTATAATATGGCATGGGATGCGATGTGAATGAGCAGCGCACTTTATTAAGTTTGTGTGTTTTTACTACTGGCAGGAGCGGGATATGCACATATGCACACTCAGCCATCCTATTTGATGCACTTGATACCAGAAATTTTGTACTAGACTAAAGAGAAAAAAAACTTGCACCAATCTCACAAGGGAATTAACTTTTTTTTAAAAAAAATATATAACCCCTTCTTTTAATTTTAATTTGCAAGTTATTGAATAGGCCTCTGATTAATTGCCCATCAGCATGATTTGAAAAGAGGCTGAATAGTGGAGGGTGCTGCAGCACTAAAGGCGCACAACGTTAGGCAGAAAGAGGAGGCAAAGTGGGAGGTGGGGCCTCGGGAGTTGGACACATTTCTCTTTTTTAATCTAACATTTAAACAGTGAATAATATTACACAGGCCCCATTTACCGCACCGGCTTCTTAACCGAAGCGGACAAAAAAAGAAAAAATACTGCAGCCCTGTCACCCCGAGCAGAATAAAGGGAATCAAAGGATTTTTCCCTTAAATGGACTAATTTTCTCCTTGAATTATGAAAGTAATGGCTAGGTAACAGTCTGTGCTCAGTACCCGACGGCTTAATGCTTCCTAAATCCTTCCACGTGGCTCCACTAGTCCTGGCAATTAGGACTCATTATAGCCTCATAAAGGATCTCATTTGTAGGATTACTTAATAGACAATGAAATTTTATCGTGCAAAATTATGGAAAAATAATATCAGACCTCGCATGGTGAGACGAGGGCGCGCGCCACGCATCATTCCGCTTGGTGTACTTTCTCTCTCTCCCTTTCTCTCTCCCTCCATCTCTTTCTGGTTTGAGACTGTTATCTGTACCATAACAACTGTGCGTCTTCCTTGTCAACCGCTTTATTAGAGCAATTACTGTCTGTGTGACTGACATGTCTGTTTTTATCTTTATTGTGGTTGGATTTTAAAGACTTTCTAATTCTCTCAAACAGCGCATTTAAAGTCACGCTTCAGTAAGTGCTTCAGTTGCCCGTTTGTTATAAACACGTGTGTTTGTTATATGTTGAGGAGTTTTATAGGTTTTTAAAGAAAAAAATGGTAAGATCTGAACAACAACTTATTAAAACTTTGAATCAACATCAGGCTATTTCTGCTTTTATTTGTTGGCCTTGTTTGTTTTTAAAGAGACAGTAAAGAACCTAGTACCCGTTGCACTGGACCTGGTCCGTCTGCACCTTAAGCACACTGACGGCTCGCCAATGAAGGTCCGAGGCGTTACTTGGCAGATGAAAGCAGAAGCTAAACCTACCAGTGACCCGCCTGGGGATCAAACTCGCTAATTATTGTCACAAGATGAGGGATTAACGCATTTCTGAAATAGCTGCCTGTTTACCCCCGCACAGACTGGCCATTATAAACACCTTCTAATTGAATCCTAATCGCCGTCAAATAACCCCAGCCCAGACTCGCCATCAGTTCATAATTCTTTAATTGCTAGAAGTGAAACCTGGACCAACCGGATTCAAAGCATGATTAGTCTGCGAAGTAATTATTGCTTACGGTCGCGTGGACAATTCCTTAAATCGCATTTGGGAGCTTTCAATCGTTAGTCCTGGCTATATAGGGACCCTTTATATCCCAGAGTTATCACACAGTAATTTAAACGAATGAGAACGAACCAATAACTGATCTCAGGTTAAATTTGAAAAAAAAAAGAAAAAAAAGGGGGGGGGGGGTACCTTTGAGTGAATGACATATATAATGCACGTTTAGCCTGATATTTGAAGTGCTATGGATACTTAACAATCTACGCGTATAAAAGCAGGTGTTTGCAAGCAACAGTTCGGCAGTGAACCGTTTAAATTCTCAAATTTAAGCAGCGATAGTAATGTTAGTAACTTTTTTTTAATATTTATATTCTTTCAATCTAATGGTTCCATCATCAAACAGTGTGAGTGTGCTGAAGAATATCTGCAGAACTTTCTAAGTTCTGAAAAAGAAAAGAAAAGAAAAGAAAAGAAAAGAAAAGAAAAAGAAAAGAAAAGAAAAGAAAAAGAAAAGAAAAGAAAAGAAAGAAAAGAAATGTCTGTTTGTATTATTTTGCCAATCGAGACAATTGAGAATAAAAACTATAAATCTTCAAGTTGTGATTGGAGGCCCATTTGAGACATCACGTGGTCTGGGTCACTGACACTATAAACTCCAAGAGCCGGGTGCGCACGTGGGTGACGCTGCAGGGCCAACCCTCCTCGGGGTCCCTTTTGTTGGACCATCAAACATAAGCACCTTTGGAAATCCCGAGGGGCTCAGATGAGGAGCAGCAATCATCCTGCGCACGGAGTGATCACTTATCAGCGACGCAGCCATGTCGAGGTCATTTTATGTTGATTCTTTAATAATCAAGGATACGGTGCGACCTGGACCAACTGAGCATCCAGGACAAGACTTCCTTATTCCAATCGGCATGCACTCTCCGAGCGTAATGACCGTCACCGCTCCGGTGTGCCCGTCCAGGAAAAATGGGACTTTCTGTGTGTGTCCACTGTGCGTCACATCCCATATCCACTCTTCCCGCAGCGGCATTCCCATGCTGAAGAGTCAGTTTCCAGGAGCGGAGCCACAGTACTGTCAGAGAATAGCACATCAGCAATCTCCTGCGCTCGCGCACCCTGGACATACACCTGTCTGCACGCCCACCTTCAGCGTCACAGATCCCAGGAGATACCACTGTCTTTCTATTGGTAAGCGCATGCCTTCTACTACCTCCACTCACAACAAGAACTACATGTACTGTCCGGCACATGTTTGAGTACTTACTAGAGTTCATGCTGTAATTTCTGGCAGTACGATGAATGTTATTCTCTTTGGTTTTATACACCATGATTTACGCGCGATATGTTGCCAGGGTTTTTTTTGTTTGTTTTTTTCTTAGATTGAGCTCAGATTCACGGAGGAAACGCAGAACTTAAGCACGACTTAAACATGTTTGTTTTCTCCAACAGGTGCCTCCGAGAACAACCACATACAGAATGGTAAGAGGATGCGCACGGCTTTTACAAGCACGCAACTCCTGGAACTTGAAAGGGAGTTTTCCACGAACATGTATCTTTCTAGACTCAGGAGAATCGAAATCGCTACGTATTTGAACCTGTCAGAGAAACAGGTGAAAATCTGGTTTCAGAACCGCAGGGTGAAGCACAAGAAGGAGGGTAAAGCAACCCAAAGGAGCGCGCACAGTGGTTGCAAGTGCGCAACCAGTCACACAGACTATTCAAGGTCAGAGGACGAGGAGTCTCTATCTCCAGCCTCTGCTTCGGAAGAAAAAGAGGTGTCTCCCATCTGAGAGCAACTCGACTCAGCAAGTCCCACTGCTGGTGTGTACTCTGACGTGCTGCAGTTATGGGTCGTGGCATCACGCAACCTCTGAACCAAAAATCTACCGCATGAAGTCTGAGAAGAAGTGATGAAAATATTAATTGCCCTTCACTTCATGTTCATTCTGTTGTTCATGTAAAATAAATGTGGATAAGTGTTCGTGAAATATTTGGAAACATGACCTACTGTGTGACTGATGTTATGTGGCTCCCCTCGGGGTTCTCACCTACACATTCTTGTTAATTATCCTCAGTAAATGTTTTCAATTAATTCCGGATATCCCATTACTGTCAGCGAGGTGTTGTAAAGAAACCCTTTAGAAATAGTATAGGTCTGACGTGTAAACCTGAAACCTGTACGCAACAGTTTGTAAACTTTGTATATCTGTATTTATTGTAATAAACATTACGAGTTGACCAATAATTTGTCATTATTGACCATGACTGATGATGAAATTGCTAATATTTCTAATACTGATAATGAATATAAAGTGGAACAATACGTTCTGGCGTCACTGAGAGTTGAGAGACTTTGAAACTGCTCGCAGAAATTAATTTCTTTAAC
This sequence comes from Archocentrus centrarchus, assembly GCF_007364275.1. Lineage (NCBI taxonomy): Eukaryota > Metazoa > Chordata > Actinopteri > Cichliformes > Cichlidae > Archocentrus > Archocentrus centrarchus. The sequence goes on along the minus strand of NC_044349.1, from coordinate 28,788,410 downwards.
TGTTTAGTTTTTTTTAAACGGCAAATATTCAGCATTATAATAACATTGTTGTTGCAAGGCCCATTTGTTTGATCTTGTGAAGAAATTATAGGAAGCCCCATATAATTTAATTTAAGCACTATTACAATCAAGCTAAAAAAAATCTTAAAAGAATATAAAGTTGTTGGATTGCATTATATTGAGTTAACATTTTCCATGAAAACAGACAAATATCTCAAACTGGCTCATTTAACTGTGAGTTCGGTTATCTTTCAGTATTTTAGGTGTTTCCTATCACGACAGCTATCATTATTAAGCTGTCATTCCTCACTAGTGGTGTTATTCTGTTACACTTCAATGTCCACTCTGCGTATTTTATTTAGGAACATTATGCAGCAGAGCTCAATTTACAAGATCTAGCTATCTAATTCAAAATGGATGAAGTGAGCTTTATGAAAGTGTAATTTCTCCTTAGATGTGGCCACAAAAGGGTACCCGATAACGCCCCCGGGGAGCAGCCAATAGTCCATTAATGTTCGCTTTTGAAAAGATTTTGGTTGTCCAAAGCGAGTTTAATTGCGTTTTCGGTCCCACGTTGGTTGATTATGCTGCTATTGCTTGAAACCACCGAACAAGGATATATAGAAGTGGGCAAAGGCTTTGACAGGTTAGATTGTCCTGCCTTGGGACTCGCATTTAGCTCAAGACCCCCGACGGCTGTGTGCTGAGAGAGCTTTGAGAGACAGCTACAGGGTTCCTCCGAGTGACAGAGAACGATTTAGTCACTGTTTCATTAGGCACTATTTGAACCTTTCAACTTATGGTGAATTAAAGGGGGCACGCTCAAATGGAAAGGCTCTGAGGAGGGATTACGTAGGAGGGGCCACTGGAAATTAGCTGACGCCTAATTTAACTCGTTTCTGTCAGAGTTTGGGATACATTCCTAATTGAGAGGGGAAGCAGGTGAAGTTTTGGTCCCACGCAGGCCCATTCAGAGCAGGAATAAATGGTCCCCATTCACATCCCGCTGGTGATCATATATTATTGGGGGAAAGCCATCTAATGAATATATATTGAAGTTCCTATTAATCGAATTAGAGTTCCCTTGCAGGTGTGAAAGACCAATGCAGCATTTAAAGCTATTAACAATAGAATAAACCGCAGTTTCGACAAAGACTCCCCCCTCTTCATCCCCACAGGACGTGACCTCAGACTGTAAGGCCTACATAATGATGCGCCGAAGCTCATTTTGTTCAGGTCGAATGGCTGTCTCTTCTAAAATTGTCACATTGACTTAAATTTCTGATCACATCGAGGCTAAAAATGTTTAAAATAATGCAAAGCTGAGACTGTTGGACACAAATATCACATAACAGGGACTATACCTACTACCGCATAGAAAAACGAGAGCACTCCAAAGTCGTCAGGCATCACCCTACCATTGAACATGCAGCAATTACGCATGACAAAAGACAATTAATAAGAGCGCTTTTGAGCCTGGTGCAGCTGCTGTCTCATGCGGAGAGATGGGCTGGAAGAAGCTGAAGTACCCGAGGGGGGGCGTTGTCTTTTTTTTCTTCCTTTTTACCCCCAAGAGAGGTCCACTTTATTTATTTATCAGCAGTGTAGTATTCATCTTCCATACATATAATCTTGTCCACTCATGAAATCCCATATCAGAAAGTGTGAAGAGTCCTGGGAGAGGTAGCGTTTCACTTTAAACTGTTGAAACCTTTTACAGTTAAACGCATCTGAAATGATGATAATGGCTCACTTTTTACAGGGACCACGCTACAATGGAAGATGTGTAACATTTACGATATAATAATAAATTAATTGGGGGGGGGGGGGGGGGGGGGGGTGATTCGTGGAAAAAAAAAGTGTGCTGGGTAGCTAATCTCTCTCTGTGTTTGATATACACGTGTGTGTGTGTGTGTGTGTGTGTGTGTGTGTGTGTGTGTGTGTGTGTGTGTGTGAGAAGGGGAAGATCATTAATTATATTGCTGACCTTTCAAAAGTAAAAGTCAAGTGGGTACATTCTTCTTTGCATTTAGACGGTCGGGCACGTTCACACAGGGAGAGCTATCGTAAGCATTAGAGGCCTGATATATTTGTATTCATGTCAAATTTATCTAATACATATATTGCTGAATTCTGTATGCTACATTGTGGATGCAAAATGACTCCCATGTTTCTTCATTTACATTGTTTGGAGGTCTTTGGAGCTTAACTGTTTTTGTTTTGTGGTTTTCTGGTGAATATTTGACATGGCATGATTCATTTACACCATGTATTATCACTGTTTTTTTTTTGTTTGTTTGTTTGTTTGTTTGCTTTTTTAAATTGATTTATAAAAATCTAATTCTGTCCAGGTAAAACCCTTTCATGGAAAAAAAAAAAAAAGGAGAGGAGGGGGTCTTGGATAGATTACGGACAAGACTAGTAAATGCACAGTTCAGCACGCTGGACAGCTCCCACAGCGACCGCCGTCCAAAGGCCACCGTCCATCTTCCAACACTTATCACTTCTATATGACGAAATGTTGTGTTGTATATCGAGGTTTGTTAAAGTCGGTTATGCTTTGAGTTTCGTCCAGCAAGACGGAGAGTGCCAGAGTGCCAGTAACGGAAAGAATTTATCACAGTATCTAACATAATAATTAATTACTTTGGGATATGGAAATATGGAAAGGATACGCTAGGAACTCAAAACAAGTAAATTCTTTATGTTTAAAGGGATTATGAGTTTTAAGTTTCAAATGCTGGTTATGTAAGATTGTTGCTGGTCCCAGACTTGGAACGTGGTTTTAAAACCATAAAAAATGCAATGTTTCAAGCACATATCAAATACATAGGGGTGGGGTGATATCAGCATCTCAGTCTTTTATTTGTTCATTTCTTTGTTGTTGTTATTGTTGCGTAAGAACTGAGCATTGCCAACAGCTTTTAATTAAATACTTTCGTTTTGTCAATACCCCCTGGTGGAGAATTTGAGGCAAGACAGGATCGCGCTGTGGGTGATAACTGCCTTGCTTCTAACTCTCCGCCCAGCCGCCATGCAAGAACTCAGGAGTTACATGCTGGGTAAACTGTTTTGGTTGCAGCACCATGAAATTCTAATTGCTGTCTAATATCTAACGTCACTGGTATTTATTTGCAATATTTAGGAGTTTGCTGTGCTCCGAATTACTTGTTTGTGAAATGTTCAAAATGAACTCTGGTGATTGCTTGTTAAGAAGCGTATTAGTGCCTTAGTAAAGGCTGGTATTTGCCTTCTTTCATGCTGAACTTTCATGCTGAACGTCAACAACTAAATAACTCCGGTATTTTTAAAAGCGTCTTTAAACGCTTTAAGTTTACCTGTAACGTTTATGGAAGTTGTCATGTGGAAGTTGTTCAGGTGAAAAGTGTTAGGAGACAATCCCCCGAAAATGAGAGGCTCAAACAGGTCTGAGCTAAGCTCTGGCTTCCGAAGTTGAGATCCTTTGTTTGGAGAACAAGGACACTGTTCTTTTCCCTAACATGTGGAAGTAATTGCACCAGGGGGCTGCGTGGAGTTAGGAAGGGGGGTGAAGCGTCGGCCCCAGGGCCCTGCTCCATGCAGAGACACCGGTCTGATACCGTTCTGCTCTGCCAAGAGATAGATGATTCACAGGGGCCCATTCTTCTTTTTTTGCCCATCAGGAGAGCCCCGGGGTAAAGAAGGATAGGGTGAAAAAATAATGGCCTTGCTTAAGGACTCGGTAAACAGCTGACGCACGTGTGCCAGTAAACAGGGGTCCCATTAGAAAGAAGAAAAGAACTATCCTGATCGTATAATTTCTTTTGATGAAATTCAGGGGAGAAGTTTGTGTGTGTGTGTGTGTGTGTGTGTGTGTGTGTGTGTGTGTGTGTGTGTGTGTGTGTGTGTGTGTGTGTGTGTGTGTGTGTAAGAGAAAAAAGAAGCAGAAAAAGAGGTAGGTGGAGAAAAGATGGTGTTGGAGCGCCCTCTATGAACCATGTCCGTTCACTGTAGGATGCGGGGATCACACAAGGAAATAAAAATAAGTAATCTTTAAGTTGAGGAAAACCCTTCGTTAGGTGAGTCACTAATAACATTTGACACAAATGTAGCATCTATTAAAGCTGAACATCATCGCATGCAAATCAAGTTCTTAAAAATATCTCACATAAACTTTTACTTTTAGAAGTTTTCGTATCAGAAAAAAAAACAAAACAAATTCTTGCCATTCTGTGCCCTGATTTCAGCGGGTATCTTCGTCTGACTCTTACTTTGAAAAGGGGCTCAGAGCTCGAAGAGAAGGGAGAGAGGGGGGTGCCGTTTCCTGAGAGTTATTTACACTGAGCCAGATGATTACTTTTTTTCGGGTGGGAGGAGGGTGGACTGTAACACTGAATCAGTTACAGGTCGCTGTAGCTGGAGTGCAGTAGTGAGGGCAGTCGTGGATGCGGACAGTCGTAGGGTCGCACATATGCTCTCACAGAGCGGGATCTCTGAGGATTATAACCGCTGCAAAGGACCTTTCATACTGCGCCTTTTGGAGTGACCAATTCATTGTGGATATACTTACACGAAAGGAATATAAAGCAGGGATTAGTATAAGGTAATTAAGGGGTCGATTAAAAGTGTTTTTCTTGGTCTTTTGAAAAGTTGTATCCATTTTTGATATAACTAAAGTAGAGGAAATCTATGATACAATACTGTTCTGTAAGATTGGTGACAGTTTAATTGCGTTCCTAATTAGTTTATCCAATTAATGCACCAAATCATTTTACATGATATGAGTAGAAAAGTTGCTCTAAAAGTTTCATTCACTGAATATGGAAGGCAGGGAGTCCTGCAACCCTACAATTTGTGTGCAACCTTTTGGATTGCATTAAACAATCCAAAGGGTTTTGGGGGGGTTTGATTTCCTCTCCGCCGTGCACCATATGGTCTCACCCCTGGACGCCAAACGGAGAGCTCTTGCTGACTCTGCTGGATAAAAGCGCTCGGTTTTAGGCTCACAGCTGGAGGTGTCACTTCGAAGACTGAAGGCACTATTGTGGGATGCTGCTTGGCATTTAATGAGAAACGCATTGGAAATTGTACATCACATTGTTTTCTCGTCTGTGCCTGGAATGTGAGGAATTAAAATGGAAAATCTGTACTGGGAGCACTTGGATGAAGCTGAATGGAGATTCAGAGCGGCAGCCAAACTGATCCAAGAGCAGAAAAAGAAGCCATGGAGCCATGTCACCAACGGCTTTTACAGAGGAATACCGCTTGTGGTCAGAGTATTCATAAATATTCAAAACATTTTAACTGCATTCGACAGTATCTCAGATTCCGTGGAAAATTGTGACACAGTGAAAGTTGAGATAAGCCGATATCAGCTGTTGCTCAAATGTGTTCCAGCCCAGCGAGGATGCATTTGCTATCTGGCACATTTGTCGAGTCGCTTGGTGGGAGAGCAGTGGAAATAAAAGAGGACCGGGACGTGCACGAAGTCTTACTGCCGCTCCAGGCTCAGTTAGATTTACACTCAGTGGCTAGAGGATTCTTGCCAAGCCAATGCAAATAAAAAAAAATCCCTTCTTGAAATTGTTTGAGACAAGGCGAGTGCACAAACACCCCAAACGGATTAGGCATTTTGTCAACTGATTCCCACGCGAATATGTACTTTTGTGCGGACTGGGCGCCCTAATTATAGAGCTAAACAAACCCAGGTTACCCATGGATAATTTAGTTCTTTTCGACTGAGCCAGAGCGGACAGCCACAGGAAACGGCAAAGGGACCAGCAGCTGTATTGTCTGGGGCCACTGAAGTTACAGAATATGGAATCTAGACCTCCCAGTGACATGTAAACCTATTTTGAGATATAAAAAGAAAGAAAATTACTGAGGTCTCGATCTTTAGAAGAGTTTTCTGTAAGAGAGCCCCGATACAAAAAAACAAAAAAACAAAAACAAAAACAAAAAAACATAGCTACAGACCTGTTTGACAAAGTTAAACATAACACTGTCTTTGTAAAGACTTGTTAGGAATGGCCTAAATTTGAGAAGGTGTCAGGTTTGATTATCCAGATAATATGGTTTTAAAATGGGTTATATTTAGAATTGTAACAAAAAGGGGAGAAACTCAACAATGTGTAACTCATTTGTGCTTAAATTCCATGCAAAAACTCAAGACAAAAATGTGCGTTTATGAAGATAAGCTTTAGGAGAGCGGTTTGCAAGTGGAAGGCGATGAGGTTTGATGCATTTAAAAGGCGGACTGTGTCGCCCTCTGTCGACGGTTGGAGCTGTGGGCACCGGCGACAGGACACGAACTCCGCTTCTGTCCGTTCCTTCCTGTTCAGCGCACTGTGGATTCTTTAAACGCAGAGGAAATAACAATCTGGGGATCTTAACCCTCATCTTATTAAAATAATGATTGCAATCCTGCAATACATTTCAGATGTATACATCAGCAGCACTAAAACAATGCGTGAGACCAGAAATCATTCATGTTGCTGTTAAATTTAAAATCCCCACTGTACGTCTGGGATTATTATAGTAAGAACATGCTCAGTATAACTACTTAAAACCATGTTTAAGGGAACAATAAGTCAAAAATCCAGTGATCAATCTATTAAACATTAATGCTATAAAACGGGATAAATCACATAGGCTTGTCTCATCAGGAAAAGGCCAAAAAAGTGTTCCCTTTGTTCAGCAAATGACTTTGTCTTTATAGGTCAGAACATCCAGAGTCATGGATTGGGTGAAGACGTTTGTCGTCTTTGGTGGTACTTTGGTGGTTTTGGTTTCAGGTAAGTAAAACAGTCTGCAGGCATTTTTCTTTAGATAGTTTTCCAGCTGCTTTTCTGATGTTTACCAAACTGTCTCTTAGTTACCTCTGGACTGCCTCCACCAACCATCGTGTCCAACCAGGATGAGTTCGTCCTGCAGCCCAATTCCCTCTTCAACATAAGCTGCACCGGTAAAAGGAATGTCATTTGGGCTGAGCCACTGCCGAATAACGCCCTGGTTTTTCCGGGGTATTATACTTCAACGCTTTTCATAGATAACACAACTGTAGAAAACACCGGTTACTACACATGTGTGTATGAGAACCAGGACGGCAATCTGGATGGTGACCTGGAAAATAGTGAAACAAACATTTATATTTTTGTCCCAGGTGAATATGTTGGTTATATACTATGCTATATAACATTTGTTCATTCCACTGTCTTAAAGCACAAGAGTAAAATTGTTAATTCAGCTTTGCAGTCGTATGAAGAATATTGGGTTATATCTTCTTCCTAAGGTTAAATTTTATGAAACAGTTATGAAACAAAGTATAAAAATCCTCTTTTTGTACCTAGATTCACATGCTCCGTTTGTCCCTGAGCCATCAAACAACCTGGTTATCTCTGGGAGCATATTAGGAATCACCATCCCATGCCGTGTGTCTCACCCGGATTCCTATGTCATCCTGAAGAGAGTCCCCAGCGGAGAGGAAATGCATGCCTTATATAACAGCAAGGATGGGTTCTCCTACGTTAGCAACCTTTCATCTGGGCAGTATCAGTGTGAAACCACTGTGGACGACCAGATATTCAGAAGCCCTATTTATACTGTAATTTTAACTGATGGTAAGTCAAGACAAATGTAGCTGGAGTATAATACACCTTTTCTTTATGTAAAAAAAAGAATGATTAGATGCCATAGTGACAGAAAATGTTCAAGATCTTAAAAAAGAATAACTGAACAACTGGAAACACTCCTGTTTATGAAGAGAAGGCTGCAGGGTGATCTCACTGCATGACATTATGTCATTATTACAGAAGAGGGATGACTTCACATGCCTGTTTACACTCTGTGTGTGTGTGTGTGTGTGTGTGTGTGTGTGTGTGTGTGTGTGTGTGTGTGTGTGTGTGTGTGTGTGTGCGTGCGCGAAATATGGCAAGAACCACCATTCTGTGGTAAATCAAGTCATGGCAATCAAGTTGTCACGTGGGATGTGTGAGATTGTGGTGCTGATATCTGCTCTCTGCTGGTTTCTCTGTAGACTTTATAAAGGTGGATGATTTTGAGGTGGAGATACTAGCCAGTGAAGTGACAGTGCGAGCAGGCCAGCCTTTCAACATCACATGCATCGTTCCTGCTGGCTCGGACTTCCAGCAGCAGTGGCTTCATCTTAAAAAACAGGCAAGATGCAGTAATACCCCCCTCTGTGTTTTCCCATTTTAATTCAATTTAGTCTCCTCTACAGCGTCATCCACCCGTCCTCTTCATCATGCACTGTGTCCTTCTACCCAAAGTCATTTCCTACCCAGCAAGACTGAGCCTTAAATAAGAAAATAATGGTTTTGGACCCAAACCTAGCAGTGGCAAGTGGAATATAGTTCAGAGGACAGCCTTTAGTGGTCACAAATTATGCGTTAGGAAAGCAGCAACTGAAGGTTATGTCTTTATTGTGAGGATTTAAGCCAAACAGCTATCTGTGGCCGTTAACTCTATGCAGAAGTTAACATTTAGAACAAATGTCCTCAGGGAAAGAAGCAGTTTAAAAGAATGGAGAGAGGAAACATAGTAAATCTTTGACCTCGCTGACCTTGAGACATGTAGGACAGATGTTGTCTGCACATGACAGCCAGCTAAACATTTAATGCGCAGGCAATGTTAGTTTGAAAGCAGACTGAGAGACTGAGAGAGTTTCATTTGCAACTTATGTTTGCTTATATTCAGTACTTAATCTATGTTGCACGTTTTGCATGGGATTCCTTTAAACCCTTTTCCAGAGATGGTCAGGGTAGGACCACAGGACTTCTGCCTCCTGGTTTTGGTCTCAGCTGCAATTACAGGCTCTTTAAAAGGCTCTGTGATCCTGATTTATCTCCTGTGGCCTGGCAAGTGTTTTAACCATTAGCCTTCAGCATGATGACATACAGATTCTGATACACTGATGCTGTACCTGTAAAATGAAAAAACTCTGAGTTGCAATATTCAGATATCTTATTACAAACATATATATATTTTTTTTAACTCCAGTGAAGTCACACTGTTCTTTTGTTTCTATAGGCTATAGATGCAGTTCAGATCAAGCAGACTTTTCCTGACCGGGTCATCTACATCCTCAGTATCCCACAAGCCACCTCGCAGGATAGCGGCGCCTATGAGTGCTCTGTCACAGACAAAGGTGGTGAGGTCAGAGTCAAAAAGGTGGCTGTCACCGTCTTTGGTGAGTCTTCCCCCAGAAACATTTCCTAGACACTGAGCTTCCAGCACAGCTGTAATAATGCGAATAACTGCTTAAACTGCTGACTTAAAGTCACTTATATCATATATATTAATATTCTCATCATCAATCAGGTCAAATTAGTAGTTTCACATATGTGCACAAGGTGCTTTCAGGGGTGTGTGGAAGTCATTTTCTGCTATCCAACCATAAAGCTTCCCCCCTGCTTTCAACATCAGCTACTGTGTTTTATAGGATGGCTTCAACAGATGTGTGTCAGGCCTTCACTCTGCCTTCTTCCCAGTCCTTGCCTTACTCCACAGTCAGTTTTTCCCTCACTGAATCCTTATTTTAACCCATTTTAACCCACAGTCATCTGCTTTTTTCTTTCACAGAGGAGGATTCCTTTGTGGCTCTGGACCACAGTGGGATTTCATCGACACAGTTTGTCCACATATTTGAGGAGACAGAGTTTACAATCCTCATTGATGCATATCCAGCCCCCAAAGTGACATGGCTGAAAGATGGCAAAGACTTACGAGTGAACTACTACCTCTTCACCAGCACTAGCCACCAGGGAGGAAATCGGTGAGGAAAAATATGCTTTATCATTAGATTAATAGGACTGAAATTTCAGCATTGACGCCAGTTATTTGGTTTGAAGGTATCGTTTTAAGATTTTGTTTGTTTGTTTACCTCCCAAACTCACTTATTGACACTTTATATCTGGGCCAGCTAACTTCATGCTTCACCTATGCTATCAGTCTTCTCATCTAATTCTGCGCAATAAAATAAATTTCATAACATAACAACATTTCCTTTAAAATAATAGATATACAATCATTTTCACCCTCCAGGTATCAGAGCACTCTGAAATTCAGGCATCCTCTGGAAAAAGACAATGGAAATTATACCATAATTGCTCAAAGTGGCTCTCACACTGCTCACTTCTCCTTTATCCTGAAAGTGAAAGGTAAGAAAGACAAACTGACAGATCATAGATTATTTATGATCTATACAGTACTTATGACTTACTGTACATGGATTCTTCCAGCTGCCACTGCAGGGATGATCCCATCATCCTCAGCCCCTGTGCTGCTGCCAGAGCAAGACGAGATGGTGATCAGCCTCTACAGCCCTTTTACCTTGACATGTCGTGGACAGGCAAAACTGGCCTGGGAAACACCAATCAATGCACCCGAGCAAACGCAGGAGGACCCCAGCGGCTTGTTTGTCAGCACCATCACTGTGGACAATGCCACAGCAATGCACACTGGCTACTACTTGTGCTTTTATAGTAGAAATATCACTGAAGATGAGGAGGAGGATTATAGCAGAATCTACATTTATGTCCCAGGTAAGGAGCAAACTAAGATTGTGTGTTTTTATTATTTGACTCTATGCTTTGGTCTGAGAATCTTGTTTTACTCCTGCACAGATCCTGATGTCCCCTTTCTGCCGTCACTCACGCCTTATAGCAACCATATCCTGTCTGAATATGATGAGATGGAGATCCAGTGTCTTGTGTCTGATCCGAGTGCTAACGTGACTCTGATCAACACTGACACCCAGCAGCTTGTGCCTAGTAATTACGATAGTAAGAGGGGCGCTTTGGGGATATTCACTGCTGGAACCTATGTCTGTCGGGCCGTCATAAACGGACAGGAATACTACAGTGATCAATACATTGTCCATGGCTGGACAGGTATGTGTTCCTGTGTTTGTAAATATGTAAGATGATGATAAAAATTTGACATCCTACATGTTAATTCTAAGCTCTAAAATTCAACTTCTTTGGTCAAAATGTGCCTCGACACAAGCATTTTAACTTTTTTTGTGTCACAGGTAGCAGCGTGCTGCATGTCGAGCTGACAGCGGAAAGGGCCGCTCTGCTGGTGGGAGACACAATAACTGTCACCTGTGTGGCTCAGGGAGCTGAGATACTGGAAGACCATTGGAAGTACCCTGGCAAACTGGTGAATACACAAGTCATTTTGACTCAAACTTTATTTTATGGGTGTCTTGGTTTTAAAGTGGCTTGTAACTCAGGGTGTTTGATGTTCCTTTTTTGTTTGACAGGCAAATCGTGGTATCAAAACAGTGCACGAGAATAAGAGAACTCAGGAGATCCATTACACCCTGACCATCCCACAAGCCTCAACCAAAGACAGCGGCATCTACTCTTGCTCCATCACTGACATAATGAGTAACGAGAGCCAGACGAAACAGCTAGCTATTCAAATTTTTGGTATAAAATCTACTCTATCCATAATGAATATCATCTTCTTTTATGAAGCCTTTTATGACAATACATTACTGATGATTTTTTTGGACTCTCTTCTTGTACCACAGCGAGTCAGTTCTTGTCCATCAAGCCAGAGTTCAGAGAATATGAATCTGCAGGGCTGGATGAAGTCAGGGAGTTCAGGGCTGTTGTCAACTCCTTCCCGAGTGCTCGTGTCACTTGGTTCAAAGACGGCTACCCACTCAATGACGTGACCGCGGAGATCTCCACCAGCCTCCAACGGACCAGTGAAACCAGGTGAAACTCCATTAATGGCAGCATGCAGCTTGGCCTCTAATTAATTAGAGTTGCTGTGACTGTGAACTTCTGTGACTGCATGCTTACTGCAGCTTCTGGTTGTATTGCTCTGTGCAGCTATATGAGTGTTCTCACCCTGATCCGAGCCAAGGAGGAGGACAGCGGGAACTACACCATGCGGGTGGGAAATGGAAACCAAAGTCAAGATGTCAGCTTAATCCTTGAGGTCAAAGGTCAGCCGAACCAATTCTCCAAGCCTATCTTGCCATGAAAACTGCTGTGACAACCTTTTAGCTTCAGTTACAGTCTGTCTTTTTCTCATGTTTACGCTCACTAGTTTGCTTATCCGGTACGTCTGACTGTGTTACAGTGCCTGCAGTCATCGTTGATCTGATGGACGTCCACCATGGCTCAGCTCAAGGCCAGTCTGTGGTTTGCATTACCAGAGGGCAGCCCACTCCTGTGGTGGAGTGGTTTGTCTGCAAGAATATCAAACAGTGCGTCCAGTCTTCTTTGAGAAAACTTTCGTCCACTTCTAGACGTCTCTATATGCATACATGCAGTCACTACAAACTACTCTGTTTTCTTTTGCTACTGTCCAGTTGTGCTAATGACTCGTCTTCTTGGGTGCCCATCCCCGCCAACTCCACCGAGATTACGATGGACTCACACGTTGATGAAGACAGTAATCTGGAGAGCCAGGTCATGTTCGGTCATCTGGAAAGCACAATGGCAGTGCGCTGCCTGGCCAGGAACGAAATGGCCGTTGTCAGTAGGGAGGTCAAACTGGTGTCCAATGGTGAGAGCACACAAACATAGTTTTTTCATAGTTTTTTTTTTTTTTTCCCACCTTTGAGATGAAAGTTTACATTGTTTTCCCACCTGTTTCCTCTAAATTTTGTTTCACTTCTGACACTCAGGGTGTGATGAGCTTTGTAGAGACTGTTTAGGGCTAGGTTAGCTCTATCAGTGTTATAGCAGCTGTCAGCTGATGAGCTTTTAGTGACACAATTGATGGTGAGTCATGAGGAAGGGACTCTTATTATGACAGTGAATTTTGGGAAGCCAAGAATCATTAGGCCATTTGGTCCTTCCAAATGACCTTTACAACTCCACTTCCATCTCACTACAGCAGCGTCTCATCTCCACCCTATCCCCCACTTTCATTATGTTTTCTTAAATGACTTTTTGGCTTAACAAATTGTACACCCTATGGATTTTTATATTTCCCATGCAGTAAATAAAGCACATTTCATTGCAAGAATTTCAGTAGAGATGTTGCATCCATGTGATTAATGTGTTATCCATTTAACGTGTGTGACTGCTGGCTTTCCTCTTGAACAGGACCTCACCCTGAGCTGACTGTAGCTGCTGCTGTGCTGGTGCTCCTGGTCATTGTCATCATCTCACTCATTGTCTTGGTTGTTATCTGGAAACAGGTACTGCTGTGATCATTTGGCATTTTATCCCCACTTCTCACCCGCTCACCCCTTCACCCATTTCTCTTTTTCAGTATATATATCGGAGATATTACTGTGAGATATGAGCAGCTATGAATTTCAGGAATTCAGCTGGACACTGTTTGCTTTTCTGCTCTGCCCAGTTCAAAGTTGATCACCTGCAAGATATTTTGGATATTCCAGCAATTGATAATCTCCTAAACTTAGACAAATGTCTTTTGAGGCAATATATAAACCTGTATTTATGGGTGGATATGCAACGCAAAGACCAAAATACTATTATAACAAACGGGTACGGTCCTAATCAGAGACACTACAGCTAGGTTAATTAACCATCTTATATGCATTCTTTGTCTTCCAGAAACCACGATATGAAATCCGCTGGAGGGTCATAGAGTCTGTGAGCCCAGACGGTCATGAGTACATCTATGTGGATCCCATGCAGCTTCCCTATGACTCTAGATGGGAGTTTCCCCGTGACAGACTTGTGCTCGGTGAGCTGACTGTCGTTTTTTTGTGTGCTAAATCTGTAGTGGCTCTGTAGCCTCCCTGCAGGGATGTTCCAGCCAAGATGTCTTTGAAGCGAGGCTGTGATAAACTAATCCAGCCTGGACACTGAGGTTTTTCTGCCTGGGATTTGTTTTGAGTCAGTGATCAAGGGGACATTCAATCACTGGAATAAATCACTGATAAGAAAGCAGAAGCATACAAAGTGTATGGATGGGTTTGCATGCCTGGGTGGTTTCTTTTGTTTTTCTTTCTAGGTAATTGATCCCTTGTTGTCATGTGTTTCACAGGTCGTATCCTGGGCTCTGGAGCCTTTGGGAAGGTGGTAGAGGGCACCGCCTACGGACTCAGCTGCTCCCAACCCGTCATGAAGGTGGCAGTGAAAATGCTGAAACGTGAGTTCAACAGATTACAACTGCCATATCACAACTGCTACATATCAGTGATATTTTGCTGGTTAAGAACTGGTTAGGTGACAGCAATTATTATCACTACTGCACCACATTTGTAGTGTAAATCAGAGGTGAAGCATATGAAAACATCAGCAGTTGCAGCAGCATCAAGTCTTTATAGGAGTTTACAATTCAGTCTTACATGTAACTTACATGTTCTAAGCATCTATCCTGAAACACATTTAATGGTAGTAGTTTAACAAGGGGTTTTGAAAAAAAAATTAAGCTTGGAAAACACAGTAACAATGAGTTCAATCAGTGGCACAGAATATAATTAGGCCTGTTACACACAACACTGCTACATATTACTGGAAAAAACAGCTGACAGGTAATTTTGGGGTGTAGCAAAGTGAAAGAAGCAACGGAAAGGAAAAATACCTAAGAATTTTCACAAAGGTAAAGAAAAAAACAAGGCGGAACATTTAAATACAGAATTTAAATGGAAGAGGTAGCTTTGTGTGACTGAGTGGCTTATTGTTAGTTTGATTGAGTGCGTGATAGCCATGGTGTCTGTACCTTCTTTCAGCCACAGCACGCTCCAGTGAGAAACAGGCCCTGATGTCTGAACTCAAGATCATGACTCATCTTGGTCCCCATCTCAACATTGTTAACCTCTTGGGAGCATGCACCAAGTCAGGTGAATAACACACACAAACTGGAGATATAAAGACACATACGCACACACACACACCCACACTTTTTTTTTGGCAAACACGTGAGGTATAATGACAGTTTATCTTAACCACTCCTATGTAATCTAGTCACCACTTTATAAAGACACACAAACAATAACGCCCACATTTGCATGCGCACGCACACACACAAACACTCGTTCAGATTTGGGAATTGTAGACATTTACAGTCCTAACAGCCCAAAAAGATTGACAGCCTTTCTCAGCTCTTGGTGGGTGTGGTATTTTAATAGCCTTTTTATGGGAAAGTGGAGGCTTGCCCTCCTGACTGTGCTTTTAGCCTTTTACGAGCCTCTGATAAGATTAGCCTGCAGACTGACGCCAATGCACGACTTCATCTTCTGTGTTGTTCCCAGGCCCTATCTACATTATCACTGAGTACTGCTTCTATGGGGACCTGGTCAACTATCTGCACAAGAACAGAGAGAACTTCCTCAGCCTGAACCCCGAGAAGAATAAGAAAGAGTTGGATATCTTTGGAATCAACCCTGCGGACGAGACCAGCAGGAGGTACAACATGCAGAATATATCTGCACATATATCTCAAATAATGTATTTTCATCCACTGAACGTGTTGATATTTTTTTTTTCTGTGCATACACTTATCATGTTTGCAAAAAGACAAAAGTTTTTACAGTCCCAAACAGCCATTTACAATGCATGCACTCACATTATCTCTCTACCTCTAATCAGTAACTCTATCACCAGTTTCAACATGGTTGAGGAGGTTGTATGGCATCTTTGCCTAATTAGATTGCAGTCTGAAGTGGTCTCAGCTTTCAAACCTAATTTCGTTACTATGGAGGTACCTGTTAATTGTGTCCGCCCAAGTCCTCATGGTAGAATAGCAGCCCTCTGGTTCTCTTTGAGGCTCATCTGTGTTGATGGATGACTCACAGTGACCACACCTCAGAGTGACCATAACACAATTTAATCCTGGCTACCATTTTAGCCTCAACCACATCTTCCTCTAACCTCAGTCTGGGGGTGTGAGAGGATTTAATGACACATGCACATATACAGACTGATGTGCACATACATTGTACAGTGTCATCACTACAACATTCTTCTCTTTTCTTTGCTCCCAGTTATGTGATCCTGTCATTTGAAAGTAAAGGCGACTACATGGATATGAAGCAGGCTGACAACACTCAATATGTGCCCATGCTGGAGATGAGCAATGCCTCCAAGTACTCAGACATCCAGCAGTCCAACTATGACCATCCACCCTCGCAGAAAGGCTCGAGTGGTACGCACCGTCTTCCTGTCCTGCTTTTAGCTCTGTCCATAGAGTTTTTGATGTGTACTTGTTTGCCCTTGGTGCTATGTTTGAGTCAGTGTTTTAGCTAAGGGGTACACCCTTGTCAGAATTTTAGGACTGGTAAAACCCTGTAATTACATGGAGAGGATAATTGTAGCACATGCATAATAATGCCCCGTTTCTCCCTGCCATTAGTAAAAGCCAGGTTTGAGCAGGCAGTGCTATATTTGCAATGCATGTTGAACATATAGTCACAGAATGCTTCAGGCTGCATTTGTGTGTGTTTTCTAAACCAGAAAGTGAGATGGAAACCCTGCTGTCAGATGACATAAATGAAGGCCTCACCACCACTGACCTGCTCAGCTTTACCTACCAGGTGGCCAAAGGCATGGAGTTTCTTGCCTCCAAAAATGTAAGTTTAAAAAGAAAATCTTATTCTCCTTCACCCACAGGTCTACAACCTTACATTACTCTGCTTCCCTCTGCACTAATCGCAGGTTGTGCATTTTGTGCTGTGACCTATATGATGACAGCTATACCGGCCAAAGGGGGGGGCTAAGGAAATCAGTGGTTGTGTGATAAGCAGTCCTGTGAAGGCTGCTGAGCCCACTCAGGAGGGAGACCAGGGACTGAATATAGTAGCAGCACAGCCAGAGCTAGAATTACCAAACAGGGACACACTGCAGCCAGAAGCTTTTCGTTTAGCTTCATAGTTATTATCCCTAAATATCCAGTGGTCACAGACATCCCTCCAACTGGCATGTTTACATAAAGGAATATGAAACTGCATTAAAAATGAACTTGAGAGAGTGGCTATGGGAGCAGAGTGTACTGGTTTGAAAGCAGCTGGAAGAGAGAAATGAGAACAGCTATATCGTGCACTGAGGTGCTAATCAGCTTTCCTTACTTTCCTTTTGATAGTGTGTGCATCGGGACCTCGCAGCCAGGAATGTCCTTCTCTCTCAGGGCAAGATTGTGAAGATCTGTGACTTTGGACTGGCCAGAGACATCATGCATGACAACAACTATGTGTCCAAAGGGAGTGTAAGTATTTCTTCATAAATCAGTATATAACTGATAAATTATACTGTTGTTTAAAAATAACAACGTAGCTAAAGATTTCCTCTGCCATAACACAGACTTTTCTGCCAGTGAAGTGGATGGCACCAGAGAGTATTTTTGACAACTTGTACACCACTCTGAGTGATGTTTGGTCTTATGGTATCCTCCTCTGGGAGATATTCTCCCTAGGTGAGCCCCTGCAAACTTATGTTAAAGAAAAACCCATTCAAATGGTGGTCAAGAAACTCACATGAATGTGTTTGTGTGAAGGTGGCACCCCGTACCCAGGGATGGTGGTGGACTCGAGCTTCTACAACAAGATCAAGAGTGGATACAGGATGTCAAAACCAGAGCATGCACCTCATGATGTGTATGTGATTGCTTGCATGATGGTCATACATTTGTTTTGTTGGGGTTTAAACTAAGAACAGTTTGTTTCTGAGCTGTGATATACAGTGCCTGGAATGTGTCGTGATAAAATTACAAAGTGCAAGACAGGCTGTATGTTCTCTATAGTAACATCACATCATGTTTTTGCTTTTTCAGATATGAGATGATGATGAAGTGCTGGAACAGTGAGCCAGAGAAGAGGCCATCTTTCCTGGGTCTGAGTGAAACAGTAGCTTCTTTGCTACCCTGCAGCTATAAGAGGGTGAGTTTCCTTGTGACCTCTCACATCCTCAGACCTCTGTGGAATCTTAACACCTGCTTTGTAGATTTACCGCCGCTTGTTCTTGACCTCATGGTTGAACTTGGGCATTCTGTTACCCTCTTATTTTTATTTTATGGCTGTTTATTGGCTTTTTTAGGTGTCATTTACCAAGCAAAGTACATGTTTAAATTTTTTTAAAATACACTCCTAAAGGAGCAGGCTGGGTCTTACCACTCCCTCTGCATTTGGAGCCTACAGGAAGGCTCTCACATTCTTTAAAAAAAAAGAAAAACAAGTGATTAGAGTGCACATGGAGCAGCTGGATGTCAGAGTGGCTGTCCTAATGACACAGCCTAAGTTCTTGCCTTCACCACCCAGTCTTAATGACCCCAACTACACATGGTACATCAGACCAGCTTCACCTCTGCCTTCCCCACAGTGTAAACGGCTGGTGGCAGAGCACAAACCAGCTCTTGTTTTAGCACCTCAGGCTAGAATGGGATGTGTAATTTTCAGTTTAAATCACTTCCAACTTCCAGCTGGCAAAGGAGCTAGTGATTGCACACAACATACCACAGTCCTCCAATCCCGTGGCTCTGTAGAGCTATGGTTATTCGCTGCTATTTACTACAGCATGAA
Source organism: Archocentrus centrarchus (assembly GCF_007364275.1). Classification (NCBI taxonomy): domain Eukaryota; kingdom Metazoa; phylum Chordata; class Actinopteri; order Cichliformes; family Cichlidae; genus Archocentrus; species Archocentrus centrarchus. The sequence goes on along the minus strand of NC_044349.1, from coordinate 28,769,959 downwards.
ACTGTGATATCTTTTATTTCCAGTACTTCATCCAATTCTAATGTGTCCATGTTTTTGGTGCAGCAATATGAAAGAGTAAACCATGATTTCCTGAAGAGCGACCACCCCGCTGTTACTCGGGTGTGCATGGAAAATGAGGACTACATTGGCATTAGCTACAAGAACCAGGGAAAGCTGAAGGACAGGGAAAGCGGCTTCGATGAGCAGCGGTTGAGCTCCGACAGTGGTTACATCATTCCTCTTCCTGACCTGGACCCTGTATCTGACGATGAATATGGAAAGAGGAACAGACACAGGTAAATGTCATTGACTTTTACTACAGTTTACAGCATTGCACCATAGATGGTATTAACTTTTTTAATTATGTCCCCTGCAGCTCTCAAACATCCGAAGAGAGTGCCATTGAGACAGGCTCCAGCAGCTCCACCTTTGCTAAGCGTGAGGGTGAGACCCTGGAGGACATCACGCTGCTGGACGAGATGTGTCTGGACTGTAGTGACCTGGTGGAAGACAGCTTTCTGTGACAATTGCCCAGCCTGTATAGCACGGGCAGAAACGAAAAGGGGTGTGAGAACACGGGAATCTAGAGAAAGACCTGTAAATCAACCAAAGACTTTTCTGTCAACCCTCTAGCCCCCGCCATCCCTCCTTTCAATCGCCCCATCAGAGAGAGGACAGAAGAAAACCACTTGAACATCTGGATGAGTCTGTGCTGGCTTATAGTACACCCATCACTAACCTCCTCGGACAGTGCCCCTCGTCTGGGCTGCAGAAGAGGGTGAGCAGAACATGACTTAAAGAAAGGACTGAACCCCCCCCCCCCACAGAGCCTGTGTGTTGGAGACATCTAGATAAACCAAGTTTGTCTTTCTAATTTGCAGAGCTTTATTCTATCGGGCATTCTTTTAACAGAAATATAAGCAACAAGGGACAAATTAAACCTGTTGGTCAGCAACTCTAATTGAACACCGCGGGACGTCATTCATATGGTATCTGTTAAACCACTAGAGTGCACTATTCAAACTAAATTCCAATACTAGCAACAGCATTGGCAGGTAAACACATGCTCGCCTGCTGCAAGAGAAGCACCTGATGCTGGCGCAATCAGTCGCAATACTTGGATTTTAAAGCACAAAATTTGGACTATGTGCGTTTTTTGTTTGTAACCATTTAATGTATTCAGTGGTTAAGTGCATACATTAATTCAAATTTATTTTTTTACTTTATAAATATATAAACCTGTTTTGTTTGTGAATACTGAGTAGATTTTGACCACAGCTGTTTGTATGGTTCGAAGAAACGAGCTTCTGAGTTGCTTCTTTGCGTTGTGCCCCCCCCCCGGATCCCCTACCCCCCTTTTTGCAGAAATTAAAAAGCAGAAACTTGTTCTCAGATAAAGTCCTCAGTCATATCTGCCATATAGGCTTTATCTAATGAAGTGTGATTGTAATGTAAATAGCTTCAGAGTTGTTATATAAGAGAGAATTATTGGGATAGCACTCAAATATTTTATAAAGACATATTAAGCTTGTCAACCCTCATTCACCGTGGTGAAGACAATGATTCTGTCAAATCCATTATGAAAAAAGGAAATAATTCTCCCTTCTTCAGTGAGAAACACATTAAAACATCACAGTAGACAGACGAACATATTATTTTTTCCACTTTTAGTCGATTAAAAAACTACAAATTTGAGAATCATAAAATAATAGGGAGCAAAAGGCATTCAGCATGTCAGTAAACATGGCAGTATGGTCAGTAAAAAGTCTAGCAGTGCTCTACCAGAAGGTTGCATCCTCTAGCTTCATATTTTATCTGTTGTCCTGATGTCGGTTAGCAGGTTCTAGTTATACGAAAAAAGTAGATAAACTAGAGATTCATGTTTCTATGATGTCATACATCAATTATCTGTAGATCCTTTATAATCCTCAGTATCTTCCTGCTGCTGAACCAGCTGTGCCACTGCCTCCTTCTTTTTGACTGTGACATAAACTACATACAGTTGTTGCACTTTCCTCTTTTATTTTTTTAATGTTGCTCGCAAATTAGCTCTCGTCTAGCTTTGGTCTTAGGTGGCTGTATGGATGTGAATGTTTGTGCTGCAGGTGAGAGATGTGTTGTTGACAGTACCGTATCTGTAAGTAAAGGTAATCACACCCAGTATAATGATTCAATACTGTGCTTCGTTATTTTACATCATGTACATTCAGATGATTTATATTTCAATAAATGATTTATAATGTAGAAAAATGAAGTTTTTTTTGCTCCGTTTGATTTTTTTAAGCATTTCACGCCCAAACAGAAATAACAATAGTAAGAGAAAATTATTTCTGAGGTGTTTTTCAATATGGAATAGAGATAAATAAAGTGATTAAAAACACTGTGGGTAACACTCTAAATGTATGAAACAATATAAATCAAATAAGAAACAAAAATGCAAAAAACTGCTTAAATGAGCAACACCATACACACAAATACACACCAAAGACCAATAATGGAAGAAATACCCAGATCCTGTTCTTGAAACACTGTACACAAATATTTAAAAGCAAAAGTATTAAAGTATGCATGGAAATACACTTACACTACGCTTTAAAGGTAACTTTAGATATCAATTAATGTGAAATAACTGGATGGCGTTGAACTACAAAGTAGCATAAAGTGGAAATACTTGTGTCAAGTACAAGCATTCCAAAATTGTATTTCAGTGTAGTATGTAAGCAAATGTACTCAGTTATATCACTCTAAATTACTCATATTTTATGTGCCAAAAATGGTACTAAAATAGTACTAAGAAGTTAACTAAAAAACATGTACACTGGTACAAAATATCACTAAGCATATGAAGTAAATAGTGTGAGCTGTATTAACACTGCAATCTGAGAGACTGCCACGAGGGGGGGGCAAAAATCTCCTCATGGGATGGATGGGCATAAATAGCATGAAGTTTAAGGTCATACATGATGCTGTTCTGGTTTATCTTTGCCTGTGCTTTGTTGTCTGTTAGCTGTGTTAAAAGATTAAAAAAACAAACAAACAAACAAAAATGCATGTGAAGAAACTAAAAGTGAATATTAACTGTCATTGCCTCACATCTCCACAAGAGGGAGGTAGTATCAAGATAATGTCTGCCTTCAGGAGGGCAGAAAAGGTCAAATAAAGATGGCGACATAATGCAGAGGTATAAACCCAAGCATGCAGCCATGGGTAGATTTCTAAAGTCCACTTTTGTCCTCCTTACATTTAACTCTAGGAGCTGTGAAGATGAAGTGTTGTGCAGTGTGAGGAAGGTGCAGCTGTGCGGGAATCACTCCACAGCCAAGTGCACCTGCAGACCATTAGAAATAGATCCATGAGTCTAACTTTTCCAGCGCTGGAAGCTAAAGTTGTTTTCTGCCATAAAGCAACAAATTAAGTATAAATTACACAATCTTGAATTCCCAACTATTTGTCATTTGGGAATTTTTTTTAAACCACTGGTTCAAATATTTTTATGTCTTTAACAATATCTGTACATTTACACACCATCAAGAGTAACTTTTTGCTAACAGCAAAATAAATAAACAAATAAATAAATACATTTTTGCTTGACTTACTTACTTGGGGCTTGTTTTTCCGGTTTTATTTTGTGTCGTCTGTTTGCTCAAACTGTTGAACCCTGAAGGCAGACCTGTACTTGTACACAATAGGGTCAATATCTGCTCAAAACCACAGCTGCAAAAGGGTTTATTCTGAAGAGTCTTGTTTTGATACTCAGTAAAACTGTGCTCTGGTAAACATGTCTGCGTATAAAAACACTCTATATGCCCACTGTCTTGAAAATGAACCACGATTACATTCAACGTTTTTCTTTTTTTTTTTTTAATTTGCATTTGCACCAAAAGATGTAAAAAAAAATGAAAATAACATTTTACTTTGAGAGTCTGTCAAAGAAAAACCTGAGTTTTACTTTGTCAGCAGGTACTTGTAAACAAAGCCCACATTATTTCTAAGAAATTCAAGATAATACTCTCAAAGTTTTATTTTTTATTTGCATTGGGCACTTTGATGGAGTGGTGGAAAGATACTACCCACCCCCACAGATGATAACAAATGCTCCATTCAGAGAATTTTGCGTGACCTGAGCCATGCATGCAAAACATTGTGGTGAATATTCTGCAACGAAATAACGAAGGAATGGCTGCGTGTATGAAAATTTATTTGAGCGAAATTTATCTAATCAAAATTGATGCCAGTGTTTGCATTCATGAATTCAAAGGCCCGTTTGAGTAAAAAGAAAAAAAAAATGCATCTCTAACCAATAGGAGATTATGTACTCCAATGGCAGAATTGCATAGTGGAAACAAGACTAATCCAAGCAAGCAACACTTTTTCATTAAGTTCATATAACCCAGTTAACTGGGCCTTAGTAGTTTTATTTGTTAAACTTAGGATTGTTACAAAAAAAAACCATGAAGTAAGATATATTCAGATATAAGTTGAATTTTAGCGTGCAAGCACAGAACTTCAGATTTTCTAGATAGCAGGAGAGCTGAGACTGATGGGAATTCTAGCTGCAATCTTGCTCTAATTTCCTAAACCACTTAGTGTGCAGAGTATCTTATTGTGACTTGTGTTACACTGAACTAAATACATCATATTGTAAATTCACAATGCTAATTATACTCACCTTAAAACCACAACCAAATGCTGAAACTGAAAGAAACCGAGGACACTCCATGCCCAGTGTGTTAAGATTTGTTACACACAGTGTAGTTCTAAAGCATGTTTTATCATCTGTATTTTATATGAGATAATTTACAGGGAGGACCTCGAGCTGCATTAAAGAAAACTTGACGTGGGAAAATGTTAACTAAGGTGATCAATCAAGTAAGACCATCTTGCATAAACTGTTTTAAAATCTTGTTTTTGCAACCACAGGAGAGTCGTCGCCAGGCCAAAGCCACAAATCAATAATCATATGACTATTACATTACACTATTTCACAATATCCAGTGCATATTTAAAAAGTATTTAAGTATAAAAAACATGTCCTAAAAAGTCACTTTTACTGAATAGGGATGGTATTTATTTACAAAGAAAAGTACTGGACGAATTGAAACTTTAGAATTTTAAAAAGCTTACCACAGTTATTTGTGTGTGTGTGTGTGTGTGTGTGTGTGTGTGTGTGTGTGTGTGTGTGTGTGTGTGTGTGTGTGTGTGTGTGTGTGTGTGTGTGTGTGTGTGTGTGTGTGTGTAGCAAAAGTCATGCCAGGCTATCTAAAAGTAAGAATAATAAGAATAAGAATAACTTCATTGATCCCAGAGGGAAATGTCTCACATAGCTCATCTGCTACTTATATGAGAATTAAAAAGCCTGATGGCCGAGGGTGCAAATGATTTTTCTGTATCTCTCCGTTTTACAACAGAGTGAGAGGAGTCTTCCAGTACTGATGCTTTTTTTCAATAAAGATTTTATAAAATGGGTTGTCGGAGTTGTTCAGGATGGCTTCTGTGGTGGTAGCTTTTTATTGGTGGTAACTGGTTTCCCTCCAAGTGGCGGTAAGACAGTACCTCTGTAAGCTGCTCCGACATTGGCGAACAGCAGACCAGGGGTTTTATTTGCTCTGGTAGGACAGTCAACAAATTGTGTGAATCCAGTCAGGTGGGAGGAGGGAGAAACATGATTGAACTGTCTTGAAATTATGAAGAGTGCCTCTGGATGTTTAGTCTGTATCGTAGCAACAGTTTAATGGAAAACTTCACATGGATCTTCGGTTGTTGCCTTGGGTGGAACGCACACAAGTACTGTTATGATATGACTGAATTCTCTTGGTACATAATATGGTCGCACACGTGCTGCCAATAATTCAAAATCAGGACACAGCATTCTCTCCCCGACATCAACACATTCAGGATTACACCACCTCCGGCCCACAAATAACCTAGTGGCAAGAAAAAAACCTTTTTCTTGCCACTAGCTTTAGCATCTTTGTCTGACTGTATGAGAGTGAAACCAGGTAGATCCACATTAGAGTCTGGCATGTTTTGATTCAACCATGCTTCAGTAAAACACATGAGTGCACTAACAGTCCATTTCAATGAAAACAGCTCTTCTCTTGAGTAAACTCTTCTCTCCACAGAAGTATCCATCAGTACTTGACAAAAAAAAAACAAGAATAAAAATGCAACAAAAAAAAGTATGACTAAAGATCAGAGCTACCAGACTTTGCTGCTACTATTTGAAGCACATGTTCTAGAATTAGTAGTTGAGGTGCTTCCCTATAAACACAAATCTCAAGATGGTGGTGCAAATTTAAAGGATCAAGATACTGAATGGTATTTCTCCTCTGTGCAAAATATGTCCATCCCATAGTTGTTGACATGTATTCTTCTTGAAAAAGTGGTCGGCCACCCAATCAGTGAACGGCCTGACTCTGCCATACATTAGAAAAGATGGTATATAATGCCCTGTCCACAGATAAACAGGTATTTTTGGTAAACATAGCTTTTTCCAAAAGGACCCAGTTGAGGTGGTTTGCCTCTTGGGCTCAGTGTTTCGGGCATGTCCTGCTGGGAGGATGCCCAGGGGCAGACCCAGGACACATCGGAGAGATTATATCTCTCGGCTGATCTAGGAATGCCTCGGTGTCTCCCCAAATGACTTTGAGGACATAGCTGGGGAGAGGGGATTTAGGTTTCTCTGCTTAGGCTGCTGCCCTCGTGACCTGTCCACCTTTCACGAGGGCAGCAGCCTAAGATGGATGGATGGATGGAGCTCAGTGGATGTTTTCTCTTTTTCCTGATCATTCACTGTAAAACCTAAAGATGGTTGTGCAGGAAAATCCCAGTAGATCAGCAGCTTCTGAAACAGTCAGCCCAGCCTGTCAACCATGCCACAAAGTCACTTAAATCACCTCTCCTCCCAGTTCTGATGCAGCAACTCCAGCAGGTCCTCTTAGCCATGTCTACAAGCCTAAATGCACTGTGTTGCTGCCATGTGATTGGCTGATTACACATTTGTGTTAATGAGCAATTGAACAGTTATACCAAATAAAGTGGCCAGTGAGTGTATATGCAGACCAACACTCAGCTGAAAATATCATGAAATTCTAATGTGCAGCAACTACATTAGTTGAACCATTTCCCAGCTGGGCCATTGGTTGGCTCTTTGTGGACGAACCCCACAGAATTCTCCTAAAAATTTGTCTTCAGGATTCACTGAGTGTCGTGTCTTTGTCTTATGTCCCAATCTGTGCTTAGTTTGAACTTTTAAACAAGACTTTACCATGAAATGTAGTAAATTATCTGATTTATATGTGCTTTTTGTTTTCTAAAGGGAGGCAAACCCTCGCTGTGTGACTGTGTGAGTTTTAACAGCATAGAGTATTGCAGCTGCACACACACACTTGAAGTTAATGTTAGGCAAATCCAACTAACAAATGTGCTTATGTGAAAAGATAACTCGCTCACCAAGAGGAGAGACAAGACAAAGACACACAGTGTTGACAGTGTCACCACTCGCTTATTTATTAGGTGATTTTGCATGCTGCTGACAAATTTCCCACTATTTGCTTCATTCTTCAGAGCTACTCAGAAAAGCGTCCTGCAACAGTGAAGTGTCAAAGGGGGTACACTTTTACACGCCTTTTAGCATAGACAAACAAAAGTAAAAAACACACAGCTGTTGGGCAACTCTAAGGATACTGGTTTACCCTACTTTTCCACAAATCATTTCTTTTAGTTGCTAGTGGAATGGTGAATAACACGTCATAAACAAAGCACAACCCAATAACACTGTAGATCGAACAAATGCTTGGAGAACCAAACTGACACTTGATTGGATTTAGAATGACAAATAAAGATTCTTTTAACAATATGGAACGACTCAGCGAGACCTTACCAGATCATAAGTCATGAAAGAGATTGAGGGAAATTTAATTGTATAATGTTTTACTTTGCGAGAGTGAGAGAGAATCTGATTTTGATATATTTGGCTGCGCGAGTGAGTGTGAGACAATTAGATTAGCAATCTCTTTGGTTTGTTTGATATGTAACATCAGTCTCCTTCATGAAACTCGACGCCTTGTTGCCGTCTGTGCGGTCTCCATCCTGTGCTCCTCAGGGAGACCAGGTCCAGGAGCAGTTCAGGGTTTCGACAGATCTGCTGTGAGACGTATTTGTCTTTTGGCCACTGTGCATCCTCAAGGCCGGTGTCTCATTTCAAGCTTTTTGACAGAGGGGCCTGCCCTGCGTGTGCTTCCCAGGCTTTTTGTTTAACAGCAGAAAATCATGGCCAGATTAAAACACCATCACCGTAAGGGATACCGTGATTGATTTATTATGCACAATAGGAGAGGAAAATAAAGAGCAGCCATACTGCATAGACAAACAGCACCTTTAACCTAACCATCTAAAAGACCCGCACACATACAGTAGGCTATATGCTGCAAAAGCCCCCCAAAAACCCTCACTGATCTCAGTCTCAAATTTATAGCTGTAATGGCATAACCCCTGTTGTTGAGAACTTGCTGCAAGCCAAGAAATCATGCAAACTCATGACTGTGTGGAGAGTTTGCTTTCAGTAATCATATGAGACAGCTGCAGGCTGCACAGTACATGAGTCCAAAATGCATTCTTATGATTTTCTTTTATATGTATTCTTACCAAACCAACTTTCATTTGCTCCTTGACTTCTTAGTACCAGACAGTCAGTTTTAACAAATATATTAATATTTTTTTTGGTTAATAGTCGCCTATCTATTATAATCTCTTATGCTGAGTTCAATAAAGTTTAAAATATAAACAGAATCTGTTCTCATGCGGACTTTTGTTTTGTCAATTTAAACATTTATTTACTTGATCTTTCTGGGGTTTTCAAATGAAATTGTTATTTTATGTTGTATATCTAAATAACTGACACTTGTTCTAACTAACACTATTCTACTCTACTTGAGCACTCAAAGAAGTCAAGGTCAGGGAGAGGTCCTATCCGTGGGGTGTTTGCATTTTCCTCCTTTGCATGCATGTGTTTTCAACAGGTGCTCCTCAAAGATATGCATAGATTGATTGGTGATGGGCTCCAGCACTATCGTGAAACTGGCTGGATAGTTAGGGAAATGGAGGACTTTAAACCCAAGGTTGTAATGGCCAACTCTTCACTTTTGTTCGACTGTGGCTACTGGGCTCTTTCAGACTTTTAGAACACAAGAAGGCCCATGGCATCTGCATCATATCCAGCCTCTGTATCTTCTCTCAAAGCACTCACAAGCATCTTGGAATTCTGGACAAAGGGAAGATTGTTTTTGTATTTTTTTTTTTTTTAACCATACCCCCTCCTCGGCTCAGTTTTATAGTGTTTGAATTGGAACACTGTCTGTCTTGTTTCCGCTGGGGAGATATGACCTGGATACAACAATGTTTACTCAAAGCAATTGTGGGTAGTTTTCAGCTGTTGTTTTTGCATAAAACTGTTTTTGTGTCTCATAGTATCTTCAATGCGTATCCTTCCTCTGAGTCTGCTTGTCTTTGTGGAAATATTCACATGCTTGATACCAAACCAATGTAGTAGTCATGTGCTTATTGACTTGTGGCCTTGGCCTGGGGATGACACCCTTACATTCATGTGATTGGTGACAGTGGGTTGTGTTGGTACTCTCTAGAAGCCTCAGGCTTATATTGGGTTAAACATCTTTTTTCATATGCCAGACTGACAGAAATAAACTCATGCAAGTCATCAAAGTGTATCCGTCTCCCAAACACAATCGTGAGGCGAACTAACAGCGCACATATTTCCCATGTGTGCTGTTGGCTGTTTTTTTTTTTGTTTAATTCATCTTATTGGAGGTGGCTTTAATCTTGCAGAGCAACGGCTGCAGTTTCATTGATTCAGCACAGACAAGACTCAGAATTATTCTCTGAGTGTATTTATCTGAGGTTTTTGTTTGTTTAGTTTACTTTTGTTTTACAAAAAAGAAAACCCTGCCAAAGAGTACTTAATAAAAAAAAATGCTCTCTCGCTCCTCTCGCTTAACTTTCATTAATTGAATCCTATCCCTCAGAATATGAAGTTAACGATAAAACAAAAACAGCTGCGATAAAGAAAAATTTCCGTATTTACTCATGATATATCTCTCACATCCTGTCAGGAAACGGCTGTTCCCATGAACGTTTGTTAAATACGGAGGCCCTTAATATACTAAACCTTATAAAACACATTCAAATAGTAAAACACAGAAAAAAAAAACATCATTTGAATGACAACACATGCAAAATAATATAAGGAGGCTATCTTTGTCTTTATTTTCCCAAATATTTTTGTGTTTACAATGTTATTACTGCAATCAAACAACTTCAGTGTGAACAGAGCGCACAGCATCATTTAGTAATCACAGCGCACACTTTACCTCTGTGAGAGCAGCAGGATCATTACTGATGAGCAGCTTGTTCTCTGTTACAGCTGCTGAATCAAGTGTTTCGAGGCACGCTACAGTGTCTTTGCATTCCATGTTTTATTGCCCATGTGATGATCTCTAATTTGGGAACAGAACTGTATTTACTGAGCGATCGTAATTGTTCTCGTAGAGTGGAAAACTCCATGAATGTTATGATGGTTTTTTCTTGACTGGTCATCAGGGGTTAATATATAAAATTGTATTTATCTCTTTATTTATCTCTCAAAATCATTAAATTTTGATTTAACATATTTTTTCAATGCTTGAAGCAGAATTTGGGGTGGGGTGGGGGTGGAGGGGTCGGATGATGAATGAATGGAAAATGAGTGTCTGAATGTACTCACAACTGTGGCTTTTTATATTGTTTTTGATTTTTTTATTATTTTTTCATTATATGGATATAGTACATGTGTATAGTACATGTGTTTCATTGTTTAGTAAAATTAATTTCAGTGTTTTATAATTATTATTATTTGTAAATAACTGGACACAAACAACTTGAGCTTATATTATACTACAGTATATTTCTAACTAACTAAGCAGCTCATTCTCTTTCTCTTGACAATACTTTCTTTAAAGTTATAACATATTTTGGGGCCAACTTGAAAGAAAGGCAGAAACAAAATGTGAAAGCAAAATCAGAGGTTAAATGTGACATGATATTTACATGCAAACTATAATGTGATATTTAGGATCCCATATGCCAGTATTCACTAATTCACATTTTGCCCATTTATTGGTGCCCTCATACGTATTCCATGCATTGACTTCTTCTTTCTACTTACATGTAAGCACCTCAGTAAAGTATTGTACATGCTAAATCTGTGAGTCTGTACAGCCATATCCAAAGTGTTACTTAATTTATTTGCAACAAAATCTGAAAAAAAAAAAAAAAACCACACCCCAGAGCAAACAAGAACAAACTTTTATCAAAATCAACTGTGAACGTTTCCTGTTATAGCTTGCAGTTGTTAGTCACAGATAAATAGCATTAAAGGGAAACCTCTGTGGATAATTACTGTGGTGATAAAACTTTGAAATTTGAAGAAATCGAAACATCACGCACACGCAGATATTGAAAAATCTTAAGTATAGAAAGTATGCAAATATTACACAAATTAACAAATCAACCAGTCTACCCCAAAACACATGTGCACACGCACACTCACATACACATGCACACACACATAATGAAAATCAAGATGGACAGACGGACAAAAGAAGGAAATTACTTTCTAGTTCATCCCCTGGCTGTTGCTCTGGATGTGCAGATGTGCCAACTTGCTGGAAGCAAGGATCTTCACAACCAGCTGAGCAGCCCTTAAGCCCCCCAAGTTCCACAGGCCAATTATCTCCCCTTCCAAATTCATCCTGTTTTCCTAATGTAAAAATCAGAACAAATTCCTCTGTGTTATCATGCAGAAGCTTCTATCACTTCAAAGGTCCCTGCTGAACACGTGGTTCACCGACTGATTTAGTGGAACGATATGATGAGGCCTTCGTGATCTAATAAAATAATGATTATGATCTCTAATAAAGCCAAATTATGAAGTGTATTTCAGTGATGTATAAAGTAGAGAATATTCTGTTGATGAATTCGCAATATTCAAGTAATCGTCTAATTTTCATTTTGATATCTTGAAGAGGTGAAACATTATGTGCATCCCTCCAAAACTGTTTATGTATATTCTAATAAGTATTAAATTTTCTTGGTTCAGTACAACCAATTAGCCAGTTACAATTCTGGGTATGTATAGTCTGCCACAGACTATATAAAGGTTTCCAAGAAATAGTTTCCAACCCTACAAAGTGAAATCATTGTGGAAGTGCTTTACACCTGCATTCTTTCTAATGGCTTGAAGGGAAGTCTAGGAAAATGGCCAAGTATTGACCTGCTAACTAATCTCAGTAAACACTTTCCTCATGACTTTATGCTTCAAGTCTTATTTAATAGAACATTATGTTTATTTTGTAAATGTTATGTTCTTGTAGCAGATGATTTCACTACCCCTGGGCATCAGCACAATCTGGGAAGGTCTACTCTGGGTCCGTGCTCTTTGAAAGCAAGAACCTACTTTGAAGGCTTCTAGTGTAAGGGAGTGGATATCACAGCCAAAATTCCCATTTCCATTTCCATCATTGTTCATGAATGCATCCATCCATCCATCCTCTTCTGCTTATCCTGTTCAGGGTCGCGGGGAGGGCTGGAGCCTATCCCAGCTGTCATGTCCCCCTATGACATCTGGGATACATTTAACAAAGCTAAAATTAAAAGCCATATCATCATCAAAAAATAGCCAATAGAATCACCAGATGGAATTCATCATTTGTTCTCTGCAAGAACTGTTTATCCTCATGGAATCAAAGGGTGCTCAAATGTGTCTGGTTGATTTAGCCTGGACTGGAAACAGAACCAGAAAACATTCAGCACCAAAATGCTTTCCAATGGCTTCTGCATATTAATGTGCAGATACAGTATGTGTTTCTAGACATTTCACTGCACACAAGTCAAATTTATACTAGGCTGGGAAAGAAACACCTAATCTGCCGTGGTTGTGTCTGATAGTGCTACCTGTCTGTGAAGGAGCTAGATCCCAGCTCACTACTACCCAAAAAGTGGGAAGCTGGTAAGTAAATACACAGCAGCTGTGCCAATCAGCCATACCTGACACTGCTCCCTAAATTACCCTGTCCCACCTGCTGATAAGCAAAGACCACACCCCACTACTACAGGACCCCACTGGAGTTAAAATGATGAAAAGACTGGGGTGTTTATAAACTGACAGTTAATCTGTTTGAGGCTTATTTTTCATATTCACTTGGTGTTAATGACAATTCCAAACCTGCCGCTTAAGCTACTGGTTAAACAACTGAGAGGGGCAGAACTAAAATCTTAAACCTTAAATAATCTTAAATTAAGATGAAATGAGATCATAGAATAGAAGGTTCAAACAGATAAGAGGGAGATTTCCATCCATCCATCCATCCATCCATCCATCCATCCATCCATCCATCCATCCATCCATCCATCCATTTTCTTTTGCTTATCCAATTCAGAGCCTTTGGGGGAATTATGAATTTTATTTATTACCCTGTCCCCAGAGGGAGGAACTGGTATTGTTTTTGATACGTTTGTCTGTCTGTCTGTTAATAATATTACAGCAAAACTACCAGTCTGATTCATACCAAATTTGCACAAAAGATGGCCAGTGAGCCCTAGATCGCCTGATTAAACTTTTATCATAACTGGGTCAAGGTCAGAGGTCAGAGGTCAAGTTTTCTGAAAATCTTGTGAACACGATAGCTAATGAACAATGTCACCTAGGATATTCAAATTCACACCACAGATGCATCTACTATCTTGGCAATCTTTACCTCAAGGTAAAGGTCAAAGGAAAATTATGGGCATGGGCAATAAGACCGGTGATTTAATGGACAATGTTCAAATCAGCCTAAACGTCTGCTGTGGGCGGGGTTTGTTGTGCCTGGCGCCACTTGTTTATTTATTTATTTTTGTTCTTTGTATTTTGGGGGATTTATATGAACAAATCTTACACTGAGAAATATTTACACTTATGTACGTCCACTACCATGAATAAGCCAGCAGTTTAACATTTACGGTTGTCGGTGTTTTGTTGTTCTGGATATAAACTGATCCTGCAAACCTAACCTCCGGTCCTTTCTGAGTGTAAATACCTACTGTGGTGGATACACACAGTGCATTTCTGAACCTAGGTTGTACAGTTCCTTGGCTGTGTCATTACTGGTTTAAGCCAATGAGACCTGCAAGGAATACTGCAGCTGCACTGCCGAAGCTGCTTCTCACATTTTTTGGAGTAAAATATCATACCAACCCTGGTGGAGTAAATAATCTGGACAACATAAAGCTGTCTTTTTTATCAAGGCTGGAACAGCCAGTCATATCTCAATCATATATATGTCTGAAGTCTGGCAAAAAGCAATCCTCTCTCTCTCACTGGGAAACAGTTTTTTAATGTCTACAAAGTGATACATAAATGACAGCTGCGCCTCCTCGTACAATATTAAAATATAGCTGTGTCAGACCTGCTACTTCCTCTATTGTGACTCATAGACCTTCACTGCCGTCTGTTAGTATCATGCTGATAGGTTTATGGCCTATAACAAACAGCGCATTATATTTGGAAAAGATTGCGACAAGTTCATGTGATGCATATAAAATAGAAGGAAGGGCAAAGTTGACAGTTCACACCATGGGGTAGTACAAGTGATATTTTTTTCATTCTGTGGTCTTTTAAAAGCAGCAGTTGTTCTGTCCTGGGAAACATGAGGGGTCTACAGAGGTGATCACAAGAAAAATAAAAGCAATGTTTTAAAATAACATCATTTGTTAGATGTTGTGTCCACAGGGAAACAGCATAAAAATACCATCTTTATTTTTCCTCTTAATTCATGCTGCTGCTACTATAGCTTTTATTTTATTACTGCCTTGTAATTGTTAGTTTTGACTACTGTGACTGTTCCACAAAAAAGCTACATAGACTGACTCTGATAAACACTGAAGGTTTAATACTCTCTTAGTTGTTCCAGAGCCATGGCTTTACAGAAAAGATCTTCAAATGCTTCTATAAACACATTTCCAAGAGTGGTTTCTGGTTCAGATGGTGGCCAAGATTCCAGCACATCTTGAGGTAAAATCATTCGAAGTCATGGCCAGCATTGTCTCTTGTTTTTATACTCCCAAGCACACTCCCGCCATCCTACTAAGTCTCTCAATGTCAATTTTTTGTTTTTCTTAAACATTGTGTGCACAAAATGTTTAAGTTCCATTGCTTTTGTTTTTCTTCTGTCTTTGTGTGTGTGTGTGTGTGTGTGTGTGTGTGTGTGTGTGTGTGTGTGTGTGTGTGTGTGTGTGTGTGTGTGTGTGTGTGTGTGTGTGTGTGTGTGTGTGTGTCAGTGTTTTTCTCTGAATGCCAAAGTGTTCTTGTGCTAACCAGGATGTGCCTGTGCCATAACAAAACACTTCCCTGTTTATTTCTGCCCTAAAGTCAAATCATATGAGCGCTTCAGCAGCCCAAGTGCCCGCAAAATGACCTTCTGGTCAGCCCAAATGCCCTGTTGTTGGCCAATGTGCCAGTCTGTGGGAACCTGTGAAAAAAACAAAACCTATTTCTATACTTAATCCTGTGCACTTAGATGCCTTTCTTTTGCTTATTGCATCTAGGAGGTCTGACACAGATTGATAGACTTCACAGTTCTGTTTATAGTCTGTAATAAAGATGGCTATAGTGAGGTGGGATGTCACATGCAGCTTTTCTCTTTTCTTATTTCTAGACCAATAAATTTGATATAGGGAGTTCAGGGTACCGGTTGTTTCACATTGCCTGTCAAATAGAAATGTCAGTTCATTACACCCAGTGACTGCAGATAACAAATCTCTTATACAGTCATCAGTTACACCCACAAACCATGTTCAGTCTGACACTGCTTTTATTCTAACCCATAACCATGTAGGTGAGGATTCAATTTCATAGCCATTTTCCCCCACTGGACATCCTGAACCCAAAGTCCAAACATAAAACTGCTCGCAGGTCAATGCCTCCAGGGAAGACTGCTGCAAGACCAGCAACTACACAATATCTCTGTGTGAATACCATGCCTGGTTAATAACATGTGAACATTTTAAAATAAATCACAGTGCTCCTTTTCATAAAGAAATATAATTTTAAGATAAACTTGGCACAAAAAGTAAGGAAATTTGTGTTTGGTCAATAATTTCTTTGTTGTAACAATGCTTCTTGGCAGTAAATCTTATACTGTTGGAAAGCCTTTTTATTTTCCCTTGCTGCCAGATTTGTAAGGAAAATTCAGTTGTGGGTTGAGCAGCAGAGTTGAGTATGTGGACTGTGTGGATTTGTCAAATCTGTCAAACAGCTTGTTCTGTTGCTGACTCTCCCATATTGCTACAGTCTGGGACTGAACTCTATCCTCCAAGATAATAATGCTCTCCCCCACAGAGCGAAGTTTATCAGAAACTACCTCCAGAATTTGGGATTGGAGATGATGGAATGGCCTGCCTGCAATCTTGACCTCAACCCCATTGAACACTTGTGGGATCAGCTTGGGCGTGCTTTTTGCGCCACAGTGACCAACACAACTGCACTGGCTGAATTGCGACAAATGCTGGTTGAAGAATGCATTCCATTCCACAGCAGTGTGTGACCAAGCTAGTGACAAGCATGAGGAGGAGGTGCCAGGCTGTTGTGACCATTTATGGTTCTTCCACATGCTGCTGAGGCCCCTGTTTGTCAAATGAATAACTTGTTAAATTGCCAATATGTCTTGTTTCTTCAGACTCTGTATCATTGTAAGGTTTTCACCTTAAAATATAAAGCACCTTGAGGTGAGTGTTTGTTGTGATTTGGCTCTATATAAAATTCAATTCAGTTCAATGCAATCATCCAGTCCAATAAACAACAGCAAAAAGAGCCAATAAGCAGAGAAGATTTGGTAAGTTTTTCATGGGCACAACCCACATACTCAACTCTGCTGCTCAACCCACAAATGCATTTTCCTTATAAAGTGGTTCCATTTAAGGGGAAATAAACAGACTTTCCAGTGGTATAAGATTTATTGCCAAGAAGCTTTGTTGCAACAAAGAAATAATCATCCAAACACAAATTTCCTTACTTTTTGTGCTAAGTTTATAAGATGACAGATAAAATGAACGATTCTTGACACAAACAAACAAATCCTGAGAATAGAATTTAAAATACTTCTCCTCACAAGGTCTTGAATAATCAGGCCCCATCTTATCTCAAAGACCTTATAGTACCATATCACCCTAATAGAGCATTTCACTCTCAGACTCCTGGCTTACTTGTGGTTCCTAGGACACTTAAGAGTACAATGGGAGGCAGAGCCTTCAGTTTTCAGGGCCCTCTTCTGTGGAACCAACTCCCAGCTTGGATTCGGGAGACAGACACCCTCTCTATTTTAGGTTTAGGATTAGGTTTAAATCTTTCCTTTATGATCAAGCTTATAGTTAGGGCTGGATCAGGTGACCCTGAACCACCCCTTAGTTATGCTGCTATAGGCCTAGGCTGCTGGGGGGTTCCTATAATGCACTTTTCATTCACCTTATTTACTTTGTTTATACTCCATTCAGCATTTAATCATTAACTATTATTAATCTCTGGCTCTCTTCCACAGCATTTTATCCTGTCTCTCTCCCCTCAGCCCAACCGGTCACGGCAGATGACTCCCACAGCTTTCAGCCTCAGTCAGCTTCTTCCGTGTCAGCTACCCCACAGTCTCAATCAGAGTCCCAATCACATTATCATCAGTCTTCTCACCCCTGCCTCCATCCACGCCATCACTACCACACTCACCCAAGCAATCCCCAAAGCAGCCCCAGATGTCCAGAGAGACAGCTGTGTGCCCTGCACCGCAGCCCCAGCCTGAGGATCCCACTCAGTCCGAGCCACCAGGGATCAAGAAAGGGACTTTCGCCAGGTCCCCTGTGGGTCTTGTCTCTCCGCCGCTGCTCGGAGCGCGGTTGGCCTTCTGTCTGGTCACGTCGCCCCCGCTGGCACTGCGGTAGGCCCCTGAACTGTCTGTATTCTGCTGTGGTTTTCCCATCAGACCCCTTTGAACTGTTTTGCCTCGTCACCTGTGTTGTGTTTGGACTGTTTTTCCAGCCTGGTGATGCCGCGTTTTGTTTCTTTCTTGTTTTTGTTTGGCCCTTCTTGTTTTAGTTGCCTCGTGCCCTCTATCCTGGTCTCCCGCCTCCCACCTCCCGCCCGAGTCTGGTTTTTGTTTTCTTGTGGGGTCTGTCAGGAGCTGGACCTTGAGGGGTGGGTACTGTCATGGTCCTGGGCTGGTGGCCAGTGTTTTATGTGTTTGTTACTTCCTGTCTTATTTTGGTAGTGTCTTGGTCCTGTGCTTTAGGTTTAGTTTTGCTTCCTCTTGTCTCATAAGCGTTATTGTGTTCAGCTGTGCTCCCTGCTGTTTCCACTTCCCTCGTTATTCCCTGGTGTTTTTAAGTCTTGTGTTTCCTCTGCTTGTTGTTGATGTCATGTTGGAGTGCCCGTGTGTTTTTGTCAAGCCTTGTTTTGTTTTTGGATTACGTTCTATGATTGGCTCCCAGGAGGATTTTGTTTTGTGCTCACCTCAATAAACACTTTTAAGTTATGTCTGTTTCCAGAGTCCTGCATCTGGGTCCATCTCCGCCTGTCACACCGCCCGACATGACATTTTAGCTTTATTATGCTAATTTTTGACAAAGGAACTGCATCAACCAGACACTCCACAGAAGCCCAGAGTTACTTTAAATATCAGAATTATCTGGAAATCATATTGTCACGGTGCGGGAGCTGACCGTGTGGCATGTGTGTGTGTGTGTGTGTGTGTGTGTGGAGATGAGGACCCAAAAGCAGGCAGTCTTAAATAACAAAAAGGTGAGCCTTTATTGTGGCTGAACACAAAGCAGCAAACAAACCAAGGTAAATGTACAAACTGAATTAAACCTAAATGAGGAGATATAACTAGGAGCACAGCAAACACAGGAGCAGAACACAGCCAACAATCTAACAAGTGACAAGAGGAAGACAGAGACAATAAATACACAGAGGGGAGAAGGGAAACAGCTGGGGCAGAACAGGTGAACAAAATGAGACTCAGGGAAGTAAAGCAAAACACAAAGCACAGGGGACAGGGGGTGGCAAAATAAAACAGGAAGTGAGAAGATAGGGAACAAACGCAAACTTGGCAACGCACACAGAGAACACAGACTAGACACAACATGGGGAGACAGACACAGGACTTCAAACAAAAAGGAGGGAACACTGAGGGAAAAACACAGGGAGAAGAAAACCAAACACTAAAACTAAGAACAAGAACAAGAAACTAAAACCAGGAATCTTAAAAGGAAACAACTAAACTTCAGAAGTTCAGTAAAAAAAATCAATGGATCAGACACCCAGGACCATGACACATATCTTGTCATTTCAGGACTGAGGATAATATAAGCAGACAGAGGTTTGAAGCACTTTTACATACACACAGAGTACTCTACAGCCTGGTAACATGGAAACAGAAAATTCAAATAAAATGTTACATTGAAACATATGAGTAGGAGATTTAATTTGCCCAAATAACAGGACATACAACAGGACTCTTCACCAGCAATTCTCTCAGATGAAAATTATCTTCAGATCCCCAGTGTAGGCCAGTCCCAAAACATGGACAAAACCCAGTACGTTATTAACAGCGTGATGATACCTTTGTTTTGTACAATGTTAGAAGCACTGCACATCATCCTCAGTAAGAGTACAGAGGCTGTGCATATTTTTTGCAGCATAAAGACGTTAAAATCAGTCCTCCAAATAACTCCAAACTGAGTTACCGTTTATGCTCTTGAATGTAAAGAGCAGCATGCAAATAAGACAAGGATGAGAACATGTAATGATGCCAGTCTCCTGGATTTCCAATCTATATTGACAAAAAATACAGGTTTCATTGACTATACACAATGTGGTAGTTGAGCTCTTATACTTTTTTGACCAGTTGTCAATATGCTCCAGAGCTTCTTTCAGCTGCTCCCTTTAGGGGTTACCACAGCGACCCCTAAAGGGAGCCTCCCGGGCCCTGACGAATCTGGTATGGCAATCTTACACATGTTTCATTTGAAAAAGATTTTATGCCGGATGCCCTTCCTGATGCAATCCTCCCATTTATCTGAGCTTGGGACAGGCACTAGAAGTACATTGACTTCCCATGGCTGGTTTGCTAATTTACTCCAAATGTACTCCATTCAGACAAAGGTTTGGATTCAAGTTAAAAGTGGACATATAGGATGAATTGTTGTCATGTTGTCACTTGTTGGCAGGGTAGTCTGAATCTGATGGAAACTCCTATAATGACAAAAGAATCCTCAAAAACAGTTAAATGTGAAGTTTATCCCTCAAAGCTGAGGTGAAGTCTAGTTTGTTCCTCTAACTTCAGGTTGTGATTTTCTCTGCGCTTACATGTTTTTTAGTCTACAGTTTTGCTGATAATTGGTATGTAAACTTAACAAAAGAGAGAGAGAGAGCACTATATACTTATCAGTTATCCAACAGAATATTTTCCCGTTGAGTCACTGGTGTTGACATGCTTTTGAAACAGAGAGCTGCAAAGATGAGACGGGGGGGGTGGCAGTCCTGATTCAGTCATGCTGCTGCATTATGGTCACCTGCAAGAAGACTGTGCAAAATATATGGAATTATTAACAATATTATGATCAACTGCCTTAGAAGGAACAACATACAGTATATTATTAAAGCATCATGTTATTTCTCTCAAAAATCAAGACTGCTTTGTAACCTAGATAAAAGTCCTCATTACAAAAATGAAACAAATGTTGATATGATGTAACAGCAGTAGACACTGTAAAAACCCAATGCTGTAAAATCTCACTGGAAAATGTACCTGAAATATGAACAACTTAAATATAATGTCAAAATACTGACCTACAGGTAACCCACCTCAGCCCGACGGAGACAGCTTTGATATGAAGTCTTATTTTGTTTTAGTGGATAGCAGCCATCTTATCTAGAATTTGCACTTGCAAGCATATCATTGCCAAAGTGGGGAACTGATCATGTGAATATTCTGCCAAGAAAGGCAGCCAAGAACACTATGAGAAAGTTTTCAGTCTTCTCAGTAATTTATCTTTAGTTAATACTGCATAGCTGCCACAGCTAATGATGGATTGTTTATTTTCTTTGTTTTTATTTTTGAAACAGCAGCAATGTTATTGCTAATTTTATTTGGTGTGATTGTTGCGAAGCCAACAATATGCTACAATGTTGTACAGAGGTTCCAAAAGTTTTCCAGCTAATTAGCCCTGCTCCATTTGTCATCGAAACACTGAAACAGCCTCTCAGTTGTGCAACACATGCTTGTATTGTTTTTGGACATACACACATACACTATAGTGTTCAAAGGTGTTCGCTCACCCATCCAAGTCATTGAATTCAGGTGTTCCAATCACCTCCAAGGCCACAGGTGTATCAAACCAAGCACCTAGTTGTGCAGACTGCTTCTACAATCTTTTGTGAAAGAATGGGCAGCTCGGTGAATTCCAGCTCGCCAAGTATATAGTTTGGTGGGGGGGGGGGGGATTATGGAGTCAGGCTGTATTTCAGGAGTTTGGCTCGGCCCCTTAGTTCTCTTAATGCTTCAGCATACCAAGACATTTTGGACAATTTCATGCTCCCAACTTTGTGAGAATAGTTTGGGTATGGCCCCTTCTGGTTCCAACATGACTGTGGACCTGTGCACAAAGCAGGTCCATAAAGACATGGATGAGTGAGTTTGGTGTGAAATAACCTGATTGGCCTGCACAGAGTCCTGACATCAACACCTTTGCAATGAATTAGAGCGAAGACTGTGAGCCAGGCCTTTTTGTCCAACATCAGTGGCTGCCCTCACAAATGTGATTCTGGAAGAATGGTCAAAATTTCCAATAAACAGGCACCGGGGTGGCTCACAGGTTGAGCAGACGACCACATACATATGCCGCATAGCGGTGCGGGCGGTGCAGGCTCAAGTCCCGGCCTGTTGCCATTTCCTGTCTCCTCCCCAATATCTCCCTCCCAATCTCCACCATTAATAAAAGCTGCTGTGACCAAAAAGTTAAAAAAAAAAATCCAATAAACACACTCCTAAAGCTTCCTGCCATTATTAAACCCTATGGCTTAAGAATGGTATATCACTGAAGTTTATATGCATGTGAAGACAGAGTGAAAACTTTTGCAAATATAGTTTATGTTTTACCATTTTTGATTTATAGATTTGTTGCAACAACGACAAAAACGTCTCATTTCAGCAGGTGGAATGCTGGGAGCTAGAGTGAACTAATTAACAGAGAAATTTTCTCTTTAGCCTGCTGTTGAGGCCACATTTTCCACTCCACAGGCATAATTTTAATCACAAAATTAAAGGAAAATTCCTCTTCTTTCAAAGAATGTCTTCGTCAAAGCAGATGGACTTGAAATATTTTCTCTGTAGGCTTTGAGTGAGAAGAGAGCCATCTAACTACCTCATATAGACAATTATGATTTGAGCAATGATTTTTTTTTTCTTTTTTTAAGAAAAGCAGAAACTACATCTTTTTCTTAATCACTCCTGTGACCACATTTCACATTTTTAACACTGGGAACAAACAAGACAGTGAAGGAAGGTGAAACTAAAATTCAGAAAATCAAAGACTACAAACATGGTGAACCCAAACAGAATCCTGACAAGTTACAAACCCAAAATACTGTAAATAACCCCTTCTCAAAGAAATCACAAACCCACGTAACTCAAAACTCTGGGTCCAAGCCCGAGGGATCATGACACAAATATGCAAATCCATCCACCAAGGTGCAGCCAAGAGTACCTCCTTCTTCTCTGCCTCCGTTGTTCCGCTGATGCCACATTGTACATTTTGTCATTTCCAAAAATAACAGGAAGTCACAGGAAATTCCATTTTCCCTCTGAAATAAATGAAACATATTTGTGTGGCATACGTAGAAAACAGTTAACCTAAAATATGAGCACAGAAAAAAAACCTGCAGCAAAATAGCACCAACAAGTATTTACTCACTGGTGCTCTCTTATACAGTATTTTGCACAAGTGTTTTGTTACTGTATTGTGCAAAAGGTTTTACTTTAGTCAGTCCTCTTAGTTCTCCTGTAGAACTAAATCCAAGACACAAGAGACTATCAAAATAAGGAAGGAAATAACTAACACTAAGACCAGGACTAAGACACAGAGATAGAAGATAAACAATACGGCGATCTGACTGACTTAACACAGGATATACAAAGGACTAAACACAGAGACGAGACTAGGACAGAATGGAAATACAAAAGGGAATTAACAACCTATCAACTAAATCAAGCAGGGAACTAAAGGCACAGAAAACAGAAAGAGAGACATAACTGAATGAGAAGACAAGACAACTAAACGGGGAACCAGACAGCAGTGGGGACAGGACACAGAGACAAGACAGACACGGGGACACTAACAGGGTAAACAGAAAGTATTACATAACCAAGAAGCATGGACTCAACTGGGACAAAAGGCTCTGGGTGCTAGATAGTGTTAGGGAGTAAAAATATTAGTCAGCAGGAAGTATCAAGTTCCTGCTTCCTTCTCCCAGTATCCCCATGCTTTCCCCTGCTCTTTTAAATTGTGTTCATCACGGAAACGTTTTGGGAGATAGAGACAGTAGAAACCTTGATCTGAAAGTTTAGAGGGAATATTGATGCCTCAGGTGAATCGCACAGATTTTCGAGGAGATGCGATTTTTTTTTTTTTTTTTTTTTTAATTTTGCTGTATGTGGAGTCTAGGCTGTTTTTTACTACTTTTGATTTTACCTTTATTTTTCACCTTAAAAACACTTTACTTTTGGTCAGTCACACATGTGAGGTTTTACAGAAAAACCTCACGTGTGACTGTACAGTTATTTTTTCATTTTGTCGTTCAGTATTAACAGATTAGACCTAAAATCACACAAAAACATAAAATCTGAATAGAAAAAAGTTAGATTTTTTTTTACTGTGAAAGCAACTAACATGTTCAATGAACAACTTTTATAACTTAAAACACATAAATGAGTTTTAATTTTCAAAAACTTAAGTACAAATTTAGCAAACAACAAAGTTATATACAACTGTAAACATTAAAATGTAGGCAGTGCTTCAGGTGTTTTTTTGTACAACTATTTACAGAAAAATCAGGTGTTACAATAAGATGCCAGACAAGCCTTATCTATCCATGAAGCCTGATAATACACAGCAAATAGTTAAACTGCAGGAATGCCTTAAAGACATAAAGGCCTGGATGACCTCTAATTTCCTGTTTCTAAATTGTACTTGGCCCTACAAATCTTAGAAACACAGTATCTAATCAGACTCCAGTTCTGCTGGAGGTTTCTTCCTGTTAAAAGGGAGTTTTTCCTTCCCACTGTCTCCAAGTGCTTGTTCATAAGAGGTCATTTTGACATTCCAAACACGCTAAAAATCTTTCAAATCTCTTAAATTTCAAAACTTGCTATCAATTTGCCCTCTTTCGCCCCATCACTCTCACAACTTTCACCTGTTCCTCACCAACCAAATGCCACATGTTTTCATATCATTTTTTGGATTGGTTGATGTGGTGCATTTTTTTGAACCAATATAATAAAAATAATAATACAGTGCTCAAGCTAGTGGTACATGTCTTTGTGAAAACAATAGTGAAACTGTCCTCAGGAAGTGTGCCAAATTTCACAACTTTTGAACAGATGGTTCTAGGGGCTGCTCATTGGAGAGGAAAAAAGTTGATATAATAATATAAGAATATAATGATATAAGAAACCTGCAATCACTATGGGTGCCCGCAGCTTTGCTGCTTAGTGCTCAGTAACAAAACCGACACAGAATGCAACAACCCTGGGTCCAAGACCCAAGGTCCGTGACAAAAGTGTACCCATTTCATGGATTTTATTTGTCTTTTGTAAAATTGGTGCTGCGTCGGAAGCATCAGCCGTTACAGTGCAGTGCTAGAACTCTAGTTCTAGTACTGCACTGTAACTATTTGTACTTGCATAAAACAACAAGAACTTTTCAAGTATATGTTTTAGTATAAGCTTTAAACCACTACGGTCTACAACAGAACAAAATAGGTCCTCTTTTTTAACCTACTGTATAATGTTAACTTTCATTACCTGTTTGTGGTTGCGTGGTAATCACAACAAGTTGGTCTCCATACCAAGACATGGTATCACAGTCAAAGCAGCTTTTGGGGAAGGTTTGGGAATTTGGGGTTGTGACCCTGTGCAACTAACTCACTGTTTTCTAAATTACAGGTCTTTGACAAGTCAGAAGTGAAAAAAGTTTTCCAGTATTCCTTCTTTCTTCAAGAACCGAAACAATCGGTTACCTCTGTTTGATTTTTAATATTTAACAGAAACCATGAGAACTACTTTTATCTTTATCATGCACACATACACATTAATATACCAATCAGCATGATTCTTGAAGACCTAAGGGTGGGTATGAATCAAAGGAGCACTAAAAAAGGCTTTTATTGTGAAAGAGCTGCAGGTTTCTCACTCTCTCGCTCTCTTTCTTGCTTTTGGAGACATTGCAGGTAAAGCACAAGCCTTTTCACAAATACACTGTACGCAGTGTACATCTGTTTTCTCTTAGCAGGAAATACATTTTTTTGTTTTGTAGCTTCATGAAAAAGTGTTTTACATTTTTTATAATCACATAGTTCCAGGAAGACAGAGGAATGTAAATTATACTATAGAGATAGGCAGCATATGTGTTATAGCACCTAATGTCAACTCATCTACTGAGTTGTTCGCTACACTAAAAGACAGTAATTACAGATCACAGAGTATGTGATCTGTAATTAGTGGTTCACAAATGACAGTAAGTTGGCATCCCCCAGTGCTGGTTGTAGCAGAGGCACACCTGACCATCAGCACAGATGTTATACATCAAACATGACTGTGAAAGATATTTTTGGACTTGAGTGAATTTCTGTAAAACCGCAGCAGCAGTTACTGGACTGATGAGAAAAAGACTAGTGAAACGAGGTGAACCTGTTCTTCTTATTTCGCTCTTTCACTGGACTGGCTGTGCTTCTTTAATGATATATGGTGCCTCTGAGAGATCAACCTGTTTTAGTTTGTTGCTTCAACATATCTTGGTGCAGCTGTCTTTATATATGGCAGCTGGAAGAGGAAAAATTCAACCCCAAGGATGAAAAAGAGTAAATGGAAAAAAAAGTGCTTGTGATGAAGGATATAAAATATAAAGTGCTTTGCATATAATTTCCATTTGATTTACAGTACCGGTCAAAAGTTTGGACACAGTGAGTGTGTTCAGACTTTCTCTGTCTATACTATATACTACTATTCTTATAAACAAGAAACAAGGAGCTTTTGTTCTGGTATCAGATTCTTTGGTACTGAGCTGATGGCTCCTAAGGGGTTGTTGACTAAATCACATGCACAAGTTCTTACAAGCTTCAGTATCTGACGAAAACCACTCTCCCATCATAATCTTTTCATCCGTGCATTTCCACAACTTTAAATCTTCCTGAATACATAATAGCAATAGTCACACACAATGTTTTATCAAAACTCTGTCCTTGGCACTCGGTGTTCGATAGTGATAGGGAGTAAAAATATTAGTCAACATGAGGACAACTGTCAGGTTCCTACTTCCTTCTCCAAGTATCCCCATGGTTTTCCCGGCTCTTTTATATTGTGTTCATCACGGAAATGTTTTGGGAGACAGAAACAGTAGACACCTTGTTCTGAAAGTTTAGAGGGGATATTGATGTCTCCTGGGCACCAAATAGTCAAAACATTCTAATATTACAATCATGGTTTTGTGGGTGGAAATGGTGTTTTGGCTAAAAAAGGAAAAAACAAATTTTAGGTTTGTTAGGTTTCTTTCAGAACATGTTCTATTTTCTATACTTATGACATCTTGGGCAACATCTTTTAACATTTTATATATATATATATATTTTTTTAATTTATTAAATAAGTTTGATGCTTGAGAGTTTCATTTCATTGACTTAACTGATTAATCTCGATTCTTTGATCCGCAGGAAACTGTCACTGCGTCAGTCAGGGTTACGAACCTCAAAACAATCTTTAATTGATTACCTCATTTTTCATTCTCATCTTAAAAACCACGCTGAGCGATACTGTCTAATTATTTTCTTAGGCCACATAAATGACAAGTAATTTTCAATTAACCACCAAAAGAAAATGGTGGGTTTGTCAAGAAGATGTTTTCACATGCCTGTCAGGCAAAAATTGCTTTCTGTAATCACAACAGACATTTATACAAAATGGGAAAAATCAATGTGTGATAACGAATGGATCTTTCGTGGGAGCTAATGCTTTGAGCAAGCTAAATTAGAGATTTGGTTTCAGTGTGTTAGCCATTTGAGTCTTCAAGAGAGGTCTGTGGTGCTTGTGTTATGAGAAATGATTGGGGGAGCTACTAAATGGCAGAACATTCAGGATCAAACCTGTTCTTTTTGTTTGTTTTTTTTAATGGTGTTAAGACATTTACATGACAAGTTTTGCAAAAACCTACTGCTTGTCCAAAACCGCGTGGCAGTTGCTGCACTGTACAAGAGCACATGTACGTGCTGAGTTCTTCTCATCAGTTAAGATAATGTGCGACAGCAGATCGTTTACAGGTTGTGACATTTCATGTGCTTGTCATTTCAAAAATTTCAGTCTGCGGTGATTTTGTGGTTCAAGCACCTGCTGTATGACTAAACACACAGCTGCATCAAAAATATATCTACATGTACTTCACCACTATGAACACGTGCTGTTTGTTATAAATACATACTAGGCAGTGGCTTTGTCTAAGTGATACACTCAGTGAGCCAAAGTACATATGTTCATCAACTGTGAGCTAACTTAATCCCCGTTTTTGAGTCATTATTAATTACCTGCGTGCTTAGCAAACATATCAGATTTCATGGCAGTATTTTCAAAGGGTTGGCACAGGCACTTATGGACACAGCTTGCTTGCACAGGTTCACCAAATCTGACACAAGTCTGTAAGAGGGTTTGGATCTGTGTGTTGGGGTTATTTGCATGTAGCAGCCATATTTCTCAGGAAATGTGAAGCAGTGCAATGTGAAGTCTAATTATGCAGATTATAGGATATAAATGCACAAATTTCAATCAGTTTATATTCAGATTATTTGAGTGGCATTTCACAGTGTGTATGTGTGTGTGTGTGTGTGTATATATATATACACACACACACACACATACACATTGTGAAATGCCACTCAAATAATCTGAATTTAAATCTATGAAATAATTCCACAATGGCAAAGGTGGTGGCCAACTTCACCTGGATAAATAGATTTATTTCAGCAAACATTTTAAGCAGTCTTTATCAGATTTGGCTAGGGATTATATACATGCACTTCTTATGGCCCAATGTCCATTGAAATAAATTTCCATAGTGCTTTAGACTTTCCACAGACATTTCAAAATGGCTCGAGGAAGCTTCCAGAAGGACTTCCCTTTGCGTTCTTTTGGACATTTAATAATAGTGTTTCAAACATTTAATACAAGTTGGCAAAATTCATACAGTATGCTTATTTGATGTGAACACAGTGGTAGATAATTATGAATCAATTATTAATTTAGTGAGAAAGAAAGAAAGAAAGAAAGAAAGAAAGAAAGAAAGAAAGAAAGAAAGAAAGAAAGAAAGAAAGAAAGAAAGAAAGAAAGAAAGAAAGAAAGGGGAGCCTATAGAGATTCTCAAAGCGAATGCACAACAGACCACGATTCTGCTCACTGAACCCACCGGACAGGACAGGTTTATTAAAAAACAAAAACAAACAAACAAAAACAGTTTACAGAGTAAACTTAATGTACTTAATGAGGATGGAATAGTTGCTTTCAGTCAAAATGGCGCTGCCACTTGCTTTTAAATGCCCTGTCACTTCTCATCCGAGGAAGGGACATCTGGGAGAAAAAGAAAATTAACCGTTTGTGACATGGATGCGACAGCCAATGAACGCCCAGGCCACTTCAGGGAGTGTGTGTGTATGTTAAATATGGTGTTTGATAAGGATATACAGCGTATACAGTCTAGACTGATTGCCCTCTGAGTTCGCTGTGTGTGTGTGTGTGTGTGTGTGTGTGTGTGTGTGTGTGTGTGTGTGTCTGTCTGTCTGTGTGTGTGTGTGTGTGTGTGTGTGTGTGTGTGTGTGTGTGTGTGTGTTTGACAGTGTAAGTCATGTGTTGTCTGGGAGGACAGGAAAAGAATCAATGTGGGCCATTGTGAGAGTTTCTTTAATCAACTATATATTGTCCGGTGGAAAAGAAATACACAAACGAATACAGATGTGTGAAGATTTAGAAGGAAAACTAAACTATAAAAGTCTCAGAGCTGAAATACTGAATGTACTAGTGGTGTACAGTCATTTGCTTATACTGCTCATCTGATTTAAAAAAAAAAAAAAAAAAAAAGATTATGTACATCTGCCGATCTGGCCTCCATTCATTCGTAAAAATGTAAAATCATAGGATCATGGAGGCTACACTGATGATAACGATATACAGCGTATACAGACTGATTGCTCTCTGAGTTCGCTGTGTGTGTGTGTGTGTGTGTGTGTGTGTGTGTGTGTGTGTGTGTGTGTGTGTGTGTGTGTGTGTGTGTGTGTGTGTGTGTGTGTTGGGAAGCACACAGCATGTCACAAACACCTCCCTCTTTCACTGTACCGTGTGAGTAATAGGCTCCACCAGTGGCTCCTATAAACATGTTGTTGACGCCAAAGCCAGTCAGAGATACCTGGTCGGCCTGCACCGTCCCCTCTGGCGCCCGGCAGGAGAACAGCATGTTAGCAGACAGGCAACGGCTGCTGCTGTTGCGAGCTGAACTGAGCATCTGTGCCTCTAAAGACTTCTAAGTGCGTCCTGATCAGATCCCACGGTCAACTTCCCACAACTCCGACGCGCTAGGGGAGCAGACAAGAGCTACCTTAATCATTAAGGCACCGGCTCACCTTCACGGGTAAACCCATGGAATGATAACTATGGAATACCACTGGATACTTCTCTCTGTGTTTTTACAGCTAACCTTCCATCCAGGTAAGACTGAGCTTTTTGCATTTGAGACAACTGTTGCTGTTCAATTTTGAACAAAGAAAGGCTCGAGTCTGTTTTAATGTCTAGCCAAGTATGACAAAGATAATTTGCGTAGCGTGAACTGTAATGCTGCACTTGCGTCGCATCGCGATTTTACCATACTTTTCTTTGTTCTATGAACTGGAGTAGTCAGATCTGAAGAGTCCTCAACGAGACAGCCCGAAGTCAGAGAAACCTAATGAGGAAAGTGGATACTATAGCTGACGATCTGGGCGCTGGAGCTACTTTAATATTTTATGTTATACTCGGAAAACAGGGCGTCATTCATTAAAAAAAAAAAAAAAAAAAAAAAAGTAATCAAACGGTAAACTGGGATGCTGAACAAAATGCAGGTGAGTGAGATGCAAAAGAGACTTCTTGATCATGTTATGCACGATGAAGGCAACAATTAGTTTTCCTCGAGCCGCGCATAATCGTCAGTGTAGAAATTTATTGCTCTCTCCTGATTCACAGGAAGCATGCAAAATGAGCATCTGTAGCAGAACTGCATTTATGCGTAATTTCTCACCTTTTTAGATAAATACTGTCACGTGTGTGACTTTTAACATTGAGCAGTATAAAACATTTCCCCTGCGGTTTGTTGTGCTTTGATCTGGGGATGAATATCAAAAACACATTGCAACTGTTACGGCTTGGCATCATCTTCAAAGTCCAACAGGAGAGGTCAATCACGCATAAACATCTAATCATATTTTTATTACCTTTTAAAATACTCCATGTCGGTTGCGATATTTATGTTGTGATTCCATTTTTAGGTGACTTTAAACGGGCTGGTGTGCACGATGTCATTGATGATTAACTTTTTTTCTTTTCGTTTTTTTTTTTTTAAATCTTGTCGGGAAATAGCGTTTGGGATTTTCCCAAACATACCTTTATGGAAATTTATGGAAAACTGACATTGGCCGCGCGTTTTTACAAAAGCGGTGAACCGCGGGTGTTGCTGTTTAACTTTGCGCTCCTTTGCGCACATGATGCGCCTGCAGACCCTCTTGGCGCTCAAGTGGACTTCCATCTGATTGACAGCATGACAGTATATGAAGCGCCCATCGGGGACCGCTGATGTTCAGGCCAGTTTCATCAGGGACATCGAAGGACTGCTGCATTTCCAGGGAGCGTGCACAGGCTTACCTGGCATGTGACGCAATACGGCACGCGGTGAAGTTTGCCATTAGCCCTTTTGCGCACAGTGTAGACCTAATTAACTTTTACCATGGTTTGTTGTGCGTTTGTGTGCTATAATAAACCAGATCCACTAGATAAACACACTGAAAATTCTGTTACGTTGAATATCACATCACATGTAAATTAATAGTTGCTACCCGTATTTAGCGCCTCCTTTCCATGCTGATATCTAAAGCTTTATGTTATACGCCTTCAAATTCAGGGCAGTGTTGGTATGATTAACAGTCTAAACACGATGCCTTTGTATACTGATGCATTTTATACTAAAGTGCATTTTACCATATGGCCTTGTCCCATACCCTTCTCACAGTAGTGTCTTTCTATATGGCCTGTTAGCGACAGACTGAATTTCTGCATAGTGTTTATTCATTTACATATTACATCTAAGTATGAATTTGGAGGATGAAAGGAATACATCTATGCACGAAACCCTGTTTCTCATTGCTGTTGTATTGCTGCTGCAGCCACAGTCCTATGGTGTTTATCACAAATGGCTTCAATAAAGACAGTGGTGTTTTCTCAGGGAACAAAAACATTACTCAAGCGATTCAATCTTTCCCCACCTGTTTTCAGTTGGTGCAGCAGATTAAGACTCTGGGTTACAACCCCCCACCCCCACCCTTACCCCCCCCCCCCCTTACCCCCCTTTAAATATAGACCATGTTACACATTTGTTTCATTTTATACCATGACTGGTAAAAACGCACGAGGTGTTTCGCGTGTCCTCATATGCCACCTCTTTACCCAGCAGTTTGCTTTATGACTTTATGACTCATAGTATAGTTTACATATTCTATAGCTGTTTTACTTACATCACTGATGTAGATAAACCTTTAACAATGTAGTTTCCAACCTGGGGGTCTGGATGCATCAAAGAGCCCTATTGTTAATCCAAGCAGTATGTATGTTATTGTAATTTTTTTTCTTTTGTTTTTTACTGGTGAAAATCTATTTCTTGGTCTCCTAACATCCTTCAAAAATAATCAGTCAGGGACTGACAACTAACTCTTTGGCTGCAAAGAGCCTCTCCACAGCCCTTGTTGAGAGGCCGTGAATAAAATTTGTGTTGGTCCGAGGAATCACAAGCCGTAAATGTTGAGCGCAACTAAATTAACTGAAGAATTTTTACACATGAAGTTGCTGTTAAGTGTTTGTCCCTGTTAGTCAATTTGGGAATGATGGTGCACATAAATCCTTTGTTTTGAAATTTGATGTGGACAATCCTTATGTTTACCTTTGCATCAGGGATTTTATCCCTAAGCTCTTGTATTGCATGGGAAGCTTGTAGGGCTATAGAAGTTGGCACATCTTGACTTCACAGTGCTGAGAATGTTTCACTCCTGTAGCATAGTGTTTGTCAAATTAAACAATCTTTAAATGCAGGGACTGTCAGGCCTTAAAGTTCACACGAGTCCTTGAGCAATCTGCCCTTGATTGTGCACTTTCTTGCATTTTCATATGTACGATATGCATTTGAAAATCTTTTCTTTCCCTTTAAAGGTGACACAAAGCCCACCATCACCCCTGCTGCGTCCCACCTCGTCGTTCAGCTCAACGAACCTTTCAAATTGCACTGCCAAGGTGAGAACAGGACACAGTGGAAGCGGGAGAGGTCAAAGGCGCTGGTAGCAAAAGAGATCAATGGGATGTGGACATTTGAAATTCCCAGGGCTCAACCTACTCACATGGGCCGCTATATCTGCCAGGAAGAGGGTTCCAAGGAACAAGCCTCCATCTACGTCTATGTGAAAGGTAGCTAGATGTTTTTGGGTGATTAAACGCATGAGACTGTGTAGTCATTTTGTGTGAGAGAAAGAGAAATGAAGGTAGATGCAGGCTGCAGGGAAAAGCAGACAAAATCTATGTGTGTGGGTGTATTTGCAGAAGAAGGTGTTTGTGACTTTGCCCTGGACAGGTACAGTAGCTACCAGTGCTATTTATTGAGTGTATGACTGAGTTTTACTGTATTTCTCCTTCTACATGACCCAACATCCCATTGGCCCAAAGCCATCACTGCAGGCTCATACCATGTGCTAATCATTCACTCCACAATCTGTTCATCTACCTTTGAGGCAACAAGCAGCAGCTACTTTGTAGATGATATTTAGCAATAATAAACAGTATTTTGTTTGCTAATGAACTTCAAGATATGTTAGTTGTTATAAGTATATCTTGATAACACAGCCAACTCATTGTGTTGGCAGATCATCCTGCTTTCTTGTGAATTCTCATGAAAGAAGTGATTTAAAGGGAACATCTATAGATTGATAGTCTTTCAAATTTTAGCCCTGGTTGACTGGTTGTTTTGGCAAAACAACTGTGGTTTCCATGGTAATGGCAACGTTTTGTTTAAGACTGTATATCCCAGGTTTCACAGGGCACAAGTAATCCTTCTCTGTGTGGCCAGTTAAGACTGAGTTCATATATTTTCTCACACTTGCTGTTTAAAAATGAACAACATTTAGTTTTTTTTTTGTTTTTTTTTTATGTTGTATCATTAAAAAACTAATAAAAAGTTTTTACACTGCCAAGTTGTGGCAGCTGGCATGTTGATGAAAGCAAAACAGAGCAAGTGCAATAAAACAGACAAAGTAAATTATGACCAACATAAAGCACTGGATTTAAATATGCACTTAAGTCTCTGTCCTCCTTTTTTCTTATGCAGTGTTTTATCAGCACTTTAATGAAGAAAAGCACCTCTAGTTATTTATCGTTAACAGTGGATAGGAAAACGCATTCATTATTATTTTGTTTTGCTGAATTCTAGGGAATTTAACATACAGAATAACCTGACTAATAAGATTACAAGAAACAAGAAAACATGCTCGATTACTTTTATGCACTGATTTCTATAAAATCCCAGTGCAGTTTGAGTCAAGCTCGGCAATGGTGGAATATGCCACCAAAACAAACGCTGCAGACCAAGCGCACACCCCAAACCATCATCAACCCAAATCCCGTAGTAGCTTCAGCCTTCTCCAGCACAACAATGCACCACAGAAACAGCTCAGCCCAAGTCATTGAGGCAGCACCCACAGAGCTGACATCCCAAGAGGACCTATTTCAATGAAATTAGACCTGTTTCATGGTTGGACCTGAAGAATATTAAGCATGTAGCTTTAATGCTGTGGTTGATCAGTGGATATATAAAAACAGAAAGGACTATTAGAACAAAATACATTGTTCTGCACTCTTATTAGTATCAGTTTTATTTGGCAGAGGCATATGTAGCATTAGATCCCCATTATTGTGGCAAAAAGTTCAAATAACAATATACTGTTAAAAAGTTTCAATAACTTTGTGTGTAGCCCTACTTGCACCTTTCATCCTACCTTTGCAATTTAAATTTTTTTTTTTGTCAGATTCTGGAAATCCCTTCAGAAAAATAAAGCTGAATAAGGTTGTTGCACATGAGGGAGAAACGGCTTACTTCCCCTGCCTGGCGACTGATCCAGATCTGGAGAATCTGCACCTGGAAAAATGCAACACTGAAACTCTGGCCCCTGGTCTCCAGATCTCTGCAAGCCTGGAGCATGGTATTTACCTTTACAACACACAAAAGGCCTACAGTGGTTGCTACGTGTGTACAGGAACACTTGCAGAAAAGGACGTCAGATCAGAGAAATTCGCCCTACAAGTTGTACCAGGTAAAATGGTGTGGGTGTACAACGTGTGTGTGTGTGTGTGTGTGTGTGTGTGTGTGTGTGTGTGTGTGTGTGTGTGTGTGTGTGTGTGTGTGTGTGTGTGTGTGTGGAGTGTGGTGGTGGTGGTGGTGGTGGTGGGCAGTATTTCTACCAAAGGCAATGATCTGACATGAGGTTTATGTATCTTGTAGTACCTATTGCGCCTCCTGTGGTTGAGCTGCAACCATCCACAAGAGTGATTCTGACCCGGGGTGAGAGATTCTCCCTCTTCTGCAACACCACTAATGCCAACAGAGAAATCAACATCACGTGGGTCACCCCACCTGGCTCGGTGAGACCCTTCTGCCTTGTCTTCGCTGTTTTGCTGTCGGTGGAAGATTCAACTACTTCACTTTTTGAATTACATGAAAATTCTGCATTTGTTGCTTCAAGTGAGCTGCTACAATTAATGGTGCCCCAAAATGAGTACAATCTAAGGGAAATTAAATCAAGGTACTTCCAGTATTGGTGAATCTTTCACTGAGAGCAGAGCCTTGTCCTTGTGTCTTCCTGTTGTCTGTCTTTAAAAAGTCCATGCTGTCTAAGCTTCAGGTTCTTGGCTGTATAAAACATTACCTTGCGGTGTACCTTGCGGTGTACCTTGTGGCTACCATAGGTGTGTGTGCTTGCATGCAGGTGGCTGTGTGTATGCGTCAGTATGTGCTTGGTGATTGATAGACATGCAGACAGCGTTAATCTCTAGAGATCTCTGGGCGTTGACAGGGTGCCGTCTGGTATCCACAGCAACCAGCAAAGGTTGGCAGTTCTACAGAATCCCTGATGGAAAAATACGGCAATAGGCACAGAACCACGCTGCAGATCGATGCAGTACGGCCAGAAGATGCTGGGAGTTACAAATGTGAGGTTAAGAATAGAAAAGGGACCAGCACCAAGTCAGTGTGGCTCGATGTGTATGGTGAGTAACTGATGGAATTTACTTGTATTTAAAGCTGGACATGAACTTAATTGTTATTGAATTCACCCAACCAGTCTCAGCCCCTCACAGGTGACAATGATGTTTCTTGATATTTAATTATTCTGCCCACAAAATTGGTGTATCAATAAATTTTCAGTTTTTTAAACAAAGAATTAAAGGCGATATAGTGTGCTAATATTTGTATTCTTGGACCATACTAGTGCAGCTTTGTATGATTCACACTTGAAAAAAAATCATTATTAATCTTATACTGGACCTTAATGCAGTCCAAAAGAAATGTTTTAGCTCCCTTTCCCCTCCATTTAATCCAGTTTTCTTCTGACTGCCTCTCACAAAAAGATTTGAACATCAGGTCGTTGCTTCTACACGCACAGCCACAGTTGTGTGCCTTAAATGATGATATTAAGGATATCCTGTCTCACTGATATCAAACAGATTCAAGAGTCAAAAGAAAGAGTCTGAAGTTGGGCCTTTTGCTCACTTGGTAATACTTTTACATGTGCCCTATTTGATACTTTTGCCCTGTTTTATATAAGCATCCACCACTGTAACAGTGTAGATATGACAGAAAATAAGGAAGAGCATAATAGGTTCCCTTTAGAAGAATTGTTTTACGGCACAGTTTATTTGCATTCTTGTCAAGAGTTTAATGGGAACATAGATTTCACTGTGAACATTAAACATTAGCTAGGTTAAGCAAATTGTAATTAAGGGAACAAGATAGCATTCACAGTATATTGTTACTTCCACTTTCTTTAAAGACCATAATAAGTGATGGCACCAACATTGTATACAAAGTAACATCTGTACACTAGCAGCACTTACAGTCACATTTTATGGTTAACAGATTATTCCCGAAACAGCCACTGATTACCTGGCATTGGGTAATGATGATATACAATTCAGATCATGTACCAGATAACAGAACTTAAATCACCACTAACCATACAGTATATAGAGTGGTATTAATATTCTCATCCAACAAGAAGAAAATAAACAGTCTGTTGTCACGCTTCTGCTGCTCTTTGGAACCTTAAATTGAATTTCCAGATATAAGGGTGGGGTTGTATTGATCTTCTCATCAAACTCCGTACCAGAAAGTAAAAAAAAAAACAAAAAGAAAACATGTTTCCCAAAATGTCAACCCTGTGCTCTAAGTTACACAAACAGTATGTGAGGTGTTTCAGTATCCTAACCCTATGGACTGCATGTTTTCTGTGACTCTTGATTTACCCTAGTCTCTAGGACAGTACTAGCTAAATAATTCAGTACACATGGACTTTATTCTTATCTACAAATTTGACAACAATATCTCAACTCCTTATTTTTCAGAAAGAGGATTCATCGACTTAATCCCCACCGACAACCGGACCTTTCATGTCCGTTCAGGCGAGAGTTTGTCCCTGAAAGTTAACATAGTGGCTTATCCAAAGCCTCACATCTCCTGGAGCTTTAAGGGCCACGAGCTGAGAAACACAAGTGACCATGTCATCACCACACACAGTGATCAATACAGGTGTGACAGCACACAAGCACACAGTTGCTATGTTCTACCTAAATACTGCAAAGATGAAGATATTTATCACATTTAGCCAGGTGTAATTCAGGTGGAACTTTGGTTTAGCTGCAGGTCAAAGTCTCTTTAAAAATGCAGCTGAAACAGTAAATAAAGTCCTGGGGTTTTCGTGTGAAACAGTAGCTGTCAGACTGTCTCGGGAAATAAAACCATAATTTATCTGGAGTGTAACGTACATGCTGCAGACAGAAATGTACAATATTATGCAATCCTGCATGCCTCCCACCCTCAAAATTTCTTTTAGGAGCGAGTAGGATGCAACCCAGAGACAGTACAAAAGAGAGACACGGCACTCAAAGAAATCAAAATTTCCAATAAATGGGAAAATTCTGCTGCAGTAAAGATGGTGATAGGAGTATTTCTTTTTGAGTGAAAAAATCTTTAAAAACTTATTTTGGGGCAAAGTCAAAACAAATGATACCAGCAACTAGAAAAGAATGTATTACTGCAGTTGACACAACAATAGATAGATGAAAAAAAGAATGAAAAGATTTAATGCTTGTCTATTAATATTTTTCATATGCACACTGCAGATGCACATCAAAGTGCAGAAAACAAAAAAAAAAATATAAAACAATATAAAATGCAAATATCTGAACATTTTGTGTTTTGCTCAGATGCTGGCTGAATGAGAA
This sequence comes from Archocentrus centrarchus, assembly GCF_007364275.1. Taxonomy (NCBI): domain Eukaryota; kingdom Metazoa; phylum Chordata; class Actinopteri; order Cichliformes; family Cichlidae; genus Archocentrus; species Archocentrus centrarchus. The sequence goes on along the minus strand of NC_044349.1, from coordinate 28,731,800 downwards.
TCAGCTCTTTTCTGCTGTTGGCACTGTTAATAAAACATGAATAAAAACATGTTGTCACATTTGAAAATCCGTGAATGCACTCATGCTAAAAGCATATTTTATGTTTAGCTACATCAGTGAGCTGAGGCTAGTGCGGCTGAAAATGTCAGAGGGTGGAGTTTACACCTTTCAAGCCTCCAACAGCGATGCATCAGCAAATCAGACATTCACCGTCTTTGTGATCAGTAAGTTGTGTCTCACACTTTTAGAAAGGTTTCATGTTCCCTTAAGCCACATAGCCACATTAACCTTCTGTCACTGATGTAGTGTATTTTACACTTACTTTGTATGGAGTGAAGTCCAGCTCTCCACCCTCACCACACCTTGCAAATACACCTTGCTAATGCTTAAACCAATATTTTTTCTGCTTGTTATTTAGTGAATACCGAACACATTCTGACATTAACTTGTGTTTGTCAGGTAAACCAGAAATTGTATCAATTGACGGTCCAGTGAATGGACAGGTACGCTGTGTGGCTGAGGGGTTCCCTGCTCCCCAGATCACCTGGTACTACTGTGAGCAGCCGTATGTCAGGTGAGATTTTTAAAGATTCTAAAAAAAAAAATCTTTATATTTAATATATTTTATAGTTACCAACACGAAAACATATTTTCTACCAGAACAGTAACTTCTCATAAGATGTTCATCTTTGCTTTTCTCGCTGTTTTTAGTGGGCAGGGCTACATCTTGAAACATCATGTCATAAATCCCTGCACCAGTCCATGTTTAACAGTGACAGCTGGTGGAGCACTGCCAGTCAAATCTGACCAATGAGGTGTCAAGCAATACGTTTTTACAAAAAAAAAAATAACTAGAGATTTTCAGTTCTTGTGCTGAGTGATGTGATTTGGTTGAACTCAAATTGTTTCAACTGGCACAAATTAGAAATAAAATGGATGCGGTCCCACCAGGGACAAAGTACACAGTGATAAATATAAAATGATTGCTTAATTGGTAATACAGATCAAAGGGAAATAATAATTAGCAGAGACAGAATACAGTGGTATGTGGTGCACTTTAGGATTAATTACTAATTACTTTTGCTGGAAACTCACATTAGCCAGATCGGTCATCTGTCTCATAAACTTACTAAACAAAGGAAAACCTGCCAAACCAAAATCAATAGCAGCTCTGTGATTCGCATCTAGCAAACAAACTGCTCCAACGCCATCCAATTTTTTTATTTATGTCTGCAAAAAAAAATCTGGTTGTTTTTGCAAAAGTAATGAGGCATGCATCTGTGAATTTATCTGCAGATGTAAAGCGTATTTGCAGGAAACCTTGGTTAATTAACTTTTTTAAATATGAGGATTTTCGTTTTGCATTTATGTAAATTCTCGGTGGTATTTTGGCTCTGTGTTTGCACACATCACTAACAATTTATTCCACAGTTTGACATCTCCGTTTTATTTGGAGTTTCATCTCCATATTCAAACTTCTACAAGGGCCCTAAAGGTCACACTAAAGATATATTGGATACAGTTGGATACAGTCAGGAATGATGATGAAGGTGGAATGTGAGATTGTGGGATTTGACAGGGCTGACTTGTGATTGGTTGACTGTGATAAGATGACCCCCCCATGTGACAGGGGATTGAGAGGAATTGATTTGTGATTGGTAGGGAATACAACTGGACAGGGTTTATCTCGTGTCAAACGTAAAGTGTACTGAAGGAGGAGCCCCAGGTTGCCGTAGCAACACCATTCCTAAGCAGCTGGGCCAATGAATCATTGCTGATAATTCAAACTTTATCCAGTCATTTTTTTAAATTGTTGTCAAATCCACTTAACGTTTACTGCACGCACACTCACTACAGGCACCTAAATGTATATGCAGAAGCAGGAAGTAACGTGATCTAAGTCAGCCTATCACCAGAGAGCGCTTGGATAACAGCTGCTCTTTTTAGGGCAGTGCTGTGATAGGCTAATTTTAAATATTTCATCATGTTTTATGAGCACAAAAGGATATCACAAAAGGCTACACTAACTGCTGCTGGTACATTAAAAAAGAAATACATATTTCTGTGATTATTGTGTAAAGTTATGTTATGTGGAAGTGTTTTAATGACTAAGGAAAGCATTCAGAGAATGAGATACAGAGAAGAGATACTAGACAAGAGACATCTGTTGGATAGCTTGATGATCCCATCAACCCTTTTGTCAACAATGTATAATCTTCTGCCTTCAGGTGCTCCCAGCAGGTAAATGCCACCCAGGAGGAGCTCAATGTCATCACCATCACACTGGTCAGTCCCATGTTCGGGAAGACAGAGGTGGAGAGTCGGGTGAACATCAGCAGAGCACAGTTTAATACCCTGGAATGCGTGGCTACAGTGGAGGGAGAGCAAGCCTACACACTCTTCTCTATTAGTGGTGAGTTGAATTTACTGGCATACATGCACAAATAAGCAGGTGGTCTAAATACGGGTCGTGTGGAATTAAAGGAGGTGTTGGTACCTGTCAGTTCACATTTTGTTGCTCAGTATTAAAGTACAACAACACAGGACCGAGGTTTAAAAATGTCTTCAATTTTTTTTTGGAATGTAAATCTTTGTCCATATGACAAAGAAAGTTACTAGAGTAATGTCACTAACGTGGGAAACTGTGCCTGTGACTCAGTGTTATCTTAGCAGGTCTGCCCCTCAGTGAACGCCACATGGGATAATTCCTCAGCTCAAAATATTTACCAGAAACATGACTTTGGCAGGGATTAACCCTTAAATTCAGTCCTACTAGATGCTGTTCATCTGTGATCTGTTAGGTAAACATTAGTAGAGAGATACCACCGACACGATTGGCTCCGATATGTTATCACCTACAGATAGCATTTGGTTAGTCAATTGTTTATTTCATGACCTCAAATCCACTTTTTTTGTATAACGGCCTCCCCATCTGCTCTACAGTGTCCTGAAAGTAGTGGGAGTGTGAGAGCTGAGTTGTCCTTAAATGAGCCTGGAAGCTTGGGTATATGCAGGACACGGGGGGCTAACTGTGGCTACAGCGGGTATGTGGGCGAGCATTATGAGGAAGGCGAGTGTTTGCGGCCAGACAGGACAGGCCTTTAGGAGCGTGTGCCCAGGATTTTTGTGCTTCACAGAGTAACAGCAGACCAGACGGAGGCGCTGAGACGGTGGAGCACAGTAGGAGTCCTGGCGATGCTGGGCATTGTGGGGCTGTGGGAGGCTTGGAGGTGTCAGTGAGCTGCAGCAGAGAACACGCAGAGCTTTAGAAACCACTGACAGGTTTACAGGGGATTAGTTCCTGCAGACTCTGCATTCTCAGATTTGAAGTGGAGAGAAAGCTTCTTATCGCTAAAGAGCTTATTACACCCCACTGTACAGAGGAGCAAAACAATAAGGCATCACAACCAGCCAGACACAAAGGAACAGAACACTGATTACATATAATTACTCACAGCACAGCTGCAAAAAGGACAACAGTGCAGTTAAAAAAAAAAATCTAAAAACAAAGGGGATTTAAGCAATTAACAGAACAAAGCACACAATTTTAAAACAAAGAATAAAAGCAGAGAACCCTACAGTGCGTATTCTTGTATAATTGGATTAGTTTGCTGTTATTTGATCAAAGTGGGCTTCACTGGCGTCTTAGACTTCTCCTGCTTACCTTAATGCCTCCTTGTCAATGTCATTTCAAATGTAAACATGACAAACCTTGAAAAGATTCCTTGATTTCCTTGATTCAAACATGATTCTTTCCATCTCTCTGCAGAAAAAAGAGTTCCACATGATTTGTTCACCCCTCTGCTGATTGGCTCCATTTCGGCAGCAGGCATCCTGTGCCTCATCCTTATCATGTTGTTCTACAAGTACATGCAGGTAAAATGGCACTGTGCTTTTTCTGCATGGCACGCCCTCTTTGAATACATTTTTAAACAAGTGAATAAAAAGAGCAGAGAAATCCCATCAGTTCATTTGTAACTCTAAACTGTATTTTGATATCCTTTTCTCTCTTTGTCTACTTCAGAAACCCAAATACCAGATTCAGTGGAAAGTTATTGGAAATGACTATGTGGACATTGACCCCACCCAGCTACCATACGATGACCAGTGGGAGTTTCCACGAAACAACTTGCGCTTTGGTGAGCATCCTGAACCCATTTACCAAAATCTGCGCTGGGTTCTGGATCTAGACCACCATAATTACATTAATCCATAATTTCTGACACACTCTGGCACTAAAATTTACGTCCTGGATGTCATGCCTTAGGTGTAAATCACTGTAGGAGCAGGATGATATGAAGATAAATGGGGGGCTTGCCTGTGTAATAAAGCCTAATAGTCCAGTGGGTATGACATCATCGTTGCCACCCTCAGGCTAGTTCCCACTGATTGACAGCCACTCTGTTTTCTGTATGGACAGAGCATTAGGGGTTTAACCATGTCTGTGGTCTTTATTTACTAACCAGTTCCACAGCTCATTGATGATGAAACCCCACTCCCTCACTGCAAACACAATATTGTTGACATATTCTGGGTGTTTTCAACAAACCTCCTTGAACAGGATCCTGCACGTCCTGGTGCCTACGTATACAGCCTGGGGGTTAAAACTGATGTTGTCCTAGGAACACTACCGTGGAGCCTGTTTGTCAGAGAAAAAAACAGGATGGGGATTAACGGTTTTGTTTCTGTCTTCATGTTATTAGGGAAAACTCTGGGATCTGGTGCATTTGGAAAAGTGGTGGAAGCCACTGCATATGGACTCTCCAAAGCAGATTCAGTCATGACTGTGGCTGTGAAAATGCTCAAATGTAAGTGCTGTCAACACACATGCAAATAAAATGGAACAAGTACTGTGTAGCTATTTTGACTATGTGATAAATGTGCACAATAGCTTCATGCTGTCAAGAAATTCTAATGAAAACCTAATTTGCCTGCAGATCCTCGAACACAGAGAGCTATTATGAGGATATTTTTATTTGGTGGTTTGCAGACCGTTGCCATATTAAAAATAATCAACAGACTCCTTTTATTTCCTTTACCCCTCAGCAACCATGTATTTTTAAGCACGCAAATACAAGATCACAATATGTAAGCACAGTTTAACCTGAGTTTAGCTTCAGTTTACTCTTAATCCTTTAGTAAATGATTGCATTGCATATTTTTATTTCCGCAGCTAGCGCTCATGCCACAGAGAAAGAGGCACTGATGTCAGAGCTGAAAGTCCTCAGTTACTTGGGAAACCACATTAATATTGTCAACCTGCTGGGAGCCTGCACTGTTGGAGGTGAGGCAACCATTTTCTCCTGCATCATCATTTAAGACTGGAATAAGACTGCAAACTTCATAAATTCATTTTCAAGTCTGGGTGCCAGACTTAGTTTAAAAAAAATATTTTTTTTGTACTGCAGGTCCTACACTGGTGATCACAGAGTACTGCTGCTTCGGAGATCTTCTTAATTTTCTACGCAGAAAGAGAGACTCCTGCATCTGCTTTAAGCTTGAGGACGACTACTACAACCGCAACGTCATGCAGCAGAGAGTCACAGATGGGTCAGGTTCTTTTTTATCTTTGAAGAGTGGTTTATTGTACGAGGGAACGACAGTACTAGTGTTTACTATCCAGAACGTGCGTAGGAGGAAGTTATTTGGACAGCAGCATGCTTATGTGTGGCTGTATTCAGCTGAGACCAGACTGCTCCTTTCCTCTTCACAGCGACAGCTTGAATAGCTATATGACCATGAAGCCTTCTGTTGCTGGCAACCCACTGGTCAGCTCATCCACTGAGAAGAGAAATTCGCTACGCAAAGGCAAGCCAGCCAGCCATTCATCAAATTTCCCCTGTCTTTTATCACACATCAAGGTGGTTGAATCAGCACATCAGAAAAATAATCTTTATTTTGTTTGCCCTCTCAGGCGGTCCCTACGTTGAAGCAGACACAGAGAACGAGATGTTTGCCGATGACGGTCTGTCCCTGGACACCGAAGATCTCCTCAGCTTCTCGTACCAAGTTGCCAAAGGCATGGAATTCTTAGCCTCGAAAAATGTGAGTATCCTTTTGATGCAGATGTGTTTTTTATTACAGTCCACATAAAGCAACATTACATATGTGCTCTGACTTTGTCACTCATAGAAAAAAATGTCACATTAACCGTCTTGTGATCTCCTGGTAGTCCTTCATGAAAGTCAGACGGGTACCCTTCTAGGACATGCTAGAAATGGTCATGTTGCTTATATATGATCAGTATTTCCCATCAGTTTTCCTCATAACTATGCTGCAATTTTTATATCCAGTCATAGCCGAAGACAAATGATAGTCCACATTTGTTTTGCAATTTATTTTCTGACATGTAGAAAATTTTCTTTGCATGGACTTTAACAGCTACCAAATTAGATTTCTGGGTAAAACAGAAAAAAAAAAACTCTGCTGCCTGATAATCTGACCTTTTTAACATGGAGCGTGGATCATGTTTCCACAGCTAGTAAACAGATCCAAAATGGATGTTGGAGTAAGCTACTGAAAAATTCATTGGTTATGGAGACAAAGATACTGAGGCCAGCGTGCTCATGTATCAGTGTCAGTGGGTGTGTGTTACAGACGGAAGCGTGGAAGCTCAGGACCAAAGAGCATTTGAAAAAGCGCCTCATTCATGACTAATTTTATGTGATTAACTGTTAATGTATGTAACATGTATCATCGGGTTGTATAGGTAATGATGCATTTGTTTTTCAGTGTATTCACAGAGACCTGGCTGCCAGAAATATCCTACTCACTGAAGGAAGGGTGGCAAAAATCTGTGATTTTGGCCTCGCCCGAGACATCACCACAGATTCTAATTATGTTGTCAAAGGCAATGTAAGTCTGCGCTTACTGCATGACACACAAGGATACACTATTAGATGCACTATACATCTTTTAGTTTCCTGGTTTGGAATTGGCTAAGACTGTTAAGTAATTGATGAGTTTGTTGGCGATCATCTGCTTAGTTCATTATCATTCAGAGCTACCATACCAGCAAAGCTCATCTTTAGAAACTGTTCTAATTCCCTAAAAAGTCAATTTTAGCTTTAATAATATTTCAAAAACAGATATTCAATAGCAAACTACGCACAGAGTTTCATCTGACTTCACTAAGAAACCAGCTGAAGGAAGACCTTCACTTCTCCTAGAAAATCATCAGCAGGAAAGTCTAGACTTTAGACTTTACCAGAAGTTTTAATTGCTCTTAAATCAGTTTTAAATTGAGGCTTCTGTCAGTAGCAATACAGCCCAATTTATTACTAGTTTAAAACTAGCTTGCTAGTATGAGCTCTACTTTTGTAATGGATGTATAAAAAACACGTTGCAGCCAAATCCAGAAAACTGCAAGTTTTTGTTCTTGCAGTTCTCAAATTGTAAAACGAGAAGTTCGTTTGCCTTTCCACAGTTCCTGATATGTAAATTTAGGGGTTACCTAATGCACCTGTTTACTAGACAAACTTTTGTTTTTGAGTAGCTTGCATGCATTTCCCCGAAACTTCGTGTCTGATCGTATCTGTCTTTGGAAAACTACTAGTGCATATAATTTGCATTTTACAAAAGAATCTCTTAGTGTTGAAGTTAATGTATTTAAATGTTTTCCTTGTTGCAACACTGGCCTCAGTTGGTCTTTATTCAAAGCTGTTAGACTGCTGCAAATACAGTACTTTATTTATTTATTTTTTTTTAAAACTTACAGTTGCTTGGTATTTTAGTAGTATTTCTGACTGACCTCTAACCCAGAATGATTTGTCCATGCTTGAAAGCTGATAAACTCACTATAAATTGCTCAGTTTGTGAGGTATGAGCCTCACAAATTTATGCTTAGCTCTAGGTGTTTTTAGGGACCCTAGGCAAATACTTTGTGCGTACTTCATCTAGGCTGTTCATTTATCAGTCTTCAGTTGCACATTTTTTGATCCCAACTACAGTAAATTAAAAAAAAAAAAAAAAAAAAAAAACAGTCCCAGGAGCAGGTTTCACATTGTAATTTATTGCAACTTGCCATCTATTCATTTTTTCTTTCAGGCTCGTCTACCAGTGAAGTGGATGTCTCCAGAAAGTATCTTTGAGTGTGTGTATACATTCGAGAGTGACGTGTGGTCATATGGCATTTTGCTTTGGGAAATCTTCTCACTGGGTATGTCTCTCCGTCCACTTTATGTGTGTTTGTCTGGCTGTCTGTGTGTTTTCATAAGTGTATAATGTAACCGAATATCTCTGCTGGACATAGGAAACAGTCCTTATCCTGGTATGCCGGTGGATGCCAAGTTCTACAAACTAATAAAAGAAGGATACAGAATGGATGCCCCAGAGTTTGCGCCCAATGAAATGTGAGTTTTTCTTGAACTGAAATATGGATCATCAAAAGGAGTGATGGTTTGGTTGAGTAGATGGAGGTGGTGTGACTAGGAAAGAGTGTAATGAGGAGGATATGAATAGCAGCTTTCTTTCTTCCTGTTGCACTTGGCTTTTCACGAGAATAACTAAAGACGAGCATGTGTTAAACCTCTCAGATGGTAGTGAGAACAGAAAAAAAATACGCACAAAAGAAACAGGATGTAATAACTGTACACAAATAAAACTGTATGTTTGTTTGCTGCTGTGCAGGTATCAGATTATGAGGTGTTGCTGGGATGCTGACCCCTTCAACAGACCCCCCTTCAGGAAGGTCGTGGAAAGGATTGAACAGCAGCTTTCAGATGCCACTAAGCATGTAGGTTTCTACACTTCAGTGTTGTTTTCTTTCATCACGCAAGGCAACATTCCTAGGAAATAATGTCCCATGAATACCTCACAGGCCACTTTTGATAGTCTGCCAATTTTTAAGTTTGGCATTGATTGACATTTGTTCCAGTGCATGGAGTAGTAAACTGATCTGGTGACAGATTTGTGATGGCCTTAATTACAAATTGTGATGAAAATAAACATGAGACTGATCAAATTAGAAATAGCAAGAATATTTGAAAAGGACAAGATAGGTTGGAGATGTGTTGCAAAGTGGCTTGCAGAGGTGCTACATACTGGCTGAAGCAGCTTAAACAGCACATCACATATGAGGAAGCGCTGTAATTTCATTACAGTACTGATGATGTTTGTTTTGGCTCTGGATAAAAGCTCTTTGGTTTTGGTCTGAAATGATAAATGACAGAACAACTTAACTACAAGATAAACAAATTGTGCAGATGAGATAACCACTGACATTTCAGTGACATGTCTGAAGATGAAAACAACACTGCCCAGTATTGACCCTCACTGATTTTCCTCCGCCTCTCTCTTTCTCCGTATCTTCAGATTTATCTGAACTTCAGCTCCATTCTTCCTATTATGCCTCGTGCGAGGGAGGAGCCGAATTCTCAGAGCTCACCGTTTCACTCAGCCGGCAGTAACAGCACTCCAACCCAGCCCTTACTGGTCCAACACGAGGTCTTCCTGGAGGGAACAGCCCTCTCAGCCCAGTGGGTGTGAGGCCCCACCTGACCTGTCTGGCTGCCTCATAAAGTGCCTGTAATGATCCGCCACAAACCATCCAACCACTTCACCTGTTCCCCAACCTGGTACCAGCAGCATTTCTTGTCACATGTTGCAGACAGAAGGCTTTCATCTTTGCCGCTGTTGCTGCCAACTACAGGGAGGACACTTGGACTAATGTTCCCCTGCTCACAGAGAAGAGCTGTTATCACACCAGGGAGAGTTGAGGGACATCAACTGTTACTCTAAAACTGTCATTATGTAACACATTATTACACTGTAATCTGTTTTGTTCTGTTTTGTTTTTTCCAGTGATTTTATTCCTACACATTTCATAAAGGTTGTTTTTCATTTTGTTTTTCATTTTTGTTTGTTATGGGTTTTTTTCTCTTATCTTTTTCCTCCCTCTCCCTATATATATATATATATATATATATATATATATATATATATATATATATATATATATATATATATATATATATATATATATATATATATATATATATATATATATATATACACACACATATATAAAGGGAGGGAGGAAGAGAGAGTTTCTGTGTATTGGAGTTTTATTTCTTCTTTGTTATGTGTTTTGTGATTCTCTGTTGTTTTATCTGTCAAATTTATGTAGCATTTCTATTGTGGTTGGCTGTTGCAGTTATTGGAGGAAAGAAGCACTCAAGGCACTTGAACTTCACGTCATTCCACATACTAATTAATGCCGCTTTTAATCTTTTTGTTATTCTGTTATCATCAGTATTATGGCCATCTGTTCAGATCTATTTTACACGAAGGAGATACTTTTCAGGGGCCAATTGAAATTGAGATATTAAGATGCTGGAATATAAGCTATTAGATGGCATGGTCTGCCATGCTTAGAGTCCATAAGTGCTTCAAGTTGATTAGGAGATACATATTTGCTCTTTTGTATGTTGGAGGTCATTCCTAGAGAGTAAATACCTGTCTTTGCTGGACCTTATTGACACATTACCATAAATCAGCACTTATTCTTTACACACAGTTGTCTTCAGAGATACGGTACGCTAGCTTTTCGTTCATGCGATTTTTCACTGTGTAAGTGTATATAGATGTAGGTAATAATGCTTCATGATGAGACGTCAGATCAGTCTTTACAAAGAAGATGATCTCTGAAGTCTGAAAGTCTTCATCTTAGTTTTGTTACATAAGCTGGTCATTTTTGACAGCTGCATTGCTGGAATTCTCCTGTAAAAGTGTAAATAATTGTTAGGGTCAATATAGTTCCTCTCCAGCCACATCCAGTGTATGATATTTGTTTACAAGCATGAAACAGGTACTGCCATTTCTGCGCTGTGTTTCACCTTCTACCCCTTCACAAAGACAAAGAAATAGAAAGGCAGTTGTTTCCACCCCGTGCTAGCACCGTAGTTCTGTATTACAGTACAGTGGTTAAAGTCATGTGAAATGCCATTAAGTGGACTGCAGTATTCCCTGAGGTGACAAGCAAGAGGAAAACACAGGGTCTTCAAGGCTCTAAGTCCAGATATTGACACTGGGTACAGAATTCAGCGTGTCAGTCATCTCATTGTTCTCTGGCCAGTAGCTGGTTTCCCAGCAGTCCCTCTCGTCTTTGTATCCAGCTGTTTCCTCCATCAGAATCGGGACTTTCAGCACCTCTCAGCCAGTAGTCTGTATCAGTCCAGACTTTTATGAAACCCCCTCTTCCTTGTGGTGGATGTTGTTATGAGGAGCACCCAGAAAGTGTCCTGTTTGAGTGTGTGAACATGTGTGCTTTGTTGTGTGTTTGTGTGTGCGCGTGTGCGTGTGTGTCTGCATGTCAAGAGGTGCCACTACTAAAGAGTCATCGAGTTATTAAGGCTTCAGAAACCCCACAGTCTTACTGCTCTGTCTTTTTGTAAATATGAATGTGCATATATTTTAAAGTAAAGTTGATGCTTTTGAAGATGTCTATCTTGATGAGAATATGGTACAGAATTTTATTATGGTGTATTTTGTGTGCGCACAGACCTCCTACTGTAGATTCAACATGAGCAACTGCTTGTATCTTTGTCAGCACTGCAACTTTTCACTCTGGCTAATTTTGGCTAATTCATCATCTCAGTCAGTTTTGCCAGTTCACTTGGTAACTGCCAAAAGCTGAACTGCTCCTTATGGTCATATGTGATCATCAGAAAATCAATACCAGTATATTTGATACTAAATTCTACAACCAGGAAGGAGATGTCTCAGAGTAATACAGATTATTTGTAATTGCATTGCCCCCTTCTCATTTAAGAGCTTTTATTGCATTTTACTGCATATTTACTAAAAGCTTTATTAGAGTTATTGTGTAAATTTGATGTGTTGCTATTACACGTGTCTGTGTAAATAAAATTTGTGTATATTGAATTCCCAATTAAACTTTTTGGTACTTTTTTTGCATCTTTGCTCCCACAACTCAACACACTATATAGTTTGGGCTACTGTGACTCTCAAATCCTGTATGGAAATCTTCGTATTAAGTCATTACATATTTCTACATATTATATGGTTCTCTGCCACGTGGGTGGGGACGAATCCTCACTGCAAGTTGTCCCCGCTGGCTGCTGTCACAAGTGATTTAAATAAGCTCTACTTCACTGTAAAATTGAGGTTAACTGGGTTTCAGTTTTGCCAAATTCAGTTACGGAGGATACGGTATCTGATATTTTTACCATTCTTCCTGCCGTATTTTAAATCTTTTGGCTTGAGCCCAGAAAAGGACATCTGGTCATGAGGGGAAAGCCACGAGGAGGACAGCAGCACTTGAAGCAGCTCCTCAGACAGACCCGGTGCAGAAAGATGCGGGGGCAGAGTCCATTGTTTCAGGATCTAGCTGATAAGAGACTGGCAGGAAATCCCACCATTGAAGCAAAGAAGTTTGTTAGTCAGACTTTAGGAAGTTTTAGAGAAAAAAGGAAATAAAGGCTAAGATGAATCTTAGAAGAATCACAGCAATTAGGCCACTGGTAAAAATGAAAATCTCCAGCACATTTCCTGCAGCATAAAACAAGACATGTTAAATTCATACAAATAAGTATTACCTAAGTGTGTTTATCTTAACCTCAGGATTGCACTTTAATGCAAACAACAGTCACAGAATCAGCTGGTTTTCTCTTTACAAAAGGGTGCAAACTTATGGAAATGTATAAATCTTTGAAAAAAAAAACTCAACAACACAACATTAATGTTTAGGCTCATAGGTTTCCTCAAGGCTCAACAGATGCAAACTCCTCTGAAGACTGTGGCAACTGTGACGGTCAAACTTTTGTTAGACTATCATTAACAATGATCTTTGCACTGCAGTTCTTTTTCTAAAAAAGAAAAAAACTAAAACTAAATCAGATAAAATCATCATTCACGTTTTAATAATTCTCTTTTTTGCTCAGATGGATATACAAATGATATGTTTGCTCATAAAATATAAGAAACACATCAAAGCATGTTCATGTAAGCCATGTGTTTGGTGCAAGAAGTTCCCTGTTAATATTTTGTGCCTGCAGTTGCTCAACGCATTGCGGTTTCTTGCTGTGGCTGTAAATTTGATAAGCATGTCACTTTCCTTCATATGCTGTTTGTGGTAAATCTGGCAGTTTAATAAGAAAACCTCCAGTGTGTTTTCAAGCTTATGTTGAGAAGGAAACATAAAGACTAAAGTGGAGTGTGGCCAGTACAAAGACTCAGTGCTGTTTCTCAGGAGATAAACAAGGATAACAGTCTTTTTTTTTTTTTTTTAGATTTCCAGAAAGTAAATTTTGTTGCAATACCCAGTAACAAAACTGTTTCCACTATCTGTGAACTTGCCTAATCACGATCATATTTTCAGAAAGAAACATTCAGTAATAACCCCCCAGGGCCCCGACTAAATGACCTCCTTGACCACAGGGTCTTTACTCAGCATCATGTGATGCTTTATGCCTTACCATGTGATGCGCTTTCTTTTCTTCAGTGAGCTACTATGTAACAGAGATAACATCAAGTCTTCACTTAGAAAAAGGGTTGCCTTGATGTATACCACAGCTCATTCCCATACCCACAAGACTCCCATGACTTGAGTGAGGAGCTAAGTACTTCACAAGAGTCCTTCAATAATGTCATATAAGGCCATTTGTTTTAAGATACTTCTCAAAATAAACTGCACAAATTAACCAACATTATAAGCCTCTAAATTGTTTTGATTGCTCATATTTAGCAGTTAACGGATTTGTTTTTTTGAAAATGGAAAGGGGTGCAGCATATGGGTAATTTTTCGGGTCACCGCCACTTCCCATATTTGCTCAAGCTGCTCAGGAAACATGCACCTCTCTGTGCACCCTGTCAGGGCTGAGGAGGGGGTGCTGCTGTGGCCTGCCTGCCAGAAGCTCTGAGATACACAGACCACAGGGGGGGGTGGGCAGAGCTGGATGGGTGAGGAGGACTGTGTGTATGTATGCATTTGTGTGTGTGTGTCTGTGGGTATGGGTAAATTTTTATCTAAGGTACACTGCACTTCCTCATGTGTTCGGAGTGAACCTTCTGTTCCTATAACTGTGTATCAGGTCATTAACAGGCAACTCCCAGGCAGAAGGGCTCAGGGCCCCAGCAGATGGCTTCCATTACTCTGTTGTAAATATAAAAACAGTGAGCAAATTTCAAGGACACCTTTGTTTAATTTGTAGTATTTTATAGCGTTTTTCTCATAACAGATGTACAATTATTTAATTAAATTGATTGAATGCGTAAACATGAGAAGATATTCTACCTTATAAAGTCAGAAGACCTCTCTAATGAACATGTTAGGCTTTATTTGCTTTGCCTCTAAAAATACATGTTATGGTTTTTATAGGAGATTGAATGCCAGACTGTTTCCTGACCAGGATCAGTACCTTCCTGGGGCCATGTTGTGATCATGTTTACTGCATATGAGAGCATATATTTCTACTTATTACAAGAATTACTTACTTTTCTTTCTACATAGCCTGATAAGCCTCAAGGCAACCTAAAAGTCTTGCCTTTGGATTTCATAAGAAATTTTTCTTGCTCATGCTAGTGAATTTATGACATGATGGGATGTGCCTTCGCCAGAACCATGCACATAAATCACTAAGGTACATAAAAAAAAAAAACTGTTCCTTTGGCTTGATTTAAACAGGACTGAGTCTGTACTTCCATATCCAGTGTTGCTACAAGTTAAAAGCACATTACTATGCTCACAGCTCATAAAATGTTGATATCTAGCAGGTTCAGTATACTGTAATGCTAATTCACAATCTCAGTGTATGACAACTTCAGATTTTATCCGTTGATCCATTTCTATGGGAACGTGTTTTGTCGGGCTCAAATCTTTGTTGTAGCTGGATTTAACTGGAAATCTGCATACATTTATGACTTCCTGGTGACTCGCAATTTTTTTGACAATGAGTTGGCTGCAAAACACAGCAAGAAATAATGATGGATTAGACTGACAGATCAAAGCTGTAAAGTTGCATAATAATAGCCTTCTTTCTTCAGGAACAAATGATAAAATTCCATACCGGAGAAAGCGATTTTTCCCTATAGAGCCTCCTCACAACAAGGAGCAAGTCATCCTACTTAATCATAGTTAAAAAGAAAAAAAACAGGTTTTAAAATTAGGCAAATATAACCTGAAATGAACTACAAGATGTAACATATTGCACTGTGTCATTGTTTATATGACAAAAACTAAATCAAATTGCAGAAATAGTGCATGAAAAACTAAGTACACCCCATGATTCAGTGGCTCGTAGAACCATTTGTAGCAGCAATAACTTGAAGTAATTGTTTTATTTTTTTAATAACCTATGGAATTATATTTATGTCAAAATTCAGGCAAGTCAAACAAGAAAAAAAAACATAATCACAAGCCAGTTGCCACTTGCGCAATTAAATTCCTCGCATGTAACTCCAACAACTCAGCAGCCACGCGTGCACAGAAGCCAGAGCACGCCCTAGTGTGTAACTCTCTGCACTCAGAGCTGAGTCCTGCTCGCGCAAATCAACTGCCTTTTCACTATTTAGAGGATGGAGCCCAAAGGAAGACGGGTTCTAATGTGATTGGTCACTCTGATGAACAGTTCAGGTTCCTGCCTTAAACCGAGTCACGCCCAGGCTGCAACATAAGTGCTGTTTTAAACCTTATTTGTTTATAAGTTGGAAAATAAAGTTTGGTGAATTAACTATCAACAGTTATCCTCAAGAGCTTGAAAAAAGACGTTTCTCCTCTCATCCAAGAGGCATCAGTTCTAGAACCAAAAGGTGGCGCGTCCCAGGCATTTAAACCCTAATGGGGGTTCTTCCCTTTGGAGGTCGCTGTTGACCCACATTATCGTATCATCACATGAAAGGCATGAAAAAAGGTGTGGGTCATTATCACCAGGGATTTTGGGTGAAACCGCTGTGAGACCTTGCCCCACCCTATCATGTGACCTGTTGAGGATGCCTGAAATAAGGTGTGAGTGAGAGTTAAGGTTCCTGGGAAGGGATCTCAAGACTGCATTGTAGGTGGCTGACAGCTGCTGTTGTAAGCCGCCACCTCTGTTCAGTGATGGTTGTTCACAGTGGACGTACTGTAGATGGCTTCTTTTACTCCTCTTTCAAACCATCTGTCTTCCCAGTCCAACATGTGAACACTGGTATCCTTGAAAGAATGGTCTTTATCCTCTAGATGCAGATGTACCGCTGGAGTCTTGTCCTGTTGGGGTGGCTCTTCTATTTTGTGCCACGCGTTTGTGGAGTGGCTGTTTGGTTTCTCTAACGTAGAGATCTGAGCACTCCTCGCTGCACTCCTCAGCATACAGGATGTTATTTAGCTTGTGTTTGGGAGTTCTATCCTTGGAACGAACCTGTTTTTGTCTAAGGGTGTGGCTGGGTCTGAAGTGCACTGGGATGCCATGCTTGGAGAAAATTCTCCTGAGTTTCTCTTACAAACCTGCTACATAAGGAATGACAATGCTGTTCGGTTTGTCATGCTATTTCTTCCTAGTTGGTGTCTGACCATCTCTGCTGTGCATCTTCACTGATCTGATGAAGGCCCAGTTAGGATAACCACATGTTTTCAGAGCTTTCTTTACATGTGTGTTTTTTCTTTCTCTTCTTCCTCAGAGGGAACATTTTCTGCTTGGTGTTGCAGGTCCAGTGGGTGTGTGGGGGCTTCCAGTAAACTTCAATGTTAAGGCTTCTATCTTCTTCATTAAGCACAGCACAGTCCAGGAACAATAACCTATTATCCCTGCTATCCTCCCTCCTTTATGTTTTTATCCACTGAGTTGATTAGCTCAGTGAAGGCTTCTGGTTTTTTTTTTTTCTTTTTCAAGCTCTTGAGACTACCGCGACCTGGACAGCTGAGAACATGCACAGACATCAACAGTTATTGTTTTCTGTGTTGCAGTAGAAATACTGACAACTGTCACTGGATTACTTTAATGCTGAATAAATCAGTACATCCACCAGTGCACAGTAGAAACAACAGCTATAGTTAAACTGGCAAACATCCTCTTACAAAAGTCAACAAATCCTCAGTACAGCAAGTTACAGATGTGTAGCACAGACCAACTCTTTCATGGGGATTTTTGATTTGTTCAAAAACACATGAACTAAACAAAGGCAAACATTTTACTTTGGGCTCCATTTAAACTTCTAATCATATTTAACAGAATTAGATTAATATTAAATAAATTATATTCTGATTTAGCTATAGTGAATTAGCTCCAGCTGTGGTGTACACTTTAATGACTCAACAGTTGTGTAGAGTTTGGAGTAGATTTTAATGCAGAACATTTTTAGTTTTACTTCAGTAAAGGTTTATGTTTACAGAATGTACAGTACATATGCAGTAATATTACTATGTTTACATAAGTATAAGATTTAGAATAGGATACTCCTTCTTCCACAACTGTAAAAAGTTGAAAGTCAGTCTTTGATCAGAGCATTTGTTCACTGTTTATCGAAACATATATTACAGATCTAAGTACCTACCAGAAACAACTCTTTAATATTGATCTTGCTAGTGTCTTTATGAACACTACTAAGGTTTGTGGATGAACAAATACATTAACTTATTAAACTGAAATTTAAAAAATAAAGAAAACTGTACAAGAAATAGTTTAGTCACTGTGCTGTTTGGTATCACAGGGACCACAGAAAGCTAAGGAGAGAGCTGTCTCAAGAGATGAGAAAGAATTATTGACAAGTATGTTCAAAGGTAAAGGGTATAAGACCATCTCCAAGCAGTTTGATGTTCCTGTGACTACAGTCGCACATTTTATTCAGAAGTTAAGGTATATGGGACTGTAGCCAACCTCCTTGGACGTGGCTGCAAAAGGAAAATTGATGACAGATTGAAGATACGGATAATATGAATGGTAACCAAAGAGCCCAGAACAACTTCCAAAGAGAATAAATGTGAACTCTAAGGTCAAGGTACATAAGTGTGGACTTTATGGAAGACGACCGAAGAGGACGCTGCTGTTGAAAGCAAATCAGGAGGCGAGAATGAAATTTGCCAAAATGCATATTGACAAACCACAAAGCTTCTGGGAGAATGCCCTTTAGACAGATGAGACAAAGCTGGAGTTTTTTTTTTTTTTTGGCAAATCGCATCAGCTCTATGTTCACAGCTGCAAAAATGAAGCATGCAAAGAAAAGAACATTGTACCTACTGTGAAACATGGGGCAGGTTTGGTTATGCTCTGGGGATGCTTTGCTGCATCTCTCACCGGGTGTCTTAAATCTGTGCGGGTCCAATGAATCTCATGACTATCAGGGCATTCTGGGGCGAAATGCTTTGTCCAGTGTCTCAATGTTTAGAGTATTTCAGTGACTATTGAGGGCTTTTCTTTCTTTAAAAGAAGGGTACCAACAGCTTAGTCCACATCTGTATTTGTTCACATTTTGGTAAATTCAGTTTACTCAATTGACTACAAAAACAATTTTCCTTTTTTTGTGGGAATGATGTGTGCTCTTCATTATGATATATATCATAAAATGTATTTGATGTTGTACAACAGATTAATGGGGCAAAAGTGCAGAAGCTTCGGAACTCCTCTTACAGATTTTTTCAGCAGTAAATTAATTCAAACTTTATTTTCCAACTTGTAAACAAACAGTGCTTATAGTCCTTTTCTAATCACACTGTTTCTCTGAGCAGTCTGACCTCAGGCTGAATTTGCTGGGACATCCACTGAGAAGATTGGCAGCTGTCCTGGATGTTTTTCACTTGTGAATAATCTGTCTCACTGCAGAATGATGGACTGCTTGGAAATAGCCTAATGACCCTTCTCAGATGAATGAGCAGCAACAATTGCTTCCCCAAGATCATTGCTGACGTCTTTCCTCCTTGGCTTTGTGTTAATTGCAGATGATCTTTTGTGGAACCAGGTTCCAAATTGGGTTTGGGAGACAGACACCTTCTCTACTTTTAAGATTAGGCGCAAAACTTTCCTTTTTGATAAAGCTCACAGTTAGGGCTGGATCAGATGACCCTGAACCCTCCGTTAGTTAAGCTGCAACAGGCCTATTCTGCTGGGGACTTCTCATGATGCCCTAAGTGTTTCTTCTTCACTCGCTTTTCTTCACTCTTCACTCTCTACTCTGCATTTAATCATTAGTTATTATTCTGTTATTATGTCTCTCTTCCACAGAGTGTATTTTGTCCTGCCTCCCTCACCTCACCCCCAACCAGTCATGGCAGATGACCCCCCCCCCCCCCCCCCCCCCCACCTCCAAACCTGGTTCTGCTGGAAGTTTCTTCCTGTTAAAAGTGAGTTTTTCCTTCCCACTGTCACCAAGGGCTTGCTCATATGGGGGTCATCTGATTGCTGGGGTTTCCTCTCTATTATTGCAGGGCCTTTACCTTACAATACAAAGCACCTTGAGATGAGTGTTATTGTGATTTGATGCTATATAAACAAAATTGAATTGAATTAACAAACACCTGAATGCTCAAAATCAGCAAACAGCCACACCGTTGTTTTTATAGAGGTTTAATCAGCTGTATTTGATTACTTACTCTGTTAATTACTATAGAAGCAGTAAGGGTGTGCTTTTTCACACCCTGCTTCAGCATTTTGGCTTAATGTTTAAATAAATAATGACACGATGTAGCATGTCATGTTGTAGTTTGTCTGAGGTCGTATTCCAGTTATTTTTAGACCTGCTAAGGACCAGATTATTTTCATATGTTGATGTGTAAAACATTAGAATTTAAAGAGGGTGTGCTTTTGTTTTATGAATATCTATTCAGTATTTAAATAGGTTTAAAGAGGTTTATCAACATTATTGTGATAATAATCGAAATAATGTTAACAGCACTGAATTAAGGATTTGAACACATGAGTCTTTGCAAGTACTATTGCAAAAGAAGGCACAACTATACTCCTGGAAGCAAAAAGTACAGATAACTCAATATAACTACTTCAAAACTTAATATGAATTAAAGGCATTAATGCAAATTAAGTAAGGACATTACATTGCAGTGCGGCTGGTAACTGTAATCGCTCAGCTGTACAATGCAGTGCATAATTCAAGTTCTCCTTTCACTTCTGTTTACTTATAAAAGGCTAAAACCAACATCAAAAGGCTAACTGCAAATTCATAATCAGCGTTATAAAGAGTGACTGTTTAAAAACCCTCTTGCAGTCTGTTTACCTTTCTCAAAGTTCAAGTGAGAGATGTCAACATCCTTGTGCACTTCAGGTAATCATTAACCTGATGCCACATTGTTTGTGGAGGCTCACAGCAGAGCACTGCATCCTTGCTAGCTAGCATTTCTCTATCAAACAGAACTGTCAGTTCATTACACACAGATTTCAGCTGACTCGCAGGATTGGGCAGAATGAAATTCCTGGACCCAGACGTGAGCCAAAATTTGTGGGAGCTCTCACACCTCGATGTGAGCCACGGGGAACATCTGGTTCTCCACATTAAGCCTATAAATTGTCAGCAGGCCTCATGCTTTCCTACATTTGAAATAATAATTCATATAGATCTATCTAGAAGCACATTTTAGATGTTCAGTGGAAGTCTGTGAAGCATTTTTAAGCCTATTTGTGTTTTGGAACATTCCGCTGGGTGAGAGCGTATCACCTGTCTGCTCATTAAATATTTAGCTTGTGCTACAAGGCTGACAAAGGCGAGGTATTCAGTTTATTTTAATCTCCAATTTCCTTGAAACTGGCACGCAGATAGGATCTAACTTAACTCTGTCAAGCATGCCACTATAAATTATTGTCCACTCCACTGTTATGTCTTACACTGATGTCAGAGACTTTGTGGCGCTTCTCTCCAATTACACATGCTAAACTTGTCTCGATTCCACAGTGGTCAGAGGAAACTCACAGTAATGCAATTTAAACATTTAATTGCCCTTTGTTTTGGAACGTTTGATGGCGCTTTTCATTAATAGATGGCAGATATATTTCATGATGTTTATCTATAAAGCTCAAAGATAAAAATCTTCTGGAGCAGCTCAGATATCCTCTCTCTCTCTCTCTCTCTCTCTCTCCCCAGAAGCGACTGAACTCTCTGAAGTCGTCATCGATAGCTCTAAACTCTGTGTTAATGTTTTCAGAAAATTGGATTTTTGGCTTTTGCAAAATCTTTTACATGGTTTTGGGAATAAGAGAATAAACAAACTCTGTTTACTTCATTACATCAAAACATTTTTGGGTTAGGGTTACTTCTCATTATGGGGGTTAAAGACTGTAAAAGTTGGTGATTAAGTAAACCATCTATTCTGTTTTTTAACAATAATTTACTGAGAATTATCATATAACATGCAGTTTATCAGGTCAGCGATGAATGTGCAGGACTGTGAAATGGCTTCTCATAGGAGCCAGCTTGTCATAGCTTCTAAGTCCCTTCACATATGGTGTAAACGTGAAAGGAAATCTGTGAGAGCATGCATGCATGACTGAAGGCAACAAACTAGTGTGTGAATGTCATGAGTTAGATGAGACATGAACAGCTCCCTGACCCAAACCTGACTGCACTGTAACCATCCATCCATCCATTTGCTTCCGCACATCCTGTTAAGGGTCGCGGGGGGGCTGGAGCCTATCCCAGCTGTCATAGGGCGAGAGGCAGGGTACACCCTGAACAGGTCGCCAGCCTGTTGCAGGGCCAACACAGAGGGACAGACAACCTTTCACACTCACATTCATGCTCTCATTCACACCTATGGGCAATTTAGATTAGCCAATTAACCTAACCCCAGTAAGTGCATGTCTTTGGAATGTGGGAGGAAACCGGAGTACCCGGAGGAAACCCACGCAAGCACGGGGAGAACATGCAAACTCCACACAGAGAGAGGGAGAGGCCTGGGCCAAGGTGGAATCGAACCCAGCCCTTCCAGATGGTATTCTAACTGTGAGGCAGCAGTGCTAACCACTACGCCACCGTGCTGCCTGCACTGTAACCGTCTGAAGTTATTTGTCTAAGATTGACTGACTATTTGTGCTCTTTACCTCACAATCTTCAGAAGATGAAACAGGCTCAGGTGTACACCTTCCAGAGCTGGAAAATCCCATGACAAACCACTGTACAGTGTCTTTTATGTCTGAACAATGCTCAGATTCACAGATGAATCACTTAAACAGGACTTCCTCATTTGTATTTCATTGTTTAACCAGTACCTGAATGAACACACAAACACAGACCCTTTGCATTTTAACACAAGGTCTTTTGTTCTCCAGTAACACCAACAGCTCTGAGCAGCTGCTCTTAAAGCATAGTTGCACCTTGACTTTAAAACTAATGTCAACACAATATGGTGACAAAAATGAAAAAAAAAAAAAAAAAACTGTAATGTTAGGGTAACAGTGTAGTGGTTAGAGTTGCTGCCTCACAGCATGAAGGTTCTGAGTTTGAATTTGCCACCAGGTTGAGGCCTTTCTGTGTGGGCTTTCCTTTCCAGGTACTCCTGCTTCTTCCCACATTCCAAACACATGTTCGTTAGGTTACCTGGTGATTCTAAATTGGTTGTAGGTGTGAATGTGACCTTAGGTCCTTTTCATTCTCTCTGTGTTAGTCCTGTGATAGACTGGCTACCTGTCCAGGATGTGCATTGCCTCTCACCTAATAACAGGGAGAGGCTCCAGTTCTCAGGCAAGTAACTGAGAACATGTCCTGAGGACAAAGTCTGGTACAGCTATGATACTGAGACCTTCAAGCTGTGTAGTTTACGACAGTTATCAATTATGTTGTGTATATGATGTCATATGTTCCAGTCTCGCATGAAAAATATGCTTGTGTTATTTCAGAGATGACAAGATTACATTTAGTTGAGGAAGATGTAGATAGTTGTGTAGATTAACAGAATGCTTGAGGCTTTTTTTTTATGAAGTGGTACTTCATAAATTAATGTTGGCAGATACTGACAGACATTTGTTGTGGCTGGTTATATGTCAATCCATTCTGCACTCAAACAATGGAAACAGCAAACAATGAAGTTAGCTTTCAACATAGTATAAATATTACTTTTTTTGGTAAACTTGGCACTCAGGTATTGTTGTTTTGATTTAAATGAGGAGTGTTTTGGCAAATAATAGAGATAAATAATAATTTCTGAAGATTTTCTTTTCTACGTTGCAAGCAAATGCAAACATGTCTGGTGAAAAATATAAAGGGCTAGTCTCAAGGTGAGGTAGTCCTTTAAAGTTCCCCTCCAAATATTCTGTGATACATGTTACATGTATATACCTACAACGGTCGATGCTCATATTAAACGAGGCAAAAGTTTCAGGTAATGGGTTCAGCATATATAAAAGTAATTCCTGCAAGTGAAAAGCAAGCAACAAGGTCAGTCACCAGACTGATTTTTTGAATGTGCATCATACAGAGGTATTCTATGAGAATAAAAATGCAAAGAGCATAATAGGTCATCTTAAAGCCTCTAAAAACTCACTAACTCACTAATCAAAAGGGCATGTTCTTTTCTCCCCATGAAAAATGTCCCAGTCATGCTTTAATATGGCTTAAATGTGACTCTTACCCTTCCAACACTTGTCTGTGGGAGCCCCCCACAGACAGTCATTGGTCATTATGACCATTATGATGTTTTTGAGTTTTGGTTCCTGTTTTGATCTATTTGCTATTCCTTCTTGTGTTTCTAGTGTCCTCTGCGTTTTCCTGCCTTTGCCGTCCTCTGTTGTCTTCCTGGTTTATTCTGGTAATTGCTTTTCCTTGTTTGTCTCCTGTGCTTTTACTTCCTGTCTTTTTTCCTCCCACTATTTTGTTTTTCTCACTGTGTCTTATCTCCTTCATGCTCCTCCCTTATTTTATTTTTATTTTTTATTTTTTGATTGTCTTCCCACCTGTGTCGTGCTTTATAAGCACTACTCAGTGGGCAGGAGGATAGTTTCATTTTATCAGCCAAACTGATGAGAACGCTAAGAGGTATCAGTTCAAAGCTCTGTAAGACTGACCGACGGTTTAGGGATGGGGCCAGAGAGAAAGGGGAAGGGATAATGTTTGCTCTGATATGATGGATCTTCTTAACAAAGAAGGAAAGAAAGTTTTCCCACTCTTTGTTTGAGTGAACAGTGAGAGCAGGAGAAACAGATGTGACAATATTTCTGATTGTATCAAATAAAACTTTAGGATTCCCGCAGCTGTTACGGATTCAATTTGAAAATTTATGTAGACCTCGCACCTTTCACTAGATTATTAAAAGACTGCAAGAGTTCTCTTAAATAACAAAGACGAACCTGGAGCTTTTTGGAATTCCACAAATGTTCCAATTTCCAACAGCTATGCTTGAAACAGCGACAATAGTGTCATTCATCCAGGGTAAGGATTTAGCAGAGGGGGCATTTCTGGTTTTAAAAGGGGCCACTTTGTCTAAAACAGATACACTGCGATCATTAAAAGAATGCGCCATAAAAGCCACATCTCTGTTAGGAAAAAAGCATCATCGGTGTTAAAAAGAGCCAAAAATGTATCAGCAGAAAGATATTTAAAAGTACGAGAAGAAATTATACCATGACCAGTAACAGGATTTGAATCAGCAAATAAATGAGAAAGAATACACATGTGATCAGAAATAAATATGTCCTGGGAATAAAGACAGTCGATGTTCAACCCCCCCCCCCCCCCCCCCCCCCCCCCCCCCCCGCCCCCCTGAGTAAAAACAAGTGGGGCCCAACACATGCTGAGTAAAATTAAAAGGATTCCATCAGACTGATAAATTTTGCTGCAGAGTTATCTGTAGCATCATCAGTGTGGAAGTTAAAATCACCCATAATAAGAAGTTCTCACAATTTGAAGGTCAAAGTCAGAAAATCTGTGAATTCTCTGAAAAACAAGGAACATGGGCCAGGTGGACGGTATGTTAATATACAGTAAAATCGATGAGTTCTTCCAACTTTATTAATCTGGAGCTCAAATGAAGAGAAGGTTTCTGTGCTCACCCATCGGCACATGAAGCTGCTCTTAAAAACCGTGGCAAGGCCTCCACCACGTCACGAAGAACGAGGTGCGCTGAGAAATGAATAATCCTTAGGACACAGTTCAGTGTTCAGTGAGACAGTTCAGTCTGCCAGGTTTCAGTCACAAACAAGAAATTCAGGTCTTTGGACTGAATCAGATCATTCGGGATGAAAGTATTGTTTGAGATGTTGCGTTCATTAATCAATGCCATCCCAAGAGAGAGCAGGGTTGGGTTCTTAGTAGAAGGTAACTGTGGCAAGGTACACAGAACCCGCTTAATATATCCACTGCATACACCGGTTTTATTCACCGGTGGGGAGGCCACCAAATCTGCTGGCGAGTCAGAAAATACCTGACAAAAACAGCAAGGCTACCCAAAGTATCCAGTGATGAAAATATAACGTGTCCTGATGACTCAAAGAAAACAGTGAGATTTCCCAACAATACCTCGTCTCCAAAGCAGCCTCAGCCTCACCTGGACTCCATCCCTTCTCCCCCTCCTCCGTTTGTGTCTGTGGGAGGTCTGATGACAGCAAGCAGTCCCACCAGTGTCAGCTAGTGGGACATACTGAGGCTGCTGAGGGTGCATTTCACCAAGGCACAGAAAGGAAACACAGTGATTTTACATAGCAGTTCGGATGTGTAATAGAGCTTAAAGATCATACACCCAGCGAGCAGAAAGACCATCACATACCAGCAGGAAAGCCAACAGCAAAACAAAAACAGGTAAACGGGTAGTGGCAAAGGCAAAACACACGTGCCTTTTTGTTTCCCCCAAATCAGAACAACTCCCCTCCTTACAACCCTTATATAATGTTTTGTATGTTTCAAACTTTTCCTGGTGGATGAGTTTAAATACCTAGGATCAGCCATCCAAAGCAATGGACAGTGCACAAGAGAGGTGAAGAAGGGAGTGCTGGCAGGGTGAAGCAGGTAGAAATGAGTGTCAGTGGTGATTTGTGACAGGATAGCAGCAAGAGTGAAAGCAGGGTTCTATCCAGCAGACGATCGCCCAGCGCTGCGCCATGCTGAGGTAGTCTTGCACCGGACTGAGAATTTCACCAGTTCCTGCAGTTAGCAAACGGGGCAATACCAACTCTGATTTGTATTCTCTGTGCAAGCTCACTGTTTTACCGCAATTTGCAATCTAACACCAGACAGAGCCAGTTTCGTAACGTGCAATGTTGCCCTATGTCCTATTTCAGGGCTGTTTACCATCACTCAATTAGCAAGCGTTTAATGCGATGTGTAATGTGAACTGAGATGTGCAGAGGAGGAATAGAAGATGTGCTGGACAAAGAATGTTGAATATGGAGCTGCAGGCAGGAGAAAGAGAAAAGCCACAGAGATTCAAGATTCACGGATGTAGTGAAGGAGGACATGCAGAGGGTGGTGTGACAGAGGAGGATGCATAGATGAATAGGGGTGGCTGTAGCTCAGGAGGTAGAGCAGTCCACCTACTGATCAGAAGGTCAGCAGTTTGATTCCTGCCTGCTCCAGGCTGCATGCCAAAGTATCCTTGGGCAAGATACTGAACCCCAAGTTGCTCTCCGACGCAAGCGTTGGAGTGTGAATGTTAGATAATGGAAGGACTTAGCTTAGTTAATCATGGAAGTGCTTGTATGGTAAATGTAAACGTGTTGCATAAGCGCTTTGAGTGCTCAGACAGAGTAGAAAAACGCTATATAAGAACTGGTCCATTTAGCATGAACCACTGTGGTAACCCCTAAAGGGAGCGGTGGAAATAAGAAACAGATGAGCATAACTGATCATTTGCTTATTTTCAACTTGCTGAAAGGTCCTGCCTTTTAGTCCTCTCTGTACCACAGCCTGACACCTTTGCATTTGTGAGCAAGCCTGGCACCAGTGCCAAAATGTCTTCAGTGTACAGGCCAACTCCTAGACGCTTGCTCTCAAAACTATACCAAACTCTAATTGCAAACAAAATGGATTAAAGATGGATTAATAGTTATGAGAAGCTTTAATGGCACTTACAATAATGCAGTGAGTTGTCTTCACATCTTAGTAATGCCTATCACAGGATGATAACTCTGCTAATTTGATTTATGTTAAAAAAAAAAAATCCCTGATCGATTTGAGTTTATTTTGAATGTTTTAATACATGATTTACATTTTCTAAATAATTCACTTCTGGCGTCTGGTTTTAAAACATGGAGCTCACAAAGGCAAAAAATGTTCAGTTCAGGGCTTTTAGGCACTAATTCAGTCCTTTTCATGATGTCTATTGGTGAAACTGACACAAACGCATGCAAATAAATTACATAACATAAATAAATACCTAGTTTATTTTTATTCTCATTAGTAGTAGTAGATGTAGTAGTAGAAGTAGTACATGTAGAAGTAGAAGTCATGATCTTTCGAGGGCACCAGCTGAACTGTCCAGACTGCACTCTGCACTGACCAACATTTTTAAAGGGAGGGGCACGCACTAACATGAAGGTGTTGTTGGACCAAATACCAAAACATGGAACAGAGAAGCTCAGACTGAAACAAGGGAGATTTTGTTTTCCACTAAAAGAACCGTTGCTCCCATATATTACCACATACCAAATAGTAGTTTGATAGTATAATTTTCAAAAGCTCATGTATATTTTCCCTGTTGAGGATATTTATGGTTAAAATTCTCTTCAAGCAGTGCATATCCGGTATTCATAAAATTCACTACAGGCGCTCTGTTTTTGTTTCTGCTTAGTGCTCCAATCATTAAAGTGGGATTTACTGTGGAGTCTCAAAGTCTCAAGCCTCAAAGTCAGGGTCTACTTTAGTACAGGATAGTGTCAGGGAACACTGATTATTAAATACATGTGAGGAAGGACTGTAGCTAAAGGCTGTGTCATATTGCTTTGTTTCCGAAAGTTTTGTCACCTACAGATGTTTGTGAAAGTATGAGAAACATGAGTGAATGTTTTTGGATCATCTGTAGAATTATTATAACTGGATGTTATTGGATTCGCAGACGGCAGACTGTCCAGATGGCGTTCACAGTTATTTCAGGAATGCGTGATTAAATCTGACTGAAACGCAACAAGGGAAGGGTTTGGAAGTTACTGATCTACAAAGCTTTATTTGACATTTTTCATTTAATTAGACTTTGTTTATGCAGGAGGAATTCAATAAAATATTTTTTTTGAAAAGTAATGATTAACAAACCTCACTCTCGACTGTGACATTTGGGATAGGCTCCAGCCTCCCTGTGACCCTGAACTGGATTAGTGGCTAAGACAATGAATGGGTGCTTCTAATGACATGAAATTAGTCTGTTCTTTGACTGTTGCTGAAAAGTTGGAGGATTTACGTTATTAATTTTGTTCCCACCGTTTTTAATATTTTTACATAAATATGCCTTGAGAGGAGGGACAGCATTTGCAGCTGTCCTACAGACCGTGCTGGACACAATGTCGTTATCTCTTCTCGTACACACCAAACATCCTGTTTCTGCTTTCTTTATTTTCAGTGTAAGGATATTGGTCTTCCTTCCCCTCCAATCTGAGCTGTTTACAGCTTAATAAATATCCATGCACACGCATGCGAACATCCTCCTATCTTACATTGATGATCTTGTGTGTCATGTTCGCCGTAAAGTCATTCCATTGTCCTGAGATAAGCTCCACCTGAGAGTGAGCAAGCATGTCTTTAAAAAATACCAAATGACTCCTTTAACTTTACACCGCTTTAGACCTTTAGATCACTCTCTCGTGAGCTTCATAAACAATGTACTCTATTAGAGAACCAGTGACACCTGGTTAAATTAACTCCCTCTCATAAATAAATCCCAACAGGCAGCTCTTCTTCTTCCCAACCCACAGTACAAAAGATCATTTTCAGGCAAACCCTTGGACTCGTAAAAGAATGTAATAACTAGTGGAATTAAAGGTAAGTCTACTTTATTAGGTGCTATAATAGTTAGTTAGATGGTACAACTTGTGGGGAACTTAAATGCAGTTCAGCCATCAGTACGATTGCTGACACCTGTGCCTTTCCTAAGACATATCAAAATGTCTGCTGCGCCAGCCACAGGAATGCTTTTAAGTTGTTACAATGCCTGAACACTGTTGTAATAATAAAGTAAAATTTCAGAACCAATTAAGCACATGTTCAGTGATCTGGTTTCACTAAGGATGGGTAAGGATAGTTAGCTGGTGTGCAGGATTTGCAGTTTTTAAATGTCTGATCTGTTAGTTCAGATTTTGGCCTATTATCACGTTCACTCAAACAAAACTGCACAAAATAAAGTGGTTCAGGTTACTGAATAGAGTTCTTGTTTGAATAAAAATGACATTGAAAATGAACTGCATACGAGTATATGCAGCATTACTCTAGCAAAGGGAATCTTTCACCATTATCTTTCCGCCCACATAAACTTGAAGGTGCTTACCTGTATGTTAAGTCCCACATAGAGATAATGGTCACTAGATTTTTGATAACCGTGAAGAAGTGTAAGAAGTATGTTTTAAAGTCATACTGTACTGGTATGGTATATAAACACGTTGGAGCAAAGTGAGCCTTCTAAAGAGAAAAAGAACAAGCGAGGACGAGAAAATGCCTGAATCAGTCCTGTGCCACCCTCGGCAAGGCTTGCCGTCCTTCCGTAGTTTCTGCTAACGGCCCTGTTTTCAAGGAGCCTGAAAAACCGGCAAGAATGATGGACGAGCAATAAAGAGTCTGATCAAAACCAAACAATCTCAAGATTGTTAAAACATCTGCATCAGTGTGTTAGTGCACTAATAGGCCCGTTTGTAGATATATGAAGTTTCTGAGACTGTGCAAGAATCAAAGAAGACCCAGTCTTCAACCAATAAACGGCAGACTATTTTATCTGTAGATTAATTTCATCAGTGCATTCAATCTGATTAATCTAAATTAGTTTAAAATATACATAATGTTCCGTGTTTTCCCAGACAGACTGGTCCAGCCGGAACTAATTAATCCTGGAAGGCATCCTCTTTTATAAGAAGCAGATATCTTTTTCTTATAGAAGTGACATCCGTGACTGTGTGACACATGAGAAACTGATCTGATAAACAAACCAGTTGACCTGTAGACTACAATTCTAACTTCTCATTTTCTCTCCCATGCTTTCATTGTGTGTGTGTGTGTGTGTGTGTGTGTGTGTGTGTGTGTGTGTGTGTGTGTGTGTGTGTGTGTGTGTGTGTGTGTGTGTGAGGGGCCACATGGCAGTAGGGGAGCAGAGAAAAGAAGGTAAGTGGACACCTTTGTCCCAGTAAAATATTGCAAAACAACTAATCATCTGTTAAATGTCATATTCTGCCGTTTGGCTTTTGGACATCTGTCGTTACAACATTTGAGCTGGCCCGGTGGTTTGGCATTTTCTCCTGTGTGAGATGTCAAAACATCTCTTCAAGATAGCGGCAGCAAAGACATACAAGCGCAAGAGTTCTTCTTCTTTATTTTGTGGAAAAAATGTTGTTTGGAATGACAGTAGCAGTGAGTTTCAAAATAAAGTACAAATTTAAATGGCTGGGTATCTATGTGTCAAAAGTATTGAAGCTTAAATAATAAAATGCACTATTAACAAACACCAGTAACAAAGTCAACTTGGAGGGAGATTAAAGAAACATGGAATTAGAAGCAGTGCAACACAAAAATGCACTAAAGCAAAATCTGCCCTCCAATTATGGGATTATTCAGGAATGGGCTATTAAACTTGTTTTAATCTACCTCTAGGTAACTCAAAACACACCTGCATTAAAAAACATGCACACACACAGTTATTACCATGATGACTTGGTGATAGTTTCATCTTGTTTCACTTCATAAAAAGCTCCCTTTAAATAGCCAAACAAGAACGTTCACATTTAAGGATTTTATTGGAAAATTCTTCTTTAAAAAGTCACGTCTCGCTGGTTTGGAATTAACAAAAATACAGCAATAGACACATGGCCCCCGCACCATATGGTGTTTTTACAATACTTATAACTTCTTGCCAAAATTATATGATGATAATAATGATGTCAGTTTTACTTAGTTATTAAGTATTTGTGTAAAGATACAATATTTCTAATAGAAATGTTTATACATGAATACAGTATAACCCAAAGGGCATGCAGCTGTTATTGATTATGATCTTTTGACTCTCACTGACTAATTTTCAGTTTGTTTTCAGGAATTGTGCAACAACATCACATAGTGCTTTTCCTTCTGTGCAATGTCCCTGTCACCGCTGTAGTTTTCCTGCCATGTTTTCCCTCCCGGAGCAGAGAAAAACACATCTGCGGTGAAGCTGGGCAATGACGTGAGTGTCCAGTGAGAGCAGTGATAACCTGAGAGGGCCTCCTTCCTGCACAGCTGTGCTTGACCGGCACAACAACACTTAGCAGCGATTACTCACCAAAGACACGTGCACACACTCACACACCTAAAGAGGTAATTGCGATAGTGATAGTTCTCCTTTCCTTGATATGAAGTGTATTTACAGTACCTGGATATTCCTTTTTCTAGGGAAGGAACCGGCAGTATTATCATGACAGTGAGAAAAACATCCTCTGGGTTAATACTTTTTTTTTGCCCCTCCTCTATCAGCACTACCTCCGCCACCCCGCTGGCTTTTAATATCCAACAGCTGAGTGACCTCATGAGAAATTTGTGAATGGACAGTCCACCCGGCACTCTTATCTGGCTTTGCAGATTTCGGCCCCCTTGTAGGACTATGACACACAATAACAGTGTGGCAGCACATCCTGCTCTGCTCAATACATAATGGATAATTGTGCAATCAATTGTTGTGAATATACAGTGCAGTTGTGAGGGAATCGTTCAGTTTATGCCCTGATACCAGCTGCAGATAGTTGTATTGCACTAACAATGTTGGGCTGGAGCCGGGCCATTTTATTCACGCTCCCTTTTTTTTTTAACCCCCCCCCTGCTGTTTGGAAACAAAGTGATGTGGATAAAAAGTACCATGGGAAATCTGAGGCTCAGTGTCATTAAATAAACTTGCATTAAAATATTATCCTGCCTGCTTCTTCTGCATGCATTATTCATGTGATGCATCTCTGAAATGCCATTATCGCCAGCCATCTGACATGATAAAACAGCTTTATTACATCCATGTTTTTTCTCTCACACAAAAGAAACCCTTGCTTAAAAAATAATTAAATCTTATTGTGTTCAAATTCTAGATGTTATCTCTTCCTGAAAGGTTCTGCAATGTAATTTATGACACTTTTTCATATGGCTGCCTGTGATATTAATCTGATTCGATAAAATATTCCAGATTGTTAATATTTATGATTTTATGCACCGTTTATGTGTTACGTGTGTTTCTGCTCACAAATGTCCAAGAGTGTCGCGCAATAGCAAAACCAGGCTGAACTGCAGGCGTGAATAACGGATACATCAAAGCAATACGAGCATGTCTCTGTTTTTGTAAACCGTTGCTGATATTAACCGTTAAACATTATATGGTGTTTACGAGAATAAAGCGAGTGTTTGCAATCACACAGCACATTTCTACTCATTTGAATTTATAGATAGATGGGCAGCATGGTGGTTAGCACTGTTGCCTCACAGCTGTGAGGTCTGGGTTTGAATCCGCCTTGGCACAGGCCTTTCTGTGTTGGTGATTCTAAATTGTCCATAGGTGTGACTGGTTGTCTGTGTCAGGCTGGTGACCTGTACAGGATGTTCCCTCCTTCTTCTTCTTCCTGCTCTATGACAGCTGGGATAGGCTCCTGCAACCCTGAACAGGATAAGTGGAAGGGAATGGATGGGTCTGAATCTCTGACAGTTGTGGGTTAAGTTGTGACTTGAGCTACAATCAGGTTTGTGTGTTAATACCTGTTCTTATTTCTGATCTCTCTTTTATCTTATTAATGAGGAATCTTTGAAATGAAAAGGTATGTCACTCACTGTTTATTTAAACCCCTCCTTATGCCTTATTTCAAGAAGCATTACACACGCCTCTTGGCATGAAGTGTCTCTAAAGAATATAATTTTTTTTTTTTTTTTAAAGAGCTAGTGAATTTTTGACACATTGATTACATTTCCCTTTTTTTCTACATTTAATAATGATAATTATCCCCACAAAGGAAATGCATTTGATTACACTGGCAAATTCTCAAGCCACAGGTATGACTTAAGTCAGCACTGCATCGCCAGCTTAGTTGGTGGGCTTCAGTCAATCACACACATTGCATGTTGGAGGGAGATGTTCTTTGTGACAGAGCACCATATCCTGCAGGTTGGCAGGTTAAACTGACAGACTGTTGGAAACATTGCTTACAGTCCAAGCCCAGAGGCTCCAACAGTACTCCATATCACCTCCTACTCCTGTCAGACCTCAGCTCCCCTTGCAGGCACAATGCACAGTGAAGCTAAAAATAACCCAGTTTACTCTGCCCTACACACACCCTACATCATTTTTTCCTTTGTGGTTAATTTGACTTGTTAATCATCATGTTTTGATTGAACTGTATTGCTGTGGCATCTCTTTCCAGTGTTTCTGTTAGAATATTTCAACGAGCGTTTTGCTCCGAGGCTAAATCTTCCTGTAAATGCTACGGGAGTCAATTTGTTTCTAAATATTTCTGTATCACGGAAAGCAATCTTGACAAGCAGCAAGTAGTGACAGGCAGTCTCGGAAAGCTTAGGGCGTATGACAGCCATATCTGATAAAGGTGCAACAGGCCTGTCAGTGAGACAAGTAACAGAGAAACAGTGAATCAGTATATGTACACACATAGAGTGCGAGAGGTGTGTGTGTGCGTGTGCGTGTGTGTTAAACATGCACCTAAGCCCCTCACTTTAAAAGAAAATTTGAGCTGGGTAATTATTTGGACACTGACAGACTGACAAAGCCTGGTTGTAGGACCTCACCGTTTATTATCTGTGAGTGATTGGCTGATGCAGGTCTGACAGTTTAACAAATGATTCTGTCAACTCCAGGCTTGTGCGTGTGTGTGTCTGTGTTTGTAAATGTGTCTTTGGTCGCAGCTCAGTAAGTGATCTTTTCAAATGTGATGAGAGAAAGAGCAAGGTAGATCTCGTGTTTAACCAGGAAAGCTCTGATACCTTCACTCATTTTCATGCTCCTGCTTGATGTCACATACCATCAGTGCCTGGGGGGGGGGCTTGATGTTAGAGCATTACTGCCCCTCAGTGGTGTAAATGATTGGTCAAAGTCCTTGAATGTGATCACGGAGAGCTTCTGTTTGTTTTATAGTTTAAGTGGTGATCACTTATATATACAGTATTTATAGCACACTGCTTCCCAGCATTTCTGTCATTGTCACAAGGACTCAAATTCATGCGCTCTATGTTTAATTCTTTTATCAAATTAACTAGAATCTGGACACTGTGTAAAGATGGCCTTATAGTTAATATGATGTCTCCCATTGGTTTAAGTTCAGTTTTTGAAGCTTCAAGCTGAGCATTTTTGACATTGCCTTCTTCGCAGGATGTGAAGAGCGAGACAGGCTGGTCTTACTGTGAATTTAAGGACACCGCATGCATGCCTACCAACTTGTCAGTCCACAGGCAGGCACACCGTAAAGCTACTTTATCATTGTTTTTCCTCTTTTATATAACTAGATTAATATCATATTATAAAGAAGTCTTGAAACTTGTGCTTGAAACCGTAAGCTCATTTTAAAAAGTGTTTACAGAGGTCAAAGATCAGGTGAGCAGAAGAGTTATTTCCTTACTGATTTCTACACAATCTGACATTTTTGCTTTCTCTGTCTAATGGCCATTAGAAAGAATGTGGGTTTACAGCACTTCCACATTGGCTTCACTTTTCAGACTCTATCACTCTGTCTATCAGACATGTGGCTATATCTTTTGCGCAACAGAGGGCGCTGTTGCTCATTTATCCCTAAAGTCGATGAGGTTGGTGGAAATTATGCTGATATCCTGTACCGTCAACAATTCTCCTCTTTGATAAAAAATAATGGTTCTGTCATTGATGCCTTTGATAAAATCTCGGTGCACTGGACAAATTAGGTTTAAAAAAAATTCTAATTTGTTGTTTTCAGTGAATCTTTACAGGCGCTGAGTTATTCTCTGGCCTCCTTCAGCAACACTGGGGACGACTTTCTAAATTTAACACCGGTACAACGCGCGGAAGTTTGGAAACAACTCCAAGGAGACTGCATCATTTCCTCCAGTCTGCTATAATTAGTCGGGTTTGTTGTCCTTGATTGCAGACAAAATATGTTTTGTTCTGATGCATCCCATTCATTCATCACCCACTCAGCTTTTAGACCCTGCATCAGTAGCTGCAACGCTTAAAAGATTGGCTTTTTTTTTTTTTTTTTTTTGTAACAAGTCAGGCAGATAAGACCATTCAGAGTCCTGTTTGGAAGACCTTACTTCCCATAAGCCTGCAAATCTGCTTTTATTATGTGCACTTTAATTTGTTTTTTTGTCATACTGGCTCACATTGACCTTGGCAGAGCTATTATGAGCACTGAGAGCTAAATACACCTAAGAAAATAACCAAGGCAGAAAGGACATTGTTTCCATAGGACACACACACACACGTGAACAATAAGTGACCAAGGCTGGGAAAACATTGTTTTCTTTGTGCAAGACATAGAAAGGAAATGACACAAAGAAACAGACTCATGAATTATCATACTGGGATGAACAATAAGTGATAGCGACTTAAAAGAAACAAATAACAACACATGAGAACTGCTTTAATCTATGAATATTTTTATTTTATAAAACTACTTACATTTAATGCTGCTTTATTAATGTACTTTCAATACTGCAAGTAATATGAATAAAGAAACTGTACAAATGTGAATTTAAAAATATTGATATCAGAGAACTGCCTCCTTACCGACCCAAAAAAAAAGAAAAGAAAGAAAAGAAAAAGAATGAAAGAAAAATATTCGCTGGTTTAATTAACTAAAAAAAAAAAAAAAATTCCAGATGCCATTTCCTGTTTTACAGGAAGTGAGTGGATTGTGTCTCAGGAAGTAGGCGTTCCTTCGCTTTTGGGCACCTTAGACATTTGTTTTTTACTCGCTGAGTAAACACGATAGCATTTCTCCGGCTGTCCAAAGAGAGCGGTTCTTACAAACTTATCATACAACCTTCATTTTTCCCTGCTGAATAATTATGTTATCGCTTGTGAAAATGTCTCAGCGCCACAGTGAACATGTGAAGTTCTATTGCATGTATCGTTTCTAGCGTGCTATACCTGCAGAGGGAAAACAAATACTGTGCACTAAAAAAAAGACTCGGTGTTAAAGTCGCTGGGGGAAAGGTGGGGTCAGACAGGCGGCGTGCTGTAGCGAATCTCCGTATTGAATGTGTCAGGCGTCTTGGGCAGAGGAGGCTTCTTCAGCATTTTGTGCTTCATGATGATCTCCTCGTTGGCATAGATCGGGGTGTCTGTGTCATCAGAGTGGTACCCTGATTGATATCCACTCGTCTGATTGGATGACTCGGAGGCCAGAGACTCTTTACTCTTGCAGCGCAGCAGCTGGCTGAGGAGTCAAATCAGGATGAGGACACATATTTAAAACTGACTAACAGGTTTTAAAAAATTAAAGAATAAATGACTCAGAAAGCCTGCAAAGGCTTTAGTCTTAACCTTAAGTTGGGTGTGGTTGGGAGATGTTGATTCAACCCCTTCATCTCCTCTGGTGAGAAGTCCATACCACTGTCTGTGTGACCCTCCTGCAAAGGGGACAGCAGTTAAACTTAACACCAGTGGTTGCTGCATGGCAGGAAGACCATCAACCTTAAATCACTTTCATGTATAGTATAATAGTTAGGCCTCTAAAAAGAGAAAGCTGTGATCTTTTGCTGGCAATGCATAAGAAGTGCATTAAATCAAGCCTATGCAAACTCTAAGAGATGTATTTTGTTGCCTTGTACTGCAGTTCAGTGTAGCTGTAATTCTGTAATTCAACATTTAAAAGCAGAGTTACATCTCAGAACAAATAAAATATTGCTCCTTCTTATAGTGCTACTTTTCTTTTGTGTTTTAACAAGACTTTTGTGCTAAGCAGATAAAATGCGCTCCTGTTTTATGAATGAGGTGGGTGTGCAGTTTCACACTTACCATTACACTGCTATGCGCCACAGGGATGTCCTCAAATGTCTTCACACTGAGGGGACGGCTGCACTTCTCACTATGCTGGGACACTCTGTACAGAGAAGATACATCAATAAAATCACAACTTAACAAATGACAGGAGCAGTGGTCAGCAACAGCTAAAAGCATCACACCGACCCAAGGGATGATGGGTTGTCATAGTTAAGCCGGGCTTCAAGGATTTCCCCACTTTGGGGCCTGCTGTAGGGTCTCCTGGGGTCAGGGGCTGCTTGGCATTCTTCTGCTTCACCTGCTGTCAGAGGTATGTAGTCCTTCCCATCCTGAAGATAAAGAGTAATTTTATGACTTCACCTTAAATGCACACTGGATTGACTAATTTCACATAAATAAGTAGAAATATGAACTTTAATAATCTAGTATATAAACCATATTATACACCCAGTCCAAATATGTATGGAATTTTCTAATTTGCTGTCATTGTGATGTTTCTTTTTCACATAAATAGCGAATAAAATCTCCCATAAGGTCTTGGCAACACTCAGCTGTTGGGTATTCAGGGTACACTGACAGCTGTTATAGAAGCATGTTGAAAGAGGAGATGCTGTGGATGTTTTTATGTAGCTGACAATATTTTAAAGAACCATTGAAGCACAAATTAGATTGAAATATCTAGTTACTTATGAGTACTGTAGCCTTTTGTTTAGATCTGAACAGACCTGCTGGGCACTGGCCTGTAGCAGGTTTCCCAGGTGTTCAACCAGTTCGGTAAATGTTGGCCTGTCTGTGGGACGATCCAGCCAGCAGTCCAACATGGTCTGGTATCTGTGAACACACGTAATTTGGATTACAGTAAGAGCAAATAATTCAAGCTACATTTCTGTAAACTGTTCAGCTCTGTCACTGTCTACTCACATCTCAGTGGTGGCATATTCTGGGGGTCTCATCCTGGTACCTTCCTTAAGCCTCCTGCAGAATGATTCATCAATGCAAACACCCGGATAAGGAGAAGCACCTGCAGACGATATTACAGATATTATATTGCAGATATTCAGTGGTCATTATGAAGTGAAGTGTTATGTGATTACTTTTAAAACCTAATCCTTACCCAAGGAAAAGATCTCCCAGAGAAGGACGCCAAAAGACCAAACATCACTTTGTGTGGTGTAAACTCGGTCAAATATGGTCTCAGGAGCCATCCACTTCAGAGGGAGACGTGCCTGTAGTAATAACAAAAATGTAAATTATTGCTTCTTAGGCGTTATTTGTGTGAGTTACTGTCGATAGACCAATCAGCCGAAACATTAAACATCACTGGCAGGCCAAGCGAATAACATTTACTATCTCATTACAATGCCATCTTTTAGCGTGCTTGGATACATTAGTCAGCAGGTGAACACAATACAAAGATGTCAGACTGGTCAGAGTGCCCACGCTGACCCAGGTGTACCTATAATGGGCACAACAGTATCAGAACTAAACCATAGAAGAGTGACAAGAGAGCTTTGGTGACCTGCATTGTCTTTTGAGTCATATGAACACCTGGGGTGCATAAGCATCATTTACCTGGGGAGCAGATGGCAGCAGAAGGCAAGACAGAACCCTACCTTGGAACTAACATGACTAAAATATACTGCAGCAAATTTCTTGGTGAGTGATATCACAGGATAGTTTCAGAGGTCTTGTGAACTGATTTACAGCATGAGGGCAGCCAAACCAATATTAGGTGGGTGGTTCTAATCTTGGGTCAGATTGGTGGGGTATTGGTTAACAGGACTCACGTCTCCTTTGCGGACATAATCCGGGTCTTTGTAGACATCTCTAGCGAGGCCAAAGTCACAAATCTTCACCACATTGTTTTCTGAAAGAAGGATGTTTCTGGCTGCTAGATCTCTGTGGATGCACTACAGACCAAATAGAGAAATTTACATTCACAATATGGAAGAAGTGAGTAATGGCTCCAATTTGAATGCCTGTATGTGCAAACAAAAAACTTCGAACACTTGTCTTCTCACCTTGCGAGAAGACAGAAACTCCATTCCTTTGGCCACCTGGAAGCTATAGCTTATGAGGTCTTCCATGGTTAGATGGTCATCATCTGAACTCTCTGTGATGATGAGATTTCACAAGAATAAATATGAGGCCTATTTGGCATCATGACTGTTATTCTGAATTGTCTTCAGCACCTTTCTGAGAGTCCATGTTGCTGCCCAAAGCCCCATCTGAAGTGATGGAGCAGACTGCTGTTCCTGTGCAGATGTCCAGCTGGGCAATCTTCCCCAGACCCAGATCTCCTTCAGTCACATCCTCCTCTGCAGACATCCACCTCTGGCTATTTACTCGCTTCCTCTGTTCAGCACAGAATTGTTAAAATAATGAAAAAAATGCTAATAGCATTTCATGCAGGAACTGCTTGTATTGTCTGCAGTATGGTCCATGTTAGCTACAATGTGTGGACAACTAGAGAACTGCATTACATAATAGCAATCTGCGGTCAGTCTATGTGAGTGTGTGCAACCATCTGGATCGTGTATAACCACATTAGAGGTCTGACTGTGATTTACTGGGTGCATGTGGGTTACACATAATTTACCTTGTAGGGGCTGTACTCTCCGCGCTTGCTCTTAAGGTAGCTGGAGAGATTCCCATGTTTACAGAATTCAACAATCACCATCAGTGGTCCTGCAAGTAGAAGGAAGAGCAAGAGGGTTAAGTATCAAAGGAAGAAGGTGCATTAATAAGCTATTTGAAAGGAAAGGAAAATAATTAAGAAGTGATGAAGCTATAAAGAAATGCTGCATGCTTAGGATATGCTTAGGCAGCTTAAGTAAATGACATGCTTTGTCTGACTGACCCCCAGGTTTCGTGCAGGCTCCCAGCAGGTTGACCACATTGAGATGATGTCCAATGTGGATGAGAATTTTTAGCTCTGACATCAAGGCGCGGTACTCACTCGATGTGGCTCCCTCTGCACAGAGAAATAACAATAGCTCTGCATGTTGGAAGGTTTTTATTGCGTTTTATTCACTGTGTGTAATAAAAGGAGGACAAAATACAAACCCTTAAGCATCTTGACTGCAACTGTGGTGCATGTGGTCACTTTCTCAATGCCAAACGCAGCCGCTTCTACCACCTGGCCAAATGCCCCTCGTCCCAGCGGCTCACCTTAAATGTAAAATGTTTGTCATGACAACATACCTAGAAAAAATTACTTTCAGTATGATTTAGTTTTCTCAGATGTAGTACCTATGAGTTTTAAAAACAACTGATTTTTAATTGAAATATTGCAACTATTGAGGATAGTGCGGTAACGTCCCAAATGAGGTTTTAAAAAATTATTTTGGCAGGTATGATGGCTGTCAGTATGCTGAACACGAAGAAGCCTCTTTCATCTGCTCCCTTATTTACAAAGGGTCACAGTAGCAGATAGCTCAGATTTTTTGATTTTGCTGCCCTTCCTAATGCGACCCCAAAGGGACTGTCGTGTCTCCTTCTCGTCATGATCCAGGGATCTCTCACATGTTAGGCAAAGCTGTTCCCTGATCTCTTTCTTCTTACACTCACAGGTAAGAACAAAGGTATATGAGATATATATTTGTGTTCCCTTTGAATACCTGTGTGTTTGTTTTTTATTTTACCTTCTTAAACACTTAAAGATCAAAAAACAAGAAGACTATTGTCACACTATAAATTAAATGTAGGCACAGTTGTACACAGTTTATTTATTGCTAACATGAACATAAAAGCTACGATAAATTTCTAATGCCTTGTAACTAACCTTTGACCATATATTGTACTTTAAACATGGATGCTTCCTCTGGGTCTGATCCATTTCAGTAGTTCTTTAGCCCTGAATTATTTCTAATGGTCAGCAGGGAGCGACTCCTCTGAAGAAGTCAGATTGAGTAAAAGTCTGTGAGAAAAATCTTCTCCTCACTCAATTTATTACTCTAGTAAACATTTTCCTAATAAGTTCACGGTTTAACTCATTACTTTCAAGTTTTCCTCAATATAAAATTATGATTATTTTATAAATTACAGTTTATGAATAAAATAAAAACAAAGTAGGTATGATTTAGGGTGTGGCTATCCTGTGTCTGACAAGTTGCTATTGTATGAGTATACAGTGCTCTTGGCTTCTGAATCACATCCACCCCCAATAAGCAACCAATAAGTACAGCAATAAGTACAGTATATTTCCATTTTCCAGTAGTTACATTTAGTTACACCCTGTTTTTCACAAGCTAAAATTAGCATTTCATTCAGTATTACAGCTAAATAGGTCATGCTGTTAACATTAACATTTATCATCACTCTCTTGCCTAAACACTGTCACGGTTTCAAAGGACAAAGATGGCAAGAGCCAAAAAGCCACCAGGAGTCCACAAACCAAGGGTTGGACCACTGGTTGGTTGCTGTGACACCCACAATTGTCTCAGCAGCCATTTTGAAATGAAATAGAAAGCACAAGATTTGGGTGCAAGCCTTGATTGATTTGACTGTTAACATCAGTGTTTACCGACTATTTCATGAGGAAACACACCATCTGTGTTTATGAGTGATGTCACTGTAGCCACATCCACATTTTGTATACACTCTGTGCACTTAAAGAACAATACTTTGCCTATGATCAAAAAAGTGAAAGACATCTCTATATCTTGTGCACTTCTATTAGCATGGTATAAAAAAGTGTGCTTTGACTTGATAACTTGATGTAATGTTTTATACACTCTATGGAGGAACTTGTCTTTGCTTTTCTGTCTCCACAAGCTAAGCACTGGTCAGTAGCAGTGCAGATGCTTGCTTTAACGAGTCTTCTCAAAGAATGCTCTCTAAACTGCATGATAGTCGTGTCTCACCAAGCTTCAGCCTTTCCCGAGGGAATTCCCATTTGTTAGCATCGTAGGTGAGCCTCTCGCACTGCTCATCCATGGGCATGTCCTCTGCGTCAAGGATCATGGAGAGGTAGCCTGTCTTCAGATCCACTCCATTTGGCTGAAACAGTGATGCAGTGACAAATTTTAATGTGTGAATCAATGAGCTGCTATTTCTCTCATTTATG
This sequence comes from Archocentrus centrarchus, assembly GCF_007364275.1. NCBI lineage: Eukaryota > Metazoa > Chordata > Actinopteri > Cichliformes > Cichlidae > Archocentrus > Archocentrus centrarchus. The sequence goes on along the minus strand of NC_044349.1, from coordinate 28,689,753 downwards.
CACTTTCAGTATAATAAATGTGCACAGCAGTTCTCCAGTGACTCTGGTGCCCCTCAAATAAAAAGGGGCCTACTCAGTGCTGTGGGCCTACGTGACTTAGGGGAGCAGAGAGATGCCCCCTTGTTCCTGGATACAAAAGAGAGCAGCTACTGAGAGCCAGAGCAGTCACTTCTAATCAGCCATAAATGCCCGCATTGTGTGTCACTGTACACGTGGGGTTTACCGCGTATGTAGTCTTTTTTTATTGTCAATTATTATTCATGTGCGTAACTGGAGGGGAAATCCCAGGAAGGAAAAGTAAAGGCAAGAGAGGATGAGGAAGTTCTTACTCTCTTTCTCCCACGGATGACGAAGACGATCAGCAACCAGAAAAACATAGCGATGGCCACTGACCCGATAGGAACAATCAGCTCTACATTAGTCTTCTCTTCTGCACCTTAAATATACACAAAGAGTATTTTTTTACAATAAGAGAATCAAGAATTATATTACATAAAATGCATTATTGTAAGACAGAAGAAATTCTACTACAGTGTACATGCGTGACAAATTTGAGGCCCATCCTTGAGGAAAAAACACTGAGCAGTCACAGTGGAATGTCGGTTATAATTTCACTGAGGTGCCTCGGCAGCATTTCAAAAAGTTCAGACAGGTTTGTCATTGTTTTCGGCCTGTTCACATTTGTATGTCTGTGTTTAGGTTGGAGAAAGGAGACTGTTGGAATTTGAACTGTAAGCAAACTGATATTTTATCTAGTCATAACAAATGGAGTCAACATGATCAACTACTGCCAAAGACAACTTGGAAAAGGCCTATCAGAGCTATTGTACTATGTCACTGCATGCTCTAATGGACTGTTTCATTGCACTGCTATTGAGCTTGAATTATTTAGCGAGCAGATGAGGGTTACAAAGTGGGGAAGGTTATTTGTGGGGATTTTTTTTCCCCTCATCCCTCATTTATCCCTAGTGAAAATTTTTTTTATATTTTTCAGTCAAGAAGATGGTCAAATGTGTGAGTCTTGCTTTTTCTTATATGCAAGACTCAAAAAATTTTATTAAAAGTGACACGTTTTGCAATCCACCCCCATACACAGGGCTTTTGTTGTTAGAAGGTCTGCTCCCTTGTTAGCGGAGCTGGCGCATGAGCAGAGCTGTGAGCTACTGTAACTGGGTCCACATTCTGCTGGCGGGGACACGGTCACGTAGGCTCTGCGTCTAGCCATTGAATTTGTTTGTTTTTCGCTGCGTCTCTGTGTTTGGTACAAGAAGACTGTGGACGGGAGAGCACAGACTGGAGCTCAGGCAGGGCTGGCCTCTCCCTTCGTCCTGCGCTCTCCTCATTGTTTTGGATTTAGATACTCCCAGGAGGATGTGCGTTAACTGGGGTAACTTCCTGTCACGAGGAAGCAAAGCTATTTTTATTTATTTCTTTGATATGTTAAAAAAAAACTCCTATGTGCAATGTGAATTGGTGAAACCTTGAAGCTAGATATAACTATGCAGTCTTTGTAACTACTGCTGGAACTGCCAGAGGGTTAAGGCTGAGACCTTTCACACAGACTATGAGATATTCCTCATTTTAAGCTGAGGATGTGTTACTAAACAAGGTAACAGGCACAGCCCCAAGGGCCCAGAAGGTCAGAGAGCCCCTGAGCCTGATTCTTTGTACAATGACAATGACACACAACATGCAGCGACTACAAGAAATGAACACAAACATATTAAAAAAAACCTGCAGATGGACACAAAACAACTACAAGATGAAAAGCGTCCAAAAAAGATGCAGCCCACTACAAGCAGACAACAGTTAAAATAAAAGGGTAATGAATTACTACAAAAACATACAAAAGGATTCACATTCCTGCCCTTAAAGACCCATTATCTATTATTAAATCCATTCTCCAACTATGCAGGAAAAACTACTTGCTGCATCATGAAATGCATTAATTGCCATTTGGTACCATCTTAGGTACTGACTGACCTTCGGTACTCAAAGAGGCCTGTGCTGTGTCACACCCAAGGTTGTTACATGCTGTGCAGGTGTACAGACCGCTGTCGAGCTTCGTCACGCGCTGGATTGTCAGACTGTGGTTCTGCTGATTCACAGTAACACCTGAAAGGCAACCAAATGTTTTGTCTTACAGTGCTTGTAACTTACGAAGTGAATCAGTGAATCAGCAAAACGCTGCACACGTCTCACCTGAGCTCTCGACAACGGTGTGGTTGTTTTTGGTCCACACAACAGTTGGGTTTGGTGTCCCAGCAGCCAAGCAGTCCAAAGTGATTGTTGTACTTATCATAACTTTGTGGTCTGTGAAATTAGTCAGGATCCTTGGAGCCTCAAGGTCTGAAGATCAGAATCATAAAGATTATTTTGAAACACATTAAAAACCTACGGCACTGGTGTTTTTAAAAACAGATTTAAAAGATCTGAAAACTGCAAAATGTTTTAAAGAATCAGATTTATGCAAATTTATACAATTCAGTTATGGCTTTTTCCTGAAGAAAACTTTACTTACAAAAAAGAAAAATGCTGTAAATGCGTCTTACCTCTGAGAGAAACACTGCGTAGCATGCATGTTTTCTCCCCAGTGATGACGTTTACCACCTGACAGGCATACAGACCCTCATCCTGATGGGACGCATTGCGAAGTGATAGCTCCAGAGTCACATTGGTGCCCTGCTGGGTGGTCAGCGTGGTGTGCGACAGTGGACTAGGCCGCAGAGTCAGGGTGCGACAAGGCTGCACCGATGCTACCTGCTCTGACTTGGAAACATTGGTCACGCGAAACCAGGTGAGGTTGCCGTAGATCAGTCTGTCCGCCTTACACCGCAGAATAACGTGGTCCTCCTCCAATGGCTTGTTAGAGGGGGACATAGTCACCTCGAGGCCACCTAGGGATGGAAACACATGGATTAATACTAATTAATACTGAAATGCTGTTTGAGATGATGGCAAAAGACACATGAGATAACAATGACGTGCAAAAGCAGACACCATGAGACACTAAACAACTACATGCTTTTTAAGAGATAAAATGCGCGGCACTTACGTGTTACATGAAAAAAGATGACACGTGAATCCTTGCCTACTTTGTTGGTAGCCGTGCATCTGTAGAGGGCGTGAGCCTCAGCTTTCTGAATCTTTAAAGAGCTCTTGATTTTCTAGAGAAACACATTTCATCTGTTAGCAATTATTATTTCGCTTTTAATTAACTCCACATCAGATACCGTAAAAAGTCACATATCTTATAGCTAACGGGGAATGGGGTGTAATCAAGGTTTGCTTGTTTTTTACCTTTTGAGCTTGATCAGTGTCAGTTGTAATTGGTTGTACATGGTTGTGACCTGTCCTGTTGCTGATATCTCTCCAATTTGTGCACTCTTTCAGCTGCGACTCAGACTTAACAAACCTTGACCTGATTGATAAAAGTGAACAAAAAACTCATTAAACAAAAATATCTAGCTCTGATCTTTCTTTTTATTTAATAATTAAATGCAAAAACACCATCTGTGCAAACAGCTGCCCCACAGGTTCCTCTTTCTCTGATACACTAAATTAATGCTGACACAAATGGGGACCTACGTCTTTCAGAATTATCCTCCTGAGAACTGAGGAAAAAAAGTGTCTTTCAACTTTAACTTTTTTCGGGCCCACTACAGAGGACATAAGGTCTCAGGAGGATACGGCTAAGTACTTGTTGTTCTACTTTTCTCTACAAATCCTGAGTAGTTTCATTTGTGTTCTTATTTTTTAACTGAGACACATAAAGTGTTAAGACACCCAACTACAGTGAGAAATAGAAAGGTATGTTACAAATATGCTAAAAACAAAAAAAATGAGCAAACAGGGGGAAAATTATACAAGAAGAGGTGTAGCTTCAGCAGGAAGAACCTCTTTTTTTGAAAAAGAGCATGACAGGAACAACAGGAAACATAGTGCAGGACTGAGGAAGCGCTCAGATGTGTAGACAGATGATAAGGAACCTGCTGCTGGTGTTGTCTGGTCCCTCACACACACACACACACACACACACACACACACACACACACACACACACACACACACACACACACACACACACACACACACACACCCCTCCTCCTTTCTATCAACACTGTTAAATCACAACAAGCAGCCATTCGTGAGGTTGTTGTGTAACAGGCTAAATATTTCATTGACAGAGCTGCTATCTTAAAAAGCTGAGCGAGTGAGCACAAACATGAGTTTAGTACAGTGTCCAATATTAGTGAGCACATTCTGAGTCTGAATAACTGACGTCCATCTAAAAATGGACATTGTGAAGAGACTGAATCACATCCGCTGATTTGCATCGGGTCAGAGTGTGTTCTCATTGTCTGCTCGCTTGTTTTTGTCAACATCACGAAAGCAGCTATTCCTCTTCTAAATCAACAACCTGTTGATTGACAGTGAGTGACTCAAAGGCATGTGACCACCACATGCATACACCACAGAAAACCCCCAAGCATTTCTCTTTCTGCCCTGAACTTTTCTAGACATTACCCGGGACAATTGCACAGAAGAACTACACTGCCTGGCCAAAAAAAAAGTCTCCACCTGGATTTAACTAAGCAAATAGGTACGAGCCTCCTATTGGATAATTACTGCATGGGCGATTATCTTTCAGCTGGCCACAAGTTATTTAACCCCAACTGGTGCAATGAGTTGCTTCTCATTTCTTAAACAACCATGTCCAAAGACACATCGTGTGGTCATGGAAAAGATGTCAGTCTGTTTGAGAAGGGTAAAATCATTGGCATGCATCAAGCAGAGAAAACATCTAAGGCGATTGCAGAAACTACTAAAATTGGGTTAAGACCTGTCCAACGCATTATTAAAAACTGTAAGGATAGTGGGGACCCATCGTCTTCGAGGAAGAAATGTGGCCGGAAAAAAATCCTGAATGATCGTGATCGGCGATCACTTAAACGTTTGGTGAAATCAAATCAAAGAAACATCATTTTCACACATGGATTGGCCACCACAGAGTCCAGACCTCAACCCCACTGAGAAGCTTTGGGATGTGTTGGAGAAGGTTTTGCGCAGTGATCAGAATCTGCCATCATCACTGCAAGATCTTGGTGAAAAATTAATGCAACACTGGATGGAAATAAATCTTGCAACATTGCAGAAGTTTATCGAAACAATGCCACAGCGAATGCATGCCGTAATCAAAGCTAAAGGCGGTCCAATGAAGTATTAGTGCGTGACCTTTTTAATTGGTGGCAACTTTTTTTTTGGCCAGGCAGTGTAAGTCGGATCAGATATTAAAATGGTCTTGAACCTGGCAGCTCCCTCTGATATCTGACTGCACTGATGTGAGATAACAGTCTGGTGAAATAGCAACTAGTGCTTGCTCACCCTGTGTCCTGCCTGCTACACATTCTTCACAGGCAGCACAGTTGCCTAAACCAAATCCAGTATTTCCAGTCATGACAACGCATCTAACAGTGCTACATGTGAAAATCATCAACGGTGTTCAAAGTCCCAACTTGAATCTCCCGACTTTGTCCAAAGTTCATGTGTGAAAACAGCCTTCATGCCTCTCTTTTAAACTCACACTAACGAGTTGACTTGCATGAAGGCTTCTGGGCAGTCCTCTTTGGGCATCCACTCCCACTGGATGTGTGTAGGTATGGGAAATCCACGAGCGGTGCAGCTCAGAGTCGTGCTGCTGCCGTAAACGTACACATCAGTGTCCACCGCCATCTCCTTCTCGATGATACGAGGAGGAACTGCAAAAGAAGATGTAGAGTCGTCACCACAAGAGGCAGCTCAAAAATAAACGCAAAAGAGAAAGAAGAGAGAAAAACGTACCATTGACCAGCAGCTGGAAAGAGCGTCTCTCTTCCTCTTTTGTATTTTTATTGGTGAGGATAACTGTGTAGATCCCAGCATCTGTTTCTTTAACTTCGCGGATGTTGAGGGCATCGCTTTTCTGTTTTATTCTGTAGTCATCCAGTGGGACGTCATTTTTTAACCTGGGCACACACAGAAGATTAAAGTTGATCACCTGAAACATAGAGTGAATTAGTAGATCTATGCAAAGCATAAAGTTGTGCAGGAAAGAGCAGATTTTAGGCATGATAAACTTCTATGTATATTACTTATGGTAAAACAAATACTGCTGTGAATATACCATTTAATGCTGGGATCAGGGTAAGCTGAGTACTTCACAGGGATGTTTGTAGATGGTTCTCCCACATTTACTTCCCACACCTTAGTCCAGGGTTCTTCCACATCAATGAAGGGCTTTTCTGGAGATACAAAAGAAATAAAAAAATATATTACAAAAATAAATGAATAAAATTACAATATGCTGTTTTTTTCATGGATTTTTAAATGATTATTTTGGGCTCAAATAAAGCAAAAACTCAAGAGAAATCTAAGTTTATCTCATAACTAATGTGTTAATAAAAACTATATAAAATGATAGGATAAGAAAATGAAAAGTCTAAAATTAAAATCAGCCAATAAAACACACACACACGATAATACAGTAAATTTAGGTTTATAAAGATGAAAGAATTAAAAGATTTCAAAGATTGCTGGAGGGAAACTTTTGATATATTTACATTATTAAATCATTTAAAATGGACCTATCATGCTTTCCTTTACTTTCTGTTATATATGATGTTAAAATGGTAAATGCTCTAAATGCTCTGCTTCAGGCAGATTTTTCTAGGATCTGTTTGATGTCAGTGAGCATGGATGACATTAATACGGTCATCTCAGACACATATCTCTGACTCTGAGCACAAAAATCTGCCCACCTGCAGCTCAAGCCTTGTGTTTGCGAGGGGCAGCCAATCAAAAGAAACTTGTTTAAAGTTAGAGGAGCTAAAACAGCTTGTCTACAGGACTTCACCAAAGCCCAGTAAGGAATACTTTAAACTATGAATCACGAAAAGCTACATGGAAAAATGTAGAGATGGAGATGAGAATAAAAGGTCCACTTTAAGCAACAATTTGGGATGTGCAACAGGTGATTAACACTCTCCAGCAGCAGTCTACAAGCATCTGCAATACTGGCGCAGTGTGGTGTTAGCATACAGTACCAACATGCCTACTGCTGGATCATTTGTCTCTAGTTCAAAAAATGCCACCAGCAGTAACAGTAAAACCCTCAGCTGCCTTCCAGATTGACAATCATATGAATATATTTTTGTGAATGTAAAAATTATTGTTTTGAATGAGAAATCTTAGAATGCTTATAGCCAACATAATGGGTCTGGTGTTTTCAGAGCACCCACCATAAACTGTAAGAAATACTGAAGCACTTTTCTCCATCTGCCCGCTCGAAGCAGTGCAGGTGATTTCTCCGCCGTGAGCCACCGTCACGTTCTCCACAATCAGTGTGTTTGACAGCTCCAGAGAGTTCCACAGCTTCTTCTTGTGGGGAATTGTGTGGGGTTGCCTCGAGCCATTGACAGAAGTCTGACAAACGGGGGGACACAGTACGTAAACACACAGTTTGTCTTTTAAAACAGACACGTGATACTTATGATGATTGTGATAATAGAATGTGGAAGATTTTTGTTTTGGTTTTTTATTTTATTTTAAGAAATGAAAGTTCAAGTGCTGCCTCAATTCAGACAGCTTATTGTTCTTAGTAATGTAAGCAGTCAGAACATCAAAACCACATCTGGTCACCTTTGCACTTTGGTGGTTAAAGATGAAGGGCTGATGGATTCCTGAAAGCAGGAAGTAATGAATTTGTGCAAGGACAGCAGGAAGAGAGATACAGCACTTCTGGTGTCTCGGTCTGTCCTCATCAGTGAGTCAAACAGGCCAACTCAAAGGCCATCGATTACGCTTTTCCTTATATTCAGTCATGTTTATACTGTTACAATGGTGGGTGCTCAGATTTTACGTGGCCAAAGTTCCAAATAATGAGGTCAGTGTATATACAAACGATACCTGTGAGTCAAAAGTTCATGCTTCAGACTGCTTAATTTTTTTATTTCTGAGGGTTAGCCAACAGTTGCTTAAAAGGAGAGGAGCTTAAAACATATTACTTGCTTCACCAATGCTCATAATTATTATTTTGAACTGTAACTAACTAGTAACTAGTAGAGTCCAAAAATTAAAAAACAGACATGAGCATTATAGGTCTACTTTACAGCTGTCACATAAGTTAATTAAAAGTATACAAGGGAATTAAGAGCAGTAAAGTGTGGGGTACTGACCAGAGCCCCACCAGAGTGGGTCCAGTTGAATTCGATGCCCACGTTGAGTTCTGTGTGGGCAGTGCATCTGAGCACTAGCTGCTCCCCCACAGAGAGCCTTACATTGTCAGGGGTCAGGGTGAGGTCATAAATCTTATATCCTGCGGAAAAAGGAGGGAAGACAGTAAATCGACACACTATTGTTCTCCTGAGACTACAGACTCTCTCTGCACCAACACTCTGAGCAACAGTGTTAGTGCAGAGTGTCTTTCACATTACACAGTCAAAATTTGAATTTCCAGTAAGTTCTATTGTTTGTTCAGTTCCAAAAACTCACACATAGGTGATTTCTACAGCCGTAACTTTGACAACTGCCAATTTCTCTTCGTATCTTTTTCCATCTTACCGACAACAGCCGCAATGTAGAGGGGGGACTTAAACGTCTCATTTCCAATACGAGTTTGGCAGGACACGACACCAGCGTAGCTGATCAGATGAGTGGGAACAGTGAAGCCTGTCCTGGCATCCCACACAGAATCCTTCCCATCCGGATGAAACTCCTTTATTGGATACTTCTGACAGACACAGAAATTTAGTGATTCCACACAAAAAGATTTTAAAAATTCCACAACAGTTGCTTTGCACATGAACAGGTTTATCCAGGTATGTGAATAAGATAGCAATAAAACAACACCACATCTGGCAAACACAACTGTTCACCACCCTCCAGAAGTTGTTCCATTTCATGAAACTGTTTTACTGACAAAAAGCAAGGAATAGAAACGGCTTCTTACGATGTTAAGTGTGACATTGAGATTCTCCACTGAGCCTCGGCATGGTATCACCACCCGCTCTCCTTCACGGATAAACACCACCTCATATTCTTTTTCAGATGGCACAAATGGCACCTTGTAGTCTAAAATTAAAGCACAAATAAGAACAGTAGATGCAGTAGAGCATAAAAAAGGGAAAAGAAAGTGGTAATCCCATATTTACTTTTACGTAATTGGATGTTTGAATAAACGCAGTGCAATAAATGTAAAAGAACCATTGAATAAATGAAAAAGAGCTATACCTTGGACAAACACATAAACTGCTGCTGAGGTCTTGCCATCTTCAACTTTCAGGCCTTTGTAGGAGCACTGATACTGTCCAGTTTCATTGACAGTTGCATTGGTGATTGTCAGCCTCGTGCAGAACAGTCCTGATCCGCTACAGTCACTAATAGAAAAGCGAGTGCTTATAGCAGGGCTCGTCCACCTCAGATACTGCCGACCTCTGCAGGAGAAGGAAGAGGTAATTATTCTGCACCTGCTCTATGACTGGGTCTGAATTTAAGCAGTGATGTGGAGTACTGTACTACATAATTATATTTGATCTAGTAGTTTAACTGCATTTTGAAGTAGATTGCTATTTAACTACATTCATATTTGCACTGTGATTCAAGTGGTCAGCTACTTGTACTACATTAAATTTTGGACTGTAAAAGCACAAGAAAGTACAGTATATTGAATTATACACTGCTCAAAAAAAAATAAAGGAGCTATTTTTATTCGGAGTACAGCATCAAGTTAATTACATTTCTGGGATATTGATCTGGTCAGTTAAGTAGGGGGGGTTGTTAATCAGTTTTAGCTGCTTTGATGTTAATGAAATTAACAACAGGCCCACTACAGGGGCAACAATGAGACAGCCCCTGAAACAGGAATAATTTTACAGGTGGAGGCCACTGACAGTTTTTCCATCCTCATATTTTCTGACTGTTTTTTTTCACTAGTTTTGCATTTGGCTAGGGTCAGTGTCACTACTGGTAGCATGAGGTGATTACTGGACCCTACAAAGGTTGCACAGGTAATCCAACTTCTCCAGTATGGCACATCAAATCATGCCATTGTCAGAAAGTTTGCCGTGTCTCCCAGCACAGTCTCAAGAGCATGGAGGAGATTCCAGGAGACAGGCAGTTACTCTAGGAGAGCTGGACAGGGCCGTAGAAGCTCCTTAACCCATCAGCAGGACTGGTATCTGCTCCTTTGTGCAAGGAGGAACAGGATAAGCACTGCCAGAGCTACAAAATGACCTCCAGCAGGCCACTGGTATGAATGTCTCTGACCAAACAATCAGAAACAGACTTCGTGAGGGTGGCCTGAGAGGGGACCCTGTGCTCACTGCCTGGCACCGTGGACCCCGATTGCCATTTGCCATAGAATACCAGAATTGGCACCCCGTGCTTTTCACAGATGCGAGCAGGTATTTTTGATTTTTTTGTAGAAAATGCTGCATTGATTTTCACTTTTATTTTCAGGATGCCCTTGAATTCAGCCCTCTGTAGTTTGATCATTTTCCTTTCCATCGAATGATGTGGTATCCTTTCATCCCTAAAATATTACTCAAGCTAAGGATTTTTACTGTTAACTGCCTTTTTGAAACCAGACATCACAAGCATGGGGCTACAGTAACTGTGAGTGTAACTCATACCTGTTTATCATCCTTCTTGTCACTAAAGAGGACCATAATTTACAAAACAAATGTTATGCTCTATTTAATAAGACTTCAAACTCAGAATTGAGACCATTAATTCATCAGGAAAATTTTTACTGAGTTCTTTTTGCAACCTGGGGTTGTTGCCCCCTGCTGACTACCAGAAAGAATATGTATATACAGTGGTGTGAAAAAGTGTTTGCCCCCTGCCTCATTTCCTGTTTTTTTGCATGTTTGTCACACTTAAGTGTTTCGGAACATCAAACCAATTTAAACAATAGTCAAGGACAACACAAGTAAACACAAAATGCAAGTTGTAAATGAAGGTGTTTATTAGTAAAGGTGAAAAAAAATCCAAACCATCATGGCCCTGTGTGAAAAAGTGATTGCACCCTGAATCTAATAACTGGTTGGGCCACCCTTAGCAGCAACAACTGCAACCAAGCGTCTGCGATAACTTGCAATGAGGCTTTTACAGCGTTCTGGAGGAATTTTGGCCCACTCATCTTTGCAGAATTGTCCTAATTCAGTTACATTAGAGGGTTTTCGAGCATGAACGGCCTTTTTAAGGTCATACCACAACATCTCAATAGGATTCAGGTCAGGACTTTGGCTAGGCCACTCCAAAGTCTTCATTTTGTTTTTCTTCAGCCATTCAGTGGTGGACTTGCTGGTGTGTTTAGGATCATTGTCCTGCTGCAGAACCCAAGTACGTTTAAACTTGAGTACACGAACAGATGGTCTGACATTCTCCCTCAGGATCTCTTGGTAGACAGCAGAATTCATAGTTCCATTTATCACAGCAAGTCTTCCAGGTCCTGACGCAGCAAAACAGCCCCAGACCATCACACTACCACCACCATATTTTACTGTTGGTATAATGTTCTTTTTCTGAAATGCAGTGTTCCTTTTACGCCAGATGTAATGGGACACACACCTTCCAAAGAGTTCCACTTTTGTCTCATTGGTCCACAGAATGTTGTCCCAAAAGTCTTGGGGATCATCAAGATGCGTTTTGGAAAAATTGAGACGAGCTTTAATGTTCTTTTTGCTCAGCAGTGGTTTTCTTCTTGGAACTCTGCCATGCAGGCCATTTTTGCTCAGTCTTTTTCTGATGGTGGAGGCATGAACGCTGACCTTAACTGACGCAAGTGAGGCCTGCAGTTCTTTGGACGTTGTTGTGGGGTCTTTTGTGACCTCTTGGATGAGTCGTCGCTGCGCCCTTGGGGTAATTTTGGGCGGCCGGCCACTCCTGGGAAGGTTCATCACTGTTCCATGTCTTCGCCATTTGTGGATAATGGCTCTCACTGTGGTTCACTGGATTCCCAAAGCTTTGGAAATGGCTTTATAACCCTTTCCAGACTGATAGATCTCAATTACTTTCTTTCTCAATTGCTCCTGAATTTCTTTGGATCTCAGCATGATGTGTAGCTTTCAAGGATCTTCTGGTGGACCTTACTGTGTCAGGCAGCTCCTATTTAAGTGATGTCTTGATTGGGAACAGGTGTGGCAATAATCAGGCCTAGGTGTGGCTAGGGAAATTGAACTCAGGTGTGAAAAACCACAGTTATAGTATGTTTTAACAAGGGGGGCAATCACTTTTTCACACAGGGCCATGATGGTTTGGATTTTTTTTCACCTTTACTAATAAACACCTTCATTTACAACTTGCATTTTGTGTTTACTTGTGTTGTCCTGGACTATTGTTTAAATTGGTTTGATGTTCCGAAACACTTAAGTGTGATAAACATGCAAAAAAACAGGAAATGAGGCAGGGGGCAAACACTTTTTCACACCACTGTATATATATATATATATATATTCTATAATTAAAAGTAAGCTAGCTACGTTGAGGATTGTTGGTAAAGTCTGTGTTCACACTCGTATGCTGGTGCTCCGGATCTGGTGCTTGGAGCTAATGAATTTTGAATAACAGTTACTTTTACTGAAATGCAGGAAGTAGAGACAACTTCAACTTCAACTAAATCTATGCCCTTATTGTCAGAGCTATGATAATAAATTAAAAAACAAACAGATTGGGAACATTGGGAAAATGACTAAACTATACAGTTACAAATAATTACATTTTGTTTCATGAATGTATTATCCTTGTGTTATCAATCCTGTGTTTACACCACATTTTACTGCCACATAGGCAGTTGTTGAGGTCGTGATTGCTGCAAAGTGTAGTTACATTTCTGGAAAGATCAGAGTTAAAAGTAAAGTGGAATTTCTTTATGAAATAGGAAATACAGCTGCAGTTGTGATCAGAAGTTTGCATACACTCACCATGGGCATGAATGCTGTGGTAACTTTGGCCTTTTAATGATATCTTTCAACTGTCCTTTTTCCAGGGTGGAATGATTGTACAGCATACATTTTTAATAATTAAAAAAATAAGAATGGGGTGCACAAGTTTACATTTAATTTGGATTTTCTCTAATCCACACAGGGTCAAAATTACACATACAGGTTCAAATATATACATATACCCCACTGATATTTGGTTAAATGCCCCTTGTCCCTTAAATGTACCAAGTTGTACCTTGGCCAAATTCTTTTAGTAGCCGTCAGCAAGATTCTGGTGTAATTCTTGCTGGATATTTGACTAGTCTTCTTGGCAGAATTTGTAGAGTTCGTTTACACAGGTTGGTTTCCTGGCACAGATCTGGCTTTTAAACATAGTCCACAAATTTTCAAGGGGGTTGAGCTGATGACTTTGGGAAGGGCATTTCGGAAGCTTAATGCGAGCCTTCTTTAGCCATTCCAAAACCAGTTTTGATGTTTGGGATTACTATCCTGTTCAGTTGTATCCAAGTTTCAACCATCTTAACTGAATTTGAAGGTAGTCCTCCTTTTTCATTATTCTGTCCACTTTGTGCAATGTACCAAGTATCACTGGAAGCAAAGCAGCCCCAGAGCATGATGCTAACACTGCCGTGCTTGGCTGTTGGTACAGTGTTGTTAGCCTCACCTTGACTCCCCCAAACATAACTCTTCTCACTGTAGTCAAATAACTCAGTCTTTACCTCATCTGACCATAAAACTTTTCTCCAGAAGGCAATTTACTTCTCCAGGCAGACAGCTGCATGTCAAGTTTGAAGGTGTTGATTTGGAGCCGGGGCTTCTTTCTTGTTCAGCACCATCTCAGTGCATGGCAATGTAAACCTCATTTGACTGTGGACAGTGATGATGGTGTTCCAGGAGTTTCCCGTTCATGGCAGGCTTGAGCCTTGGTGGTTCCTGGGTTGCTCCTGAATATCCTAGTCAATTTCCTTTCATTTGAGTGTGACAAGTTTAGGTCTTCTTCCAGACCTTTGGCAAAGTGGTGACACATCCAAATAACTTGTACTTAGACACAGTTGTTTGAACTGATAACGCTGGAATCTGGAGCGCTTTAGAAATGGCTCCAAGAGAGCATCCTGCTGAGTGCTGCCAAACAAATCCTTTCTTTGCTGGCAAAGAGAAACTACCAGTTGTGGTAAATCATGATCAGTAATCAGAAATGAATAGGTCTTGGCCTTGTCCAGTTCAAATACATTGTGGAACCTTCAACACCACTTATTAAAATATTTAAGTGAATGTATCTATATATTTAATCCTTTATGTATACTTTTGACCTTGTGTGGATTAGAGAAAATTCTAAATAAATTCAAACGTTTGCACCCAATTCTTGTTTTTAAAGTTTGCTGTATAATCATTCCGCACTGGAAAAAGAACAGTTCCAAGAAATCATTAAAAGCCCAAAATTACCATGACATTCACATTCATGATTAGTGTATGTAAACTTCTGACCACAGCTGTATATGCCTAACCCTTACCCTACCCCAGGGATTAATCTCTTGTCTCTGCCCTACCCTAAGTGTGATTTTAAGGCTAAAAAAGTCTTATCTTTCCAACAAGCCTTTGAGCAGCTGTGAAAATTCTAATTTTTACAAAATGTCATCACATAGGCATGTTTTAATTAAATGTTATTAATTTATTGATTATGGTTACCTGTGAAAAATGAGGTCATTACATTCATGTTGTTTAGATGAGTAATTCTTGAGAACCCACAATCCACAGCCATCTTTTGAACACACACACACACACACACACACACACACACACACACACACACACACACACACACACACACACACACACACACACACACACACACACACACACACACACACACACACTCTCTCTCTATGGGTGTAACTGTCCTATTTTCAAAACAGTAACTCCATGACTGCCTGCATGTCATGATGCATTTAGGGTGAATGTGTAAATTGGAGTGGTGGCCTAGGGGAGAAGAAGAGGGTTCGTCACTGAGAGGACCCTGGTTCAAATCCTCGGGCTGGCATCACTGTGGGTCCCTGAGCAAGCCCACCCCCCCAGGTTGCTCCCCGGGCGCCCTTTGGCTGCCCCCTGCTCCATGCTGAGCTGTGTGTACTACATACTCCATGTGTGTGATGGGTTAAATGCAGAGAATGAATTTCACTGCATGTAAATGTATGTGACAAATAAAGCTCTTTCTTCTTCTTCTTAAATTCTTGATACTAGGTTAGTTTTGCTGTATTGTAAGTAACCTGTAGTTTGTAAAACTAGGTTCCCCAAAACAAGCTGTAAGGTGTATGCAGAGCCTACTTACCTGCATGTTAGCTCAAGGCTGTCAGATTTGTTCATCCTATGGATGCCATAGATGTTGAGCGTTGGTGGATCAGGTATAAATCGCAGTTCAGCTGCTGGAGAGTTTAACAGTACAAGTCAGTCACAGAAATGATTAACTGCTAACACAGTCACAGGTGATGACATTAGTATGTCCAAACAATGATAGGGTCAGAGATCATGTCACTACCATTTCCAAAAAATGCACAGAAGATGAAAATTAAATCAACAAGCACAATTATCAGAAACTGAAAGTAGGACACAGGAAAAAACAGTCTCCATTATAAGATGTGTTTTCTATCCGAGTCTCTGGCTAAATAGGGACCTTTTTCCATTGCTATAGCAAATGGCGGAGCTGTGTGAAAACAGGAAGCAGGAGAAGATGGGCCGGGTCAGGCTCAATAGCCTAGCACACTGTGCCTTAGGTGGAGTTCCTGTTTCTGAGGATACAGGCTGCCCACCACCTCCCTGTGAGGCCCTAAAGGACATAGTGCATTGTATGGAAAAAGAAAAAAAAAAAGAAAGAAAGAAACTCAAAGTGTTGAGTTGATCAAGTAGGGCTTAATGATCTCAGAAATTTAAAAAAAAAAATTTTTAAGTTGAAACTGTGGAACAACATAACAAATCAGCAGACACTAATTACTTTTTCATTTACATTTCACTACATAAAAATAGCAGCCCACTGTTCAGAAGTTTTTGCTTAAATGCTATTAAATATTAAATGCTATATGAATTATTGTCCTCTGATCCTTAAATACATTCAAGTCCAAACATACTGCCAGAGTCATAACTAAATACTTTCATAGAAAAAGAGATTTCAAGGAGTTAGTCTGGAGTTATGAAGAGACCGAAGGCATTCAGAAATACTGTGAGAGAAAACTGTGGACAAAATGTCTTTAAAACGTCTTAGAAAACGCTTTTAGAGCTGTGGCTGACTTTGAGTTGACAGAAAAAAAAGATTAGCGGGAAAGATTACAAACTTCTATAACTAATTTTTCTCAGCTTAATCCACTGTTAAGGTACACAATTATTATAATATTATTATCTTACCAGCAAAGCAAGTGATTTCTAGAATAATGCCCAGTAGTGGAATGACGGACAGTGTCTGCGCCATCATCCGACAAAAGACAAGGACAGAGCCAACATCAAAGTCCAATTAATAACGTTACTGTAGAAATAACGATTATCCTACTGCCTCATTATCAATCCATCAAAAAAAATGATGTATCATATTCCACTTTAGAGAAAGTTTGAAAGTCGTTTAAACAGCCTGCAGTGGATGGTGGTCAGCAGCGGCTAAAGTGTGACTGTGCGTGTCCCCATAGAGCTGCTGCTGAGGATGGAGAGACGCGCCTCCGCTGAGCTGCCTGCCTGCCTGCCTGCAGGGGAGGAGTCTCTCTCTGCCTCTCCGTAAACTCAAGGAGAATACAGCCTGCAATAAACTTCTGGGCTTGATGCCCAGTTGATGGGAGGACTTACTGAACTTTGGAATCTGGGAGAGCTAGAGACAGCCAGGATGTATAACCTCCTGCTGAGGAGTAGTAAACGTGTTTACACATTAACCTTGCCTCATAGAGAGATCATTATTAATAATTATTAAATTATTAAAATGAAAATGCCATTACAAAAGCATTAAGAAAACGTGTGCTCATAAGTGAAGGTTACGTACCGGTTTTCACTCCTGCGTAAAAGTTGGAACGGTGGCATGAGCTGTTTATTCTCTCCTCCAGGCACTGTGCAAAAAAAATACACACAGTAACTTTAGCATTCCTGTTTCACCGACTCTGCCTTGATTGCCACCTGCTGAAGGAAATGTGCAATGTGGGGGGGGGGGGGGTCCTTTCATTTTTTTTTTTTTTCTCGGAGCTCTTTTTGTTACCGATGAGAACGAATAAAGCAGTAACAGGTTAGAAGCTGTAGGTCAGAGAACCAAAACAATGAGGCCTAATATGCTTTAGATTGTTATATAACAGCAGAATCAGGGGACGTGTCCCTGTAGATTCATTGTATCCACGGGTTTCTGTAAGAGCGTACGTAGGATGCCATGACAGATAGCTACTTCCGCTGTACGGTTTTATACTTCCGGTTACCTAAAGTCAGAGCCAATGACAAAATGCGGTTACTTTGTGCTGTAAGGGGCGGCTTTAATAGCTGGAATATGAGCTCGGATTCAACTTGTGATGTTGCCGGGTGTCACTACATCAGTCTGTACATTTTTTTTAAATTATTTTATTCTGTAAATTTTTTCTTTTTCCCCAAAATTATACTACCCAGTTGCGCATCCTATTATCGTATTTTTTCCTTATGTTTTAAGTTTTCCTTTAATGTACAGCCTCTTATTTTTTTACGTTATTTTATTTATAGTGTGACACTACAGTATACAGTGTACACGAAACTTTAACAATGCCTGCCTTCCAGCAAGTGTGTAAGCCCGCAACCGTAAACAACAGCGCAAACGGAAGTAAACTACTGGCTTAGCTATGAATTATGGGTAATGGCGCGAAGTCAGGAATACTGTGGATAGAATAAGAATAACTTTATGCCCCCCCCCCCCCTTTTTTTAGCGCACCTGTTACAAAGTGCACAGTTTGGGTGAAAACACCTGTTAAATATGCGTACATGTCCCAACATTCACACAGTACACACTTCCATACACTTGTGTTGTCACGTGACCCACTCATTTCCAACTCCAGATTTTTCCGCTGTTGGAGTTGCTTTCCATGATTTACAGATCAAAAATAAAAGACTACTTACAAACCACTTTATTAGGTACACCTCTTCAACTGCCCCTTAACGCAAATTTTTAATCAGCGAATCACGTGGCAGGAACTCGGGATCGATTCAGTTCACTTACTGAAAACACTATTAAAGAATTATTTTTAAAAAGTGAATTTTCAATTACATAAAAATGTTATTTAAACATGTCATTTGCATGTGCTGCAGCTTGTAAATTACACACACACACACAAAAAATGGAACTTAAAGCTGTTGGTTAAATGCCATTTTAATTTACCCTTTATATAAAGATCTGGTACTGTTATAACTGTGTAGCAGAAGATTTATGATGCATTGATTTTCAAGAACTTGAAAAATACATGCATTAAAAAATTAAAGGGTGTGTTTTTCTATTAATTTTAATATTCATATTAATAACTTAAAGCTATTAATGCTTTGTTGGAAAAAAGTAACAGGTTAACTAATTAATGTAATTAATGTCACCTTATTAACTCACAGATTAGTTAGTTTTCGAGCCCATGGCTTTTTCATGTAAGTTTGCAGTTCCAGGGTCTGGCTAAAAATGGAGCAGTAATAGTGAAAAGCTATAATCGACTTTTGCCAAGTCTGTGGTCCCTTGGATAAAGTACTGACCTGGTAGCTCTTTAATACAAATAAATAAATAATAGCTTTAAATTAATTAAAACATTCAGCATTACCAGAGACACGGACTGGAAAAAGCGATGTATCATGTTCAGTAAGATGAAAGTCCTTTTTATAGGGTCAAATATATTAGCGGATCATTTTCCACTGCCTACCCAAAGATATCTGTTAAGGTTTGGAAAAAGAAACAGATTGTTTGGGACAGTGCCAGAAACATGTCAGCGAAGCAGGGCGCAGCTTAGACCGAACACAAATGACATTTATACTAGAGCTGCTGCCTTGAAAAGAGGAAAGAGATAAAGGTAATGCCTTGAACTGATTAACATTAGATTGTGTCCAATGTTTATATTTTTCCATAACTTCAAACATGTGGTAAATGTAGTACTTCATGTGACGAGGAGGGAGGAGGCTAGGTTTTTATGCTGGCATGGATTCAGGAGGTTTTAGGAAAGATGATTGCGGGTTGTGTGTTATGTACCGCATCCACATGTTTCCTGGCCTGGTCACTTCTACTGGGACTCTCTGAATACTTAACAGTCTACCTGCCCCATAACCATCATTTCCTGGAGGACACTCTGGAAAAGATGGAATCAGAAACATTTTTCCATTTTTCTATTTGCCTTTATTTTCTAAATCCGAAGAGAGGTGATTGCTTTGAACTCTGGCCCGCTCATAAACAAAGAGAAAAGGTTTTAGATTGTAAAGGAGAGAAGGACAAAAGAATTTCCCTGTTAAATTACAGTAAAGTAATAATAATTATTGTTATTATAAGTTAGTGGCTGATAATTTTTCCAGCACTAAACTGTTGAAATCAAATCTACAACAACAGTTGTATAGTGCTGAATAAAATTAAAGCTTTATGTTATAATACTGTCAGCTGTTTGGCCACCTTTACTAAAAATGTTTTTTTTTTTTTGTTTCTACTGTTATCTCCACAAACATTTACCATAAAATACACTCACTGGCCACTGGAAGAAAGGTGATATAAGTGACTTTGAATGTGGTATGGTTGTTTATGTCAGACAGGCTGCTCTGCTGGGCTTTTCCTGCACAACCATCAATTTAAACCAACAATTTAAAGAGAATGGCCCAAAAACAGAGAAAAGATCCACTGAGCAGCAGTTCTCTGGGTGAAAATGCTTTGTTGATGTCAGAGGTCAGAGGAGAATGCCCAGACTCCTTCAAGTGACAGGAAAGTAGCAGTGGCTCAAATAAACATTTGTTACAACTGAAGTAAGCAGACGAGCATCTCTTAACATACAGCATGCTGAACCTTGAACCAGATGGGCCACAGCGGCAGAAGACCACACTGGGTGCCAGTCCTGTCAGCTAAGAACTGGAAACTGAGGCTACAGTTCTCATCAAAATCAGACAACAGAGATTGGGAAAACTTTGTTTCTTGATGATGAGTTTACTGTACTCACCAGATCTCAGTCTAGTACAGCACCTTTGGGATGTGGGTGTAATGCTGGTATCATGGATCAAAACCTTAGTCCAGCTTCCAGCACCTTGTTGAATTTATACCATAAATAAACTGAGCACATAAGTAAGGAAATTTGTGTTTGGTCAATTATTTCTTTTTTTGTAATAATGCCTCTTGGAAGTAATTCTTATACTTTTGGAAAGCCTGTTTGTTTCCCTGTCAGTGCCACATTTGTAAGGAAAATGCATTTGTGAGCAGTAGAGTGGAGTATGTGGGTTGTGCCCATGAAAAACTTGCCAAATCTTCTCTGCCAATCTCAAACATCTTATTCTGCTATTTACTCTTGTTTGTGTTGTTTATTGAATTGGATGATTCTGATTCTGAAGTCTGAAGAAACAAGACAAAATTGGCTATTTAACAATTTATTCATTTAACAAACAGGGGCCCCAAGAACATGTGGAAGAACCATACACAGACACAACAGCCTGACACCAGTACCTCATACTGGTCACCACCTTGGTCACACATTGCTGTGGGATGGCATCCCATTCTTTCACCAGCATTTGTTGCAAGTCAGCTAGTGTGGTTGTGTTGGTCACTCTGGCACAAAGAGCACGCAGAAGCTGTTTCCACAAGTGTTTGATGGGGTTGAGGTAGGGACTGCAGGCAGACCATTCCATCATCTCCACTCCCAAATTCTGGAGGTAGTCTCTGATAAATCCCACTCTGTGGGGGCCAGCATCGTCATCTTGGAGGATAGAGTTTGGTCCCAGACTGTGGAGATATGGAATTGCCACTGGTTGCAGAATTCCATCTTCATATCTCTCTGCATTGTGATTGCCTCCAATGCTGACAAGCCTGATTGTCAACACCTGGGCTACAAGTACATGTAGCATTTTAAACAAACCCATTTATGGTATTCAGCTATACAGCAATGCAGACAGACTACAGACTGTCTGCATTGTAAGTGCATGACAGAATGCATTTATCACCTTTCAAACAATCAAAAAGCAAAACAAACAAAGATAAAAGCATGAAAGAAAAAAGACTAAAAAAAAAAGTTAGCCAAAGTGCTGTACATTAAAATATATATCCCAAAAAAGGATACTGAAATCCAGTAAAAGAGAACACAATGCACAACATTAAAAGACAATAAATAAAATAAGATCAAAATAAAAATAATAAAACAGGTCAGTAACCTTCACTTATGAACAAAATGTGCACTATACTAAATGTTTCCATAGATTACATAAGTTTCCCATTTTTATTTTGCTTTGTTTTGCTTGGTGGTGAAAAGCGTTAAACTGTCTACACAGTGTTTGGGTTTATGCTCTGAGATCACAAGAGCACAGCAGGGCTTTTAAAGGTCAACGTCCCACAATTCAGCACAAAACATAATGTCCACGGCACAAACGTGCAGAGAGAGAGAGAGTATGTGTGTTCATTTTGCATTGTTGCTTGCTGCAGAAAACAATCTGCACACTGACGGCATCAGGGACAGAATTACACACATCTCGTGTGTAAAATGTGTAAAAGAACAGGCACTGCTCAGTGTGCACACCGCACCAACTTTCAGGAAATGTTGACCTGTGAACAAGTGGACACTTTCTGCTCATTTAAATGAGTCACATGTTTTGGCATGTGACTTTTTTGTGTGTGTGCATGTAGCCAGGGGGTTAAAACCTATAAGAATTTCATAATTTTCCACCATGGGCTAAATAAGTTTTTCTCTGGGGATCTTGGGGTGCCAGTAAACATGTTCTTTGTCAGGTTCTTTTGAATGTGACATTTGTTGTTAATTTGTGGGTTTTAAGGTACATTGCAAATATACAGGCAGAGGTTTAATGTTTAGGTTTAATGTTACAAACTTCCACTACAACATAGCAGCATCGTGAACAACAATGGTTACCCCTTTAAGATTTTGTAAAGTGCATTTTGGTCCATGGCTTGTGTTTTAAGTTTGGATTGCATTTGGTCTGCACCAAGCTGGAGACGCATGGAGTGAACTGAAACTGATTTGGAAAGTACCTGTGACCATTGCACACCTTTTGTCCTGTCTCCCTCCCCTCAACCCCAACCGGTCGCAGCAGATGGCTGCTCCTCCTTCTCTGCCTGTTAAAAGGGAGTTTTTCCTTCCCACTGTCTCCAAGTGCTTTCTCATAGGGGGTCGTTTTGACTGTTGGGTTTTCTCTGTATTATTGTATTATTGTAGGGTCTTTACCTTACAAAACAAAGTGCCTTGAGGCGACTGTTGTTGTTGTGATTTGGTGCTATATAAATAAAACTGAATTGAACTGAACATCTGCCAAGAGGGCCAAAGCTAAAGTGTAGCAAAATGCTAAATGTGTAGTCTGCAGTGTCCAAATGTGAAGTTAGTGAAATATATATATATATATATATATATATATATATATATATATATATATATATATATATATATATATATATATATAAAGCATATAAAAGCAGATATTGACAGTTTGCTGGTCTGGAGCATTTAGGTGTGTGTTAACACAATCCCACAATCTTCCCAGGAGTGAGGATCTCAACAAATCTACAAATTCAGGCTGTGCAGAGAAACTGCAAAAAAAACCCAAAAGCTACATCTCTACGGGCCTCCGTTAGCATGTTAAATACTGAAGTTCATGACAGTGCAATTCTTCTCTCTTAAAAGAACAGCACAGCTTAGGTTAGCACACTAGCATCTGAACAACCCACAAGACCTCTTGAACAATGTTCTTTGGACAGATGAGACCAAGATGTGGATGTTTGGCCATAATGCACAGAGCTACATTTTACAAAAACTAAGCACACAGCACACAGCTGGTTTTGAAGCCACAGGATCTGGACATCTTGAAGTCATTGGGTTAACCATGAAGATGAGGCCATCTACCAGGACAGCTAAAGCTTGACTGAAACTGGGTCATGCAGCAGAATAATGATCCCACCACGCCAACAAATCTACAACAGAATGGCTGAAAAAAGAAAAGACTCAAGGTGTTGCAATGGCCCAAAGTCCTCACCTCAAGTCGACTGAAATGCTGTGGCAGGACCTTAGAGCTGTGCATAAATAAATGTTCACAAATCTCAACAAACTGAAGGAAAGTAAAGGAAAGTGTGCCAAAATTCCTCAACAGTGTTGTGAGAGACTGATAAGGTCATACAGAAAACAATGACCTTAAGTTAATGCTCCTAAAGGTGGGACTACAAGCTCTTGAATCATAGGGTGTATTTAGTTTTCTTTTTCACATGACTGCATGTTATTTAGTGCACTTTAGAAAATAGCCAACACTAAGTTTTACTTAGAACACTAAGTCTTAAATTTTCAAAAAATTCATTAATCTGCTTATGCGGCTTTTCAATAAAAGTGTGATTAATTCAAGAAAACTAAAACAAATGTATGGTGATGGGAAATTCAAGAATTAAACATGCAGGTCCTTTGAAAGAACTGAGCAGTGTGGTGACGAGTTACAATTAATTCCCTGCACAAGTTTACCTGAAGCGGCAATCTTCAAACCTTCGTTGCTGCTTCTGCAGGATGTAAAGTTTCTGACTCGTGCTTTTGGGAGGCAGCTTGCATGTCCTTCAGTACTCAAAGACGAGACGGACACACAGTAAAGAAAATGAGACTGTATATTTTATGTGATAGAAATACAGCAATTTTCTTCATATAAATTATTGTATTTGTAACAAGAAAAATAAATTACTAAATGATTAGTGCAAATCAATTAACATGAAAGCCATATTAAAAACTATTTGAAAAAACTTTGTTATTTCAAGTCTTGTGGCTTTCCTTTGGCTTTTTATGCTTGCTTTCATGTCTTCATGCTTTTGAAATCTGCTCAAAATGCTTTGGATTTTCAGAAAACTTATGGGAAAGGTATTTATGAAAGGAACCCCAGCTTGGTGGGACATTTATGCAATCTTTGGGGGCCAGGAGGGTCCAGCTCTTGCACAAAAAAAAAAAAGATGAGGACACTGAGGACAGAGAAGGGAGGGAGGCAGGAAACTGTCCACACTTCCTCAGACAGGATACTGTGTTCTTCTAAGAGGCATCCTGGAATCTAATGCCTCAAAGACCTCAGCGAGTCTTTCATACAAACACACTTACTTTTCCTGCTCGGCAGCAAGAACTGAAGCTGCAAGGTCAGTTAAACATCTTCAGTAATGTCCTTAACTGAGCACTTATTAAAAGCCGTTTGGTCTCGCTCTTCTTTATTCTGGAGGATGAGGTGTCTTCCTAAAAACTTTCAAATTTCAGTTTGTCTGACCACAGAGCAGTTTTCCACTTTGCCTCAGTTCAGTTTAAATGAGCTTCGGCTCAGAGAGGACAGCAGTGTTTCTGGATCATGTTCACATTCTTCTTTGCATGATAGAACTTTAACCTACATTTGAGGATGGCACAGCAAACTGTTTTCACAGACAGTCATTTCTGGAAGTGTTCCTGAGGCCATGCAGTGATTTCCATGATAGAATCACACCCGGTTTTAATGCAGTACTGCCCGAGGGCCTGAAGATCGTGAGCATCCAATATTGATTTTTGGCCTTGTCATTTGGGCACAGAGATTCCTCCAGATTGTCTGACTATTTTGATGATTTTATGTACTGAAGATGGTGGCATATTCAAATTCTTGACAATTTTACACTGAGGAACACTTCTGAACCTGTTCTGAACATCTTCAAATGTTGTTTTTTTGCAGGTTGGTGAACCTCTGACCATCTTTACTTCTCAGAAACTTTGCCTCTCTAAGATACTCTTTTTATAATCATGTTACTGAACTGTTGCCAGTTAATTGGGTGCAAAATTGTTTTGTTTTGTTTTTTTAAGGGTGTTACTGCCGTCAAATTCAAAATTAGTTAATATTTTTTTATGATAATTTCTCTCAGTTTAAATATTTGGTATGTTTTTGATGTTCTATTGTGAATAAAATATAAGTTTATGAGATCAGAAAATGAATGTATTTTGTTTTTATTTGCATTTTGCACAATGTATTTACTAATCAAATACCAGAGAAAATGCATTGTTGGCCCAAACTGAATATCTGCAGTCCTACCTCATTTAACTTTAACTGTTCAAAGTCAAACAGATTCATTTTTGCAAAGACATGGATCAGGGGCAGCACATGAACATATTTTTATTAAGCCATTAACAAACCATGTCATATTTTTTTTAATTTGTCACACTTTGTTTAAAGAGGAAACAAATAAAAAGTGCAGCAAATGCTGTGACAGGACCTTAATAGAGCTGTGCATAAAGGAATGCCTTCGAACCTCAATGAACTGAGGCAATATTATAAAGAAAATTTTGACTGCACCTAGGGAAACCTCGAAGCTGAGTTAGTTTGTGAGGAGAGATTCAAATGCTGCCACCTGCTGTGCGAATGTTAAGGTCTGAATGCTCGCTGTAAAATTCGCTCATGTGTTTTTGTATTTCATAAAAGTACCTGGCCAAAAAAAAAACAAAAAAAAAAACCACATAAATAAATAAACAAATATTACTGTGTTACAATTAAATAATTACTTGGCATTCCCTGTTGTCGCGTCTCATCCGGAACCCTTGCGACACAATACGTTGTCCCGCCGGCCTCTTTTCCGCGTTGCACAAAACAGTGACCGCTGACCGCACATCTTTGAAATGATGTGGAGCTCAGTCGACTTCAGTGCCATAAACGCTTTGTGGTCTTTCCTGGCTTTGTTCTTTCTCGTTGCTTTTTGTGCTTACAAAATCTCGCCACTGTTGCCGAGAAGGTTCGAGACGTGTCGTGTTTACATTTTATTTCAGGACCTCATTCGTTACGGAAAAACCAAGCAGAGCTTAAAGCGAGACGACTGGTTGCGAGTTTTTGACATCCCGAAAAGGTGACAGAGAATGGGAGAACTTCACTTTAATATCTTTGTAGCCTATGTGTCCATTTCTAATATATGTAACTGAAAATTTGGGGTGTTTAAATCTTTTTTTTTTTTTTTTTTTACTTTTTTGAAGGCGTAAACGTGGAGGTGTTTTTACCCTTTCAGGTGGTTCTGGCACTTCTATGCCATCTCTGTTGGCTGGAATGGTCTTCTTCTGGTCTTGTACCTCAACTTTATAATCCAGCATCAGGCATACCCGTTATGGCTAACTGGGATGTTAGACATTTTGACAGGTGTACCCGGCAATGACAGTCAAGGTAGGTTAAAGGAAAACTGGGTGCTTTGTGTTTATTTCATTCTGGTTTTTGATTTTAGTGCTGTCTTTAGTCCCACAGCTGTCCACGGTCCTGGTGCAGCTGCTGCTGTGGGTCCACTCCTTCAGGAGGCTGCTGGAGTGCCTGTTTGTCAGTGTTTTCTCTGATGGGGCCATGCATTTGGTACAATATATGTTCGGCCTGGGGTATTACATCATGTTAGGGTTGACGGTCCTCTGCTGTGATCGTATGGAAAAAGGTTTGAGTTAAGTTGGTCCTTTCTATGTGCAGAATTCCCTGGTTCTGCTGATTTGTGGTACTGATGCTGTTTGTGCTGTACTTTTAGAGAGCAGCACCCTCCTCACTCAGCTGGACTGGCGCCAAATTGCTGGATTTGTACTCTTCATTTGGGCCTCTTTGCTGCAACATCAATCCATGGTCCTGCTGGCCAGACTTCGCACTGGAAAATCAGGTAAAACTGTGACTCAGTTTGTTTTACTGTAAATAACTGGTTACTGCTGACTGCTTTTTTTTTTTTTTTTCCCCATCATGAAACACATGTTAGTGTGAGTGTCATAGGATTGCTTTGTTGGTATTAAAAAAAAACAGTAGAGGTAGCTGTGCATCGTGACATTGTAAAACATTAAATCTGGATTTTGGGGGGCAAAACACAAGCAGAAAATGCAGCGCTGACTTATAACCTCCTTTTTCATTTGTTTTGAATTTATACATTAAACATTTGATCTCCAGTATGTATTGATAAAGTATCTGGCTCTTTAGCTATTATATCAAGTGATATACTGTGCTCACCGTCTTTAAGTTAACTTCCTCTGGTGGCTGTTTATTTGTTGGGCAGGAAACACAAAGATAGGTAGGTAGGCAAGCACTCCAAGGGTGTAGTTATGAGGTGGAAAACCAAAACAATGAGCTGAAAGAGGCTAAAAAGCTGCAGACAGCTGAGTGGAACTGCAGAGCTGGGAGATAATTCTCTGTGGGTTTGGCACAGTGAGTGAGATGTTTCACAATACACAGTAATTTATTACATTTGTTAATTAGCATAGCTTTAACTTGATATACAGTACCAGTCAAAAGTTTGGGCACACCTTTTCATTTAATGTTTTTTTTTCCTGCATTGTAAATTAATACTGAAGTCATCCAGACTATGAAGGAACACACAAGGAAACATGTAGTAAACTTAAAAGTGTTAAACAAACCAAAATATGTTTTAGCTTTTAGATTCTTCAAATTAGGCACCTTCTGCTTTGATCACAGCTTTGCACACTCTCATTCTCTCAGTGAGCTTCATGAGGTCATCACCTGAAATGGTTTTCCAACAGTCTTGAAGGTGTTCCCAGAGGTGCTGAGCACTTGTTGGCTGCTTTGCCTTCAGTCTGCGGTCCAACTCATCCCAAACCATCTCACTTGGGTTTAGATCAGGTGATTGTGGAGGCAAACCAGATGGCATGTCGCTGCAGAATGCTATGGTAGCCATGCTGGTTTAGTGTGCCCTGGATTTTGAATAAATCGCCAACAGTGTCACCAGTAAAGCACCCTCATACATCACACTTCTCCTCCATAATTCACGGTGGGAACTACACATATAGGACCCATCCGCTCACCTTCTCTGCGTCTTACAAAGACATGGCGTTTGGAACCAAAAAGCTCAAATTTGGACTCATCAGACCAAAGGACAGATTTCCACTGGTGTAATGTCAATTCTTGTGTTCCTCAGCCTGAGCCATTCTCTTCCTCTTGTTGTTCTTCCTTAGAAGTTGCTTTTTTGCAGCAATTCAACCATAAAGCCCAGACTCACGCAGTCCTCTCTGAACAGTTGATGTTGAGATGTGTGTGCTACTTGAACTCTGTGAAGCATTTAGGTGGGCTCTTTTCTGGGGTGCTGTTAACTTGCGGTTTCTGAGGCTGGTGACTCTGATGAACTGATCCTGTGCCGCAGAGTTAACTCTTGGTCTTCCTTTCCTGGGGCGGTCCTGATGAGAGCCAGTTTCATAACGTTTGATGCTCTTTGTGACTGCACTTGAGGATGCTTTCAAAGTTCTTTAAATTTTTCAGATTGACTGACCTTCATTTCTTAAAGTAATGATGGACGGTCATTTTTCTTCACTTAGTTGAGTAGTTTTTGCCATAATATGGATTAGAACGTTAGTCAAATAGGGCTGTTCACTGTATACCAACTCTACCACTTCACAACACAACTGATGGTCTCAAACACATTAAGAGGGCAAGAAATTCAAGAAAATAACTCTTGACAGGCGCAGCTGTTAACTGAAAGCCATTCCAGGTGACTGCCTCGTAAAGCTGACTGAGAAAATACCAAGATGTGCAAATCTGTCATCTAAGCAGGAGGTGCCTACTGTGAAGAATCTAAAATATAAAACATATTCTGGTTTGTTTAACACTTTTTTTGTTTACTAAATAATTC
This sequence comes from Archocentrus centrarchus, assembly GCF_007364275.1. NCBI lineage: Eukaryota > Metazoa > Chordata > Actinopteri > Cichliformes > Cichlidae > Archocentrus > Archocentrus centrarchus. The sequence goes on along the minus strand of NC_044349.1, from coordinate 28,661,025 downwards.
CACATGTATTTCTTGATAGTTTGGATGACTTTAGAATTAAACTACAATGCAGACAATTTTTAAATAATGAAAAACCACAGAATTAGAAGGTGTGTACATTGTAATAGCTGTGTAAACATGGTGTCATTATTTGTTATCTTTTGTCACATCTTGCAGGAACAGTGGAAACGCTGGCTCACAGAGTGCCAAAGGGAGGTTTGTTTGAGCTGGTTTCTTGCCCACATTATTTTGCTGAGTTGCTGATCTATGTCTCATTCAGCTTCGTTTTCAGAGGCCTTTGTTTGACCTGGTGGCTCGTGGTGCTGTACGTGCTCTTCAACCAAGCGCTGGCAGGACAGCTTTGTCACGACCTTTACATTAGCAAATACAAGTCATATCCAAGTCATAGAAGAGCATTTATACCCTTTGTGCTCTGAATTCTCTGATGCTGCTGCTGGGAACTGTAAAGGAAAAAAAGTCAGCTGTATGAGGAGCTGAACCTTAGGAGTAAATTCCATCTCTAAGCATTGCTTGAAACCTCCAAATGGAGCTGAGCTGCATTGAAGGCCAACACTAGGTTTGAGTTTTGGGAGAAGACTGAGAACTTTCTCCAACTGATGTGAAGATACTGTGAGGAACATTACTTGAATTTATTTGTTCATTACATTAAGAACTTGTTTTTGTTACGATAAAGTACCTGACAACATTTTGTGTCTTTTTACAGTGTGCCAGCCTATCACATTATAATTGATAATGCAAACTTTAAATGTTTCTATGAAAACAAAACCTTCAAAACATTGTGGACTTGAATATTTTTCTTCTTATACCAACACAGAAAATACTGTATCAACACCTGCACAAGGAGGAGGTTTTTGTTTTTTTTTTTGTTTTTTAAACCAAACAAGTGGGTATGTTGGAATGAATAAAGAAACTTTCATCAAAGAGTATTCACATTGTTGACACAAACACTTGGATGCTTTTTATACACACACAGTGGGGGAAATAATTATTTGATCACCTGCTGAATTTGTAAGTTTGCTCACATCCAGAGAAATGAACAGTCTCTGATTTTTATGGCATTCTCATTTTAATGGACAGAGACAGGATATCCTCTACAGTCGAGCCAGATTTCTGGTTCTCACAGATTGGCTGTGTGCCCATGTGGCACAATTCTTTAAGTCCAACCTCTGGGCTGTCGACAGACAGCAGGGGAAAGCTTTGGGCTACAGGACTGCCAGCAAGAAGCTTGGTGAGAAGGTGACAATTGTTGGTGTGATTATTTGTAAATGGAAGAAATATAAAATGCCAATCAATCATTCTTGGTCTGGAGCTCCATGTAAGATATTGCCTCTTGGAGTGAGGATGATCATGAGAAAGGTGGTGGATCAGCATGAAACTACACAGGAGGAGCTTGTTAATTATCTGAAGGCAGTTGGGACCACAGTCGCCAAGAATACCATTGGTAACACACTACATTGTAATGGATTGAAATCTTTCAGTGCCCGCAAGGTCCCCCTGCTCAAGAAGGCACGTGTGCAGGCCTGTCTTAAGTTTGCCAGTGAACATCCAAATGTTGGAACTCAACCCAGCATGTTTGGAGGAAATGATGCTGAGTACGACCCAAAGAACACCATCCCCACAGTCAAGCACGGAGCTGGAAACGTACTTTGGGGCTGTTTTTCTGCTGAGGGTACAGGATGACTTCACCGTATTGAGGGACCAATGGACGGGGCCATCTACCGTAAAACCTTGGGTGGGAGGAGTGGGCCAGATTCCCCCCTGAGATGTGTGCAAGCCTGGTGACCAACTACAATCCTATCTGGATTTTCGTTGATATTCTATCTCACTTCATTAAAATGGAACTACGGTAAAAATTAGCGACTTAAAAGTTCAGCAGGGAATCAAATAATTGTTTTCCCCACTATAAATAATTCACTAAATATTTAGTTTGTTGTAACAAATACTTCTACATACTTGGGGTTATATAAGCCTTGCCGACTGAGAGCAGCCAATAAAATGCTAATAACATTTACTGATGCCAGTGGCTGATGTTTATTTGTTGTGTGACATCAGCAATCTTTGCTCATAACGTTAATTAAAATGACTTAAAGTGTAAAACTGTGCATACCATAGGAATGTTTATGTTCAAATATTTCTTCTGCATTAGGGCTGCAGCTATCAATTATTTTAGTAATCGAGTATTCTATCAATTATTCCATTGATTAATCAAGTAATCGGATAAGAAATACTTTTGTCTTATTAATGATAGAGAATCAATAGAGGAAAAAACCACAGGTCTTTTCAGATGAACTGCTCGTTGCTTTCCATTTCAGAAATTGCAATGTTTATTGTCTTCGGACTTTGCTGTGTCTGTGTAGACGGACTCCGGCTCTATCTTAAATTGTGACAGCATCATCTTCACTGCTGCTGTTATCAGTCTTTGTGATGAAAAACTGGGGTTTGCATATGGACTTAATGTTGTAATACTTTATATGCACATACATGCTCCTAAACACGTTTCTACTGCAGGTCTTTTTTTTTTTTTTTTTAAAGTTGCAAATGTGGGTGAAACGTGCGAGCATCAAAACAAAAGATTTGTGTTTCAAGGATTTTCTTCTAATATTTATAATCAAGTTATTCGAGTTACTCAATGAACCGTTGCAGCCTATTCTGTATATGTCACTACTGCTTATTTAGACTTTGAGTTGAGGAAGTATTTTTAACTACCAAAAGACTTAGCAGTAAATACTTTTACCTTTTAAAAATCTTTTTAATTTTAAAGTACTTTATAACTTATAGTTACAAACAACTTGTCATGATAACGAGATAGCTTTTTCCCCCCTTTGAGTATCTTTCAAACACTGATGTGATTTCCAGCTACATTGCTTACTGCAGTGTTTATTGTGACATGTTTTTGTTCCTTTTTTCTTTTCTGTTTAATTTTACTTAATGTTTCTTCTGCTTAATTCATCCAAGATTTCTTACATATTGTGCCATTTTCTTTTAGGGGAGGTAAGTATTAATATTACTACTACAACAACACCTAGTACTACTACTAATAATAATAATAATGGGACAGAAGGGGGTTAATATTCCAAGGAAAAACTGAATTGGCGAGTTTAAACTTGTAAATTTACGTTTAAAAAAAGTATATATATATTATATATATAATTTATAAACAAAATTAAAATTATGCTGTTGTCTATATTTAGTAATTAGTAATTTTAGTAATTATCGTTCATCAAAAATTTTAAAAACTGCAGTTGAAAAATTTTACTTTCCCTTTGTGAAGTTGAGTTTTACCTTTAATACAAAAGTACGGAAAGATATTAAAACTATATTTAAATCGCTTTGTGACCGACAATGAGCTTGTCCAATAACTGAGCACTTCGTTGCGTACGTCATCTTAAATGCCACGTCATTGAGTTGAACGTCCAATCACTTCTCCGTGCTGTTCCTCGCAGCCGCAGCACGGTTCTACTTCCCCCATGAGTTGGCCCGGTCGGTCGGTCGGATTGATTGTGACGTGCGTTACTTCAAATTATACAAGCTGCTGAATATGAAGTTATACTGTTTTGTTACCAATGATATGCAGTGATACGCGGGAGAGAAATTAGCGCGCAGATCGAGTCGTGTTGTTGTTCTGGAAGCAATAATAATGCCTCTCGCGGCTGGCAGAGGAGATGGAGGAGCTAACAGGAACGCGATGTGTGTCTTGTTTCCGCTCACCGCCGTGTTGTTGTTGCTGTCGGTCGGAGTTACTGCTATTGAAGAGGAGCACAAATCTGTCCAGGAGCAGCCCCCGCAAGAGGTGAAAGATTTTACTTCATTGTCACTAATTAAGTGTTTTATCGTCGTCGATGGGAAAGTGTCTTAGACGCGCTACTTCCTCGCGGGCTAGCCGGCTCGTGCTAACTGACTTATTTCGCTGAGTTCCTGGTGTAATGTTATCTGGAGTGGGCAAAGTTACACATTAATTTTTAAGTTATGAAGAAAACACTTTTATGTTAAGGTGATGGTCATGTGAGTGTCAGCACTAGAAGGTCATAATGTCCCTGCCAGTTTTCTTTACCTTTTACAGCCAACAAGGGTATACATGCATGAATGAGACTGACTATAAGTCAGCTGACAGTCATTGTCTGGCTTGTATTTCTTTTGCAGAAAACCTCCAGTGCCCATCCACCAGGCCCAGCGGTTCCTGAAGATCCCCCTAGCAAAGGAAACCTGGGCTTCATTCATGCCTTTGCGGCCTCTCTCTCTGTCATCATCGTCTCCGAGTTGGGAGACAAGACCTTTTTCATTGCTGCCATTATGGCCATGCGTTACAACCGTCTCACCGTGCTGGCTGGGGCTATGCTGGCTTTAGGACTCATGACTTGTCTTTCTGGTTGGTAAAATTTTGGTTTTGGCCCTTGATTGTTGTTATTGCTCAATCAACTCCTGAGATATAATAACTAAATCTTTTTTTTTTTTTTTTCACTTTATAGTACTGTTTGGCTATGCCACCACCATCATCCCGAGAATCTACACATACTACGTGTCCACTGCTCTTTTTGCCATCTTTGGTATTCGTATGCTGAGAGAGGGGCTGAAAATGAGTCCAGATGAAGGCCAGGAGGAACTGGAGGAGGTGCAGGCGGAGATCAAGAAGAAAGATGAAGAGGCACGTTAACTTGATACTAAACCTAGAAAGACACCATAAGTCCTGGAACGTCCAGTAGTTCAACTCCAGTCCACATACGTAATTTATATATTCAGCAACCTAAACCCTTCCTGAGTGGGTGCAGTTACTAACTGCCATCACAGTTTCTCTTTAAATTAATGAGGAAGTTGCAAATGGCTCATATTACTTAATCACCCCTAAGGCTTTGGCATACAGAGTTGCCGCTGTTGATTTGAGCTCTCGTGTTGAAGCTGTTATCATCCGACTGCATGACAGTACATGCCTTTTGAGCACAGCTGTTATAGAGTAAAGTTGCCTGAGGGTTTCTTATTGAATGGCATCATTGTGAACCATAATGGAAGTGCAACTGTACTGTAGACTCCATCCTTTCACTTCCGCTTATCCTGTTCAGGGGTGCTGGAGCCTATCCCAGCTGAACCTCCCAACCTGTACTGTAGACTGAATCTATAAAATCCAGATGGCTGATTGAACCTCTTAGCAATAATGAAAGTTTGCCCTTAAAAGTCAAGCTGAATTATATTCTAGTAGTTGTAGTTGTAGCCATTCCACTACTTTGTAATTGGATCCATGTGTTGTTGGTGTATTTGAAGAGGATGTAAAGTCTTCTCCTTCAAAACAAGGAGTAGTTGGACACCCACACATAACCTCATGTACTGCATCTGATGACAAAATTTAGGTTGCAGTATAGCACCCTTGTAAAAGAACTCTCTGCCTCTTGCAGGTGCTGTGCTGTGTAAATACAATATTGGGTTGCGTCTTGTCTTACAAACCTCTTGTTGTCTGTGCAGCTCCAGCGGTCTAAGCTCGTTAATGGGACTCCAGATGTGGAGGCTGGAGCGGGGACTGGTCTTCCTCAGGGAAAGTGGCATAGCTTCATCTCGCCCATCTTCATCCAAGCCCTCACCCTCACCTTTCTCGCAGAGTGGGGGGACCGATCGCAGCTAACTACAATTATTCTAGCTGCTCGGGAGGTTTGTGACTTTCACTCTTAGACACATGGCTGAGTGTTTAATGTTTTGTAATGTATGTTACAATAAACACAGTACCTAAATTTTCACTCTTTTTGAGTCACTGCTATATTAAAAAACTGCAAATTTAACATTTAGCAAAGGAGTAAAATTTTTTCTGCATCAATATGAAAAAGCTTATTCTTTTTCTTTCTTTTTTTTTTTTTTAAATCCCTAGGATCCGTTTGGTGTTGCAGTGGGTGGTACCATTGGACACTGTTTGTGCACAGGACTGGCTGTGATAGGAGGGAGAATGATCGCCCAGAAAATATCTGTCAGAACAGGTGAGGTGGTCCTTGATGATGATTTTTATATTTGATGACACATCTAAGTACCTTTTCTGCTTATCCGGGGCCGGGCCGCAGGGGCAGGAGCTTAAGTGGAAGAGGATGGATGGATGGATGGATGGATCTAAGTACCTCAGCATAGAGAATAATTTACCAGGGTTTAAAAAAGAAAAGGGTCAGTGTGATGTCATCCTTTATTCAATGTCTGTTAGCCTTCATTTTTACCTCTCAGCCTAAAAGGCCTGATGGGGTATTGCCTCACCTGTTGGGCAAGCGGCAAACTCTCAACTTTGTGAATGCAATAACTTGAAAACGATGTGACCTAGGATGCTCAAATTCATACCATAGATGCATCTTCTAACAAGCTCAGACAAGTTCGAATCTCGGCGACCTTGACCCCAAGGTCAGAGGGCAGGTTTTCTGAACAATCTTGTGAACGCAATAACTGTAGAAACATGTCAGTCACAGAAAGTGACAGTATTCTCAGTGGTTTATAGTTATTATGACTCTTCTTATTCTTGGTCTTAGCCACTAAGGCTCATATTCACCCCATTAAGCTCTACTGAGACCTGTAATTATGTGTTCTAGAGCTTGTGCCACCAAAAGATTCTCCAGCCAGGAGGCTGAGGGGGCAGCAGTGGCGGTTGACAGTATTTTTAATATTGTTATTTACGGTCTACAAGCAAGAATTGTGTGCTTTTTTTTTTCTTCTTCTTAAATGATTGGTTATTTTAAAGCTTCAGAAAAATTGCAGGTAGGAAAAGTGGGTTCCTGTTCTCTTGGGAAGGTTGTGGAAGAAGCTCTGTTGATACACAATAATTGGCAAAATATTTGCAGACAAAGGAGCGCTCTTTTGAAGGTTTGATGTTTAGGTAAAAACAAGCAATCTGGATTACTGTGAAACTAATTATAATTTTGGCCTGATATGGTACACAGCCCACATTTTTGTGCCGCCTGCCGAGAGGCAGGGAGACACTTAGGGATCACTTTTCCGTCTTATGTCAGTCTTTGTCCGTCATGCTTTCAGTATCTCAGTAACCGTGCAACATATTTACTTCAAACTTGGGAGGATGGGTCCATATTGAAGAGTACAACTGCAGAACCCTACCTCCTCTTTTACCACTTTAATCAGCGTCATCAATCTTTCCATCATTCATCCGTCTCTCAGCTGTCTCATCTCTGTATTTCCTTTGTCAGAAATCTCTATCAATATTGAATAAAATGAACTTTATGTATAAAATATACACAGTTCTACACAGTACCCACTGAACAGTTATTTACTGTAAAAATCTATTTGGTAACTGACAAGCTGTTGAACAAGCGACGTGTGTTCTTTGAAACACTCTTGTGCAATGATTAGATTTTTTATTTAAAAAAAATTCAAGCAATTAGTTGTACAGTCTAAAAAAACGTGGTCTGTATTGTGGAAAAAACAGGACAGGCTATTTGTCCTCCTTCTAACTGCCCTTGCAGGAATGCTGAGAGCCCTGGACCCTCCCTAGTGTTGCAATGCTGTAATAATTTGTTTTTTGCATCATGAAAATTACTGGTAAATTCACTTTTGCTAACCACAAACTGGAGATGACTTGCAATGATGCACAGAAAGATTTTTATGTTTAAAAAAAAAAAAAAAAAAAACGAATTACAAATGAAGCCTCTGCCATGTTTAATATTCAAGTTAATCTTTAATAAGTCTTTATTCGTTTACCTGAAATTTATCTTCTTGTTTTGTTTCCATAGTTACCATCATTGGAGGGATTGTTTTTCTGGCATTTGCCTTGTCTGCCCTGTTCATCAAGCCAGAAGCTGGATTATAAATTGGACGAAAGACTTTCAGGTTCACTCTGTAAATACTTGTAAAATTTGGTCAGATTGCTGTAGATAGACTTTAGTTTTGACCCAGTAAGTCCTAAAGGACTGAACAGAGATCTGAAGTCCTGTCTTCCTTTCCTAGAAAGCCTCTGTTCCACTCTGGTCTGTGAGTCAGTGGGATTTCTCACAGAGGTTGATGTTAGGATTAATTAACAAGTGTCTCGACCTGTAGATGACATCCAAACCTCATGAGAAATGTATTTGTCAACTGCTAATAAGGTGTGTTTCATCTTCATCTGGTCTGGTGAAGTAAACCTCTCCATGAGAAGAAAAGACTGAATCACAGAGGCTTGTGCAACAGATGCGAGCTTGGAGAGGAGGGAGGACTTTCTCACACTCTTTAAAAGCGGTATTCTTATCACATGGCGTGTGAGAGAGAGAGAGAACACTTGATTGTTCCTGACTGCTTGCCCTCTAACTCTACAAGTGGCTCAGAAACTGAAGCTAACTTTCCTCACACTAACTTCTCAGTAAAGCACTTAATCTGTTTAAAAAAAAAAATTTTTTTTTTTTTTTTTGCTTTTTGTTTTGTTTTGCTTTTAATGTTTATTTTTAATGTTAAACATGAGCCCCTGTGCTGTCAGGTGACCGTCGACAGAATATGAGCCGGCAGGTTCCCCGCGCTGTTCAGTCATTTCCACCCTCCTCTATTAGCATTTTTTTTTATACACATAACATTACTTAGGTGCATGTGAGAATGCAGTCAGTTAAGGTGGCTCCTTTGCCTAAACTGCACCGATTATTTCCAGCAACGTGCACACGTCCAAAGCCGTCTATTTCCTGCTGCTAATTGCGAGAAAGGACAGCTGTAGAGAAAATCTCCACCTGATTCTTTGCAAATTGTCAAATACCTCATTTACATCAGAGGAAAAACACATTAAGAGCAGAACCAGCAGCACATATACAGTAACTGTTCCTGTGATCGGATTTGAGATTTTTATTTGAAACACAAGAAATAGTTCCCACAGTTTCACACAACGGCAGTAAAGCAGTCACTGGAACACCTTTACGTCCCAGCGTAGCTGAACGACAGCATCCGTGAAGCTACACAGTTTATCCCTAGCTCATGTGAACCTCTTCAGAAATGGTAATCACATACTGCAGACATTGGTCAGTTATTTATATTTCCTCATAACAGTGTTAGATACTAATGTTTGAAGAAAGGCCAGTAATAATTGACAGGTTGAGTCGTCCGATTGAAGCTATTTCCAGCATGGACCTCAGTGAATCACAGTCACTGTGACAGAATGTGAACAGGACTACATAAGGTACAGAATAATTTAACCTACACCAAACTTGCAGTAGAAGCCACTCCTCTTAGCTGTGTTGGATCTGCGGTGACACCCTGACATACCTTTAAAATTTTAAACAGTGTGTATTTATTTAGCTTCCTTTTCTTTCTTTCTAGGCATATGTACTGACAAATGGTGGAAGAGTTTATTATAAACAGGGAATGGAAATATTTTTTTAAGTGAACAGGCTAAAGTCACGTTGTCAATATTTGACAGGCTGTGAACTACTTCTGTCATATGTTTTTTTAAATGCCTATAAATCTAAGAAGAAGAAAAAAGCAAAAACAATAAAAAAATTTTGTGTTGTCTGATTTCTAAATCAACATTGTGTTTTCGGTGAGTGGTAACGAGGAATGCATCTTGCAGAAACAGAGCACCTGAGATTTTCCACACATATTTATTTTTGAATTCAAGGGGAGCAAACAATTGACATATTTGCCTCATAAGGTTATGGTTAAATTCATGAATGGTTTGGCTCAAGAAATTAATGCAAGGAGGGTTTAAAGGGCCCCATTACAATTTTCTTCATTTTATGTGGCCAAAGCCCATTAAGTTTTGTTTTTTTTCTCCCTACTGATCGCTCTGTAAATGGAAGCTCTTTCCTGCCACTGGAAAAAAAATTGGGGACATACATAAGTCAAAATTTTGAGTTATTTTGTCAGAAGTTTGATTTAGTAAGTTGATATTTTGAGACACCTAACTTGAAATTATGACTTACGGATGGCAGAAAGTGGCTTGTTTGTTTTTTGTTTGTGGAAACAAGCTTCTGTGTTTATAACATCAGAACAAGTATTCTTAATACATCTTATGCTGCTCAAACTTTGTTTGCTAAGACCAGCCAATCAGAAGAAAGGCATCTCAAAAGCAGGGGGAGAAGAGCTACAGTGAATGGTTTCAGACAGTGGATGTACTGAGGGGCTGCACTGGGGTCCAGTGTAAGATTTAAAAATAGGATTATTTTGAACTGTGAATCATGCAAAGCTATGGTAATGGAGTAAAAGAATTTTTAAAAAAAACATGAAGCTGTGAATCAGCATAATAGGTCTTCTTTAAATATCTTTATAGTAATAAATAGACTGGAGTGGGTTTACACATACTGCTGTACAAAATGTCTAATGTAGGTTCTAATCAGTGATTAAAGTGGAGCTGAGGTGTTTGACCTCAAAGAAAACAGCAGGTGTCAGTGTTGGATTATTAGTCCAACAGTCCTCAGTCACTGCTTCACAGAGTAATATAATTGGAGACCTTAACATTCACTAAGCAACACTCAAGCTTATAAGGCAGAAAATGTGAATATTGGTAGTCATTATATTAAAATCACATTTTAAAAAAATGTGGTACAACCCATTACAACTTAAGTGTCGTAGTGGGTGCGTTTATTGATGATTAAGAGATGAATTGCTCTTGCTTTACTGAGTTGAGAGGTTTATTAACGACTGACAAAGACATGACTTTAAACTCTTTGCAAAGGGTTTTTTTTTTTTTTTTCTTTCCCTAAAGTGTAACCAAACCTTTCAAACCATACTCAGATGTGCTACCAAAGTTGAATTAGGGGTTGGATCTTCTGGTCAAACCTGAACTACTGATGTCATGGCAGGACTTCAAAGCAAAAGTCCCGCTCCCATCATTAATCAGGGTGCGACCACATTGTGTGGGATACAGTGATGAAAGTTGTTTTTGCTGTGAAGTGCACTGCCGCAACAAATTTCTTGAGCCAAACAAAACAGCCACAAAAATATGAACTGAAAGCAGAGAGAGAGAACACTGAGTTTATAGTGTGTACATCAGAACTACACAACACTGAACATAATGCACTGTGTCCTTTCATTTAGGGCTCGCCTCCTTAAGTTTCCCTGGACAACAACAGTTTCCCTCTTGTTTCTGAGACTTGCCAGTTACCCACAAATAACTTTAAAAGCCAGAGTTGCCTTTTATTTTTTTATATATATATATATATATATATATAATATATGAACATTGTGTTTTCTTTTCAAGTGTCTATTGCTTGACTGGCAGGGAAAGACTCAGTATAAACACTGAATCAAAGAGTGAAAAGAACAGAAAAATATATATAAGCCTTTAATTTGATTCAAAGCCTTCATGACCGTAAACTCATCATTAACCAGCTCTTTCTCAGGTCTTTGTGTGTATGTCACAGTTAGTCTAGATCCTTTACCAAACCTTTAGATCATTTAGACTTTTTGCACATTAAAAGTTAGAATTGACTCATATATATATATATATATATATATATATATATATATATATATATATATATATATATGATAGCTCCATAAAGTTTATACCAGACATAGAAAAATAATGAAGTTCTCTTATTTACTGCATTTCCTATCTTACATTGTGCAAAGTCTCCCACAAGCTTACACCTTCTCGTGCAAAAAAAAAAACATGTCCTCATGTTAACGACTGAATACATTCTTGCAGGCATGTGCTGCTTGCATGCAGCACAGCACGAGGTCCACTCGACAGGAATTCATAACAGGAGATAACTGTCGTCCTAGTCAAGCACTGATATGTTGCTGTGTCATCAGTGATGTTAAAGGAGGGAGAGAAATGGCTAAAAATTCAGACTACGAGGTCCTTTTATGATCTGTGCAGCACAAAAACATCACAGTGGAGGAAATTTAATTAGTGGGTTTAAAAGGAGGCAGTTTATACATGCTTTTTTAATTTTGCTGATAGGAGGGTGGATAGCACATGAGGGTGTTTAATAGTTAATATTTGGATTTTATTATACATTTTTAGAGTTCTGTGCTCTGTGGGATTATAAATGTACATTCTGCGTGTAGCCAATAGTCACTTTCACGTCATTCTGTACTAGAAAGTAATTTATGGTCAAGTTTATTAAATGAGATATAGATGCCACTTGTAAAATTATTGCTCAATTATCATTTTTAAGTTTAAAAACAGGTTTGAATTGGGAAATTAGGGGAGGAGGTTTGGAGCACAAGACAAATGTACGAATCAATCATGTTGATCTGGTCCCTCACAGGAGCTGCTTTATCTGCAGTATGAGTGTTAATGAAGTGGCCATACCAAAGCATATATGATCGTGATGCTAGTTACGTGCAGCCAATAAGGAATGATAAATCTCAGAAAATCCAAAAGAAAAAGCACGATGTATTTGAAATGGATACGTTTGGAGTAATTAATGAACTCTGATGACAGAGTACGATGACTGGAGATAAGATGGTATTATGATGGTAGAAACAGTAGCTGTTGCATGTGAGACTTAATTTCTTTCCTGCCTAATCCAAACTGAGCGGCTTCGTCCTTTTAGAAAAGCTGCTGTTTGTGTCAGATCATGATAGGGTCCACTATCCTAAAGCAGTAAACAGCAAAGGGGGGGGGGGGGGGGGGGGGGGGGGGGGGGGGTGCTGAATGCTGAGCTTAAACCAAGCTTGATTTCTATGCTGTGTTGTACAAATTATGGAATGGTGGATTCATGTTTTCACCTTTCAGTGCTTGAAAGCAATTCTGTACAACTGACAGGCTTCTGAAAAAGACTGGATTTAGTGTAACACAGAGCAAAACTTTATAAATAAACTTAGGCTGTAAGGCAGGGTTTCCCCATTATGACCGCTACACTCTAATATTGGGGAGCTGCTGTAAGAGCGCGTGGTATTACAAGATATCTTGGACCAGAGGTCAAAGACTGACTTTGTGGCCATGTGTTGAATTCAGCCCATCATTTAACACAGATGAAGAAGAGGCTGGACTGTCAGCTTGATACCATCTGGCGATGCATTACATCAGATGGTGAGGAGGCTGTAAGGCACGCCTACTATGCCAGAATGCGTAGGGGTGGGTCTGCTGGGGATCCTGGTGATGATCTGTGTCTATGAAAAATCTGGCTCATGTAAGCTTAAACCTCCACCGATTGGTGAATTCTAAAGGTAAGTTTTTAGCTAATACTTAAGAGGTAATTAATAGGTCTTCCCCAGGTTATTACTGGATTTGACCTAATATCGAAAAATGTCTGGAACCAGTTTTTTTATATTTACATATATTTGAAGAGAAATGTTTACAGGTGAAATTAAGCATCTCTGGGTGCTACACAGGCATTGGCTGTGAAATAGAGGGATCTCAACAGAAGATCTAAAAATGAAGGAATAATGATATGAAGGATTATGTTTGCAGATCTTAATGTTGCATACATTTAGCTTAATGGTGCCTCCATTTTATTCACAAATCTCACATTTAGTCTCAAGTCTTTAGTGTTTGAGCACATCTTTTTTTTCTATCATTCTGTCAATAATTTTGTGAAATTGTGTGAAAATAGGGGTCAAGGATTAAACAAACTGTGACACAACAAACGGCATCGGCATTGTCTGATGCAGACACACAAACAAACATCCCCTAGGAGAAAGGAAGTCTGTGAAAATATCAGCCACTAAGCATTTTTAGGTCTTTTTTTCTGAGTACTAGAAAAAAAGCATATTCAAAGCTGCAAATAACAGACTATGCATTTCATTTCATGCATCATATAAAATATTAGTTCTTTTCAGTATATTTACAGTATATATTACACATGATATTCTGTACAGTGAAAGTTGAATCTACACCACATTCTTAAAAATATTTTCTGACCCATAATTAGTTTTACAAGTAAAACATACAAAACAAATAATCGGTTGTTTTGTAGGACGTCCTCGAAGTGAAGATCTTCACTGCACTGACAGGAGAACTCTGAAATTATCCTGTGAGGGTGACTACAGCGCGCGCACACACACACACACACACACACAATCACACACACGTGCACACCCAACAAAAGGAGAGGTTCGAGGAAGGCGTAAGGGGGAGGGGGGTCTTTTGCAGGGCTTGTAGAGCCCCGTTTTCTTGGAGGGAAGGCTTCATCCCACAGCCAAACCTGCTGCCACAGCGAGCCCAGTCCTGGGTTCTCTGCTGTACTCTGGGTTCAGGAGTGAAGTGCAAACAGCACAAGATCCTTGTGAGAGAAGAGGAGCAACAGAGCGCCCACTTCTCATCCTCTGAGGTTTCAGTGCTGCATTTTCAGCAGAACTACACTTTACACTCCCATCAACCACACCTGAGTTTGGCTAACTGCACTTCTGATAGAATTCGGTCAGTTACTGTGGCTGCGTTGTTGAGCGGTCAGACAAACTATCTGCTCTGTGAGGAGCCAGCTGTTGTTGCTGCTGTTGCTGTTTCTGTTGTAACTGCTTCTGCTGTGTTTGATGCTGCTGTTGTAGCTGTTGCTGCTGCTGTTGGGCTGCTGCAGTGAAGGTACCCTGCTGCTGCAAAGGGAACGCTGCCTGCAGGATCAACTGGGTGGACTGGTTTCCATGAAGGAGCCGAGGAGCCTGGAGTAAAATATTTGACATTAGGGTAATAAGCACAGTCTCATGAGCCAAGATTGAACAAAGCTGCAGTGGTCAACATTTTAAACTAGGTCTCTGCTTATTAACTGTAAAGCAAGAAAGGCAGACAAATATGTTAACAGTAAAGCATCCATTAGAGTTAAACCAGTGTATCAGCTAATATCAATTTTTCATAAACATATCAAGTGTCTGTGTAATGGCTGGACAAGACAACGCAGTCCAGAATGTTCAAGTTTAAGTTAATTTGGAAACAGAGTCATGACAACACAGTTTAATCAGTCTCCTAAAAAGTTTATTTTTAACTGTAAAATATTCCCTAGTCAGCTCCATAGTACAAAGTATGTATGATGTCAGATTTTGCTGATGTGTAAAGAGTGAAGTTAACATTGTGGTGCTTTCCCTGTGGAAGTGTCTGAAGCAGACCATTATCTTGAAAAAATGAGCTGAAAGCTGAAACAGGATTACAAGAAAGTAAAAGACCACAACGAGTAAAGCAAAAGATCTCGACTGGATCTGGATTTGTCATTTGTCTTAGCCATAATCATAGTGCGAGCAAAAAGGACTTGTTAGTCTGGCTTTTGGAGACTATCGGTCAAAGCACCCCTCTATCTCTGATCAGTGGCTCCTTGTATACTGAACATATAAAGAAAATAGTAACTTGTAATTTTACATTCAATCAAACTTTACATCTATGTCACATCACCTAAGTCACATCATTCTCCATCTTCTTGTTACAGTTATAGTGAAGCTAAGCAGTAACCAGGCATTTTATTTATTTAATTATATATATATATATATATATATATATATATATATATACATACACACATATACATACACACACACACACACACTTATCACATAAATAAATGCTTAGTCACTTGACAAGTTAGACAAGGGAAGTACAATTTCATATTACTTCTGGCAAATATTCTCCTTTCTTTTTTTCTTTTTTACTGTGTAACCAATTAACAGATTGTTGGACAATGGATACTCAGTGTAGAGTGTCAGTTGTGTTTTCCCATGCAGTTATGTTAAATGCATATCCTCCATTTCATTGTATGGAATTAAGATCTGGATAGTGTCAAGTTCTTTGAGCACACAAACATTTAGATTTATATAAAATAAAATTTATAAGAACACTTAAAAATGGTAACCTAAACAGCAAGCTGCCTGTATGTGAACTAACTTCATACAGTAAAACTACACTAAACAAGTAGTTACTTTGTCAGTGTTACCTGTAGGAACTGTGTTTGCTGGGTCAGTGGAGCCTGCCCTGGCTGCATGGCTGTGACCTGAGACTGCGGTTGCATCTGCTGCTCCTGCTGTTGCTGCAGTTGCTGTTGCTGCTGAGGCGGCTGTTGGGAAATGCTAATGGTCTGCGTCTGGCCCTGCTGCGGAGCAAAGGCCGTCACCACTTGGCCCATAAACATGGTTGTGGGAACCATGACTGCCCCACATGTCATCTGCCCTGTCACTAGCTTGGTGAGCAGCTGGGGGCCTGCAGGAAACCTGTAAGTGTCAGAAATTTAGTCAGGTCTGGTAAGTTTAATTAGACCACACTGAAATAAGGTCAAGATAAGACTTTCCCCCCTCACTATGAAACAGAAATTTGTACATTATCAAATTAAAGCATTAGGCACCATGGGGTATCCTGAGAACTACTTGATAAAATTTTCATTTTGTGGGGAAAAAATAAAACAAACAGATTTAGATGAATGAAATTCACACCTAATCTGAGCCGAACGGTCCTGTGCAAATGTTGCCATGGTGGGAGTGTTGGGTCCGGTATTCTGTGCCAGGCTTGTGGCAATTTGAACCACATTAGCAGGGCTTTGCTGAGGGATCATCATTGTGTTGTAGAGAGATGCAGGCAGTGGATTCTGTTGAGGCTGCAGAGTGTGCGACGACCTCTGAGGCTAAAATAAACAGAGCCGGAGTCTGTGACATGAGCATACTGGATGGAAAAATCTATAACAAACAAAGCTAAGCTATGAATTGAGTGTGTCAGTGAGAGGCGAAAGAAGAACCATTTAGCCCGTCTGACCTGCGAGAGTGCTGTGCTCTGTTCCTGTAGGAGTGTTTGCTGCTGGGATTGGGGCTGGACAGCATGTTGTTGCTGTAAGCTATTTTGCAGAGACCCTGCAGAAACCACCTGGCCCTGCATGCTGAGTGTACCGCCCTGCTGCCCAGCATTCCCCTGGGCCATCTGTACAGAGCTTACATTGAGTCCTCCAGCCCCTTTCTGCACGAACATCTGAGATACACATGACAGACTCAGAGTCCAGGTAAAATTATAACAGCAACACATCCACATAAGCATAAGCAACAAAAACTTAAAGAAAGCCTTTCATGTATTTAGTAGGCTAACACACTCCTGAGCAGCTTTTCAGTCCCACCTGCAGACTCTGTCCCTGCACCCTCTGTAGCTCCTCCTGGATCTGCCGCAGCTCGTCCTGCTGCCGCTGAATGTTGGCCTCGATCATCCTGGTCCTCTGCTCCAGCTGCTCTTTCAGGTGTTGCATGGCTTCTAACTGGTTGGAGAACTGCACCACAGACTGTTAAAGAATAAAGACAAATTAATTTGGTTATAAGTTATATGGCAGCAATTTATCCCCCAGACTGGTTCAGTGTTGTGTTCAAGGTCCAACACAGCCTGAAAGCTCTTTATATAAACTGTTCAACACATATATTTATAAAATCCTTAATTATTAAGACTCTGGGCAGATTGCCAGAGTACAAACAACTTCTTGCATACCGCAGAACACCAAGTTGTGACCACTGGCTTAACAATCTAGCCAACGCAGAAGTTCCTAAAACTGCAGCTCCTGGTTCCAAAAGCAAGTAAATTCCTAAACTCAGCTAAATGCTCAGCTTTACAGCACAAATAAACATCTTTACAGCAGAAAACTTTTGTTCTCTACAGCCAATTGATGCTCCATGGCAACTGTGTGTGTGTGTGTGTGTGTGTGTGTGTGTGTGTGTGTGTGTGTGGGGGGGGGGGGGGGGGGGGGGGGGGGGGTGCTATCTTTTTATATAATTTACCTAAATAATTTTAAGGCTTGCAGTTATACATTGAAGGGTGTGGCTGCTTTGAGCAATAGGGAGTTGTCCTACTAAAAGATATTCTAAGAAGCTGACGCTTTACTTTCCCCAGTATGTCTTGTCTTAAGCCTGATTTCTGTTAGCAAAATTAGCATCTCATTATTTACCAAATAAATTACTAGTGCTAAATCAAGCTAACTAGTCCATGTAAGTATTACCTGACAACTCCTCAGCACTACCCAGAGTCAAGGCTTCAAAACAATAGTCCACAAACCAATAGGTGGCATCATACTGGCTGCGCCTATCTTTTAGATATAATTGTAGGCATTTCTGTGCTAATGTTTCTATCGTGGCAATGCGTAGGAGCTACACCAAGCTTTGCAGATCCATGTCTACCTGTTGTACTGTCACATAGGGCGCTGTCAAAAATATATTTGGGCTACTCTCGTTCATAATTGTGCCATTGTTGGTCCTTGAGCTTACCAACTGCCACACAGAAGATAAAACATAACAGATAAAGAACTTCTTTGTAGTGAAGTGAAATTTCTCTCTGTGGTGAATTCTACCATAGTTCCCTTTCCTGTTCATGCCAACTTAACCAATCAGCATTTAACCTACGTGTAGCGCCAGTGCCACTGGCCTTCAATTCCCACAATCCTTTTCCAGGATACCAGTGCGGCACCAACCCCACATTAACCATCCTGTTTTTGAAAATGTGTGCTTCCACTGTGCATGGGAGAAATGCATTTCCATTTCAAGAGTTATTCAAGCCACTAATTTAACATTAACAGTTTTAAAACAATTTTTTTTAAAATTTTAAAATCAAGCAGTGGCATAATTATACTTAATCAGCAAAATTAGACTATAAAACAAATTAAGTAAATATCTTACTTGACTGCTAGTCTGAACTTGTTGTTGAACTTGTTGTTGAGATTGTTGTTGCTGCTGCTGCTGCTGCTGCTGCTGCTGCTGCTGCTGTTGTTGCTGTTGTTGTTGTGAAACCATGGATGGTGCCACGTTCTGTCCTGTATTTTGGGAACTCATGGACTGCTAATAACCAAACAAAAGTCCCGATGAAATCCCTCATTACCCAGAACACAGTTATCTTGAAATTTAACACCAGAGTCTGTTCTTGCCCATCCACTGACCTGACTGCTGATAGATGATCTCCGTTGTGATGTCATCTCCACGGCAGAGACCGACTGGCGACCTGGTGTACTCCTATCTCCCTGAAGCTTCATTTGTGATGCTGATGGGCAAATATAAACATGGTGCTCAGATTAAAATCAAAAAGCAATAGTTAATATACATTAAAAACAGTTGTGCCTTGCTTGGTAGTGAACAGACGCTTGTACTTACAGGCTGGGTCAGACACAGCAGTGTGTGAGGATTTGCGTGAGCTCCGAGACGAGGCTGACGGGGTCCGGCTGTGGTCAAATCGCTCTAAGGCTTCTTTCAGGCTAAAAGTGTTGAGCTGGGACTCAGAGCCTGAATCCTGGGACTGCTGTAAATAATGCATTGTCAAAGGTCACTATACCGTTCAGCTCTTTAATCTTTACGAACCATAACTCATGTTGGTCAGAAGTCTGACCTTCTCAGCTGTGATCTCAGGTGGTGATTCTTCAATTCCCAGCTCTCTGCGCTGTTCTGCTCTTACTTCAGCATAACTGCAGAGCAAAAACAATGAAAATTACACATACAGAGTGAGGTTTGGAAATATCTGGACAAACCTGTCATAATTTTGGCTCTGTAAATCACTACATCTGAAACGAAACAGTTAAAAGTGCAGACTTTCAGATTTCATTTGAAGTTTGAACAAAATTAATTGGAATGTTAAGAAACTGAGTTTTCTATGTCTAGTTTAATAAATATAATCATAGTAGAGGTGATGCTTTTTAAAGAATCTTTTGTAGGCAATGATAACTGTTATACATAGGAATGTTACGTCAAAGTGTCATGAGGGAAATCGTCCATGCACCTTACAACCGTGTGCGTGCAGACAATAAACTCTGGTCTGGAGTTCCACTGGTGATAAGTGATGTAGTAATGGGTCTGAAGCCAAATCCACTGCTGCCCTTTGGTGAGGAATCTGTAGTAGCAAGACTTTCCTTTCCCATATTGCATTACTACACAAAAGCAAAGAGAAGACTTAAATTCACTGTTTTGGAAGAGGAAGTTAACAACTGCAGATGAGCATGCTTCATTGACCGAAGACAGAAGTGTACTTACAGTGTTCATGGCATTTGGCTAGTGTTTCAAGGTCATCTACGTGGTAGTAGTCATATCCTGATGTACCCAGGACCTCAAATGGGAGGTAACCTATGATGGGTGGTGCTCTGGACAAAGACAGTAAATATTACTGAAATAAATAACTGGAAGTCAATCAGGAAACCTTCACTTTATGTTAAAACTATACATCCTGTGACAATTACCCCTAAATAACAATATGTAGCAGTATATAGATATAGACAGATGCATTCTTATCTTGCACATATTAACCTTGGACTTCTATCATTCAGCTTTAACTAAACAACACTTGCACACCACACATGCAGGCATTATTTGCGCACTGATTAGCTTTTATTATGCTTCCATGCTGGAGACAGCTGTGGCCAGAAACAGCATGGTATACAAGTCAGGGGCTGCAGGCACCGGAGTGCCTGGGGCTCACTCCACTTGTGGTCTGGCAGCATCCTAGGCCCTGTTTAAAGGGGTGTCAATCCAGGACATTAGTGCAGCAGCAAGCTGGTGTTCACCTCTCACTTTTGTCTGGTTCTACAGGCTGGATGTCTCTCCTCCAAGTGTAGCCCAAGCAGTACTGAGCTCTGGGTCCTCACTTGCATAGGTGGGAAACTTACTAACTGCTGGTGACTGCTTGAGATAAGCTTGTCTGGCAATACGAGAGTCTCCATTTCCCATAGTGAGACACTGAAACGAATGCTAGGAATGAGAACTTTGGGTTACTTGTGTAACCTCAGTTCTTTGACTGAGATGTCTCACCAGACAGCCCTTCTTGCTGGGGTGAAGTGAGAAGAGGTCCTTCTCCTGAAATAATGACCATGTAGTACCACAAGCTACTTAAGGATCAGTGGCTGTGCCCGACGTGGTCATTGCAATCACCAGCCAATCAGGACTGGTGGAATGAGAAACGATTCTGAGGAATATGCTGGGAGGCACATCCCATAGTGAGACATTGAAATGAATGCTAGGAATAAGAATAAAATTTTGGCAAAAATCCAAGAATTTATACAACAATTATGAAAAACAAAAAAGTCACAGATGTCTGAAATGATAAAATGATCACGTCACTGCATCTTATTTGCTTAAGGTCAATTGTCAGCTAAGCTAAAACACAACCTAGGATGTCAACTACAACTTGAATGGTTACAGAGGCATACAAATGTTAATGTTCCTCTTTATTCTCCCCTCCATATTATTTTTATATATATATATATATATATATATATATATATATATATATATATATATATATATATATATATAAAAAGGTTTTGGACAGTTTTAGTGAGATCAGCCCTGAATTATCAGCACCATGCAGAAGCCATGTGGGAAATAAAGTAAAAATACTGACAGCAGGTCAGGTTGACCTTACTGTTCCTTTACAAATCTAATTATGTTCCCTGACCACAAGCCTTAATAAGCAAGCCTGCAAATGTACCTGCTATGTATTGAACAATGACAGAACTATAACAAAACAAGAGTAATTTGTATTTGGTCTCACAAAAATGAACTCTGATTTAACAGAAAATGCAGTCACATGGTGTAACCATAACTGCCTCTTTAACCATGGTTAAAAAATCATTCTGATTCATTTAACCATGGTTTTAAAAAGTAATTATTTATAAATTATTTAAATCAAACCAAGGTGGTTAGGTTTGAGTGCACTCTTAATACTGATCCACTGTAGCACAAACAGCAAAGTAAGTTACACATTTACACTGATAAATTGGAAAAAAAAAAACAATACCTGTGGTCCAGGAAGAGAAATTTCCACTCTAAACTATGTCTGGAGGTAAACTCCTCATTAGGCTCTTCTACAGTGCACATCTCCTGTTAGTGGTAGGGGAGAAAGCATAGAACACATTTAGACATATTTATTCAAGAAATAAATGTACACATTAAAAACTAAATTTCTGAGCCACATTTAGACTGAACCTGCTGCTGCTCTAGAACTCTGTAGTCTACACAGTAAATTCTCTTAAAAAGACCCTTTTTAACCTGCGCTGTATCACAGATTACAAGAGCTATCTGTTCCTGTTTATACAGGACACTTTTCAGTACAAGTTCAGATTCATTTTCAACTTATTTTTCCATTCAGATTCTACTGTCAATTTTTTTTCATGACAATGATATGTTAACAGAACCCCCACCACCACACACACACACACACACACACACACACACACACACACACACACACACACACACACACACACAGGCTAAGTAAGATCAACCAAAGCTCTCTAAATTAACTGGAACATATTTTTACAGAGTGGGCAAAAGACCTACAGCTAAAACATTTTTAAATGAAGTAAAAGTGTTTCCCAACAGAGGAAAGAGGGAAATACACATAAGTGACAAGAGCCCAAATTATTTTTCCTCAGGTGACCATTACTGCTGAGCCCTGTCCTAATTAAAACAACCTAAAGGCCCTAAAGCAAGAAACCAAATGTGTGTCAACCAAATAAAGAGAAGCAGCTTAATGTTCTCACCTTGATAAACTGTGGTTTGGCTAGCCTCACAGTGGCTATGAGACACACTCTGTCTTCAAATGCAGAGTGAAGTGATCGCTGGATCACTCCTTCAAAACCATTTCGGGTACAGTTAGGCACTGATGGGAAAAGAAAAAAGGACAAGTTAAATCTTTCACAAAAACACTGCTCCAGGTTCTTAGTCTGTGTACTGTAACTTACCATTATTCAGGGACTTGAAGTTTCCAATAAACTTGACGTATTCATACACAGGGGGCTCTTTGGGGTCGATTGTCCCTCGGAGCATGTGGCAACAGAACTCTAGCTGATTTTTTGCTATAATAATAATAATAATAGTAGCTTAAAAATGAGAATTTAATAAAAACAGCAGCTGAAGACATAAAAGATCCAACCTACTTTTAAGATACTCGGGTGTCAGCGTTTCTCCTCCCACGACATGAGAGGACAGAGCCTTGTACACCTCTGAATGCTCCCCCACAGGAAGGAAATTTAACAAGTTCTGATCCACAAGATCACACTTGGAGGAAAAGAAAAAAAACACCAATGAACACGGTTAGCACCAAATGTTTCAACAGTAACATACTGGCCTTATCTAGAATTCAGAATTTGTACTATTTATACTCACAGGTAAGTGTTCTAGTAGGGACGTTACACTCTCAGAGACATAGATTATATTACCATCAGTCATAATTGCAAGGAAAAATCCATCTAATGCCTAATAGAAACAAAAGGTTGCATATTATTTCACATATATTTTTTTGCATGGAAGCAAATGGAACTTAGGAAAGTAGGAAAAATTGGCTTACCTCCAACATCAGCTGAGTGAACTCTTCATTACTAAGAAAAGGTGGTTTCCAGTCTTGTCTGATCTCAGTTGACTCTGACTGAGCTGCGATTTCTGATAAGGTAGACATAACATGTGACTTGCAACTCCCTGAATTTAAAAGGGGACCCATTATGCTTTCCCTTATTTACAGTCATGTTTATGTATATACTGTTACAATAGTAGGGTCTCATAATAAGTTTTAAATAAAGTAGTCAGTGTATGTACAAGTAATCCCAGTAAGCCAAAGGTTCATGTTTTAGTTTTTGTTCTACTTTTGGCTTTGTATAGTGACTCCAATATGGCCATCTCAGGTATATAGCTCTGGCTGGGTCCACAGAAGCCCCACCCATGTGCTGTTCAAACTTGCTATTTGCAAGAGGCATCCAATCAGAAGAAAGTTGGCTTGAGGGGTGCTAAAACAGGTCATTTTAGACAAAGGATGAACTGAGGGCTGTACCTGGGCCCATTATAAGTAAATTAGTATTACTTTGAACCGTGGATTTTCTTGTTATTCTTGTAGAGAGAAAGAATAACAATATGAAGTTGCCTTCTGGTGGTTATTAGAGTTTCTCACCTTTGTGTTTGTGCAGGAAGTCGATGCTTTTCTGCAAAATAGTGGACTTGTCCATCTTCCGGGTGTTGCCCGGCAGCATTGTACCCAGCTCCTTGATGAGGACATTGAATTGGTCTCTGCGCTTCTTCTCAGACTTGTTACGGGACACACTGGTTATTTAGAAGAACAAGTATTCCAGTTTAGCTATTGAGCCAAGACCTCAGCTGCACCAAATTTAAATGACATCCACGAGATCTTAAATAGGAACACTGGAAATCCTATATACCCCTATTTCATGAATCAAGTTTATTAACAAAATCTTGTTCTCAGTAGCTGTAATAATTAACGATATATAAAATCAAGTTTTATAACTTCTAAAATAGTTTTATGGAGGATGTATTTTAACTTCATTAAATGCCTTTGAGCTGAAAACAAACCACAGATCTTACCGTTTTGCTTTGTCCTTTTCATCTTCTTCCATTAACCCATCAAAAATACTACTGTCATCCCTGTAGAGTGAACAAACCAATAGTTATAGCAGATCTTTTAATTTTTTATTCTCCAGGAAACTTTGATCACTTTGATAAAGTCTCTCCTAGAAATTCAGACATTGTAAATCCCTAAGTCTACTTTTATCTTGACTTTTAACAAAAAAAAGAAAAAAAAATACATGAGGCCCATGGAGTGAAGGCGTTTCTGACATTCATATTGACTCGTAATTATTAGAAATCAACAATTAAAACAAAGGAAATGTTTGACTCACTGGTCAATGCTCGAGGTCATTTTGTATACTGTTCAGGGTCGCAGTGTTGGTGAGGGGTCTTTTAATCGTGAGGTAGACATTTGTGAATGAACCTTTGAAGAAAAAGCACCCAGAAAATGACTGTCAAAGAATCATAACCTCAGACCCATACAAATCAGATGGTGAAGAAACCTTACCTTACTGACAGTACAGCCAGTCCTGTAATGAGGAAGGTGCTGCTGGGTGAAGGTAGAGTCTGGGTGGATACTCTGTGATGGGGGTGGGCCTCTGTGAGCCTTGGAGGATAGTCTCTCAAAGTCTCTAATCAGGGGAAGATTACTAAAAATTCTTCAGTGTACTGCGTCCTTTGTCTGCTTAGTGTGGAAGTGTGGCATATGGCAGTAACATCCGAGTCTATGAGACACAAAGACACAACACATGGAGGTCAGCTATGTGATGTTCAGCTTCATTGAAACACTACAGAACCTGAATAAATATGACTGGATATTAATTTAAAAAAAAAAAAACACAAGCAAACATTTTTAAAAATTATGTGTCTTCTATGTCTTCAAGCTTGTAATAGTAAATTGTAAATACTTATACACTGTACACACCGAGTACCTTATAGCAGTTTAGGAGTAAGAAGCCATTTTTTGTTGCAATATTTCTTCTCTTGTTTAATGGTTAGGAGTGCAGGTGTAAGAAGTGTCCTTTGTTTGCCTTTTATTTTCTGTTAGGGAATAATAAGGATCACTAGGGGGTTTGTGGTTGTTGTTTTGGGCATTGCTCAACTCTGGAGTCAATCTGATGCTTGTATCTATTGCCCCTTTCTTGGGAGTGGGAAGAGTTTGGAGCCGCACATCACATTACATCCAGGTTACCACTAGGCCAGTGACTAATAATGCTCATATTAAACATAACTAAAGTTTTAAATAATGAGGTCAAGATATGTTCAAGTGATACTCAGGCTTCAGACTGTTCTAAATACTTGGTTGCAGTTTTTTTTTTTGTTTGTTTGATTGTTTTCTAATTTAAATGCTATTGACTCTGATGTCAGCGATGGACGTTCAGCTTAAAAAGGGAAGGGAGCTAAAACAGCTCGTTTCAGACAGCAGATGAACTGACAGGCAAGATAAATAAAATTAAGTTTGAACTGTGAATCACACAAAACTACTTTAGCTGAGTTCAAGGATGAAAATGTGGAGCTGCAATGGTTAGCCATGGTTAATGTGGCAGCGCTAAAAAATATATATTAATCATTATGTCACCACTCACAGTTGCATATGTAATTTTATTGTTGTTGATGGATTAATAACTATAATCACTTGCATCCACCATATCTTAGATCCAGATGTTGCTTTTAAAAAGGTCACATTCCACATGTGTAAAGAGGACACTAAGGAAAGCCAAAGACTGAAACGAGTATGTTTCTTTTAGCTGCCATGTAATGTTAAAAGCATTACATAAAGTACAAAATTGTGCTGATATTCTCATCAATATATTTTTTTGAAGTTGTCAGTGGATCAGCACCAATTAGATTCTTCTTTTTCAGTTGAGTTCAAAAGTTTTTTGTCTAGTATAATGTGCCAACACATCCTCTTACTTTAGCAAGACCAAGTGGAGTTTAATACTACATCAAATACTCACTGAGAAGTTTCTTTGGCAATCCCTTGTGTGTTTTGCCAATGAAGCAGCAACAACATGATGTGTTGGGTTTGTACTAGCTGTAACCTCCAACAGCTCTGTCACAGAGAGCGAACAGTAAACGGAGGCTGTTATCAATTACATAAAATTGCACTGGATTACATGCTCCATTGCTAACTGGAAATCCCCCATGCAATCTGAAGTAAGTGTGGGGAAAGCTGACTCCAATACCAATAAACTCAAACAACAAATAAGTAAATAATAAAAACGGTAACCACACAGAGTAAAAAACAAAACACTAAAACAGTAAAAACATTGGCTTGTGGGGTTTGATTATATGATAATCTTGAGGCTCATTAAGCTTTCACACATGAATTCTGGACAATGTTGGAACCACTGTTCAATGTTGCCCCGTTCTCAAAGATCCTTATGCTCAAAATGTCACAGAAAATAAAATTGTTGGAAAATGTAAATTAAAAAACACAATACACTTATTTACAAATCTCAAATCCATATTTTATCCACAATTGAACATCGAAAATATATCAAATATTTAAACTGAAAAAACATAACCTCAATATGAATTTGATATCCCAACTTTTTGTTGGGACATATAGCAATATCAAGATATATCTATCTTGAATCCAAACAGAAAAAGGTTTGATGGTGCTACCATCATTTAAAATATGTTCAAAGATGAAACTGAAGTTTACAACACAACCAGCTGCTGGTTTTTATTGGCAACTAAATATCCAGTGTTACAAGTGCCTCTTTAAAACTCCATCTGCCTATGACAATGTTTCCCACCTTTAATGCTCAGTAATGTGTGAAACCAGAACAGCAGTACAGAGTAAAGTCTCTTAGCAGTGATGCCCTGGGATTCCTATTTGCCTATATTTTGTCACATACAGTGCCATGAAAAAGTATTCACCTCCTTTTTTGAATAGCTTTTCCTTTGATAAATAAAATCAACATTTAAAAACATTGTTTGATGATCTGAAACATACAAGTCTGACAAATATGCAAAAACACTAAGAAATCAGGAACGGTGCAAATACTTTTCACAGCACTGTACATAAAGAATCATTAAATTAGTCATGTTCAGCTTACCATTATCAAGGTGTAACGCAGCATACAAAAGTAAGGCTGCTATAGACCAAAGATGGACTCATGACACATTAATTATACACACACATCATATATTAGGCTGAGTGGTCAGTCTAATATGGGAGACAGTTTTGTTTTATTCCTCAGACTCCAGAAGGCCAGCTAAGCTCTGCTGCAGTACTGTGGTAGTTCTTGAGCTAAATTCAGAATGATTTAGTTTTACAAGCTGCAACACATTTTATCTCGCTGTCCAATTACCCAACTTTAGCTAATGAGTGAACCAAAAAAATGTTTTTTAAAAAATCAATAGCTGAGTAGGCCTGGACTGAGTAGGAGAGTCCAGTATGGAAGATTCCTAATGTATTTTGATAACATACTAGGCTAAATAAAAACTAAACATTGGGGAAATGTTGATAATATTTCTCCTAATTTATGGAAAAAAGAATGATGACCAGGCTTTAATCAGGTAATAATGACCAAGCATCCTGAAATTGTTTAAATGGTAAAAAAAAAAAAAATGGTAAAATGATATTAAACAGCCAAACAACAGTTGGCAGAAAATTAAAGGTTCAGCTTGTACAAAAGTGAGGGATCCACCAGTTCACTAATACATCCCAAGTGACTAATCAATCTTCGTTAAGACCACCTACAGGTAATTTGGTTGAAGTGCAACAGCCTCACTGAGAAAAAGAAATGGTGACATATCTGCCTACTTATGTGCTGCCATGTCAGAATCTCTTAATGTAAATAAGCCACAGAAGCAGCCATCAATACCTTGAAGTATTCTTTCTGCCACCCACCTCTACTATCTATTCTCCTTGCCCAGCTACAATAGATGTCAAATTAAAATGAGAAAGCCCGCTGGGTCTCTAGCCTAAATATTTGACCCATTTACTTCATGAACCAGTTACCGTCATAACCTATGTGGGAGGCTTTTTCTACATAATGGCCTATTTGTGTTCGTGAGAAAATCCCTTCAGTCTTCCTCCTTATGAATCTTGGTAGACATAATTTAAAGACTTTAAATTAGGTCTGTTATTCTGTGCAACATTTGGTAAAGCCAGAAAGCAGAAATACACCTACACTCACTGATATAATGGGCATGTTCCATAATCCTGCCAAACAAGGTCATAAAGTAAACTAAAAGTTAAAACTAGGTGTGAAAAAGAACATTTCCGTTAACTGAAATAAAAATAAAAACTACACAACTACACAAAAAGAGCTGAAACAATGCTGTGAACGAACCCAAATAAAGCTACTTTCAGCAGTTGCGCTTTATTCACAAGGGGTCGCCACAGTGGTAGCTCTGCATATTTGATTTGGCAGATAAAAACTAAACTGAAACAGGCAAACCCATCATGGAAATTAACTGAAACAAAACTGAGTGGAGTTATTAAAGTATAAAAAAAAAAAACTCTGGATTCAACATGCATATTTAGGGTGAGTTTCAAAAAGTATATATCAGCCACTTCACATAATTAAAAAAAAAAAAAAAGTTCTTTTCAGTGTGATTTTAAACATTTCTGCTTCATTTACTTTTCCTATCCCATTGAAATCTAGTTATGAAAGTACTGCAATTCAGAAAATGCTTTGTAAAAAAGGGTCTGTCATGAGCTAGAGCTTCAACCTTTTCATTCAGTAATTTTATAACAAAAATGTTCTTTCCATTCATTTCAATTTTTTTAGCTCATTTAGTTATATGGACATTTTTGGTTATTGTCAGTTAAAGAAAAAAACTGCAAATAATGACAAAAACTATTATCACTGTCATATATAATAGCCTAATGTTGCAACTTCAGACACCATCACTGTCTACTTAAAATTGGTTAAAATACATAAGTAACTGAGGAACTTGTATGAATCATTGAGCAAGGCTCACAGGCATTTTACTGGAAATACACTACGTGTCATGGAAATTTCAGTTAGCAATTATGCTGGTTTAAAAAAAAAAAATACTGTCAAGTCAATCAAAAAAAAAAAAAAAAAAAGAAGTAAGCACTGGGAGTGTTTACACCTTCGTGTTAGGACACAAGTGGAAAAAATGAAGGTGAGAGGGAGGAGTAGGTTCTGTCATGGTCCACTGACTTTCAGCTATGCAGTGTTATTTTACTGCTCCCTCCATGTGATTCTTTTGACATAAATACATTAGTGTATTTATGTGTCTCCCTTTTAGTGTCTTATCTGAGATTAAGTCTTTGTCAACACAAGTGGCCAACCACACGTTGCAGCAACACTATAAAAGGGAGCAGTGAGCTTTATCTAAAGATTTTGTACCAACAGACGCAAACAGCTTTGCCCTTTTGGCTGTACATTCATCTTAAATAACAGACAAGCTAAACTGGAATGCAGACCAAGACTGCAGGGAGGGGAAAGAAAAAAAAAAAAAAAAAAAAACACAACAGAGGCCATCAGATGTTAGACAAATTAATAAAGGCAGTGATATGAGAGCACAATAAAAGAAACGATGGAAAGAAAACGTTGTGGTTGAAGCAGTAGCTTCAGCACAGAGCGAACGTTGTGTAACTGGAAGAACAGGGGTTGTATAACTCTGATGTCATCTGTGCTTCACTGACCTGCTGGCCCAGTGACCTACTTTCCTCCTCCTCCAATCTAACTTAATCACAGCTCCACAAGCAACACCTTCCTCTTCTCACCAATAACACTACACTCTGTCAACACAAATCCTTTAAAAGATGAGAGTATTCCACAGCATGTATACTTCACAAAGGGTGTGAAGAGGAAGTCAAACTGCCTCCATCTCACGTTTCCTCATTTAATCACATGATTTGGAAAGGGTTCCTGGTGTTTCCTAAGCCTCAGCGGGCACCGATGTCAAGGAAGAAAGCAATGCAGATGTGCCGCATTTTCAATAGCCAATCATCATGCTTTATTAACGTCAAACATGTAGACCACCCTCACATTTTTCGCACCAAAATATATCAAATCGACTGACAACAGTCATTTATCACAATTTTTATGTGGCTCACACAACATTGTTGAATGCCTCTGTATGTGGGTGTGTGCATTCAGATGTAGGCCAGCAGAGCTCTGAGGATATGAGTCACTCTGAAGTGGATCTATGGCGCCGCTCGTCACGCACTCCGCCACACCCCGCACTGAGATGCCAACACAGCAACTGTGCCAATGGGCAACACCATAGCAACCGGCTTCACCGTGCAGAGTAAAAATAGCTCGGCCGAATTCCTCCACAGCTGATACACCCTCCATCACACACTGAGAATTATTAGACTATAGCAAGCGACTCCTTTTGTCATGAACTGGAGTCTGTGGATGTGAAACACTCTTCAGGCTCCACCTGTGCAGCAGTGCAGTAATACATGTGTCCTGTAAACACTGCTGTGCTGCTGTGTTCATACAGTGGACATTGTTGTGCAACAGTCCAAGCTGTACTTTCTATCCTTACTCTATAATAAAACAGATTCTCTCCGTGATTCTCTCAATTAGGTGTGGCACAAAAAGAAGAGAAAAAGATCCAAAAGGTCCAAAAAAAAAAAAAAAAAGGGAAGACATAATACAGCAAAATTGTCTTTCACGTTTAACTCACTAAGCTCAGAAATTCATGATAGGTAACATATTACATGTACCAGGTTACAGAAATCTGTTCATATTTTATTAACGTACAACACCAGACAGCTGTTTATTACAAACCCCTGTCCAAATAAGCCATTGAGCGCATTGCTTTGTAGCTGATCATTGATCACAAGTGGACATTCTTGGCTTTGGTTGTGTAGATAACCCTGTAATGTATTTACAGGTTTATCTGTCTGTCAGTCAGTGGTATCCTTTGCTCCCTTTAGTAGTCATGTCAATCACTCCCCTCAAAGCTGAGAAGTTTAACTCTGGACCTACCCACTTCTAGTCAATAAAGGTTATTGTGCCTGTTGTCTCTGGAAGTCCCTTAATTTCACTGACATTCTGTGGTCTCTGGTCCCTGCATCACTGATAGCATCTTCCTGTGTGGATGTAACACCACCCTCAAATAAACAGTACCCCTCACCCTGTTTCTGTGATAGGAAGCTGTAAACAAGCAAGACACATGCCAGTGCAGTTCTGTTGTAATTTGAAAATGAAAAATGGTTCTTTGTGTGCTGTGGTAATGTAAACTGGAATATAACCACTCAGCTGCAATGCATATTCACTTTCTGCACTGGTGTGTGGATGTCAGCCAGCAAGGAAAGATAGATGCTGGAGCACTACTTAGGTTACTCTACCTGTACCTCTAGAGGTACAAAGTGCCACACATTTCAGCAATAATTTACTATACAGTTTGATAATTGAAGAATGTGATTTAAGGTCCTTAAATACACTTGCAATTTGTACAGACGATATTTAATCTCAGACATTATACTGTGCTCAGTTTTGGCTGTTTTCTTTTTTGTTTGTTTCAGTGTTTTAGGGTTTTTTTTAGGCTTTTAGCCTGGCCTTTCATATTTCTCTCTCATTTATGGCTCAGTCACACTAGAGTCAAAACAATACAGCATCCTCCTTGCTGCTAGAAAAAAAATTATTACAAAAATTATTAAAGGGAGCTTTTCAGGGAGCTTTTAGGACAGCCTGATAATAATGAATTACAACAGTCCAGCCTAGAAGTAATAAATGCATGAAACAGCTTTTTGCATCACTCAGGGATGTTTCTAATTTTAAAAATATTGCACAAATGCAAAAATTTGTTTAATATGTGCATTGAAGGACATGTCTGGGTCAAAAATTACTCCAAGATTTCTCACAGCATTACTGGAGGCCAAAGTAATGACATCCAGAGTAAGTATCTGGTTAGACACCATGTTTCTAAGATTTGTAGGGGCAAGTATAAGAACTTCAGTTTTATCTGAATTTAGAAGCAGGAAATTAGAGGTCATCCAGGCCTTTGTGTATTTAAGACATTCCTGCAGTTTAACTAATTGATCTGTGTCATCTGGCTCCATGGAGAGATAAATCTGGGCATCATCTACATAACAATGAAATGTATGCAATGTAGGGTTGTGCAATAATGACAAAAAAATGTCTTGATATTTTCAGTAATTCTGTCGATAACGATAATAAACAATATTTTGCATTATTTTTTAAAATGTGTTTGTAAAAGTCTTATATTTTACTAGCTTGCACTTCCTAAACTTGCGTCATCGGGCGAAGGCGGGCTACACCATGGACAGGTGACCAGTCTATCGCATGGCCAACACACACTCACGCACACATTCACACCTACAGGCAATTTAGAGTGACCGATCAACCTAACATGCATGTCTTTGGACTGTGGGAGGAACCCAGAAGAAACCCACACAAGTACAGGGAGAACATTCAAACTCCACACAAAACAGCCCGGACCAGGAAACAAACCCAGATCGTCTTGCTGTGAGATAAACAATGCTAAGCACTACACCTCTGTGCCGCCTAAGGATATTAATAATTGTTGTTCAGAGATGATGGAACAGGTTAGTTGTTGAGATATCTTTAACAGCAACCGCTTTCTTACAAAGTCTGCAGACTGCTGTCTTTTGAGCAGTGTCAGTCTTTTCAAATCCAAACCACCTCCACACGAGTGAAGATGATCCTTGCCTAGGAATTAAATCTAAGTCAGTATACTGCAAGGATGGCAATGTCTGAATTTCTTCCCCTGGCGCAGTGTGTTCACTCATTTCCAGCTTTAGGTGTGTTTAGGCAGCTGTGCTAGCACACAGTATGGGCACTCTCAATGTGCACGCGCAGCAGCCTATACTAAAGCACGAAGTAGTGAACCCATCGAGTCGAGGTGTTTTGATTGTTTTTTTTCCCCAGTCAGTAGCATATTCGATAACATCAGCTCATGCATTGTTAGCACAGCAATTAAGATATTATTGTAGACAATATATATCGCACACCCCTAGTTTTGGACCAAAATTCATGAAACTTTGTGGAAATATTCCTTAGGAACTCAAGAACACGAGTTCATTTTCAAGGTCAAAAGGTCAAGGTCAATAAAAAATTTTTAAAAATCCCCATCTCATCATTGCAGAACTTTTAAAATTCATATTTCACTGAATTTTTCATATATTGTCATGCAATTTGGTATTCAGGTATAAACAATAACTGTTGATAATTCATTGTCTTTTTCTATTTCAAATTAAAATACAATAATGCAATGCGAACTACAAACTCTACAGACCAAAAAAACAAAAAAACATACAAATATATAATTCATATCTCTTTTTTTTTTCTTCTTTTTTTTTGAGGATACCATTAGGGTACATATATGCCATTATCTGTTCGTGTGGATCTAATTTTTTGAATAAAAATGCAAAAATCTTATTTTACAGTATTTAAAACCCAATAAAATAAAATTCTAGTTATTGTGATCTAGTAATTTATGATGGAGTATGACAACTTTGGGTGGTATCTAGCGTAGTATCGGCACAGACAATTTGGAGTGGGTGAGGTATGTGCTGTACTGAGCGCCCTCCTAGTTTTGCTAGTTGTGTTTGCCAGTCTTCTCTCTTCAAAACATTTAAAGAACTGAGTAAGTCTGGGGTTACATGCATGTGGACAGCTACTAATGAAAAGTTATCCTTTTACATTCATAGAACCAAACCAAATAAATTAATAATTTATACAAGACAATCAGAGAACCAACTAGCTATCTTCAATGACTTATCCTGCGAGTATGATGGGCAATATTTTGTCACTCCTGTTTTTAGCAGTGAATATTTTGGCAAAGACTCTCTATTTTGAGCTGGTCATTTATAAATGTAGATACATTTGAAAAACCATAATAGTTGCCAGAAAATAGAAAATTGTTTTGTGATTCCATTTCAGCAAATATGTTGCCTCTTTTGCTCTCTAAACTAATAGTTTACCTCCTTGCAACCAAAGCTTTATTAAATGCTTGATTGTCCAAGCACTATTAGACAACTGACTACAGAAACTAGAAAAAAATCCAGTATCAAAAATTTTGTCCTTTGCCAAAAGATTCTGCATACCAATCCGTTTATAACTAAAGATTAAACTCAACCAGGAAGTTGTCTATACACCAAATCAGGTGGTCTTGCAAACATTAAGTGCTCACACATTAAGTGGCTGTTCAGTTAATTTGAAAGGTCTTTCAGCCAATTAGAAACCTAATTTGACGACTCTCTAGACTCTTTCCTTAAGCCTAAAATACAATCCAGTGCCCTACATAATTAAAAAAAAAAATTTATTTTTAAGCTTATCAAATCAGTTTACAAGGCACATTTTTCTATTAGTTTGAACTCAAACTGCAGATAACACTGTCCAATAGGTCTCGTGTCACATGATTAGGTGAACTCTGGTTTCATAGCAACCTTTATGTTTTCTTCATCATTTATGTCAGAAACCCGATACCCGACAACAGGGGATTTGTTAACTCTCATTGATCCCAGGTTTCACAACATAGACCACAGCTTTAACAAGATTTCTAGAAAAATCAGTAAACCATTTAAAACTTAAAAACTCAAGGTGCTGATAAGTATCACCTTCTGTTCTCATACCATTTTCAGCAAAACAGATCTGATACTCAGATTAGGACAAGATAAGGAAGAAAGGGGCATTCATTCTGCTACAGTATAAGTGCTAGGAAATATCTAGGATAATATTATGCAGTTTTAACAACCAGCAATAGCAACTCGCTGCCAAGCAGGTCACACAAATCAACAACACCACTTTGGTGAATAAATTACTCAGTCACACATCCTGTGAGAGACAGCTTCAAGGTCTGCACATCCTGGTGGCATCCACACAGCAATTAATGATGCGATTCCCTCAGTTTACAGGCAGAGCTGTTTTCCTCTGGCTGATGGAAGATGCATAGGTTTTAATAATGTCACAGTCATTTGGCCTATAAGCAATAAAATCCACAACACAAGCTTGTCAACAAATCCCCACCAGTCTGCAGCACAGTTGTACCAACCAAACTCAACACAGGGCAGCCAGCTGTGTTTCCACTCACTGCGCACACATCCGCAGGCCCAGCAGCACAAAAGGAGCCTTTGTTTTGCATTTTCAATCCCCAGCACACAGACAGGAATCTTTGAGATGCAAGCAGCAGTGGTTGGCAGGGGCCCCTTAACTACTGCTGCCCTCCTCTCCCAGAAGAGCAGAACCTGAGCCAGGGGCCTAAATCCTGATGCCAAGTGGGTCACTGGAGTTCAGGAGGACAACTGGCAGTGCAGGGGAAGCAATCAAAATTGAATGTGGACTTACAACCCTGTATGACCACAGTCTATAGTCATAAGACCAATATTTGACCACAAAATGACAACCACTTAAATAAGAATCAACATTTTATTCCCACCATAGAAAGCAGTAGTGCTCTGGAAAAAGAAAAAAAGAAAAAAAAAAAGCTGAAGGAAAAGAAAACCTACACAAGTAATGATATTACTTGACTGTTCTGTCTTAGATTATGTTCTTGTCCTTTTTCAGATGGTTTAGAAACCATACAGTCTCCTCCACAGATCAGGGCACAACCAAACAGCTTTTCTCCAGCCAAAAGTCTTATTGACTGCAGTCAACTTCAGATGAAGAGAGCACTCTGCCATTGTCTACTGCCACTACACATACATATAGGATCTGATAAGTCTCACAAGGCCTATGTAGACATGCACTGTAGTAAACATCATTGTCAGTACATGTCAGTAGAGCTGAATCAATTAATTGTTTAATCAATAGCTATAAAGAATTCTAAACTCATCCATCCATTTTCTTAACCGTCTGTCACATTCAAGGTTGTGAGATGTTGAATCCTATCCCAGCTGACTTTGGGAAAGAGGCAATCATCAAATCAAGCAAAAATTCAGTCATTCTAGATCTGTATATACTACCAAAAAACCAACAGATCTAACCAAATCTAACCAAATCTTTTTGTCTTCTTTTCTAAAGAGATCTTTTAATTTAATTCAGATGTCATTTATCCTGTCTTGATAAGCAGCTTTGATGATGCAATGGGCATGCCTATCTATAGGCTTCTTTTGCATTAGCTAGGCTTAACTAGACTGATTGATTTATTGAATTAGATATTTAGATTCCAATGTTAGTGTCAAAATTTAATGTTTGAAGAAGAAATAGTCCTTTTGATTAAAACTTAACATACTTCAGTAAACAACCTCTCAGCTTCTAAACAATAAAACATCAGCTGCTCATTTATGTTGGAGCAAAACTTCCATAAAGACAAACGCCTGTAAGCCACTAAAGCCATTGAAATGTTAAGTGACCCAATTGTAGATATTTTTAACAAGCTGTATGAAGTTACATTTTATGTAGTTGTGACTGAAAGGTTGAAATAAAGGGTGTGTATAAATAAAATCATTTTTCCTATTTACTGCACAACATCCAATTTTCCAATGTGTATATTGTGTTTTCTGATACAATCATGACACCGAGTTAAAAAAAATGAGGTTACTAAGTCTGCTGCACTTGAAGCTATATAAGCAGCTGTTGGCATAACCAGAGACACAGGGAAGAGGTATGGGGAATCATCATCAAAAAATAAATAAAAACGGCAGCTGGGGAATTCTATAATGTTTACTGCCAAACTAATGGGTTAAGGCTACCTTAACCCATTCTTTAAACCAAATCTATTTAATAACAGATTTACATCAGGCATCCAGACTGAAATTATGAAAGAGATTTTCAGTTTAGGTTTAACTATTAACCAGAAAAAGATAAATCCAGAAAATATTATGTAGATTTCATTATCCAGACTTGGCCTCTTCTACTACAACTTTGGAGAGCTTAATGAAACACTGCATATCACAGAAACAGTAGTGATACAGGCTAATCAAGAATATAGTAAAATGTAGTCAAAGAAGTGAACTAGTTTGCATATTCACATGAGAAATTCATTTTAAATTCTCTGGTGACTCAATCAACACCATTCTCCTTTCCATATTCATCATTTCCACGACAGACTGCAAATCAAAAATAGAGCTCTACTGAAACATGGCTGAATAACAGCTCTGTAATAGTGTCTAATGAACTAGACTTCAAACAGCCTAATTAACCCAGATGAATATGGATAAACTGTAAACAGTCCACTGCTGCAACCAGAAGCAAAATATACCGTCAGTTTCCAAGAGTCTTACCTTGTGTCTTTGAGCGGAGCTTAATTGGCCAACTGCTTCACCTTAAATCTTAGAGTTAAATCTTGTCCAAATTCTTCACCTGTTGAAGAGAGAGAAAAGCTAAAATTACAACTTAGTGGCTTACAGGAAGAGGACTCATCACTGAATCAGAACTAAAACATCTGGGTCAACGTGAGCCTCCCACAGCACTGCAGAAATAATACAACACCGCACACACACACACACACACACACACACACACACACACACACACACACACACACACACACACAAATCTTCAAAATTCATTCACACCCTCAAGCCCCTGCCATGAGCTTGAAAAGGGTCTTCTTTCAGACAATGTAAATAAAAATATCTTGACCTGAACGTTAGTTTGTGTCATCTTAAGAAAAAGTAATGAAGGTGTATTTGAGCACCAGAACAATAACTATTGTTACATGATACAATTGAAACTGAAAAATATTTTCTTATGCTGTATCTTGGGTTGCTCAAAGCCCTTCTTTACCACCATGTAACCGCCTCAGTAACTTCTGTCCACCATTTGTCCTTCATGTCATTTGGAGTGCTCAGTTGAGTCATTTGATTTCATTTGGGTCACATCACCAGCTGCTAGCATCTCGTCTTTGTGTGCCTTAGGCCAGGATTACACTTTCCACGTCCGCAAGTCCGTTAGGATCCACGTGACGTAAATTTTGTCATCAGGTGAGCGCGAGGGTCTGTGTGGATGTTTGTGTGCCTGCCTGTTTTTTGTGACCGTGCGGACTTGTCCGCAGAAGAATATAAATCACTGATACTTGAGCTCATAGATGCTTTCATCCATTTAGTATTTTTTTAAACTTTTCAGTTGCTTATGATTAAGACAAAAGAAAATAGTGTAAACAAAACTTATCACATTTGCCTGAAATTAAATCCATATCTTTTATTTAAAAAAAGAAATCAAAAATATTAAAACATGCACAATAGAATTTAACTGGGGGAAAAAAAAAATGCAAATTCTCGACAGTAAGAACCAAACATTTTAGTATTTTTCTTGATACCTGACTTCATGCTGATAAGCAAAACTTTTAATTAACTTTAAATGTGAAAGACTCCTCAGCTCATCAGCTTTTTGTTTCAGCAATAATGAATGCGTGTTCTAGTTTCCTTCCATATTTAGCTGACTTTACTTATTGTGAAATAGCAACATGATGCTTTTACAGCCTACAGGGTGCAAAACACTATAACCTCAAACAAACAGTAGTGTATAAATATGTCTAAGTACAGACTTAGTGACATAAATATAAAAGCTTGGGGTCAGCTTAGGCAACATAATAAGATGCAACTAAATCAACTTCCTTGTTTTCCAACACCTCAAAACTTTGTTCAGATCATGTATTTGGTTTCTGTTTGTTCTTTTCTTTCTCAGAGCTTTAGTCTTTTACTAAAGGGGGGGTATTATTTTGAGGAACATGAAATCATGAGTGGTATTGCTGGCAATATTGAGATCACTTTTTAGGGAAAACCCAATAGACTTGACCCATTTTTTTTTCATCATAGTAACATCAGATAGCATCATTCTAAGGCAGTTTTTGATCGCCCCTAATCTCCATGTAGGTCAACTTCTTCATTTTTACAAGAATTAGCTGCTGTCAGAAAAAACTGTTATTCTTGTTCTGTAGTGTATATTTTAGGATTTTATTACTACATTCAAATTTAAATTATGACATTTAACTTATGATAACATTGTAATGAAAAAAAATATATAAGCAGGACTACATTGCATGAGTATTTGTTTTGTTTTTTTTGGTTCACCAATCATAGCAAGGCCACCTGATTTTTAAATTATGTTAAATTCTCTTTATTTTGGTCCCAAAAGATAGAGCAATTCAAGACAAATCTGATGCTTTTTGAATTTTTAAAAATCGGTCAAGAGGTTACAAATTTATGGGCAAAAAACTATCATCAAAATTCATACATTCTCTGTAATAGACATTTGGGACGAGACTCTGGTTATGGCAGAAAAAAAAAAAAAACAGAAGTGTCTCAAGTGCTTCATAAAGTTTCCAGTCATAACAGCTTCAAAACATAACATTTGATGTTTTTGCAAAATATAAACAAGCACCACATGGTCAGACAAGTCTAAAAATGAGTTGATGTAGTTCGGCCAATCGCAGAGCTGAAATCTCGTGAGCTGTGACTTAAATGATCGTCAGGCAGATTTTCAAAACAGAGCATAAACAGCCAACTTCTTGGTGTTGCGTGTGGGTGTAAATCGCAAAAGAGTTTGATCAAATATAGCTCAAAATGATCTTTATAGTCTTAACTTTTTGCCGATCATGTCACATTTTGGAAAAAAAAAAAAAAAGGGTATTTGGTGTACTGTAATCGTAAAACTGACAGAATAACTTTTTTCATGTAGGTAATTATTTATTTGATACTTTGGAGAAATTATTGATGAATTATTGATATTGTTTAGGCCTATATCAGCTGATCAATGATGTGACACTTGTGTTGAATGAATGGGCTTTGTATATGGTCAGGTGGCCTTGCTATTAATCATCCATTCTGGTAAAACAAATAATGTGTATAATAAAAACACGAGAATGTAGTTCAGTCCTTATATCTGTCACACATATACAGTTATCTCAGTAACACATTTCTACAAGTTCAAAGGGTCAACATCAAACAAGCCTCCCCCTGCGCCTCATCAGTTCACATTAGTCCAATATCACTGAGCCAAACTCCAAACAGATAAATTGTTTACCAAGAAATGGAACTAGTTTGTTTAGGTCACACAAAGAAACAACTGCTGACAAAGTCTGTGAATGAAGAGGAAAAGTCAGTGAAAGGTCAGTCTGACACAATCCTGTGTGGCAAAAGCATTCCTCTACAGTTAATGCTGCTGTCAGTGATCATTGTCCTCTGAAGGCTTGAGGACAGTAAAGAGAAAACTTTATGAGCTTGTTAATATTTCACTTAACACTGCTCTGTGTGAAAAACAAATTATGAACATAATTAATTACTTTGGGTAATTAATAATGGTTTCAATAAAATTACATAGCATGTAATTGTACTGTTTAACAGTGTACAGACTTTCTTGGCA
The DNA here is from genome assembly GCF_007364275.1 of Archocentrus centrarchus. Classification (NCBI taxonomy): domain Eukaryota; kingdom Metazoa; phylum Chordata; class Actinopteri; order Cichliformes; family Cichlidae; genus Archocentrus; species Archocentrus centrarchus. The sequence continues at coordinate 28,620,715 of NC_044349.1, read as the reverse complement.
TCAGGACATTATTTAAATAATATTGGCGTCATCTTTAATATCATACAATACATTTACATACAAATGATAAATTTATTCAGAAAGCAAGATATGGTCTTGGCCCTGCCACTCACCTCCAGTGTTGTCTAAAACTACTATAAAAAACAAAACAGCACATAGCCTACTCTAGCACTGCATGGCAATACAGTGAACTTCCTGCTTCCTCCCTTTACCGTCAATACAGTGAACATGAGCAATCCAGTAGCTGATTTCAGTTAGTGAGATTTTGAATAACCAGTTTCATCGAGTGTATACTCGAGAGGGAGCAGCCAGTGGCTGGGCACAGCTCGAAGTGGAGACACTGGCCCACCCTCCTGTGAGCTCACCACAGAAGGCACCATTGGGGTCAGGTGCAATGTACACTGGGCTGCAGTCAAGGACAGGAGGCCTGGCAGTGCAATTCCCAGCTACTATGAGGGGCACAGAACGTCACCTCTCTGGTGGGGATGGACCCTGAACTAATCTGTGAGGTTGAGAGATACCAGCTAGATCTTGTCAGGTTCACCTCAACACATAGTTTGGGATCTGGAACCAGTCTCCTGGAGAGGGGCTGAACTCTGTTACAGCCTGGAATTGCCCTTGGTGAGAGATGAAGGACAGAGTATTCTTGTATACCCTGGCTCTCTGCCTGTACGTGGGTTTTTTTCCCCAGTGGACGAAAGGGTTGTTTCCATGCGCTTCGGGTTGGGAATGGGTCCTGACTGTCATTTATGCTTACATGCCAATCAACAATTCAGAGTACCCAGCCTTCTTGGTGTCACTGGGTGCCCCATCTGGCAACTCCACTCTCCTACTGGGAGACTTCAACACTAACGTGGACAACGACAGTGAGACTTAGAGGCATGTGATTGGTAGGAACAGCCTGCCCAATCTAAACCCACATTCTATTATTAGACTTCTGTACAAATCAGTTTGTCAACAACAATCACCAAGTCTAAACCACCATTATACCTCATAAGTGCACATGCCACCAGGACACCCTAAGTCACAGGTCAATGATCAATTTGTAATTGTATCATCAGATCTGTGGCTATATATTCTGGATACTCAGGTGAAGAGAGGAGCCAAGCTGCCACCTGATCACCACCTGGTAGTGAGTTGGATCAGGTGGCAGGGGAGGATCCTTGACAGGCCTGGTGCACCCAAAAATCTTCAACTCCCACCTCCAGCAGAACTTCGTCAGCATTCTGAGAAAGGCTGGGGACATTGAGTCTGAATGGACCATGTTCCACACCTCCATTGCTGAGGAAGCTGCACAGAGCCATAGCTGCAAAATTATTGGTACCTGTCGTCCTGGTAATGTTCAGATCAGATGGTGGACACCAGAGGTGAATGGAGCCATCAAGCTGAAGGAGGAGTCCTATCGGGTTTGGTTAGCCTATGGACTCTGGAGGCAAGTGACCATCACCAGGCAGGCCAAGCAGGATGCAAGGGGGACAAAGTCACTGACTTAGTTAAACCACTTGGTGGCAAGGGCCCTGGGGTGGATGTGTTTTGCCCCAAGTTCTTGGATGTTATAGGGCTGTCTTGGTTGACACTCCTCTGCAACATCGCAAGGAGATCTGGAGAAGTCCCACTGGATTGGCAGACTGGGGTGGCGGATCCCATCTTCAAGAAAGGGTGCCAGAGGGTGTGCTCCAACTATCAGGGAAATCACACTCCTCAGCCTCCCCGGGTTGATGCTGGAAAGGAGAGTCCATCTGATAGTCCAATCTCATATTCAGGAGGAACAATGCAGTCTTCATCCTGGTTGCGGAATGCTGGACCAGCTCTTTATGCTCTTGAGGACATTCAAGAATGACTGGGAATTTCTGGAGGCATTTGACCACATCCCTTGGAGGTATTCTGTGGGAGGTGCTTCTGGCGTATGCAGTGTATGGTCTTGCTACAATAGTGGTTTGTATTGCCGGCACTAAGACTCTTTCCTGGGGGGTCCACTAGGGCTGCCCTTTGTCACTAATTCTGTTCATAATTTAGTGGCCTCAGAATCTCAACTCAGCAAAGACATGGTTAAGCTCAACTAAAGAAATGAACCTTACAAAGACTATTTCAACAGTTACATTAAAGTCTTTTGAACAAAAATCTGCTGCTTGAATTCTGTATAATGGTTGCTATAGCACTGACGTTGGCAGAAAAATGACTGAGGACATTCATGCTATAGCAGTCATCTTTGAGACACTGTGCGGTTCAGAAATCCACCAAGTCCATGCCATTGACGATTACAGAAGAAGACACAAACACTGTAATATGGACTGACTAATGCAACTTCCAAGATTTAGCAGAGCCCTCCAATATGCTGACTAACAGTAAAAACTATAGCTATAAAGACCCAGTAGTACCATTACCTCTTATCAGTCCTCTGAATGGCTGAAACCTACTAGAGAATATTGCATCTGAATCAACACAGGCTCCTCTCTATCAGAAAAGCTTGATATGACAGGCATTATTAGGCATAGCACGTAATAATATAATCTCTATGTGTTCCTCTACCTCCATCATACCTCAGTGTTGCCAGGTCCAACTCCTCCTCCATTTAAAGAAAATCTGCCACGATCTACAGCTGCTTTTTATTCTGAATAACCACAGCATCTCACACCAAACACTTTTAGCCTGTAAATGTATACACATAGTTGAGATTTTATGATAAAATCCAGAAACGTGACGTTTAAATTAAGATGCCAAGCAGAAATAGATAACAGAAAAATCTTCTAAAGCAGAGGGATTCACTGAGAGAAAGAACATTTCTCCTTCCTCTCTTTACCTGCAGCACAATTTAGTGCCAGCAACTAAAAAGGTGTCAAAGTATTTTTCCGTGCTCCACTAGCAGCTTCAACAGCTATTTATGGGTAAAAATGGAGCAGAGAGACTATACCGTCTGTAAACACAGCTTTATCAGTTAATACAGCTTGAGCAATGTTGGACCTTTCTGGCCATGATGATATTTGAGAAGTTAAGACGCAGTTAAATCAAAAGCACACAAAGATGACTTTGATTACTTTTTCTGACCATTATTGGAACATTTTCCATTGCAAGAGAAACAAAGGAAGAGAGAACTGCTACTAAATTAGTTTAGGTTGGTGTTTCTGCCAGTGTTACTCATCGGTCGATGAATATCATGCCAGATAGGCATATCTGTTACTTGTACATCTACAGGAAGATGACAGAAAGGAATATATTACCCTGAGGATTTATTAATTAACAATGGAATCAAAGCCTTGCTATTGCGTTCTTACTGCCTAGGTCCATAGGCAAAAATAAGGGTAAGTGTAAAAAAGAAAACAAAAACTACCTTAAGAGTGGCCCTAATTGTTTTCTAATCACGACAGCATTATAATTAAAGTTATTTTTCAGCTTGCAGGCTTAAGTGGAAGTGTATGCCATTTGCAAAAAAATGAAAAGCTGTTACACTGACAAATAATAAATACTGATTTACTGCTGTGTTTCTCCAAATTAACAAATGAGTCTCAGAAGGAAGTCACCACAGTAAAGCATAGAAAATCATTTCAATATATTTTGTATAAAGATCCCATGTTGGCAGGTTATTCACTAGTTTCTATACTGTATCAAAACACATCTGTCATATTTTATCAAATCTGAATTAGACTATATAGACTAAAATTACTGTGATTACTAAAACTCTTCTGAGATGTGTATCCAGTAAGTGTCAAAGGGAAAGGCACTCGTTTCATTCTGAGATAAAAGGTAAAAGAAAAGTTTCCATCCAAGCTTTGCAATGACCGTTTCAGAAATTTCATATGGTCACTGGTGGCTTGCCCTGAATGAATCATTATACAATACATCGCTTAATACAGAAAAAAAAATCGTGTTTTATTTTTTACATCAGGGGGCACCCATGGCTCTCCTGTGTGTTTAATTTGCAGGCAGCAGGTTCACAAGTAAAGCATTTCTGACGCCCTCACACTACAGAGTTTCTCATTAGCAGGTACGAGCGATTATCCAGCTGTGTCGCGACACTTCTGGACAAGATGTGATCGATTTTATAAAAAGGTGGATAAGGAGCAGCAGGGCTCGAAATTTGGAGATAAATGGCACAGTCACATGCATTAACACCGACGGGGGGAATAAAAGACATGTCCTTGAATTTAAAAAAAACAAAAAAAAACAAATGTAGGTGTAAATGTGGAAATCTATGCCGATGAGGTCTTCACAGTGTTCGCGTATGAAAAAGAAAAAAAATCTCAACTTCAGCCTTGAAGTGACAAACACAGGTACAGCTCATCTAGCCGTCCGTCTCCTGCTGTCGGTGATGCCGGCCGGCACACCGGGCACTGATTGCTAGGAGGCTAACGCCACCTAGCTTGCTTCGCTAACGCCAATTACAGTAACAAAACAACAGCTTTATAGTTTAACACACTTCCTGAGACGTGTGACACACACTGTGAATGCATGTTCATCCGATTTAAAAAAATAATAATAAACAGACAAAACAAAAACAAAAAACGACATACCTGTATTTTCCACCGCTGGCTCGAGACTTTACAATAAACCGTAACGAGCGTTTGACTCGCCTGCTACACTGTACTGTATGTGTGTCAACCCACTTTGAGCTAGCTAGCTAACGTGCAGCATTAGATAAGAATGTGGGTCACCGGGCCTTTGGCCAGCCTCTGTCACTAAACAAGCCGAAGCTAAAATGTTCCGTTTGCACCTTTACGCCCGTCGATAATATTCACAGAGGCTGCAGATAAAAGCGACACAAATACGGAGCGGACCCAGGCAGCTGCGACGTGACACTTACCCTGAGCAGCCTCCTCTTTCATCGGGATATCCCTGCAGTCTGTGGCGCTGCAGACGGTTGACTGCGTAGCGCTCAGGCAGACTCACTCAAGCTGGAACCGGAGCCAAAAGGGCCTACCTACCTACAGATCCACTCTTTACAACACAAACACACCTGGTTAGAGAGGGCTGATCCATATCCAGATTTACCTACAGTACCTTAAACCTCCCCAAAAGTTAAAAAAGAAGCCCGAAAAACATTTAATCAGCTGGAGGATGTAGTTGCTTAAATTATAGCAACTTCATATGTTTTTTAAATATTTTTTTTATAAACGTCTGTGTATTTTGATTACAGTTTAATCAAACTGCCTATAATGACAAGTCAAATATTTTCGGTCGACTTACTGTCCTATATATTGTGTATATATATATATATATATATATATATATATATATATATATATATATATATATATATATATATATATATATATATGGATCTGTTAAAGTTTTAAAAAGAATAAAGTGATTTAGTGGCTTTTATTGAAGGTAGGGGTGCCATTTTTAAATTCCACTATCTAGAAAACTACTTTTGTCCTTCGTATTTTAGGGTAAATATCTGATACTATGGTTTTATGAATATGGACTCTCGGGAGTGTAGCTTAGGTTAACATAGTCCCTAAGATGTCCAGCCTCTGACAGCAGAAGCCATGTAGAAACCACAATTTTGCAGGTAGACGACTGCTATTTTGCTTATAGCTTCTCACATGCAAGGTACATAATATTCTTTAAAACAACCCAAAATAATATCTTGAATATACATATTCATATTCAAGATATTAAAGCTTGAATATGAATATGTATGAATATGACAATTTAGCAAGTTTTTCATGGTCACAACCCACATGCTGAACTGTGCTGCTCAACCCACAAATGCATTTTCCTTATAAATGTGGCACAATTTAAGTAGAACCAAATAGGCTTTCTAACAGTATAAAATGTATTGCCAGAAGCACTGTTACAACAAAGAGATAACTGACCAAGCACAAATTTCCTTACTTTTTGTGCTAAGTTTATTTATGTTAGAACCTTTTTTTTTAAATATTGAATTTAAACAATTTATTTTATATAATTACTTTATGTATACAGATTTACAATACTCATATATACTATCACTAGGTTTTTGTTAAGGCTGCTAAACTCTGTAAACTAAATCCATTCATAAAATGCAAACTAAACTAAAAACTAAAAGTAGCTAGGTGTTCAATAACACTGTAGTTGACTGAAACCTTTTTAAAAGGAAGATAAAGAAAACGTGTTTTTACAGAACTAGCCCAAATAAATTTAAAAATATATGTACAGAAATTGTCTTTAGTTGTTTTTGTGTTTTTGTTTTTTCAGATTGGTCCACCACCAATTTGGTGCTCACGTTTACTGAGATTGAGGTCTCTAGATTACTATAAGTAGGTCTTAAAATATTAGTAATACTTAATTTATTACACGTTGCACTTGACAAACACCCTTCATATTAAGACTAAAACTGAAACTCAAAAAATAAACTTAACACACATTATTAAAAATAAAACCTTGACTGATATTACAAACCTGATTATCAACTGAAATTAAACCAAAGACAAATGAAAGACAGAAAACTATAATAACTGTGCTTTTTGACATACAGATTTCAAAACTAGTCCTTTGAATCATCTTCCTTTTTTAGGTTAATGTACAAAACCAAGTCTACATATTACATTGGCCCCTTTTACTGTAAACTCACTGTTCAATAGTCTTCAGGAGTGCTGTTTTTCCTTTGTTTGAGCAGGATATTTTATTTGCTGTATTTAAAAAAATAGAAATTCCACTTGTATTAGGCCTGTTTTCTACCATTTTTCAAGGTGAATCCCAGATTTTTACATTAAAATGCACAGCCAAGGGACAAAATGAAAAGCTTTTTTACAATACTATATGTTAGTCAAGTTTGTTTGAGCAGAGGCATATTTGTGTATAAGTTATCTCTGTTTGCCCTTTGGACATGTGTCTTTATGTTTTTTTGCCACCTCCAGGGTACTGCAAGTGGCAAATGCTGCAATACCACCTTTGGCCACATGATGGGTTTTTGCGCTTTTTCGACACTTTGGGGATAAATTCAGTTTATTTGTTTAGGAGGTTTTTGTTTTGTTTTGTTTTGTTTTGTTTTTTAGGACTTTGAAACTAGATTTTCCAAAATTGAACAGGACCCCCCCCCCCCCCCCCCCCAAATCTTACACAAAACCATAAAAATATTCAAAGTAGGAAGCAAAAAATGAAATAGAAATAATTCTTGTAAAACTTTGCATAAGAAGTTGGCACTTAGCCCAAGTTTATCACACCTAGGCTACAGTAAAATCCCACACTTTAAAAAAAAATTTAAACTTGGCATTCTTTGTAAATGCACTGGCTAAAAGTTAAGAAGTTCAAGAAGTTTGACTATTCAGGATTAAAAAAAAAAAAAAGCGCATAATTTATGCAGTTTACAGCGAGACAATGTTAACATTTGATGCTGATTTATTCACCAGTATTCATCTTTGTGTTTTGTTATACAGTAAATCCTCTTTAAAGGGGTTTAGGTTAATTATGAAATGCCAAAGACAGAAAATAATGCTGTAATTTATAAACTCCAGGTGTTTCATAACTCAGACTCAACATAACTCAAATTAACATGTTTCTCCTTCAAGCCTCCCCTGCAAACACCTTCAATTTTTTTTTTTTTTTTTTTTTTAGATAGACAGCAGCAGCAAATAAACAGAAAAACTTAGTACAGAACCCACTTATTTATTTTGACTTTGAGTGATGAACAAAAATTTGCAACTGACTATTGTGTGATTTCTTACTCACATGTTCTCACCTCTCAGGAAGGATGGCAGATGGCCAGTCTGGTCAAAAAATACTTTGTGTTTCCAATTATGAGATGATAGTCTTCAGACTGGCTACAATCCACTGCGTGCACATAGGAAGTATCCTTTCAGTGTTGACTGGTGTCCAGCATGAAGTGCTGCAGTTTGGTTTTATTTTATTGAGTTGGCCAGAGGTCCTGTGATATTTTACATAGCTGCTCCTGTTTTTTTTTTTTTTTCAGGTTCTCAAACTCATTAAACTTTAAAGGTGAAAACATTGTTTTTTATGGTGTCATCACTGTCTGATGTAAATGTGCTGGTAATGAGGGTAAACTCAGAATGCAAAAGACATTTCTCTTTCTTTAACTTTTCTGTATCTGGATGTCTCAAAGACTGATTACAGTGTTTGCTAGAGGCCAGCATTATAGTGAGGTCACGCTTGAAAAAGAAATTTTGAATTTCAGGAAAAACTACTGTAAACAACACTTCAACACTTTTAGATTCATTATGTCACCAGTAAATAAATTATATACATTATATACACTTTAAAGCAACAGACCAGCATCAGATACAACAGAACCCAACCAAAGAGAGACTTTAACTGGCTGATGATGGCGACATCTACTGTTAATAGTAGTAATTACACATTTATGTACCATGGTTTGTAATACGCAGTTTTAACTCCCAAAAAAATCCTGCCAGCAACACTGCATTAAGAAGATACTCACTTATACAAAATCCTTTTATCAGGTACACCTGTTCAACTGCCTGTTAATCCAAATATCTAATCAGGAAATTACACAAAAGCAACTCAGTGCATTTAGGCCTGTAGACATGGCCAAGAAAACCTGCTGCAGTTAAAACTGAGCATCAGAATGGGGAAGAAAAGGTGATTTAAGAGACTCTGAATGTGGCACGGTTTGTACTGCCAGAAGGGCTTGAGTATTTCAGAAACTGATGATTTACTGAGATTTTCACCACACGGCCATCTCTAGGGTTTACAGAGGATGGTCTGAAAAAGAGAAAAATATCCAGTGAGCATCAGTTTTCTGGGGGGAAAAAAATGCCTTGTCAGACTGCTTTAAACTGATAGGAAGGCAACAGTAGTTCATATAGCCACTTCTTACAACCAAGCTACGCAGAAGAGAATCTCTGAGCTCACTTTCTGCTGCAACATTCAGACGGTGGTGTAAACCACATGATAGCATGGATCCATCCTGCCTTGTATCAATAGTTCAGGGTGGTGGTAGTGTAATGGTGTGGGGGGTAATTTCTTGTCACACTTTGGGCCTCTTAGTACCAACTGAGCTTCATTTAAACACTAAAGGCTACTTGAGTAATGTTGTGGACCATCATTTGATGAACACAGTGTACCCATCTTCTGATGGCTGCTTCCAGCAGGATAACACACCACGTTACTAAGCTCAAATCATCTCCAACTGGTTCTTGAACATGAAAATGTGTCCACTGTACTCAAATGGCCCCCACAGCCATCAGATCTCAGTTCAACAAAGCACCTTTGGGATGTGGTGGAACGGGAGATTCCCATCATAGATGTGCAGCTGACAAATCTATAGCAAAGCTATCATGTCAACGAGGACCAAAGTCTCTGAGGAATGTTTCCAGTTTTGTCGAATCTATGCCACAAAGTATTTAGCAGTTCTGACAGCAAAGGGGAGCCCAAGGTGTACCTAACAAAGTTTCTGGCACACACACACACACACCACCACAAGAGATCAAGAAAAACAAAGATCCCAACTAACCACTGAGGTACTGTGCTGGTTTAGAGGCTCTAACCTCCAAACAGCAGCACCAACTGAGGTTTCTGTTCAGAAGAGTGAGGGACTAGGAACTTCCTTTATCATCTGTAACTTTATTATTAATAAAATTATACTCAATATAATTTCATATCAAATAGAGCCTTTTATCATGTTTAAATTACTTCTAATATGTTTCACCTAAAAACATAATTCATTGATTCGCTGTAAATATTTTACACTGTTTTCAAATGTACTGAAAGATCACTGGTCAGGATGAAACAAAATTACACAACTACACCCAGTCATAGTACAGCAGTTTTAATGAAAATGACCCACAGATAACACAAAATAAAATCTGGACAAATGAATAGTATTTTAATTAATATCCTTTGTGTACATTCAAACATCACTATACAGCAGAGGCAGAGGGCTGTGATTGAAGTCCGGATCGCTGAGTGGCAGTGCAGCAGTTGGGTCTCAGGGTCTGTTTTGTTTTTATACACTAAGCATCAAAGCTGGAGACCCTAAAACACATGTAGAATGCATATGTTAGAAGATATTGACACACAGATATTATTTGACAATTTCCATGTAAACTCTATCTAAATACGGTGCTAGCAGGCTGGTCCAACCAAGTACAAACGTTAAAAGACTAAAGACAGGATATGAACAACAGTTAGGGAATGTGTGAAACTATACACATGCATGACAATATCAAATAATAATGTCAAATTAGTACAGTCACTTACTCAGACCTTTCATTCTCCTCAAAATTTCATGTACAACCTTTCAAAAGTCACTTAATTTTTTTCAATCATTAAGGCAGGAAAAATATTTAACTGAAGCATTACCTTAATTCATTCATATTCTAAGGATCTTCTCCCATTCCGTGGCTGTAAGTGTAAATAAAGTGTATAAGTTTTTCCTACTTTACAGGGTTTGTAATTCCTTGTTTTTAGGCACTAACATAATCATACCCGATAGAGAAAATAGCCTCTGCTCTGGATTCCTCCAGGTCCCTGGAGTTCAGCCTGTAAAAACACATAACAAAAAAAAATTTTTTTTAATTCAAGTTCCCACAAAGAAGAGTTTCTCAGTTTTTGCACATATTGATGACTACAGCACCTCTTCACTGGCAAAGCAAACAGCACGCACTCACTCAAACATTCACATCTGGAGTCTCAAAAACAAACACTTTCCATGTTTCTTGCTCACATTTTATCCACTTTGTGTTTGTCAGTGCTTGATAGTAAATGGGGGGGATGAATTCACCTGTGAGGCGCACCAATTATAGACCGTAATTACTCTCAGCCTGGGAAAGAACAGCTAATGTAGAGCGAGTTTGCACAGGGTGAGGAGAGCTCTCTGATATGCCACAGCATGATTGACATGGCAGCTCAGGATGTGGAAAAACACACTGAAATCAATTACAGAATGGCGCACATACATTTCACTATCAAAATTTGCAGAAAACGCACAAAAAAAAAAACGGACTGAACCGCTTTCAGTGTGCCTGCTGCAATTATCATATTCTGTTCATCAGCTGTTTCTGTGCTGTCCTATTTACTCTTGAGAGAGCTAAATAAACTCCTTTAAGCAGTAACTCTGCATAACTGCTGTCACACAGTGTCATGGGATATTAAAACAGGATTTAATGATAGTTTGTGGCACTGATTGCATTTTGGTACATACATGCACTGTGAATCCTCTCTCTCTTCTAGTATTTAGTTGGGAAACTAGACGCAGAAGAGGGTGCAACTGAGGGGACTGACAAACACACACACACACACACAGATACAGGCAGATACACAAATATGAGTAACAGTGAAAGAGAAAGTAGAGAATATGGAATGTGCAAGCAAAGAGGAAAAAAAACAGTTTCTCTACTCAACACACAAACACATGCTACACAGAAATACAAAAATATAAATGCCATATGTGCAATATTGTGTGATGTGTATATAAACAGATAACATTCTGTATTATTTAATGTCGCACAGATGGTGATGCAAAAATTCAATTAAATTTTATTTATATTGTACCAAATCATAAACAGTTGCCTCAAGTCACTTCGTATTGTAAGGTAAAGACCTTACAATAATTAAAGAAAAAAAAACCCCAACAATCAAAACGACCTCTTGTGAGCAAGCACTTGGCGACAAGTGGAAGGAAAAACTCCCTTTTAACAGGAAGAAACCTCCAGCAGAACGAGGCTCGGGGAGGGACAGCCATCTGCCGTGACAGGTTGGGGGTGGGGGGGGGGACAGGACAAAAAATGTTGTGTTCTTTCAGTAAAAGTTTTTGGATGTGCATTAAAGTATATTTCGTGTCCATCTTTGCTTCAATAAGCATAAATGCACACTAAGGAAAATAAATACAATGTTTGTAAATGAGATCTGTTTTTCACACTAGGAACATGTCACTCTATTTTATAATAGCTGCAGATAAAGGCTCCCTGCAGCATCTAGCTTGACTGTTGTTATGTGGTAAATGGCCAAAAAAAAAAACCTTTTTAGACAGAAAATTATCACCTAGGGTTGTATTTCATCATCAAAAAAATATAATGATATATTTTCCTCATAGTTAAGTGTAAAAATTTGTTTTAAAATAATATCTGCAACTTTAGAAACCTTTGCCTTGTTTCTGATGGAACATTTGTGCTGTCAGGTGTGTGGGGCAGACAGATGGGATAAACCCAATACATCCAGGTTCTCACGAAACCAAGAAGTTAAGCCGCCCGTTAAGCCATTCTGTGACCTGTAGGCATCTCACATGCGGGGAACACACAGGGCAAGATTTCATTTTATATTTGCATATATTAGGATCGGCATGCATTTTTGGTTAGGGGAATAAGGTGCAGGTACTTTAAATTGCCGGTGTTAACAGATCCAATAGTGCTACATTCAGCTGATTAGGAAGTGTCACAGCAAGAAGTGCAGATGTAGTTGTAAGAGGTTCATTCTTAGGTCAAGCATACTGCAGGAGTCCAGTTCAATCTTTTAACTTACCACTCCCACTGGCAAGGCAGAACCTTGTGGTCTAGACCAGGGCTCTTCAACTCCAGGCCTCAAGAGCCCCTGTCCTGCAGGTTTTAGATGTGTCTCTGATCCAAAACACCTGAATCAAATGGCTGAATCACCTCCTCAGTATGCAGTCAAGTTCTCCAGAGTCCTGCTAATGACTTCTATATTTGACTCAGGTGTGTTGAAGCAGAGACACATCTGAAACCTGCAGGACAGGGGCTCTCGAGGCCTGGAGCTGAAGAGCCCTGGTCTAGAGTAATGAAAAAAAAACTGCACACGCAGTGCAGGAATATAGAAAGCAACAACAACAACCAAATCCATGAAAAAAAAACAACAACAACAACCAAACCCATGCAAAAAAAACAAAAACAAAAACAACACAATACAGGTTATGTTTAATGTTATGGAAGTAATCTATAATGATAGCCATGTCAGACAATGTATTAAAGTGAGAGAAAACATTTACTTACCCTTTTACTATTTTCTCTCACATTCAGCTCCTGAACAGACAAGAAAACATCGACAACAAAATAAGTTTTCAGTCCTCTGCATGTGAGTAATCCCTGTAATCCAAACACCCAGCCTTTAGACTGCGCTAAACACTTGGTTTCAGACAGCTTCATTTTTTCTCTTGACACTGTACGGCGTCAGCGAGAGGGGACATCCTTAATATGGTCATCTCATGCATATCATGCATTTGTGGCTGTAAAGAAGAAGCCCCACCGATGTCATTCAAACCTGTTGTTTACGAGGGGCAGCCAATCAAAAGAAAGTTTGATTAAGATGAAAGCAGAGGAATTTGAACCTGCTGGTGAGGCAGCACCAAATCCCAGCACAAGACAAGTTTAAACGATGAATTATGCAAATCTGCTCTAGTAGAGTCCAACATTAAAGATATCGGGCTGGATTTAAAGGTCCCCTTTAAATTATGATTATTGCACAGTGCTTATATTGTATTTTTATTGTCGTTTAGTTTGACATCTTTGTGAATTCTAACATGATGCTATAATTAAAGTTCTGTTGTACCAAATTCTGCAAAACAAAAGTGTTTCATGTTACTTTTCAAGTAAACAAGTCTGAGGTACCTTAGATTTCTGAACCAGCATCAAGACACAGAGTTCCCCTAAGACATCAGATGGCTGGAAAAAGACCAGAGAGTTTTGTTGTGGTTGTTTTTAAGATAATTATAATATCATCATGTAATTATATGTCTAAATAATTTAATTTTTTTAGGATCACACACCACTCACCAAAAACCTCAGGTCTGCAGAGAGGTAGGATGAGCACACGGCGTCTATCTGTGAAGCAGCACAGAGGAGGATGGATGAATGCACCAACAGAAATGATTAAAAACAAACGAAGAACTCAGTGTGCCTTACCTTGCTGAGTAGCTGCCTCTGATCTGTTGTGGCCTGCTGAAGATCTGCTGGAGCACCTTTTGTGTCATACAACAACACAGATGGTTAATACAGAAGACTGATTTACAGCCTTCGGTACAGTTCCCAGAATACAGTTGAATTTGTCAAATCAATATGTGAAAATGTTCCCATCAAATAAAAATTAAATTTAAAACAATCTTAAATTGCAAAATGTTTTACCACATTACTCAAATGACTAAGAACACTTGTCTATATTCTAAAGAAATGAGAAATAGTTAAATGTATCTTTATGATCGAAATTGATTTGATTTATTCTCAGCTGACTGATTTTACCCTTTTTTTGTGCAAGTCATCACAAGGCAAGTCACGAGTAGTGGAAAACATGTTTATAGATCTTGTATTAAACGCTTTGTGAAAAATGGCAGCGCCTACTCAGGCAAACCTTTATATGGGGAACAGACTGCCCATAAACGAGAAAGAGAAGTGAGGATCTGTGACAGAGTGGCAAAGGGAAGACAGCAGAATATAGGAAGATGCAGAACAGCACAGAGGACGGCTGAGGCACACACGGCCGCTCTCCCCCAACCACTACCACCATTCCTGCACCGCCCCCATCATGTCCAGTGATTTCAAGCATTGTTTTGTTACTATACTAGTGCAGATAATGGGAAAATGTTTTGTATCTGCAGCTCTTGTTTTTCTTTTTTTTTAATTTATTGATTTTTCTTCTTATGTCACCCTTACAGTAAAAGTGAAAATAAATAAATACAATCTTCACAAGACGTGCAAATGTAAGTCAGTTTTTGTTTTACAAATTGAAATGCAAAACCTTGTGCTCTTGAAATTAGGAACTTAAGAGTATTCACTTCACTAGCAGTTAGTTATCCTCAGTTATAAATAGACTAGTATAGCACACATTTAGGACAAGACTGTTAGAGTTTCAACACCCTGGTAAACAACATGCAAAACGGGGTGGGGGGGCTATATTCAGCTATATCTGTTGCAGTATGTGTGAATTGTTTTGGGAAAAAGCCCCTGTAAAAAAACTCTAATAACACTAACTAAATACAGAGTTTGCATAACCACAACAGTATACTTTTATTGAAGAATGGCAATAATGCACTATGATACTGTGGAAGCTGCATGGTCAGTAATGTTTCTACTAATGACAAATATGTTCTCCCATGTGTTTCGACATGATTGCAGTGGACATCCATTAGCAGGGTAAGAGCTTGACTTTTCACAGGCAGAGAGCTACTGTCCAACATGCAGATGTGAGGTTTAATCCTGCAGGGATAGCTGCCCTGCAAAATGACCATGAATGAAAGAAACAGACATTTTTGCAAATATTTTGCACCTTGGAGAATGACTGTTGCACAAGACAATAAGTCAATAGCTTCCAGCGCTGACACTGACAACGACTACTAAAGATTACGAACAAACTCAAAGATCACTTTGACATCTGGAGAAGACGTGGCTGTCAGTCTGCATCCATGTACGTCTCAATCATTTGTTACTTTATGTCAGGTAGTAAACACATAGACTCAGGGTTGGAATGACTAGATTTCTTTTTGTTTTGTTTGTTTACTAAACTGTCTCTTCCAGTTGGATATCAAATCAGTTAGGAATGAAAATGATGGACAGACTGATGGATAGACTGATTTACTGTAACTTGAAAATACAGTTTGTTTGTTTTTTACAGGGAAGTGACATATTTATTGTATCTTTTCATTTGCTCCCACATACCATTAAAGGATTTATGTAAAGATAACCCAAATCTAGACAACACTGATATACAACATACACATAACATAATAAGTTTGTATTAAAGTTAATATTCCATTTTCTGTATTGCAAATAATTTTTATTTTGTTTCTAGTGGATTTGCTTCCCGACTTTATGTCAAAATAAACTAAACTTTGGTTCATTTTGTCCTTTTAGAAACACAGTGATCTTAAATATAAGTTTTTGTTTAGCTTTTTTAGTTAAGAAAAAAAAAAGAACCTTATAAAGAATAATCTAAGAATAAGCTGACTTACTGTGACAGACTGGTATGGTGAGGATGAGTAGGGCTGCGAAGGTGATGCTGGCAGTGCTGAGTGGACTCATGGCGCTGCTGCTGAGGCTGTGCGGGCTCCTGAAGGCTACGCGCTGACTTTGGCTCTGAAGGGTTCTCATCTCCCTCTTTGGCTGGCCTTTGTTGTCGTCTGTTTTTTGACTTCTTGCTCTTCTGACAGCTTGTATCTCACGTCAGAGAAATATGAAGGCTCGTGTCACACACCCTCCTCTCGCGCTGACACTTGGCTGCGTCATTGGAAGCTCGGCGCGCGGAAAAAGTTATTTGATTGGCGCCACAGGTTGGAGGAACGTGATGCTTCAGGGAGCGCGCTGATGAAGTGATGGAACTAAAGCAGGAAGTGAGTAAAGTTGTATCAAGTCCATCAGAAATGTATCAATCAGTGTGATTAAACAGGACCCGCCGAACATGAAGTATATTATCTATAATAAAATACAGTAGCCTATATAACATTCATTTTTTTTTAAAGGTCTTTGGTGAATTGGTCTAGATCAGTGTCTTTTCTTTTAGGATCGCTTATGTACTTCATTGATTGTGAGCACAGGAAATATGCTAAAGCGCACACACATTTTTAAATTTGTAATTTAACAAACTAAACTTTGTTATAAAACTAAAACGTGAAAATCTTGTAAATTTCCCCCATTAGTTGTGGAAAATGTTTGTCCTCCATGTGATGGGGTTCAGGGATGGTATTTATAATTAAATTATTTTGCCAAAATCTTGACGTTGCAGCCACTTTAACTACGACATAAATGTTACATAAGGCATACAGAAATTATGAAGGTTAGGATTTTTTCCAGCTTGTTAAAAAAAATATGAAAAGTGAACAAATTATTGACATGACGCAATCAAGAACGTGAAGAAATCTACGTGGCTAGCAAGAGCCGCCTAATGTTGCTTGCTTTAAATGTGCTGAAGTCAGGAGTTAGCCTTTATACTAGTAATTATTTGTACTCCTTAGATGAGGCCACTTTCTCAGAAATATATTATTATTGACGCCGTTCTCCTGTCGTGCCACCTTTGTATCCTCAGGCCTTAGTTTCGTATTCCAGTTAGAGTTATTAGCTCTTGTAGAGGCTCTCCATATTCCGTGAAAAAAAAAAAAAAACCTCAGCAGTAAAGTTGTGGTTTTGAGTTCGCGTTTTGCCTTCATAGTCCTACAATTGGTTCCACTCTCTGTCTGCCGCACTGCCCATTATGACACCAGAATGAGCACCCTAACTTCCGCCTATTACATTTTGTTTGACTGAGGTAGTATCATTGTGCTGTGTAGTATATGATGTATACGTTACACATTGCTACCAAAAACAAACTTATCATAACTGCTGACGACACTTTGTGTCACCGCAGTCTGCAGTTACGTTTCTAGTAAGGTACACATTGTGTTGGCATAGGCTACATGTGGAAATAATGAAGTATGAATTAAAAATAACACTAAGCATGATGACAGAAGCAGGGGAGGCAGAAGGCAGGAGAAAACATAAAACCAAATCAAAGCCAACAAAGTCATACCCAACAAACAAAAGATTCTCATATTACCAGTAGTTTTAGATGTTATTTGTATATCCTCTGTACATGTATTAACATGCATCAAAACACATGCATTTTATTTCTTCCACCAGTAAAATGTTGTTAAAGGAAAATCCTGAAAACCATTTTGACACAGTCCTGTGCACTCACCACACAGTCTTTAACCTGTGGGCTGTTTACAGCCTGATGGACCACCACAATGTATTCCATTATTTTTCTTTTTTTTTTTTTAAATATAGTAATAATAACTGAATATGAGGAAATTCAATCTGCACCAAGAAGTAACTACCTGTTGCTACCTCTAAAAAGAATATAGCAGCCCAGCTTAGGCTTGTAATAGACTTCTGGAGAAATGTCCTTTTGGACAGATGAGACCAAAGTGGAGCCAAACACAGCCTATAAGCAAAAATTCCTCCACAGTGATGTGAGAGACTGATACAGTTATACAGAGAATTTATTCTTTAAGTTACTGCAGCTGAAGGTGCTTCTCTAAGCTACTGAGTCACGGCTGTACTCAATTTGTCACAGACAGAAGCCATGAAAAATCATGTTTTTCACATGATTGTACTTACTTATAATGAACAATTATTTTAGACATTTATTTGTTAAGTATTTGTTTATTTGTTAACATTTATTTGCTAAGTCACTTTTATGCTTCTCTTTTTTTTTGTTCCTAAGCTTGAAATTGGCTCTGGTTTCATTTTATGTGGTCATCATCAGAACATCACCTCACCTGTGAGATGGAAAATGTTATTTCACGCTTGAGACACACTGTAATAATCAGTGGTAAGCAGTACTGCAATGTGATATTGTAGCAAGACTTATTTAGTGCTGTTTCAGAATAATACTATAAACACTTACTACTAGTTATGCAGCACACTGCTGTGTTACCTTTAAGAAAACAAACACATTTCCCAGTAATGACTTTAACAGTCTCACTGATGTGCCACACCAAACAGCTGAAGCAAAAACTCAAGTTAATGAATTATAGTAACAGCTTATAATTACATCACTGTTGTTCAAAATTAGTTTAAGGCAGGAATTGTACTCTTACTTCAGTTGTTAGTGATTATTTTTCATGCAAATCAAACAGCCCAGTCCATACAGCAAGTGTATAAAATATTATAATGTATAGTATAATGAATTATGTCATTTTTTCGACTTTTGTTAAACTTTTCATGCATTCACACAGTCGTGGATGGTTAAATATGCATCATTATTAGACAGACTCATTATGGATCATTACTGAATTATCTTTTCTAATAACAGGTAATTTGTTGGCCATTGTGTGAAGCGGCATGCGTGAAAGCAGAAATACTTGGCGACGCTGCATTTCATTTTGATCCAGACGGTGTAACAAAAGGAAATGATTATCACCACTGTCCTGTTTTCTTCAGCTAAACCCAAAATGAATATAAGATGAATTAATAAGCTACTACAAAGCAAGGTGGGTATACTCTGGCTGTAATTGGCTTCACTGTTACAAGCAGGGAGTTTGAATTTATTGACTCAGGCATGGCAAGAAACGCGAATGAGAAAGAGACGCTGCAAGAAAGATTCTGAAGACTTATTGGATTCATGTAGATACTCCATAAGGGCTTAGTGCACAGAGAAATATGTGTCATTGTCTTAAGATTTAAATAGCACTGTTGTCGCTTGCATGTGCACATAAGTCTGCTTGAGAAGTTAAGACTGTTTGGATTTACCGCTTTCATTACCTGTCAACAGAATAAAATGCATATATATTGAATTGCTGTAAAAGATTAAAGCTCGTTTTTTTTTTTAAGTTGTTTTGCTGTGGAAACACAAGATGCACTCGACAGAGGACTGAATTGCTCTCACCAGAGTTTTGTCTTCAAACTCCTGTGTGAGTTTGCTTAATGGCACAAGTAGAAACAAATGGAGTGCACTGATAATGGAGCAATTGAAGGAATCATCACACTCATCTCCACCCTTGTCATCCTCCTACACTAATCTCTCTAACCATCCTTTATCTCTCACTTTTCCTTATTATTATGAATGAAGACCAAACATTGGAGGTCAGTGGTCAAGCATCGCAGCAGGATGACACAATATATTGTTTGTTTGTTTTTTGTGTATTTGTCATAGAAGCACAGGTTTTTGAGGTCTTTTGAGGTGAAATGAATGTTAAAGTTGCTTCAGTAACACCTGCTGTGGTGGTTTTCTCATGAAAGCTCCCCCTTGGTCCAGCATTCTGGAGAAGTCATGAAATGCCATGACCTTTAACGAGTTCTGTGTTGTTATGAAGCTGACTGGCATTTGCGTATGTCGGGGTAAAGGAATTTTTGGAGTTAAAACCCAGAGGTATTTAGAGAAGGTTATTGTCAATGATTTACATATTACTTGAAGCCAAAACACAGATTATGGGCTTTATTGTGCAGTAATTCTTTCAAAGGAAAAACACAGGACCAAATTACTTCAGCATATCTGAAGCTGAATTTGCCCCAGTATTTAACTAAACTACTACCATCTTAACATTTCTTCCACAGTTTTTACTTATTAATCTTCTTTGAAAGGAGACTTAGAAAGGAATAGATTGACATCTTTTCAAAATTTGCTTTTCAGCTGACAGATTAGATTAGAGTGGAGCAAAACATCTGCTAAATAAGAAGATAATGCTAACAGCTGGTACAGTGGTTCACAAACGGTGTTAACAAAGCACACTGGTGTGCCTTGGACTTTGTGTCAATCAACCATTATTTTTTGTACCAGGATAAAAACTAATGCATAAAATTTTAATTCATTATATTAGCACGGATTCATGGCTCTATGGTGTAGCAGTTTACACATTCGCTTTACAAGTAAAAGACTTCTGGTTCAGTCCTGCGAGGAGACACTACAGCAGCATAATTTATTGGGAAGAAGTATCTAATTCTAATATGGTGATGTTATTTGGTTGATCCACTGTTTATTAATTAATTTACTGGAGTTTACCTTTAAACATTTGTCCTTTATTCACTGAGTAAAAAATAATCCCTAACGGTGACAAGCATGAAGTAATAAGTTTAAGCAATTTCTTAGAGAGACTTTGCCTGTTGTTAGAAGACTACAGCAGCTAAACCAGGACCAGGAAGAATGTCTGCTGGAGAGTGGAAAAGTGTCTAAAAAGGGTATGATGTAAGTTAGGTCCACAGGTATTTGGCCAGTCACACAATTTTTGTAATTTTTGCCTCTGTACACCCTGACAGTGGACTTTCACTTTTAATTCAAACATCACCAAATGTTGTTTCCTCCCTTGAGATGCTCTGCAGTCATCTTCAGGTGCTGTTTGTTTGTGCCTTCAGTTTTGTCTTCAGTAATTGAAAAGCGTGCTCTGTTTGGTTGAGATCAGGTGATTTTGCCATTGAAGAATTTCCTTTCTTTTTGCCTTGAGAAACTCTTGGGTTGCTTTTGCAGTATGCTTGGGGTTAGGGTTCTGCAGGATTTGGCTGAATCTGAGCAGAGAGTATAGCCCTGCAGACTTCATAATTCATCCTGCTACTTCTATCAGCAGTCTCACACACCACTGTCAGCCATACATGCCCAATGAAATAAGACTGCCTCCACCATGTCTGACATATGATGCTTCAGATCATGAGCTGTTTATTTGAGTCTTCATATGTTTCTCCTTCCATCTGGTAAAGGTTAATCTTGGTTTCACTAAGTCTAATCTGTCCTTCCTGTTCTTGAGTGTAACTAGTAGTTTGCATCTTGTTCCTCTGTATTTACATCCATTACATTACATTTAAAGCATCTCCCGAGTGGGCCTGTGACAGGCTGGTGATGGGTCACGGGGAGGCATAGGGCAAGAGGCAGGGTACACCCTGGATAGGTCACCAGCCTGTCACAGGCCCAGTTGGGAGATGCTATGGATGGATGGATGGATGGATGGATGCTCTCTCTCTCTGTTCGTTTTTTGTTTGTTTGTTTGTTTGTTTTTGTTTTTTCAACCTAATGATGTCCTCCTTCACTTGCATCGACATCTCTTTGTACTTCATACTGAAAGTTCCAGTGAACAGCTACCAAATACAGGTTCAATACTTTGAATCAACTCCAGATCTTTTATCTGCTTAATTTGTCATGAAATAACAAGGGAGTAGGCCTCACCCGGCCATGAAACTGGGTCAGTTAATTGTCCACTTTCTTTTGAGCCTCTGAAATTGGGGGGACTGTGTATAAAAATGGCTGTAATCCCTAAAAAGGCAATGCAATACTTTTTTAAACCCCTTGAATTCAAGCCTCAACCCTCCACTTTAATCACACTTTAATCCTGATTGTTTTCAAATCCTCTGTGGTGTACAAAAGCAAAATTACAAAAATGTGTCATTGTCCAAAACTTATGGACCTAACTGTAAGTCATAGGCTGGTGAAGCTATAAAAAAAAAAAAAAAAAAAGCAAAGCCAAAAAAAAACCCCAATAATAATTTAAAAAACATTTAAAATTGTCTTCATCTGACAGTACAATCAAAATTGTCTTTTGATGTTGATTCCAGGTGACATAAAGGAAATTTTCTGTAGATATGAATCAGCTCTTGTAGTTCTGGTGTGGCAGTTAGTGTGCCTTTAACTTTCACCACTGTGCCCAGAGCCATCAATTAAAGTATTAAAAAAAAATCAGACCCACCAAAACACATCAATTTCTTACACAGTAACAGGATGCTTGGAACGATGTTCATGATTGGAAATGAGGAAAATTAGCAGGGAGCATAACCTATTAACAAGTCATCAAAGACAAACTTTGTAAAATATGAAAGTTTATTGTGTTTCAAATTAGACGAATCATAAAGAAAATTGAAGTAAATACAAAATAGCTGCAAGCATCATGAAAACCAAAGTGAAATAATGAATTTTTCAAATATGTCTTCATTGTAGTGCATATGTAAAAATGTTCATGTAATACCAATACAGTAATGGCTTTATGGATTTTTAAAAAAAGTCTAAATATTAATAATATTATTAATATTCTGCAGCTTAAATTGAATTGCAAAGTAAATCAGAAGATAATGGTTCAATTTTACATGTCAAAAAAAAAAAATCAAGCAAGCATCTATTTTGGGACCTCAGTTAAAGGACTGAAATCATCTTACTTTAGATCTGATTGATGACTCAAATCATTTTCACTTTTAAATGATATTACATATGCTGGTTGTACCCAGTAACAGAAATCCACTTTTTCTCACATGAGATTTTCTGCAATCATGTTTCACTACATGGCTATACATATTAATATATGTTATCATTACCCTGAGCATCACATTCAGTGCTGGCACATTTACAGTTTCCTGTGTAGGCAGAGTCGGCTAAATGAATGTCAGTAAAAGGCAATCTTCTTCCCCTCGCTATAATCAATGTGACAAAGATGCTTTCTTCACATCAGTGTGTTTCTGTTTGCAGAACAATCAAATTCAGCCTCTGTTAACACAAAGCCCACCAATGTCCTGTGGTTTATCCAATGAAAATTCCTAATAAAATAAAACATACTATGAACGTTAAAAACTGTTCACACTGCAGAGTGTATATGATTCCTTAGACATTTTGAGCTTATTTGGTAAATAATTTTATTGGATTGCCAGTTAGAGAATTTAAGTATATACCACCAGATTAGTTGGAAATATAATAGGACAATTCTAACACGCTGCATATTGAATTAAAAGAAAGTTTTGACATCCTTTAAAATATGCTTATTGCTTTTTCTGAACTTGATCCAAGAGTTGATATTACTCATATCATTTCTTTAATATATGAAGCAATAGCTAGCTGCTGGTTGACTTAGTATAAAACAAGGCTCAGTATTATTTGGACTAATGAAGCACTTTCTATCACACACAAGACGCAGTGGTGACTCATTGCTTAGCGCTGCTGTAGAACAAGAAGGTTCTTGGTTTCACCCTACTGGTTGGCTGGGATTTTTCTGGGTGGAGTTTGCATGCTCTGCATGTGCATGCATGGGCTTTCTCTGGAAACTCCAGTTTCCTCTCACATTTCAGATACATGCATGTTAGGTTAAGTGGTGAATCTACACTGGCTGTGGGTGCGGACGCAAGAGTGTGTGGTTGTGGGTCTCGGTATTAGCACTGTGATTGACTTGCAAGTTTTCCAGGGTGTCCCCTGTGATGGAAATCTTTAAGATTCTCTCTGTTAAGCTGACCTGGCTGAAGTATCATGTTTTGTCTTTATATAATCTTCTAATGCAAAATATACTCAACTATACAAGCTTATTTGCATGGAATATTCTGCCTGTATTCTGTGACCGTGCTGGGTTGATAATGGGTTTCCATGAATAATTCTGTGCTTATTTTCATTCTTTGACGAAAGCCATGCAGGCTACTGTTGCACACTATTGCTGTTTGACCCCTTTGCAAAGGCAAATTAAAATATAATAAAGACAACCTGTTTGTGTAGATCGATTTATTTCAGATTTCCTTAACAGCCCTGCCACCTCTGGGCTAGTGTCAGCAGGGATAGGCGCCACCATTTATCATCATAATATGATCACAAATGACAAAAAAAAACTATATGGAAACTTTTTCATTGAAGAATCATTGAATTAAGGTTTTTTCTGTTTTCTTGCATTTGCAAAATATCTCTAAAATTAGAAACATCCTGTCTCAGAGTGATGCTGAAAAACTAGTTCATGCACTTGTTCATTTTAGGCTGGACTATTGTAATTCATTGTTGGGTTGTTGTTGTTGTAAAAGTTCCTTAAAAAGCCTTCAGTTGCTCCAGAATGCTGCAGCAAGAGTACTGACAGGGACTAGAAAAAGAGTGCATGTTTCTCCCACATGGGCTTCTCTTCATTGCCTCCCTGTTAAGTCCAGAATTGAATTTAAAATCCTTCCCCTCACGTGGAAGGTCTTGACTAAGCAGGCCCCATCTTAAAGACCTCATAGTACCATACTGACCTATTAGAGATCTTTGCTGCTGGCTTACTTGTGGTTTCTAGGGCATTTAAAAGTAGAATGGGAGGCAGAGCCTTCAGCTTTGATGCCCCTCCTCTATGGAACCATCATTGGCTTCCTGTTAAATCCAGAATTGAATTTAAAATCCTTCTACTCCCTTATATGGTCTTGAATAATCAGGCCCCATCTTACCTTAAAGACCTCATAGTACCATATCACCCCAATAGAGCACTTTGCTCTCAGACTGCTGGCTTACTTGTGGTTCCTAGGATACTTAGGGTTAGAATGGGAGGCAGAGCCTTCAGCTTTCAGGACCCTCTTCTGTGGAACCAGCTCCCAGTTTGGATTGAGGAGACAGACACTCTACTTTTAAAATTAGACTTTAAACTTTCCTTTTGATAAAGTTTATAGTTAGGGCTGGATCAGGTGAGCCTGAACCATCCCTTAGTTATGCTGCAACAGGCCTAGTTTGCTGGCTTCCCATGAGTGTTTCTTTTTTAACTCTACGTGTGTTTATACACCACTCTGCATTTAATCATTAGTAATTAATTTTAAACTCTTCCATAGTGTGTCTTTCTCTCACCTTATCCCCAAACAGTTGCTGCCCCTCCCTGAACATGGTTCTGCTGGAAGTTTCATCCTGTTAAAAAGGAGTTTTTCCTTCCCACCATCGCCATCTGCTTGCTCATAGGGGCTCGTCTGATTGTTGGGGGTTTTGCTCTAGTATTGTAGGGTCTTTATTTTACAATATAAAGCACCTTGAGGTGAAGGTTCTTGTGATTTGGTACTATATAAATGAATTTGAATTGAATTTTCACTCCTATTGCCACAGATGCAAAATCAAAATCTGTAGCCTGTCTTTACAAACATTTGTGAAAGAATGGGTTGCACCACCATTGCACAGGTCAGATTGTAAAATTTCTTGCCTACTAGATATTCCACGATCAGCTGTCAGTGGTATTATTTTGTGAAATAAAAAAGTCCTATGGAAGCCAGTTTCCACCACAGGAAAAAAAAAATCCACAACTAGACTAAAAAAACATATATATATAATATTTTTGCCATCATTTTGCAGCAGCCTCTGCCTCTCTGCATCTTGCATTTGGGTCTTCACTTCTGCAAAGCTACAACAATTTTAGGTTATAATGCCTGAAATTTCCCAATTTATATTTTTCCATGTCTCGGGAGGCTGCATAAACAATCAGCAGAGCACACCAGATAACACTCACGCGCGCACATTTCAAATTACATGATTACTTCAAAACAAAATCGCACACATTATTGACCCTCATAATAAGCAAAGAGCTCTACATGGAGCATTGCTCATGTAATAGCGGCTCTCATGCTTACTTCACTTTGGATGACTAGCATGTTCTTCTTTCTGCGTAATTTGCCAGAGATGAGCAAAGCCCTCACCTTGGGATGAGGTTACTCAAGTGTGGCATTCACACAAGTTTTTGTGCGAGTGCTCAATGCTGTGTTGCTCCAAGGGTGTGTTTTTTTTGCATCGCAACAGTCAAGTGTGCCTATCATTTATGTACTTGTCCCATAATTTAACTGCTAAAGCCACATGATGGGAGTTGAGAGGGAAAACAGTGGCAGAAGAGCACTCTGGTCAACATACATTTGAAGAGGAGTTTGTTACAGCTTGTGGTTTGATTTTCAAAAAGTTAAATAACAACCAATTAAAGACTATGCGTAGTAGCTTTTAAGACAGCCTGCACATATACCAACTTAATCTTTTGTGTGTATCCTGACAATACAACAAATGCAAGCCTAAAACAATCAATGATGGCTTCTTCAAGCATATTAAAGGCTGCAGAAAATGCCATCCTGATATCAAACGAAACAGACACAGAAGCAGAAAATGCTATCAGCCTTTAATCATCGGTGTGAATGTCAAATGTAGATTACACAGATGTAATCACCGTCCCCTGACACTGCAGCACCAGCGTGAAAAGCCCTTTTGTTTTGTCACATCTGCATGTCACCCGTGCGTGTCACCGGGGCTCCAGCATCACAGAAGTGTCCTCCTGTAATGAGTTGGGAAAATTACTTACCTGCAGGGCCCACTTTGTTTTTCCCCTCTAAATTTCTATTTTTCATTGATGCTACACTCACTAAACGGGCTTTCAGTAGTTATAATTTAGTAAGTTTGAAGTTGCTGCATCTGCAAAAGCATCACTTTGTTGTAGGAACATCAACGTCACAACTGATCATTATAATCTCTGACATTGACAAAAAAAAAAGTGTGGGCATGAGTGTAAACGCTGGGCGAACCCAGGAAACAGAAAAAATGAAGATAATTACAGTGCATTTATATTTTGTAATATGTGTGTGGACCACGTGTGTGTTGTTTTTAGCTAGAAAAGGCTTTAAATGTTGCAGTGTGGCATGGTTCATGTTACAGATTTCCACCTAGACAAGTAAACAATAAATGACAAACAATAAATATATAAGATGTATATTTCACATGTAGGGCTGTAAGGCAATATTATCTTTACACAAATAATAACCCAAGCACAATGAACTACCTATTTTTCTACAGTCAGTAGCCACAAAATATTTACATTAAGCATGTAAGGATTCCTTAAAAGTTTTGGCTCATATAACTGAAAGTGTTGTGATATTAAACACATTTAGGGGTTAATAATTCACTTTACAAAGTGTCAGTGATTTTCCTGTCAGATCAATTTTTTTTTTCATCTACAATATCATGATGATTTTATTATCTTCAGTTTTTTTGACCATTTACCCAAGACTTAAATTTCCCAACCATTTCCTCTGAAATGTAAAATAGTTCTTGGTTATTTCCATATTAAAGCCATAACTCTGTAACATGAATATTATGTGACAGTTTTCATGTCTGTGCAATGTACATCCGTGAGCTACAACAGAGGCTTGCATCACACCCAACACTGATGCTACTCTCATTACTTAAATAATTCATGACTTTTAGTGAGTTTCTTTAACTTGGACATATGATGCAGAGTTTATGATACATGACAAGCAATGAAAATGAAAATATGAAAGCACACATCATATACTTTGAACATGTTCTCTCCATTTCATCACACAGAGCAAGAAGCTCTGAATTTAACTGATGGTGACAGTGCATGTCACATTCACCAGCCGGGAGATTCAGCGTCGTCTCTGCACAATAACTTCAGTGCAGATCTTGTACCTCAAGGCACTGTCTGCAGATCACTTGTTAATCCTTGATTTTCATCTGTGTCACATGTCTGACTCACTGTGTTGACATTTGTTTATTGGTGTGCTCCAAATGTCTTTACAGCCTCAGTGGACTTTTGCAGTAAACCAGGAGCACATATACCATTTTTATTGATGGAAAACGTGGTAAATGCATTGGTACAATACTGACAACATCGTTGTGTTCTTAAACATAGACTGTGTATATGAATACAACTCAAGATACAAACCATGGAAAGTTCAATAGCTATGTTGTGGTTTAATAATGCCACCTGGTGTTTTAAAAAGATCGTGTTTGAATGACATGACATTTTGGCATCATCTGTTTTCAACTGGGAAAACCTATATTCTTAACTCTACCTGTCTACCTGTAGAGACTGTGTCTCCATCTGCTCCTCTTTCCTGTCTTCTCTTTCCTCTCATAAATGGCTGTCCCTCCCTGAATTAATTGAAGGGACTGAACTGAATGTCTCACTGCAAAAGGACTTTCCTCTCGCCTCAGTTTATGGCATAAACCTTTTTTGTATAGTTAATTTCTAACTTCGTAAGTTGTCTGCCCCCTCCCTCTGTACAATTCACTTGCAGTAAATAGCTGAATCTGTCTCTGAGTGCACCACATACACAAAACAATCAAG
This sequence comes from Archocentrus centrarchus, assembly GCF_007364275.1. Lineage (NCBI taxonomy): Eukaryota > Metazoa > Chordata > Actinopteri > Cichliformes > Cichlidae > Archocentrus > Archocentrus centrarchus. The sequence continues at coordinate 28,592,553 of NC_044349.1, read as the reverse complement.
TTCACCCTTTGTATTACTTGCTTACTGCATACTAATATTTTTTTATCAAATGACAAGTCTGAAGTTTTTAAAGAAAAATGGAACAATAATTTTACAGAAAATAAAGCATTCTGTTGTCAGGCCGTGTTTTCAGAGAGTGGGGTAATGAGTATCTTTCACTTAGAGTTGGTGACAAAGAGGGTTTCCATACTAAATGTGGGGTAAATACTGTGTTTGTGGGGACAAAGTGGGATACACTAGCAATTTTCATATCTAACTTAAAAATAAAAATACAAATAAAATAAACTGGGTAAACTGTTAGTGGATTTTTATTTATCATGTAAAGGCCAAATATATTTCCAGCTCTCTTGTTAAACGAAACAGTAAAGATATAAGGAAATTTTGTTTTTATGGACTCATGACAGTCTTTATGAATTGGCAAACCTTTTTATAAACATATCTGACAATTTTGTGTCACTTTGCACCATATTTCACCCTTTGTGAAATAAAAAAAAAAATAGCTATAACAAATGTGGGACATTGTCTCAAGATGTGGGACAGAAGTCAAGGAATAAAAACAATGTGCAGTCCCACACAGCAACGGCCATCTGGTCACCTTTGTCACAAATTAGAGAACAAATCTAAACTTCTACAGTGAGGTGATCTGTTATGTTGTGAGGGGCATTTTCAAAATCATGGCAGTGTTCATAAAACACATCTTTCAAACACATTGAGCAATAATTATATAGACATTTATTTTATTCTTTCCATTATGTCAAAACTGGGTAAAACAAATACATACAACCTCTGTCGCTTGAGCGCAGGGTTATTTTAAGCGTGTCACAGTGGTGGAGGATGTTACTGTCACGTGACAGCTCCTGAGGACCAGGAAGTGAGAGGGCGGCGCTTCGCAGGGCTGGAGAGCTGAAAAAAACAAGGTAACCGCTATTTACTAGTACACCTGTGAAAATACGCATAGAGTGTCTTTTGAATGGAAACTCTGACAGTGGTTTAGCTGAGTATTTCACTGGTGTAGGCACACTCTTTGCCTGGTTTCTGCAGCCGGCGTCATTAATGCTAACAGCAGCAGCTAGCTTTGTCCAGCTAGCAGAGGCGTTAGCAGGCGGAGAGCTAACCGACAGAGGAGGACAGCAGGAAGGGTCTCAGCTGCAGTATCCACCACCTGCCTGTAGAACTCATTTGTTGTGCTTGGTGGGCACTTTGTTGTAGTTTTAACCGATGTCCCTTAATCCTGTCAGCGTTAGAAAAGAGATGAGACACAAGACGACCGTAAACGTAACCTTTTAAGTGTTTTCTAACACGACAGAAGTCTCCACAGAGTCCCAGACCAAAGAGCAATGGTTATAAAAAACCTGAATAAATAAAGGATATATATCAGTCACTTTACAATAAAATGACTGCAGCTTTTACCTTGTGACAATAATGTTCTTTCTGGCTCAAAATTATTTGATATTATTCATCACAGATATGTTTGAGATACAGATGAGGATAAACTTATTAACCCCCTATGAAATTTAAACTTTGTCAAAAATTTCCCAAGTCCCTTTTTAACAGAGCAAGGGATTTCCAAACATACTAGTTTGATTTAGAAGGCATACATTATTTATATTTGTTCACAATAGCAGAATTATTTCAGGAGAAACCCCTGAAAAACTGACCATATCACAAACCACTGCTGTAGAATGATATACCTTTATTTTGTAATGCTCAAAGCTTGTCAAATCAAGCTAAAACTGAGGGTTATCTTCCAATTTACACACAGTATGAAAACCTCAGCAAGTGTTTGAGCTGTCACTTGAGAAATCATTGTGCCAAAAACAAAATAAATCAGTTTAGACTTGAGAAAGTATTGTTTATGCTCACAAAGCAAGAGATAAAGTTGTCACAGTATTTCCAAGTGTCAAGAACTGGATTGAGAAGCATCATTAAGAAATTTAAAGAGACCTACACAGTACAAAAAATGCCTGGCAGAGGCAGGAAGCAAATGACTTCAACAAGTTTGGAAAGAAAACTAGTGAGAGATGTGTCTAAAGACCCCAGAACAACTGCCAAGAGACTAGTGAATGACTTGGCCAAGTCGGGAATTGCTACCTCAAAGAAGACGATCACTACAACCCTGCACAGGAAACAGGAATGGACTGCAAGGTTGCAGACCAAGAAAAACTCCACTTCTGCAGAAGAGACAAGACTGAAGTATGCTAAGGACAACAAAAGAATGGTTATGCTTACTGAAAGTGCATCTTCTGCAAGTTCTGCTAAGAAACATACAATAAGAACATCAAAAAACGAAAAAAAACCAGAAACCATTAAAAAACAAAACCCACATGTCATAAAAGCCTTTTATGCTACTGATTTAAGATAGATTTGAAGACACTGATGATCTAGCCAGTCTGGTCTCAATATGTAGACTGCCCCACAATTTGGGGGCTCTACTGTTAAAGCCTTTACTAGCAGAGACCTAGGAATAAACAGCAGAATTTTGATCTGATTGAGCACCTTGGCATTTAAAGGGATAAATATTAATTATTCCAGAGTAAAACTTGAAATGGTGCTAAAGATAACATGCAGCCAGTGTAATTTAGGAATTACTGGGTTATTAGGTCAAGTCAAATTTATTTACAAGCATATTTAAATCCAAAGGACAGTTGACCTAAGTGTTGAACAGGTGAAAGACTAAAATAACATAAAACAGATTTAAAAAAAAAAAAAAAAAAGAAAACTTAGAATGAAAAAACACAATGATAGTAACATAAGTAAAAAGTGATCAGTCTTGTTTTAAAGCCAAAGGTCCATCGATCAATTTTCTGCTGCTTGTCTGGGTTGCAGAGGTTCCCAGACCTCCCTCTCCCCAGCCACCTCCTCCAGCTCTTCTGGCGAGGAACACTAAGGTGTTCCCAAGCGAGCCTTCTCCAGCATGTCCTGGGTCTGGCTTGAGTCAGACCCAGGACATGCTGGAGAGGGCTCGCTCAACCCTCTTCCCAATGGCATGTGCGTGGAATGCCTCTCCTAGGATGTACCCAGGTTGTCACGCCTGAACAACCTTTTGGTTCCTTTTGAAACACAAACAATAAAGTCTTAAGTCTAAAACAGACTGGCAGCCAATGCAAGGAAGCCAGTATGGGCTTCCTTGCGAGTGCCAGTTAAGAGGTAGGCTGCTGTGTTTTGGACCAGCTGTAGTCACCCAAACAGTGACAGACCTGCGTAAAATTTGTTCTGTGCTGATGCTAAGGTTTAAAATAACATTCACTTCCCCTTTGTGCTAAGAGATCCAAGACATCTTCACTAGAAAAACAAATAACTGATCTGTGTTAAAGTCTTCTAGGTCCTCATGTCACTATTTTTGAGTATTTAACAGCCTAAAATGAATGTGACACAAAATACCAGCCACTGATATCGGTAAATGCCATCTTTGCGGTATCTGCCGATGTATCAGTGCATCCCTGTCTCTTGGTGCCAGTAGCTCAACAGTAGCATTGTTGTAAGTCTGACTGGTGTTGAGTTGAAACTTACAGTAAGCCAAGGTGAGGAAAAAATAAATCCATGATCCATGACCTCATGTACATCAGTGGGAGACAGATTTGATCTAATTCTAGAGATGCATGTATTAAACATGTATGATGGATGCATCTCCCATATGGTCAAAATAACGAACATATTATGCTCTGCATGACAGCATCCACCATGACAGCCATCAAGCATGCTCTCCAGAGGGACATCTTCACACCGAACGACGAGCGACTCCTCGGCATCGTCAACGTCTGCAAGGCGGGAAAGAAGAAGAAGAATTGCTTCTTGTGTGCTACAGGTAGTCACCACATATTGAGCTAGAAATAATGTGTGATGATAAGAAGTTTATATTTCTGAAGTAATCTGCTTCCCGCTCTTCCAGTTACCACAGAGAGGCCTGTCCAGGTTAAAGTAGTGAAGGTGAAAAAATCTGACAAGGGGGACTTCTACAAGCGACAGCTAACCTGGGAGCTCAGAGATTTGACAGAAGTAGATGCCAAAGATGCAAGCAAGGTCAGAAAAATTAATTTCTCTCTCATTTTGTTGTTTCCACTCAGAAAATGGGTTTTAATGACTGACATTGACTAATAGACTGTTTCCTGCGCTTGTGCTTTAGGAAAATCCTGAGTTTGATCTTCATTTTGAGAAGGTTTACCGGTGGGTGGCCAGCAGCACAGCTGAAAAAAACTCCTTTATTTCCTGCATCTGGAAGCTGAACCAGCGTTATCTGAGGAAGAAGCTGGAGTTCGTGAATGTCAGTTCTCAGCTGCTTGAAGGTGCATAAATAATTACTCTACCTTTAGCCATCTCTGTGACAGCATGCCTCTTTCTTTGATTTGATTGTATTTGTTTAAAGGCGTGTCTGTTCAACTCAAACTGCTGCTGCTAGAGTTTGAGGTAATCTAATTTAGATGTGAGAATCCCCTGGATTTTCTTTTCCATCTAATTTTTTTAATATCATAGTTTCAAAGAGATTCTCTGTATCCTGGTTTGTGGTATGGTTTTCTGTGTTTAAAGTTTTTCTTTATTCTCACTTTTCTCTCTTTAACTTTCTCTGGCCAGAACTTCCTAAAGCGGAAGGTTGGTAGGACTTAACTTCCCCCTCCTTGCTCCTCTCCATTGTGTTTTCATTACATCAAACCACCATTCTCACTAGAGACTTTCACCTCCTTAAAGCTGCTGCTGTTTGACTCGTGTCATTAGGGAAAAAAAAAAATAGGCATGATTATTTTTGAATAATATCTACACACATTTAGATCATGTTTTTAATCTCCTTTTTTCGTCCATGCCACATTAAAATGACTGTCTCAAAATCAAATTTACATAGTTGTCCTCTGGCTTGTAGCTATTTATCCATATGCTTTGTTTTGAGTGCCATCGCCTTATAGCAAAAGGATCTTTAGTTCTAATCTCCCGGCCAGCTGTGGTCCTGTGTGGAGTCTGCATGTGTCTCACTGTACTGTGTGGGTACTCCGGCTTACTCCCACAGTCCAAAAACATGCATGTTACATTAATTAGTGATTCTAAATTGGCCGTAATTGTGTCAACAGTGATGCGTCTTTCCAGATATCAGGAGCTGTTTATTTAAAAAAAAAAAAAACTACAATCCATGTTAAAAGTAGTCTGATGTTGGGACTGTTTGCTTTCTGATGTCTGTATTTGCCAAGCAAAAGAAACACGTAACCAACTAGCATTATCCTGTCTCATTGTCTTAAGCGTGAGCCTCTTCTCATGAGAATATGTGCACTTCCTTTTGGTGGGTGCAGTTTAGCAGATGAAACTGCTCTCAGCAAGGTGTGCACAGATTTTAATAACTGGGTCACAATTTTATGGAAAGAGATGCAGAGATTTAAAAAGTGCTTATTTTTATTACCTGAGCTCCTCAAAGCAAATGACATTTAGTTCTGTGACATTCAAGAAAAGGCCAGCATCTCTGCAGTTGTATATGTGCAAAGCAGCTCACACAAAAACAATCTAGATGGATAAACATCTGTAGAGGCCAGAGTCAAAATATTTATATTTGATTTTGCTGTGAACTGCAACTTTAATACATACAGTTATATACTGACATATGCTTATTAATATATCCTGTATTGTTTGATGCACACCTGTAGTTTAATTGATCCAAAGTGACATAAAATACAGTTGTTAGTTCAGTTGTTCCAGCTTGTAGATTAATTATTATAATAATTTCTTCACTAAGTACATTAAGACATGCTTCTTATTTTCAAACTCCTGCCACTACCTCATATTGTTTTTCATTTGTGCTCATAGTCATGCTACATTTTCATCACTGATAGAAAATAGGAACAGCTGTACTGTTAAAACCATGAAACATCTGGATATCCCTTACTCAACTGTGTCTGTAGTTGTTCTTTCAAAACCTGAAGAAAACCTGATTGAGTCTGAAGACGCCATAGCACGTGTTCTGAATCTTGCTCTTGGACTTACGCCCTGCACGTGTTTTTCTTCTCTTCTCGTGGACTTAGAGTCTGTGCCAAGCGGTGAGAGTCAGAGTGTTGCAGGGGGAGATGAGGATGTTCTAGATGAATACCAGGAACTTAGCACCCGTGAGGAGCAAGATATCGAGAGCATGATGGAGACGTGCGAGTACGCCATCTCCAATGCAGAGGCTTTTGCAGAGAAGCTCTTCAAGGAGCTTCAGGTTTTAGATGGGGTGAGTAAAACCAGTTCAGTTCTTTATGTTAAAACTAGTATTTAAGATGACTAAATATGATCAGAGATAATTTTTTATATTTTTTTAAAGGGTGGCAACTGTTTAGCGATCTAAACCCACTATCATTAATAATGAAATAAATTATTAGTGAATATGCTTCTTTATCTGTTCTTACATTAAGGCCAACATTCAGTCCATCATGGCGTCTGAGAAACAGGTTAATATCCTGATGCAGCTGCTTGATGAGGCGCTGGCAGAGGTGGACACCATCGAGGGCAAGCTGAGCAGCTATGAAGAGATGCTCCAGAGTGTGAAGGAGCAAATGGACCAGATCTCACAGAGCAACCGCCTCATCCAGATCAGCAACACCAACAACAGCAAACTGCTAGACGAGATCCAGTTCTTAGTGGTTAGAAGAATATTTAAATGTTTTCCAAAGTATGTTTTTTTTTTTTTTTTTTTTTGGAGCCATATTTGGACCAAAAGGGTGGAGTAAGCTTGGTTAGTACTAATTACTGCTAATTAACGTACAGAAATGCTAGAATTCCACTCACTTAAAAGTACAGACTTCTTGGATGAGCTTTTAGTACAGTTAACCACACTGTAAGCCATGGAAGTTCAAAAACTGAGGTGAAGCACAGACGATAGTTCATTTTCACTTTTCAGTCAAAGCAGACTGACCTCTGACTTTAAGCCTTAGTAAAGTTCAAAAGGGTGTGTAATGAACCCTGGTGCAGTTTTTATGAGGGAGGTTTTTTTTTATTTTTTTATTTCAATATCTTCAATATCTTTTTTGAATCAGTCTGCTTTAGTTTACTTTCAGTTTTACTTTCAGCTATAACAATAATTGAGATTTTGGCTGGGAAATTAGTCCTGTTCTTTTATAGCTAGACAAATGGACTTTGTTTTCTGAGTGTAGTTCTGTTTTCCTTCTGTAGAACTACATGGACTTATCAAAGGGACACATCAGGGCCTTACAGGAGGGAGATCTGACATCCCCTAAAGGTATAGAGGCCTGTATTAATGCCTCTGAAGCTCTTCTGCAGTGCATGAATGTGGCTCTCAGACCAGGTAGGTTTAAAAATGAAGCTTTATTGATTACTTGCTGAACACGTAGATGAACTAGTGCTTTTTTTTTGTTGTTGTTTTTTTAAAGGAAAAAAGTAATCAAATTAAAGTGCCATCATTTTCTTTCTGTAGGGCATGAAAAACTGATGGCTGTGACCCAGCAACAGCTCCTGTTCGCTGAGCTGAGAGACACCTTTGCTCGCCGCCTCACGAATCACCTCAACAATGTGTTTGTTCACCAGGTAACAGGGATAGCTTATTCAGGAATATGTCTTCATTGTCTGATTCTAACATTTAAAGAAGAAAAATCTCATCAGAATAAATATTCTTTAAATGCTGCAGTGGTACTGAACTGTGAAACTGAACAAGTTGTACTGGGAACAAAGTAATGCAAGCAGATTTAATAATAATTGTTATGGTGGCTGGTCACTGTGAATCTGCTGTGAAATAGAGGATAGCAGTCTCTCCTTTACTTTTCCAGACTCTTTGTATCTCTCTTTCTCCCCTAATGAGCTTCCTGTTTAGCTAAGATTCTCTTCCTGGGCTTCCGTCTGTCGTCTCCCTTCAGCTGTGTCCCACCTATTCTTGATTCTCTGTGTATCCCACTTTGAATCATCCCACTCTGCTCTTTGTCTCTGTGTCAGTTCAACCACTTCAGTCACTTCAAAATGACCATCCCTCAGTTCTATAGGTCCTCCTGTCTGTCACTTCCAGTGAGTACCCTCACAGCAACCCCCACGTGCCCCCTTTTGCTAATGTTTGACTTCTCACTCATAACTCATACATTCCATGAGAGCTCAAGCTTTTCACCATAGCACATTATTTATTGCATGGGATATGTTTCTAACTACTTAACATCTCACATTTGATCTTAAAACTGTAGAGGCGCTGTCCATCCTTCTCCTCCTTCGTCAAATGCCTCGGCTGAGGGTTCTTTCTGTTTGTGTGCTAACATGGCTTCTTTGCTAATGGTCTCACATCATACGATGCTGTGCCTGTCTGCGTGCATGTCTTGAAGCAGAGAGTGAACAAGCTTAGGGGGAAGTGGGAAGAACATCAGTTCGGCATCAAAAGGGATGCTGATCAGTAAGTTGGCTGAGAATGTGATGATCTGGAGTGTAAGAACGTCTTAGATTGTTTACTTTGACATCATCTGGATACACAGTATACTAAGGTAACGCTTCAGATGATCGTGAGAGGAAGCAGGCTAAGTCTTCCTTTTGCATAATGTGTGTTTGCGTGCATATATGGAAAGACTAGTAATATAACTTTTCTCCTGTATGGTGTACCTTTTAACAAATGTATTGCTAATGATTATCTGTCATCACTGTGTTCCTCAGGGCCATGACCAAAGCTCTACCCTGTCACAGCACACAGCTGATTTGACCCTGCCCAAACACAGCCCCCTCCACAGGGACTTACTGCGCTACGCCAAGCTCATGGAGTGGCTAAAGAACACCCACAGGGAGAAGTACGAGGGCCTATCAAGGGTCAGTGCTGTTATCCTGCAAAAACACCTGCTTTTTGTGTGGTTTGATACTACAGCAAATATTCTTGAGTTAAATACTTTGTGGTGAATACAGTTCAATAAGGAGAGAGTATTTGAAAAATAACAGTTAAGTAATAAACTATGATGAAGCAAATAGCAGAGCAGAGGGAAGTCTTAACAAATATCCTCTCTCTTTTTTACAGACCTATGTTGATTATATGAGCAGACTATATGAGCGAGAAATCAAAGAGTTCTTTGAAGTTGCCAAAATAAAAATGGCGGGTACATCCAAAGACCCGAAGGGCAAATTTGGTAAGCCCTACGATTTACTTGTTAAACTTAACTACATTTGTCTTCCAGAGGTATTGTAATGGTATGTGTTTGGGAGTTTGCAGGTATTTCATTTGTTGTATTTTCCTCTGTTGTTTGCATTATGTAGCTCACTCAAAGGCAACATGAATTTCCCTGCATCTCTTGACTATTTTAGCCCATTCTTATATTGTGCTTTCACGCCTTTTCTGCACCATACCTGTTATCCAAAGCATATTTTACCTTTAGTCTTTCTAGAACAGGTCTCGCCACTCAGCTGCCATCTTGATGATGTGTCTGGACATTTATTTGGGGAGTTATTTCGGGAAGCTTTATTAACTTTAATCACTGGGAGAGAAAAACTCCATCCATAGAATCACCGGCCACATACGATTTAAAAACAAACACACGCTTTAACGTTTGCTTTGCCTCACAATAAGGTTGTAAATGGCTTTGCTGTTGCACATTTCTCACATTGGTTTCTATTTAGGACATTTTGAGCACCGTGTTTCTCTCTTATAATCTTATGTGTGCATCCAAAGTTTATCTTTAAGTAATGTCTTCTTTTTCCTTTACACAGGGACTTTATGTGATATTTTTTTTTTTGATTTTTTTTTTTATTTATAATGTGCATAGGACCCTTGTTGAGCTGTGATTCTGGCAGATTTATAAGCTTTTTGCACTCTGTATTAGCTTTTCCTTTTGAAAACAAGAACAAAGACTTTGTTTTCCAAAGGTTTGTCTGAGCTACTACCCAAGTCACTGCGGTGCACGTCAGCATATATGTACATCTAACATCTAGCCTTACCCCTCTCATGCTGCATGTGTTAAGCCTAACCTGTGTTTGTCTTTGGTGCCTGCCTTTCTAACTGGCTGCAGCCACGCTTCCGCGGAAAGAGAGTGCACTCAAACAGGAAACAGAAAGTAAGTATGACATTTGAATGGAGCTGTTCCACTGTCAATTTCTAACTGTGCTTCTCATATGACTGCACTAAAATTACTCCTGCTTGAACCCCTTTCTCCAGTACAAACCATTACCTCACCGTATACCTGGTTGGTTTGGGCTAAATCTTCACAGTACATTTTCACACATTCTGATTCTGTGACAAAAATCTAACCATGTAATTTCATGTTAATTTGGATTACTTCACTACAGAATTTTTGAAAATTGACTTGTATTAGCCCTCCCCCAAAACACGGACATTAACTCACATTGCGTTTATTGTGCTGCATTAGGCCTGCATGGCAGCTCTGGGAAGCTGACAGGCTCTACTTCAAGCCTGAACAAGCTCACAGTGCAGGGTTCCAACAGCCGGCGTTCCCAGTCATCATCACTGCTGGACATGGGCAACATGTCCGCTTCCGACCTGGATGTGGCTGACAGAACCAAATTTGACAAGGTGACACTGCCATACATTTAAGCAAAGACTCAAATGTGAAGTGGAAATAAAGCTGTGTGTGTGTGTGTGTGTGTGTGTGTGTGTGTGTGTGTGTGTGTGTGTGTGTGTGTGTGTGTGTGTGTGTGTGTGTGTGTGTGTGCACATCCTGAGAAATTAAATAGAGGGTTTTTGTCTCTGCAGATATTTGAGCAGGTCCTCAGTGAGCTGGAGCCTTTGTGCCTTGCAGAACAAGATTTCATCAGCAAGTTCTTTAAGCTGCAGCAGCATCTGACAGTTGCACCCCCTCTTGCACAGGTACATCTGTGATCATATACTGGAAATAGCTTTTACAGAAAGGTCAAATGGCATCTAAATGAATTCTAATACTTCGCAGCAATAGCTGTGCTCATGTGGTGGTGTCTGAAACTGGACCATTTGTCTCCCCTGAAAGCATAAATTAAAACAGTAATGACAGATGCTAGTGTGTTTTCAGTTACATCATTCATATATGCATCAACAGATGTTTGTTTAGGTTTGTCATGTTTAGTGTTTCTTGTTCCTTCAGCCAGAAATGGAGGAATTAGATGGAAGCATGCTATCAAAGAGGCCTCCCCAGGCAGAACACAGACACTCCTTGTCATCAGAGTGAGTTCTCACAGATCATTGCTAACATCCATCCATCCATTTTCTTGTTCTTATCCAATTCAGGGTTCATTGCTAACATTTCTGGTGTAAATATGACCCATATTTACATCTACAAACATTATTCAGGATTTTGTTTTTTTTCTACACTTGTTCACTTCTTTTTTGCAATTACAGGAAAGACATGGTGCGGCTGATGATGAATAAGATCTTCCACAGCATCGAGACGGAGCTCAACAGCCTCATTGCTTTGGGTGACAAGATTGACAGCTTCCACTCTCTCTACATGCTGGTAAAGATGAGTCATCATGTGTGGACAGCTGAGAACGTTGACCCAGCCTCTTACCTCAGCACAACTTTGGGAAATGTGCTTGTGACTGTCAAGAGGAACTTTGACAAATGCATTGTGAGTAGGGCGTCACACGTAAGAGGCATTAGTATTTTTATTTTTAATAGAAGTGGAAGTTTTGTGCTGAATTTTTTTCTGGTTAAGGTCTATGTATTACAGTGTTTCCCACACAGACTTTACTTTGGCAGGACCCAGGTATATTAATGCCCACCACATACATTATACTGCCAAAAGTATTCACTCACTCATCCAGATCATTGAATTCAGGTGTCCCAATCACATCCATGGCCACAGGTGCATAAAACCAAGCACCTAGGCATGCAGACTGCTTCTACAAACATTTGCGACAGAATGGGTCGCTCTCAGGAGCTCAGTTAATTCCAGCGTGGTACTGTGATAGGATGCCACCTGTGCAACAAGTCCAGTCGTGAAATTTCCTCACTACTAAATATTCCACAGTCAGCTGTTAGTGGTATTATAACTGTGGTATTTGGATGAATTAGAGCGGAGACCGTGAGCCAGGCCTTCTCATCCAACATCAGTGTCTGACCTCACAAATGTGCTTCTGGAAGAATGGTCAAAAATTCCCATAAACACTCCTAAAGCTTGTGGAAAGCCTTCCCAGAAGCGCTGAAGCTGTTATAGCTGCACAGGGTGAGCTGACATCATATTAAACACTGTGGAATGAAAATGTGATGCCACTCAGGGTCGTGTGTGAAGGCAGACGAGTGAATACTTTAGGCAATATAGTGCATCTATCGAGTTTCTTAACTGTTTATCCAACTCAGCGTCATGTGGCAGGCTGGAGACTATCTCTGCTGTCAGATGTCACCAGTCCATCACAGGACCGAAAAGAGAGATGGACAACCACACGCTCTGAGATCCACACCTCCGGCCAATTTAGCATCACCACTTCACTTAACAAACATGTCTTTGGACTGTAGCTACATTAATCTTTTTCACTGTCTATGGCTTTTTCTTAAATAATTTAAGGATCTTTTAAATAAATTTTTCATCTGCTAGGGAGAATAATGCCATCTGCGATTAGATTGACTAGTGCACATGCCTCTTTATTTCTGTCCCCAGCACTTTCCATCTCATGTTTTCTTACTGATAAATTCTGTAGGTCTTTGTTGCGGTGGGCCTGAATATTATTCTGCTACCTCTCTACAGAGTCTCACATCCCACAGGCAGAAGGACTCTAACTCCACTGCAGCTGGCTCATAATTATGTAGTAATATGTAAAAATCAATTTAAGAAGGTTGTGGGTGTGTGTGCATGCACCTGCGAACATGTCCCAGAGATGGAAGAGTTCTACAAAGTAGCTGAATGAATGAATGAATAAATGAATGAATTGAAGTTGTCAGGAACTTTCAGGATCACGACACCAAACAGAGGTTTAGTGGTGGTGATGAAGTCATGCAAGCAAGCTATAGTTTTATTGCCTAACATTTAGAGTTTTACTGACAGTTATCTTGTTAAGCAAAGCATGTAAGTATTGTAAACTTTAATTTCCTACAGTTTCTGTGATAATGAATTTTATTATTATTTTTTTTTTAAACAGTCTAATCAGATCAGACAGATGGAAGAATTTAAGATACCTAAAAAGAGCAAAGTTGGTATCTTGCCTTTTGTCACCGGGTTTGAGGAGTTTGCTGAACTGGCTGAAACCATCTTCCGTAATGCAGAGCGCCGAGGAGACCTGGATAAAGCTTATGTCAAACTTATCAGGGCCGTCTTCATGAATGGTGAGACCGCTGATTATTAAGGAAGTCCTTATTGATTAGCTGAAGATGATGTGGTGTTGGTGTGATCTTCTGTGAACAAAGTTCTAACTCTTTATTGTCTTCTCAGTGGAGAAGGTTGCCAACGAAAGCCAGAAAACGCCACGGGACGTTGTGATGATGGAGAATTTCCACCACATCTTTTCTACACTGTCACGTCTAAAGATTTCCTGCCTGGATGCGGAGAGACGAGAGGCCAAGCACAAATACACAGACCATCTGCAGTCTTACGTAATCAACTCTCTGGGCCAGCCTTTAGAAAAACTCAATGTAAGAAGAGTTATGATTTAAAGTTATCATGAAATTCGGTCATCTGAGCTGAGTTGGAATATGCTGAATAAAAGCGGACAGTTTTTAATAACAAACTGTTATCTCTCTCTTCCAGCATTTCTTTGAAGGAGTTGAAGCACGTGTAGCCCAGGGTGTACGTGAGGAGGAGGTGAGTTATCAGCTGGCCTTCAACAAGCAAGAGCTGCGCAAAGTAATCAAAGAGTATCCCGGCAAAGAGGTGAAAAAGGGACTGGACAACCTTTATAAGAAGGTGGACAAACATCTGTGTGAAGAAGAAAGCCTGCTACAGGTGAGAAAAACATAGTTTATGGGATTAAAATAATTGCGCACCTCTTCCTGCCTCTGAACTGTTGCACTTCCTGTTTACTCGCTCAGGTGGTGTGGCACTCCATGCAAGACGAGTTCATCCGTCAGTACAAGCACTTTGAAGATCTCATAGGCAGATGCTACCCTGGCTCTGGGATCACCATGGAGTTTACCATCCAGGACATGCTGGAGTATTTCTCCAGCATTGCTCAGTCTCATTAATCTCGCTGCTATGCACTTTTCCTTGATGTTTCACTACTGCCTCACACTGGCTGAAGATACACTAGCAACTCCCAAACTGCTATGTAATGCTTTTTCAATTATAAACATTTCCTTGTGTGTTTATTGAATGAAAGGGAATTTGTACAAAAGACAGTGCTTAGGATATTGCTGCATTTTGTGTGTCTGTGTTTCTTTGCAATTCAGCAACAGTTCTCTAAATACTTAATTGTTCGTTGTATTTTTATTATTTCTTGATGTCATTTGTACATAATAAATTAGCATCTGCAAAACCACTCCTAGTATTTGATTTATCTTACTGTTAAGTCAGGGGAGTATCCAGAGTGTTGGGAAAGGGGGTGACACAGACCCCACCAGAAATGTAATTGGCCTCATTATCATTTCAGTAACACTGGATGAGAGAGAGGACCCGTGGTGGAGTGTAACTTTACTGAAGGACAGTTTTAATGTAGTTTGTTAAGTTTACGCCACTGTATTTTTGCCTGCAAATATTGCATTTTGTACTGCATACATTTACTTTAAAAGTTATACAATTAGAATCATCTCCATGAATGAATCAATAATTAAGATCTCGTGCATATAAATCTGATAAGTGCCAATCTGCACTTCAGTTTTTGATACTCTGGAGTAGGATCATGTCTTATTTGAGTAAAGAGTTTAAATCCTTGTTGTGCAACTTTGAAAAACAATGTTCAAACTCTTGCGCAGTGCCACTTCTCATATGTGTTTTCTTCTGCACTTTATTTGTTCTGTTCTCCTGTTTTTTGGCTTTTCTGCCCCTGGTTCCACTCCATCGAAAAATCCTGGAAACGCCCCTGCGTTAATGTTCACACTGTGTTTATTTTAAGCTAAGCGTCTGTGTCGACTCCACCCCTCCGCCTTTACTACGGACAACGTCGGTGCACAAAACACGCAGCTCTAAATGCCGCCCCGAGCCTCGCACTTCCATGGTGACGAATCCAAACCGGAGATCGTCGGCGCTCTTTTCAAACCACTTTACCGCGGAAACGTGTCAACTCAGAGCCGATGATTGTCTGACTACCAGAGAAATATATGCCACCCTATAATGAGGCTCGTGCAAGTCACCGGTCCAAGAAAAGGGAAGCTTACTGTCGGTGATGTAGAGTTACGCTGGACGAGCTAACGCTAGCCACCAGGAAAGCACTTCCAGGGTAAGACGAGCTGGAATTGTTCTGGGATTTAACGCTAGCTTACTGGTAGTCAAGCGTTGCTAACTAACAGGTCACCGCAGGTAAAAGCAGGTACCTCGGTATTTATCCACACACAAGGTTAATATCTCTGATTAGCTAATATGCTTAAAGTTAAACTTGCTAATTAACATTAGCAAACATTAAAAAAAAAATCCGCTGATTTGTTTTTGTTTTAAACCCAACACAAGTCTTACATAACTAGAGTTATGAGTAATATATTTTTAGTAAATATCTAAATTTATATGCCTTCTTTATTGATGTAACAGGTGCCATGCTGTGGTAGCTTCAGTATCACATGACTAGCGATGCAGCCATGCCTGTGTTGTGTTGTTGTGGGTTTTTTCTCTTTGGAAACACAATTAGGTAGGAGGCATGGATGGGCTCCCCCACGAAATTAAATCATCAGATAGACTTTTAGAGAACTCGTATGCATCAGTTTGTTCAGTTCTGCATGAGTTTATGGTAGAAATGTCTGGATTTTAATACTTAGTCTCAACTTTTCCCATTTAATTCTCTGGTGAGTTTTCCCAGGCTGAACGTCAAAGTCAGCGAGGAATGAGCTGATTTGTGTATATTTGGAGAAGACATCTTGTTAAATGTGCTCAGTGATAAATAAACCTCTCATAATCACTCAGATGTGCTACAGGAAGATTCCTGCTAATTTGCAAATCATTTGCACATTCAAAACATGTATTATGTTGAGTTATGTATTGTTAAACTCGACACTGTTACCTTAAGAGTAGCTGGAAAATTATCAGTAATCTTAAATTTTAAAGAAAGTGGCTCTGCTTCTGGTGATAAAATGTTCCAGTATTGGAGCGTGTCCTTTTTTTTTCTCCTGGCTTTTTCATGGTTATAAACCTGTCTGAATGCTCACAGCACCAGAGGAGTAAATTCTGTGTTAGTCTGTATGGAAGTACGTTTCTGCCAGTGGGGGAAAAAAAAAAATCCGGATTGGCAGAGCTAAGTTGAAATTTCTAGTTCTTATCTCACATTTTCGACTTACTAACAAAAATTTAAAGTTTTTTTCTCAGAGCTTTGAGTTAAAAAGTCTAAATTTTGAGATACTAACCCACAATTTTATTTTATGGATAGCAAACAAAGCTCATGTCTTGATTTGGAAGGACAAATATATGTGTTCAAAATGTTTTGGGGTCTGTGTCCCCTACATATCCCATCTATGTTAGAACGTTTAGCCAGCAAAAAAACAGAAGTGACACATCACTGCCGTGAGTTAACATTGTCTTATTTGCAGTTAGGTTTATAGCAGTCGCTGAGGTCGATATTGGCTGATATCAAGGTGCATCCTGACATCCCAACCATGACCAGCAATGCAGAAAGGAAGTTTCTCAATTTGCGAAAACGTCTGGATCAGCTGGGCTACCGGCAGCCACTGGGAATTGAGTCGCTACCACTTGTGGAGAAACTCTTCAGGTGAAACCTCTGAATCATCTTCACATGCTGCCTTCGTTCTCGTAATATCACCATGTGGTCCAGTGTAGTTCAGCCATGTCTTTCTCTGCGTTACAGTGACTTGGTCCACACCACTGAAAGTCTACGCAATGCCAAACTGTCAGCAGGGAAGACTGAGAAAGAAAGCCGAAACGTTGACTCTCTTCTGGAGCCATACAGGACAGAGAATGCCCGAGTGATCAGGGAAAACAATGAGCTACACCTTGAGCTCCTGAAACTGAAGGAGGAGAAAGATCGTGTCATTGGAGGTAATTACTCGATTATGACCAGCCAGCGCTGCCTTCTCAGCACAATCCGAAACATTTTCCCCAAAATCGTCATGTGCATACCACATTCACGTTCCAGAGCTCAAAACCCACATCAGAAAACTGGACCACGAGACGACTGATCTGAAGTTTTTAAATAATCAGTATGTGCACAAGGTTCGCTGCCTGGAGAAGGATAGCAAGGCCAAGTCTGAACGCATCCAGCAGCTTCAGGAGAAGAACCTGCAAGCTGTTGTGCAGACACCAGGTAATGGCAGGCGAGGTCAGACCTAAGCTCTTTGATAATGGATGGAAAATGCTAGTTGGCATCTGGCTATATTTGTTTTTGATCCTTCTTCACTCTCTCGTGCATTCACAGGTGGAAAAAAGCGCAGTATTCCTTTCAGACGGCAGAGAATGCAGATTGATGAGCTTGTACCTCCGTCTTCTACATCAGCGTATCCTGTGCAGCAGCCTGATGATCCCTATATAGCGGACCTGCTGCAGCTGGCAGATGGAAGGTTTGTTTTCTTCTGTGACCAAGAGTTGTTGCAGGCGTTTGATGGAGCTGTCGATTCTTAATGCTTGCATTGGCACGTACTCTGTCTGACTCGCTCTAATTTTTGTATAGAATCCAGGAGTTACATGAAGACATCGTGAAATTAAAACTAGACCTCGAAAATGCTCAGGAATTTGCAAAACGTTTAAATACACAGGTGAGTAAGTTAAATGGGTGCATATTACATTGTGAATATTTTAAGCTGTCACAGAGGTAATCAGTTTTTTTTTGTTTTTTTTTAATTAAATGCACTTCGGTTAGGTGGAGGAGAGGGACAGAGAGATTGACCGCCTGAATCGCGCACTTTGTGGGGGGCGACCTCATGATGTAATTTCCCTTGAAGCTCAGAACATCAGCAATGAAAAACTGATCGCCCACCTTAACCTGCAGGCAAGCACTGCGGTCACAGCACGATAGTTTTGAAAATTCTGGGGAAGGAAAGGGGGTTTGAATGGTTGTTGGTACTTGGGAGCAATCTCTTGAGCTGTGTGTGCGCAGATTGATTACTTACAGGAGACCAACAGGACACTGGAGCAGAAAATAGACGGACTGCGGCAGAAAAAACAGGATGCCTCCACCGAAGTAGCCAATCTGTCTTTAAAGAACCTGGAACTGTGTGAAGAGCTGACGCACATCGACGATCTCGCGAAGAGGATGGAGATGGACAAAGAGCGCGTGCTGGAAACGGCTGATATGGAGCTACAAGACACTAAAGTGAGCAATGTGATCGGAGAGAAAATCAAAATATATGCTGGATTTATAGGCGTAAAGTCATTAAGTGTTATTTTTATCTTCTCAACAGAAAGAAATTCAAAGGCAGCAGAAAATGATCAAAGATCTGGAGGATATTATCACAAACACAAGAAGGGTATGTACACAGTATACCCTGTTCTTACATTATATATAATAGATATTTTTGCCTAAACTGGTATTACTTGAAATTATTAACTTCAGGAGCAGTCTGAAAGTGACTTTGAAAAAGATCGTCTGAGAGATCAGCTGGTGGACCTCAAAGAGCAGAATGAGAAGATGGAGGGACTGGTGAATTTCCTGGAGGATGAGAAAACTAGGCTTCAGGACAAAGTGGAGAAAATGGCGGCAGCCGGTGAGCAGCAGTTTGGTATAACTCAGCATCTTTGCGTTGTTATATTGTTGCACTTCTTATTCTTATTTGTCTTAGACAAAGATCTGGTGCTGGAGTTGGAGGCCATGCGTGCAAAATATGGCGTTTGTGGAAGGGAACGCTCCCCATCTCGTCTCGATGCGTTTGTCAAGAGTCTAGAAGAGGAGAGGGATTGCTATCGCAAAGAAGCTGAGCGCTACAAAAGGGCCAGAGGAGCCGGTGCTCGTGACTTAAGCCCCAGTTCTAGTCCAAGTAGGGGCAGGAGTCCAGGGTCCAAAGTGGTCAGGGTAAGAGACAATTGAAGGAAAAAAATAAGAAACTGGTGAACAAGTAAGGTTGTTTCATATTACAGTGATGCAAAAGAATGACTTTAAATTTTCAGGCAAGTGTTGCAGAAGCAGAGCTTCTTCATGTAATTAAGGAAAGAGATGAGCTGAAGGTCGCTCTGGCGGACTTTGAGAAGCACTTGGAGGACATTCAGAATGATGTGAAGGCCCTCAGCAATGAGAGGGACCATTTCAAAACCCTCTTTAAACAAGTAAGTTTCACATACATTCTACCATCAATTATGAATAAAACATTTTTCTTACACTTAAACGATTCTCGTTCATTTAGGCTCAAGATGACCTGAAGCTGGCCCGCAGAGGAGATGTGTCGAGTAATGTCATGAAACTACAGGAGGAGATAAAACGAACAGAAGCAAAACTCGAGCAGATGACAACTGAAAGAGACACACTGATGGAGAGGTTAAAGGTCGGTCCAAGAATAAGGCCTTTGATTCTGAATCACTGTTACAGTTCTGTGGACACATGTTGTGCATATATATCTGCAGGTCACTCAGACTTCAGCTCTAACAGACAGACAAGGAGAGGAGAGGAGGATTCTCGACCTTGTGAACACTGTTCAGAGTGTGAGTGGGATGGATGGATTTCAGTCAATAGGTTGAAATGTTTTGAAGCTACCAGAGCTCATATTTGAAGTCACACAATCCTGTGATATTATGTAATGTTCATAAATGTTTTTCTTGGAGTGCAGTTGGAACGGGAGAGACTGGACCTCCAATCACAAGTACGCCTGCTGAAGGAGAGCAAGAAGGCTGCAGAGGAGGAGCTGAAGGTTCGGTCCGCTGCTCTGGTCCACAGTGCAGAGGAGGTCACGCAGCAGAAGGCTGAGTCTAACGCTCTGAGGTTTGAAGTGTTTGTTATATCTGCTGCACGCACTTCCACTTCAGGGTTTTTCTAAGATAATTGATTAATGGTGCCATAATTATGATCTGTAAATCAGTGTTAAATAAATATTCTATTACAAATGTATCAAATATGTCATGTGATAGAACAGTTCCATGACACTTCGTATAAATTTAAAATGGGGTTGGAAAAAAAAAAAAGTTATCAGATCACTTACTTGAAGTCCTGTTCAGACCATTTGGATTGCACATCTTAGATTTATGTGTTTTTTGGTCAGTATTCTGTTTGGGGTTTCAGGACACTACAGTAGAACTCCTGACCATCAGGGCTGGACACTGCTGGCTCTTTAGTCACTGGATTTATAGCCAGATACACAGCTGTCATTGTTAGTGATGATTCTCTGCATGGAACTTTGTTCAGTACAAAACAAAAGTCGAACAAATCAGATGCACTGCCGGAAGTGGTCAGAATAGGACTTCCAGGAGTGATCTAAAAATTGCAGCTGTGCTGGACGCTGTCCTTTGGCAAGGATATGATCTTGATTTATGATTTTTTTTAATGGATGGAGTAGCAGAACTTTTTAATCGCACACTATATAAAGTGTCCCAAATGTCCACAAATGTATTAAATCAGACACAGAAAAGAAAGGGAACATATTGGTTTCTTTAGACTACCTATCATCATACCTTCTGAAAGCTCTCATTATTCCCGTAAAAGGAACCAAATAACCAAAATATAATGATGACTTGATGCTCCACTAAGGGGTTGTTATACTTGTCACCAGCTTGTTACAGAGCTTTTCCCTGTCTGTCTGTAGGCTGCTACAGGAGCAGATGGAGAAGTCATTGTCTGATACTCAGCACAGGCTGTCTGTGAAGATGAATGAGCTGCATGCCGCCCATGTGCAGATTGACAAACTTGAGGAGAAAATGGGTAAATATGTCGCAACGGTCACTGATGTGGTGTTCCGCCTTTTTCTGTATGGCTCCTTTCCTGTTTGCTTAATTATAGTTTGCCTTACAGGGGAGCTGAGTCAGCAGAGCTCCAAGCACAAGGAGGAAGTAGCCGTCCTTCAGAAGTCAATCTCTGCCCTGGATAAAGAAAAAGATGCTCTGCAGGATGAGGTGGACCAAAAGACTGAGAAACTGGTCGCTCTGCAGGAGGAACTAACCAACAAGGTAGCCCAAAAAGATAAAATAAATAAAAATGGTTCAAAATGACAAATGTTTATGAAAGGATCATTTTTTTATGTCTGCTTTGAAACAATACTCACATGCCCATGTATACAGAAAGTTAATGACCTCTTTCTTTCTTTCCATACTGGCCTTGAAATGTTTCCTTTTTAAAGGGTTTCCACCACTATAAAAATATCAAGTGGGAAGCTTTGAGTGCAGCTGGAAGCCTCAAAAATCCCAGAGTGTCATGACACACATGGGCAAATCTCACTTTTGACCCCTAACGTTGAGTTCACCATGACAGCTGTCTCCGTGAAAATTGCTGTCTAGTTAATTAACTCTGTGAAGCATGGGAGTGTATCACCACTTCCAAAAAATCATGAGCTTCATTGCGTTCTACAAGAGCACTTTTCAAAACCATGCGTGTCCAAGATCGAGCAAGTGTGAGAGGGGAGTCGAAATGCTGAGAGAAGCGGAAGCGTACTTGGACCTGGATTATTAAGCACAGTGTGAACAGAGGCTAGTGGGGGAATAAGGAGGAGGGACAGTTGTGCTTGGGCGCTGTATAAGTCTCATGAAAGCACACCCTTTCTGTGTTTTTAGTGCAGACTTCACCCCTTAAAAATGTTGGCTCCCTTGCATGTCAGCATGTAATCTTGGGAGATTGATGGGATACAGAGAAACGCGCTCAGCAGATTTAACTGACTGAGTCTTCATTTTCCCTTTGGGTAAACTTAAGGGATTTATTCCGGGTGCAGCATCTTAAACTGAGACTGAGTCCATGATATAAACATTGCCTGTCTTCCCCTTTATGAAAGCCTCTGCTTTCATAACTGTAAGCTTTTACCATGTAACTAATGGAGAGATGCGTCCACTTTACCTTTTTTTTTTTTTTTTTTTTTTTTTTTTTAAGAGCATATTTTGATCTTGAACTGAAACATGGCCCAAGGAACAAACCGTGGATTTGGAAAATTGTTACATTCCTAGCATTCATGTACACAAAGAGGGCTGTTGGTGGCGAGTTGTACTCCATGCCTTACACAGGAATGAGTTGGGGTTTTCTTCACGGCCACTGTGGAGAGGAGGAATAGAGACAATGACTAGTAACTATTTACATGCAGACATGAGTTTTGTATCAAAATAGACTTTACGTTTGCACCTATGTACAGGTTGTTCTTAAGCTGAACTTCTTGATATTTACACAGGAAAAGACCCTTGAAGATGTGAGACTCACAGTCACAAACATGGACAGCTCATTAGCGTGAGTACTGTTGGCTCTATTGCAAGTAGATGTTAGGATAAAAGCCCAATACAAGAAATCAAGTATTTATTCTAACAAACCAATATAACTGTCACATTTTATTTTATTTATTTTTTTATTCTTTCAGTCAGCTGAAAGGAGCGTTAAACAGTCGCGAGAGGGAGCTGAGCAGCCTCCGGAGACAGCTGGATGCGTCTCAGGAGGAGCTGGCTGCACTCAGGAGAGAGAGAGAAGTTACAATCCGAGAGAACAGGAGACTGCAAGATGACCTGGCCACAATGACCAGAGAGAACCAAGTAAAAACAACGTCTTACTGTAATCACTCAGCTGCCATGTCTTCTGTGTCATGTACAAAAAAAAGGAATTAACACCAACGGTTTATCTTTTTGTCCAGGCTGTACATGTGGAAATGGAAGAGGCTTTGCATGAGAAGGATGAGCTGAAGATGAGGGTCCATGCTTACATTTCTGAAGTGGCCAGAATAGAGAAACTTATTACCTCAAAGGCAAGAAAATAGTCCTGTGTTCCTATAGCTGTTTGAGACTCTGTGAACTAGATGTTCTGTTACTTCTGTGCAAATTTATACATATTATAATTACCTGGACATCTTTCTGTTGACACCTCTGTTGACCCACAGGAGCAGGACAACAGGGATTTGCTGGAGCGGTTCAGGTTGGCGCACATCGAGATGGAGGAGAGGCAGCAAAAGTTACTGCAGGCTGAAGGCCTGAGTAACTCCATCCGCCTGGAGCTGCTCTCTTCAGACACAGAACGCAGACGCCTCCGAGACGCTGTCGGACAACAGGAGAAAGAAATGCAGCAGGTGAGACGTGGCGTGAGGAAAAAGCAGCTTATTCACGTTGATGTTATGGAGACATTTCTAGCAGCTATCCCAGGTTAGCAAGTGAGATGAATCTTAATGTTAGTCTTTATATGAATGTGATTTTAAATGTACCTTTTCACTTTTCTGTTTCTCCCAAGCACACGCAGGCGCTCCAGGCTTATGAGGCCCAAGTTTCCTCACTGGTTCGTGGGATGTCCCGACTAGAGGAAGAGCTACAGAAAGCACAGGAAGAGAAGGCCGCTCTCCTCTCTGATCTGGCTTCTGTTAGGGAGCTCTGCGTTAAACTGGACTCCGGCAAGGAACTCATCGCACGTCAGCTCACCTCCAAAAGCATGGACCTCGAGCGGGTGAGGCATGCTGTGGTGCTGGCCTATTTATTAGCTTGTTTCTTCTGGTATTGGCAGTGAAGTGGTTGCATCTCACTCCACTTGCTCTCTTTTCCGTCAAACATAGTTATGATGTATGTGCCGTTTGATTTTAGGTCACGGGAGAACTGGAGGATGTCCAGTCGGAGGCGGAGCTTCTCAAGAAGCAGCTAGCCAGCGAGAGGCTGACTGTGCGCAACCTCGAGACGTTACTCTCCACAAATCGGCAAAAGGAGTTCCAAACGCATCTGACGGTCAGCGAACGAGAGTCGGAGCTGAAACTGCTGCGTGACCGGCTCACCCTGGCTGATAGCAAAACGTAAATAAGTCCGTCATTATACTCGATCAAATGGGATAAAATCTCATTCTTAAAGAAAAAGTTGGTGATTTGTGTGTCTGCTTAAAGTGCAGAGCATGCCAGGGAGGTGTCCCAGCTCCGTGGCAAGGCGTCTCAATTGCAGACAGAGATTGATGTTCTGAAACGGCAGCTGACCTCTGAGCGCTTTGAACGGTGAGCTCCAAGACCATTTATCTTTACACTGTTGTCATAGGGGCGTATTTGCTTTAGTTGCAATTCCCTTTGGGGGATTAATAATCTATCTGTGAGTGATACTGAGTAATCTGATGGCAATTGTTTCTAGATTAATCAAATAGAAATATATATTTTCATTTCCCAGCATTCAAGATGATCTCTCAAGTCCTCCAAAGCTTTTTTTTGCAGCTACAGCCATGTTATGAATCTACTTAGTGATGCAGAGCAGATGGAAAAATCGCATCCTTATCATATTATTTGGTATTGGCCTAATCTGAACTCTAAACCAGATGTCACATTGAGCGGAACCACTGCTGCAAGTGTTGATGCAAAAGTTAAAACTCCATCTTATCACTCAGCTAATATGATGCATCCCGCAGCCTCATAATTACATGAGTTGATGTAACAGCAGTTTTCAAACTAATTTATTTCCCCAGCTTAAAAAGTTTTTAAACTAAGATCCAGTTAAAAAAAAAAACAGTCAATGTGTGATCTTTTTGTAGCATCTTAAGACATTTAAGTTTAAGGTACAGCAGTAAAAGTTTTGTACTTGGAGCTGAAACCTCACCAGTGTTGATCCATGAGAAAGTTGTGAAAGTAGGCCTACAAATGCAGTATTTACTGCAGTTTAATGTAGCTACATGTACAAGGGCATAACCATGGATACAAATACTTTGACACAGTGTTTCATTGCCTCTCTCTGCTGCCTCAGTGAAAGGGCACTTCAGGAAATGCGCAGACAGGGTCTGTCATTCTCCACCCTGCAAACCTCATCCTCCATCAGTGCCTCCAGTAGCCCTCATCACATCTCCCCAGAACGCTCCATCCTCCGATCTCTTGATCGCTCCACTGACAAACTGGCAGACAAGTAAGCTCCAAACATGAAAATGATGAAACCTTTTTTTTTTTTAATTCAAGATTATTAAACTGTAGGTGAAAGAGACTTAAAACCAACATGGTCTTAAGTAGAGTTTCTCTAAAAACTGCCATTATTTCACACTTTTCAAACCTCTTTCCTTCCTTCTCTGTTCAGGAGCGTGAGCTTCAAAGACTGACTGCCACAAAAATAAAATGAAGGAACCGACGAGCGAGTCAGAAACTATTAGAAGCTTGTGAGTGACGTCTTGAGTCTGGACATAAAAAGTGAAGGCCTCTGCAGACCTCAGCACAGTTAAACGTGCAGAGTACCTCAGCGAAACTGTATTGCTCCGTTCAATAAAAGTGTACCCAGGACTGAAATAGGTGGTGGTGGTTGTGCACTAAAGGTAAAAACTGTTCTAACATTTTTAATTTCTGAATTCTTTACTTGAACTGCAGAGTATTTTGTACAGCCACTGATTTTTAAAACAAACAAACAAAAAAAAAAAGTCATGAATTAGTCCCTGAAGTAATTTTGTATTTTGTTTGATGTTCATGTTTTTAACAATGCTTAACTTATTCACAAAATAAAGTGATGCAAAAATAAGAAACTGCAGCAGTGTACGTCACAAAAAGTAAAATTTACTTTTATTAAATGGTAAATAATCTTAGCTGTAGGAAAAGAGGGGCAAGGGTGGGGGGGGGGGGGGGGGGGGGAGCTGGGAATGAGAGGCTGTGACTGAGCATTAAATAAGCTTGATTCGAAACCCTCAACCATCCCCGAACATGGTGTTTGTGTTTTAGCCTGCTAAACCACTGAATGCCCACTAAAACCATTGAACTACCTTTTTTTTTTCTTTCTAAAGTCTACAGTGCATAGAGAAACAAAACACAGAGTTTGGTCTTTCAACCATGTTAACATTTCCATGATTGTGTACTGAGCTGGTTTATTTACTGTAACAGTCGATATACTGTATGGTTTGGTGACCTTTTCCTTTGCATCTGATTTCAAGCTTTAGTGGTTTTGAAGTCGAGTGAAGTCTTCCAGTAATCATCATTTTAAAAAGATATGCAGGCATCAAGTAAACCTGTGTAACAGCTCTTAAAATACTATTTGCTCCCTAAAAATAGTACAAATGATTCTCTATAAAAAATAATCTTAAAACTATAAAGCATTGCACGTTTAATGCCGACAGTGTTCAGTGGTTGTGTTGGGGAGAGGGTATGTAAATAGAGAAAAGTCTAAAATATACTTGGGCAGAAGTTCTCTCAGTAGCTTCTGTGGTAAGCTGCACAAATAGTAGTGTAATGTTTCTGTGGTGACCGGCTTGTACCACGTTTGCCTCTCTGGGAAGTGAACATGAGGAGGCACTCCAACACGCTGGAGCACAAACTCGGCGTCGCTTTCCAGGCGCTCGTGGGAGCCAATGAAATCATAGGAAACGGCACAAGGTTGGCATAAGTTATACACGGGCATCCAGTGCTCGTTCATGTGCTCCACGTCCTCGTCTAGCAAGTAACGGACAAACTCTGCGAAAGTCACATCGTCTCCTGTCACAGCCGCATCCTTAGCGCGACCCTTTCTGTAGCGCTTAATGATCTCCACGCCGTACTTTTTCTGGTAGGACTGGATCTCTCCAAACTTGTTCCTGTATGCGGAAAGCAGGCGCTCCATGGGCTCCCTTACAAACATGAACTTGAAGTAGTGCTTGAGGCGGTAGCGGATCTCCTCGGGCTTCAGAGAGGACAGGAAGACCAGGCCACTGTGGTGGTCCATCTTGATGTTGACGTCCACGTTCTCCAGGGCTCCGCTCAGGACCTTCAAAACCTTCTTCCAGTTGGAGCAGGCCACTTTGGGGACGTAGCAGTAGAGGAAGCGATACTCGTCGTTCACGAGGATGTGCTGCAGCAGCGTCTTCCTCTGCGGGGGGCTCAGTGACCAGATGCTGTGAGGCATGTTTTTCTGACTGCACACGGTTCTGATGGTCCGGTTACGGATCTCTTGGAGGATCTAACGGTGAACAGAAACCAGTCACTTAGAGGTGCGTTCCATTAATTTTACACAAAAATATCACTTGGCAAGTTATGGTAAGGAAGGAAGAACAATACAAGCATCAAATTAAAAAATATTGAAACATTCTGGACACTAAAGTTCAGGATGTCTTGGCCCTCAAACACAAAGTTGAGGTTTCTGCCAGTTTATGTAAATTATGTAAATGTTTAGTTTCATTTGCGTGTTCAGTCGTTTCAGTGATAGTTTTAGTTTTCTTAATATGGAGGGTATTTATCAGAGGAAGATTTTTTTTTTTTTTCGTGAGGTCAGAATGCAAACAGCACTTTTTCAAAACGTTTGACTTCCTGAGTTTAAACATCTGCACTAGAATCTCATGATTTGGAAGATTGTGACAGAGGCATTTCCTGTGTTTCCATTTCATTTGAGTTTTTCGAGTGCCTAATGATTTGTTTTTTACTTTGAGATCAGTTTGGAGATGGAGTTGCAAATTACTCCGTTAAAGCACAAATATGACAATGAGCTTCAATCTAATATGAATGCAAGTACTGAGGTGGTAGAGACTTTCTGCATCTGCCTCTGTGAGAGGAGCTGAAACAGATGTTCAGTGTCCAGCTGCATGTCCAGTGACTGATACACGGGGGTGGTCAGGGCTCTTGTATTATCTACAGCCATTCACCAACAATTATTTCAGTTCATATCTAATTTTAGTTTAGTTTTAGTTCACTTTCCCCCCAACTTTTCTAGGAGTAGTGCCATAAAGATGTTTAAATATTATTTACTTGCACTTTTATTATAGGCTGCGGTGATCCACAGATGTTTAAATCCGTCTTAAAAGTCTTGCAAAAGCAGTTTCTGTTTTAATGAGAATTGAGCGTTTACATAAACCAACCTAAAACTGTTTTTTTTTTTTTTTTTCTTCACACGCACCACTGAAGAAACTGCTCTAAAGCCCTTAAGCTTCCCGTTTATGACCGATCAGCAACTATTATGAAACATACAGACGAACTAAATCTCTTCTGGTTGAGTCTGTTCACTTGGAGAAAAGCGCAGCTGCGTTCCCCTACCTGGGACTCCACGTCTGCGGCGTCTGCGCTGCGTTCCCCCGCCTGCCGGCTGAAGTCGAGCCGCCTGCCGTTACCGCGGGGTGAAGGCGTCTCCATGCCGTTGAGCATTCCTTTCTCTATCATGAGCAGCAGGCCTCCGGATGCTATGATCACCAAAAAGGTTAGCAGCGACGGCAGCACGGCGGAGCTGCGGCGGACGGAGCCCGAGTTCACCGCTGACATGAAGTTTATAATCGAGGCGCTCCGAGGTCCTCCGCTCCTCTTCATCCTGTAGTCCTGCCTGCGAGGGAACATGCTTTGTGTCCCGCTTGTCTGTTTGATGCCTGCCAGCTTTTGTAAGTTTCACGCTAACTACAAAGTCTGTAAACCCCCTCTTGTTACCTACCACGTACCCATACTTAAGTTCAAAAGTGCGTGAAGTGTGTTATTGTAGGTTAATATAGGCACTTCCTGTTTAGAGTGTCAAAATAAAAGCACCCTCGACGCTGCAAACTTCTTGTTTGCTGATTAATTTTTATCTAACTTTGATCTCAGGCGGGCTGGAAAAATGAAACCACTACATCTTAATCTGTATTTTCTTAAGTGTAAAGAAATAACACGGAGACGCTGGATGGATATTCTCAGGAGCTTGAAAAAAGCGACTGGACTTAAAGTTTCTTGAAGACGTTTCATCTCTCATTCAGCTCTAAAGCCAACTGGTGGAGACACCCTGGTATTTAAACCCCAGTTCATGTGTATAATCATATGCGCCAAGGTGTGAAAAAAAGGCCCGGTTCATTACAATGAGTGGTTTCAGGTGAAACTGTGAAAGAAGTCTTTAAAGACTATTGGACTATTATTGCACAATGTAAATATTATAATCTATAATTCCATGTAAAAGTGTGTATAGTATATAGAGTATAGTGTATAGTGTGAATTACTTATTTTTATTTTTATTCTTCTTATTTATATGTGTGTGTATATATGGTTACAGGTACAAAATACATTTCACTGTGCATTGTACTGTGTATAACTGTGCATGTGACAAATAAACACTATCTTATCTTATCTTAAAGAAGCCATCTATGTCCACTGTGAACGACCATCACTGAACAGAGGTGGTGGATTACGACAACAACCGTCTCCCATTTACAGTGCAGTCCTGAGCTCCCTTCCCAGGCGCCTCAGCCCCCACTCACACCTTTCTTCTGGTGACCTCAACAAGTCACTTAATTGAGTGGGGCGAAATCTCACAGCGGCTCTGGACCCCAGGGCGCATGTTTTAAACAGATGTTTGAAGCTGAAAAATAAATGTAATAATTTCTGTAGAGTACTCACATCCTTTTTCTCTCTAGGAGTTTTTCAACCGCGCAAACTCATATCAAGCTAACGAGAACATAGATTTTCAAAGTAAAATTCTTACTAATATGTTTAAGTACAACAAAAGCAAACCCATAAAAACTAAATGTAGAAACTTTTTAGAGAGCTTTTTAGGCTCAATTTATTTTTATATAGGTATGTTTTCATCTAATCGTGTGTTGTGTGTGTGTGTGTGTGTGTGTGTGTGTGTGTGTGTGTGTGTGTGTGTGTGTGTGTGTGTGTGTGTGTGTGTGGAGGGGAACCATTGTACTTACACCAGGACAGTGCAGAAAAAGGCGCAAACGCACTTATCCTTAGCACCTCCTCCTTGGAGGGGAAGGTATCCCCATGCATGCTGGTGGATGTAGTTCAGTTAGCATTGTGTGCTTTTACCTCATTCAGACATAGCTCGGCAGATCCTCAACTAATCCATGGTCCCTTGCCTCAGAACTTTTATTTAAACATGAATCAGATGTCAAAAGTATTTCGATTTTGAAAATATACAGTTTTGAAATATAAATCAGTACTCAATACAAAGCCTAAATATTTACAGCACCACAAAACTGCTTCGCCCAAAGCTGGAATCACTGATGCCACTGAGCCTAAGATGAACTAAGGCTAGAAATTCATCAGTGACTGGCGGGAGAAGCAGCTGTAGATTCAGCCCACCATTATTTTTGTTCCAACTTAATGACAACCAAGGCAAAATAATAAGATAAACAACCATACTTTAATCTTGTTTTTACTATATACGTGTACTTTTCTTGTATGAATAAACAATATTTTTTGACCACCAATAAACTGAGTAGAAGACTGTCGTGAGTATAGACAAAAAGTTCTAACTAGTAACGCTGCATAGTCTTTTCCTGATTTAGGGTTCTTCCTCCTCATCAGTCCTCTCCCACCACAGCCTGGGTCTCAGTATCAAAGTATCTGACCCTTGGTTCTTTTGTACAGCCCCTGAAAAATATACAGTATAATTATCAAGAAAAATGTGATCACGTAATAAGGTTGGTGTCAGGAGATGAGACATCATGATTTCATGGGCTGTAGAGAGAACTGCACAATGGCAAAAGCTCCAGCTATGATATATACTACAATTCTCTAAATTCTGACCATATAGTACTTAATAAATATCACGGCCACCAAGTGCTTGTGAGCGGATAATAATAAAAAAATTATCCGTGTTTAAGCTGGAAGGCGATAGAAACACTGGAGCTGAGCTGTGATGTCATCAAGCCCGCTGGTGTTCCAACTGAAAAATAATCCCTCGTACTTGGGAAGTTTGTACTTGTCAAGTACGCAAGTTCGAGCTTGCATACTTGAGTATTGAGAAACGGCCCGTGACTTGAAAGTGCAGACTTCAATCTACGTATCAGTTTTTAAATCGCGTCAATAGCTCAGGTAAAACCAGAGTTATGATCAATAATCTACGCCATGCCTTTTCCTGTATATTATCCTCACGTTTGCGTGCTGGAAAAAAAAAAAAAAAACCGGGAGATCCGTGATTTTCGCCAGCAGGAAGTTCTTGCGAGCAAAAACAAACACACAAAAAAATGACATCATGTTTCCTATTGGTGAAAAAACGCCCAGACAAAAACTAATTTCTCCAGTTATTCTGACATTGCATAATAAATGTGGAGGAACCTGAATATGGAGCAGCAAGTATGTTTGTGTGGGACACATTACTGAATCTTAGAGGTTGCCTGAAATGTTCACATTTCGCTTAAAAACTACTCACAGTCTATGTAGGCTACATGTTTGACATCAGTGGTGTGCAGCTCTGGCCCTTACAATGGAGGCTTTAAAGCACTTATTGAAAAAGTGTGTTTTAAAATTTGTTTAAAACCTCCCCAAAATTAGCTAAAGCTGTGACCAGGATGTTAAGAACTTGGTTTATTATTTCCTGTAGATGGTGCGAGCCTTATTAAAAACACATTCAAAGCCTTCTGATGGAATGAGTTTAAGGCAAGAAAAGAGAAAAAGGAAACGTCAAAGGAACAGCAGCACACCTCTGGAAACGATTCAATATACCAACTGGGAAAACGCTGCCCCCTGGTGGTGAATGTTTTAGTTAACCCTTTCATGCATGAATCATCAGAATCTCAGTCAAGATTTTTTTTTTGTTTTTTCCTGAGTGTTTTTATTCCTCTTTGGGCATGGGAAAACAAACAAACATGCGATTCAAATTTTGTTTATGAACCTATTGTTTGAAGCAGATAAATATGTATTTAATAAACCAATAACAGAAAAATTATATTGCATCCTCAGATCGGCTGTCACTACTGCTGGTATTGACTGACATTCAAATAACAAATAAAATAACACAAACAACCTCTCATGACTGGTTAATAGGTAGCAGTGTATGGGATGATGCACAAGCATCCATTGTGTTGGCTGATATGCAACTATAACAACAAAACACATGCACATACAAGAGAACAGCTTTTGAATAACTGTCCACTGTGGTGACCACTATGCATGAAAGGGTTCAAATTTGCGGAGGGTAATTACACAAAGCACTTTTAAATCTAAGTTTGTTCTTGTGATCTTTATGCACTTGTGTATTTTTGCTTTTTTATTATTATTTTTATATGGCAGTAACTTTAAACCTTCTGTCACTTTTGTTGCTTAATTGTCTTTGCAAATCACTTTTTTTTTTTTTTTTTGGGAGAGACTCGCATGTGTTGACGTTTGCAAATTGCAGACAAAATGTGGGGCATTTTTCAATGTGCTGGATGGGCCAACAGGGAACACGTGCAGTTCCCGGTCATCCTACCTGCGGACCGCAACCTATGATGGTTTAGGGTCTTATCATCAATGCTAACCTACAGACTCAAGACATCCCTGCAGGATTAACACCTTGAGGAAAACCATGTGGCCCCTCCCCTCCCTCCTCGGTGTTTTCGCAGCGCTTCCATTCAGCTCCTCGTTTCTTTAATTATCACTCATAAGCACGCGCTTACGTTACAGTAACGTGCTCGCATCGTGACCGGAGCTCATATGCTGGCGCTGCGCTGTTACTCCGCCGTCACTCCTTTCTCCGGCAGCCACACCCTCTCATCTTCATCTCCATTGGGCACGCGTGCAGCTGTGCGGGACCGTCGGGCGGTGCGTGCGTCTCCCTGTCGGGCACCCGCAGCATCAGCAACACAAAAGGGTCGGAGCTGCCGGAGCTGGGTTTACCTCTGCGCGGATCGGTAGGAGCAGATCGCGTTTTGAAGCAAAGGTGGTGCGATTATTTTTTTTTTCTTCTTTTCTTCCATATCGTTTGTGTTTATGATGATTGACTTCCATTTTCACGACGCTCTTGACCTTGTCACTGTAGACCATCCCGCATTTTCCCCATTGACCTGCTCAGATCTTCCGCTCCATCCATCGCAGATGTGTGTGTGTGCGCGCCTGTGTGTTTGTGCTGTAAATGGGCAGGTACTTGCAATTTGATCCGGCTTGAAATGCACAAACGCCGATGTCAACAGGCCAGATTGTTTTCCCCAAAACAGTGCTCCTCAATTAAACGCCGTTTGGATGCCATCTGTGAGAAAATGTGTGGAAAGCAGAGGCCAAATTCTTTGTTCTCCAAGCGCTTTTTAGTCTGCAATTAATAGACTGTAATCCCTGTGCGACAGCATCCGCTAATCTGCCATTAACGGTCAGGCATCGATCGGTGCCTTTAGGGTGTATGTTGATGTACTCCTTTACTTTGTCTTCTCCAAATGGGCAGTCAGTATGAAATGTCAGGATGTTTGTGTCAGCTCGAAAACCATGCGCAGGCCATATGGTGCGGGCCTACATGTGCGAAAAAAAATGAAATTATGGATTTATTTTTCCACGCGTCATTTAAAGGCTTTAAATCCATGCTGCATCACCGTCATCCTCTATGGACTTTGATGCTGAGACACACAGGCAACGAAAATAGATGGCAGCTCGCCAGGGATTAATTTACACGCTGCTGGTGTTGGGTTTATGGTGCTGGTGCGGAGTAAACTGGTCTGTTTTCTGGTAGGCTGATTCTGCGCCTGACAGGCAGGAAGATATAGACTGTTGTAGTATTCATCTTTTAGATCATCGATACAAAGACAGCAGCCACAGAGGGGCTTGTGTGTCAGTCGGGTCTGCGCTTTGCAGACGGAATGTGGGGAAAGCCATCACGGTAAAGATGTCACTGTGTGATTGAAGATAGCAGATAAGTGGTGTTACTTAGCAGGTACAACAATCAGCTTCACATCCAGCCTCTGTTGTATCTACTGATGTGCACAGTCATCACCACCGAATGGTGACTAACTAACTAACATCTGCTGAGTGTCTTTTTAGTGCCAGACATGAATTTATTTTATTTGAGTCATGTATGGCCCTGTGACCTCAGATAAAAATGATTCAATTTCAAATTCTGTAAGATGGAAAATGCCTGTCTGACACACTGGTCTCCGTTTGTGTTTAAATATCAGAAAAACGATGCTGAAAACATCCCCTGTTAACTTAAAAAGGTTGGTTCGTCATTAGATGAACATGTGTCCAAAGAGTATGTGCAGATCACGTGGTGCACTGACCTGACTGAGCATTTGTTAGTAGTTTGCATCACTTTACATGACCCACCTGCACGTTTCAGATCGTGACTTTGTATTCTGAAATGAAACTAGAACTATAGTTTGTTTTCTTTTAGTTCAAAATAGCAGCTACAGGAATCACAGAGTAACTCAGTATGTTACTATCAAAGTGCATTTCCCAATTATATTCAATATTATTCATTTTTAATTTATTCATATAGCACTAGTTGTCTCAAGGTGCTATATGTAGTAAGGTAAAAACCCTTCAATATTAGATAGAGAACCCCAACGATCAGCCCATGAGCAGCCCTTGTTGACGGTGGGGCAGAAGAACTCCATTTAACAAGAGACTTCCAAAAGAACCAGACTCATGGAGGGGCAGAGCAAAACACAAACACACAAACTACTGGAGAGAATACAAAATTAATGACACGCTATAGTGGCATTCAACAATCACACATTGCATAATTACCTAAGATACATAATATATGTAGAACTGAAGAAGGAAAAATACCCCTAAAGAGGTAAAGAAACAGGGATTACATTAAATTTATAAATTAGCTCTTGGGTTTCCTCTCCCTCATCTCTTTCCACCATGTTGGTGAACTTTCTTTTTCTTCACCCACGCCGGCACGAGAAGTCATGAAGTAGTGCCGCTGGTGGGTCTAAATGCAGCAGGATCCATTTAGAGTGCCAACATGGTTCGGTAAAAATAACAGTATTTGACACAGTGTATTGATGACTGTACGACAAGGGTAACTGATACATTATGATCACTGGTCCCGGCCCAAATAAATAGTGCAATAATAATCATATAAAAGCACTCAAACCGTAAATATTTTAAATCATTTTCTAGGTACCACACCTGGCTATACAGATCTTTGCATTAATATCATTGCTGTCCTTCTCCAAAGCTAAAAAAATGTAATTACAGTCTGGCAGTCAGTTTCTGAGGAGGCCTGTCCTAATTATTCAGTCCTGTGTGATGCAAGTTTATATCAACTCTTTAGAAATTTTCTCCCTGGATGATCTTACAAATGTTTATGTAACACATCTCTGACCTGAATAATATGAACACACAGTGTGTATTGTGTTTATGTTGTTAGTCATGTTTTCCTGATATGTGTGGTGCATTTAGGTCACCCCGGAAATTTTAGTATATATCAAAATAACAAGGGAACGCAGCAGGCTGTAGATCACATACATATGTAGGTGCGTATAGTTAATGAAATCAGTTTTTTTTTCCTTTCTGTGTGCATATGTGGTCCTTATAAATCATAAGGTTACATTATCTTACATCCACACATGTGATTTAGGTTTTTGTTTTTTTTGCTATGAACAATCTCCACATAATCAGGCATGTCTTCCAATTTCCATAAAATTTTTGAATGACTGCTTTACCGCATGTCAAGTGTGGTGGCTGCTACAGTATCACTCAGCATAGAGAGGGGTGTTCGATCTCAGGCTCTTCTCAGACAAAGTGGAGTCATTAAGACTCTCTGCTCACCCTGTCTGTATGAATACATATGGATGTGAATATCTGTATGAGAGCATGTTTGTGCTGCTTTACTGGGGGGTCTATTTCTACACATAGGCAGTGGGAGAACAGTCTGTCTTTGAAGTGCTGTGCTGCTGTAACATAGGCGGCATCCAGGTTGGTAAAGCCCCATCATTACCATATCCCTGTGAGTCTGCAGTGTGATCCTGCCAAAACTGGAAAGGGGGGGGTTGCCATTATTACACAGTAACAGTGCTGATTCTCACAGCCATTATGATACTATGTCAGATTAATATAACCATAAAATGTACACAGAGCCCACTAGAGTCCAGGAAATTAGCTGCTGTTTTTCCCCTCTTAAAATTGATGTTTGCTTTAAAAAACATAACCATGAAATAGTTTCACAAGTCGATTTGTGTGTCTTGAATGCAGCTGGGCAGCTCTAAAAGCTGTGAGCGTCACACAATAGACTACAACAGACATTTGTGACCATAATACTACTAACTAACGGTGATGGGCCGCATTATAAACCATCATAATCACACATGTGCATACATGATTGCAGTTAACCCACAATGAAAGCCTTTGTGAGCATCGGCCAGTTGAAATGCTGAATGCCACTCTGTTCTCCTGCACTGGCTATCTGGCGGGGAAACAAAGTGTCACTTTGTGCCTCCTCAGCACAGCAGCACTAACAGACACAGGAGAACGCCCATCTCTCTTCGCTCAGCACTCACTGCCCCTGTGCCCACCGACACACACCTCCTCCCTTCAGATTGTACGTGTGCTTCACTCTCCAGCACACACATGAGCTGAAACTGACATGAGTTTTCGTCCCGCAACACGTCACGGCACCTTACTGGGCCAATAAAATTCTCATAAGCATGAAAATATCAAGGGATGCTTACTGAGTCATTCTCCTGTGCGCCCACATACACATACACGCATGCACACACAACCAACTGCTTGCTGCATCTGACACCTGACTCCAGGTAATGCCCTAGATCCACAGTGACAGCAGGCAGGTGGAACAGCAACACATTCGCAGATCCCCTCGCACACAAAGCTACTTCAGGACGGTAAGAAAGCATTCTTAAACACAAAGTCAGGCTGACTTAAACCGTACATTGATATAGTCTCTCTGTTTGCAGAACATCTGTTATTCTGCTCATGCTCTACGAGGTTATGTTACTGTATTTGTATTTGTTAAGCTTAGTCACTTAACATTTGCCTAATGTGGAAAATATAACCATGGTCATGTGATACATGTTGCACGTGACTCTTAAATCCATTGTTACTCCACATGCACCCTTTGGCTTTCAAAAAAACGGGACAAATACAAAGAACACCTCACCTGGTGTTTACTAAAGGCCTGTCCGATCAAACTGTACATGCTAAAGCGTCCTTAGTGCCTCTGTTAAGCTTTTCCCACACGAGTGGAGGTTGGTGATTTTCAAGCAGTTAGATTACTAATGGGATCCATCTAAAGACTGATATTGACTTAAATGGTAAATGTCTACCTGCTTAGTATTAGTATGTTGTCACTGGCATTATGAGAATTTTAGCACAATAATGTTGGCTCCAAGCACTACTGTGCACAGGTGCACTCTCGTGAAACTGCTTCTATAGCCGTAGTCTCTTAAAGTCACTCATCAAGCAGGGATGTAATCCCATGTGCAACCACAATTCCATAAAAGTTAGGATGCTATGTAAAATGTAAATAAAAACAGAATGCAATGATTTGCAAATCTCATAATCCCACTTAAAAATAAGGTCATTTTGAATTTAATGGGAGCAACATGTCTCAGGAAGTTGGGACACGATCATGTTTGCCTACATCATCTTTTCACAACAGTCCAAAAACATCTGGGAACTGAGGAGACCAGTTGCTGACTACTCCTGGGTCGTCGTTGTCATAAATCAATTTCATGATGCACCAAATGTTTTCCACTGGTGAAAAGTCTGGACTGCAGGCAGGCCAGTTCAGCACCCACGCTCTTCCACTGTGAAGCCACGCTGTTGTAATAGATGCAGTGTGTGTTTTAGCATTGTGTTACTACAATTTGCCTTCCCTGAAAAAGATGTTCTCTGGATGGGTTGCATATATTGCTCTAAAACCTATATATATCTTTCAGCATTGGTGGTGCTTTTCCAGATGTGCAAGCTGCCGATTCCATAGACACGAATGCACACCAATATAATCAGAGATGCAGGCAAGTGCCTGATTTCCTGCTTCTAAATTCAGATAAAACTGAGGTTATTGTACTCGACCCAGAAATCTTAGAAACATGGTGTTTAACCAGATACTTACTCTGGATGGCATTGTCTAGCCCTCCAGTAATGCTGTTGGAGTCATTTTTGAGCAGGATATGTTCTTCAGCGCACATATTAAACAAATATGTAGGACTGCTTTTGAGCATTTGGTCAATATCTCTAAAATTAGAAACAGTCCTTCTCCTCACATACAAGGTCTTGAATAATCAAGCCTCATCTTATCTTACAGACCTCATAGTACCGTATAACCCCAATAGAACACTTTGCTCTCAGACTGCTGGCTTACTTGTGGTTCCTAAGGTATTTAAACGTAGAACGTGAGCCAGAGCCTTCAGCTTTCAGGCCCGTCTTCTGTGGAATCAGCTCCCAGTTTGGATTTGGGAGACAGACACCCTCTCTATTTTTAAGATTAGGCTTAAAACTTTCCTTTATGATAAAGCTTATAGTTAGGGCTGGATCAGGTGACAGTGAACCCTCCCTCAGTTATGCTGCAATAAACTTAAGCTGCTGAAGGCTTCCCATGATGCACTAAGTGTTCCTTCTTCACTCACCTCTTTTCACTCTCTGTGTGTTTATACACCACTCTGCATTTAATCATTAGTTATTATTAATCTCTAGCTCTCTTCCACAGCATGTCATTTGTCCTGTCTCCCTCCTTCCTGTTAAAAGTGAGTTTTTCCTTCCCACTGTCGCTGATAGGGAAGGAAAAGTTCTTGCTCATAGAGGCGTTTTCTGATCGTTAGGGTTTTCTCTGTATTATTTTAGGGTCTTCACCTTATAATATAAAATGCCTTGAGACAACTGTTGTTGTGATTTTGCACTTAATATAAATATAACTGAATTGAATTTTAGTTTGAAGTGAGCACTGATAACAAGCTGGATGATCTCTCTCCTCTTTAGGCTGGAGGACACGGCATCCACAATTGCCAAAAATAATTCAAATTTCAATTTGTCTGACCACAGAACAGTTTTGCACTTCCCCTCACCCCATCTTAAACGAACTTTGGACCAGAGAAGACAGCTGTGTTTCTGGATCATGTTCACATACACCTCCTTTGCATGATGGCGTTTTAACCTGCATTTGTGGATGGCATAGAAACTTTATTCACAAACAATGAGTTGTGGGAGTCTTCTTGAGTCCGTGCCTGTTTTTAATGCAGTGCGGCCTGACGGCACTGCCCCTTGTGCACAGAGATTTCTCCAAATTCTCAGACTCTTTTGACGATATTATGTACTGTAGGTGTTAAGATTGGTGAATCTCTGCCCATTTTTACTTCTGAGAACATCTGTCTCTTTAAGATGCTCTTTTTATGCCCAAATCCTGTTACTGACCTGTTGCCAATTAACCTAATTAGCTTCAAAATGTTCCTCCAGCTGTTTCTTTTTAGTGCCACTTACTTTTTCAGCCTTTTGTTGCCCTGTCCCAACTTTCTTTTGAGCTGTGTTGCTGCCATCAAATTCAAAATGAGCTAATACTTTTTCATGAAACAGTAAAATGTCTTAGTTTAAATATTTGGTATGTTTTTTTTTTTTGTTTTTTTTATAGTCAATTGAAAATAAAAATATGAGTTTACAAGGTTTGAAAATCATTGCATTCTGTTTCCATTTTACACAACGTGTCAAATTCTTTGGAATTAAAGCTGTGAATATGGGGATATTGGCGCTACTACATGATCTGGAAAACAGTTTCATAAGAATATTTTTTTATGGTAGCCTTTTCCTCTTGACAACAGATTATGGCTTAGTTCTAACTCAAGTGGAAGTAGGTCTGGGTCTGACTTGCTCAGCAGAATGTTCACAGGTCTCTTGAAATGCCAGTAGAAACAGCATCAGCATATGTTGGTGTTTTGCTTGTGTGTTTGTTCTCCTTTAGCCCTACAGTAAGTGTGGCACAAAGGTGGTAAGAGTTGAGATTTGCATTAGCTGCAAAAAAACTGGGTCTTTACTGAGCTTAAAAGTAGACATCTATGGACTGGGATAAGCTTAAAGCACTCTGCTAATGGTTAATCCACTTGTAAATGCAAGTGAAAATATGCAGCAATGACAATAATAAATACTCCAAATAAACACCTTGATCTGCTGCTTTGCATCAACTTTAGATATTTAGTTTAAAATCAAAGTTAACTATGACAAAAGAAACATGCCAGACAAACAATCTGTAATTAACTGTCAATCAATCAGTAAATGACTGGACTGTGAACCATGAAAACTGGGCTGCTGTAAAATTGCCACAGCAGATTACTGTATGAGCTTCTTTCCACACCAAACTTCTCAGCTTTAAGTTCTTTTTCACATGGTTGACAAACCATTAGAGATGAAAGAAACACAGATCGAGCATAACATTATGACCACTGACAGGTGAAGTGCATAACACTGATGATCTCTTCATCGTGGCACCTATTGATGGGTGGGATATATTAGGGAGCAAGTACACATTTTATCCTTAAAGTTGATTTGATAGAAGCAGGAAAAATGGGCAAGTGTAAGGATTTGAACGAGTTCGACAAGGGCCAAATTGGGATGGCTAGATAAGTGGTTCAGAGCATCTCCAAAACTGCAGCTCTTGTGGGGTCTTCCCAGTCTGCAGTGGTCAGTATGTATCAAAAGTGGTCCAAGGAAGGAACAGTGGTGAACCATGGGTAATAAGGTCATGGGTACCCAAGGCTTATTGATGCACATGGGGAGTGGCCCAGCTCAGCTCCTCTCTTCACCCGAGTGTCCAGAACATGCATACAGTCGGACTCGTTTCCTGTGGGTGTTGGACTCCGTCAGGGCTGCCCTTTGTCACCAATTCTGTTCATAATTTTTATGGACAGAATTTCTAGGGATAGCCAGGTGGTGGAAGGCTTCTTCCTTGGTGGCCTCAGAATCTCGTCTCTGCTCTTTGCGGACGATCCGGTCCTGTTCGGACCTTCATCAGGTGGTGGCCTCCAACCCGCAGTGGAACGGTTCGCAGCCGAGTGCGAAGCAGCTGGCATGAGAATCAACATCTCTAAGTCTGAGGCCATGGTCCTCAGCCAGAAAAGGGTGGAGTGCCCTCTCC
Organism: Archocentrus centrarchus; assembly: GCF_007364275.1. Lineage (NCBI taxonomy): Eukaryota > Metazoa > Chordata > Actinopteri > Cichliformes > Cichlidae > Archocentrus > Archocentrus centrarchus. Next base: position 28,551,901 of record NC_044349.1, on the reverse strand, counting down.
AGCTCAGGGACGAGTTCCTGCCCCAGTTGGAGGAGTTCAAGTATCTCGGGGTCTTGTTCACGTGACGAGAGAAGGAAGCGGGAGATCGACAGACGGATCTGGGCTGCGTCTGCAGTGATGCGGACACTGCACCAGTCTGTCGTGGTGAAGGCGGAGCTGAGTGTAAAAGTGAAGCTGTCGATTTACCGGTCGATCACGAGCTTTGGGTAGTGACCCCGGTTGAGCTGGTGGAGGTGGCTGGGGAGAAGGAAGCCTGGGCTTCTCTGCTTAGGCTGCTGCCCCCGCGACCTGGCCCCAGATAAGTGGAAGAGAATGGATGGATGGATGGATGGATGGATGGATGGATGGATGGATGGATGGATGGATGGATGGATGGGGAGTGGCCCATGTGGTCCGATCCACCAGACAAGCTACTGTAGTTGAAATTACTGAAAAAGTTCATTCTGGTTCTGATAGAAAGGTATCAGAATACACCTTGCATGACAGTTTGTTGTTTGTGGGGCTGCATAGCAGCAGACCAGTCAGGGTGCCCATGCTGACCCCTGTCCACCACCAAAAGTGCCAACAATGGACACATGAACATCAGAACTGGACTGCAGAGCAGTGGAAGAAGGTGGCCCAGTCTAATGAATCATGTTTTTTTACATCATGTGGATGGGCAGGTGTGTGTGCATCGCTTAGTCAGTACCAGGCTGCACTATGGGAGAAAGGCAAGCTAGTGGAGGCAGTGTGATGCTTTGGGCAATGTTCTGCTAGGAAACCTGCAGTTGTCTGGCAAATATCTTTGCACATATAACGCTTTGTGTTATGTACTGATACAGTCTGTGTATGACTGATAACCAATAACACAAACACAATCGAGAGGTTAAGTTCTAATCGCTCAGATTAGCAGAGGTGAGGCCTAGCAAGAAGCTGCTGGCTATAGCTCTGTTTTGGCACACCTGTCAATCAAAGCAACTACTTGCCTAACTTTAAGCCTAAACAGTATTCAAATGCACTTATAAAAAGTACCGTTGTTAAGAAGAGGGGAATCTACCCATAGAGACCAAAACAGTTTTTTGTAACAGGTTGCAAATATGTTAATTTTGCTAAACTGTCCTTTTTAACATGGCCTCAAATAGCCAGTCCACAAACTGCAGTTTGCACCCAGTTTGACACTGGATAGAAACGTCTACCATGAGGAACCGAGGCCACCATTTCTAGGCTTGCTTTATTCACTGGTTTTGCACCAGTGACCTTACAGACCGAGCAGGAAACCACTAATTTTTAATTTAGCCATTTTAAACATAGGGCGTACTTGATTACAAATGCACTTGGATGCTCCTTTCACTATCATTGTCTTTGTGCTGCTGTTCTTAAAACAAACAGATCAGGAGACCTAGGAGCCGTGCTTGCACATGTGCAGGTGTGCACCAAGTGAACTATTTTAGTGTGTCGTGATAAGCATTTGTTGTGTTTGCTCATGCAAATCTCTGTGTCCTGTGGCCCTGGCTGTTTCAGCAGTTAGTATAGATTGAGATATGATGCATGTCCAAACCCTAGAATCACCCTGATAGATCCTCTGATTAGAAGTTCTTCCTCATCCATCGCTTACCACGTCACCCTCCACACCATGCTCCCATTCTTCACTCTGCACCTGATGCTAACACATCTAACAAACCCAGACCTGTTGTTTTGTCACTGTACTGTATTTATTTCACCACTTTTCTCCCAAAGCCACGGCGGAGGCAGCACGAAAGTTCATCTGGGTAAAACGAGCTTTGTGCAAAAGGGCAGATCGATGTTCCCTAAGGTTTTACTGCAGTGGTGCGCAGCCATCTCAAGCTGCGCAGCTGAAATAGGTAAACTGTTAACACGGCTCCACCACGTCCGTCTGTCTGCTTTGTCAGCAAGCTGCTTGTGCTCTGAGATTATGGCACTTAGCTGCTACAACTCTAAGCTTTGCCATCAGGACTCTGGTAGTTGTCTGGCCCAAAGGATGTTGAGCTGCTGCGTCGTTCAAAAGTGCTGAGATGCAGCATTGTGTTATGCCACCGCCATACTATGATGCAGCTGTATCCTTGTCAAAGGCATTTCCCTGCTTCTGTAGAGCACATGGCTGCTCCTCGTGCTTCTCTCATCTCATCTCTGTCCTCTGCAGCAATTGGACTACACATAAACACAAAATAAAAGCTTTTCAGCACACAGACACTTTCTCAACATTGGCACAAGCAGCCAAACAGGCAAACAATAAAAAGCGATTCCACAATATCTCTGTTTATAGACACAATCACATACAGTCTCTTTCCTCAAAACACACACTCTCTGTCTGTGTTCACACTCCTACTTCCAAACATGCTTGTTTGCTCCTTGTCCTGTGCTGACTGGAGTCAGTACGGGACAAAGAGCCTTTTTCTGGGGCGAGACATTTCTGAGAGAGTCTGTCCGGCTCTGTCACCCTCAGGAAGGAAGCCCACGACATGCTGATCCCACTGGAGGCAGCGGGCTTCTCTCCAGCTCTCTCAGTACTGTCTCTCACATTCTCTGGTTTTATCCAGGGTGCTTGTGGTTTTATAATACAACACATTTCTGCAGTACATCAGAAAACCTCTGGCTCGGCCGGCGTGCTGCAGACAGGTGTTGACCAGGGGATGCGCGGGTTTTCAGGGTTCAGGAAGCCATCTGTGGTGTGTTTTTTCCTGTCAGTTTAGGAGACGCAAATACGAGGTGGTTCATGTGGATCTTTAAATATGAGACAGTGCAAAGGGTCATCCTGCTGAGCATATTTAACTCAGATGTTAAAATACCTGCATCTTAAATGGGAAATGTTGCTTTGGGTAAAGCTGGCTTTTTAAAAATCACTATTTTTGCCACAACAGAGAGGCCTCAGAGAGCTCATCTTGCTTTTAAAACAGCGGAGGCTTTATCATATCCTAGAAAAGCCAATCACCAAGAGACATTCTGCAAGCGCTAACAAAGCCGACCTTTTTGATGATCATGCTAGAGGCAGTGGAGAGTAAAATGGAAAGCACTGCTCAAGCCAGTACATGTTCAGAGGCCCTTTCTCTTTTCTCCTGTTCCCTGAATTAAGAGTTCAATAGCAGCATCCTCATGTTCATTTCCTTCTTCTCTCATCACAGCCAAGGTGGGCAGTGATCATAGCAACGGACGCCATGGATACTAAGCATGACATGGTCTTAGAGGTAACCGAATCCAAAGGCCCAGGTAAATGGGAATAAAATGAGTGTTCTTAAAGAGACAGTCTATTGAAAAACAAATTAAGTCCATCACATCATGTCGTGGTTTTTTTTTTTTTTTTTTTTTTTGTTTACTGTCTCTTTAAGAACTGCATGGTGTGGTGATGGGTTTGACTTGACAGAAGAGATTTACTTCTTTAGCAGTGTGCTGTGTCCACGTTCTGACTTATTTAATCGCTTTTTTCTTGCTTGTCTGTGATCCTTGAGAGCAGTTTCATAATCTTGTCAAGAGGCCATCATGGAGAGTTAAAACAGCAGAGTGTAAAGGAAACAAAGCAACACATCAATGTTAAAATATCAAGAAAATAGCTTCTGAGTGTGCGCTAAAGCCCCTCCACTTGCAGTCCAAACCTTTTGTTTGTGAGGGGTAGCCAGTCAGATGACAGGTAGCTTAAAGTGAATGGAGCTAAAATGTCTCATTTCAGAGGATGAACTGAGGAGCTGCACTAAGGCCCATTAGAAAATAATTAATGATTATTTTGAACTCTTAGTCATGTGAAGCTTTTCTTGTAGATTCCAAGAGTAAGAATATAGACTTTTCCAAGTCCACAATTCTGTATCCATTGTGGGTTTATCTGGAAAGAAAACATGCAGTTAGCATCAGTAAAGGTTGAATTTAAAGCATGCCAAATTTAATTACTGTATGATAAACTCCTTCTTAGTCAGCCTATAAAGTTTTCAGCCCACCCTCTTATAAGAGTTTCTCAGTACTTCTGTTTCCCAGCATTTAAACCTATAACAACACATAAAGCACATTCTATCAATGAATATTACACGGCTGCTGTGAATTTTTTTTTTTCTTACATTTGTAGATCACATGGACTGCAGAAATAGTTCTTTTTAGCCAGCCTCCTGCTGGCTTTGCTCTGCTTCCAGCTTGTTAATTTACCTTCACCAGATGTGAAACAGTCCCTGATCAGATGGCTAGAATGAAAAACCAGCAAGAGTAGCAGGGTCAAAGCACCCTGCATTGCAAGCACATGGGAAGCAAGAGGTAACCCTTATAAAAAGGTTGTGCTGCTGCCGAGTCGTCTTCTCTGCAGGAAAAATGTGTCCTTTCTTGTTTCATGCATGAGTGTGTGAGCATGCCCACGGCAGTGCATTATGGGCTTTGTACTGCTGGATTGGCCCTCATGCTGGAAGAGCGTGCTGTAGGGAAACAGAGCATCAGGGTCACACTGTAATATGGGTTGCTGCTCTTGCACTGAGCGTGAACAGGTCCTATTGAGCATGTCATCAGCTTTATTAAAAAGAAACACAGCAGGAAAAAAAAAAAACAAAGATTGAAAATATCAGTGACTTCCTCATAATCGCTCTGTAATATATCCCAAAAGTACTGCTCTGAGATAATCCACAGATTAGGCAGTCTACTATACTGTCGTTCGATGAGCCTGATTCCAGTCTAGGTTGTCACAATACTAGAATTTTAAACTCAGTACCATTTGCTGCAAAAATATTTGATACAATTTTCAATACCACAGGGGAAAAATGACCAAATAAATGAAGAGGCATTGCTTTAAAAAAACAAACACTATTTTAAAGTTCTCTGACGTGGTGCAAAAATACATTAATGTAACTGTAAAGTATCGCATTCTTCTTCTTTTGGCTGTTCCCTTTAGGCGTCCACAGCGGATCATCATTTCTCTGACGGGATCTTCCTAAAGGGATTAATAAAGTGTAATCTAATCTAATCTATCCCCAGCATCCTCCTCTATCACCCCAATCCTCTGCATGTCCTCCTTCACTTCCTCTGAGGGCTTCTTCTTTGCCTCCTGCCTGGCAGCTCCATAGTCAGCATACTTTGTCCAGTACATCCATTATCACTCCTCTGCACATATCCAAACCATCTCAGCCTTGCCTCTCTAACTTTGTCCTTAAACTGCTCAACCTGAGCCGTCCCTCTGATATACTCATTTATAATCTAGTCCCTCCTGGTCTAGTCCCCCAATGAAACTCTTAACATCTTCAATCCTGCCATCTGTCTTTTTGTCAGAGCCGCCATCTCCAAACCGTACGTCATAGCAGGTCTCACTGCCATCTTGTAAACCTTCCCTTTCACTCTTGTTGCTATCCTTCTGTCAACACCCACTCCACCCTGCCTGCACTCACTTGTTCACCTCTTTTGTGCACTATCCACTGCTTTGGATGGTTGACCCCAGGTATTTAAATTCATCCACTTTCACTTTCACTACCTCTACACCTTGCAACTTCACTGTTACTGTCTCCCTCTCATTCACACACACACATACATATGTGATGCCATATATATATATATATATATATATTTTTTTTTTTAATTAAAAAAAAAAAAAAAAAAAAATATATATATATATATATATATATATTTTTTTTTTTAATAAAAAATATAGTCCTGAGGCAGCACCGTACTTGTACATACTTGTAGTGGTTTCATTGCTAAGGTAGGCTGCCACCTCTTCTGTCTGGTTGCTGGTAGACCTTAATTAGCTTCTGTCTGGGACTTTAAGAGAAACATAACACTAGAGAAATAATTTTGTTATCTTGTTAAATTAACTCTGTTTATTAAGGTTACAGACGAGCAGGGCTGATAATTTTTGCTGCTTAGCTCCCACATTATCGTTTCGCTGTAGCCGCTAACCGCTACCTTAATGCTAACAGAGCTAGTGCGGCTATTGGGTAATTGCTAATAGTTACACGTGTGCGGCGGCCAGGTTAACGTTTATGGTTTATGAACTGTTTAATATTTAGACGTTGTTAAAACTGGAGCTTAAGTGATCTCTCGAAATTCCTCGTAAGGTTTGTTCAGTGCTGTGAATGTCAGCTGTTTCAGCTGCTGGCGGTGAAAGGAGGAGGCGAAGACGCCACTGTTAGTATGGATACCGCTGCGAATGAACATCCGGCCCCACCGTAAATTCTTTATTGACCAGCATCAATTGATTAGTATCGCTTTTAATTAATTTAATTTTTTTTTTTTGATAGCCCTATTTCAGACGCTCAAATATAAGGATATCCCGGTCCCATCTGATGATGAGCTGATTTGGGTGAACATGCAAAAATGCAAAAAATTTTAATGGCTCTACTTATTTGCCATCTTTCTCAGAGTTAGATCAGATACCACTCTCCTGTGTTTTTGGTAAACCTGAAGTCCATTCGCTGTGATTTTCTAGGTTTATGTGCTGGACTGTTTCTTCACCACTGATCAAAAGCAAAGACTGTTGGTAATTCACTGCTATACAACCAAATGCCAACCTGCTGTTTTTACACTTGCGTATTTGTATGGCTAAACTTAAAAAGATATACAGTGTTGATTTGTGTGCCTTAGATTTGCTAGTTATAATTTTTTTATAAAGTCCTTTGAGATCTAGGTCGTCATGATGAGAAGGGACCCTGCACTGCCCACGTTTCAGAGAAAAATAAAGGGACCTCTGTTTAATTTTTATTAAAAAAAAAATTGAATAGTTTTTATGCAGGTCAGTAATTATGTTTTTGTCCCTAATATTTCCAAGGTATTTCAGAACATTTTTCAAAAGTAAAACTGGGGTTATGTTTTTGAGGTAGGGTTACTGCTGGGAGATGGGATGTGCTGGGGTGGAGAAATAAAAATATCTTAATCCACTTAAATCCAGAGAAAGTGAAACGATTAGGGACTTAAAGTTGACTCGACCCCCAGTTTCTTAAATATTTTCTGTGTAAACATGTCCTCACTAATTCATATTAAAAAAAGATGCAAATACTTCAGGGTCAAGGAGTGGGGAAGTTAGTTTATAGTATCATTTCCCGTCATGCCTCTGGTTTAGTGAGCAGCATGGAAGGTGAAATCCCACACCAGGTTCTACTTATAGCACTGAAAGGGATACCCGCAGTGCCCAGTGAATGCCTGTCTGCGCAGTGGTGTAGAGTAGCTTTGTAGCTCTGTAACCTCAACCACTTAGTTCAGGCAGCAGACCTTCATGAGTACACAAACACACACATTACAAATACACAGGCAAAAGTAAAACACACAGCTGGGTAGCTGAAGCAGTGCTGAAGAGTCACTGAGAAATGTTCTGCAGTACTCAGTGAAACAGGTAACCTCTGCCGAGGCTGAAAATTGAGTCCCTGGATCCAGATTAGTTTGTGATATTAGTTTGAGAACATCAGGGGATGGCTCCCGTTTTCAGTTTGGTTTGCATTTGTGAAGATATCACATGGAATATCTAAGTTTGCCCTGTCTCACAAAGTTCCTGGATCCATATCCAAAACTGGATTGACTCCAAAAGTTGATTGTTTCCAAGTTGGGCCAACACACACACACCTCTGATAAAATTTGTTAATAACTATTTGATGTATCCTGCTAATTAAAAAAAAAACCCCAAAAAACAGAAGCAATCACATTACCTCCTTGGATGAGATCATTAAGATGTTTGCCTACAGTTTTAGCTCCAGCTGAAGAACCAATGAGCTGACGTCACATCCATGCAAATTCACAAGAATCAGTACTCCAACAACATTGGTCAAAATTTAGTCAAACTTACATACAATGATCACCTAATTCATCTTCACCCATGCTATGCTCAAGGCCATTTTTGTTTTTTTTTCTATGAGCAGTAACCTTTGAATTGTATTGGATCGTGAGCTGGATGAGCTACTGTTTCATTGAGGTTCTGTTAAATGTTGTCAAGCAAACAATTTAATTGTTGGGATCCCGTGGAAAGAACACACAGCAGTGTTTTTGTGTTTACACATGGGAACATTTAGCTTCAGTCTTTATAACTTACTGGCATAAGCAGTGATGAGGTGGTAAAGATATCTGCTGAAAGTCCAAAGTTAAATTCTTCATTTTGTTGAGCACTTCCTCATAAATCAGCACCGAGCTTGCCAGCACTAACAGGATTTATAACGACTGCTCTGTTTTATTATGTCTAATTCGGCATACTACAAGTAATTACCTCGCAGGCTGATAGATTAGCGAATCTACCAGCGTTATCTGTGATATGTGTGGCCTTGAGGGTTGATCTTTTCTGAAGTTCTGCTGCTTCTGTTCTGAGCTGTTAGGCTAACTGGAATTTATGAGCTTTCCCCGCTTTCAGTTGTAAATTTGCTTTCAGTCAGTAAAGAGGGGAGTTGGTCACCATCCTTTTTAAAGCAGCTTTGGCTGATGTTGCTCTCTTTTTTTATATGTGGTGTTTATCTTTCCCACTTCCTGTAAATACAAGTAAGTATGAACCAAAGAGCCAAGGTTTTCCTCCCATTCCAAGTCCGTCAACTGCATTTCATTAATCTACATACATATGTAAAAAAAAATTTTTTTAAATGCTTATAGGCAACATCCTGCTTGTTATCTCGCCCGAGGGTGAAATACAAAGATTAATGATCTGATTGCGTGTGCCTGCTGTTGTCATCTATTCTTCGTTTTCTGGCAGAGAGAAGGCGAGAGGGCAAATTCCAGCCTTTCAGACGATTGTTTGGGAAGAAGAAGAAAAGACAGGCGGAAGAGGGCTTTGATGGAGCACAGCTAAAAGCCAGTTTTTCTACAGGGGAAGTGTGCAATGGAGTTACATCTGACGACGATCAAAATCTGAGGTCTGTACATAGATTGCATTTATTTTAAAAAAAAAAATGTTTTAAACAAGGAAACTGAGTTTATCGTCCATTCACTTTACTACCAAAGATCTAAATTCCTGTGCCTATTTTATAGTAGCTCGTATTTTTCTCCTCTCTGCTAAAAACAACTCAGCTTCTTTTTTTCAGTTCTAGAAAAATGAAAGTGTTAAAACACTTGGTTATAAAATGCTGCAAGTTGAGGTCACATAATCATACATAAAAGGGTGAGGCTCTGCTTTGAATCAGCTTAAAGGCAAAAGGCTTCACACAATGTGAGCTTGTAATGACAACACTACAGGTGTGTAATGAGGTCAATCATTTCACTGTGCAAAGTGATTTGCTGCAGCATGCTTGTGATAAATGACTGACAGAGATGACAACGCTGCAGCACTGAAGACGCTCTCTTTCTCCTGCAGGGAGTTGAATCCCATCGGATCTCGAGCTCTCTCACACGACAGCATCTTCATTCCAGAGGAGCCGGTGAAGGAGGCCGGTCTAGATCACAGCATGTCCCAGGAAAACGTGTCGGATAAAGTTAGGAATTTACAGGTGGGCCTTACAGGACACTCACTAGCTCAACGCCTCTCTTTAATTCAAATAGCTACTGTTTGTTGTAATCTTTTTTTTTTTTTTTTTGGTCCTCACAGAGGCAGATAGCACAAGGTATAAAATTCGGCCAAAGGCCTCCTTCTCTGAGGAGGAGTGAGGGAGATGAGGGCAGCTCAGATGAGGAAGAGGTTCCCCGGAGCCCTTTGAAGGTTTTGGCCCAGGTAGAAGCAGAGCCACCAAGAACAGAGCCAAAGGTATTAACACAACATAATCTGTTCTGTTTGAGTCTCGGGCCGCACTAAACAAGAAGAACTTGATTAAGACCTTTACTAGTATGTCACTGCATACCGTTGTAGTAAAATTAAATAAATGCATAAATAAATAAATTTAAAAATAGGGGGATGGGGCGGAATGTTTCTGAGAAAAAACACAAGGAAAAAAACTTTTTTTGTTTGTGTGTGTGTTAATGAGGAAAAAATCTTAAATATAAAAATAAGAAAAAAAAATAATCCCTTATTCTGTAAAGGTACCACATTGCTTCAATTTTTGCAACCTCATCACACTACTGACACTGCCGCGTTCTGTGCGCGGTGTCTTCAGTGGTCTTTTTGAATTGTAGTTTGAAATACTCGCGATGTTGGCCCGACATCATCAAATTATCATAAGGATCTAGAAGGCGTTGCAGTTATTTGTGTGTATTTCAGAAGAAAACAATATTTTGAACAGTGAAAAGGTACAAGATTATCACTGGTTATCTCATCCAGCGTGAGTGTGTGTGTGTGTGTGTGTGTGTGTGTGTGTTGCCTTCTCCATTTATGGATCCAACCTTGCAAAGTGAAACACTTTTGTTCCATTTTTATGGGTTTTTGGCACAATTAGATGACTATCCTTTTTATTAAAGTTATTCTTTGCTTTTTTCTCAGAATAATAACTCCCTCTTATGGCTCCATAAATGTATTTATTTATTTTTTATCTATTAACCTAAAGTGGTCCAAATACAATGGATGGGATGTAGAGACAGAAGAGTTTTACAGACCTCTGTAATTCTGCTCCTCACCACTGTGAGGTGAGCAGTTCGTGGCTACTGGCTGTAATAGCTACTAGACACTACTGGCAGTGTGCCACACCTAAATGAACAACAAGGAGTTACAAGCTGTGTGCTTGTAACTGTCCAACTCCAAAAATGTTAAATGCTAAATTGTTGGATTACACTGAAGATGAGATGAATTTGTGATTAAATTTAAAGAAATTCTGTCTTATTGTGGCAAAAGCAGGTCCAGGGAGCTCAGCCATCTGGACCACACAGCCCCCCAGTGAAGTCTCCAAGGTCCAAACGAGTTCTTCCACCCACTGGTACGATTGAGTCCATCAACCTCGATGCCGTCCCTCAGTCTGTTCCTCGCTTAGACAACACTGCCGCCAAGCATAAACTCTCCATCAAGCCGAAAAACCAGCGGATTTCCCGCAAGCACAGGCGGTTTACACAGGTGAGCTTCCTCACATGGATTTGCATGTTGGTTTATTTTGTGACACCCTTTGTTATTGTTAAGAAAACTGACACTACTTGCACTTTTGCATTACAGGACCTCCAAGAGGTATCCATTCCTGGTGTGATGCAAGATGACCTAGAGGTGGCAGGTGTCTCCCCAGACGACCAACGCAGAGCATCTGTTGAGTCCCTTGAAAGCTTCAAGAAACAGAGACTCCATGAGGAGGAAATACAGGAAGTAAGGAGGATGAGGGAGCTGGAGGAGCTGAGGCTCAGACAGGAGGAAGAAGAGAGGAGGAAGAGAGCAGAGGAGCTGAGGCTGCATGAACTGGAGGAGGAGAAATGTCGTAAGCAACAGCAGGAAGAAGAAGCGAGAAGGCTGCGAGAGGAGGTAGAGAGAAAGAGAAGGGAGGAGGAGGAAAGCAGGGTCAGAGAGGAGGAGGAAAGGAAGATCAGAGAGGAGGAGGAAAGGAGGCAAAAGGAAGAGGAAGAGCGCGTGAGGAGGCTGGAAGAGGAAAGGAGGATGCGAGAAGAGGAGGAGCGTCGACAGCGGGAAGAAGAGGAAGAAAGGAGACAACTAGAAGAACTAAGGAGGAAAGAGGAAGAGGACAGGAAAAGGCAAGAGGAGGAAGAAATGAGGAAGCAAGAGGAAGAGGCAAGAAGGCAGCTGGCGCTTGAGGCTGAGAGGAAGAAGCTGATGGAAGAAGAAGAGGAAAGAAAGAAAAAGGAGGAAGCAGAAAAACTGAGGTGGGAAATGGAAGAAAAGGAAAAAAAGGCAGCAGAGGAGAAGCGGAGAAAAGAAGAAGAGGAGCAGAGGAGGATGTTGTTGGAAGAGGGCGATGGGAGTTTTGACCCACAAGAAAAGAAGAGGAGAGCTGAAGAGTTACGCTGGAGGGAGATGGAGGAGAGACAGAGGCCTTTTTCTTTTAAAGTGTCCTCTGGTGAGAAGCAGATTCTCTTCCAGAAGGTCAATCTGATGCCTGTTACCCCAACCTCCAGCCACCAGAGTGCTGCTGTCCCTTATCAAAGAGATGGAGTGAAGGCTTCCTCCTCTGAAGGACCAGACTCCCCCAACCTGCCAACATCTCCATATGTTCCCCATACGGCCATCCTAGTGACAGGCGCCCAGCTATGTGGGACAGCTGTCAATCTAGACCAGATCAAAGACACCGCCTGCAAGTCCCTGCTGGGTTTGGGAGAGGATAGAAAGGCCCAGGGAACGCCGCCAACAAAGAACAAGACGTCCCCGGAACGCAAGTCCGGAAAAACCAAATCACTAAATGAATCCACTCTCTGTACCGACCAATCCAGTGCAGCCGTCCTAGCAGAATGGGCAAGTATCAGATCAAAGATATTCAAGGGAGTAGAGGAGGGGAAGTATGATGAGTACCCAGAGCCAAGCAGAAGCCAGCCTCAGTCCAGCAATGAAGAACAGCCTCTGTTTGCTCACACAAACCTCAGGAAGACCATGTCTGCCAGCGCCAAGTTCTCCATCACCCCTGCAAGGAAGAAGTTTGGAGATTCAAATAGGAGCTCTGAGGTGTTTAGTGCAGAACGTAAAGAAGCAGGAGAGGAAGTAGCTCCACCTGGAAGCCCCACTGCAGCCTCTCCCTCTCCAACAAGTAAACCTCAGAACAGGACAAGTAAAAGTGTCCGCATCGTAGAAAGAGGGTCAGATGAGTGTATGTTTGCCAAAGACCTTCCTTCTTTCCTGGTTCCCAGTTCTGAAATTAAATCTGAGGGGCCAGAATTGAAGAGCAGAGTTCAGAGTGAGACAGGGGCATCTGAAAGCAGAGAGGAGGGAGAGGAGCAGGGCCAGGACAGTGAGGAGAAGCCTTCTCCTTTTGGCATAAAGCTGAGGAGGACCAACTACTCTCTGCGCTTTCACAGCGAGCAGTCCACGGAGAAAAAGAAGAAACGTTACAGTGCTGGGGACAGCTTTGATGGCATCCCTTCGCCTCTCACCCCCATTGAGCCAGACTCTGACACGTCCTCTGTCTTTTCGGACAAATCAAGCCCCACATCGCCTCAGAAAGAGGGCGCGGTCGGCAAGTATTTGCACGCGTCTGCCTCCCCTGCTTTCCCCCGGGCTAAACTGAGTAAGTCTCCCAGCCCGACTCCACACAGCGAGGGTGAGAAAGTGCTTTCCAAGCCACCGCTCTACCGCAGGCCAGCAACATCGCCTAAGCCAACAGGTACGGTCCCAACACCTCCTCCATCACCGCTACCTAAGGTAGCTCACGGGCCTCCCAGTGATGATACAGTGCAGAGTACAGGAGGCGCAGATTCATCCAGCCAGGAGCAAGCTGGCAGGAGTGAGGAACCTTCAGCAGTGGCCCTGTTGCACAAGAGCGGCCAATGTCATGTCCAAGGGGAAGAAGAGCCGAAGGAGAAGAGATCATTCTTCCCCTCCATTAACATACCCTGGAGGGAGAAGGCAGACAGAAAGACAGAACTCATCAGGAGAGGTCAGCATCACTTTGATCAGCATCGTTTGTTAGTTCGCTAAAATTACACCATTTATTTTGTTACCTTTTAAACCAAGGTGTGCAAGCTGTTTCACTCCACTGTCAGACTTCATGCTAAGCTAAGCATCTCCAGACTGTAGCTTCCTATTTAAGTAGAGAGACTTATGTAGCATTAATCTTCTCATCTAAATCTTGGCAGTAAATCAAATAAATGCATTTACAGTATCTTGACAACATTTACTGCCTAAACAGATGTTCTCCCCAAAATCAAATTGCTATTTATCCTATTTATTTTGACATTTCTTTCTACCAAACTACACCCCTTGTTGTTAAGTAAATATGCCCAGAGGAAAAACGTGAAAATTAGATTCTCAGGTGAACTGACCCTCTTTTTATTAAATTAAAAATAGTCTTTTGTAGGATCAAAGGTTTCCAACATTATCTATCCATATTAATGTATTATTGTGAATGTGTTCCCCTGCAGAAAAACCATCCCTGCAGAGCAGGCACTCACTGGATAGTGCGAGGGTCCAGGAGAAGGAGGCTGGACCCTTATGGATCACATTGGCTCTGCAGAAGCAGAAAGGCTTCAGGGAGCAGCAGCAGAACCGGGAGGAGCGCCGTAGCCAAAGAGAGGCCAAACTGGCAGAAAAACAAGCCAGAGAGAGAGACAGTGTATGTGCCCCAGATAACCCGTTTACCCGCTTTCTCAGGATCTCCGCAACACAGTTTCCATTGTCTGAAAGAATCCCAAATCTCTTTTGCAGGTTATGCTGGTGAGCCCCACAGAGAGCAAAGGAAGTGGGAGCACCAGTCCTTCATCTAAACCTCAGACACCAGAGGAGCTCAAGAGACCCGACAGCCTGCTGGGAAAATTCGAGCGCCGAGAACACCTGAAAAAGGCCAACACTTTACCGAGCTCTGTCACCGGTAAAATTGTCTTATATTATAGAAAAGTCAATATTTTTGCTGACATATAGTTTTTGGTTTATTATTAGTACAGTATTTCAAAAGTAATGTGAATATGCTGAGTGGTTTTAGCATCAATGTAAGAATGAGCTCTTTTTCTGTGTTTTTTTTTTTTTTTTTATTCCAATTACTTGTAATCCATTTATGTAAAAAGTGTTTTATTACTCTAATTTAATTATCCCCTGAAGCTCTCATTTAAATGTAATCTTTTATAAACTGAGCGTAGAAATTGGATACGGTGCAGCAAAAGAGTTTTGTAACCCATTTTTTCCCCCTGCACTTGTTGTTGCAGTTGAGATTGCAGACTCTACACCGTCACCACCTGCTGTCAAAGAGGTGTCAAAGCGCTTCCCCTCCAGTGACTCGCCACAGGTTTCCACAGAGCCGGCCTGGCTTGCGCTGGCCAAACGAAAGGCCAAAGCCTGGAGCGACTGTCCTCAGATCATCAAATAAAACCTCAAACCGCCTCACACGGGACTCCGGCCTGCACTGAGGGTGCACACTGCCCATAGACTCTGAAGCACTTGGAGAGTCACCATTACCCGTCCCTCCCCTCACAATGAGAACTCCTGACTGTGAAACCAGTAAAGCTCTCCATCACCTCCCTAACCCTCCACACTGGCTGGTACTATTATGATGTTAAAGTGCGCTTCACGTTCACTTAATCCAATACAGTCGCACAGATATAAACAACTGATGCGAGCATGCACATACTGTATAAAAACACAAAGTATATGTCCCTAAAAGTCCTCTGCAGCCAATCACAAACATGGTTGTCCTCTGCAATAGCCAACTGTCTTTTTTTTTTTTTTTTAATTGTGTAGCCAACGGTGTAACCATGGTTGTAAATAAATCATTTGCTCAACACAATATAACACTTATAAGCTCTGATCTATGACAGTGTTTAACAGAGGGTAACTGTCTGAATCACGCTTTAAGGGCTACCAGTAAAACTAAAACCTCAGCGTGACCCTGCTGAAACTGCTTCTGGAAGTGTTACAGGCATCTCTTCTCCCATCCCTGGCATTGTTTATGTAAAGCAGCAGATTTATCTCTTCTGTATCTTTTCTCTGAGCCTTGTTTGTCATGTACAAAAGATGCCTTTTTTAAAAAAAAAAAAAACAAAAAAAACTCATACTGGAAAAATCTTAGCTTAACAATTCTCACTGTGTCCGTGATGACTGTGATAGCTGTCCAAGGAGCTATTGTACAATTTTGCCATGATTAAAAAAAAAATAAAATAACAATCGGTCATAATCTCTCTCACACACACATGGTGGGTGCACCTAAACACAGCACTGAAGACCACAAGTGTTACTGGGCATTTATGGTGAACCTGCACCTCATCCTCACAGCTGTGAGACGATGTAATTTGGATTTATTTATTATAATTATTACTACTTTGCTTTGCTTATGGAGACAGACACAACATCTCCTAGCTGTAGACCTACAACTCTTGTAGTTGTCCTCCTGTAACACGCTCGTCTTAGTAGGCCTGCGCCATCACTTCCTCTTAAATGTGATATGATCCTACATAATGTAAACATTTCCTCTATGAAAAAAAACCCCTTGATTCTTATTTCCTGCCACTCACTCAATGATCTGTATCTATGTAAGTATGTACTGTAAGTCAAAGGCATTACCACAGGTCTGGTCAGAAAAGAGGCCCCTAAAAGAGGTAAATTCACTGTCATTTTGTTTCTAACTTTGGTCGTGCACAATAGTGTAGTGTACGCAGTGTTGTATGTAACAAAAAAATGTTTGGTATTATTTGCACTTTTTTGTCCCACTTACAGATATGAACAAAAAATTCTTAAGGAGATACAAAAATGTTATGAGTACTGTAAATTAAATACTGATGTCTGAACCACAGGACTGCAGCACATTCTGTTTGAAATCTTGACTCTGCTTATTTCCAGCTCCATACTTCTATTCTTAGACTCTGTTAGGGTAGCTTTGCATGATTCACTGTTCAAAATAATCCATGTGTATCCTATATTAGACTCCAAGGTTTGGATAACTTAACTGGCTCTTCAGCACTGCTGTTTCCATTTACAGCTTTTCCATGTTTTGGGAGGTCCTAATGCTACCCTGGTTTAAGTGGGTGGGGCAGAGTGCCTGAGATGACCATAATTAGGGATGTCTGCTCATTTGTAATTAAACAGATCCATGAGTTAAAAAAAACTGAACCAAGCTTTTAGAGAAGACTGACGCCTAAACTTAACCTCATTATTTTTTTTATATATTTTGTGGCATTTTTATATATTTAATAGGATCATCCACTATTGTAACTTGACATACAGAGCTCAAAAAATAAGGAAAATTTGAATAAAATTTAATTTTTTAAAATTACATACATTATAGGAAACTTCAAATCCTATTTCCCAAAGCACCCTCACTACTCTGACACATAAACCTTAAAAAAAAAAAAAGGTACAAAAATCCTCTATGTTTCCTCTTTTACAGTCAGCTTTATACAATACACGTAGTCATTACGACATCCGACTATGAGAGACCTTTCCCACACCACCGGGGATGAAAACAGCTCCCCAGGTAGAGTATGCGAGGCCAGCTTTTGTCCGTCTTTTCCATCCAGGATCCAGACTGTGCCATCAGTGGAGGCCAGGCCCACCAGAGTCCCCCTCCTGCCCACAGCGGAGCCGTCAAACACACATGGGGTGGAGTACACCTTGCCTGTGGTCTGAAAAGTCCAAACCAAAGAGCCGTCTGCGCAGTTCAAACAGTACAGGCGACCGTCATGTGATCCACACAGAAGCCTCTGCTGGTCTGGCGTGATGCACGGAGAGGAGAAAACTGGACCCTTTGTTAGAAACTGCCACAGCTGCAAAGACATACAAGGGTCATACAGTGATGAATTACAGAGAGGATTCAGAAAGCAGTCAGACCCCTCACAACTTTTAACAGTCTGCACTCAATGTTGTTGTAACAAATGTTTATAACTGTAATGTTTTTCTTTTAAAGAACCTGAAATCTCTTCTTTACAAAAAGTTTTCAGACCATTTGCTGTGTCTGTGTCAGAGAACATCAGACCTTTAGTAAATCAGGCTTTGTATATTTAAATTGGAAAATACTGCATCAAAGTCAGCTTCTCACCAGTTCCCCTGTGTTGCTGAAGCAGCAGATGTGTCCGTCAACTGAGCCGACCACAATGTGCTCAGAGAAGCAGTTTGGTGATGAGAAGAAAGGAACGTCTCTGCAGTAAGACCACAAGACGTCTCCACTGTCCTGGAAAAGAGAAACCCTTGTGAGACACAGAGTGCCAGTACTTATTTTTTTACATGGTTCTTTTTTATTAAATTAATAGCAAGTTTGTCTTTGGAGACAAAAGTAGAAAGGTAAGGTTGAGATGCTTTGGACATTTGCAGAGGAGGGATAGTGGATATGTTGGCCAAAGGATGTTGAAGAGTGAGTTGCCAGGCAGGAGGAAAAAGAGGAAGACCTCAGAGGAGGTTCGTGGATGTAGTGAAGGAGGACATGCAGAGGGTTGGCGTGGCAGTGGAGGATGCTACGTGAGATGGAGGCAGATGATCCATTTCTCATGTCAGTGATTGTGCTAACAAACTCAAAACCATCCTACAAAATATTTATGACAGAATTAGTGATTTAAATAGACTTTTGCTCCTCCCTCTCTCTTTCTTTCGATCCACTTGTGCACCAAATAGCAAAATGACCTTCACTCACAATCTTGAGACAGAGCAGGCGTCCTCCCAGCGATGCCACGTACAGCTGGCGGCGTGATGAGTGAAGATGTGGAGAAGAAAACACAGCTCCTCCACCACAGTGACGCTTCCAAACACACTGCTGAACCTGAAAGCACAGCACACACACCTTTATCAGTCCAGAGAGGAGAAGGTAAGCTTTATTCCAAATTTCTTTATTTAACATGTTCCAGCGTTACAAAATTACCGAAATGCGAGAAGGAAAGTAAGTAACTAAACAAAGTTTTATTCACTTACCTTATTTATTGACTGTAACAAAAAAACAAAAAAACACCAACTGGAAATGAATAAATTTTAACACAAGAACTATGTATACAAATCTGTAAAAGTAAATATTTTCTAATACTATTTTTTTGTATTGATTTCGATTCCAAATACCGTTTCTAATGAGTAATTTAGGGGTCTAAGACATTACAAATAAGTAGTTTGTTACACGCTGTTACTTCAAGCACAGACGGGTCTCCAGCGTAATCATCAACCTGTGACTTTTCTGAATCATTACAGCCTTTGTGTCTCTTTGCACCAAGCACTCACCTGTGAGTTCAGGGCATAAACATGCCCGTCATGTGAGCCCACTACCACCAGCCCAGTGAGAGGATCCACAGCTGGACAGCTCTTCACAGCATCTCCCGTCTCAAACACCCACTGCGTCTTTCCCGATTCAGTGCACAGAAAATACACACGGCCGTCGTAACAACCTGAGAAAGAACCCCCCACCCATAAAGATAAATCTAAAATGATAAAATATTTGAGTGAGATATTCATAGAGCTGACACGAACCTATTACAACCAGGGTGCCACAGTGAGACACGGCAGCAGACGCCTCGATTCTGTCCCCAAGAACTCGCTCCCACAGAAGGTTTCCAGTGGTAACGTCTAAAGCTTGGATCCTGTGGGAGTGTGAGCCGATAAACACTGTTTCGGACCAGTCTGACCTGTCATCAGTTCTGTTTTGTACTAGAAGTACCGGGGAGGCATCCACACATCTGCCTGTGTCCGAGAACCAGCTCAGACTGAGGCCCACATTAGCATCTCCGTGAGACTCCTTTTCTCCAACAATTTCATTCTGCAATATTTTGTCATCCTCTGTATATCTGATGTTCATTTCTGTCACTTCGCCCCCTCTTCTAATAACTTTCACAGCCTGTTTCTGCACCTGCGGCCTCTCAGCTGCTGTTGAGTCTTTGCGCGCTCTCCTCGCTGGAACCACAGAGGTGGCACTGGCATGTCGTCTCTTGGCCTGAGACAGCGTTGAAGGGCAGTTCTCACGCTCCAGCATCCCTCTTGCACTGGCAACATGATGCACAATATCAGAGAAGGTCCCATCAAGTATCACCTCCAGCAGCTCTGGTGAGGTCACTCCCACAGCAGTGAGGATGTCTTCACAGAGATGCAGAGCCTTAAGAGAATCTCCTCCACTCAGCAGGAAGTTGGACTTCTCATCAGTGGTCACATCTGCAGCGAGACCTAAAGTATCCTGTTGACAGATGGTTTAAAAGAGACTAAACATAAGGAGACAACAGTGTATTTAAATGTAGAAAGGGAATGGTGTCATCAAAAGTAGAAATACCCGCCACAAAGCCTGAAGAGTTTGCTTGAGTTCACTGCAGTCTCCCACTGAAGACTCTAAACACTGTCTCTGTTTTTCGTATACTCTCACTAATTCCTCCATGTCGACTTTTCCTGTCAAAAAGTGCACGTTAGAAAGGTGAACGGATAAAACGGTGAACGAATTGGCTGCTGTTTCTCCTCAGCAGTGACAGTGTGTCTAATGCTCACCATGAGCAGTCAGGCATAAAGCCGGGACGAGCACCAATGTGTCAGGAACGCTGTGAGCAGGCAGCAGCAGAGACAGCCGGCTCAGAACGAGCTTCTTCAGATCTCCGTCTGCGCCGGCTGACTCGTCCAAGGGGTGTTTGACAGAAGAGGGCAGGTTCTCTGCACGCTCGCCAAAAGCAAAAGAAGAGGGAATTTGTTCTGCACGTTGCCGCACAGATAAGGAGGTAGAAGCTGCCTTCTGGTGCCCAGATGTGGATGCCACAGCAAAGGCGAGAAGTCGAAATCCTTTGTGCAGACACACAGCACAGGCCTCCACCTGAGGCAGACTCAGCATGAGCTGGAAAGAAGGGAAGATGAAAATGTAAAGGAGGAAGACCAGAAAGGTAAGTTTAAAAAAAAAAGAAAGTTAAAAACGTAATTATTAAATCAGCTGAAATTGCTTTTCTCTTGTTTTCCTCGCTTTTTTCTTATTGCTGTGCATCTGTGATAATAAATCTCAAAAGAACTTTAAAATGTAGAATATTACAAAAGTTAAGGCAATGTTCACATTTTAAAGCGATAAAGATGGATGTTAAAAACACACGCGTGTTGTTTCATGTGTATTTTGCGGGGCAGTGTTATTGGTCTGACTCAGCATGAGTTATATTCACACATTTGAAAACATCTTACTTGCTGCAGGCTGTCTAAGTTCACCCGCTTTCCATTGCGTTTGATCATTCGGTCTCTCCGCCCAAGGTAGTATAGCTGTGCATCTTTAACATCCACCCAGTCTCCTGTAGCTCTCATCGTCCCAGGGACAAGAGTGTCCTCATTATCCAGGAGGCACACCCTGTCTTCTCCACCTGCAGAAAAGGATCATATAAATCTGGAAGGATTTTCTTCATCTCAATGTGATTTATTTGCAATTTTTTTTTTTCTACCTATGAAGACCTGTCCTTCACCCTCTGTAACAACGCAGCCACGTTCATCTCTGACTTCCACTACTGTGCCCATCAAAGGAGTCCCAAGAGGCACAGAAGACACCGTGCTGCAAGACATTTGTAATGTTAAATAACTGCAGTATATTTAAAACAAAGTCGTGAACATTTGAAAAAGGGGGTCCACTCACAGGCTGCTAGACTGCAGCAGAGACTCAGGTATTCTGTAACAGCAGGCCCAGCAGGAAACCTCAGTGATACCGTAGATGTTGTAGATTTTGGTTTTGTTGTCCTCATGTCTCCAGCTCCTCAGGAGAGCGGGCGATGGGCAGGCTTCTCCACCCAGAGCCAACACCCTCAGGGAAGAGCCACACGACAGCAGGTCCTGTTTTAGAATACGATGGCCAAAACGTAACAGCAGAGTGGGCGTGACCTGTGAAAACAATGAAAATAAAACACTGGACAAACAGCGGAGACTGTCTCAGTCAAAACACAGACTCAAATGGGTCGATGCTTGCCTGGAGGACAGTCGTCTTGTGATCGTTGAACAACAGTTGGGCCAGTCGATTGGGCATTTTCTTTATGACATTAGCGACAATGAGGAGCTGAGCCCCAGATGATAAGGCGAGAAAAATGTCCACCACGGAGGGATCAAAGGTTAAAGGTGAAGCGAGGAAAACCACATCATCTGCCCTCATCTGAAACAAAGATCTGAGCAGAACGACAACGGATCTCTCTTTAATTGATATATATATTTATTTCTTTTTTAAATGCCATGCTAGTGCAAACAACAAAGGCAAAAAGGAGTTCTTACTGACCTCAGATGCAATATGTTGGGGAGTATACACTTGTGCGGTACTTTCACAGTCTTAGGAAAGCCTGTTGTTCCAGATGTGTGCAACACATATGCCAAATCTCTGTGCCTAGCATCCTTTGTCTCCACAGCTGTATCGCTGAGATTATTTCCTGATAGAGCTTTGTTTTTTTCTACTCCCTGTTCATGCTCAGCAACTTGCAGCGGCTCGATGTGAATCAGGGTCAGTTTGAACTTGATCAACTCCACACAAACTTTCACAGCTACGTGTTTGATGAGAGCCGTCTGAAATTGCTTGAAGAGGAGGAGAAAAAAACAGCAATGTAAATATTCTCGAAGAAAAACAGAGCTCTTTAACAAATCACAAAGTTGGGATAATATTGCACTAAAAATGCCTTAATATACAAAATAGGTCAACAAAGGTCCTTCGAGCCAGATAATTGACTGCTGTAGAATATGTCATCAGAGGAACATTCAGCATCCCTCCCTCACACAGATGTGATGGAGCGACATGTGAGACAGCACCGCACGCCCAAGCACCTAGAAGAATACATCCTTGCCTACAATCCACATAAGCCTGCCTTTTCCTCCCACCCCAATGAAGGAGGGTACGAGGAGCAGAGAGGAGCAGCAGCCATTGTGAACAGCGGACAGGCAGATGCCGCGTTTCTTCTAGGCACCAAAGTAACCTCACGCAGGTCAAGTACAGGTGACCCACTGAGCACAGTGTCACTCAAACAACTCATTGACTCTATATCTAGGAGTGAGGAGGAAGAAAGAGCAGAAATAGCTCAAGTCACCAACAAACTGCGCCAATATGAATGCAGACAACGTCGTCGTCAAGAACTGTTAGAGCATATTACATCATTCCTGCAGGAAGAAGAGGAGAATGAAGAGTGTCACCGTGTGAAAGATACCACACCCACTCACACACAAACACAGGCACCACTTTGCCCCCCTACCTGTGTCGACTCTACAAACTGCTCCCCATCCACAGAGAAGCAGGTATGCGATAGAGAGCCTCGCACTGAAAGACATACACCAACGAGTGTGATTCCAACATTGGAAGGAGAGGTGGGGCCGAGAGACCACACCTTTGCAGCTGGTAGTGAAAGGGCTAACTCTGCATTCACACCGGTATGTCCGGAACCCATAAGACATTCCAACTCCCCCTATTCAGACATCTCATCCGGTATGGTGACACCAACTCCAACTCACCAGCATCCCATAACAACAGTTCCCTCACCGTCCCAAGTGACAGGCCCGTATTCCGGTGAAGAGGTGTTTATCTCCAGGCACCAGCCCCAGGTACAGCAGCTATTGACGACCACAGGTGTGCCCTATAAGCCCACAGCGGATTATCATGGATCACAAATGGGCCCAAACTACACCTTACCTCAGGATCTCTCAACCTACAGTTCGCACCACTACGCTCCTGTGCAACCACCAACAGTTCCACACCAGGCTCTGCCACCTTTCCCAGCAGTGAGTAACAGCTTCCCAGCTGCTCAGTCACAGATTCCTACAGGCCAAACTATGAATCCATACAACTTTGGTCCACAGCCTCGCTCTATATATGGTGTGCCTAAACCTAAAATCCCAGACTTCACGGCAGATAGTGAAAGGGAGTTTGCTAACCTAAAGTTAGCTTTAGACAACCTACTCGAACCCCATTCTGAACTGACTGAGAAATACAAATACCATGTGCTGCTCGAACACCTAAAACTTCCTGAAGCACAGATGATTGGCCAGGCATGTCGGCATGAGCCATTCCCATTCACAGCAACCATGCAAGCATTACAACTTCAGTACGGCCAGCCACACCAGCTAGCACAGAGCGAAATAGCAGCTATTCTGAAAATCCCTGATGTAAAGTCTGGAGATGAACACACCTTCCAGAACTTCGCTCTCAGAGTCCATCTCTTAGTGAGCATGCTGCTTTCCTTAGAGGGACCTCGGGGAATGGAACTCAACTGCTGCTCCCATGTTGACCGCCTACTCAGTAAGCTGCCCAAATATCACAGGGATGGGTTCATTGAATACCTCCAGCTACATGGGAAGCTTAACACCACAAGCCTCAACCCTTACAACCTGCAAGACCTGAATAGCTGGCTACAAAGTAAAGCTCAACAACAACGCATGTCAAACAGATTAGCACAACGCTATCAATCAGAGAAACCTGCTAGTAGTGGGAAGGAGCAAATCCCATTTAGGGGCAAAGGTCGGAGTGTAGCAGTCTACCATGGTGCAGAACCCAGTCAACTAAGCACCTTCATGCCACCTGGCAAAGGGAAGATGTTTAAAGTACATTGCATCTTCTGTGACAGTAAAGAGCATTACAACAGTCGCTGTCCCAGCATCAAAGAGCAATCAGCTGTAAAACTGGACAGATGGCTAACAGAGACCAAGCGCTGCTGGAAATGTGCGCGTAACCATACACCTGAGTGCTGCACCCTCAAGAAACCCTGCAGTGATTGCGGTGACATCCACCTCCAAGTGCTCCACAATGTTGCCCAGCGCCGTTCCAACAACCAAGAGTCAAGAGCCTTAGAGAGTCGCGTATACTTGACACCGAGTATAGCGTCCAGTAAAGTACTCCTGAAGGTGGTTCCGGTCTTGTTGCACAACAATTCCAATTCACTAGAGACCTTTGCTGTCTTAGATGATGGAGCCCAACGGACAATGATCTTGCCGCTAGCAGTTCAACAGCTCCAGCTGAACGGGGAGTCTGAGACTCTTGCCCTACGCACTGTACGGACGGACGTCACGCACCTGCAAGGGTCAAAGGTTAACTTCGAGATCTCCCCCAAAGAAAACCCACGGAAGCGGTACAAGATACAGGGAGCATTTACAGCAGCAGGTCTAGATCTGGTGGAGCAGACCTACCCCTTGCAGATGTTGCAAAGACGACACTCCCACTTGCGAGGAATACCGCTAACATCATTCGACAAAGCACGGCCACTGGTGTTGCTCGGCTCAGACCATGCGCATCTCATTACCGCCACTAAGCCAACTCGCAGAGGATTTAATGGCGGACCCATAGCCATCCACACAGCCCTCGGATGGGCCCTACAAGGTGCAGAAAGGTGTTTGCCAGAGCAGCCCTCGGCGCAGCAGTGCCTTTTCACCTCAGTTGCTAATCCAGACGAGCAACTGTTCTGGAATGTTGAAAGATTATGGCAACTCGACGTTTTGCCTTTCCGAAATGACAAACTGGTTGTGCGCTCTCGTGAGGACCAAGATGCTATCAACCTCCTAGAAACAAAAACAGTGCGCCTGGAAGTCGAAGGAGTCCACCGGTATGCAACCCCCCTCCTTAGAAAACCAGGAGCACCCAAGCTTAACAGCTCGATCCACTCGAATCCTCAACAATAGGCATCAGTAGAAAATACACTAATATGTAAGCAATAAAAATCTTTGTTTACCACTTTGCCCTTGGGTTAATCTTTATAAAAAGATATGAAAATAAAGATTCAAGGGACATGATTTTGGGCACAGAAAGCTTTCTCTTTTTTCGTTTTTTTGCAATTTATCTGTACTCATACACAATGACCGGCAGATAGAAATGAAAATCTTGGCTGGAAACCCCCCAAAACTGGCCAATGCCCCTGCAAACACCGCCGCTATCATATATTATGCGAACGTTTAAACCACAGCATATAACAAAAGCAATCTCCATCCAGAACAGCCTTTTAGCAAAGTCTTAGAAATAACCCTAACATACCCCCCCAAAAAAACATAAGCATAAATATATAACTGTGGACTTAGACTGAAAGTAGAAGTTGGTGGTGGATGCTGAGCATGTCACTGGTGCCCCAAAAGTACTTTTTTGCCCTGTATTCCCATTACAAGTAAGGCCATGATGACTTTTCTCTTGTTTATTTCTTGTCTGGATGGTTTAACATTTTAGCAGAGGCCTGAGCATTTGTTTAAAGATAATTAGCATGCACTACATTTGCAAAATTACTCACTACGATAGCTATTGTATTCATGCTGATAAAATATGGGAAATTCAACCTGCAGGAGTTTGGTTTGTACAGCACAGTACTTAAGGCCACACTGGTTCATGACTGTGGCAGACAGAAGTCCAGGAGCTTCTGTGTCCAGTGGGACATAAGCAGCAGCAGACTGCAAGATCCTGGCAAACAAAGCAGAGTTATTTATGAGTTATGGTTTTTTATAACAGTGATACGCATGCACACAAGAGCACATATTGACAAATATTAGAATAATGATAGAGCTTTTACTTCAGAATATGACAGCATGCACACATCAAGATAAGTGCAAGTCTTGTCATTTATATATATGTGTGTGTGTGTGTGTGTGTGTGTCTTTTGGATAGTTTTATGTGAACTGGATGCAAATTTGCAGTTTTGCTAAAATCTCATGTTTCTTCTTCTGTCGACTACTCCCTTCAGGAGTCACCACAGTGGATCATCTGCCTCCATCTCACCTTATCCCTAGCATCCTCCTCTATCACATCAAGTCCTCCTTCACTACATCCATGAGCCTCCTCTGCAGTCTCTCTCCTGCCTGACAGCTCCAGCATCCTTTGTCCAGTATATCCACTATTCCTCGTCTGCACATGTCCAAACCATCTCAGCCTCACTACATGTATTCTCTATGGCTGGGTTTCAATGCCCTTTTCTCCGGAGCATACTGCCACCTCTCCAGGCTCTCTTCCACCTGCTCCCTACTCTCAGTACAGATCACAAAGTCATCTGCAATCATCATAGTCCATGGACACGCCTGGCTGACCTCATCTGCCAACCTATCTATCACCATTGCAAACAAAAAGTTCCCTAATATAATCCCACCCCCACCCTGAACCCATCTGTCACTTGTATGGCACATCTCACCACTGTCTTGCTGTCTTCATAAATGTCCTGCACCACCCTCTCATACTTCTCTACCACTCCTGACTTCCTCATGCAGTACTGCAGTTCCACCCAAGACACAGTGAAGCTCCTTCTGACCTTCAATATACTTCTCTATCAACACTCTCAAAACAAAAATTGCATCTGTAGTGCTTTCAATGAAGCCATGCCTCACCCTTGTTTTTGAAAATCGGTACCAGTGCACTTCTCCCCGTTCCCCAGGCATCCTCTCACTCTCTAAGATTTTGTTAAAGTAGTCCACTCAGGTATGTCAACTGGACCAGCTACCTTTCCATCTTTTGTGTTTTTATATTTTCGATATACAGCAAATGTATATCATTTCCAAATATTGGTTATCCATCTCCTTGATTCTAAAAATCAGTACTGGGCTTAAATGAAACCCATATAGATCGATCCTAATGTTTACACTCACCCCAAAATCCAGACAGGAATAAACAAATCATCTACGCAATACAGTCCGATCACGCCGTTGCAAGAAAAACAGTTCGTCCGCAAAGCACGAGAGAGTTCATCGGCGAGTTCAACCAAATCTCTGTAGGTCAGGGACGCCGTTCTTCCAGACACCGAAACGCCATGGTGTGTCACAGCTACTCTGCCGGCGTACCGGGAGGCGGCGGCGGCCACCAGCTCTTGCAGCGTCCGAGCAGACATGCTGAAGAGCCCTTCATCGACGCTCATTTACCGATAGCATGCATTCTGGATTAAAAACACACACACACACAAAACTTGTATAATTCAGCTACTGCTCTGTTCAGAAGAGGATGTTTGTTTACAAGTAGGTTTGTCGAGGGAAGATGACGCGTTAGTTTAGGGTAACTGAAAATGACGCCAAACGAACAGTTATATCAAATGCTCCTCTTAAGCTTGGCCATGGCAGCTATTTGACCGCAAATATCATTTTAACTATTTGCTCACAAAATTATTATTACTCGCAGTCACTTTGACATGAACAGCAGCCGCGCTGCTTTATCGCTGCTAACATCTCTGAAGTTTTACACTTTAACTGTGTCTTTTAAATGAAACCTGTAAAGATGTTATTTACGCATTGTTTTTTCCCACTAGCAGTGAAGGCATCAAATGTCCACTGTCCAATCACATTCCGCTATTTTGTGACGGTAGAATATTTAAACTCGAAAGCGCATTTTTTTTCCTTTTCACTTCTTTTAACCGTCCAGCTGCTTTTTCTTCTCACAAAAATAATTTTAGATGCAAAATGGACGACATTATAAAGAAACAATTACACGAAAACAGTTTTAGGTTCAAACGCTCCCTGGATCGAATCATAGACAAGGTGTGTTGATAAGGCTGCGGGCAGTTAGCCAGAACCTTAGCATATAAGCAAAGTTTACAAAAGCGAGAAGCCGACTTAACTAACCTCTTCGTTTGCTTCTGACAGTATTCAAAAGTTCAATATCTGGACGCGGGGATTGAGGTGGCCCTCGACGAAATAAGCCCCACAAGTAAGTAAGCAAGCCGCAAAGCTTTTAATAATACTGTGTTTGTCAGGAACTGTAACCCGACGCTAACCTGACACATCGTGCCTTCATAATTGCGGCATTGTCTTTAACAGTGCGGAAAAGCGTTAGTTTAATGTTATTTGCTAAAAATGAGCTGCAAAGATCTGAGCAAAACTGGTGTGAAATATTTGGTGCCTGAATATTTGTATTTGTTAGTAGCTCGATCAAACGTCGAGCTTGTTTTCTTTCTGTAATAAAGGTCAGATTTTTTTGTGGTGCGATGCCATTGTGCTAATAATCCGAATGAAGCCTGGCCGCTGTATTTTGAACTAGTTGGAGGCGAGAGAGTGACTTTTTATTCATACCAGCATTAAAAGATTTGCAGCTTTCAACTCCAGAAAAAACAAACGCATGGATGACTTTTTCCATGATTTTGAGAGCGTTTTATTTTTGGGGCTCAGTTGGAAGAAGCATGACTGCACAACTCTGTTATTCAGAGATTAAGGCCATGTCATGTTTACTCTGAAGTTTCTGGTAGCTGGGTTCCAGTTAGAATATGAGTGGTTGGTTTAATTTGCATAAATGAACCTACAAACCTTGGAAACCCGGTATCTAACCAGATACTTACTCTGGATAGCATTACCTTCGTTTCCAGTAACACTGAGGAATCTGAGTCATTTTTGACCAAGATATGTCCTTAAACGCAACAAACAAATCTGTAGGACTTCCTTCTTGCATTCATGCGATATCTCTAAAATTGGAAACATCCTGTCTCAGAGATGCTGAAAAACTAGTTAATGCATTCATTACTTCTAGGCTGGACTATTGTAATTCATTACTTTTAGGCTGTCCTAAAAAAAAAAAAAAAAGCCTTCAGCTGATCCAAAATGCTGAAGGTACTGACGGACTAGAAAGAGAGCATATTTCTCCCATATTGGCTTCTCTTCATTGGCTTCCTGTTAAATCCAGAATAAAATTTAAAATTCTTCTTCTCACATACAAGGTCTTGAATAATCAGGCCCCATCTTATCTTATCTTATCCCATCTTGTCATAGAACTGTATCACACTCTCTCTATTTTTAAGGTTAGATTTAAAACTTTCCTTTTTGGTCAAGCTTATACTTACGCTGCAATAGGCCTAGGCAGCTGGGGGTTCCCATGATGCACTGAGTCTTTCTTCTTTAGTTACCTGTTTTCACTCTGTCTTTATACACAACTGTGTATTTAATCATGATTTATTATTACGGTACTGTCTGGCTCACTTCCACCCTATATAATTATATCGCAGGCTGGATCTGGCCCGTGGGCCTTGAGTTTGACACATGTTGTAGGGTCTTTAATTTACAATATAAAGCACCTTGAGGTGACTGTTGTCGTGATTTGGCACTATATAAATTAAATTAAAGTTAAATGGAATTTTTAAAACAGCAGCTAGGCAAGGTTCATCAGGTTTCAGTGTTAAGTATATTTGTGTTCTACAGAGATGGTCCTGGTACCTGAAGTCACTGCCTAAAATTTGACTTTCTGTAATAGTGTTTTTTTTTTTTTTTTTTTTTTTTTTTTTTTTTTTTTTTTGTCTGACCTCATTGTGTATCTTATCTGTCTCTGTCTTCTGATGAAGCGCTTGGAAGCTACATGAAGCTGTCCAAAAAGAAGCTGAACTCATTGGAAGCAAAGGTTTGTGTCACTCCTGCAGCTGTGCACAACACAAAATACCATAAGCTGTTTAGACCACCATAGCTATGTTTCTATAACATACATGCGTAGTACACACATACAACTATTTTAATCACACACTTTTCTCCTCAGAGCTTCACTGATTTGAGAGAGGAGTCATTAAAAAGTAATTTTTCTTATTATATAAAGCTAAAATAATATGCATCTATTTCTGTGCTTCACCATATGGATCATCTAATATTACTTGATCATTTCTTACACAGCACAGGACACCACAGGAGGCTCGCAGGTAAATATATCTGGAATTATGTCTGTAGGTTCTCAGTCATCCAGGTCGTAGTCGTCTCTGGAGTCGCCCTTTTTTGAGCGCCAGAGAATACCTGTAATTTTCTTGTGTATTAAATGTCTTGCATTACATAATGATGGTTTATTTTCAACAGCTGGTCTCATCATCTGATATCAGCATCCAACATTCTGTGGAGGATAATGGTAAGAAAAGCACTTCCAGTGTTTCTCACAGTCCTAGATTACACTTGAGATAGGAGAGGTGCACAGCAAAGATACATGCTTTCCTACGTTAATTATTAAATAATACAGTTAATAAGGTTTGTCACTACAAATATTTTAGTTGCCAAGTATATTGTGACAAATGACTAACTTAACTGAGCAGTGTAGTGAGTCTCCTGGAGATGGACTCCACCACCTTGGTCTGCAGCTGGCAAAAGTAGTCCTTAGTAGTGCTCTCAGTCTTGGTGAGCTCAGCATAGGAGCAAATGAAAGTTTTCCACATGCTGCAGATTTTCCTTTGAGTGGGCTTCTAGTGAACCCTCAGAGCAACAGATGGAGATGGAGAATTTGGAGTTCATCAAATTATAGACCTCTATGTAGTAGCAGCTGAATAATATTAAGAAGCTGCCACATTTAGCAACCTGTGTGGCAACTGGAAGGGAAAATTTATTGATGGGCCAGGGGTAGCTGGTTAGTGTCTGAACTTTTCAAATAAGACCGAGGGAGTTATCTACTAGTAAATTTAGGGATGGCACTGTTCTCTTGAATAACAAGTTTTTTTTTTTTTTTGTTGTTTTCTAATTCCCCATTTGCATCATACAGGGATGACTAGAAATGACATCACTCAGCTGAGTGTGAGTTCACTGGATGAGAGTCAGAGAAACTTGTCAAACATAGAGTTTCAACCCAAAGACCAAGACGAGGAGCTGGAAATGTCTCTTCGAAGTCATGGCAGTTCCTTGGCGGAGCTCTATCCAAACATGATTAGACGAATAGGGGAGGCCTGGCAACGGCAGCATGTCTCGACAGCAGCCGACTCTGTGCTGAGGCAGTACCGCAGGTGGCGTCATCAGTCAAATGGAAGCAATCTCAACAACACCTTTGTCACCCTGCGACACACCAACAGCAAACCAAAAAAGATGAGTTTCAAAGATGTTCCCAAGAAAAGCTCCAGCAGCCCCATGAAAGGCCATTTCATGAGGGCTGAAGCAGCACCTCTGCAGACTGTGACTGTTGAGCAAAACTCGCAGGAACCGCATCGATCTCCTGGTAAGGAGAAAAACTTCACGAGAAAACAGCAGCACAAGCCTGTCATTGTCATGGATTTCTCTGCTTCCTGTGAATCATTTAAACCAAGAGAGATATCACTAAACAAGACTTTCATGGTGTCTCAGCTGTCCCCTCCTAAACAAACCCAGCTGGAAGAACAGGCTTCTGTCTACATGGTCAGTCATTCACGGCCTTGTGCTAAATCCCCCAACAAAAGAGTGTCTCTTTCTGCATTAGACATGGCTGGGAGCTCCACTTTCACACCACAATTCACTGCTGCAATACAGAGACCTGATATCTACGGCTCCCCAGTCAGGCAGTCTCTCTTAAAAGCAAGGGCGGTGGCCAGCCTGGGAAGATCGCCTCACTCATTTTCCAGAAGCTCCAGTGAAGATTCTGTGAGCTCCAGAGAGCCTATGAGGCCGAGGTCACTCACCAACTCACTGTCCTCCCCGACAAAGAGGCCTGTTGTGCCACTTTACCCTCAAAATGCCCAGCAGATCCCACAGATGCGCTCACCTCACTCAGGTACAGCAGCAGGCGGTCATCGCAGGTTCGTACGACACCTGTCCTTTGATTCCGACCTGCCTTCGACCTCTGTCTCATACTCACCGAAACAAGTAGACGAGGAGTTCATGAAACTTTACCACAGGTTTGTGTGCCAAAACAAGTCGACTTCCTTTAATGGCCCTCCGTGTCGTCTCTGTGCCAGAAATTCTGAGGCCAGCAGAGGCCACTCTTCTTTATCTCTGGCTGCTCTTGCACTGTCACCTCACCGCTCAGTCCTGCGGAAACGCCACAGGCAGCTAGACGGGAACAGCCATCCCCAGTCCAAACGCACTAGGGAAGCGTACTGCACATACTCCCCAGGTTCCAAACGCCACAGAGAGATGCTGAGGCAGGGTATCTCTCCATCTGAACTGGAGATGCCTCATGGTGGTGGCCCTTCTTATAGCTCCATTAAGCACGGCAGGTTTCAAAAGTTCAGAAGCCAACAGCCTGCAGAACATGAGGAAGATGTGCTGGAGGATTTTTCTGACATGGGTAAGCCTCATTTAAATTTCACTTTATCATACAACATTTCTTCTTTCCTCATCCTTTTTAAGTTTTTTTTTTTTTTTGTAGCTACAAAAGTATAGTTACAGATGTCCCCTAAATGTATGCCATACAGGCAATTACGAGGAATTTAGAAAAGAGGACAGTTAAGAGGATACACCCGCTGAAGGTGAGTGGGGGTGTGTGCACATGCTTAACTGCACATCCTCATTGTAGGCTCACTCACCTAAGCAACACAAGCAAACTTAAGATAAAAATGTATAAATTGAAGGTCTTACTTTGTGAGAACTTAAAATTTTTGTAAGTTACTTTTGGCTGGCGTTTTTCTAACACTCCTTTTAAAGTTTGGGATTTGGGGGTTGACATTAGAATTACTTTAAAAAAAAAAAAAAAAAAAAAAAAAAACATCTGGTGTAACTTAACTTTTATTGGTCTTTTTTTTTTTTTTTGCCATAAAAAAACTGAAGTCACATCAAATGATACAGTTCAATGAATTAAAAGGCTTTTTGAAATGTGACAAAGGAAACATTTTTCTGTAGAGAACAGTGATTCTTTAATCTTTACTGGCACGCCTCTTCACAGAAACCAAAGACAAGTTCATGCCCCACACGCCCAAATTTTTATTAAGACAAAAGATTCGACTTGAATTTTACTGGAAGCTAAGCGCTATATCATCACCAAACCCCTGTTTATGTACTTTTTTTTTTTGGTAATAATTTTAAACTTTATATTTTTCACCTAGTTGTCCACACCTCACTCCCCAGTTTGAGAATCACTAGTTTCTGAAACTTACATGAATGGTATGCTTTGTGTCAAGTATGTGAGAGTCCACGACATGCATTTCATCAGTGAGTCTCCAAGTAGTTCAATTTTTTTTTTTTTTTTTTTTTTTTTTTTTCCTTTGACTGAATGGACTTATCAGATCAGATTCATGGTTGTCGAGATGGGGGAAGAACAGGGAAAAGCCATGGAGTGATTTCTTGACTTAGTATCCTGTTATTGATTACCTGAATCATTTATGCTTCATTTACAGGAGGTTCACTACAGAGCAAAATGACCTATGGCTACAGTCCTAGGTGACTATAATTCTATACAAAATGTTTGTCCTCCCAGGGTCAGTGTGTTCCTGCTAACCTGCTCTTCCCTTTCCAACATATACAGAAAATGGTGATGCGAGGGGGGGGATTATTGAGGAAAAGCCCCCAGAAGTTCAAGTATGACCAGCTATTTCAACGATGGAAACCTGCTCATAATTAATCAGTTCGTTTTTTAAGAAAACCCTGTGGTGAATTTTAACTAAAAACAGAAGTTATTTGACTATATTCTGTAGATAG
Organism: Archocentrus centrarchus; assembly: GCF_007364275.1. Classification (NCBI taxonomy): domain Eukaryota; kingdom Metazoa; phylum Chordata; class Actinopteri; order Cichliformes; family Cichlidae; genus Archocentrus; species Archocentrus centrarchus. Next base: position 28,518,399 of record NC_044349.1, on the reverse strand, counting down.
ATTTTAGACTTGGTTCTAAGTTGCATCAATTCTTGAATTAATGTTTTGTTTTCTCTATTTAAATAAAATGGTCAGTGATGTTCTAGTTTAAAAAAAAAAAAAAAAAATCTTTATGGTTGTTTATGATTCATACATCAATCATATTCAAAGTTCAGAAAACAGTCCAAACAAAATAAAGATTTCATATTTTGGTCATTAGTCTTGTGGGCTTTTCTGGCATGTAAATAAACACCTGGAATTATACACATCCAGTAATTTTGGGGGGGTCTCATAAAGCCACCAGCAGTGAGGAAAAGCCACATTTTCTGCATCTTTAAGGTTCTGAACACGACGACCCTCTGTAGTGTAGCATCTTAGTGTAAAGCTTGCAGCACATCCACAGTGCTGCTGTGGATGTGCTGGCACAGCAGTTACCACTCCAGTTCCACTGGATATTTCCCAGTCAGACAGGCAGTGCAGTGGCCCACTTTCCTGCTGGACTTGTTATTGGAATTCATTTTGTCCTTTTCATTATGGGAAGCAATACCCTCCTGGACAGCAGATACGAGGCCCTCCACAGTCAGATATTTCACACTGTCAGCACCTATAAAACAGGGTTAGAGTTAACACTGATGTACGTGACCTATCAAAGGAATTAATGGTAGAGGCAGTAAGTACACATCGTGCATTTGTAAATACCAATATAACCAGCAATGTCCTGAAACTCCGGCTTGTTGGCAATGAGCTCTTCCTTGGTTGGGATGTTGATGCCCATGTAGCAAGGGAACATGATTGGTGGAGAGGCAACTCTGATGTGGACCTGTCCAGGAGAATAATTAGGTTACTATAAACACCAAGTTAGTATCGTGTAAAGATTTGACAATCTCACTCCATGCTGGTGCCGTGTAGTTAAGTGCCCATTTCAGCACCAATGATGTTCTGGCCTTTTAAAGGGAAGAATCAGAAATTCCTCTCCAGCATTATGTTAAGATTTGCTCAATGAATGGATACTTGGAGCAAGTTTCAAAAGATTCACCCAGTAAATAAGGGAGAAATAGTGACTGAAGTTAAATATGAATGTACTGTTTAGCTTCAAAATTTCAAATATTTGTAAAAAATAAGCTAAGAAACAGTAAAAAATTGTCAAAAGCATTTTGTAGATCTCTGCACACTGAATATTCATACCAAGTTTCATAAGAGGGCCTGGGAATGAGGGAGGAGTAGGGATTAAAGGTAATCATCAATGTGCATGATTTCTGGAAAATTTTGAAAATTCATTTTAAAAATCCCAAAATTGAAAATCCTGCTTTGTAGAGTCTTAAAGAAGAAATTTTCAGCCATATTGGAAATCTGCTCTTATTACACTGTTGCTTCATTTAGCTGATGGTTAGTGAACCTAATAAACTCCTCATGCAAACACAGCATATTTCAGTCATTTCATACATGACTATAAAGCAAAACAATAATCCATATTTTTTTGTCTTGAAGACATCAGCTTAAAATTAAAAATTCAGAATAAAGTTAAAAAGAACAAAAAAAACCCACAAAAACCCCAGTTTGTGTTACCATCCTAATCAACCAGCCTGGAGTCACTGTACCAAAATGTTGTGTGTGTCATGCCAACAACTATGCCAAACTCTCTTCAACCAACCTCTTTGGCACCAGCTTCCTTCAGCAGTTTAATAATGGGCGAAATTGTGTTGCCCCTGACGATGGAGTCATCAATGAGCACCACTCGTTTCCCAGCAAAGTTGTCGGTCAGTGCTCCAAACTTCTTGGCCACTCCGAGCTGCCTCAAGCGGGTATTTGGCTGGATAAACGTTCTTCCAACGTAGCGGTTCTTACACAGAACCTCGATGTATGGAAGACCAGACTGAAAGCAAGACAGGAGAAAAGCTAGTGAGAATGCAGGTCTACTATGTTGCATTACAACATTACTGAGGTAAAGCAGACACTGTAGCCACACCTGCTGAGCGTAGCCCAGAGCAGCAGGGGTCGCAGACTCTGGCACAGTGCTGACTACGTCTGCATCAGTCGGAGACTCGATGGCCAACTGCCGACCACAGCGCTGCCTGACTGTATAGACCATCTGTCCTGCAGTCCATTGATATATTATGTAGTGTTACTACAGTTAAGAAATGAGCAATGGGTAAGCATGTTTCCTATAATAAAGATTCATACCTTCAAAAATAGAGTCTGGCCTGGCAAAATAAACATATTCAAAAATGCAGAAGGCTGGGAGGTCTCCCTCAGGGCGGGGCACAACACTCAGAGACTTGACTCCATGTCTGGATATCTGGACTATCTCTCCTGGCAAGACCTCTCTGTAATACCTGTTAATCAGAAAGGACATCACAATATAATGACCGAAACATTAAATACACAGAGGCTAAAGGAACGTTGTTTCATTGATCTCACAGTTTGTTAAAGCTAAAATATTTCTGGAAGCAGAAAAAACCCCAAAAAAAGAAGATTTAAAAAAATAAAATTGACTTACTTGGCACCAATAGACTGGAAGCTGCACGACTCTGATGACACAACCCAGCCCTCAGTGTCTTCCTCTTCAGCGCCTGCCCAGAAAAAACATGAATCAAGTTAATCATCCACCAGCTTACACATCTGACCTCTGGCAAAGGCTCAAAGCTCTGGCTCAAGCACCACTGACCTCTCATGAGGCCTCTTCTTTATCAGTAAACAAACATGTCTGTGTCCTGCATGCAGACTGTTTCTAATCAAACCGTCACACATGGCAAATGTGGAGAATACCTGGGCCGTGTAGTTTAGAGATGGGAACAAGCCGTCCAATGCACAGCGGCCTATTTCCATAAGGATCACGCACGGCATAAATCACATCTTTGAACATGACCAGCAGTGAGTATGATGTTGGTGTTTCAGTCATGAGGTTTTTAATTCTACAATAAAAAAAAAAAAAATAACAGTAAAACCAACATTAAAGTAGATCCAAAAATATTTGTGCTTATATTTATACAACATTAAATCATAACACTCACCTTGCAACCCAGTCAGGTGAGTCCAGCTCCTCCATAGGTGGAGTCAGTGCCAGCAGCTGGGTGATGAGCTCGCTGTCTGAGCTGGTGGAGAGGCCGACGCCATGGCGCATCACCTAAGAGGCATATTTACAATGACTGATTAAGGATCAATTAATGTTATTTCATGCAGAAAGAAATCTTTGGGAGAAACTCGTAATGGCAACGGCTGCCCCGCCCCTGGCTTCAAAGAGCCGCTCAACAGCCAAACTGGGAAACATACGTCAGCCAATCAAGTTGTTACATGGACGCAGTTTCAACTGTGTTTTGGGATATCTATGCATTGTTTTTTTCTTGGCTTACTGTATGCATAATGTGAATTAGCACCCTGGAGGGACGAGCCAGACATCAGTGTGAATATTCCAGAAGATGCCATAAATAAAGTCGTATCCTGGGCAACACGTTTAACAAAAGAATAATTTGCAGCAAAAAAAAGAGAATCTTAATTTGGAAAAGATTGGAGCAATCTTTTCAAGTTTTTTTTTTTTATTTTTAAATCACCTTTGATGGCTCTGTAAATCCCAGTTTTACATCCCAGTGACCATTAAAATTAAAGTTGTGTCTTTCTCTCCCCATTCATTCAGATAAAACTACAGCAGGTAGAAGCGCATGTTTGATTTGGCAGAGTTTTATTTATGTTGGATGCCCTTCTTGACACAAGCCCAAAAAGGACTTCCAAATGTATTCAATCATTAGAAAGATCAGTGTAATAATGGTTTGTTTTAATATTGGTATTTTTTTCTCTTTCTCAGGCTGCAATGTTTTGAAGTTACTTTTAGATTTAAAAAGAAATATTCTAATACTTATTTTGCATCTTGAAAATGCTAGTGTTGACTGCAGATACAAATGCCTTTGAAAGCGTGCAAGCCACTCAGTAGTCAAACTAATTAGCCTTTTGACTGGATGATAGATGCGGCTCCTAGTTGTGTATATATGGAAATGTTGGGATGCAGCCCATAACCTTAGTTAAGACTGGATCTAGCAAATAAATATTTCAGCAGTAAGTGAGACTGTGCAATGTTAATTGTCATTATGTCACATTGATATGCACAACATTCAGCTTGGACAAGCAGACAAGCCCTCCTCACCTTTTTCCGCAGGGCATGGGCATTAACCAGCTCTCCGTTGTGTGCTACAGCAATCTTGCCATGCAGTGTATCCACCACAAAGGGCTGGCAGTTCTGCAGCTCTGACATCCCAGTAGTTGAATAGCGTGTGTGACAAATGCCGAGGTTACCATGGCGCAGTTTAGTAAGAGCCTCGGGTGAGAAAGCGGTGCTCACTAATCCCATTCCCTAAGAAATGACAAGATTACTCTGTGAATGTTTTAACTTGCAAAAAGTATTACAAAGTAAACAGCAAGTGATATGTTTAAAAGCAGGAAATTAGCAATTGGTGTCTTAAAACAGGCCTGCAGAGGCTCAGACATTACAATACAGTGTGATCCTGTCCAGTTGTGTTATTTTTATGTGACTAACAATGAAAATGTATTCAAAAGGCAACCCAAATACCTGCCAGGGCTGTATTTGAGACTCTGGGTTAAACTGTGCTTCTGTTTTCTCATAGAAGAAGCTTCTGATCATGATTCAGTGTTACCTTGTGTGCTGCGTATGTGGGTGGACTGGCTCCATTACTTGTGACAATCCCAGCACTTTCCTGCCCCCTGGATAAACACACGCACACACAAAATGGCACATTGTAAATTGTCATATATGACTGGGAAGTGTGTTTTGTCAAGAATGATCTCTGCAAGTCTAAAACCAGAGTCGGGGTGTTAAATCTGCAACGGCTGCCTTGAGGCAAATCAAAACTGGTTTAACGAGGGCTTAACGAGGGCCCAAGGAAGCAGATACAAGACAAAAAAAAAAAAAAGAAAAGGCAGAGCTGCTTCCCTGCGGTGGGGCTGCCATATATGGAGAGTCGTCTTGCTGCAGTTTCAGTCCATTTACCAAGCTGCTTCTCAGATTACATTTGGTCCCGCCCCCTCAGCACACAGCTTAAGCCAGTGGTGAGGCTGCTTTTCAGCATGAAGGCGTTGCTTTCAGGCTTAACCGCCTGGTTGCCTAGGGAACCGGGCAGCAGGGACAGACAGGCTGGGGGAAAAGAAAGCGTTTCCAGGTCAGCTCAAACATGGAGAGAAGAGCAGAGAGACAAAGAGAAGGTGATACTGAGGTGGGGGAGGAAAAAGGCTCAGTTGAGAGGCAGTGGGGGGAGGCAGAAGTGCTGGCTCTACTCTCAGTGTGGGACGAGGTTGGAGCTCAGCATGTAGCAGAGAGCAGAACCACATTTGAGGTGATCTCAGAGCGTCTGAGGAGGCTCAGTGTTGTGCGCAGCTGGAGGGAGTGTCAGGCCAAATGCAGAAGCATGAGACTTCAGAGCAGGAAGCCTGATGCCAGCACATCAGCAAACTACAGCTCAGGAGTGGAAGAAAAGCCCCTGGAAAGGCCATGGGAGGAGGAAGATGTGGTTAATCAAAGAAGACTTTACCCTGTGCAGGAAGGTAAACATGTCCAACACCAACTGTAGCACTGATGATAACAACATGACTTTTTTCCTTGAAAAACTGCCATTTAATTTAATGATAAATACACCAATTTCTAGCTTGCTTGCTTTAAAAAAAAAAAAACCAATTCACTTAGATAACAATCTTGTTTTGTTATTCTTAAATCAATATTTAGCCAAACCTAACCCAAACATAACAATGGTTTCATGTGTTCACAGGAATGAAGACTCGATTTCATTCGGCTGTTGCGTACTCCACAAATGTGGCTGAAGAGGGAGGCCGCCACTGGACAGACGACGAGGTGAGAGCGCTGCTGTGCGTGTGGGCTGACCGCAGTGTTCGGGAGCGTTTGAAATGCACGCTGCGCAACAAATCCATCTTCCAAGAGATGGCTCGTCAGATGCAGAGAAACTTTGGGGTGATCCGCAACTGGAAACAATGCCGTACAAAATACAAGAATTTGAAATATGACTATAAGACTGCTAAAAGTGCACATGCTGCTGGAGGGAGCGGCGCGGGAGGCCCAGGGAAGTACATGAAGTTTTTTGATGAAGTGGAAGCCATTTTGCTGGACAAGGGACTGGAAAATGGGACCAGGGAAATGCAAAAGAGATTGTATGATGGGGAAATGGAAGTAGGGAGGCTACAAACACCAGCAGGCCACACAGGGCAGATGACGAGTTCAGAGAGTGAGGTGGTTATTGAAATTGATGATGGTAAGTATGCAGTGCAAGTAACTTTTGTTTGTATTCAAGGCTTTATGAAACTTATTTATTTTTTTATTTTTAAGATGACAACAGTGACGATTATGACATGGATGGAGACATGGAAGTAAAATGGCGAGGCACAGGTATGCCAAAACAAAAGTGTCAAATCACATGTGCAGTTCAGCAGCTTAAGCACACTTCTCCTTCCTTACTCTGTTCTTCTTTCATTCCAGATGCCCATCTAGCACACACAGATTCCAGCTCTGATCAGTTCCAGGTGGTTACAGTGTCAGATACAGGTCGAAACTGGAGCGACCAAGAGGTGCGAGCCCTGATCCAAGTCTGGTCCGACGAGCGCATACGCAGGCAGTTAGAGAGCTCAACCAGGAAGAGGGACATTTTTGTCCAGATATCTAACAGGTTAATGCAGCAGGGCATTGAACGCGACTGGAAGCAGTGCCACACTAAGTACAAGAACCTCAAGTATCTCTACAGATCCCTTCAAAGGGGCAAGACAGACGAAACTGACCCGAGACGCTTCATGAGATTCTACGATGAAGTGGATACCATTATGAATCACACGACTAACGGCTCACTGCAAGACACGGGAGCTGCTGAGTCTGCAGATTCAGTCGAACTTACAGTATCTGACAACTGTGATGAGAAAAATCACGTGGATGGCAATTTAACAAACATGAGGCGAGCAGTGGAGGGAGCCATGGAGGACAAAACCTGCACCTCTGATTCTGACTTATCAGTAACCCTCGATGCCACAGCAAACTCTGAGTCGAAGCTGCACAAAGTCAAGGAGCATCAACTGGATCAAGATCACATGTTGATGAGTGAGCTGATCATCATTTATTCATTTAATCATGATTTAGCATGAAGGAGTTGGATGGGGGGAAAAAAGATGCAGTGCTTTCAGTAGTCAGTTACCATAAAACAATTTAGACCACCAGAGACAAAAAATAATAATAAGGCTTTTGTTTCTTATATTATCCCTTAAAATATTACCCATAACCTTATATTAAGATATTAGATAAACTTAATTAATCCAGAAAATATATGGAGAAAAAAACCTGAACAAACTTCAAGGAAGAGGGAAATAAATATTTTCTAAAAAGACAGAAAAACCATTAACATTTGGTTCATGGTTTTTCCTGCTCACAGTGGGCCTTGCTTGGTTGACACATGTACAGGTAATCCATTGAGTCTGTTACCTTATTTGAAGGAAAAGGAGTCACAAGGTGGTCTTGAGCCTGTTCAACTTCATTTAAAAAAACTTCCAAAAACAATTCCTTTCTTGTTTATTTGTAACTGTCTTAAATTGGGTGTTGTTTTCAGGCACTTCTGAGACTGTGGCAGAGGAAGAGGATACTAATTCAGCAAACAGAAGAATGAAGAGGAAAGCTGTGGATCAAGGTCTGAAATATGCCTCCTTCTGTATTCACTTTTCATGTCACATGATATCCACAATTGACTGAAGCTCTTGTAATTTTGCCTAAGTCCCATGATATGCCACGGAGACTCAATCAAATTACAGATAAGGGCACGGTCGTGACTGCTAACAAAAGGCACAACTCATGATGAAACCCCATCAGGAGCGAAATTATGTTACATTAGTACTGCTTTAAGAGTAAGTGAAGTTAAACCCTTGTCCTTGTTTATTTTCAGACCCCGTTTTGCACACACCAGTAAAAAAGCTGAACGCCAGCCCTGTGGGTGTTGAAAGAGCGGAGGCCCGGTGCAAAGAGGAGCAGGACCACATCCCGATAATAAAGATCAACTCAGTCTGTTCAATGGCTTCCCCTGTTCCATCGCCAGAATTACAGGTAACATCTGTTAATCCTATGTGACTGTTACACAACTGGGGTATGAAATCATCATTATTATTATTATTATACAGAAATAAAAGTGAGCATCATGTTTTAGAGCTGCTAGAACTAGCTGATTAATCAAGTGATGTGATATTTGGTAGCCATTTTAATTATTAAAATTTTTAGTAACCCATCCAATGATCAAAATCAACTGGTACAAACCCCACAAATATCATTTAACGATGCATCCTCAATAATCCAGGTAAGAAAATCCCAAAAGGTTGATTCTGTTTAGCTGCACAGTTTTTTTCCCAATGGGAGAAATGCTTAATCGTTCATAAAAGTGACTTCTTCAGTTTCAGCTGACTGCAGTTTTCCCCCAACCTTCCAAACAGTTCAGTTGCATAACGACCAGAACTAGCGCCATTGACTAACAATGAGCCATGAGCTCAGTTTCATGATTGTTAATATGGAAATTATTTTATCACCACTGATCAATGGCCATCAGTACTATTCACAGCAATTTGGGAATGGCTGCAATCACAGCATTGTACTATGGTGAAGTACTCTGAGGCCCCCTCCTAAGTTCAGAGACGGTCGTCCTGTTTTTACATAAATGGCCTACTTGACTCCCCATTCAAACCAGAGCCCCACCCCCTCTCCAGGACAAGCAGATCGTCATCACTGAAAGACTGGCCACTGGCCTGTAGGTGTAAACAGACTGACGAGTCCAGGCCTGACGAGGTAGCTCTTCTGTGCTGGGCCATCTCCTTAACCAGTGGTTGTTCACTTCTCATCCAAGAGGCTTCTTCAGTTCTAGAAACTGACGGAGAGTGATTACCCTTTAGGTGGTCCAGAGGGTCGTTCACATGAGTCAGAGTCACATCAGATGAGCTGAGGTGTGAATAAATGCATGAATCATTTCAGTCACAAGATCCAAGGTGTGAATTCTTTGTAAGAGAACTTCATGATCCAGAAAATGAGGTCCAGTTGCCTTCAACTCAAGCATTTAAAACTAGCTTGGACTGGATGACTGAGAACCTACATGACATATTGCTAAATTTAGGTATAATTAGTTTTTTACTTCAAACCTGTCTCTTATATTTCATAAGAACTAAGAACATGCCAACAATGTGTTATCCTTTCAGCAAAGGTGTTTCATAACATTTTGCTGGTTGCACTATGGTGCCACTTTAAAAGAGGCTTTATGTTTCTACAAGACTATTAAAGTCTATTAAAAATGTCACCACCTGCTAGCAAGTCAGACCTTGCTTTTGTGAATGTAGACTTTAGAAATTGAAAACATTTCTACGCATGCTGAGCAGATTCCTGGTCGTGCAAAACGTCACTCACACTTCCATGTTTGGACAGTGTATGTTCAGGAAGGGAACACTAACTTTACAACTCTCCTCAGCTGGAGCCGGGCAACGGGAGAAAGCAAGAATGTAGGCTCCACCAAATATTTAGCCTGACAAGGTTGAACTGAAAGCGGTCGTGTTGGGAATATGGGAAGCCTGTGCCAACTTCTTAAAACAAAAGCAAGCAGAAGACAACAGCATTTCAAAACTGGCTGAAGACACACAAGCAGGATTACACCAGTCCTCTCACGTAGAGCGAAGTGCTGGACTTAATGAGCAATGACATCAGATGAATAGCTGATACTATTCAATTCCAGTCACTCAGGTTTGCTTTAGTTGTTGAAGGGACACAAGATAAAAGCTACTTTCAGCTGCTCCCTTGTCAGAAGGGGTTGCAACAGTGGGTAGCTCCACATGTTTGATTTGTCAGAGTGTTTCAAGCCAGGTACCTCAACCTCAAACCTCCCTGAGAGCTCTCTGTCCTCACTTCCACTTTTTTATTGGAGGAACTGGCAGAAAATAATTCTCTTATCAAAGTTTCTGCTACTGGTCTGCAACAACAGTTCATTAAAGGTGACAGAATACTGGGTCTTGTGGTGGCAGGAGCTTAGATTGGACAACTAGAATGTCTCAACACTTCTCTCCAAACCACCTCTGGCATGCAGGCTGTTGTATGTCATGCCCAACCCACTCCGAAAGACAAATGAAATTATCATGCATTCCAAAGCCTTTTTGCGAAGGCATCTGTCATTGTGGATTCTTTAGACTTAGAGCCCATCTCCAGTGCTACAAATTAAGCAACCGCCCAAGCACTTAAGTGGAGAAACAAGTGCTCACAAACCCCAAAGTCCCATTACAGAGCAGAATTTTATAAGGTCCTTGATATTTTTAACACACTCTTGCAGAGTCAGTAGGATGGGGAAATTAGAGAACACCCTGCTCACTGGGAAAATTGATTCTGTGTTAGGTGAATATCCAGAAATTAATATTTGCTTGCAGTACAGCTACCCATGTTCAGGCTTGACTACAGATTCATTTCCAGCACAGAAGCTGTAGAAATACAGGTTTGCCAGTGGAAGTGCGCAGTCATTCACTGAAGCTGGCTGAAGTTTGCTCCTTGTTATAGCACTCTCCTCCTTTGAAGCAGAAAGGAGCTTTATAGTACCCTTAGAAGATTGAAAACTTGGCTATGTTGGGAACCATATGGCAGTTTTTCATAACCACTGAGACAAGGTGGTCCTCCTAGACAGAAAGTTAGTATGCAAAGGAATAAACAGATATTAGGTGTGTTTATTTGATCTAAACCAGTACCCATTCAGAAGGGGATGGCTGCTTGGTTGCTAGAAGTGCTGCTTCTAGTAGGGATGTATGCAACTAGTCAACTAGTTGACTAATCATGGCTACTGTTACTAGTCAGTACCAGACGTACTAGTCGTTTAATCAAATTAAGATCAAATTAAGTTGATGTTAAGGTGTTCCTCCTGGGTGAGGTGTTCTGGGCACGTCCTACCGGGAAGAGGCCCTGGGGTCTCGGCTTGTCTGGGAAAGCCTCAGTGTCCCCCTGGATGAGCTGGAGGAGGTGGCTGGTGAGGGAGGGAGGTCTTGGCTTACTGAGATGGGTATCATGAAATGTAGAACAACACGCATTGTTCATAATGCATGGCACAATGCACTACACTTTTCAGTCACAGTTTATTAGTTATCCAGATGTTAATTTATCATATTTTAATATGTGGACATCTTTTGTAGTGACACATTTTCATGTCATATTTAACATCAGTTTATTCTAAGTGGGTTTTTTTTTCTTCTTCTTTGTTGTGATTAATGGTTCCAAATGCCTTTGCTTGGACAGTTTTTGACATTGTCCATTAAACAGTCCTCAAATTTAACTGTTTCTTAGTTTTAGACTGGTCCGTTAGGCAAATTTTTTTTCTTCACGTATCGCCAGGAAGATCAGATCTTTTATACAAAGCATGACATTGATCCCAGACACACTGACAATGCAGTTACTGCAGGGGTGCCCAAACTTGCGGCCCTTTTCCGGCCCCGCCCCCTTCTGGTCCTCGTATTGATGTCAAAATAACATACAATTTGGCCCTTTAAGTTACTTTTTTGACATTTCGCTTAACCCCCTAAATTGGAGGTGAAGGCGAAATGTCAAAAAAGTAACTTAAAGGGCCAAACTGTATGTTAATTAATTCGCGGACCGGACGTAGGGGGCGGGGCCGGAAGCGGCCCGCGGGCCGAATTTGGGCACCCCTGAGTTAAAGCATCCCTGGATAGAAAAACACACTAGAACACTATCAGTCATGGATTGGCCAAGAAGCTTGCCTAAGAGTGTGTTTAAGATTAAAGGTGGTCATACCAATTATTGCCCATCAGCCTCATTCAAACTCTGTTCCTGCCTTATATATCGTATTTCCATGCATCTTTAAAAGAAATCGCCGCATCAATTTTCCATGTTCCTTACAAAATAGAAAGAAGTGATGGGTGGCTCCAGACCTTTGCACAGTACTGTTTATGTAATGGACGTGGCTTTCTGCAAAAACTCACATTTTGCACATTAGGTTTTCTTGCTCAAGTATAACTCAGAATCACATTTCAACCTAATATTCCACCTAAAGTAAAAATCTGTTATGTTATTAGCTAGTGTAGTAACTTTTCGGGCGTTATTAATGCTGGAGTAACCTTTTCCGTTACTTACCTGTGCTGTAAGGCCACCAACCCCAGAGTTAAGACCTGAGCCACCTCCAGTTGTGTGGGCCACTCTCCAGCAGCGACACACCCGAAAACCCCGCACTCCTCCCCGATACCAGCCTCCTCGAACTCCATGCGGCCGCCAGCCCCCCCGATGCCTCTCAGTTAAACTGCGGGACAGTCTCGTGCCCGGATGCCTGAGAGCAATGAGCGCGTGCTTGTGAGCGCGTGCTACTAGTCGTGATCACACGCGTGCCTCCAGCGGGACAACGTGGTTCGTTAAAACATCCCAAAGTCAGTTGACATGTCCGAAGAGGAAGAAACGCAAGGAAAAGACACGCGTTTAACATAAAAACCAGGCCGCCATAACTGTTTTCATAACGAATTTAATCAAATGTGTTGAAATGGAGAAACGCACGTGGTATTTTACGATTAATTCTAATCGAACTGATCGATTGGGTCAAAAAACAAACTTTTATCCCGGTGGAGTCGACGACCTTCTCATCAAAGAGAAAAAAGAAGACACTTTAGGATAAACCTCCAAAAGTTTTTTTCTTCTTGTCAAGATTTAATGTTTGAGGGGGCTTCTCCTCACGTGGTAAAGACTACACTGCTGTGATTGGTTGTTTGAATCAGTTGAGGTCCATGATTGGCTGCCGGTGGACGTAAAACACTGCCCACTTCCCCTCCTCGGCTGCCTGCACACTTTCTGCTTCTCAATAAGTTTAGAGGGATTTTGTGGTTTATCTTTCAGGTCTTTTCAGGATCAACCGGCGCCATGGCATCCACCCCAGGTACTGTGCAGCCATTAAACGCGCACTTTACAGCTCTCGTTAGATGATGAGTTTAATTTAACAAAGTTTAAATTTTCAATCTTTCAGAGTTGAAGATCGGCCAGAAGCTCAACGAAGGAAAGACGAAGCAGATTTTCGAGCTCCCGGACCAGCCGGGACTGGTTCTGGTCCAATCCAAAGACCAGATCACCGCTGGGAACGCTGTGAGGAAAGATCAGATGGAGGGCAAAGCAGCCATCTCTAACAAAACGACAAGCTGCGTGTTCCAGCTGCTGCAGGAGTCTGGTGAGGACTCAGTGAAATGGTTGTAGCTAAAAAGTTACAGTTTATGAAAGAGGGGGAAAAAAAATGCTCTGCAGGTTTTGTCACGCTCACCCTGAGGCAACGTTCCCACATGGAGAGAAGCGTTGTTTGGTAACGTGAGTGCATTAAAGCGCATGTGTATAATTATTGCAGCTCTTTTTGTTTTCATAAAAAGTCTTCACACATAGGCAGTAACTGGGCAAATAATTTCTGCAGAAGACTTTGAGAGCAACAGATTGCATCAAACGTAGATTGACTCAGCAGTCAAAAGAAGGTCAGTAGAGTGACTGGAAAAAGACTTTGGACCCATTGATCTTTTTGGTTTCAGCTATTGAGTAAAGTCTGCCCCAACTGTTTAGTTCAATAAATGTCAAGAAATTGTAAAACCTTTGGTCACACTTTATCAGAGCCCAGGCTGACTTAATTAAATTTGCATGATTTGTCTGAAGTGCCCTGCAATTTATTTAAATATCACAGAAGTCTAACCTGCTCAGAAGTTTTCCACACACGTGAAGCCTGATTCAGTTATTTAATTTTTGCATTTTTTAAAAATTTAATGATACCAACATATTTGCTGAATTTTTCAGTTATTAAATTATTATTTTTAGCTGTTTTTTCTTTTTTTACTTGTTAATGAATTGTCATTTAAAAACTTTTGAATTATAAATTATGTTACATTCATGGGAAATGATGGCTTTTTATCCTGCTGGGTCTTGTTTGATGAGGATGTGATTTGATCTCATACATGAACAGACATAACAGCCATTTAATAAAACCTAAATGTGAAGGCCATGCAAAACTTGTGATCCCAAAAGGACTTTCCACCATACTTTAATTTATAAGTAATTGGCTAACTCTAACCATATGCCTCTTGAGTGCAGTGTGTCAGCTATGGTAATGGCTGTCTTGTGACTTGAGATTTTTCCACTGAGAATTAACCAGACCCCCCCCATCATAATCAAAGATGGGTTTAAAGTTTGGTAATTTGAAGAGCAATCTGTATCCCAATGTATACAAAATGAATTCTTTATGTCATGTGGTTGCAGATATTGGAATTTAGCCATTAGTTAATATCCACGCTTTTTCCCAGGCATTAAGACAGCCTTTGTGAAGCAGCACTCGGACACAGCGTTCATGGCAGCCCACTGTGAGATGATACCCATTGAGTGGGTATGTCGGAGGGTGGCAACCGGGTCTTTCCTGAAGAGGAATCCAGGAGTCAAAGAGGGCTACCGCTTCTCCCCTCTAAAGCTGGAGATGTTCTTTAAAGTGAGTCTAAAGGCACGCACTGATTGAATGTAATATGTTTTCAGTCTTGGTGTTGCATGCACACTCATCAGGGATTATGTTTTTAGGATGATGCCAACAATGATCCTCAGTGGTCAGAGGAGCAGCTGCTGGAGGCCAAATTCTGTCTGGCTGGTCTGACTATTGGTCAGTGCGAGGTGGACATCATGAATCGCAGCACTGTGGCCATCTTTGAGATTCTGGAGAAGGCCTGGGCCACTCAGAACTGCACGCTGGTGGATATGAAGGTATGCTGTGCAGCACTGCCCCCTGCTGGTTAACTTGATGCAAGCACCTTCTGTATCTACTGCAGGACTGGAATTAATCACTTCTTTTTTTCTTTGCTTATAGATTGAGTTTGGCATCAACGTGAAAACTCAAGAGATTGTGCTTGCTGACGTGATCGACAATGATTCATGGAGGCTGTGGCCAGCTGGAGATCGGAGCCAGCAAAAAGATAAACAGGTCATTGACTGACTTTGTTTTATTTTCATGCTGATTAGAAGAAGAGAGGGGGGAAAAAATAAGCTTAAAATGTGTATATATGTATTTTTTTCCCTTTGTAGGTGTACAGAGACCTCAAAGAAGTTACCCCAGAGGCGCTGCAGATGGTGAAGAGGAATTTTGAGTGGGTCTCAGAAAGGGTCAAGGTAGAGCAAACAATCTAATCTATTCTTTAGCTTGTGGGGGTATTATTGTTTGCTTTGAGTCATATAACCAATGTATGTCATTTAACATAACACAAACCTGCAGCTGCTTTTCATGTAATTCAGGAAAAAGCAAGTGCAACAGAGATTTTCTGTCATGAGCGGTTAAACACTGCAATGAGCTGATGATCTGATGTTTCATGTGCGGTCTTCAGTTGCTGCTGGAGTCACAGGCTAGCGGCAGGGTGGTGGTATTGATGGGCTCCACCTCAGATATGGCCCATTGTGAAAAGATCAGGAAGGCGTGCACCTCTTATGGGATCCCCTGCGTCCTCAGAGTCACCTCGGCGCACAAGGGTCCCGATGAGACACTCCGCATTAAAGCAGAATACGAAGGTGTGCATTACTGTTGACGTAAATCCATCTGTATAATGAAGTTGGACTTTCTTTATCAGATGATAATTTCTCCGCTTTTTCACAGGTGACGGCATACCCACTGTGTTTGTGGCTGTGGCTGGGAGAAGTAACGGCCTTGGCCCAGTGATGTCTGGAAATACTGCTTATCCTGTTATCAACTGCCCTCCTCTCACTCCAGACTGGGGATCACAAGATGTCTGGTCATCCCTCCGCATGCCAAGTGGTGAGCAGAGCTCTGACTGTAATGTGCAATTAATGATCATGTGTGTTTTTTTGTTTTTTTTTGCTTTTTTTCCTTCTGGGTAACCAAGTTTTTCTTTATTTTTCTCCTGCAGGTCTCGGCTGCTCTACTGTTTTGTCTCCTGAGGCTGCTGCTCAGTTTGCAGCGCAGATCTTCGGGTTGAGTGACCACCTGGTGTGGTGCAAACTGAGGGCATTCATGCTCAACACCTGGGTGTCTCTCAAGCTGGCTGACAAGAAGTTACAGGCCTGCAGCCTTTGAAGAGCCCAGTATGCCTCCTTCTTTATCAACTCCATGTCTTTGTCTACATTGAAAACTCGTTCACTGAAGATGTTTACCACACACAAATCATTCCACTGAGAGACAAATGTTTAAAGGCTCTATGTATTTCTGTACATTTTTTTTTTTTTTTTAAGTTGCATAGAAGAGTTTTTCACTCACATTGGGAAAAGCTAAAGTGAAATTAAAGCAACTTGTTCATGGTGGCTCATTGTCATGTCTTAAACATGTAGATATGAAGTCGTGGAGCTGTATTCTCTGACTGCAATAAAATGATGCAGTTTTGTTCAGAAGTGCATAAACATACACATTCATGAACATGAATGTCAAGATAATTTGGAGATTTAAATTATTTATTTGAACTTCTCCTCTTCCAGGGTGGAAGATTGTGCCGCATATAGCTTTAACTAATGAAAAAAAATAATAATTGGGTGCACAAGTTTAAATTAATTTTCTCTAATCCACATAGTCAAAAGTATACAAATTTTCCTTTAAATCTTTTAATAATTTGTGCTGGAGGTTCTACAATATCTTAAAAGATATTGAAAGGAAATTAGGATGTTCAGGACAACCCAGGAGCCACCAAGGCTCAAGTCTGCTATGAACTGGGAACTGCTGGAACACCAGCATCACTGTCCACAGTGAACCGAGTTTTACATTGCCATGGACTGAGAGGGAGCTGAAGAATCCTCTGCTCCAAAAATCTGACTAAATTCAACTAATATTTGCAGCTGCTCACATGGACAAGTCAAATGGTCAGACAAGACAGAGATTGAGCTTTCTGACAACAATGAAGAAGCACAGTGGGGAAAATAAGTATCTGATACACTGCCGATTTTGCAAGTTTTGCCACCTACAAAGAATGGAGAGGTCTGTCATCTTTATCGTAGGTACATTTCAGCTGTGAGAGACAGAATCTAAATAAAAATCCACAAAATCACATTGTATAATTTTGAAATGATTAATTTGCATTTTATTGCATGAAATAAGTATTTGATACAATAGAAAAACAGAACTTAATATTTGGTACAGAAACCCCTTCAGCACGAGTGTCTGGGGGCACAGGGGCAATGACAGTGAGACCTGGAGGGGCATGTTTGGGAGGAATGGCTTGCCTGATCTTAACCCAAATGGTGTTTTGTTATTGGAATTTGGTGCAGACCACAGTTTGTCCATAACAAACACCATAAGTGCACGTGGCACCAGGGCACCCTAGGTCGCAGGTCAGTGATCGATTTTGTAATTTTATCATCAAATGTGCGGCCTTATGTTCTGGACACTCAGGTGAAGAGAAGAGCTGAGTTGTCAACTGATCACCACATGGTGGTGAGTTGGATCAGGTGGCAGGGGAGGATGCTGGACAGCCAGACCTAAATGTATTATGAGGGTGCATTGGGAACACCTGTCAGAGGCTCCAGTCTGCAAGATCTTCAACTTCCACCTCTGGCAGAACTTTGACAGCATTCTTTAGTTGCCCTAAGGAATGCAACTAACATGTCATTGTCATGTTGGAAGACCCAGCCACAACCCATCTTCAATGTTCTTACTGAGGGAAGGAGGTTGTTGGCCAAAATCTTGTGATACATGACCCCATCCATCCTCCTATCAATACAGTGCAGCAGTCCTCTCCCCTTTGCAGAAAAGCACCACCAAAGTATGATGTTTCCACCCCCATGCTTCACGGTTGGGATGGTGTTCTTGAGGTTGTACTCATCCTTCTTCCTCCAAACATGGTGAGTGGAGTTGATACCAAAAAGCTCTGTTTTGGTCTCATCTGACCACATGACCTTCTCCCACGCCTCCTCTGGATTGTCCAGATGGTCATCGGCAAACTTCAAACAGGCCTGGACATTCGCTGGTGTGAGCAGGGGGACCTTGCGTGCCATGCAGGATTTTAATCCATGATTGCATAGTGTGTTACTAACGGTCATCTTTGAGACTGTGGTCCCGGCTCTCTTCAGGTCATTGACCAGGTCCCCCTGTGTAGTTCTGGGCTGATTCTTGACCTTTCTCAGAATCATCCTTACCCCACGAAGTGAGATCTTGCATGGAGCCCCAGACTGAGCAAGATTGACAGTCATCTTGTGTTCCATTTTCTAATAGTTGCACCAACAGTTGTTGCCTTCTCACCAAGCTGCTTGCCTACTGTCCTGTAGTCCATCCCAGCCTTGTGCAGCTCTATAATTTTGTCCCTGGTGTCCTTAGACAGCTCTTTGGTCTTGGGCATGGTGGAGAGGTTGGAGTGTGATTAATTAAGTGTGTGGACAGGTGTCTTTTATACAGGTAACGAGTTCAAACAGATGGAATTAATACAGGTAATTAGTGCAGAATAGGAGGGCTTCTTAAAGAAAAAAATAACAGGTCTGTGAGAGCCAGAATTCTTGCTGGTTGGTAGGTGATCAAATACTTATTTCACGCAATAAAATCCAAATTAATTATTTAAACATCATACAATGTGATCTTCTGTTTTCCTGCCAGTGGTACTGATACATTGCACAAAATGGATGTAATAGTGCAAAAAAGAGGGCTCCCTCCAACTTCTTCAACTTCATCTCAAATCAATAGCTAGATAGTTGAAAAGACAGTTGGGTGTTCCAACAAACTAGTGAGCCCAAACACACACAACAAAGCCCTGACTTCAACCCTACTGAACCCTGCTTTGTGGGCTATTCTTAAAAGTTGGGTTTGTGCCAAGAAACCAACCAACTGAAATGAACTTTACCAATTCTACCAAGAAGAGTGATCAAATAAGCAGCCAGAATTATGTCAGAAGCTTCTTGATAGCTACGAAAAGTGTCTGGTTGACGTGCAACTTGCTAATTGACATTTAATCAAATATTAGTGGGGTTGTATGTACATTTTTGAACTTGTATATATACTTTGACCCTGTGTGGATTAGAGAAACATGATTTTTGTTTTTTAAAGCCATTCAAGTTGTGTGTGTGTGTGTGTGTGTGTACTGAGATCTGTGTTTGCATATTCAGATCCATGTGCAAGCATGCGTTGATTTTAATGGATGAAGAGTCTTAAAGTTCGAATCACTGAAAAAACACAGCTCATCAGTTATGAGTCACTCAGCTTTTCAGATTCAATTCAATTCAATTCAGTTTTATTTATATAGCGCCAAATCACAACAAACAGTCTCCTCAAGGCGCTTTGTATTGTGGGTAAAAACCCTACAATAATACAGAGAAAACCCAACAGTCAAAACGACCCCCTATGAGCAGCACTTGGCGACAGTGGGAAGGAAAAACTCCCTTTTAACAGGAAGAAACCTCCAGCAGAACCAGGCTCAGGGAGGGGCAGTCATCTGCCGCGACCAGTTGGGCTGAGGGGAGAGAAAGACATGCTGTGGAAGAGAGCCAGAGATTAATATCAATTAATGATTAAATGCAGAGTGGGATATAAACAAAGTAAATAAGGTGAATGAAAAGAAACAGTGCATGTGAACCCCCCCAGCAGACTAGGCCTATAGCAGCATAACTAAGGGATGGTTCAGGGTCACCTGATCCAGCCCTAACTATAGGCTTGATCAAAAAGGAAAGTTTTAAGCCTAATCTTAAAAATAGAGAGGGTGTCTGTCTCCCGAATCCAAGCTGGAAGCTGGTTCCACAGAAGAGTGGCCTGAAAGCTGAAGGCTCTGCCTCCCATTCTACAGATGGCTGCGGAAAGTAGAGGTGGGTGGATCAATCCAAATCTTGATAGTGTTGATACCAACACTGATATTGGTAATGGATCAATGCTTTATCTTGTTTGTTTCCTCTAAGTTCAGTATGTTTCTCACATTCATCAGCCAGTAGACATGTCTATGCAACCACCAGTCATCAGACGATGGAATTTCTGGGATGTGCAGTTGCTGTAGAAAAAGGAGTAAACGTTAAGGTCACATAACACAGTACAGTGCTCTGAATTTACTCAGAAAGGTCTTTTAAATGTTTATTTGCATCTGAATGTATGGCATGATGGTTCAACATAATGCCAAATCACTTCTTTGTACAGGAGCTAGTCTTAAAATTAGAATATCATGAAAAAGTTGATTTATTTCAGTAATTCCATTTCATTACACACAGACTGATATATTTCAAATGTTTGTTTCTTTTATTTTCGATGATTTTAAATAATAACTAATGAAAACCCATAATTCAGTATCTCAGAAAATTAGAATATTGTGAAAAGGTTCAATATTGAAGACACCTGGTGCCACACTCTAATCAGCTAATTAACTCAAAACACCTGCAAAGGCCTTTAAATGGTCTCTCAGTCTAGTTCTGTAGGCTACACAATCATGGGGAAGACTGCTGACTTGACAGTTGTCCAAAAGACGACCTTTGACACCTTGTACAAGGAAGGCGAGACACAAAAGGTCATTGCTAAAGAGGCTGGCTGTTCACAGAGCTCTGTGTCCAAGCATATTAATAGAGGGGCGACGGGAAGGAAAAGATGTGGTAGAAAAAAGTGTCCAAGCAACAGGGATAACCGCACCCTGGAGAGGATTGTGAAACAAAAGCCATTCAAAAATGTGGGGGACATTCACAAAGAGTGGACTGCAGCTGGAGTCAGAGCTTCAAGAACCACCAGCACAGACGTATGCAGACATGGGTTTCAGCTGTCGCAGACATGGGTTTCAGCTGTCACAGTCCTTGTCAAGCCACTTTGAACAAGAGACAGCGTCAGAAGCGTCTCACCTGGACTAAAGACAAAAAGGACTGGATTTTGTAATTTTGTAATATTGTGCTATAGTTATAGCTCTAATATCTCTGTATATTTGCAATTTGTATACTTGTATATTGTCTTATAGTTTTTATACTTATTTGTTTTTTTCTGTAAGCACGAAGTACCGCAGCAATTTCCTAATGCTGTGAACCTGTTCACCCATATGGCAATAAAAACCTTCTGATTCTGATTCTGATTCTGACTGGACTGCTGCCGAGTGCTCCAAAGTTATGTTCTCTGATCAAAGTCAATTTTGCATTTCCTTTGGAAATCAAGGTCCCAGAGTCTGGAGGAAGAGAGGAGAGGCACAGAATCCACGTTGCTTGAGGTCCGGTGCAAAGTTTCCACAGTCACTGATGGTTTGGGCTGACATGTTATCTGCTGGTGTTGGTCCACTGTGTTTTCTGAGGTCCAAGGTCAACGCAGCCGTCTACCAGGAAGTTTTAGAGCTGCTGACCATCTTTATGGCGATGCAGATTTAATTTTCCAACAGGACTTGGCACCTGCACACAGTGCCAAAGCTACCAGTACCTGCTTTAAGGCCCATGGTATCCCTGTTCTAGCAGCAAACACCCCTAACCTCATAGAAAATCTATGGGCTATTGTGAAGAGGAAGATCTGATACGCCAGACCCAACAATTCAGAAGAGCTGAAGGCCACTATCAGAGCAACCTGGGCTCTCATAACCCCTGAGCAGTGCCACAGACTGATCGACTCCATGCTGCGCCGCATTGCTGCAGTAATCCAGGCAAAAGGAGCCCCATCTAAGCATTGAGTGCTGTACATGCTCATACTTTTCATGCTCATACTTTTCAGTGGGCCAACATTTCTAAAAAATCCTTTTTTGTATTGGTCTTAAGTAATATTCTAATCTTCTGAGATACTGAATTTGGGGTTTTAATTAGTTAATTATAATCATAAAAATGAAAAGAAATAAACAGTTGAAATATATCAGTCTGTGTGTAATGAATAACTATAATATACAAGTTTCACTTTTTGAATGGAATTGCTGAAATAAATCAACTTTTTCATGATATTCCTATTTTATGACCAGCACCACAGTCCATTTTTACATCATACATTTTGGGCTGGCACAGTAGGACACTTGTGAATGAATACAAGATTGTTACATGTTCTTTTCAATCACTTCAATCAAGACTGTACATGATAAACATGACAGGTTAATGTGCATTAACAAAGTGGACTTGTTAAACACCTATGCTCTACTAATCAGAGTTAAAGGAGCATGCAATAAAGTGGACTTGTTAGGGACAGTTTGCTATCAGCCTTCAAACAGTTCAACTCAAGTTTTGTTGAAAGACAGAGTTAAAAAATTCTGATCTTTGAAACAAAATCCTCATCACATACATGCATACAATACACACTACTGCTCAAATCTTTGGGGTCACTTAGAGACGTACGAGTCAGCGCTCGGTGCGGCGTCTAGAAAAACTCAAGTAGTACAAACTTGTGTACTTGAGAAGTTCGAACTTGACAAGTACGAATTTCTCAAGTACGGGGGATTATTTTTCAATTGGAACACCAGCAGACTTGATGACATCACAGCTCAGCTCCAGTGTTTCTATCGCCTTCCAGCTTAAATTTACTGATTGCTTGGTTTTAGAAACGTCATCTGTGAATAAAAACATTAAACATGTATAAACAGCTCTGCTGCTTACTGAACAAAAAACAGGTCAGCTGTTAAAATTATGTTATTTTTATTCCAGAAGACTTCCACGACTTACAACAGACAGATGTTTAGCATACAGTCAAATATTAACATTTTAAAACATACATGTCTATGCATCCAACCACTAACCGGACATTGATTATTCCTCTGAAGTTTATTGTTGTTTATCCAAACAATTAGACACCAAATCTCTCAAGATGGCCATTAAGCTACATAATATTAGTTTCAATCGAGGTGATGAAACCCAGTACAACAAAATTACAAAAGCAAGTGGAAAGGGAAATTAAAATTGCCAAGAAAAATTTTAATAACAAAGTTGAGTGCATGCTCAAGGCAGGTAAATCTTGACCTGCTTGGAAAGGGTTGAAATCAAATAAGTGTCTAATTTCCCTCAGTGGTAAAACTGATGCTGAGCTGTCAGCTGAATTTAATAATTTTTATAATCATTTTAATGTCAATGATTTTAGCGATGAGTTGGAAGTTTTTAGGAATGATGTTCTTTTTAATGATAATTCAGATTTTAGCCAGTAAGGTAAGTAAGGTAAACAGGAGCATAATAAAATAAAGGAAGAGTCCTGGTCCTGATGGGATTGGAGGTCAGATCTTTAAGAACTGCTCTGAGCAGTTGGCGGATATTTTTTGTTTTATTTTTTCAGCATCCCTCCAGCTCCACATTGTCCCTCGCATTTGGAAGGACTCACTGATCATTCCTGTACCCAAAGTTATTGCTCCAAGATCACTAAATGACTACAGTCCAGTTGCACTCACTCCACTTGTTATGAAAGCAGCTGAAAGAATTGTAAATGAAGCACTGCTGACTGCAGTTCAGGCTGATCTGGATCCCTTAATGTTTGCCTATAGGTCTGGTAGGGGGGGTTGGCTCTGTCACACCTGGAGGGTGCTAAGACCTTGGTGCGACTGTTATTCACTGACTTTTCATCCACTTTTAATTGTATCCAGCCTCATATTTTAGCACAGAGGCTGAAAACCCATAACATCAGTGCCACATTAATATGTTTGTTGCTGGACTTTTTAACAAATAGGTCACAACGTGTGAGGGTCAACGATGTTTTATCAGATGCTCTTACATCATCCACTGGATCCCCTCAAGGTTGTGTTTTATTACCTCTGTTATTTGTTTTATACAGAAATGATTGCCGGAGCTGGCACACAGGCCATCACATACTGAAGTTTGCTGATGACTCTGTTGTCCTCTCTTTGGTGAGCCATGGAGACTCTGACCATGGTCCGGTGGTTGATGATGTCATACAGTGGTGTAAGTCTTCCTTCCATGATATTAATGTCAGGAAAACGAAGGAGATGATTATAAATGTTGGTAAAAATCCAGTTATCATTTCTCCTGTAACCATCAACAACCAGTTAGTTGAGGTGGTTAATCAGTACAAGTACCTTGGCACGCTGATTGATGATAAACTCACGTTTGAGCCACAGGTTGATGCTGTGTGCAGGAAAGCACATCAGAGACTACAGAGACTATATTTTTATCATAAGCTCCAAATTTTTAATGTTGAGGGGGGGGGCAGGATTACAGTGTTTTCCTATAATCACTTTAGGAACTTTTTTCTTGTGTCCCTTTGTTCCTTAAGACCTCACACAGGATGACTGTGAGGAAATGGAGAGTCTGGATGACCAGCAGCTCTGTATCCAGGAGGACCCAGAGCCTCCACAGATTAAACAGGATCAGGTGAAACTCTCCACCAATCAGGTGGGAAAGCAGCGTCATCAGGAGAATGAAGGCGTCATCGTCCGGACTGAGGAATGGCAGCTCAGACTGCTGGAAACCATCTGGAAACCTGAACTAAACTTACACAAAGCAGGTATGGAAAACTGAAATGGTCCTAATAAAAATGAGCAATAGTAATACTAAATTTAATATTTTTTTACATTTGTTTTTAGTAGCACAGGAAGAAATTAATACTGGACTGCAATATGGAGGGTTAGTGCATCTCTTTTCTAAACATTGTATAAGTCAAAGGGGAAATGACTGAAATTCTTACTGCTTAATATTTTACAGTCTTAATACATTGCTTTGCTTATTTAACCGAAATCATTTAAAATGTCAATTTTTGCTGTTGAAAGTCAGCAAAAGTTTAAGGATCCAGGTGATGCCTGTTGGTTGAGAAGACAGAAACAGTTTTGAGAGTCAAAGTAATGTTACAACCTGAAATTAGTTCAGAAAGAACTTAATTCATCCTCAAAGAGATGTTTGTACTAAAGGTGCCCAGTAAACAATGTGAAAACATGTAAATACACTGCTCAAAAAGATTAGGAGCACTTTTTAATCAGACTATGGCATCAAGGCACTTAAATTTCTTTCTTGGATAACTTCTGGCCTCATATGAGAAATCCATTTGATACCCATGTAAACACAGTGGTAAGAGGTATTGTTCCAGTTTAGGTGGCTGTCAGAAATCAAGCTTCTTCTGTCTTGAAATGTTAATACATGCTTTTATTTTTTCATTAGCCAGGCCGCCATTGCTCACCTACAGCTGTTACAAAATGCTGCAACTTGATTTTTATCTGCATTTATATTTTTATTTAGCATTTGATACCTGGACCATACATAGGTAGCATAGGTAGTCCAGCTCCTCCAGGATGGCACATAAATACATGCCATTGCCAGAAGGTTTGCTGGCTCTCCCAGCATATTCTCAAAAACATGGAGGAGAGGAGACAGGCAGTAACTCTAGGAGAGCCGACAGCACCGTCCTCAACCCATCAGAAAGACCAGTATCATACTTCATGAGGGTGGCCTGAGAACCTGATGTTCTCTAGTGGGCCCTGTGCTCACTGCCGGCACTATGGAGTACCTAATTAGCATTTGCAAGGGAATACCAGAATTGGCAGGTATATCACTGGCATCCTGTGCTTTCCACAGGTGAGAACAGGTTCACCCTGAGCCTGTGACAGAATGAAACAATCTGCTGAGTATCATTTTCAGTTGCTGCAATGACATTTCGGCAAAATGGACTAGTCTGCCCCATAATTTTTTCACTTTGATTTCCTGGGTGTCCTTGAATTCAGCCCTCTGCAGGTTGATCATTTTCACTTGCATGAAACAATGTGGCAACTTTTCATTCCTAATACATTACCCAGTCAATCAGTGTATCCAGCATGACCACCCCCCCACCCCCCATTGACATCTGATGTGTTTTCAAAGTGTTCCTTTAATTTTTTTGAGCAGTATACACTGCTCTCCTGGTAAAGAGGTCAGTGCGTATGTTGAAATCCCAGAGTCTAACCAATCTGTACAGCTCATGATGGTGGAGGATGAAAAGTCACTGAAATCCTTCAAGAACAAACAGACTGATACACCGCAGCACAATAAAAAGGATCCTTAATCACAACATTAGTAACTTTTTTCTTATGTCCCTTTAAGACCTCACACAACATGACTGAGGAGGGTCTGGATGACCAGCAGCTCTGTATCCAGGAGGGGAACTCCCCTCTGGACCAGGAGGACCCAGAGCCTCCACAGATTAAATGACTGCATTTTCAGGTCTTTGATATGTTTTCTATCCAGAACAGTAACAAATCATAACGCTTATTTATTCAGTTTATTTGACTTCAGTATTTAGTTCTGTGTTGCCTGTTTAACGGTTTTTGAATGAGTTTCAGTCTGTATTATAGTTCCTGTTTACCTGTCCCACCAGCAGGGCTTTAATTATTAAGATGCACACAAGCTGAACATATAGTGTAGCTCCAGGTTCAAAGTGCATGAAACAAAAGCAGTCTGGAACTTTTGTGTTTCTAAGCCTTGTCATTGTTTTTGCTTATCAGTTCTGCCATTATTTATATTTGATACATTTTCTTTCTCATTAGCATACTGATTAAAGCTCTGTACTGATTTAATGAATAGGATGCTTTTAAGAAACCAACTTAAGTGATGTAAAATTCATATTTTTTTATGTAAACATGGACCTTTCTTCCAGAAAAATTGTATGTAAAGAATTTTTATCCTAACTCAGAATTTAAATTGTAATTTCTGATTAATGTGATTGTATTGTAATTTGTAATATTGTAATTGTATGATATTTTTAATAAAAAAAAAAAAATCTGTTTTGCTTATTTCCAGCTCCATATTTTTTATTCTTGGATTCCAATAGAGTAGCTGTGCACGATTCACAGTTCAATGTAATCTTTTTGTTTTCTCGTACTGGGCTTTTCACTCAGATGTGGACTGAGATGGGGTACAGAAACAGAGAGGCACATGATCCTGCAGTGACACTTGTTCTGCTTGAGAAGATGAAGAAGTCCATGTTATGTAAACTAAGCTTTGATAGTGTGCAAACGGAGGGATTGTCATTCAAGATATTAAAGCTGTCTGCTAATTGAAGAAAAAAAAAAATAGAATATAAAAGTTGTTTGAATTTCTGCACATAAACAATAAAACACTAAAGCCTTGTGGATGTAAATATGTTGTCATAATTGCCAGTTGTGTTGTGGTTCTGTTTATAAATATAGGGAAAACCTTTAGGGGCAGGGGCTTGAACCGGCAACTTTCCGGCTGCAAGGAGAGCGCCTACTCACTGCGCCAATACCAGCCTCTTTGCTGAAATCAGATTATTCAAATGTATTTTCTCCTTGGACCACATACGTTTTTTTAAACTTGGTACATAATTTACATGTGTGCATAACGCACTGAAAGAGTTTCTTTCGTGGTACTAAAGTACTAGTACTTTAGTAGTAGTTGGATGTTGATACAAATGTGCATTTTTCCACAGTACATTTTGTTAATGTCATGTGAAAGAATTACAAAGTCATAATATATGATACATAACTGTGTTGTAGTTTCATTCGCAAGTTTTTGGCCCGTATGAATTCTGAATGAAGGTAACAAGTAACAGAGATCAAGTACATTTAATTGTGACCTGCCGGAGCGGCGGCGCTCCCGACTGCTTTTAGATGCTGCTAAAATTGCAACCACGATAGAGCAATAAGTCTTTTCGCATATAAAACCAGAGGATTCACAATTGCATATAATGCATTCAAAGTGTGTCAGAGCGCTGTTTCCTTCCTCTAACGGTTCGCAAAAATCCCGTAAAAACCGCTAAGAACAAAACGTACTCCATGCGCTTTATCGTGTGCATTAGCATGTACAGCTATGGCACACACACACACACACACTCACACACACAAACAGAATAACGCTTACTAACACACTCGATCGAATGTTTTCATTTGAAAAATGTTACCACTTGAGGTCAGATAGTTACGTGAGGTGTATTAAAGTAAACAGGACGGGCGACGGAGAAGGATCAAAAATGTTGTTGGGAGGAGAAAAAGCTTTTCAAAATGGTTAAACGACAATCGGTAAGTTATGCCAAAAGCCTGTAAAACCTTTAATAGAAGTATTGTATTATCTAAGTCCATGAATGAGTGAGATCTGCACACACGAACACTGTAAACATTGATAGCGTGCGTTGTGTGTGTTTTTGTGAACGTTGGGGACGGTGGGGCGCTTGAAAATGTGTCCTATACACCTGAGAAAGTATATCGCTGCGCCCCTGTTCATATATATTATTATAGTTAGAGTTATGAAAGTACTATTGATGTTTAGTAAGTTGAAATATTACACACGATATTACTACAGCATGTGTAACTGCTACGATGTGGTCTGGCAGACTTGTTCGATTAGCGGTCTCCAAGGGCTACAGGGGGCCGCTAAGATTAAAGTCTTTAACAGCATTGAAGGCATGAAAACTTTTACTGATTTGCCGAATCTTTGTAATTTCTTATATTACAACTCAAGGCAAAAACAAGCCAGTGGTGTTTCAGAGGACAGGAGACATGAAGGTGCAGGATGAGGAAAGACAAACCAGCAGAAAGATGGAGCAGAGTTCACTCTGTATGAAGAACAACAAACTGTGAGTACAGAAATAGATAATACACTAATGTAGAGAGGCTCATCTACCATTAGAAACATCTTTCAGTAAGTACATTAACAGAGCTGGAACTATTGTGCTTATCAAAAAGGCATTACATTTACTTAGTTTGGGGTTTGGAGCTTCAGCTTTGTGGGAACAGTTGGTCGCAAAAGGGAGGAAAGACAAAATAAAATTTTAAGAACTTGTTGAAAAATTCTGATTGTGAGAAATGGAAAAAAGAAATCAATGTGTAAAATGGAAAAATAAAAACATTTTTAAAAAACTGAATGCTTTGTAGAGCTGGGTGTGTCACGCCCTTTACAGTAAAGTGCAAACTTGTTCTAATCAGACTAGGATGACAAAATGGGATGATCCACACACTAGTGTGTAAATGTGTTGTTTCTTTGATCACTACAGTTGTGTTGGTCTGTGCTAATGTGTTTAGAAAAAGGTTTTGTGACTGATAATCTGGACTTTAACAGGAAAAACTTGCATGAGGTACCACAATGTACCACACAGGAGATATTGATTGAAACTGCTCTCAAAATCTGGATATTAGTAGATATTCCATTGAAAGTTATTCAGAATTTAGGATCAGGGTCACAATGAAGCATTTACATTTCTGGTTGGTTTAATGTTTCTCAACATAAAACCAAATTTCTTAGAGAAAACAAAACCTTTCTAATTGACTTCAAAGTTTTGAGCTGTGGTGCAGATTGCACTTTGAGTGTGATTATTGATTAGAGCAGATGATACAGGAGCATCAGTACAGGGAGAGACTGTTAAAAAGTTATGAGCTGTCTTCCTGCAGAGAAAGTGGAGTCGGTCATCCTCAAAATGCTGCCAAGAGAGGCAGCTGGCAGGATTGAATGATGCTCTGCCTCTGTGGTCAAGTACAGACATAGGCTTTAAGCAACCATGAGCCACTCATAAGCATGACAGATTAATAAGCATCAACAACGTGCACTTCTTAAACACCTATGCACCACTAATCAGAGAAAATGAGCATGCAATAAAGTGGACTTGTTAGGGACAGTTTTCTATCAGCCTTCAAACACTTCAAGTCAAGTTTTGTTGAAAGACAGAGTTCAAAAATTCTGATCTTTGAAACAAAATCCTCATCACATACATGCATACAATACACACTACTGCTCAAATCTTTGGGGTCAGTTTGAAATGTCCAGGATTTTAACTGGAAATTGGCTTTAATGCCACATTACATGAGCTTGGTCAGTAATCTTTTCAGAGGTTTTAACAAAATCATTGAGCATAAATCACTTGTGATGAATCTCTACAAGACATGCAGAAGCCCATTTTTAGCATCACTCACTCCTGTGTTTTAGTGTCACATTGTGGTACTTGATGCAAATTGATCATGCCAGATGGCTAATATATGATTACAAACATCTTCTTGCAAACAAGCAGAGCTCAAAACTATTTTGTGGGTCAAAAGCAGCATTACATTAGGTTAGTCTGAGGTCTGGAGCATCAGCTTTGTAGGTTTATTTAACTCAAAGTGGATGAAAGAAACAATTCAAAACCTTGTTGAAGGATTCATATAGTCAGAAATCAAACTGTGGAATGTGTCAAAGTGCTAAAAACTGAAGGTTTTGTAGAGCTGGGTGTGCCACGCCCTTTACAGTAAAGTGCAAACTTGTTCTAATCAGACTAGGACGACAAAATGGGATGATCCACACACTAGTGTGTATATGTGTTGTTTCTTTGATCACTACAGTTGTGTTGGTCTGTGCTAATGTGTCTGGAAAAAAGTTTAGTGACTGATAATCTGGACTTTAACAGGAAAAACTTGCATGAGGTACCACAATGTACCACTGGAACACAGGAGATATTGATTGAAACTGCTCTCAAAATCTGGATATTAGTAGATATTCCATTGAAAGTTATTCAGAATTTAGGATCAGGGTCACAATGAAGCATTTACATTTCTGGTTGGTTTAATGTTTCTCAACATAAAACCAAATTTCTTAGAGAAAACAAAACCTTTCTAATTGACTTCAAAGTTTTGAGCTGTGGTGCAGATTGCACTTTGAGTGTGATTATTGATTAGAGCAGATGATACAGGAGCATCAGTACAGGGAGAGACTGTTAAAAAGTTATGAGCTGTCTTCCTGCAGAGAAAGTGGAGTCGGTCATCCTCAAAATGCTGCCAAGAGAGGCAGCTGGCAGGATTGAATGATGCTCTGCCTCTGTGGTCAAGTACAGACATAGGCTTTAAGCAACCATGAGCCACTCATAAGCATGACAGATTAATAAGCATCAACAACGTGCACTTCTTAAACACCTATGCACCACTAATCAGAGAAAATGAGCATGCAATAAAGTGGACTTGTTAGGGACAGTTTTCTATCAGCCTTCAAACACTTCAAGTCAAGTTTTGTTGAAAGACAGAGTTCAAAAATTCTGATCTTTGAAACAAAATCCTCATCACATACATGCATACAATACACACTACTGCTCAAATCTTTGGAGTCAGTTTGAAATGTCCAGGATTTTAACTGGAAATTGGCTTTAATGCCACATTACATGAGCTTGGTCAGTAATCTTTTCAGAGGTTTTAACAAAATCATTGAGCATAAATCACTTGTGATGAATCTCTACAAGACATGCAGAAGCCCATTTTTAGCATCACTCACTCCTGTGTTTTAGTGTCACATTGTGGTACTTGATGCAAATTGATCATGCCAGATGGCTAATATATGATTACAAACATCTTCTTGCAAACAAGCAGAGCTCAAAACTATTTTGTGGGTCAAAAGCAGCATTACATTAGGTTAGTCTGAGGTCTGGAGCATCAGCTTTGTAGGTTTATTTAAGTCAAAGTGGATGAAAGAAACAATTCAAAACCTTGTTGAAGGATTCATATAGTCAGAAATCAAACTGTGGAATGTGTCAAAGTGCTAAAAACTGAAGGTTTTGTAGAGCTGGGTGTGTCACGCCCTTTACAGTAAAGTGCAAACTTGTTCTAATCAGACTAGGACGACAAAATGGGATGATCCACACACTAGTGTGTAAATGTGTTGTTTCTTTGATCACTACAGTTGTGTTGGTCTGTGCTAATGTGTTTGGAAAAAGGTTTTGTGACTGATAATCTGGACTTTAACAGGAAAAACTTGCATGAGGTACCACAATGTACCACTGGAACACAGGAGATATTGATTGAAACTGCTCTCAAAATCTGGATATTAGTAGATATGCCATTGAAAGTTATACAGAATTTAGGATCAGTGTCACAATGAAGCATTTACATTTCTGGTTGGTTTAATGTTTCTCAACATAAAACCAAATTTCTTAGAGAAAACAAAACCTTTCTAATTGACTTCAAAGTTTTGAGCTGTGGTGCAGATTGCACTTTGAGTGTGATTATTGATTAGAGCAGATGATACAGGAGCATCAGTACAGGGAGAGACTGTTAAAAAGTTATGAGCTGTCTTCCTGCAGAGAAAGTGGAGTCTGTCATCCTCAAAATGCTGCCAAGAGAGGCAGCTGGCAGGATTGAATGATGCTCTGCCTCTGTGGTCAAGTACAGACATAGGCTTTAAGCAACCATGAGCCACTCATAAGCATGACAGATTAATAAGCATCAACAACGTTCACTTCTTAAACACCTATGCACCACTAATCAGAGAAAATGAGCATGCAATAAAGTGGACTTGTTAGGGACAGTTTGCTATCAGAACTTCAAACAGTTCAAGTCAAGTTTTGTTGAAAGACAGAGTTCAAAAATTCTGATCTTTGAAACAAAATCCTCATCACATACATGCATACAATACACACTACTGCTCAAATCTTTGGGGTCAGTTAGAAATGTCCAGGATTTTAATTGGAAATTGGCTTTAATGTCACATTACATGAGCTTGGTCAGTAATCTTTTCAGAGGTTTTAACAAAATCATTGAGCATAAATCACTTGTGATGAATCTCTACAAGACATGCAGAAGCCCATTTTTAGCATCACTTACTCCTGTGTTTTAGTGTCACATTGTGGTACTTGATGCAAATTGATCATGCCAGATGGCTAATATATGATTACAAACATCTTCTTGCAAACATGCAGAGCTCAAAACTATTTTGTGGGTCAAAAGCAGCATTACATTAGGTTAGTCTGAGGTCTGGAGCATCAGCTTTGTAGGTTTATTTAAGTCAAAGTGGATGAAAGAAACAATTCAAAACCTTGTTGAAGGATTCATATAGTCAGAAATCAAACTGTGGAATGTGTCAAAGTGCTAAAAACTGAATGCTTTGTAGAGCTGGGTGTGTCATGCCCTTTACAGTAAAGTGCAAACTTGTTCTAATCAGACTAGGATGACAAAATGGGATGATCCACACACTAGTGTGTAAATGTGTTGTTTCTTTGATCACTACAGTTGTGTTGGTCTGTGCTAATGTGTTTGGAAAAAGGTTTTGTGACTGATAATCTGGACTTTAACAGGAAAAACTTGCATGAGGTACCACAATGTACCACACAGGAGATATTGATTGAAACTGCTCTCAAGATCTGGATATTAGTAGATATTCCATTGAAAGTTATTCCGAATTTAGGATCAGTGTCACAATGAAGCATTTACATTTCTGGTTGGTTTAATGTTTCTCAACATAAAACCAAATTTCCTAGAGAAAACAAAACCTTTCTAATTGACTTCAAAGTTTTGAGCTGTGGTGCAGATTGCACTTTGAGTGTGATTATTGATTAGAGCAGATGATACAGGAGCATCAGTACAGGGAGAGACTGTTAAAAAGTTATGAGCTGTCTTCCTGCAGAGAAAGTGGAGTCGGTCATCCTCAAAATGCTGCCAAGAGAGGCAGCTGGCAGGATTGAATGATGCTCTGCCTCTGTGGTCAAGTACAGACATAGGCTTTAAGCAACCATGAGCCACTCATAAGCATGACAGATTAATAAGCACCAACAACGTGCACTTCTTAAACACCTATGCACCACTAATCAGAGAAAATGAGCATGCAATAAAGTGGACTTGTTAGGGACAGTTTGCTATCAGCCTTCAAACAGTTCAAGTCAAGTTTTGTTGAAAGACAGAGTTCAAAAATTCTGATCTTTGAAACAAAATCCTCATCACATACATGCATACAATACACACTACTGCTCAAATCTTTGGAGTCAGTTTGAAATGTCCAGGATTTTAACTGGAAATTGGCTTTAATGTCACATTACATGAGCTTGGTCAGTAATCTTTTCAGAGGTTTTAACAAAATCATTGAGCATAAATCACTTGTGATGAATCTCTACAAGACATGCAGAAGCCCATTTTTAGCATCACTCACTCCTGTGTTTTAGTGTCACATTGTGGTACTTGATGCAAATTGATCATGCCAGATGGCTAATATATGATTGCAAACATCTTCTTGCAAACAAGCAGATCTCAAAACTATTTTGTGGGTCAAAAGCAGCATTACATTAGGTTAGTCTGAGGTCTGGAGCATCAGCTTTGTAGGTTTATTTAAGTCAAAGTGGATGAAAGAAACAATTCAAAACCTTGTTGAAGGATTCATATAGTCAGAAATCAAACTGTGGAATGTGTCAAAGTGCTAAAAACTGAATACTTTGTAGAGCTGGGTGTGTCACGCCCTTTACAGTAAAGTGCAAACTTGTTCTAATCAGACTAGGACGACAAATGGGATGATCCACACACTAGTGTGTAAATGTGTTGTTTCTTTGATCACTATAGTTGTGTTGGTCTGTGCTAATGTGTCTGGAAAAAGGTTTTGTGACTGATAATCTGGACTTTAACAGAAAAAAACTTGCATGAGGTACCACAATGTACCACTGGAACACAGGAGATATTGATTGAAACTGCTCTCAAAATCTGGATATTAGTAGATATTCCATTGAAAGTTATTCAGAATTTAGGATCAGCGTCACAATGAAGCATTTATATTTCTGGTTGGTTTAATGTTTCTCAACATAAAATCTAATTTCATCCAGAAAACAAAACCTTTCTAATTGACTTCAAAGTTTTGAGCTGTGGCGCAGATTGCACTTTGAGTGTGATTATTGATTAGAGCAGATGATACAGGAGCATCAGTACAGGGAGAGACTGTTAAAAAGTTATGAGCTGTCTTCCTGCAGAGAAAGTGGAGTCTGTCATCCTCAAAATGCTGCCAAGAGAGGCAGCTGGCAGGATTGAATGATGCTCTGCCTCTGTGGTCAAGTACAGACATAGGCTTTAAGCAACCATGAGCCACTCATAAGCATGACAGATTAATAAGCACCAACAACGTGCACTTCTTAAACACCTATGCACCACTAATCAGAGAAAATGAGCATGCAATAAAGTGGACTTGTTAGGGACAGTTTGCTATCAGAACTTCAAACAGTTCAAGTCAAGTTTTGTTGAAAGACAGAGTTCAAAAATTCTGATCTTTGAAACAAAATCCTCATCACATACATGCATACAATACACACTACTGCTCAAATCTTTGGGGTCAGTTTGAAATGTCCAGGATTTTAACTGGAAATTGGCTTTAATGTCACATTACATGAGCTTGGTCAGTAATCTTTTCAGAGGTTTTAACAAAATCATTGAGCATAAATCACTTGTGATGAATCTCTACAAGACATGCAGAAGCCCATTTTTAGCATCACTCACTCCTGTGTTTTAGTGTCACATTGTGGTACTTGATGCAAATTGATCATGCCAGATGGCTAATATATGATTACAAACATCTTCTTGCAAACAAGCAGAGCTCAAAACTATTTTGTGGGTCAAAAGCAGCATTACATTAGGTTAGTCTGAGGTCTGGAGCATCAGCTTTGTAGGTTTATTTAAGTCAAAGTGGATGAAAGAAACAATTCACAACCTTGTTGAAGGATTCATATAGTCAGAAATCAAACTGTGGAATGTGTCAAAGTGCTAAAAACTGAATACTTTGTAGAGCTGGGTGTGTCACGCCCTTTACAGTAAAGTGCAAACTTGTTCTAATCAGACTAGGACGACAAATGGGATGATCCACACACTAGTGTGTAAATGTGTTGTTTCTTTGATCACTACGGTTGTGTTGGTCTGTGCTAATGTGTTTGGAAAAAGGTTTTGTGACTGATAATCTGGACTTTAACAGGAAAAACTTGCATGAGGTACCACAATGTACCACACAGGAGATATTGATTGAAACTGCTCTCAAAATCTGGATATTAGTAGATATTCCATTGAAAGTTATTCAGAATTTAGGATCAGTGTCACAATGAAGCATTTACATTTCTGGTTGGTTTAATGTTTCTCAACATAAAACCAAATTTCCTAGAGAAAACAAAACCTTTCTAATTGACTTCAAAGTTTTGAGCTGTGGTGCAGATTGCACTTTGAGTGTGATTATTGATTAGAGCAGATGATACAGGAGCATCAGTACAGGGAGAGACTGTTAAAAAGTTATGAGCTGTCTTCCTACAGAGAAAGTGGAGTCGGTCATCCTCAAAATGCTGCCAAGAGAGGCAGCTGGCAGGATTGAATGATGCTCTGCCTCTGTGGTCAAGTACAGACATAGGCTTTAAGCAACCATGAGCCACTCATAAGCATGACAGATTAATAAGCATCAACAACGTGCACTTCTTAAACACCTATGCACCACTAATCAGAGAAAATGAGCATGCAATAAAGTGGACTTGTTAGGGACAGTTTGCTATCAGCCTTCAAACAGTTCAAGTCAAGTTTTGTTGAAAGACAGAGTTCAAAAATTCTGATCTTTGAAACAAAATCCTCATCACATACATGCATACAATACACACTACTGCTCAAATCTTTGGAGTCAGTTAGAAATGTCCAGGATTTTAACTGGAAATTGGCTTTAATGCCACATTACATGAGCTTGGTCAGTAATCTTTTCAGAGGTTTTAACAAAATCATTGAGCATAAATCACTTGTGATGAATCTCTACAAGACATGCAGAAGCCCATTTTTAGCATCACTCACTCCTGTGTTTTAGTGTCACATTGTGGTACTTGATGCAAATTGATCATGCCAGATGGCTAATATATGATTACAAACATCTTCTTGCAAACAAGCAGAGCTCAAAACTATTTTGTGGGTCAAAAGCAGCATTACATTAGGTTAGTCTGAGGTCTGGAGCATCAGCTTTGTAGGTTTATTTAAGTCAAAGTGGATGAAAGAAACAATTCAAAACCTTGTTGAAGGATTCATATAGTCAGAAATCAAACTGTGGAATGTGTCAAAGTGCTAAAAACTGAAGGTTTTGTAGAGCTGGGTGTGTCACGCCCTTTACAGTAAAGTGCAAACTTGTTCTAATCAGACTAGGACGACAAAATGGGATGATCCACACACTAGTGTGTATATGTGTTGTTTCTTTGATCACTACAGTTGTGTTGGTCTGTGCTAATGTGTTTGGAAAAAGGTTTTGTGACTGATAATCTGGACTTTAACAGAAAAAACTTGCATGAGGTACCACAATGTACCACTGGAACACAGGAGATATTGATTGAAACTGCTCTCAAAATCTGGATATTAGTAGATATTCCATTGAAAGTTATTCAGAATTTAGGATCAGTGTCACAATGAAGCATTTACATTTCTGGTTGGTTTAATGTTTCTCAACATAAAATCTAATTTCATCCAGAAAACAAAACCTTTCTAATTGACTTCAAAGTTTTGAGCTGTGGTGCAGATTGCACTTTGAGTGTGATTATTGATTAGAGCAGATGATACAGGAGCATCAGTACAGGGAGAGACTGTTAAAAAGTTATGAGCTGTCTTCCTGCAGAGAAAGTGGAGTCTGTCATCCTCAAAATGCTGCCAAGAGAGGCAGCTGGCAGGATTGAATGATGCTCTGCCTCTGTGGTCAAGTACAGACATAGGCTTTAAGCAACCATGAGCCACTCATAAGCATGACAGATTAATAAGCATCAACAACGTGCACTTCTTAAACACCTATGCACCACTAATCAGAGAAAATGAGCATGCAATAAAGTGGACTTGTTAGGGACAGTTTTCTATCAGCCTTCAAACAGTTCAAGTCAAGTTTT
The DNA here is from genome assembly GCF_007364275.1 of Archocentrus centrarchus. Lineage (NCBI taxonomy): Eukaryota > Metazoa > Chordata > Actinopteri > Cichliformes > Cichlidae > Archocentrus > Archocentrus centrarchus. Next base: position 28,481,026 of record NC_044349.1, on the reverse strand, counting down.
GTTGAAAGACAGAGTTCAAAAATTCTGATCTTTGAAACAAAATCCTCATCACATACATGCATACAATACACACTACTGCTCAAATCTTTGGAGTCAGTTTGAAATGTCCAGGATTTTAACTGGAAATTGGCTTTAATGTCACATTACATGAGCTTGGTCAGTAATCTTTTCAGAGGTTTTAACAAAATCATTGAGCATAAATCACTTGTGATGAATCTCTACAAGACATGCAGAAGCCCATTTTTAGCATCACTCACTCCTGTGTTTTAGTGTCACATTGTGGTACTTGATGCAAATTGATCATGCCAGATGGCTAATATATGATTACAAACATCTTCTTGCAAACAAGCAGAGCTCAAAACTATTTTGTGGGTCAAAAGCAGCATTACATTAGGTTAGTCTGAGGTCTGGAGCATCAGCTTTGTAGGTTTATTTAAGTCAAAGTGGATGAAAGAAACAATTCAAAACCTTGTTGAAGGATTCATATAGTCAGAAATCAAACTGTGGAATGTGTCAAAGTGCTAAAAACTGAATACTTTGTAGAGCTGGGTGTGTCACGCCCTTTACAGTAAAGTGCAAACTTGTTCTAATCAGACTAGGACGACAAAATGGGATGATCCACACACTAGTGTGTAAATGTGTTGTTTCTTTGATCACTACAGTTGTGTTGGTCTGTGCTAATGTGTTTGGAAAAAGGTTTTGTGACTGATAATCTGGACTTTAACAGGAAAAACTTGCATGAGGTACCACAATGTACCACTGGAACACAGGAGATATTGATTGAAACTGCTCTCAAAATCTGGATATTAGTAGATATTCCATTGAAAGTTATTCAGAATTTAGGATCAGTGTCACAATGAAGCATTTACATTTCTGGTTGGTTTAATGTTTCTCAACATAAAACCAAATTTCCTAGAGAAAACAAAACCTTTCTAATTGACTTCAAAGTTTTGAGCTGTGGTGCAGATTGCACTTTGAGTGTGATTATTGATTAGAGCAGATGATACAGGAGCATCAGTACAGGGAGAGACTGTTAAAAAGTTATGAGCTGTCTTCCTACAGAGAAAGTGGAGTCTGTCATCCTCAAAATGCTGCCAAGAGAGGCAGCTGGCAGGATTGAATGATGCTCTGCCTCTGTGGTCAAGTACAGACATAGGCTTTAAGCAACCATGAGCCACTCATAAGCATGACAGATTAATAAGCATCAACAACGTGCACTTCTTAAACACCTATGCACCACTAATCAGAGAAAATGAGCATGCAATAAAGTGGACTTGTTAGGGACAGTTTTCTATCAGCCTTCAAACAGTTCAAGTCAAGTTTTGTTGAAAGACAGAGTTCAAAAATTCTGATCTTTGAAACAAAATCCTCATCACATACATGCATACAATACACACTACTGCTCAAATCTTTGGGGTCAGTTTGAAATGTCCAGGATTTTAACTGGAAATTGGCTTTAATGCCACATTACATGAGCTTGGTCAGTAATCTTTTCAGAGGTTTTAACAAAATCATTGAGCATAAATCACTTGTGATGAATCTCTACAAGACATGCAGAAGCCCATTTTTAGCATCACTCACTCCTGTGTTTTAGTGTCACATTGTGGTACTTGATGCAAATTGATCATGCCAGATGGCTAATATATGATTACAAACATCTTCTTGCAAACAAGCAGAGCTCAAAACTATTTTGTGGGTCAAAAGCAGCATTACATTAGGTTAGTCTGAGGTCTGGAGCATCAGCTTTGTAGGTTTATTTAAGTCAAAGTGGATGAAAGAAACAATTCCAAACCTTGTTGAAGGATTCATATAGTCAGAAATCAAACTGTGGAATGTGTCAAAGTGCTAAAAACTGAAGGTTTTGTAGAGCTGGGTGTGTCACGCCCTTTACAGTAAAGTGCAAACTTGTTCTAATCAGACTAGGACGACAAAATGGGATGATCCACACACTAGTGTGTAAATGTGTTGTTTCTTTGATCACTACAGTTGTGTTGGTCTGTGCTAATGTGTGTGGAAAAAGGTTTTGTGACTGATAATCTGGACTTTAACAGAAAAAACTTGCATGAGGTACCACAATGTACCACTGGAACACAGGAGATATTGATTGAAACTGCTCTCAAAATCTGGATATTAGTAGATATTCCATTGAAAGTTATTCAGAATTTAGGATCAGTGTCACAATGAAGCATTTACATTTCTGGTTGGTTTAATGTTTCTCAACATAAAATCTAATTTCATCCAGAAAACAAAACCTTTCTAATTGACTTCAAAGTTTTGAGCTGTGGTGCAGATTGCACTTTGAGGGGGATTATTGATTAGAGCAGATGATACAGGAGCATCAGTACAGGGAGAGACTGTTAAAAAGTTATGAGCTGTCTTCCTGCAGAGAAAGTGGAGTCGGTCATCCTCAAAATGCTGCCAAGAGAGGCAGCTGGCAGGATTGAATGATGCTCTGCCTCTGTGGTCAAGTACAGACATAGGCTTTAAGCAACCATGAGCCACTCATAAGCATGACAGATTAATAAGCTCCAACAACGTGCACTTCTTAAACACCTATGCACCACTAATCAGAGAAAATGAGCATGCAATAAAGTGGACTTGTTAGGGACAGTTTTCTATCAGCCTTCAAACAGTTCAAGTCAAGTTTTGTTGAAAGACAGAGTTCAAAAATTCTGATCTTTGAAACAAAATCCTCATCACATACATGCATACAATACACACTACTGCTCAAATCTTTGGAGTCAGTTAGAAATGTCCAGGATTTTAACTGGAAATTGGCTTTAATGTCACATTACATGAGCTTGGTCAGTAATCTTTTCAGAGGTTTTAACAAAATCATTGAGCATAAATCACTTGTGATGAATCTCTACAAGACATGCAGAAGCCCATTTTTAGCATCACTCACTCCTGTGTTTTAGTGTCACATTGTGGTACTTGATGCAAATTGATCATGCCAGATGGCTAATATATGATTACAAACATCTTCTTGCAAACAAGCAGAGCTCAAAACTATTTTGTGGGTCAAAAGCAGCATTACATTAGGTTAGTCTGAGGTCTGGAGCATCAGCTTTGTAGGTTTATTTAACTCAAAGTGGATGAAAGAAACAATTCAAAACCTTGTTGAAGGATTCATATAGTCAGAAATCAAACTGTGGAATGTGTCAAAGTGCTAAAAACTGAAGGTTTTGTAGAGCTGGGTGTGTCACGCCCTTTACAGTAAAGTGCAAACTTGTTCTAATCAGACTAGGACGACAAAATGGGATGATCCACACACTAGTGTGTAAATGTGTTGTTTCTTTGATCACTACAGTTGTGTTGGTCTGTGCTAATGTGTTTGGAAAAAGGTTTTGTGACTGATAATCTGGACTTTAACAGAAAAAACTTGCATGAGGTACCACAATGTACCACTGGAACACAGGAGATATTGATTGAAACTGCTCTCAAAATCTGGATATTAGTAGATATTCCATTGAAAGTTATTCAGAATTTAGGATCAGTGTCACAATGAAGCATTTACATTTCTGGTTGGTTTAATGTTTCTCAACATAAAACCAAATTTCCTAGAGAAAACAAAACCTTTCTAACTGACTTCAAAGTTTTGAGCTGTGGTGCAGATTGCACTTTGAGTGTGATTATTGATTAGAGCAGATGATACAGGAGCATCAGTACAGGGAGAGACTGTTAAAAAGTTATGAGCTGTCTTCCTGCAGAGAAAGTGGAGTCTGTCATCCTCAAAATGCTGCCAAGAGAGGCAGCTGGCAGGATTGAATGATGCTCTGCCTCTGTGGTCAAGTACAGACATAGGCTTTAAGCAACCATGAGCCACTCATGAGCATGACAGATTAATAAGCACCAACAACGTTCACTTCTTAAACACCTATGCACCACTAATCAGAGAAAATGAGCATGCAATAAAGTGGACTTGTTAGGGACAGTTTGCTATCAGCCTTCAAACAGTTCAAGTCAAGTTTTGTTGAAAGACAGAGTTCAAAAATTCTGATCTTTGAAACAAAATCCTCATCACATACATGCATACAATACACACTACTGCTCAAATCTTTGGGATCAGTTTGAAATGTCCAGGATTTTAACTGGAAATTGGCTTTAATGTCACATTACATGAGCTTGGTCAGTAATCTTTTCAGAGGTTTTAACAAAATCATTGAGCATAAATCACTTGTGATGAATCTCTACAAGACATGCAGAAGCCCATTTTTAGCATCACTCACTCCTGTGTTTTAGTGTCACATTGTGGTACTTGATGCAAATTGATCATGCCAGATGGCTAATATATGATTACAAACATCTTCTTGCAAACAAGCAGAGCTCAAAACTATTTTGTGGGTCAAAAGCAGCATTACATTAGGTTAGTCTGAGGTCTGGAGCATCAGCTTTGTAGGTTTATTTAAGTCAAAGTGGATGAAAGAAACAATTCAAAACCTTGTTGAAGGATTCATATAGTCAGAAATCAAACTGTGGAATGTGTCAAAGTGCTAAAAACTGAATGCTTTGTAGAGCTGGGTGTGTCACGCCCTTTACAGTAAAGTGCAAACTTGTTCTAATCAGACTAGGACGACAAAATGGGATGATCCACACACTAGTGTGTAAATGTGTTGTTTCTTTGATCACTACAGTTGTGTTGGTCTGTGGTAATGTGTCTGGAAAAAAGTTTAGTGACTGATAATCTGGACTTTAACAGGAAAAACTTGCATGAGGTACCACAATGTACCACTGGAACACAGGAGATATTGATTGAAACTGCTCTCAAAATCTGGATATTAGTAGATATTCCATTGAAAGTTATTCAGAATTTAGGATCAGTGTCACAATGAAGCATTTACATTTCTGGTTGGTTTAATGTTACTCAACATAAAACAATTTTCATCCAGAAAACAAAACCTTTCTAACTGACTTCAAAGTTTTGAGCCGTGGTGCAGATTGCACTTTGAGTGTGATTATTGATTAGAGCAGATGATACAGGAGCATCAGTACAGGGAGAGACTGTTAAAAAGTTATGAGCTGTCTTCCTGCAGAGAAAGTGGAGTCGGTCATCCTCAAAATGCTGCCAAGAGAGGCAGCTGGCAGGATTGAATGATGCTCTGCCTCTGTGGTCAAGTACAGACATAGGCTTTAAGCAACCATGAGCCACTCATAAGCATGACAGATTAATAAGCTCCAACAACGTGCACTTCTTAAACACCTATGCACCACTAATCAGAGAAAATGAGCATGCAATAAAGTGGACTTGTTAGGGACAGTTTGCTATCAGCCTTCAAACAGTTCAAGTCAAGTTTTGTTGAAAGACAGAGTTCAAAAATTCTGATCTTTGAAACAAAATCCTCATCACATACATGCATACAATACACACTACTGCTCAAATCTTTGGAGTCACTTAGAAATGTCCAGGATTTTAACTGGAAATTGGCTTTAATGTCACATTACATGAGCTTGGTCAGTAATCTTTTCAGAGGTTTTAACAAAATCATTGAGCATAAATCACTTGTGATGAATCTCTACAAGACATGCAGAAGCCCATTTTTAGCATCACTCACTCCTGTGTTTTAGTGTCACATTGTGGTACTTGATGCAAATTGATCATGCCAGATGGCTAATATATGATTACAAACATCTTCTTGCAAACAAGCAGATCTCAAAACTATTTTGTGGGTCAAAAGCAGCATTACATTAGGTTAGTCTGAGGTCTGGAGCATCAGCTTTGTAGGTTTATTTAAGTCAAAGTGGATGAAAGAAACAATTCAAAACCTTGTTGAAGGATTCATATAGTCAGAAATCAAACTGTGGAATGTGTCAAAGTGCTAAAAACTGAAGGTTTTGTAGAGCTGGGTGTGTCACGCCCTTTACAGTAAAGTGCAAACTTGTTCTAATCAGACTAGGACGACAAAATGGGATGATCCACACACTAGTGTGTAAATGTGTTGTTTCTTTGATCACTACAGTTGTGTTGGTCTGTGCTAATGTGTTTGGAAAAAGGTTTTGTGACTGATAATCTGGACTTTAACAGAAAAAACTTGCATGAGGTACCACAATGTACCACTGGAACACAGGAGATATTGATTGAAACTGCTCTCAAAATCTGGATATTAGTAGATATTCCATTGAAAGTTATTCAGAATTTAGGATCAGTGTCACAATGAAGCATTTACATTTCTGGTTGGTTTAATGTTTCTCAACATAAAACCAAATTTCCTAGAGAAAACAAAACCTTTCTAACTGACTTCAAAGTTTTGAGCTGTGGTGCAGATTGCACTTTGAGTGTGATTATTGATTAGAGCAGATGATACAGGAGCATCAGTACAGGGAGAGACTGTTAAAAAGTTATGAGCTGTCTTCCTGCAGAGAAAGTGGAGTCGGTCATCCTCAAAATGCTGCCAAGAGAGGCAGCTGGCAGGATTGAATGATGCTCTGCCTCTGTGGTCAAGTACAGACATAGGCTTTAAGCAACCATGAGCCACTCATAAGCATGACAGATTAATAAGCACCAACAACGTGCACTTCTTAAACACCTATGCACCACTAATCAGAGAAAATGAGCATGCAATAAAGTGGACTTGTTAGGGACAGTTTGCTATCAGCCTTCAAACAGTTCAAGTCAAGTTTTGTTGAAAGACAGAGTTCAAAAATTCTGATCTTTGAAACAAAATCCTCATCACATACATGCATACAATACACACTACTGCTCAAATCTTTGGGATCAGTTTGAAATGTCCAGGATTTTAACTGGAAATTGGCTTTAATGTCACATTACATGAGCTGGGTCAGTAATCTTTTCAGAGGTTTTAACAAAATCATTGAGCATAAATCACTTGTGATGAATCTCTACAAGACATGCAGAAGCCCATTTTTAGCATCACTCACTCCTGTGTTTTAGTGTCACATTGTGGTACTTGATGCAAATTGATAATGCCAGATGGCTAATATATGATTACAAACATCTTCTTGCAAACAAGCAGAGCTCAAAACTATTTTGTGGGTCAAAAGCAGCATTACATTAGGTTAGTCTGAGGTCTGGAGCATCAGCTTTGTAGGTTTATTTAACTCAAAGTGGATGAAAGAAACAATTCAAAACCTTGTTGAAGGATTCATATAGTCAGAAATCAAACTGTGGAATGTGTCAAAGTGCTAAAAACTGAATACTTTGTAGAGCTGGGTGTGTCACGCCCTTTACAGTAAAGTGCAAACTTGTTCTAATCAGACTAGGACGACAAAATGGGATGATCCACACACTAGTGTGTAAATGTGTTGTTTCTTTGATCACTACAGTTGTGTTGGTCTGTGCTAATGTGTTTGGAAAATAGTTTAGTGACTGATAATCTGGACTTTAACAGGAAAAACTTGCATGAGGTACCACAATGTACCACTGGAACACAGGAGATATTGATTGAAACTGCTCTCAAAATCTGGATATTAGTAGATATTCCATTCAAAGTTATTCAGAATTTAGGATCAGGGTCACAATGAAGCATTTACATTTCTGGTTGGTTTAATGTTTCTCAACATAAAACCAAATTTCCTAGAGAAAACAAAACCTTTCTAATTGACTTCAAAGTTTTGAGCTGTGGTGCAGATTGCACTTTGAGTGTGATTATTGATTAGAGCAGATGATACAGGAGCATCAGTACAGGGAGAGACTGTTAAAAAGTTATGAGCTGTCTTCCTGCAGAGAAAGTGGAGTCGGTCATCCTCAAAATGCTGCCAAGAGAGGCAGCTGGCAGGATTGAATGATGCTCTGCCTCTGTGGTCAAGTACAGACATAGGCTTTAAGCAACCATGAGCCACTCATAAGCATGACAGATTAATAAGCATCAACAACGTGCACTTCTTAAACACCTATGCACCACTAATCAGAGAAAATGAGCATGCAATAAAGTGGACTTGTTAGGGACAGTTTGCTATCAGAACTTCAAACAGTTCAAGTCAAGTTTTGTTGAAAGACAGAGTTCAAAAATTCTGATCTTTGAAACAAAATCCTCATCACATACATGCATACAATACACACTACTGCTCAAATCTTTGGGGTCAGTTAGAAATGTCCAGGATTTTAATTGGAAATTGGCTTTAATGTCACATTACATGAGCTTGGTCAGTAATCTTTTCAGAGGTTTTAACAAAATCATTGAGCATAAATCACTTGTGATGAATCTCTACAAGACATGCAGAAGCCCATTTTTAGCATCACTCACTCCTGTGTTTTAGTGTCAAATTGTGGTACTTGATGCAGTTTGATAATGCCAGATGGCTAATATATGATTACAAACATCTTCTTGCAAACATGCAGAGCTCAAAACTATTTTGTGGGTCAAAAGCAGCATTACATTAGGTTAGTCTGAGGTCTGGAGCATCAGCTTTGTAGGTTTATTTAAGTCAAAGTGGATGAAAGAAACAATTCAAAACCTTGTTGAAGGATTCATATAGTCAGAAATCAAACTGTGGAATGTGTCAAAGTGCTAAAAACTGAATGCTTTGTAGAGCTGGGTGTGTCACGCCCTTTACAGTAAAGTGCAAACTTGTTCTAATCAGACTAGGACGACAAAATGGGATGATCCACACACTAGTGTGTAAATGTGTTGTTTCTTTGATCACTACAGTTGTGTTGGTCTGTGCTAATGTGTTTGGAAAAAGGTTTTGTGACTGATAAGCTGGACTTTAACAGGAAAAACTTGCATGAGGTACCACAATGTACCACACAGGAGATATTGATTGAAACTGCTCTCAAAATCTGGATATTAGTAGATATTCCATTGAAAGTTATTCAGAATTTAGGATCAGTGTCACAATGAAGCATTTACATTTCTGGTTGGTTTAATGTTTCTCAACATAAAACCAAATTTCTTAGAGAAAACAAAACCTTTCTAATTGACTTCAAAGTTTTGAGCTGTGGTGCAGATTGCACTTTGAGTGTGATTATTGATTAGAGCAGATGATACAGGAGCATCAGTACAGGGAGAGCCTGTTAAAAAGTTATGAGCTGTCTTCCTTCAAAGTTATTCAGAATTTAGGATCAGTGTCATTATGAAGATGGGTTTTTCACTCCCTTTGGAAAAAAGTGTAATCTTGTTCTAATCTTCATGGGTCGTAGTGGGATGTACGGTTTGTGGGAGTCTCTGTTTTCCAGATGATCCATTGGGGTAGGTAGTTGTCACCTCGGCACCTACCCATTCCTGGTGTCATCAAGGTCAGGAGTATTTAGAAGGAGCTGAGATCCTTACTGGCCGCCAGATTATTCTGCTTCCCTGTGGTAAACCAAGCTCCTTTGCATTTTGGAAAGACACTCTTGCTTACCCGTTATTCACTCTGTCGTTCCTGTTGCTTCATCATCTCCACTCGTATAGCATCACCTTCCCTCAGAGCGGTAAAACCAGCCTCCACCACGCTGGAGCCCGTCTTCTCAGCCACCTGCTCTCCTGCTTACGCCTGCATGACCCTCGTCCTCCTCAGCGCAGACTCACTCCGCCAGCCAAGCCCCCGACCAGTCATCAAACCTGAGTTTCTGAGTAAGCCTTCTAACCTGCCATGACCATCACCTTTTCAGTTAGTCATTTCCTGCCTGATCCTGTTTGCTTTCACTTTTCAGATTCTCCGTGCCTGCCAGATTATTTTCAACCCTCGCCTGTTTTGCTATATCTGTTTTTTGGAATAAATCTTGTTTCCTGTGAACTGTTGCCTCTGCACCTGGGTCCTTTCCCACCGGCCGACATGACACTGGATGGAAATTGATGGAAATTATTCCATGTGTGAAACATAAAAAACCTGAAGGGTTTTACACTTGGGTGTGACTGATAAGCTGGACTTTAACAGGAAAAACTTGCATGAGGTACCACAATGTACCACTGGAACACAGTAGATATTCCATTCAAAGTATATTAACAGTTCAGTTCATATGACTGGTTCTTGCATACGGTCTGCTGTGTTTTAGACAACATCACTTCCTGAGGGTCTTCACTTCCTGAGGGTCTTCACTTCCTGAGGGTCCTCAGGAAGAACAACTTGGACTCAAACCTGCTGCTGACCTTCTACCGCTCATCCATTGAGAGCCTGCTGACGTACTGTATCACAGTATGGTACGGCAGCTGCACTGAGGCAGACAGGGTCAGGCTTCAGAGGGTAGTCAAGACAGCACAAAGAATCGTTGGCTGCCCTCTTCCCTCCCTGATGGACATCTACACCTCCCGCTGCATCAGCAGAGCCAGGAACATCACCAAGGACAGCTCACACCCTGGCTTTGACCTGTTTGACCTGCTGCCCTCTGGCAGGCGCTACAGGTGCATCAATGCCAGAACAAACAGAATCAAGAACAGTTTCTTCGCCAGAGCAATCACCACCCTGAACTCACACACTCACCCACTGTAACTGTGCAACACCCACATCTCTGTGCAATATTATATTATTCATACTGAACAATATCTATCACTCCTATATTGTGTAATATCCAGTATTCATTCACTAGTGCAATATTCATTCACCAAGTGCAATATTCATCATCTTCATTATTATATGTATACACGCATTTACTTTTCTTACAATGTACAGATGCACCAATGTAGGTATGTATGTATATATTTTATACATTCTATTTTTTGTATATTTTACACATTGTTTATTTTCTGTATATCTCTTGATCACATTGATTATACTAGATTATAATATTTTTATAATATTTCTATTTTCATTTTAGAGAGTTTGATTTCTGTTACATGGCACTGAACAGGAGTGACCCTCCAATCTCATTGTATATCCTGTATAATGACAATAAAGGCATTCTATTCTATTCTATTCCATTCTATTCTATTCTATTCTATTCTAACATACATTCTGTTATGGCATTGAAAATATAGAAATAATGTGCAGTATAGTGAAGGTTTCCATGAAGCTGTATTGTAGCTGACCTGATCATGCTGAGCTCTTCACCTCCAAAATCAAACCCTTTGCTTACAGGTAGTGACACGGACTGAGTTGGTCTAACTGTAAGTGGTGTACTGGTCAAACACTTGATAGTTTAAAATCATGTTGAAGTCTCAGGGAGAAGACTGTCCTTGTGATGAGCTCCTTGGTGGGCAACTGCAGCAATTCTCCAGATGCTCTCCAGAGTCTGTTAAAAACACAAACCTGTGAGGCAGATCCTCTTTATTCAGGCACTTAACTCTTAACATTTAAGTGTTGTTCACACAGAATGCAGCGAATGAAGAAAAGAAGAAAGACGCTAGTTAGAAGGAAAGAGGAAATGGTTACTAATAAAGTCACATGGGTTTAATATGCTCAGGCAACACAAATCTTACTGATGACGTTACTTTTCTGGCTTCTAAGGTCCCCAAAACTGCCATCAGTGCAGTTCAGTATTCAACAGCCTTGGTAAACATTAAAGATATTAATGTAACCTTTAGAAGACAATTTATTGTTATTACTTTATACAACATATGTGCTCCCATCCACCCCTCAAACACCATCATCAAGTTTGCCTGATCATGGGGGGTGATGAATCAGCCTACAGGGAGAAAATACGGGAGATGGCAGCGTGGTGCAGCAAAAACAACTTGGAGCTGAACACCACTAAGACCAAAGAAATGGTCATTGACTTCAGGAGGCAGAGAGAGGACCATGCTCCACTTTACATCAATGGAGTATGTGTAGAGAGAGGAGCTGCCTTTAAGTCCTTGGAGACCCACATATCTGAAGACGTCACCTGGACTGCCAACACAGCAGCACTGGAAAAAAAAGTCCAGAGTCCATTTTTTGAGTTTCAGCTCAAACTATTGTCTGTTCTCTAATTTTTCTACTTTCAGCAGAAAATGTATTTGCCACAGAAATGAATTCATTCTCACATTACCCGCAGCCAGAAACTGGAGGATTGTACAAAAAAAAAAAGAAAGAAAAAACAGATCCATTAATTACAGGTGAACTACTGTTTAACAAACATTTATTAGGTTTGTATTTTTTCTTTCCTTTCTTTATTCTCACAGACACTTCTGCTATAAATATCTCACAAACACAGGTACGAACATACAGCTTCAGTCTCTTTTTCAGTCAGAAAGTAGAGCTGGTCTGTTACTTCATTTGGGTTGATGCCCTGCTCCACCAGTTTTGTCTTTATTAGCTTGAACGTGCCTGCAGCATCCAGTGACACCAGCAATAAAAATCACAGTAAAACTAATTAAAAGTGGACGAAACAAATCATGTTGGCAACAAAAAGGCTAAAACACAAATGCATTTGTATGCAAGTCATCAGTGTACAAATCCACAAGATTTTCCATTTTTCCAGATTTTACACCATGAATTCCTGGGCGGCTTATGATGACCCATGTAGTGTCATGTTTGTGTGGACAACTTCGCAGTCACAACAAAATGAAAGTACACCGATGTTTGGATGGGGGCTTCCTCCAATGAAAAAAAAAATTTCAGTACCCAAGCAGACATGTGCATACTTGTGCATACTGATGTGAGTCTGCATCTGCATTTTTTCTGTGTCAGACCTGATGTCACAAAAGATAGTGAAACTCCAGACTGGGCTGCTCTCCAGCAGGTGGTGACAGAGAGAACATTTGAAGGATGGAGGTGAAAAACAAAAATAACTCCATCCGGGCCAGCTGTTCTCCAAGACACACACGCTTACCTGAGAATTCACAAGACACAAGTTTTATTCAAACAATTTACAAGATATCCACTTGTATCACAGATTTTACTGCATTTCTGCAACAAGCCAATGAACCGTGATATTTTGTCTTAGCTAAAACAGCATAAGGGGTGTTAACATCCAACAAACCTGCAGAAAATGGAAGGAAGGCGTCTCTCTTGCGAAATTTACCATCCCTGTCCAGAAAGTGTTGAGGGTTGAAAGAGTGTGGAGTTTCCCACATCGACTCATCATGTAGGACTGAATCCAGGGTAGCCAGGATCATTGTGCCCTGAAAAAATATCATTAAAAATAATTGTAAGAACTGAAATACTAAAACAGAAAAAAATCTAACTTGGTTTTGAAGATTGTGTGATTTCACCAGGTGATGCCAGATGTTTTGATAAAATGCTGGATTTTTTTTTTTTTTTTTAACAATTAATGTAACCCCAATACCTGCATGTCTTTGGACTGTGGGTGGAAACTGGAGTACTCAGAGAAAACCCACACAGACACAGGGAGAACATGCAAACTCTACACAGCAAGAATCTAACCCAGACCTTCTAGATGTCATTCTAGCTGTGAGGCAACAGTGCTAACCACCACACCGCCCTGCTGCCCTAAATAGAAGACAGGAAAATATGCAGGAAATGTCTTGAGTTTTAGTATTTAATAATTTGTTAACTAAACTTAAAGAATCAGACATACTCTGGAAACTAACTGAATCCAAACTGAAACCTAAACATTAAAAAATAAATGATAAAAATGATATAACAAAAAAATAAAAATAAATATATATATATATATATATATATATATATATATATATATATATATATATATATATATATATATATATATATATATATGACTATAATAACTTGTTCTGAATTACATAAATGACTTACACAAACTACTTCTGATGCTTTTTCTCGTAATATAACACTGATGTGTGAGAGGCCCCCAGCAATATAAAGTCACAACAAGACAAAATACACAGTAATGTTGGAAATGTTACACACGTGCACACACCTTTTATGTCAGGGTAATAGATCATGAAAAGCAGCCCCCATTGTAAAGTAGTGGTGGTAGTTTCAGTTCCAGCAAAAAACAGGTCCATGGTGCAAGCACGTAAGTTGCTGAGAGCAAAACTTGAATTCTTGTTCTCATTCTATCAGAGACACAAACAGCAGAAATTAAAATCTGTTGGTATATTTCATTACAAGACCAAACAGAACAAACACAATAGAATTCAAGCCCAAAGCTCACCTTTCCCATCTCTATCAGAAAGGCATCAATATAGTCTCTTGGTAATCCTGGGTTAAGGTTTTCTTTGTGTTCTCTGATCCTGATTTCTGTGTAGTCATTTATCTGTTGTACCAGAGTGAACATCTTCTTATGAGGTCCAGGCAGCCACTTCATCAGCCAGGGCATTGCGTTGTACATCTACAGAACAGGAGAACAGTTATTAAATCATTCCACACTTTGGAAATCTGATTAAATCATCTTTTAACGAATAAATAAACATTAACATTCAAAGAGAGGTCCACATCTGTGTGCATCTCATAGAAAGAGACATTGTAGTCAAAGAATTGAAATCTAACAGAAAACAGCAGAGGTGGTGGTAGAAATATAACTTCCAAAGGGGAAAATATTTGGGGGAAAAATATTTTGGGTAGGCGCTCGCCTTGCAGCCGGAAGGTTGCAGGTTCGAGCCCCTGTCCCTGCGCTGCGTTGTGTCCTTGGGCAAGACACTTAAACCATATTGCCTAACGGTAGCGCTGGTCTCTGGCTGCATTGTTCCAGAGTGATCTGGAACAATCATTTCGTTGTGTGCCTTGTGCGCACAATGACAATGAGTTGAATCTAACATCTAAATGCAGTTCATATTTCTCAGTGTCCATTACATACACAGTGTGACGGAGTGATGGAGAAGCTAGAAGGAAGAGCTGTGTGACATAAAAGTACATTTTTTAATATGAGCAGAAATACTGCTGAAACACATCTGAGATGTTAAACTACATTTGGTGAAAAAGTTCACCAGGATGCACGAAACCCTCCAACTTTCCTTAGGAGGACCCTGGCTCTCCTACATAAGGAAAAATAAGTGTAGTGATGATGATTCCAGCTTAAGAATACATGGACATGTTTTCTTTAAAAAAATAATGAAAGAAATGGGTCGTGTGATGTTAGCACTGTTGCCTCGCAGCAAGAAGGTCCGGGGCTCGGGTCCACCTTGGCCGGCACCTTTCTGTGTGGAGTTTGCATGTTCTCCCCGTGTTTGCGTGGGTCTCCTGTGAGCACTCTGGTTTTGTCCCATGGTCCAAGGACATGTACTTTGTGGAGTTAAGTTAAATGGTGATTCTAAATTGCCCACAGGTGTGAGTGTGAATGGTTGTGTGTCTCTGTGTGTTAGACCCTGGTTGGTGACTCAACCAGGGTCTAATCTGCCTCTCGCCTTATGACAGCTGGGATGAGTTCCAGCCCCCCTGCAACCCTTAAAAAGATATGCAGAAGGAAATGATGGATGAAACAAACCCCAATAACATTTCTTTATTACTGGGGTGTCCATCAGTCAGTAACAGCTGTTGCTGCTAGGCAACAGGAGCACCTGAGAATACTGTTCTATGTAGGCGGGGCATGTTTCAAATTTCAAAAGAGACAGAATGTTCAATCGCTTAGTTTCAGCACTTTTCAAATTAGGAAAACAAAAGCTAGGCAACATAAGCAGCATCAGAAGCTACAGCAACACATTTACAAAGTACTGCAGAAGACTTTGGTCGGACACAGCATCAGCTCTGCTCTGAACATTTGACAGGTAGCTTCATTTACTCTGTTACTAATTTCTTCCCCTGATTTAAGTTTTTCTCAGTTGATTTGGCACATTTGTCACAGCAGAAAAGTGATTTTCACCACTCTTAATTCAGTTTTCCAAACAGTTAAAGCATTTTTTCATAACTCACACTCACCTGTGCAAAAGGCATCAGATTTATTTGTATTTGGAGCAGAACCTTACAAACGAGTACTGCAAAAATGTGGGCCTAATGCAGAGTTTTTATGTGATTCTGTCCTTATCTGTAGCTTAATTTCCACAATGAACAATAAAATCTTCAGCGAAACACTTTTGAGCACCTCAGTCTTTGGAACTGTGTCCTTTAATGCCATGAAGGCTGAAAATATCTGTCTAAAAGAGGATACTGAAGAAGAAAAGCTGCTGGCCAAAGAAAACCTGAAGAAGGAAGTAGAAAATGTGAAGAAAGAATTACTGGCAGTACAACAAGCAATTGAACAAAAGATAGAAGATTTGATAAAGATGGACATGGCAGAGAACGTAATGACGGACATAGAGGGAAAAAAAGGTATGAAAAGGCGAATAAAAGAAGCAAAGAAGAAGCTCAACCTGAAAGTGGACGAGGCAAAGAAGAAGTTCAGCCTGAAAGTGGACAAAGCCAAGAAGAAACTAAAATTGAAAGTGGATGAGGAAGAGCAGCCGCTTTTAAAGAACCTTGAAGAGGACAATGTGATGTGAAGTGTGTCCAAACAATGCAAAGGTTGAGGAGAGTGAGCAGACTGAGCAGCAGTTTCCTCTTCACTTTTTCATCATCTTCTCCACCTTCACCCCTCCACTTCCTCTTTCTCTTTCCCTCCTCTGTTCCTCCTCCCTCTCTTTCCTTCTCCCTCCCATTCCCTTTTCTGTCTATTACCCCATCTCTTTCACACTCACCCCTTCTCACACCATGCCTCTTCCATCTCTCTTCACCCTCCTCTCCTCACCATGTTGAAACAACTTGACAGCATTGAATCAAAACTGTAAATATTTGCAAATGTACAAAGTTCTAAAAAAAAAAAAATAATAAATTGTTACTTTTAAAGCATAAAAGGTTGTCCTTCATTTATAGCAATATAATGCTTGAAAATAACTGCCCAGATAAGCTAAATAAGGAGTTTTAACATGACTTTAAAATTTCAAGAATTGCTTCAAGAAGCACTACGGCTGCACTTCCCTTTATGAGCTGATGGATTCTGATGTAAAAATTAGGGTATTTGTAATCAGATACTCTACTCTCTACTCTACCAGGAGACTGTGCTCCTAAAAACATAACTCCCAGGATCACTGGGATTCACACTCCACTTAAACTGAGAAAGACCGAAGAAGGAAATCAATTCACAGATATAAGTGAATGTGACATGCATTTTGTATAAATCCTGATTTAATATGATTATTGCATGATGTGGCATGTTAGAAGGAGGTTTACCTGTGTTGACACGGTTCCCTGTAAGTGCAACATTTCACTGAAGTTATGAGTAATGGACTGGTACTGCTTGTCAGTGTACTCAGATCGATTCCCAAACACCAAACAGCAGATGATGTTTGACACAGCGTTGTTTATCAGTGGCTGGGCATTAAAGGGCTTTCCTGTAAATGAAATCAGAACATTTGGATATGACACATGAGATGTACACCATATCAAATCAAAGTAAGCAAATGCTATTGACTTGTGATAATCAGTCTCATAGCTTCAGCTCTATCATAGAGGATGGTGATTTTCTTTTAACTCGGTTTTTTTCCCCATGCACTAATTTGTTTACATTTTGCAGGAAAAACTAAACAAGTCCATGTAATAAGCAGTGAAATAAGCAGTGAAATATTAAAAAAACAAAAAACAAAAAACAGTAAAACAGCATAGATTGTTTTGCCCTGGTGTTGTGTGAAAGCTTTTGAGATATACTGGCACTCCTGCTAGATGGATAACTCCAGGGTCTTCTTTCCCAGACCAAAGTTTCTGAGTGTATGAAGAGCAAATCTTCTCTGCTGCTTCCATGAATAACCATTTGAACCCACAAGACCTTTGAAAACATAAAGACACCAAAATAGCCTGGATGTGTCACAATTTTACTGTTTATTTTACTAAGTACTAATGAAATAGAAAAGAAAAACTGAAAGAGAAAAACAAAAAACACAACCTTTGTTCCCAAATAAAGCTTCAAACAGTGGTATGGTGGGACGATCGATGAAGTCTTCTGCTCGCTGGACCAGGGCTTCTTTCACAAACTTGTAGCTATTAATGACCACAATTCTTTGACCAAAGAGTCGAAGGGTGAAAATTTTTCCATATTTCTCTGCAAACTACAAAAAAGACAGTGGACAGGTGTTGTTGTTCAGTAGTAAGTTGATATATTTTCTAAGAAGGAAAACTTAAAAAAATCTTTGGCCTTTCCCAAGTTCTTCTTATTCTTTCTGTGTCCCACCCAGCTTACACATAACATTCAGAGGAATAATATCCCTCTTCTGCATTCTTAACTGAAAAATGTTAAGAATGGAGCAATGCTGCCTCACTAATATTATGTCTCTTAACAAGAAACCAAGCTGGAATCACATGAAAAAATGTTGATATGAGAATATGAGTGACCTAAAACGTGGCTGTAATTGAAGCCTCTTGAGTTTGGTTCCAAAAGCAGCTTTAAGAGCACCAAACTAGTGAACTGCAATTCGCAACTTCTCTCTGACCACATACTTTATATTTTGACCTAATGTTTTATGGCCTCAATAAACCATTTTACTTTGAGTTTGGTGGTCAAAACATCTGGAAAAAAGTGTGACTAAAGGGAACTGAGGATAAAGTCCAGTGAGTTAGTGATTTCCAGAGTTTTCAGTAGGGTCTTTTCTGAGCTTGATGTAAATTACTTATAAAATTTCCATTTTACCAACTATTGCATATATATTAAATATATTCTTCCATGAAGTAAAAGTAAAAAGTAAGTAAAAGTAACAGGTATTCAAAAATAGGTTAGAAGTTAACAGGATCTTTAATCCTCTGATATTTTATTCTATGATAATAAAATAATAAAAGTTAGGACTCATACCTCCCTGAACTGCAGGTGAATTCTGTCAGGTCTGATGCGATGAACGTCGCCGAAAAATGGAAGAGCCCACAGTCCGGGAGGAAAGTTTTTTGGTCCTTCAAAATATCAGTCAACAGCAGAAAAATACATAAAAATATTAAAATGCTCCTGCCATCTAACCACTCCAAGCCAAGAACGTGGTATAATGTCTCCATTTCTTCACTTTTTGATTCTGAATTAAAGTAGTGTTTTAGCTGTGCTGCTACCATGAAAGTGCAATCAGATAAATGGATGGGCTAATTTTTTACTGAAACTCAGCGGTCAAGATAAGATTCATGGTTGTTGAGATCTCACTTGTGTCTGAGGCTGGTCTTCAAAATAAAAGCATGCCACTAACAAAAACAGGAAACTCAACAAAAACAAGGAATACCACAATGTAGAAATATCTACATAGAAACCCTAAGTACCAATCAAATAAATAAAATTAAATTGATTATACACTTTTAGAATATATTACATTATACTATTGTATACTACCTAACAATAGATGCCTAACTATGTAAGCATTACTTTAACACTATACCTGGTAAAAGTGTTGCACAGTCTGTTGCATAATGGCAGAAATCATGAAAGCATGACATAAAACCTGCAATTGACACAGTGAGGGAAAAATTATTATTAACAATTTTTTTTAACTTTTGTTTTACCAGGTAAAATTTTTGAGAACCAGTTCTCATTTACAGTCATGACCTGGAAAAAAATGAAAAATTATAGTTGTGAAATTATATGTATCAAAGACAAAGTGACAAAGAAAATGTATACAATCTGAGAACACAGAACCAACAACCATATAGTCCAGCAAAGTTATGCTACACTATGTTGCCAAAAAATTTCACTCACCTGCCTTCACACACATTAACTTGAGTGACATCCCATTCTTAATCCATAGGGTTTAATTAGATGTCACTCCACCCTTTGCAGCCATTACAGCTGTACCTCTTCTGGAAAGGCTTTCCACAAGGTTTAAGAGTGTGCTTATGGGAATTTTTGACAGTTCTTCCAGAAGTACATTTGTGAGGTCAGACACTGATGTTGGTCAACAAGGCCTGGCTTGCAGTCTCCGATCGGGTTGAGGCCAGGACTCTGTGCACACTCTTCAACACCAAACTCCCTCATCCATGTCTTTATGGACCTGCTTTGTGCACTGGTGCACAGTCATGTTGGAACAGGAAGGGGTCATCCCCAAACTGTTCCCACAAAGCTGGGAGCATGAAATTGTCCAAAATGTCTTGCTATGCTGAAGCATTAAGAGTTCCTTTAACTGTGAGTAAAGGGCTGAGCCTGACTCCTGAAAAACAACCCCACACCGTAATAGAATAGAATAGAATAGAATGCCTTTATTGTCATTATACAGGATGTACAATGAGATTGGAGGGCCACTCCTGTTCAGTGCCATGTAACAGAAAATCAAACTCTCTAAAATAAAAATATTATAAAAATATTATAATCTAGTATGATCAATATAATCAAGAGATATACAGAAATAAACAATGTGTAAAATATGCAAAAAATAGAATGTATAAAAATATATACATACATTGGTGCATCTGTACATTGTAAGAAAAGTAAATATGTGTATACATATAATAATGAAGATGATGAATATTGCGCTTGGTGAATGAATATTGCACTAGTGAATGAATACTGGATATTACACAATATAGGAATGTCAGATATTGTTCAGTATGAATAATATAATATTGCACGGTTACAGTGGGTGAGTGTGTGAGTTCAGGGTGGTGATTGCTCTGGCGAAGAAACTGTTCTTGAGTCTGTTTGTTCTGGCTTTGATGCACCTGTAGCGCCTGCCAGAGGGCAGCAGGTCAAACAGGTCAAAGCCAGGGTGTGAGCTGTCCTTGATGATGTTCCTGGCTCTGCTGATGCAGCGGGAGGTGTAGATGTCCATCAGGGACATCTACTCTCCATCAAACTTTGCACCTGGCACAATACAGTCAGACAAGTTCATGAGTACAGACTTTTTCTTTTTTTAATTATTATTATCTAGAACAGTACAGCTGCAGTACTCAGTAGACACAGTAGATGGCAGCATAATAAACTCACCATTAACAACCATTGAACAACTTACTGCTTCATATTTCAACACTCCCAATTCATTTCAGTATTAAGACACAAGGTAATGCTGAAATAATAAATTTAACCAGACTTGCAAGACTAAGCTATTAGTCTTTTCTGTTTATAGTTTATTTTTGCCTTGCTATATTCAACAAAAAATATATTGCCCATTTTATAATAGAACTACATAGCAGGACATTCTATCACAGATTTACAATGGCACAAGTCCAGTCTCTCTCCTAAGATACTCAAATTTCTGTCTTGCAAGAGGCTTTGTCAACATATCTGCCTTCACGTCATCTGTTGGACAGGATTCCAACTTGATTTCATTATTCTGCACACACTCATTCTTGAATGGCTCACTGGATTCTTTGCTATTGCAGTGGCTCACTGATTGTCCTCCAGAATCACTGTAAGAGCTGTTACGGCTGCGTGCCGTGATTAATCAGACTCTCACACCACTCGACATCTATGTGTCCTACAGTTGTATTTCCACATTTAGTTAAGCATGTGTAATTACCTGGGGTTGGAGTGAAGCCTGGAGGAGAAATTGTGTTACTGACTACTGGGTCAAGTTTTGAAAACTGAGCGCAGTGAAGTCCTGGAATACAATGGAAACCCTTTGGGTCATCTTTGGGGTGTAGGGGAGCAGGTGCAGTCCTTAGTTTGGGCCTAGGTGATGCACAAGCTACACAAGGCAACCAATTATTTTCTTGTGCCGTGCTCACAAGCCAATCTAACCATAAATTTCTATCAGCATAGCCAGTGGCTAAAGTTAGCGCCCCTTGTGTGGTTAATTTAGATAAGTCTACTTTCACTATTCCTTTCCCTACTGAGACTCCAGTCTCATTGTTACCTTTCTTTATATGTTTTTGTCCGGAACCTGGTTTTTGGCTAGTCTTTTTTTAGGGGTAATCAGATTGATTTTCATTAGGGCTTCGGGGTTTCTGCCCAAAACATCCACTCCTATCGTTAAATATACTTTCTTCAGTGACCGTCCTCTGACACTGTCTTGGGGATTTTTAGTCAAATTTGAAAATGTGAGTATCAATAACAAGCATTTCTAGTTGGATCAGAGTTAGTTTGTCTTACCAGTTTGATCTTTGACACCTCAGAATTTTCCGTGATTGGGGCGAGGATCCAGGGGCCCGTGTAGGCCCACACATGCTGCCATGAGGCACAAAACGTCTGACATCCCAGCCACCTGCAAGGCCGCTGTTGTCTCCCTCACATATCATCAATATCAGGAGGTGCACAAAGATATACATCATAGCCATTCCACGCTGATGGTTTTCCCCCACAATCAATCACTGAACACAAATCAAAAATCCAAGACACTTCAGTATTATAGGTATAATTTAATTCAATCCCACCAATATGGTGCAAGCACACATCATCTGGTCGTGTGCCTTTCTGCTGAGCTATGTCTCTTTTTGACCTACCTTGTTTGGGCATGTGTGTGGGACCTGGCATCTCCTCCTCCCTTACCTGACGTCTCTGCAAAGTTTCCCATATTAAAATAAGTAACACAATGGCTATACTGACACAAGTTAATCCTGCGATCAATTTCCCATTAAGCACTTGCATGGTTAGGTTGAAGTCAAATCACAACTTAAGATATTAAACTATGTCTTCAAATATTCTAACTATTCTGATTAAACTTTAGGTTATGTGAAAAATGAAAATAAAAAAAATAAAAATGAAGTGATAAACTCCTAACTGTCCTTTTTTTTTATGTCCTTCAATGGTTGGCAATACTGTCCTTGTATCAGGGCGAAACCTTCCCCCCGAGTGCGTTTAACCCTCACACCTTAGTCCATACCATTAGTCCTGCTGTCCAGTTGCAGTCACCTTGACCTGACTCCAGGTGTCCTTCAGTGTCCTGATTGGTTCTGCTGCTGGAACACAATTACTCCAGTGATACCAAGTGTCACCTTTACCCTTTAACCTTACTGCACACGTAGTGCGTTCGACCACTTGGTACGGTCCTCTCCACCTCGGCTCGGACCACTTCCTCTTGATGGCCTTGAGCCAGACCCACTCACTCGAATGTGGTGTTCCTTCCTTGGTCTGGTCTCCTGGTTGCGCCTGTTTAGAGAAATCTGAGATAATACTCATTAACTGATCAAAATTTGGCTTATGTTTCAGAGAAAAAGCCTCTCCTCTGGAAACTCCTCCAGCAGCTGGACCTGGAAATTGTAAGCCATGTGTTAGTTCATATGGGGTAAATCCAGTACTCCTATTCACCTCACTTCTGACCCCTAAAAGAGCAATAGGTAATGCCTTAACCCAAGTCATTCCTGTTTGTGCACATGTTTAAGCTAATTTGTCTCTTAATGTGGGATTCATCCTCTCCACTTTTCCTTGAGACTGAGGGTGATAGACACTTCCAAATGCATGTTTTAAACCCAGTGCTTTTTCAACTTGCTGCAAGTCTTTGTTTTTAAAGTGAGTTTCATTATCTGATCTGATTCTTTTTGGAAACCCATGTCTTGGTATATATTCATTGATCAAGAACTTCACCACTGATGCAGCATCTTCCCTTTTGGTGGGGATGGCCTCTGACCACCCTGTATACACATCAACTGGCACCAAAAGGTACCTTTGACCTTTGACTCTTTCTCCCATGTCTGTGAAGTCGATCACTACTTCCTGTCCGGGCATCGGAGAAATAGGGAATTTGCCTTGATGAGGCTTCACTGTACTTTTTACATTATATACATTACAAACTGTACACTCCCTTACAAAATTCTCAACCATTGCTGGCAAATGCGGATGCCACCTCTGGGTGAGTTTTCTCTCCATTGATTCTCTCCACTTCCTTCTCATGCTTAATTGGAGCATCGCTAGCTGTTCTGTAGCCTGCTCTTTCCCATTGACTAAGTTCTACATGGACCACCCCACACACATAAGCTGAGTCAGTGTAAATGTTCACAATTTTACCTGTTGCTTGTTGTAGGGCTGCTGTAAGAGCCAGGACCTCAGCCAGTTGGGCTGAAGGTTTCTCCAACACTCTTTCTGCTGTGACAGTTTCTGTGTTGCCATCTGGGCATTGCCTAATCACTGCATAGGCTGCTTTTAGCCCCTCGGTCGGGTGTCTAAAACAGCAGCCATCTGTGAAAAAATTCTCTTCTGCATTGTCGTTTGGTTCTCCTCTCAAGTCCTGTCTCATTTTGGTGTCTATTTCTACTCTCTCCTCACACCTATGTGGTTCTCCTTCACCTATCTGTTCGGCCATGTTGATTCCTTCATGTGTGTAGGTAATGTGTGCTGCACTTAGGATTTTCTCTAGCCTATTTTGTCTCAGAGAGGACATGGTAAATGCTGCTGAATTTACAAATGCCACAATACTGTGTGTGGTGAGTACCATTAGTGCATGTCCCATTACAATGTGTGCTGTTTTCTGTATCAATTTGGCCACTCCTGCTGCATGTCTAGCACATGGTGATTGCCTGATTTCTGTTGAGTCGAGTGCAACACTAATGTACATCAGTACCTGTCATCCACCCCCCTTTTTCTGGAAAATCACGCTGTCTGCCGTTTGTGCTTTTACAGAAACATCCAAGAAAAAGGGGTACTTATAATCTGGAGTAGAAAGATCAGCGGCACGTGCCAAGAGTTGTTTCAGAGAAATAAATGATTGTTCTGCTTCGAATGTCCAGTCAAGTTTTGCAGTGAGATTTCTCATGCCTTTTTCATTTACTAGGGCTCTGAGAGGGGCTGTGAGGTCACAGCAGTTCCTGCTAAACCCTGTGAGACCCAGAAAAGAGAGCACGTCTTTGACCGTTAGGGGCTTGGTGTGAGCCAAAATTGCAGATTTGTGTGCTCCAGAAACAGTGGAGCCTCGACCTGACACTACTTGTCCTAGAAATACAACCTCTGGGCGGCAGCACTGAATCTTCTGCCGGGAAACTTTAAACCCACACCTGTGTAAGTGTTTCAATAGTGACATTGTAGCTGTTAAGCAGCTGTCAGCTGATGGAGCAGCTAGCATTAAATCATCAATCAACTGCCTGTGGTTTGTGTCTGTATTGTGGAATCCAAATGGGTTCACTAGTTTGATAAGTGAATGTGACATCAGGAGTGTTGGTACAATACCTGACGTCTTCTGGGCCTGCCGACCATAGGTCAGGTGGAAGAGAGTCCAACAAAAACTGAGCTTGATTATGATCTGTACGCTCCCGGCCATGAGTCCTGGCCACATCCTCAGCTGCCAGTACAAAATTATCTTGTCCTGTATTAGCTATACGATAGGCCTTGAGTGAAGGTGAATACTTGACCTGTGTGATCTGAGTGGTCAGCCAGTCTGTTGTTTCAGCTGCTCTTTTAGACATAGCACCCAATTCATGGTCTGCGGCAACCATTAATGTAAAATGAGGCACAGCTGTGTCCTCCATCTTATACCACTGTAACTGTTCAGGTGTGATGTCAACCAGGGCGGCTACACCCTCAGGACCAGCAATGATATCAGTAGATGTCATTGACCATGTTGTATCCTGCAGTTGTTGAGAGAAAGCTTCAAGATAAACATCATGATCCTGACACTCACAATACAAGGTGACATGTATGGGGTCTGGAGGAGAGACGTAGGGGTGCAAAGCACGACGCCACGGGGACCACGAGAGAAAGCGTGAAAAGAGACCACCTCCTTCAAGATCAGGCTGCAGAAGTCCCCAATAAATCTATGCTAGTGGGTTATAAGTTGGAGAAGTGTCACATCCTTTTGTTGTGAGACACAACAAAAGGATGTTGATGTGTTTGGTTAGCCAGCTTCACTGGCAGAGGATGAGTGACAGGCAGATCAAGTGGTTTTCCCGAGAATCCAATTACTGATACACCGCTCACCTTTAATTTGACTTCTGGCTTGAGTGCACAGCTCAGTCACGTCAGCTAGCCGAGTTAACTAATATTTAACTTCAAAGTAAACAAAAGATGTGATGTGATGTGATGCTGATGGAAGTCACAATATTCAAGTGTCTCTCCTGCAGCTAGACTAGAAGCATTATTGTATGTATATAATTATTTAGAATTATATTTTTTATTTTTCTTACTGGGGATAGGTTAATTGGATACACTAAATTGCCCATAGGTGTGAATGAGAGCGTGAGTGTGAAAGGTTGTCTGTCTCTCTGTGTTGGCCCTGCGACAGGCTGGCGAACTGTTCAGGGTGTACCCTGCCTCTCGCCCTATGACAGCTGGGATAAGCTCCAGCCCCCTCTGTGACCCTGAACAGGATGAGCAGAAGCGAATAGATGGATGGATGGATGGATGGATGGATGGATGGATGGATGGATGGATGGATGGATGGATGGATATTTTTTAGGGCCCCTTCTGGAGGTCACTTTATCATCACTTTATTGAGCTTCTCATGTCCTTGGTAACTCCTGCACTTGATGGTGTCTGTGCAACTGGCTTGAAGTTGGCCTCTAGTGTTTTTCTCCACATTTCTATTGTGTTCCTGATGAAGGCTATTAGGGCCCTGTTGATCTTGTACAGTTCTAGGCATTCCAGGATCCATGTATGAGGCATGGAGTCATAGGCATCCTTGTAATCAATCCAAGCAGTGGACTGTCTTACAGTCTCGAGTGACTGCTCTATCTACCAGTAGCTGCTGTTTTGCTCCTGTGATGTTACTGCCAATTCCTTTCTGGTTTGCTCATTTACTGAGCCATGTGCCTGCTAATCTTAGCTGCTATGATGCCTGACAGGAGATTCCATGTAGTACTAAGGCAGGCTTATTTATTCACATTGCACAAATGCAGATGGGTCTTCAAACCCAAATTTCAAGTCACACTGTCCTAAGCAACTTGAACTTTGTTAAAAAGGTGGTACAATGCTATGTTAAAAGTGAAGCTTCTAAATACAGATGAGAGTGGTTTTAGCAGGAGCTAAGAGTGAGGCCCTGAGCATCCAGGAGAGTGAATACAACAGGCCTCAGTTTTATACTACTGATCTAAAGCATACAGTGTTCATTAATCCAGTGTGGGTGACTAATATAGATACTAATAAGTGATTTAAAATAGTAAAAGTAAAATACCAATATCAAAGTGATATTTTTCTAAAATATGTTAACTTAGAAAAGTATAATCTTTGGGTTTGGAGGTGTACAGCATCCAAAGGGTGGATATATGAGGAAGATTAAACCCTGAAGACAGACTGGAGAGACATCGCTGATTTAAAAGGCTTCAGACGGATGACTGTCACTGCACAGGAAAAGCTGAATGCTTTATCTTTTCACATCTGCGTGAATGTTCTGCAGCTGCAACTAAGAGGTCTATGAACAGCGAGGGTTTAAGATGACAGCATTAGATTTTATTGTCTGTGATGGTCGTATCCACAACCACACTACTGAAATAATTTGCTAATATTTATTCACACTTCATATTCATGGAGCTCAGATACAGATTTAAGCCCACCTCATTTTCACATTTAATTTTGCAGTCACTGAAGTTATATAGCAAACAATTAGCAACAATTGTATTCAGACCTGTTCAGGATGTACACTGCCTCTCACCCTATGACAGCTGGGATAGGCTCCAGCCCCCCCCGCGACCCTGAACAGGATGAGTGGAAGTGAATGGATGGATGGATGTATTCAAACCTGTGTTTGTGTGTTTGTGGGGGTGTGTTGGTCTGCTTTAAATGTTCTCTATGATGTTTTGTTTCCAATTGAATGCATTTAAAGTTTCTGTTACAAAAATTACTCAAATTTACACAAAATAAAGGTACTTAGTATATTTTGTATCAGCATGAGTGGGATTTCAGCTGAAGAGATGCTGCTGATTAGCTTTGTTGAACATGAATCATTCAAAGAGAGGTCAATTTATTGGCTCAGTTAGTTATCATATGCATGCTCCTCACAGAGTTGGTGCCTCTATTTTCATACCAGCAATATAATTCCTTGTGCCATATTTTTTTTCTTTTCATCTGATCAACAGCTGTAATGTTTTTAGAAATTCAGATGCCAACCAGAGCTTGTTAATGGATGATGTTACAACACATGTACACTTATTATAAAAACCCAAAACGACCCCTGCATGAATCTGCTTCCAGTGAATTTAGTGATTTTTTTTTTTTTTTTTTTGCATGCAGCCATGCACGTATTAAACACATAAGTGCATTTCATTCAAGTCAACTGGTTGCCAGAAAATTATAAACAGAGTGCGTTTCCCAATTTTCTGCTTAGTTGCAAGATCTTAAATCAGCCACATGAGGGAGCCTGCATCACATGTTGACAATCCAGTACCAGTAGTTTGCAGCCAAGGGAATGAGTCAGAATATCATGCCACCATTTTATTCTTTTACTTGTATTATAGCCCAGTTCTCCCTTTGATAACAATGTGGGTGACAGTGGGAGGACGGTAGTGCTGAGGGTTCTGAGCGTTGCTCAGATGAGTGCACGGAGTCTTTGCATTTTAATTTGCATTTAATTCTATACTTAAATATATGATTTACTGCGCATGAATCATCCTTCTTCTCTCCCAGTCGACATGCACCAGAAAGGGTAGAGGTGCAGTCAGAGCTGAAATGGACATAATGTGTAAGTCTCAGTGACTCCAGGTTTCCTTGACAACAGTAACATGGCAACAATCACTCCATATACAATAATCTGCCTTTCCTTTTTCTGCTCCTTCTCTTATTCCCATGCTGGGCTCTTTGAGTGCAGGTTTTTTAAAAGCTCTTTATTTCCCACCTGTCATCACTTACCCTTCACTATTTTTTGCTTACTACAATGAATCACCAGAAAGCTTAACCTGTAAATGAGTTATGAAACTGATGACTGTATCTGGGGCTTGGACTGTTTTTGTTGTGCTTTCCTCTACAGCGTAAAAAAGCACGTGGTAGCTAGTAAAATAACAGACCTCAAGGCCAGTGTGCACTGACTTTCTCAAGACTCAAAAAACAGTTTATTTAATTCTCAAAGCTGTGAAGGTGGCAGTTAAGTATCACTACTACAGTTTATTTACATGTTTCTACAACAATATTTTAATCTTTTTTCTGTGTCCAGAATTTCAATATCATCCCAAAGATGAACACCATTCTGCCTGGTTCCCTCTGCTGGGTGATCACTCACAACATTGTCTGTTGGCAAATTCTAATAACCATGACTGTAAATACTTAGTTTGTTTCCATATGCATTCCAACATGTCACAAAAAAAAAAAAAAAAAAAGTATTTGTGGTCAGAAACACATCCAGTAACAGGAAATAAAAATAAATAAATAACAAAGTCCCCAGAGGTGAGGAAAAGCAACATTTTCAGAATCTTTAAGGTCCTGAACATAATGACCCTCTGTAGTGTAGCATCTTAATGTCCCAGATGGTGGCAGCCCTGAGATAAACCATATATTTAACAGTTTCTTTTAAAGCTTGCAGCACATCCACAGTGCTGCTGTGGACGTGCTGGCACAGCAGTTACCACTTCAGTTCCACTGGATATTTCCCAGTCAGACAGGCAGTGCAGTGGCCCACTTTCCTGCTGGACTTGTTATTGGAATTCATTTTGTCCTTTTCATTATGGGAAGCAATACCCTCCTGGACAGCAGATACGAGGCCCTCCACAGTCAGATATTTCACACTGGCAGCACCTATAAAACAGGGTTAGAGTTAACACCTGGGTTTTCTGATGTACGTGACCTATCAAAGGAATTAATGGTAGAGGCAGTAAGTACACATTGTGCATTTCTAAATACCAATATAACCAGCAATGTCCTGAAACTCCGGCTTGTTGGCAATGAGCTCTTCCTTGGTTGGGATGTTGATGCCCATGTAGCAAGGGAACATGATTGGTGGAGAGGCAACTCTGATGTGGACCTGTCCAGGAGAATAATTAAGTTACTATAAACACCAAGTTAGTATCATGCAAAAGGTATTACACAGCATATTTCAGTCATTTCATACATGACTATAAAGCAAAACAATAATCCATATTATTTTTGTCTTGAAGACATCAGCTTAAAATTAAAAATGCAGAATAAAGTTAAAAAGAACAAAAAACCCCACAAAAACTCCAGTTTGTGTTACCATCCTAATCAACCAGCCTGGAGTCACTGTACCAAAATGTTGTGTGTGTCATGCCCAGTGGCGGTCCTAGCCTGTTTGGCGCCCTGGGCGAGCATCCCTTCCGGCGCCCTCCCACCCCTACCCCAACCCCCCATAGCAATCGCGCAGCAGCGCCTACCGCACTACTCCACTTGGGGGGTAATGAGCACCTGCTGTGTGGTGCATGTAGCTTTCTGCCATGGTCTGACAGACAGCTTTTAACTGAAGGTCTCCCCACCATCACAGGCACACTCAGAATTTCTTTTAAATTTTATTTGAAAAAACATGGAAGAAACTGAAATATTACACAGCTTCTGCTTACCTTCATCTTGCCTTATTTCTCCTGTTGTTCTTTTCTCTTTTTCCTAAACTGCACACCTGATGGCTTTGACCTTTTCCTTTCCATCTGCCGTAATTTGCACTGAAGCTGAATAGGTTATAACCACCGCCCATCCACAGGGTTGTCAGATCTGACTGACAGTTGCCAGCCCAACACAACAAAACCTCCATTGAAACTCATGTTAATAGCACCAGGTGTGATATATATTTAACTAGAAGCACTCAGAGAGCGCAAACCTCCGCCAAGGCCATAGGGTCACTGACGCTGTAATACGTGTATCTAAATACTTTGAAATAATCTTTCATCTTTCCCAGACAACAATAACCCCCTATCCCGCAATAGTGTGTTACCTCGACCAGATCGCGGCTCCTAACCGTAGTAGGGAGACCTCTGGTCTCTACTTCGCTTGGCTCGTGGCTGGTAACTAACTTGCTCATCCATGTGGGTCACCTTTAGCAAGGCGGAGAAATGCAGCAAGTCGAAGGATTTTAGCAACAGAACTTTTATTCCTTTTTCCACCGCCACCGAACACACTTTTTCCCTCGCGCTCATCTCCCACGCTAGCCCGCATACACACACACGGGGCAGAGAAAAGTGGGTGGTGTCTCTTAAAGGGGAAGGCTCTGCCTGTATCCCGCAATACTGAAGAATCCTTAAAAAAAATTCCTGGATCCAGATCGTGATTTGGATCGCCACCAAAATTTAATCACTTCTTCCTCTTGTCATTTCCAACCGCTCCACAAAATTTCAGTGACATCCATTCATAACTTTTGGAGTAATTCTGCTGACAAACAGACAGACAAACAAACAACGCGACCGAAAACATAACCTCCTTGGCGGAGGTAAATATACAGAGCTTTGGGTGAGTTGCCTTTATTTATAATTCAGCAGTTACTGTTGGCTGTAACCAGGCCAAAACTGTACAGGCATGAATGAATGAACCCGGCTGACTGTCTCACTCTCACGCCATCACTGCTTCACTTGACTCGCACCCCAGGCTGAGAGGAGAAGGGGGCGGGGCAGCGCTGTGTGTGTGTGACGATCTAGTGAAGCAGTGACAGCGAGACAGAGAATCCCCCGCCTGCCCCTTTCCTTCTGTTACAACCTGTCTGACCATTGCAGAAAGCTACATGCAATACACAGCAGGCAGAGGGCGCCCATTACCCCACAAGTGGAGTAGTGCGGTAGGCGCTGCTGCGGCGATCGCAATGCATTGGGGGAAGGGGGGCGGTCATGCCGCCCTAGATGAAATGCCGCCCTGGGCGGCTGCCCATGTCGCCCATATCAGAAACCGCCACTGGTCATGCCAACAACTATCTGCCAAACTCTCTTCAACCAACCTCTTTGGCACCAGCTTCCTTCAGCAGTTTAATAATGGGGGAAATTGTGTTGCCCCTGACGATGGAGTCATCAATGAGCACCACTCGTTTCCCAGCAAAGTTGTCGGTCAGTGCTCCAAACTTCTTGGCCACTCCGAGCTGCCTCAAGCGGGTATTTGGCTGGATAAACGTTCTTCCAACGTAGCGGTTCTTACACAGAACCTCGATGTATGGAAGACCAGACTGAAAGCAAGACAGGAGAAAAGCTAGTGAGAATGCAGGTCTACTATGTTGCATTACAACATTACTGAGGTAAAGCAGACACTGTAGCCACACCTGCTGAGCGTAGCCCAGAGCAGCAGGGGTCGCAGACTCTGGCACAGTGCTGACTACGTCTGCATCAGTCGGAGACTCGATGGCCAACTGCCGACCACAGCGCTGCCTGACTGTATAGACCATCTGTCCTGCAGTCCATTGATATATTATGTAGTGTTACTACAGTTAAGAAATGAGCAATGGGTAAGCATGTTTCCTATAATAAAGATTCATACCTTCAAAAATAGAGTCTGGCCTGGCAAAATAAACATATTCAAAAATGCAGAAGGCTGGGAGGTCTCCCTCAGGGCGGGGCACAACACTCAGAGACTTGACTCCATGTCTGGATATCTGGACTATCTCTCCTGGCAAGACCTCTCTGTAATACCTGTTAATCAGAAAGGACATCACAATATAATGACCGAAACATTAAATACACAGAGGCTAAAGGAACGTTGTTTCATTGATCTCACAGTTTGTTAAAGCTAAAATATTTCTGGAAGCAGAAAAAACCCCAAAAAAAGAAGATTTAAAAAAATAAAAATTGACTTACTTGGCACCAATAGACTGGAAGCTGCACGACTCTGATGACACAACCCAGCCCTCAGTGTCTTCCTCTTCAGCGCCTGCCCAGAAAAAACATGAATCAAGTTAATCATCCACCAGCTTACACATCTGACCTCTGGCAAAGGCTCAAAGCTCTGGCTCAAGCACCACTGACCTCTCATGAGGCCTCTTCTTTATCAGTAAACAAACATGTCTGTGTCCTGCATGCAGACTGTTTCTAATCAAACCGTCACACGTGGCAAATGTGGAGAATACCTGGGCCGTGTAGTTTAGAGATGGGAACAAGCCGTCCAATGCACAGCGGCCTATTTCCATAAGGATCACGCACGGCATAAATCACATCTTTGAACATGACCAGCAGTGAGTATGATGTTGGTGTTTCAGTCATGAGGTTTTTAATTCTACAATAAAAAATAAATAAATAAATAACAGTAAAACCAACATTAAAGTAGATGCAAAAATATTTGTGCTTATATTTATGCAACATTAAATCATAACACTCACCTTGCAACCCAGTCAGGTGAGTCCAGCTCCTCCATAGGTGGAGTCAGTGCCAGCAGCTGGGTGATGAGCTCGCTGTCTGAGCTGGTGGAGAGGCCGACACCATGGCGCATCACCTAAGAGGCATATTTACAATGACTGATTAAGGATCAATTAATGTTATTTCATGCAGAAAGAAATCTTTGGGAGAAACTCGTAATGGCAACGGCTGCCCCGCCCCTGGCTTCAAAGAGCCGCTCAACAGCCAAACTGGGAAACATACGTCAGCCAATCAAGTTGTTACATGGATGCAGTTTCAACTGTGTTTTGGCATATCTACTACAGGTAAGTCTAAACGTTGTTTTCTTGGCCCATTGAATCCATAATATGAATTAGCACCCTGGTGGGACGAGCCAGGCATCAGTGTCAATATTCCAGATGACTAGAATTGAGCCAGCAACCTTTTGCTTGCCAAGTGAACGTGTTAAACTATTTGAAAACAACTGTCTAAATAACCTCCTGGAGCCATTACCAAGATGGCTGCTGAGTATAAAGTTAAAACACTTGTGATCCATTACACTGACCAATTATTTAATTGGTTTACACATTGCATATAAAGGTCTGGCTTATACAACTTATACATGACACTTTGCTTATCACTGATAAAAATCTGTACAGTGTACTTGAGGAGAGACACTGCTGTGATACAGCTTTTGTTGGTCTGAACATGTTTCAAAGCCACTTAGGGGTAGAGATATTGAGCTGTTATTAGGGAAAAGGAACTCCCACCTCCAGCAGAACTTCGACAGCATTCCGAGGGAGACCGAGGACACAGAGTCTGAATGGACCATGTTCCACAATTCCATTGTTGAGGCTATTTTAGCACAAGAATCACTCATCTAGACAACCTTAAATTCAGCACTGCACTTACTCAGGTCCTCAGCAATACATGTGCAAGTTTGATATGGATTGGATGACGGGTTGTCAAAAGGTGAGGCAGACTTCCAGATTCATCATTAGAAAGATCGGTGTAATAATGCTTTATGTTTCAATATTGGTATCGTTTCTGGGCCTTCAATGTTTTGAGGTTACTTGGAGATTAAAAGAAATATTCTAATACCTATTTTTGCAAAAAAAAAAAAAAAAAAAGCAGCCTTTGAGAGCGTGCAAGCCACTCAGTAGTCAAACTAATTACTGGATGATAGATGCGGCTCCTAGTTGTGTATATATGGAAATGTTGGGATGCAGCCCATAACCTTAGTTAAGACTGGATCTAGCAAATAAATATTTCAGCAGTAAGTGAGACTGTGCAATGTTAATTGTCATTATGTCACATTGATATGCACAACATTCAGCTTGGACAAGCAGACAAGCCCTCCTCACCTTTTTCCGCAGGGCATGGGCATTAACCAGCTCTCCGTTGTGTGCTACAGCAATCTTGCCATGCAGTGTATCCACCACAAAGGGCTGGCAGTTCTGCAGCTCTGACATCCCAGTAGTTGAATAGCGTGTGTGACAAATGCCGAGGTTACCATGGCGCAGTTTAGTAAGAGCCTCGGGTGAGAAAGCGGTGCTCACTAATCCCATTCCCTAAGAAATGACAAGATTACTCTGTGAATGTTTTAACTTGCAAAAAGTATTACAAAGTAAACAGCAAGTGATATGTTTAAAAGCAGGAAATTAGCAATAGGTGTCTTAAAACAGGCCTGCAGAGGCTCAGACATTACAATACAGTGTGATCCTGTCCAGCTGTGTTATTGTATGTGACTAACAATGAAAATGTATTCAAAAGGCAACCCAAATACCTGCCGGGGCTGTATTTGAGACTCTGGGTTAAACTGTGCTTCTGTTTTCTCATAGAAGAAGCTTCTGATCATGATTCAGTGTTACCTTGTGTGCTGCATATGTGGGTGGACTGGCTCCATTACTTGTGACAATCCCAGCACATTCCTGCCCCCTGGATAAGCGCGCGCGCACGCACACACACACACACACACACACACACACACACACACACACACACACACACACACACACACACACACACACACACACACACACACACACAAAATGGCAGTGTAAATTGTCATATATCACTGACAAGTGTGTTAAGAATGACCTCTGCAAGATTAAACCAGAGTCAGGGTGTTAAATCTGCAATAGTTGCCTTGAGGCAAATCAAAACTGGGGGAAAAAGCGTTTCCAGGTCAGCTCAAACATGGAGAGAAGAGCAGAGAGACAAAGAAGGTGATACTGAGGTGGGGGAGGAAATAGGCTCAGTTGAGAGGAAGTGGGGGGAGGTAGCAGTGCTGGCTCCACTCTGTGTGGGATCATTCCAATTATTGACCAACCTTATTCAAACTCTGCTCCTGCCTCCTTCATCCATTTCCAGTGTTACTTGCAAAAATTAAAGAAATGACACGTGGCTCAAGACTTTTGCACAGTACTGCATATGTAATGGACTTCGCTTTTTGCAAAAATGGCTCAATCACTTTTCAACCAAATATTCCACCTAAAGTGAAAATCTATAATTTCATTAGCTAGTGTGGTAACTTTTCGGGCGTTACTAATGCTGAAGTAACCTTTTCCGTTACTTACCTGTGCTGTAAGGCCACCAACCCCAAAGTTAAGACCTGAGCCACGTCCAGTTGAGTGGGCCACTCTCCGGCAGCGACACACCCGAAAACCCCGCACTCCTCCCCGATACCGGACTCCTCGAACTCCATGCGTGCCTCCGTTAAACTGCAGGACAGCCTCGTACCTGGATGCCTGAGATATTCGGTGTATTACGGTAGCACAAGGCATTCACAAGGTACTGCTGTCTGAACGCACACAAAAGCATCCGCTTCTCTCAGATTTTACCACGTGCACTTCACATTACGTAACTAAACCACGTGGGCTAGAGCGAAAATTCAAACGCTTCGTGAAAGAGGAGAAGTCGAGTTTTACGCAACATTAATTTACGGTACATCATCGGAACGCACGAAAACAAAGACGCTCCATTCACAGGAAGGATATGACGGACACACGGAGCAGAGACGGAGGGCGTGTGGAGAAGCGGAAATTTCGATTTCGAAATATTTTTTTCGTTTTAAACTGTTGCTACATCGTCTTAACTCCCAATAATATAAAATTGACAGCTGAGGTTATTCTGAAAAAAGGGGCAAAAGCAGTTGCAAGTCGACCTGTGTGATACATGGTAAATAAAGGGTGTAAAGCGCATGTGTATAATTATTGCAGCTCTTTTTGTTTTCATAAAAAGTCTTCACACATAGGCAGTAACTGGGCAAATAATTTCTGCAGAAGACTTTGAGAGCAACAGATTGCATCAAACGTAGATTGACTCAGCAGTGAAAAGAAGGTCAGTAGAGTGACTGGAAAAAGACTTTGGACCCATTGATCTTTTAGGTTTCAGCTATTGAGTAAAGTCTGCCCCAACTGTTTAGTTCAATAAATGTCAAGAAATTGTAAAACCTTTGGTCACACTTTATCAGAGCCCAGGCTGACTTAATTAAATTTGCATGATTTGTCTGAAGTGCCCTGCAATTTATTTAAATATCAGAAGTCTAACCTGCTCAGAAATTTTCCACACACGTGAAACCTGATTCAGTTTAATTTTTGCATTTTTTTAAATTTAATGATACCAACGTATTTGCTGAATTTTTCAGTTATTAAATCATTATTTTTAGCTGTTATGAGCACACATGATTATAAATTGTTACATTCATGGGAATTTTTTTTTTCTTTTCTTCTTCTTCTTAAATCCTGCTGGGCCTTGTTTGAGGAGGAGGATGTGATTTAATCTCATACATGAACAGACATTACAGCCATGTAATAAAACTTAAATGTGAAGGCCATGCAAAACTTGTGTGATCCCAAAAGGACTTTCCACCATACTTTATAAGTAATTGGCTAACTCTAACCATATGCCTCTTGAGTGCGGTGTGTGAGCTATGGTAATGGCTGTCTTGTGACTTGGGATTTTTCCACTCAGAATTAACCAGACCCCCCCCCCCCCATCATAATCAAAGATGGGTTTAAAGTTTGGTAATTTGAAGAGCAATCTGTATCCCAATGCATACAAAATGATTTCTTTATGTCATGTGGTTGCAGATATTGGAATTTAGCCATTCGTTAATATCCACGCTTTTTCCCAGGCATTAAGACAGCCTTTGTGAAGCAGCACTCAGACACAGCGTTCATGGCAGCCCACTGTGAGATGATACCCATTGAGTGGGTATGTCGGAGGGTGGCAACCGGGTCTTTCCTGAAGAGGAATCCAGGAGTCAAAGAGGGCTACCGCTTCTCCCCTCTAAAGCTGGAGATGTTCTTTAAAGTGAGTCTAAAGGCACGCACTGATTGAATGTAATATGTTTTCAGTCTTGGTGTTGCATGCACACTCATCAGGGATTATGTTTTTAGGATGATGCCAACAATGATCCTCAGTGGTCAGAGGAGCAGCTGCTGGAGGCCAAATTCTGTCTGGCTGGTCTGACTATTGGTCAGTGCGAGGTGGACATCATGAATCGCAGCACTGTGGCCATCTTTGAGATTCTGGAGAAGGCCTGGGCCACTCAGAACTGCACGCTGGTGGATATGAAGGTATGCTGTGCAGCACTGCCCCCTGCTGGTTAACTTGATGCAAGCACCTTTCTTCTGTATCTACTGCAGGACTAGAATTAATCACTTCTTTTTTTCTTTGCTTATAGATTGAGTTTGGCATCAACGTGAAAACTCAAGAGATTGTGCTTGCTGACGTGATCGACAATGATTCATGGAGGCTGTGGCCAGCTGGAGATCGAAGCCAGCAAAAAGATAAACAGGTCATTGACTGACTTTGTTTTATTTTCATGCTGATTAGAAGAAGAAAGGGGGAAAAAAAGAAGCTTAAAATGTGTATATATGTATTTTTTTCCCTTTGTAGGTGTACAGAGACCTCAAAGAAGTTACTCCAGAGGCGCTGCAGATGGTGAAGAGGAATTTTGAGTGGGTCTCAGAAAGGGTCAAGGTAGAGCAAACAATCTAATCTATTCTTTAGCTTGTGGGGGTATTATTGTTTGCTTTGAGTCATCTAACCAATGTATGTCATTTAACATAACACAAACCTGCAGCTGCTTTTCATGTAATTCATAAAAAGCAAGTGCAACAGAGATTTTCTGTCATGAGCGGTTAAACACTGCAATGAGCTGATGATCTAATGGTTCATGTGCGGTCTTCAGTTGCTGCTGGAGTCACAGGCTAGCGGCAGGGTGGTGGTATTGATGGGCTCCACCTCAGATATGGCCCATTGTGAAAAGATCAGGAAGGCGTGCACCTCTTATGGGATCCCCTGCGTCCTCAGAGTCACCTCGGCGCACAAGGGTCCCGATGAGACACTCCGCATTAAAGCAGAATACGAAGGTGCGCATTACTGTTGACGTAAATCCACTTGTATAATGAAGTTGGACTTTCTTTATCAGATGATAATTTCTCTGCTTTTTCCCAGGTGACGGCATACCCACTGTGTTTGTGGCTGTGGCTGGGAGAAGTAACGGCCTTGGCCCAGTGATGTCTGGAAATACTGCTTATCCTGTTATCAACTGCCCTCCTCTCACTCCAGACTGGGGATCACAAGATGTCTGGTCATCCCTCCGCATGCCAAGTGGTGAGCAGAGCTCTGACTGTAATGTGCAGAGTTAATGATCATGTGTGGTTTTCCCCTCTGGGTAACCAAGTTTTTCTTTATTTTTCTCCTGCAGGTCTTGGCTGCTCCACAGTTTTGTCTCCCGAGGCTGCTGCTCAGTTTGCAGCGCAGGTCTTCGGGTTGAGGGACCACCTGGTGTGGTGCAAACTGAGGGCATCCATGCTCAACACCTGGGTGTCTCTCAAGCTGGCTGACAAGAAGTTACAGGCCTGCAGGCTTTGAAGAGCCCAGCATGCCTCCTTCTTTATCAACATCGTGTCTTTGTCTACTTCCCAAAGCCCTGACTTAAACCCTACAGAACGTTACTTTGTGGACGATTCTTACGTCGGGTTTGTGCCAAGAAACCAACTAGCTGAAATGAACTTTACCAAATAATGATCAAATAACCAGCCACAATTATGTCACAAGCTTGTTGATCGCTACAAAAATTGTCTGAGGTGCAACTTGCTAATGGACATTTAACCACATTTTAGTGGTGATGTATGTATATTTTTAACTTGTATGTATACTTTGACCCTGTGTGGATTAGAGAAACATGATTTCTCTTAAAGCCATTAAGTGTGTGTGTGTGTGTGTGTTGGTGTAAACCTACGTCTGCTTTAAATGTTCTCATATTGTTTTTTGTTTCTGATTTGATTGTATTTACTTTTTGATCACTGAGCCAGAAGATAAAATATCCAAAAATATATATTAAAAAAAAAAAAAATCAAAGTTGGGAGAAAAAGAGAGAGAGCTTCACGAGGGCTATTCAAACATGTAGAAATTTCTACCTCAGTTTATAACTGGACAAAAGCCAGTTTTCCTGCAGGTGCTCACTCTGATTTTATCTGCATGACTGGGGTTTCAGCTGAAGTGATCCTACTGACTAGGTTTGCTGAACATGGATCATTTCAACAGAGGCTGAGTTAAAAATCAGCAATTGATTGGCTCAGGTAGATATTATACACATTCTCCCCACAGAGTTGGTGCCTCTGTTTTTACACCTGCAATATAATTCCTTGTGCCATAATTTTTTTTTTCCTTTCATTTCATCTGATCAACAGCTGTACTATTTTTAGAAATTCAGATGCCAACCAACACCCGTACTTATTTATTATAAAAACTTAATGAATTTAGTGATTTTTTTTTTTTTTGCATGCAGCCATGCACATATTAAACACATAAATGCATTTCATTGAAGTCAACTGGTTGCCAGAAAATCATAAACCGGGTGCGTTCCTTCATTTTCTGCTTAGTTGCAGGATCTTAAATCAGCCACACGAGGGAGCCTGCATCACATGTTGACAATCCAGAATCTTAACCTTTCATTTCGTTCCAGTAGTTTGCAGCCAAGAGAATGAGTCAGAATATCATGCCACCATTTTATTTTTTACTTGTATTATAGCCCAGTTCTCCCTTTGATAACAAATGATGGGTATAATGACCTGTGATGTGCTAAATCTTTTTTCACGTGTGGGTGGCAGTGGGAGGACGGTAGTGCTGAGGGTTCTGAGCGTTGTTCAGATGAGTGCACGGAGGCTGATATCTGATAAAAAAGTCTTTGCATTTTAATTTGCATTGAATTCTATACTTAAATATATGATTTACTGTGCATGAATCATCCTCCTTCTCTCCCAGTCGACATGCACCAGAAAGGGTAGAGGTGCAGTCAGAGCTGAAATGGACATAATGTGTAAGTCTCAGTGACTCCAGGTTTCCTTGACAACAGTAACATGGCAACAATCACTCCATATACAATAATCTGCCTTTCCTTTTTCTGCTCCTTCTCTTATTCCCATGCTGGGCTCTTTGAGTGCAGGTTTTTTAAAAGCTCTTTATTTCACACCTGTCATCACTTACCCGTCACTATTTTTTGCTTACTACAATGAATCACCAGAAAGCCTAACCTGTAAATGAGTTATGAAAATGTGTGGTCATGACTGTATCTGGGGCTTGGACTGTTTTTATTGTGCTTTCCTCTTCAGCGTAAAAAAGCACGTGGTAGCTAGTAAAATAACAGACCTCAAGGCCAGTGTGCACTGACTTTCTCAAGACTCAAAAAACAGTTTATTTAATTCTCAAAGCTGTGAAGGTGGCAGTTAAGTATCACTACTACAGTTTATTTACATGTTTCTACAACAGTATTTTAATCTTTTCTTTTTCTGTGTCCAGAATTTCAATATCGTCCTAAAGATAAACACCATTCTGCCTGCTCCCCTCTGCTGGGTGATCACTCACAACATTGTCCTGTTATTATTCCTTCACATTTTCTTTGTCACTCATCTCCTGTTTTCTATCACTACCTCTTCTTCTTCTCTTTGTTGGTATAATACATCTCTTCCAGCTATTCCTATTAATAAACTAACCATTTGCTCCTTGTGGGGCACAATCACAGTGCCCCCAGGTCATGGCACGAACGGGACTTCTGCCTCAGGAACTTCCCCACCTCTCGCTCTCGAGGGTACCGAGGCACCAGGTTGGACAGGAAA
The DNA here is from genome assembly GCF_007364275.1 of Archocentrus centrarchus. Taxonomy (NCBI): domain Eukaryota; kingdom Metazoa; phylum Chordata; class Actinopteri; order Cichliformes; family Cichlidae; genus Archocentrus; species Archocentrus centrarchus. Next base: position 28,440,212 of record NC_044349.1, on the reverse strand, counting down.
CGTTTGGCACGCGATGTGATGCTTTCGCGTTGGCCTCCTCCGCTCATGTCCTCAGCGCTGGTCCCCGGAGGCCACGGAGACTGGCCCCTGGCTAGTCGCACCGCGCACTCCAGCAGCTCCACGGTACGGTGATCCAGAGAGGCGGAGATCTCCAGATACAGACAGTTGAAGAGGGCAGCACTAGACATAGCCTCTGAGAGAGGAAAACAGGACCAGAAAAAAGGCAGCTGTCACAGCTTTTAAATTTATATTTATTTGTTCATCTATTATAAACCATATGATACCCCGTTACCTGTAATAGATTACTAGTAGCAGAAAACTGAAGAGGAACTGAAGGGAACACAGTTAGATATAAGACACACCAAGAGTTCCCTGCTAGTCTCAAAACAGCGATGTTGCAGTAGGGCTGTGCCATATCATACCGTCTAAATTTTTATGTGATATAAAATGTCATATTTTGATACCATTGCTTCAGCAACACCGTGCGCTTATGTTCCCTAGTGCATGCAACAGTGAGACAAGCCTGGGCATGTCTGAGAGCAAAAGCTCCATGTCAGTCTCCAGTGACGATTAAGCACCTAAAAAAGGAGCTACTTCAACAACTGCCAACAAAGCACAGTACAGTACTTGAAGCAAAAACACGCTAGGGAGTACAACCAGGCTACGAAGGAGGAGATACTAGCAACTTGTGATGTGCAACCCAAAAGTAAACCGCTCAGCTTCACCAGCTCTACTCGATAGATGCATTTCATGTGCCTGGAAGCGGAAACAGTGGATGGAAATTACAGCTGCTTATAGCAGTGGTTGAAGTCCTGCTTTAAGCTGCTGGTTAAAAAGCTCGACCCAACATATTTTTCAGTTTTATTATGTGACAGTGTTGCGCAGCCCCTGATGACTTACAAGGTTAGTTACTGTTAAAGTGTTAAATTTTTAATTTTCCAGGGACAGCACTGCCTAGGACACTTCTGTGCTTACCTTTGATTTGTGCTGTGTCAGTGGATATAATGCTGTACTATAATGCTGCTGCTGGTGGCACTTTGCTTCAGTAGATTAACACTTCAAATTAGATCAATGACAGTAGCTCATTGGAAAAGAAGAATGGAAAAGGCCCTTCATTTACTAATACTTATAAATGCTGCTGCCCTGCAAGCTGCAAGCATCAATAATACGTTGTTCAGTATTTTTTTTCTATATTGTCATAAATATCATTATCACAAATTTTATTGAAATATTGTGATATAATTTTAAGGCTATATTTCTCACCCCTACATTGCAGGTATGTGATCCGTGCCTTAATAAGAGTTCAGAGTTTATTATATATACTGGAGGGGACATATTCCCTCACCCTCTAGAGACCCAACCACTGGCCTTAACCAGTCAAAGGGTGCCTGTTTGTCCCCCAGGCTCACTCTTTTATCCAGACAGCTTATCATAAAGTGCAGTGTAAAGTATGACAGAATTAATTAAATAGATCTGTGTTTACACAGCTGAACCAATAATGACAGGTAGCTGTAAATATTGTGACTACAGGGTAAGTCATTAGCAACCAGTTGCATATCATCTAAGGTTTGTAACTGGGGTTATAGAAGGATATTCTACTCAAAGGAGCAATTACCCTTTAAAAGTAAAGTTTTCAGTTCTCCAGTCTCAAACAGATATTTAAAACAGCAAAGAACAAGCTTTTATCTCTTTGCAATGAAAGGCATACTGAGTTATCTTTCATAGCTTCCCAACTGTGTAAAACACACTCGGGAGCAGTAAGAAGTAGCTTATCAAGAGGTTTATACAAAGATTGGATTGATTGCTTTCAGATTTTTTTTTTCTAACAGTGAAAATTAAACTAAACTAAATATTAAGTGATTAAATAAAAGATGAACCCAAGAGATGGGGGCAGAACTTGTTTGTCAGGTTTTGAAGTAAGCTAGCCAGGCAGGAATTCTTTTTTCTTCTTTGGTTTAATTTAGTTTCTTCGTATACTTATTTAGTACATTCGTGTTTATTTTTATCTTCTGCTGCAGTCCATGGTCTCCCTTTGCAGTATGGGTGAATTAAATGAGGAGGTATGGCATATGTAGGCTTGGACAGTACATAGTTACACAGCCTGTATGATGTAAGACTGCAGGAGTGTGGACAGGCAGTGTAATCACAGTGAACACGGTTTTGCTTTAACTGTAATTATACTCCCACACTGCAATAAAGCATGACATTCACATTTACGCTGTTTACGGACAGAAAGAAAGACCTGAAAATCCCAACAGCAGCTGTAATGAAGAAAACCAAAACAGAACTGCACTGTAAAAGAATCTTTATGACACAGAAACGAATATACAACCGCCTCATATGCTTTATATGTAAGTGTAATACATTAGAAAATATATATATATTTTTATGACACTTAGTAAAGATAAAAACTGAGCTTCATCTCACCTTGAGCGGTGACCTCACGTGTGCGAACGAGGTCACTCTTATTACCAACAAGGATTATTGGAGTTTGGGGCTGAGTCTCTCTCAGGAGAAGCCGAAGTTGAGCGGTACGGTGGAAACTACGCCTGTCAGTCACCGAAAACACCAAGACGCACACCTCGCACTGCAGAGCCGACAGGTCCTGAATAACGGGCACAGGGAGACACACAATATATTACTGACAGATGATGTATTTTGTGATTTGTGAAATAGAGCAATGCAATGATAAAAATACACACACACACACACATCAGATGGTCTCATTTAAACTGGTACATTATGCTTCATGAACCAAAGTCTTACTCATTCATGTTTTATTTCCAGTGCTCTGATGAATATTTCCCTTTAAATGCAGAAAAACAGCAGAGGTGCTGCTTGAAGGAGCAGCAGGCAGTTGATCTAAAATTCTCTGTTCAGTTATCGTAGACAACTGTAGACAACGCTACCTGAAACCCTTGTGTGTCAACACACGCACACTCATTCTCTCCGAGCAGCAAAGAGACACAGAGTCCAAAAATATCGAATTCCTGAGTGAATTCTTCACACAAAATGGAGTTAACATCAGTCTGTCTTTCATCAGTGCTGCCATGGCCCACAGAGTTTTCATTACATTTTAATTAAGACAACAACTGAGCACAGACCAAAAGCAACTTATGAACCCGAAGGGTGTAATTGTGAAATTAGATAAGTAAATTCTTTGGCGTGTTGGTTAGCGCTGTCACCTCACGGCAGATTTGAATCCACCGGCCAGCTGGGGCCTTCCCGTGTGGAGTTTGCATGTTCTCCCCGTGCCTGTGTGGGTTCTCGACAGGTACTCCCACTTCCTCCCACAGTTCAAAGTCATAACTGTTGATGCTAAATTGGCCATAGGTGTGAATGTGAGCATGAATGGTCATCTGTCTCTCTGCGTAAGCCCTGCAACAGACTGGCGACCTGTCCGGGGTGCACTCCATCTCTCGCCCTACAACAGCTGGGGTAAGCTCCAGCCGTCCCACAACCCTGACTTGGACAAGTGGTTAAGAAAATGGATGGATGGATGCAGATGCCTTATAAGGCTACTGTTTCACTCTTTCTCACATCTGGTAGTACAAAGAGTAACACATCATAATCCCCCACATCAGAAAAGACAGATTGTGCCACAAGAGTGTATCTTCAGTGTTTTCACACATGCACCTAAATCAGAAACATTAATGCAGTCATTTGGCACATCGGATCTGTGGGCGACTCCTTCTCTCTCCCTCTGTGTGTTTCTCTCGCTCTTATTCACATCCACACACAGATGCCTCTGAGCTGCACTCGCGGGAAAAGAAGAAAAAAGTGTGCAAAGCAACCTGATAATGAGCTTTCCTCAGTCGAACAGATGCAGATGCTGCAGATGTGACTGTCCTCGTTTTGTCACAACAGTTCTCTGAGCTTGACATCAGTTTCTGTTACAGTGGTTGCGATAAACAATGCAGAGTGGTCCGCGTACTGTGCACACTGTAAACAGATCATATGCTAAATATGCAGTGATTTGTTTATGTGTTGTAGTTCAACAATTTGAAAGGTTTACATATTTTATTTGACAATATAATGTATTTTTATATGTCATATGCAAGCTGTATTAGTAATTTATCAGAGGTAGTGTATCCCAGTGGCCAGTGAGTGCTGGGATATACTCAAGTTCATGCATTAATATGCTGCCAGTTGCAAATGTCTCTACATGCTCTTTCAAACTCTGTTTCTATTACCCTAGCTAATCTCTTAATGCAGCTAAGCTTTATCCCTTCTTCAAATACAGAAAAGCGAATGAATCCAAGAGCTGAAAATCCAACCTGCAAAGGAGCGATTTCAGCTTTTTCCATAAAGCAGTCCAAGTGTTCAGCATACTGAAACAGTGAGGAGCAGGTGAACACACTATATACAGCAACACAGAGGGCTCTATGGCCTAATGAGGGAGCAAGAAGCATGGGAGTTGGAGCGTTGTTTGGCTCACCTGTCTCCAGTTGTCATAGATAATGATGATGCTCTCCTCATCATCCACAGTAACTGTGTGCACATAACCCTCCCCTAAGGACAAAGGGAGCAGCAGTTAGGTCTCAGGAGGGAGATGGGCACTGTGGTTTATTTATTTGCTTCTCACTTACTCCACTGAAATACACTGCTCTGCATACAAACAACTTTGTACCATCAGAATCCACAGACGCAGTCCTGTCCATGTCTCCAGCGAGGGCCAGGGCAAGAGAAGACTTCCCGACGCCATTCTGTCCAAGGAGAGCAATCCTTAATGGCCCGTCAGGTCTGCCTTCCACAGCCACGGTTGGTGTATCATCCAAGGCAGGGCTGAAATTGTTTGGTGACACCGAAGGCCCGGCCGCACCCGATGTCCAGTCGCATTCATCGTGGACGGCTTCTTCTCGCCGGAGCTGGTGCTTAATTGGCAGAGGGGTGCTTCCTCTGCGAACGGTCGGGGTGCTGGGCAGAGTCATACTGTCAGACTGGTGGGAAAGAGGAACATGGGCAGACATGCTCAGACATGCAAACATGCTCTCTTTTATGAAATGGTGATTCTCACGTACCAAACAAGGCAAATCCCAAAACCTGATCTACATAAACCTTTCCTTATTTTTTTTGTCATACATTGTTACAGTGGTGGATGCTATGTGCAAAAAATGTTTGAGCCAAAAGCTCGGACTTCCGACTGCTCTACATGCTTGGTTTTAGACAGCTTTTCCTACTTGTAGATATGTATGATGTCAGTAAGAGTGGATATCCCTGATACGATCATCTCATGCAAACAGCACTGGATGCGACCACATAAGCCCCCCCATATTATTCAAACCTTCAGGTAAAGTAAAAAGTTAGCTTAAAGGGCTTGTTTCAGACGGTAGATGAACTGAGGGGTTGCCCCAAGGTCCAGCATAAAATAAATAAAGATTTTTCTGAACTGAAACAAAAATAGTGTTGAGTATGAGCATAACAGTTCCCCTTAAAGGGGACTTCAAAGAAAGGCAGACCTTTTTTTTAATCCTCAAAATTCAAGCAGTCACTAACATAAGTGAAGCTTTGGAAATCCTTCATTTAATAAACCTCATAATAGAACAAAAGCTCCTCAGCACAGCAGTACTAGACTGGAGTAGAACCTGACTAATTGTTGGACCTGATATTACTTTACAAGTAGACCAGTGACAGTACATATATATTATACATTTTTGACTCCACATCTGCTTTGCTCTAACACATACTCTGCTACATGTGTATCAAAATCCCAACAAGAGTCTGTTGACACCACTTCAAAATGATTCAAACCATCATATTCTTCATTAGATTATCTCAAAATCTTTCTCGTATTAGCGCATGCTGATCAACACACTCTTACTCTTTATTCATCAGTCTATGATGCTTGGGTTCACGTTTTAACAACTAGGGGAACCATTTAGAATCAACATGACAACAAACTACAGACAAAGGTCAGCACGAGGAGGCAGGTAATGTGGCATCACAATAAACAGAATCTGGATATGAATATGCAGATTCTGCAGGCAAGAGCTTTGGCACGGGAAGCTTGCTGGGTTTTTGTTTGCAGTATTGAGCAATCATGTTTGAGCGGATTTGGGCTGCATGGAAATGATCCCTGCAAAAAAGCAAAAGAGGGACTGCATTTGCTGAAATGAAATTTTGAGGCCATCAGCTATCATGTGACAAAGATTTGTGTCTTCATTAGGCTTTTTAAAACAAACTTATCTTCATTATCAAACAATCACAGGTGCACAGAACAGCAATTCTTGGCCCAAATAGACTCTCATCAGCCCCTAAGGCTGAGTCATCAGGTGATGGGTATCCAGATTAGGTAGTATAACCATTTTATGACTTCCAGCCACAACAACAGTGTTCGCGTTCTGCTGTCATTAATATGTTTTTGACTTTTCTTCTGAAAAGATCATGGCTTGGGTTATAAGAGACATCCCTTTCAAAATGTTTACAATTACACCTTATGAATTTTCCCACCATTGGTTACCCTGGTTACATGTCGGGTCACAGTGATGACACCACTGAGCACATTTGGCTGAAGTCTCAAAGATGTTAAATGAATATGCAGTGTCAAGTTATTCTCACTTCAGTAAACTTGTGTGAGGAGTTGAGTGAAAACAGGTTGCCAACATGGCTGCCTATTAAAGGGCTCAAATGGACTGGAAATAAAGCTATCCTGCCATCATCCATTGGTTTGTGAAATCCTGTGAGGTCACCCGAGCCAAACTGGTATTTTGAAACCAGATGTGGGTAAGGGTACAACCTGACGAAGAAACCAAGGGACACTGTAAGTGACTTCTCACTCATGAGGCAGGCCTAAAGCATGCCCTTCTTAATTGTCTGTCTGAATCCAATTGGAGCCATATTTTTGAAAATTTAACATGACTTAGAGCAAGTGATTGGGGCCATAAGCTCACTGGGAAAGTCTTCACTGAGGTCACAGAGCAAGAACGCAGTAGGGTCTGTTTAACACAGACGTCTATTCAATTGCAACCAATGGAGCTGCCCCCCCCCAGCTGATCTTCAGGAAAACAAATGCAGGTTTAAGGCACTGTGACTGGTTTAACATTTCAGACAATTCAGAAGTTACATCAACTTTTTATATATAGTCTATTATTTATGTCCACCTGATAAGGTACATTCAATATCCACTCCCATTTTAGCCATTTTTTGATCTCTACAAACTCTTAAAGAGAAATAGTTGGCATTTTAGCTGCTAAATTTTACTGTGTTAACTTGCTCTGTGGTTACCTATTGTTTAGCCAGAAGGTGGTTTAAAAACACTAAAATATTCTGTCTACCAAGTGGTAAAAAAAAATTAATATGAACTCATTTCCAAAGGCTGCCAGCAGTGGATAGAAAACAACAAACAGGTTATAGTGCTTTTTAAAAATATATATTTTTAATCATTTATCATTTTGGAGCCTTTTCAGGGCTGTAGCTAATTACACTCGGTTTTTTAAAAATTTTCCCTCAACCAATTAAATGGTAAGATTTGTGAGGATTAATGTTAATAAAGGAAAGCGAGGGAGGGAAACTTGAAGGCTAACCTTCAGCGCTGAGCAGCAACAGTACACAGCAGATGTTGATTTTTTCCACCGCTGCAAACAGCTAACAATAAAGTGAGAAGTGGTGACGGTTAACAGGAGGTGCGAGGAAACCAAAAATCCGTTGAATGATGACATAAAGTTATCAGAGAGCTGAAATGACCTTTAAAGTTTGAGCTATATTGAGCCCCGGAGTGAGTTAATTACTGAGCACCAACATAATCATTTGTTCATTGCATTGTTATTAAAAATACTCATTGTCACCGCCCCCCACACTAGACACGGACTCCGAGTATTCTGTAATTCAGGACACCGCCCCCCCGCACCACCACCTACCTACAACACACACACACACACACACACACATTCAGCAAGAATACCATACATCGCCATCACATAATCTCAGATCTCTCTCTCTTTGTTTCTTTCGGGCTCCCGTAGCCCCGCAGCACCCTACCTTAGTCGCATTCTCCTCGCTGTCTTCGGGCACATCTGTCGGCATCTGCAAACTGAAATCAAGCGATCGGATATGAGGACTCCAGAAGATACACAGGGAACACCATCATCACCATTCCTCCTCCTCACCCCTACCACCCCCACCCACCACTCTCACTTTATGAACCCCAGCCCAAGCAGCCCGGTATGATCTCTCACCTGTCAGGTGGCTATAGGCAACTAAAAAGTAAGCACGGTCTCTCTCTCTCTCTCTCTCTCACTTTCCCAATCTTCCCTCCCTAGCGCGCTCTCTCTCTCTCTCTCTCTCTCTCCCTTTCCTACACTCTCTTTCTCTACCCTACGCCTCTCTCGCTCCCTCTTCCTCTCTCTCTCTCCACTGCCATTCTGTGCACTCAGGTTACGGCTCAGGTCCAGATCTGTAATCAGCAGTGTCATTCATCATCAGCGCTCTCCAGACTGGCTAATGTGACTCACTGACTTGACGCTTAAGAGCTCCCCAGATTTGTTGATTTGTTGCACAGAAGAGAGATGAAACCAGTAGAAACCACCACCACGTGCTGAAAGTGTTTGCTGCAGTTGCACAATCAGCTCGGTGATTAAAAGTGAAGCGTGAGGCATGCAGGCAGGCAGGTGGAAAGCAGTGCTGTACAAAGATTTTCAGAGACAAGCATTCAATGACCTCTGGTAGATGGAGGCGATGCAAAAAGTGCCCGCTAGGGGGCAGTAGAACATAAATAATCCTATTACAAAGAGTCATTTTTGTGTGTGTGTTAGTGTGAGTATGTTTACAACGTGCTATTAGGTTATCCCTGCTGTAGAACAGAGGCGTGACTGCCCACCTACTTGCTTACAAAGTTTGACAGAGCGTCTTTTCTTTTTCTTTGAAGACACACACGACATTTTAATTGACAGACTCATTTCCAATACATCAAGTATTTTCCAGTGCTTGATCCAAGGAGTGTATTTGGACATGTTTTCTGTCAGAGTGTGAACATGGCCATGAGCAGTGGTGTGCCCCTCCCACACAAAGCCACAATAGACTCCGGCAGTGAGCAGCCAGGGCGCTATTATAGCCCTAATCCTGCTCCTATTATACAGGCCAGAGAGAGAGCGAGAGACACAGAGAGGGAGGTAGAGCTGAAGATGAGGTCATCCCAAACAGCACACACCCAGGGTCACTGCCTCACTATACAGGGACAGAGATAAAGAGAGAGATGGAGCCAGGCATGGTGCTGAAGAGAAAAAAGGCCTGCAGGAGATCGACAGTGGGAGATGCTCAGTTAGGTGAATAGAGAGGAGATGAGGTTTAAACCTGTGGGAGAGGCGTTAAAAACAACCGACACATCACATGGTTGGTAAAGTAATTTGTTTATTTCATCTGCATATGAAACCACACTACAACGGGAGCAGGAAACCATGATAAGGGCCTTTTTTTTTTTTTTTGTAAAATAATGTTAATTCTAATCACAAATGAATAAAAGAATAAACTGTAGGAAAATAAAAATACACACTAATGGAATAAAACCAGTGAAATAATTAGAATCAGAACATAAATAAACAATAAATACTGAATAAATAAGTGAATAAATAAAACAACAATTTATGTAACCTATACCCAAACAAAATAAATAACTCTAATGCATGAACCCTGGCAATAAATTCACGGGACAAATAAGAATGCATCTCCGTGAAGTGATTTTTTATTTTTTTTTGCATTTTTTTTTAAATCCCTGCACCATAAATTTTCTGTTGCATCAGTAGCCCACAGTACCCAAGTCCACAGTGACCAGCTCTGTGGTGCTGCATGTTGTAATAATATGATAATAGTCTGTGTTTTTTATTGCTTGTTTTTTTGTTTTTGTTTTTTTACAGAGGTATTCCTTCTGCCCAAAAATAGCTTCCTAGTCTGAAGAACTGGACACAACCACACAAATCATGCCACACCTTTTTTCTTTTTTTTCTTTTCTTTTTTTTTTTTTTTTTTTTGCTTGCTGCAACGGGTTGCCTCTTTCTTCATTTGCAGATGCCTGAGTTAAGCACACTGCCAGCCCCATGTCTCTGTATGTAAAAACCCATTCTTGAGCGCACACAGCAAGTCTGTTAATGGCTGAAATTTGACAATTCCAACTGGCAAAAAGTACATTTCTTTGCTAAAACAAAAGGTCAATTTCCCCACTATTCATTTACCACAATCACTGGAAGATATCCGTGTACATTCTTTAACCTATGATTATTAATCTTACAAAGAGTAACAGGTCTTGGTGAGCTTAAACACTTTGGTAGGCAACTGTGAAATATTAGCTTAACTGCATGCCATGGATATTTTATCTAAGCCCATACCACTCCACATCCAGCACCACTGCACTACTCAGACCTCTGCAGCTTTAGCAGCTTAATGTAAAAAAGGAAAAAAAAAAAAAAAAGAGAAAAAGTAACTACACTGAGCCTTCACCACTCATTTGGAGAGTACATTGCCAATATGTAATATTGCATCGGTAACAATGTCAGACACTGTGATAGTTTTATTGCAAAATGAAGCTTTTTTGTTTGGTTTTATTAAATCTATTCTCAGAGTAGTGTTTGTCACCTGTTGCACTGATATCACAAGCCGAAGATCTCAGGAAACTCTCAGTCAGTTTCCTGAGATGTCAACTATCACTGACATTGAAGTAAATCTGAGTCTGTGAAGCAGCCTAGGGCTGAGTCTAACCCTTTGGATTAACAGTCACTTCCCCTTTAGTCGTTCAAGGTTGGTTTTCACAGTTGTATGATCCCCAAAACAGCCTTCCAAAGTCTCTCTTCCACTTCCACTTTCTCTTTCACACATACACATGCACACGTACATGCACCCACCCACAGACACACACACATGCACGCACACGCACATACATGTACTTGTTTCTTCCCCAAAGTCTGATAACTCGTTACTGATTGCTCCATGCTGGCTTGTCTTTTTTCTTCATCCTCCTCTGTGGATTAAACTCAGAGGAAGTAGTCAGGGGGCGGGGAAGGTGGGTTGCTGGTGTGGGTCGGTGGGGCGTCGCCACCGGTACCATGGTTTGTGCTGAGCAACTTCTCGTAGCGAGCCTTGTAGGCGTCTCTCTCCCGCAGCACTCGAGTCAGCTCACACTGCAGCTGTTCCAACTGATGAGCAGGGAGAAGAAAGATTATAATTTCTTTGTGCATTGCTGAGCTAAAGGTGCTCACTTGATATGCATTACTTATTCTGTCTGCAGAGTGTGTCAGCAGTCAGATGCTGCATGTTTTTGCTGTCCTCACCTACTTTAAAACCAGAATTTTCCATAAAAAAGCTGGCTGATGCTAGATTAAAGATTAATATTAGAGGTGAGATCTCAACGAGGGTAAAAAAAAAAAAAAAAAAAAATGCAAGAATGTGTACCTGTTGTGTAAGCAAGTGTTTCTCAGACTCCAGAGCGTGCCGGTGCTGTAAACGCTTGTAGCGGCAGGACTGGGCATAGCCTCGGTTCTTTAGCGTGCGGCGTTTCTGCTTCAGGCGCACCACCTCGTCCTTGCTCACTCCACGCAGGTGTCGGTTCAGCTCGCGCACTGACAGGCTCACCAGCTGCTCATCAGAGAAACGCTCGTTCACCCCACACTGATGAACAGATGGAGAAGACACACAAGAAAAATATGCTGTTTCTCACTGTTAATTGGCAACGAGACACATGCAGGAAGTGATGGGAGAGCGTGCAGTTAGAGGAGTGTGAAGCTGGCTTTGGCAAAGATTCAGAATTATAGATGACACGAATGGTGTACGCATGATGTGTCAAACTGAGTGTGCATGTGGTGTGCGAGCATGCCCGGCTGTCAGGGGGCACATTCTGGCACCACATGTCCATAATCTGTCATGTAATCTGACTAAGTATGGGAGACAGTTATCGGGATTAGGCGCGGCAATAATAGCAGATATTATCATAAGCTCACACTGTGTTCCATATAGAGATCCACCCAGACATCTTGATCAACCAGAGCAAGTTTATTTACCTATTACACACAGAGGAGAGTATTCAGAACTGAGTTATTAGTAACCCACTGAGCTGTAGTTTTAAGCACAAATAATTATCAACGAATATTTTTCCTCCTCGGGGTATTCATAAGGAGACTGCTGTATATGCACATAACGAATAACGGGATCAACCAGTTGTGAACTTCTGGACTGATACCAAAGTTTAATTATCAATTTAGCTGGCAACTAAGCCTCTAATTGTAATAATGCACAGTGTGACTTTTCAATTGTCGACACTTTTGTGATTTCCAGATATTTGACTACAACTACTGTAAATTATATAACTCCTGCAAATGTTAAATTGGGATCATAAATGTTCCTAAATCTTTGCATAGCTTTGATAAAGATTTAACTTCCCTTACTGTTGCCATGTGGAAAACAACCCTTAAAGTGATACTTCAAATAGACAAAGACATTAATAACCATGTTGTAATGGCCTAATCCTAATCCTTCACTGCACAATCCCTCCCTCTTTCCGCCCAGCCTTTTAATGCGACTGTTTTCTCGCGTCACTTCTTCCCCCTCCTGAAATTTCCCATGGTTTATTGATTACCACTTCCTGCTGAGTGTTATCACCATAATGAGCCACTCTCTTCAACTCTGGATAGATTTGTACCTGATTCGTTTGTGGGTGATGATGATGGTGATGGTTGCCATGCATGGGGTGGTGCGGGTGATGCTGATGATGGTGATGCTGGTGGTGATGAAGGCGGCCCTGGGGGCTGAGGGGTTGGGGGTATGGAGCGGAAGCAGGGTTAGTGTTGGGGAGCGAGGGAGGGCCTGATGAGAGGAAAACGAGTGGGCGATGGCACATGTCTGCTGCTTTGGCGCAGGAGATGTCACCTCCACTGTCGCTGCTTGAGTCTCCCAGGTTGCTGCTTGAACTCTGAGAAAGACCTGGGAACTGAAGGGAGCAAGTGCACAGGATGGGAGAGGGAAAAGTACAAAGTCAACTCTACATGTAAATAATAAAATAATCATAATATTGTAATAATATAAGGAATCCTTACCTGTGAGCTGACAGCTGCTGCAGCTGAGTTCAGTAGAGCCTCCACAGCATCCTCACATCCCAGGAAGCCATTCACCTGCCCCCTCTCCCGGTCCCCTCTCTCTGGCACCCCTCCCAAGGCTCCCAGCAAAGTGGCAGGCCCCGTCACCTCACCTCCAAACTGTTGCTGCAATGCCGCCAGCCAGATCAGGTCCTCCAGCGAGGCTGGGGTCGGACCCTGAGGGCCTCCGTGGGCTGGGCTGCCTTCCACGTTCCCCTGAGAGCTGGAGCTGATGCTGGAGGTGAGACTGTTGGATATGGAGAGGGGAAAGGAGATGGAGGAGGATGATGAAGAAAGAGAAGAAGAGCCTGAAGGCGGTGGGTGGGCATCACTGAATGTGGGCGAAGGTGGCAGTGAGTTGTAAGGGCTGGAACTTAAACTGGAGTCCTGCGGAGGGTGGCTGGTGTACGGAGAGCTGGAGGGGTCGTGGGGGAGGCCAGATTTTGGGTATGCACATGGAGGAGGGAGCGGAGGAGTGTCAGATTTGACCTCAAACTTAAGGAGGTCAAAGTCGTTCAGATACTCCATGGCCAGAGGGCTGGGGGGGAGAGAAGGCATGGGGAGGGAAGGAGAGGACATGATATCTGCTGCTGCTGCTGCTGCTGGGGGGGTTTCAACAGGGTTTTTCCGTGTGTCAGGATTGTTGGAAAGTCCAGTCCTCTGCCACAGTGCAGCTCATAGACAGCAGCAGTAGTGATGTCAGGAAGTCCACTGGTTGGTGTGTTTCTTCTGTGAGAAACTGTACGCTCCCGTTTCCTTGTCTCTGTTCCTTTTGTCCTGAAGAAACAAAGGGAAAAATGAGAGACATGGATGGTTGAACAGTAAATTAAAAACATTTATAATAAAGCTTCTTTTTATTCAGTCCCCACTATAAAGGGCTGATAACCTGTAACTAACATTATTAATACTGTACCCTACAAATTTTTATTAGTAAAAAAAAATTGATGCTGCAGCCTCAGAAGTATATGCTTTTGTTTTATTTCACACATTCTTTTTCCTTGTTAAAACCAGATGCCTACATTACCTGTAATAAAAGTTGACAACTGAGATTTTTGGTGTGTTATGCTAATTTATACTTAAGTTGCTAGCCTTAGGCAGAGATGAGAAGTGGGCTGCAGAGGTTTGGTAAGCTCACGTGTACCTACATCCAGATTATTTCTGCCCTGACTGATGCTGTCTTATACAATATCATCTGAGGACATTTTGTTTTTAATCAGACTTTGCACTGCTCCTAGTACTCCCCAAGGTCCTCCAGCTTACTCTTGAATTCATATAAAAAGCCCTTTAATTTAGCATTTTTAATAACATATCAACATCAATACTACATTATGATATTCATTTACTATTAAAATGAACATTATGTTATTCTGCGTGACTTCTCTTGGATCTGTAAAGCACGATTAAATAATGTATTAACTCTCTCTGCAAAGAGCGTTAATAAATTACAGATTATAAACCCTTTACAAAGCCTGTCCCCATCTTTGTATTCCTTATTTATTTTCAGTTTTTATGTCTGAGGTCATTTTGAGTTGGAGTTGCACAATTTAAACAAAATGCTACAGTCAAACTGATTCTATTAAAAATGCCTTAAAAAAAGGTTCAGCTGGAATTTGGTAAAAATGAACACAGGTTGTGTTTGTGTGTTATTATTATATTAATTAATTATATTAATTAATATAATAATATTAATTATATTAATATATATAATATTAATTATTATTATATATATTAAGATATTAGGCATTCACAATGTGTACAGAAAAACCATAAAAATTTAGGGTAAAGACTGCGTGCAGCTTCAACAAGTGCATTTCCTTTCATGTAATTATGTCAGCGATAACTGTCACTTTGCTTCTTTTCGAGAGCTCCCGACTAAAAAAATGAAGTCAGATGTTTTTTGAAAATATCTTTTTCTGCATGTCAGGTTTTGCATTTTGAGCACCGCCATGTAGAAATATTTCCCAGCAGATGTAATATATCTAGAAACATCTGCTCGCCGAACTCATAATCAACTGAAGCACAAGAATTCACAGGCTTAATCATTTTTGACAGAAAGAGCTCCAAGTCTCAGAGACCAAATCCAATTATCGAGCAGTTCAGACTTCAAGCCCAAGGCTTTCTAAAACAGCTCCATACAGCTGAAAATTAAAGGTTTTTTTTGCAGAAACTGGTAACGTGCTAAAGGTTACACATCAAGATAGAGGAATTTGACCTTTTAAAAAAATATATATATTTAAGATCAAAAACTTGTCTTACATAAAAAAGAGTTACATAAAAATATTTCAGAATAACTCACAGGTAATTTGAGGTGATAAATTAATTAATTATTAATATAATAAGTAAAAAAAATTTCAGATGCACAATATAAATGAAAAGTTCCAACATTTTTATTATTCTGTGCTACATTGGCAAGTACATTAAAGAAAGCCGTAGAGGAGCAAAATGGTTTCCGCCAACAGTAATTACAGACCTTCAGATTTAATAGTTGTTATTATTAAAATGAACACCTAATTAAAAATCCACCTTTGACTAGTGCCTCTGCTTCACAGCTCATTAGTTTCACCCCTGTGGCTCAAAATGGATTGTAAAAGAAAGCAAACAGTGACAGGGCTCCATGGAGGCCTCAGTCTGGCTCCGGACCAGAGTTACAGCAAAAACACACACGAGAGAAAAAAGTAAAATGAAAGCAGGCAGAAATAACGGCCCGGCGTGAGAGATGGCCAAACACTCAAAGTGAATAAACGATCTTACCGTCAGTCATAGAGAAGAGGATGGTTAGGAGCTCTTTCAACATCCCCACTGAACACACACACACACAAAATAATCGACTGACTGGTTGACTGACACGTTTGGAAAGAGACACAGAGGAAACACAGAGTGTGTGCGTGTGCATGTGCGTGCGCATGTGAGTGTGTATAGCACTCTGCCACTGAGTGCCACTGCCCCCTTTCTTTCTGTCCTCTGTGCTGCAAATCCCTGTTTGCAACAATCCCCTCCTCTCTCTCTCTCTCTCTCCCCTCCACATCCCTCTCTCATGGTTCACAGGCATGTTCACACTCTCTGGCAATGTCTCCCCCTCTCCTCTCTGTCACCCCTGACTCATATTGTGCATTTCTGTTTCTCTATTCTCATTTTACTCCTTTCTGGGGTTTTTGTATCTTTCTCACACACACACCTGTAAATTCCCATCTCTCTCCTTTGGTGCTATCATTTTTTTCTTGTATAAAAAACAAAATATTTAATACATGGACTGCCTCGCACATCAACTACTTCAAGGGTTACACTTAAGGGTTACCCTTTCCTAAAATGATCTCTGAGTGTTTACCTCAGAGTGTAACAAAGTTTAGCAGTTGTGTTGCTACAAGTTGGACCGCAGGCTCTGTACTGCCTCACAGTGGATAGTCAGAGCCACTGGACTGAAAATGAGACAAGAGCAGCTCTGGTTTAACACAAAAGTGCTATTAAATATTAACCTTGTGAGTAGTTACAGTCAAACAGATTAAAGCTAAAGTTTTAAAAACACTCAGACCTGCGGACCTTTAAATCACTTTAGCTCAGATACTGAAATGAGCCTAAAGCTTTACGGCGGTTGTGCTGTTCTTCCATTTGATTGATTCCTCTGTGGCCAAATGTTTCACTGCAATGATGAAGATGATTTAAATGCTGAAAGAAGCAGCTGTGGAGTTTTACTGTGCACTGGACCTAAAGCTGTTTAACCACTTATCCCACAGATAATACAAACCCCCCCCGAAAGAGCAAAGAAATATGAGCGACCATACTGAAGAAATCTGTTGAAACAAACATGATTAAAAATATGTCACACCTGGTGAATTAAACCCACATCCATAGGACTTGTTAGCAGTGGTGCAATTTACTCATGCATTGCACGTCGTATTTTACCGTAACCGAGTTTATTGCTTTTTGATCATTTCTTCGACTGCACTAAATTCACCAGAAAAATATATTGTACTTTTAGTAGACATTTAATTAACAGCTCTAGTTGAATTTCAAATTAAAACTTTACATGCGTTTGGCTCCTAACGGAGCAAAACTACATCTATAAAGCACTTGTCAGAATAGTTGAGCCGATTGTCTCAAATGTTATTTTTAGAGGTTTGTTTTTCATCTCTGTGTGATTTCACTGGAGTAAGACAGGAGTCTTTCCTGACTGTGAAAACCACACATACATATTAACATAAAAACACTGATGCCCCCGCTTTCAGCAGTGCAGCTACACACAAACATTATGCAGACATGCAAGTCTTTTTGTGAAAGGATATTATTTTTGTGAATGGCTTTCATTTTCAATCATGCAAGACCAGTGTGCTGACGTTTCTATAACAGCTCAATGTTGCTTTTTTGCATTTGATGCTCTAATATAACTAATATTTCTGAATGCAAGACTTGCAGGTGCAATCTCTTTTACCGCAGTCTGATATAAGATAATATTGAGCAGTGCCGTTTAGTGAATTTAAGCAATGATGTTCACCCATTAGTGTCATCCCATTTATTGATTATTCAAACAAAGTAATGAGTCTTAATTATGGATTTGTCCAGAAGGCAAACAGCAGTACTGCACTTCATTACGTCTGGTTTAATTTGTGGCAATATAATTTAACACAGTTTTTAACATAAATGGCTGATGATTTAGATGAATGACTGAAAATACATCAGTGGTCTTAATCCCTCTGGATTTGTTTTCAGCTACTAGATTTCCAACACTGTGGGTGCAGACCAAAAACATTTCAACAGAGGGTTTCGTGATTTGTTCTCAGAAATTAGCACCCCCTGCGTCGCCACACTGCCCTGCCTCTCACAGTTAGGCTCAAAATCTGTGAACTAATTCTGTTTTTTTTTCTCCTTCCAACCAATTTAAATCTGCTGAGCAGAGAAATGCATAACAAGCATTTAACAAGTGCTCCTTAAAAGCTAAACTTGTTAATCCTGAGGCTTGAGTCTCTCAGTGTCTTAATAGCGTCTCGTTCAGGAATCAGTAAGTTAATAGTGCCTTCACAAATCTGATTTGGACTGTAAACAAAACCTTTAATGCAAGCAGACATGCTGACTCGTGGAAAAAAAAAAAAAGCATAAGACTGACAAACAGAAATTTAAAATTTTACTCTGCATGTATTTTACAAAACGTGTTTTCTTTAATAAGCAGGAGAAGTTATTGAGGAATAAGTACAATTCTATAATATATTAAATAGAAAGCTTCTGTTCTCTTCTTTCAGTTTCTGTTTCCCTCTGCTCTCTACTTTTAACCTCTCTATCTGTCCATCATTTGTGTTTCCGGGAAAGCTTAGCAGCTAAATCAACAGGGCCTCCTGTTGAGGGTGAGGGACAAAGAGAGGGAGAGACACAGAGGAACTTACCTCATACTTCATGACAAACATACCATCACCCCTCCCTCATCTGCACATATTTATCTTGCAGCATCTCAGCAAAGAGCATATGCAGGTGAGGCCTAAAATTCTTCCTAAAATTATTCCAGAGACATATATTTTATTAAGCTTTTTTTTTTAAACACTGCAAAACACTGCAAACACTTGAACACAGGTAGAGGTCAACCATTACAGTCACCAGCTACTGCTGTTGGCTGATGTTGACTTAGAGCATATTGGTGTGTATGTCACCAGTTATGAAACATTCACTGATATGACAGCTTTTTTTTTTTAATCTTATAGAATGCAAAGCAGCAAAAACTTATTGTAATAATTAAAAAATGATGTAATCACATAGTTTGTCTACCACAGCAACCCTGACTCCATTATTTTCAGTACTCTCAGCTCTATCTGCAGCACATGTAGCAGAGCAGCATCACAGCTGAGCAGAGTGTGGTGCAAAGTCCAGGAGTAACTTGCTAATAAGTTTCTGATAAACAAAAGCCCAGTTACATTAAAACAAAAATAAAAAGCAAACAGATAGGTACTGCAGATGTGGACAAGCAGCATGGGAATGCACGCGCGGGAAAACAGATGATCTGACAAAGACAGAGGGAAAGATAAACTATATATAGACTTTGGGCTGATTAGGATACAGGACACAAATGGGAAAAATAAAGGTGAGCCAGGCAATCAGGAAGAAAGGAAAAAGGAATAAAGACAGAAAGTAAAAAAAAAGAAACGCAACACTGCACTCAAAATAAGTTCCCAAAATAAAGGCAGGATGTCCAGGACAAAATAATATAAGGACCAACAAATGAGGACAGAGGCAAAGAACCACAGAAGGCATGGAGAAACATGATGAAATTCATGTATTGCAAATCTTTATTTTTGGCTTTATTCTATAATATGATATTAAGTTGTACCATTATTTCAAATTTGGGCTTATTAGCTCAAAGTTTCAAGTTTGGCATCTAAAACTTTTGACTTACTAACTGAAATTCTGAGAAAATAATTTGAATTTGAGATAATAACATGAAAGCTGGAAGGCAAAATGTTTCCACACCATTACACCTTTTTTGCTGAAGTACAAACATTTCTCAGTCAGAATGCAGAAGCAACACAATGTGTGCTTAAACATGTTCCTCACTGTTTCCTACTAATTTATTTGCCTAACTCATTATTCGCAGGATGCTTATAATAACTAATATAGTTTACTCTGTGTGGAAGACAACTAATAACCCAAAGTTTGACTTATGGACAGAGAAAAGGATAAGCAGAAAAAAATGGATGGATGATGAATGGCATAATTTTATTTATTTATTTTTAGCTGCAGAAACAAGCTTCCATAATAATGAGATAAGTTTGAGGTTGTAAGGGAATTTCATAACCTTTTGCCCTGTTGCTGCTAAGCTAAATTTGTAGCCAGCGTTAGACTACCTGAGACAATCTTCAGCTTAGCTTTGTCTTCACCTCACTTGTTTCAGTCTTTATGTTGAGCTAACTGACTCCTTGGTATAGCTTCATATCTACCATACACATATATACGTCTTGCAATGTATATAAAAGAAAATAAATGCCGCATATTTCTTTTATAAAGTAGTCACTCACAACCTCAAGTAGTAAGTCCCCAGTAGATGCTTTAAAAGTAAACCGATGATCTGGCAGAAAGATCCCAAAGCTTGAGTAAGCCATATCTATTGCGCCCAACCCCCTGAATGTGAAGAATCACCTACTAACCTGGTTTCATAGCCTTGAGCATTATACTGAGAAGCTCTGAGGTCAACAGAGGTCATGAGTTGGACTTGTATTTGTCACTGTGCGTGCCCCCCCCCCCCCCACCCCCCCCCCCCCACCCCCCCCACTCCCCCCCCCCCACACCCCCACCCCCCCACCCCCCCCCCCCCCCCCCCCCCCCCCCACTCCCCCACTCCCCCACTTCTGTAATGAATCCTGCACCACAGGAGCTACTGAGAAACTCAGGATGAGGCTAAACTACAAGCAGCAGGGGGAAACAACTTGTTGACAAGAAGCAGGAGACCTAAGAGAATGCAGACAGACAGGAGAGGGATATGAGAGAGTGACTGATTTGAGGATGGACCTGGACTGTTTGGACAGATGGTGTTAGGTGGAGGACTGTTGGGTCCCTCTAACTCGGTCTTATCCCACAGATACATGTCCTAATCCTGACTAACTCTGCTACAAGCAACAGGCTTACCGGTCTCACCTCACAGGGGATCCATCCCTCCTCCTCCTCCTCTTTGTCTCTTCACTCTTCACTTATACACGCAAATGCACAGAAATGATCACACAGTGGTGAAAGAGATACGTGAATTTACATAGTTATATCATAATCATGTAATCATGCCAAAGGCAAAAATGTTTGATTAATAGGGGGCTGGGGGAAAAAAAGTAGTGTTAACTGTATTTATCGATAAAGTTTTGTCCAGGTTTTGCGATATCTGCACATAAATTTTCAACTTACAATAGAGGTCACTGAAATTTTGTTTGTAGCTGTTCATACTCCAGAAAGTAGTTCCTATGAAAACAATTCATAGGAAGTACCTGGAAGTATAGCATTAGAATGCATTCCAGTAGGTTATTTTAGAGCACAGATTTTGACTTATTAATAATAGTAATTCTTATTATCATCATAGACTGTATATAAAGGATGGACGCATCCATCATTAATAAAGTTTCTTTGTAACTAGTTTGGCCATCTTGTTGTTTTCAAACCAGACATGACTGAAGAACCAGGGACACTGCATTCTCCTTTCTACAACACCCTTTATGTTTTGTTTTTTTGTTTTTTATCACAATTTACACAGTTTGTTTACTGGACTCAGTAGGGTGCATAACTAGGAAGTGAAGCCATATAAATGAATCAGGAAAGTATTTACTGAGGTCATAGATCCCAGGAGAAGCAGGTAGATCATTTTACCATAGATTTGTATACAACTGGGTATCTTTTTGCAACCTGAGGAGTTGCACATTACTGGCCATTACAAAGAATGCAGGTATTTTATATATACACAGTCTAGCATTATTATGTGTCTTTTGTGAAAAGTGCATATTTGCAGCATTTATCAACCACCTGTTTTAAATATACTGTATTTACAGATAAGCCACAATATTAAAGCCACTGACAAATTCAGTGAATGCCATTGATCATCTTGTTCCGATACAATGCTCTGCTGGGAATGATGTAGCTTTCAGTCTCCTAGTCTGGTCGAGTCTGCGGGACGTGCAGATCTGCAGAGGCCCTGACCCTGCTGCCAAATTCACAGTGCAAACCACAGTCCATCACCAGAGGTCGTGCATTCATGCCTCAACAGGTCAGAGAAGGCTATTGTTGTGCCTGAATTGGTGTGTAAGTGTAGACTGTTAACAGTTTGTCTTATGACTAACAAGCAGAAATCCCATGCAGTATACTGTGATGCCCATATCTTGGGCAAAGACCAGTTTACCTAAATATTTTATATTCATTCTTTCTCTGGGGACATTGCTCATCATTTAACTTCCTTCTCCTGGCTGCTCTAATCTGAGTGTTTTTCTAACAGGCTTCTAATCCATCACTTCAGCTGTTAAGCTTTAAAATGCCCATTTATGTTTGACTTTGAACTTGTGCACCTATAAGATTACACATTTCATATCCTGTAGCTATTTACTGTCTTTTATTGATGGCCACTCCAGACCATCTTGCTCATGTGAATGGAATTATCAGGCTAGTCACGGGATTAGAGCTGAAACTAGTGTCAGATTAACAGATACCGTGCCGTCTGTAATGTACACATAAGCTGTCAGTAGCGCTGCTATTACCTCACCCGCCCCGGCCCTCAACCATCTATCCAAACCTCAGATCCAATGGATGCATGTCCCATTAATGATATCATATCCATTTACACACATCTGCTGCTATTTTGATATTTAAGTGTCTAATTATTTTAATGAGTTTGCCACAAAATTATAATCTAATGATAATGATTATAGTTATAATCTGCCAGGAAAATAATAGATACTACTACTGGTGTTCTTATTATTATTCATACACATGATGTTTGAATGCTATCACTTTAGCCGGCATCATAATTATGCACTTGTAGTGTGTAAAATCCACAAATAAATGACCTCTTCATTGATTCATAAACAGTATAATTTTTTTGTATGATTAATTAATGGCAAGACTCTAAATCTGACAGTGTAGCGTCTATGTGCACAACATCACAATTCAATTCAATTTTATTTATTTAGCGCCAAATCGCAACAGTCGCCTCAAGGCGCATAACACACACCAAACATGGAGTATTAGACGACTTTAATCTAAAAAAAAAAACAAAGATGAAGAGAGATATAAACCGGGGGGTGGCAGCAGACAGAGAGACAGAGGCGGTGGTTTTGGAGGATGAGCATGAGGAAGAGAGGGATGAACGGATTAAGGTGGTCGATACTTTGGCTCCTCTCCCAGACTGAGCGATGACACTAAATCTGTTAATTCATCCCCCTCTCTGCCCCTCCCTCACTCATATGATTGTTCTCCCCCCCCCCATCATCCTCTTGCAGGATTACGATATTTTTACTGTCATTCTTAATGTCACAAACACTTTGTACACTTTAGTACTAATACTATTCCCTGAGTCAATAATGAGCCAAACTTATTGATGATTCAGATGATTCACAGTGAGATCTCAGACATTTTTGACAGTATGTAATTTGCAAGAAAAATCTAAAAGAATATTTGAACACATTATTTTAGTTGGACATTCAGAGCTGTATTCAGTGTAGGCACAACCTTTAAACAAATTATTTCAGAGTTAATCTGGTTAGTCCTGTGGGTTTGAGCGATCTTTCTTTGGAATAGCTGTATCTCTTAACAATTCTGATAACTGGGTTTTATATTTATACTGCATAATTTTACTTTTATTGCCATCTGTTTTTATTTGTGTGTGATTGCTGTGCAGCAGTACTTCAGTGTTGTACTGCGCCCCTCTTTTATGTAGTTCACATGTATCATACAGCCTAATCCTCTGGCATGAAATTGGATACACTGTGCTGTAGGTGCATTAACTCTTTAGCTCTGCTGGTACATCAAACATCATACATATGCTCACCACACACTTTATTAGGTACACCCTTTCAACTGATGTTAACACAACTCGAAGCATTTAGGCATGTAGACATGGTTAAGACGACCCGCAGAAGTTCAAACTGAGCATCAAAAAGGTTAAGAAGGTGGTATAAAGACTTTGAACATGGTATGGCTATTGGTGCCAGATGGTTTGGTCTGAGTATTTCAGAAACTGCTGATCTACTGTGATCTCTGGGATTTACAAAGAATGGTCTGAAAAAAAAAAAAAAATCCAGTTAGCAGCCGTTCTTCGGGCCAAGTGCCTTGTTAATACTAGAGTTCAGAGGAGAATGGGTAGACTGCTTTGTCCTGATAGAAAGGCAGCACCAATGCAAATAACCACTTGGTACAACCAAGGTATGCAGAAGAGCGTCTTTAAAGGCATAATACCTTGATCTTGAAGCAGATAAGCTACAGCAGCAGAAGACCACACCTTGTGCCTCTCCTGTCAGCTAAGAACAGGGAGACTGGGGCTACAGTTCGTACGGGCTCACCAAAATTGGACAATCAAGATTAGACAATAGCAGGAAAAACACGATCTGTCTGATGAGTCAGAATTTGGCAGGAAAGGACATGAAAGCTTGGATCCATGATATCTAGCGCGTGGACAACATTTTTTTGATGCACTCTGGGCACCTTGGTGTTGTTTAAATGCCACAGGCTAACAGTATTGTTGCTGGCCATCTCCATTCTCATGGCTGTTTCCAGCAGAATAATGTGACATATACCAAACTCATATGATGTCAAATGGTTTCTGGAACATGACAGTGATTCACTGTACTCAAATGGCCTCCACAGCCACTAGATCTCAATCTAGTTAAAGCATGTGGTGAAATGAACAATTTGCATCATGGATGTGTAGCTGACATGTGATGGTGTTATTCCTCAATCTCTAAGGAATGTTTCCAGCACTTTGTTGAATCTACTGTATACCACAATAATTTAGGGCAGTTCTGAAGGCAAAAGGGATCCAACTCAGTACTAGCAAGATGTCGCTTATAAAGCCTGCGGTGTGCACAAATGACAAATGATGTCTGAACTGTCTTAAAATTGTATGCCTTCAACATTTTAACATCAATTTTCCTCCTTTCCTTTTTGTGCTATGATGTGGGTGCAGGAAGCACATGTCACGGACAGCTACAACTGGACAGGCCAAACCTAATTGAGAACATAATGTGTTGCGCAGGCCAGATTAACATTTTTCAGGGCCATGGCTTAAAATGATCCCAGTGTTGAACAGAATATTCTGCCTGTCCTGAGATCACTTAAAAATAGATGCAGCTACACATCAGTGAGCACCTGGTTATGTGGGCAGTTTAATGAAACAGATCAAAGCTCACCATTTTGAATTTCTACCAACTGGCGCAGCAGTTGAGATCTAATTACGGAGTTTTGATTCTATTCATGTTCCCCTCAGGATACATTCTAATCACACTCTGACTTTTATTCTATTGCTAAATTTAGCAAAAATATGAACATTCCCATCACTTAGTATGCTTAAAACTCGTTTTAAATTCTTGTTAAATCTACATGTGTGCATTTTTGACTTCAGATATGATAGCCCACTTTAGCAAGAAGCTGCCAAGTTCTTCTTTTAAAACTGTAATTACATAACAGAATTACATAATCCTGATTAGCAGTGAGCAGTACCTGTGTAGGTTACGTTGCTAGCTGCCACAAACCTGACGTCGTTTGAGCCACGCCGTCTAACAAACAAGCTCTTGGGCCGAAATGTGACTCCAAAGGCAGTAGCCTCTGTCACCCATTAGGGAGGCAGTTCCTATGACAACCCAGCAGAACAGCTCACTTTTGACCTTTGCAGACGTGCTTGTAATTACATTAAATTACACTGCATCTTATGATTGCCTGTGTTCACGAGTCACTTCCCATGCAACAACAGCTCACAGAGCACAGACGATTTTTGGCAGTAGTTTAAATAGGCATGTACTCAGTTTAGAAAAAAAAAAGAAGCAGTTTTTTAAGTTTTATTCTACACTTTGAATAAGTTCAGAAGCTTTACTCATACAAGCTGGATCTCTCTTCAACCCAGAAGGAATAGCAGAGGATTTGAATTTAATATGGGAGGGGTTTTTCAGGGTTTTACATGAACACATTTCTTTGGATTGTCTGCATCCTTTTATTTTCACTTATCTTTCTCTTCTACCCACACATGTTCTCTCTCTAGCTCCTCTCTTCCCCTCAGCCTTTATATGATCATCATGTTGCTTGGTAACAAGCAGAAGAATGATGAGGAGAAGAGTAGGATGTGTTCACATCAGCTGTAAGAAACACAGTGCACTACAGTCACCATAACTACAGCATGAAACTTATTATAGTGTGCTTCACTTCAGGGATTAAAGCGTGAGCATGAAAAAACTTATAACCATTACTTTTTGGTTCATGTTGGGACAGGAAAATTTAGTCTTGTGTTTATTTTATTCATCACCTATGTCTTTTAGTTTTGTTTTGGTCTAATTAAAACTTCTCTCAGAGCAAAATCGACTTGTTTAAGCCAAGATGTTATTTGGTTTCCATCAAGAGAAAACTGGAAAAACATTGCTAAATCTGCTAAACCCTTAAATATAACCCGGACCTCTTAGGCGCTGCAAAGATTTTTCATGCAGAAAGAATCAATACTTGGAATAACCTGGAAAACGTGCATTCGCAATTGTTCAAAACTGTGACTGCGTTGCTGGAAAAGGTGGAATATTATGGAAAACTTCAGTTCAAACTACACAAACAGAATAAGGTATAAAACAACAAACAAACAAACAAACAAACAAACAAACAAACAAACAAAACAAGTTGAGCATTTGTCATCTGTATATTTTGATAAATTAATTTTATTAATCCTGAGGGACATGATAAAAAGAATATTCAGCACATTGCTGTATGTTAATATCCAACATTGAATTGTTAATATATAATGTTATATGTAACATATATGTATATTATCTGAACTATTTAGATGCAGACAGCTTTTAAATTTGGTTAACAGTGATTCTTTCAAAGTCCCATCGCAGAACTTTTTGTTGATGTGTCATAAATACCTAAAGTCTGACTGTCTTCTGATGTCAGGAGAAATGGGAGCAATGGATGCAGGCATTTAAAGTGGCCTCAGGTGACCCCAGAATTCCTTGGAAAGTCGTCACCCACTATATGCAAGATATTTTACACGAGTAAGTCACAAGTTAAAGTCATCAAGCAAACAAGCAGCAGAAATTATCATAAATATACTCATGTGTACGCTGGTTAAAGGTTTGTTTTTGCTCAACCATATTGTCTTTTTTTTTTTCTTCAGTGAGTGGATGTCTTTGGATGCTAATGATGCTCAATCAGAAGTTGCCGTTCTGCTGCCACAGTTATAAGGGAAATTAGCGCCATGGTCCTGAAGGTGTAGAGCCTCAGGTTTGTGCCTCGGGCCACCGTCATTCGAGTGGCAATAATGTAACTGTGTAGGGTGGTGCAGTTATTGCAGAGTGATGGAGAAAAATATTCAAGCTTGCTTTAGAAACAGCCTTATCACTATTTTGGTGAAGCCCTGGATGTAGCACAGGAAAGATCCTACAACTTGGATCAAATAGTGAGAATGATGAAAACGTTGAGCAGGACAGCACAGAATTCAGAAAGAAGCAACTGTTTATCAGAGGAGTTCAGCCTGCATGGACAGTTGAATCCTGAGCCAGCTCCACAGTTTTCTGATTGCTAGAATTGCGTAACTTCGTAAGCTCACACTGGATGGATAGTTCTTTATCAAGTCCGCTGTCTCCTGATTACCTAATCAATGAGACCTTTATTATTGTACTTCTTGCGAAGTTAATTGACCACATTGCTTAAAAACCAGACATCCATACTAAAGTGGCTCTTGCTCCATTAGTGTGTGGTGCAACAATGAGGACTAGGGGTGTGCTGAATTTTGCTCCCCCACACAAGTGTTGACAGCCTGCACACACAGAAATTTAAATCCAAAATACGTGCTGCAGGCTTGCATGGAATCAGGTGGTAAAGCATTGAGTTTGCTGTCTCAGAGACTTTAATATTATTGCTCAAAAAAATCTAAGACCACTAAGAAAAATGGACTGTTTCAAGCTCAGAAACCTTTCTCCAGTGCCTGAGATTCAAACACCGAACCTCACAGCGAAGAGAGAAGGAGCAAACAAACAATGCCCTCTCCTTCAAATCGATCACTGGGCAGAACCCTCAGGAAGAAGTTTTCACGCTGAGCTTCTAATGTTGTAAATTTTTTAAATAGAGGCCTGGACAGTGAAATTCAGACTTGACTTTACAGTCCCATCACTAGTTTGAACAAACCCTCTTCTTTAACATCTTATTGAAAAATGATCACCAGCGTCATTTTCAAGATATAAAGAAATACAATGTAGGGTTTGTTAAAATACTTTGAGAAATTTAACTTGACAAAGCAGAATTTAGCCCCTACTTTGTCAAGCTTACCAATTTTAAAAAGACATATATACTGTGAAGGTTATACCTGTCTTTTCAAAAAAGTTGGGATATTTGCAACTATTTTTAAAATAGTGCACATAGATAATAATGATTATAGGACACCAATTTGTAATCTAGTGATGCTGTTCAAACAAGTGTCTAAAAAACTTTGACATTTTTTTGAGTGAGAGTACCAACCTTTCTCACCCCCCAACCAGTCGTGGCAGATGACTGCCCCTCCCTGAGCCCGGTTCTGCTGAAGGTTCTTCCTGTTATGAGAGAGTTTTTTCTTCCCACTGTCGCCAAGCGCTGCTCATAGGGGGTCATTTTGATTGTTGGGTTTTTTTCTCTTTATATTGTTGGGTCCTTTGCCTGACAATATAAGGTTGTTGAGTTGATGTTATATATACAGTACCAGTCAAAGGTTTTTGACTGATACTATATATAGCATCAAACTGAATTATAAGCACTTTTGTGTTTCTGCGGGGCTCACTGGAGGAAGGCTGGGGGTATTTTACTTCCTCAGCTTCTCTCTGGTGTGCAGTTTGCATGTTCTTCCCATGTTCCTGTGTTTCTTCCATGAAACTCTAAACTTTTCAAAATTGAAATTTCAAAGGAATTGGAAAATAAAACTAATTGTAATTAAATTTCAATGTGCTTTTCTTTTCTTTTACTATTTTATAAGTGTTTAAGCTGCTGTATGTTTTACATAGTATCAGAATAGGCTTAGTCAATTTTGATTCATTTGCACCAACTCAGCTAAGATTCACTGTGATCAGTTCCACTTAAACAAGTTGGTAGTTTTTCCTTTTCATGTCACAGTTATTCTGTTTTGTTTGTAATCAATCACAGAACATATAAACATATATAAATACACACACTACAATCATTACAGTATGAGGCTATGATACATTATCTTGTGACATCATTTTAATCTGACATTCCATTCTGTACTATAACATTCCATCATTCCATCTGTACTGTGACATTCCATCATTCCATTCTGTACTGTGACATTCCATCATTCCATTCTGTACTATAACATTCCATCATTCCATTCTGTACTGTTACATTCCATCATTCCATTCTGTACTATAACATTCCATCATTCCATTCTGTACTATAACATTCCATCATTCCATTCTGTACTATAACATTCCATTGTCTAAGTGTCAAATTTCAAAATACATACATGACTGTGGGATTTGTATTAAATATTTATATATGCCATAAAGATGTTGGCACTTACGGTTGCCCCAGGCAATGTTGATGCAAAATTTCATCAGGATCGGTCCACTCGTGTTGGAGGAAATGGGAACTATACAAACATACATACATATGCTGTGATCATTACAGTATGATTTTGCTGGGAAAATGGGAAACAGGTGCAGTTATTTATTGAAATGTACAAACATGAACGGAAATACAGTATATAAGATAAAAATAAGAGTTTGCACCCTGCCTCTTTCCCTATGACAGCTGCGATAGGTTACAGATATCCTTCATTGGCCTAAAGTTGGGAAATTCTTTAGTCAAAATATGTTTAAAAAATTAAACTTAAAATTAAAAACCACAAAATACAACAGATAGCGTAAATAAGCAGATATCATAATGCTTGAATATGTTTGTGGCTCTAAATTGATGTTTGGGCCAAGAATTGCTTTAAAATGTTGTTTGTAGTTAAGTTATCGCCCCCCCCCCCCCCCCCCCCCCCCCCCCCCCCCCCCCCCCCCCCCCCCCCCCCCCCCCCCCCCCCCCCCCCCCCCCCCCCCCCCCCGTCTAGATAAAGGTAGAGTGATCTCGTTTGCAGTGACTCTAATCAACCACTAGATGGAAACAAGCATTGTGACCCACACAAACCGAACTTGGATTGCTCATTGGTTCTATGAAAATAAATTACTACTTAACGTCCAAAGACATTAAAACTTGATTAACTAGTGTCCGAAAACGAGGTTTCAAACTAAGGCAGCAGGGTGAGTTAGCACGGGAAACCTTTAATCAGTCACAGGATTTAACATGATTCAAATCATTCTGAACAATATTTATGCCATTAACATATGATAGACTTAATTTTGATGCAAATAATTCAGGACTCATAGCGCTGCTAATTACTCTGAAGCCTGCTAGAGTACTTAAAAACAAATAATAATATAATAATAATGAAAACAATAGTTTGCACTATTTGCAGCCACAAAGAGACCAATGGGACCTTCACTCAGATGAGGTCCGCTAGGTAGTATAAGTCCTCACAGACACACAGAGTTTGAGCATACATTTCCTCTCATGAAACATCCGCCATTTTCATGATGTAGCCTCTCTAACTGAATGTCATACAGAACTGTTTCAATTTTGTTACCTGTATGATGAACCATTGGTTGATATAAGTAAATATCTTTTGTAACTTTGTGTGAGAATCACACCTCACACTTGTGCGTTTCAAATTAGATATGCTTACACATGCCCCATCCCATCCGCCTAGCGGTCCTGTGTCTCTTCAAAAATATATTTAATCGTCTTTTCTTTCAAAACATCAGTTACATCGCATGTCCATTTTTTTTTTTATAAGCAAAACTATTCTGTTACAGTTCCTTTACTAACATAGTTCCATTTTCCAACCATCTGCAGAAAAACGTACATTTGAACTCACAGAAAGAGCCCTGCATTACTTCATCACAAAGGCCCAACTCTCCCCCTCCTCACATGCAGAGAAACATATATAATATTCCCTGATACATATTTTCTTGATCGGGCATTGCCCACTAACAAGTATCAAAGTATCTAGCATTTTCATGATGTAGTTTCTCTTGTTGTTTGTGTTTTAAAAATCCAAAGTTGCTACATAAGCTGTGTGTGCTCATAAAATTAACTATAACTTCAGATGATCACATCCTGCATCTTTTACTGTTTTACTCACTCCAAGCTTGACACACGCACACAGGACTCGTGACTGTGTAGTCACATGGTGTATTTTGTTAAGCTACACAATTTGTATACCACTCCTATTTGCTTTGGTTTAACCATTGGATAAAAATGCTTAAACTATGTTCTAACTAAGCAACTCACTTGAAAGGATGAGCAAACCTTTACTCAAAGTACCTCTGCCCCTGTCAGTCAAAACATCAGATTTCCAGCAGATAAGATTGGGCCAGTTTTTTATGAGTAAACTATCATAATGAATTGGACTTATCCCAGCTGACATAGGGCGAGAAGCAGAGTACACCCTGTACAGGATGCCAGCCTGTCACAGGGACAACACAGAGAGACTCATGGGCAATTTGGAGTGACCAATTAACCCAACCCCAGTAACTGCATGTCTTTGGACTGTGGGATTGCTTTGGATAAATAAACTACCTTTTTCTAAATTTGTGCAGTCATTGGTTTATTTTTTCTCCTGAAAGGACCCTATATCAATTTTCATCACCATGATCTGCAATAATACATCTTCTGAGCACTGGATTCTGATGCTTTTGGAATGAGGGTGTCTAATTCACAATTTACCACATAACTGTGTTAAAGAGCACGGACGTTGCAGGGAGGGCTCTGCTCTGCACTTTGAACTCTGTTTATTTTTTTTCTTGGAAAATCTTGTTTCATGCATTTAAGCCTTCCTCCTTTCATTTCTGTCATGGTAGCTGTGGCAGACAGGCAGGCAAGCAAAGGTTGGACCCCAAATGTAGGACTCAAAGGAAAACTGAACTTATATGTGGTTTATTGATTAGGGTGACAAAAGACACAAACAAACTGGGCTGGACAGGTGCCAGAATGAAACTAAGGGACCGTATGAAACGGGAAGACACACAGCAGGGATCGTAGACGACAATGCGACAAAGAACAGAGAAAAATAAGGACTTAATACACACACTGGGTAATCAGGGCAAGCGGAGAAACAACAGGTGAAACCACTGAAACTAATAACAGAGGAAGCAAAACTAAACACAAAGCACAAGGAACTAGGGGCTATCAAAGTAAAACAGGAAACACACAGACACAGGACGGAGATGCGGACTAGTCACAACACTGGCAGCCAGGGACATGACAAAATTATAGACAGACACAAGAACACAGACGCTGGGGAGACAGGAACAAAGGGAACTAGGCAATAAAAACCTAACAATAACTAATAACCAGACAGGAAACAAGCTGGGTGATCAAAACAAACTAGGAACATAACAGAACTCAGTGAACGCTGGGCACACAGCCCAGGACCACCACAGTTTCTTTAAAGTCAC
The DNA here is from genome assembly GCF_007364275.1 of Archocentrus centrarchus. Taxonomy (NCBI): domain Eukaryota; kingdom Metazoa; phylum Chordata; class Actinopteri; order Cichliformes; family Cichlidae; genus Archocentrus; species Archocentrus centrarchus. Next base: position 28,407,982 of record NC_044349.1, on the reverse strand, counting down.
AGGGTTGGCGTGATCACTGAGAGATTTTGTTAAAAGAGTGGACAAGTGCTAATTCACACATGTCAGTTTAGGGAGACAGGGGTCAGCCATTCGTGGTGGCCGGCAGAGCACAAGGGAGATGAAGAAGAGACTGGAGCAGGATTTGTGACAAAAGGACAGCAAGAATGAAAGAGAAGGTTTCCAAGCTGGTAGGGAAACCAGCTACAATGTATGGTTTGGAGTCGCTGACAAAAAGACTGCAGGCAGAGGTCAAGATCTTCATTGGGAGTGACCAGGATTAGAATTGAGTGCATCAGAGGCATGCTGTGGAGGGAGAGTGGATATGTTGGAGCTGCTAGGAAGGAGAAACAAGGGGAAGACGTCAGAGTAGGTTCATGGATTTGGTGAAGGAGATGAAGAAAGAACAAAAAGATACACGCATTTATTAAACCTCTATTCGTTTTATTTTTGTGTGAAAAAACTGGGCATGTACACTCACCCGCTCCTTATTTTGTTACCATATCTTTATCTATAGTAAACACCAGGGATTTATCATCAGAGACATCTGAACTAAACACATGTATTTAATGTATCTGTGACATGAAGTGAACTAATCAGTACAAAGTGAGACATCAAATGTTTTATTTAAATAAGCGAACATTATTACACTCATGTTGCATATAATACAATCATGAAAAATTCTCATTAAACAAAAAAAGGAGGGACATTTGTTAAGAGGCAAACCATAACACGCAACATTGGAAACATGGGGAAAAAAACCCTTTATGATGACACAAAGTTTCAGCAATAACCAGAACATATGTGGCGTTTGTAGTGTATTTATGAGGGTGTCAGTATACCAGGGTGCCATTGTTACTTTTAGCTCCATGTTGTGCTGAAGAATGAGGATTAACATCCAGTATGGTGTGATCAGAGTGATGGTCTCTTGTTGCTTTAATTGGCACGCGCTGCTATAGTGTCAGAGTGAGTCGCACACTTAAAATCCAACGTTTCTGGGAAAATACACACAGATATGTGAGACAGTAAAAAATGCTGTCAGCTGTCAGTGCTGTTTAGGTGGCACGAATCCTCTGGAAGTTCGAGGGCACACATACAGGTGTCAGTGAATCATAATGAGGTGCACATGAGCCTCAGTGGCTTTAGTCGCCATATCAATTCAAAAGCACATAGCTAAATAAGAACCAGGAATAAGAAATGATTGGCATGATTATGGTAAAAATTAAGTCGACCGACATTTTAGCAGAAGCCAATTTGAAAATCCTAGCCAAGATCATTCTCCTGTCATCGTGTTCACAAGATTTTTAAGAAAACACGTGACCCGGACCAAGATGGACGCTTAGGTTTTTGCTCTGCCCCAGGTTTCAATTAATTTAGCTACTTTCTATGTTTAATGCCTAAACTATGACAAACGTGAAGAGCTGTACTGATCTCAGAGACATCAGTGTTTACAAACACAACATTTCTGAATTGACTCCAAGTATTTGGCTTCATAAAAAGCACTGATGTTAGAGTGTATGTTAATAGTTAGATCATCTGTAGGCTGAAATTGTAATGGTGGACCTGAGATGGTCCAGACCAAGTACACGCATACTAATTCAAATAATATAACACACACACTCACACACACTGCTTGCTGCACCCACTCTCTTTGCAGATCTGTAACAGTGGGCACATTCGTTTTGGAAAATATTATTCTAAAATGGATTCCACATCAGTTTTCGAACAAACACCTGTGTTGTATTTCACTCCGCTGTTCTGAAGTCATTGTTGAGGCTGCTGCCAAGACACTTCATCTAAACTCCCCATAAATCTGAGTTTGAGATGTTAAATTGCATCAAGAGACAGCTGGTTGTTTCTGAGACAAAGCAGAGTGGCTGGGCCCGGAGTAGCTGTGGGGAAAAAGGAATATCTAGCCAGAAAATGTAATTAAGTAACAAGGGGGCTGATTGATTAACTACATCAATACAAGCTTGTATATTCAGTATTTCCCGGCGATCTAAGGGACTTTTGGGATCTATTGCAGAAATGTGTTTGTAAATTGTACAAAATATACATGTGTTACATTTAATGAACACAGCAATTAGTTTAAGTCAACTGAAAAACCTCTTTAGCATTTCCCCCAAAGGCTGTTTGCTCATTAAAAAAAAATCACTGATTCGGTGGAAAAAAACAACCTCTTTATCTCCATTTCAGCAACTGCAGAAATATTTCCTGGCTGCGTGGCAGTATTGTAACTCCTATCTGAGTCATTATAGCATCTTTAGAAAAAAAGGTCACAGCACGGTTGCTAATGACAACCTGCGAGACTGCTTCTTTTCTCAGATTGTGTGTGTGTGTGTGTGTGTGTGTGTGTGTGTGGCTTGTGTGTGTCTAAAGCCCAGTGTTTGCCTCATTTGTAAGGATCAGTCGCCCCCTGCTGTTTCACATTCTTTGACTTGTGGATATGTGAGGTTGTCATGCCAACCAGAGGGGGGCATTTCTGAAGTCAGGAAGTAAATTTAGCATCCACCTGTGATCGTGAAAATCAGTTTGACACTGCAGAACCATAGCTGGAGCTTTGGGTATTAACTCTACAGCTATACACACACGAGCTAGATGAGATAATATGCCAAAAAAAACAAAAAAACATTGACATTGATGTTGAGACCATAGACTGTACATAAAAGATGGGTGGAGCTACCTACTGGATTGCCAACTCTTATTTTGAAGCCAGGATTTTTTTATTTTGGTTCCCACAGTGTTGGTTTTATTGGGCCAGAAATAATATTAATAATAATAATAAATTTAGACAATAGTTATAAGCTAAAAATGCCTGATTAGCAAGAGTCGTCACAGGCTATAACTGTGCCTAACATGCCTCCAGGCAGTAATTCTGAAGCACTGTCTATTTAATTTAAATGGTCTCTAGGACATAAAAACTGAAAGTGCTGAAAACCAATCAAAAAGTTGGCAAACTTTGCTCTAAAATAAGGCTTTGGAAAGATTATAATGGAGAGGTTTCAGCTGTAAGTCTCACATTGCATCCTGTGTCAGTCAGTTTACATTTACTTTTGCCTCAGCTACTCATCTCAAAGTTTTAATTAGTTTAACCCTGTAATGGGCATTTTTTTCTATCATGCCTACAAGTCACTGAGTTTCATTGCCATTTGTTGTTTCTAAGGGAGCCTTTCTGTGTGCAGGGCCCTAACTTTATGTAATCGATTTAAAAAACAAAAAACATTTATTAATATCTTTTAGCAACAGGAATTGCCACATGAGTTTAGCATTTGTGGCCACACGGGGGCAGCAAAACAAATCCAAAATTACATTATTGCCTTAAAGTTGACTTTTGCAAACTAGCTCCTTATTTACACATTCAAAGACACAAGACAACATGACACTGATGTGATGATTGAGAGCTTCTTCAGTTCTAAAAGTTCTGTTGTGCCATGTGTTTGTGAAGAGGGTGTTTGGTCTCTCCTATGCATAGGTCTGAGCACTCCTCACTTACTGCTTGGACCTGTGGTGGCCTGTGCTACTAAGTATCAGCCACCTATAAATCCATTTCCGGACATTTCAAATCCCCCTCACACACTGATTATGTGATCTTAATAATTACATGATGGCAGGGTGGGATAATGTCTAACAAAGTATTCATCCCTTGGCTCATGTGGACCTAATCGCACACACAATGGTAGAGTTAGAAGTCAGTAATTCTCGGGCCCACCTCCAAGGTAATAATATGGTAATAACCCTTTTAGAGATTAAATAGAAGTTTGGTTGCCTTTAAATCAAGTGCTAAGGGCATTCATCTCAAACTGCATTTCTTGCTATTTGGAAGGATATTCATGCAGCTCTAATTTGATATTGTGGTACAACTGTGACAACTTAATAAAATGTCAGTAAACAAAGATGTCAGTAAACAAAAAAATTGTTGGCCATAATAGCAATGCTATAAAGCCAAGACTGGATGATTTCCCCCAGTTTCATTTATAAAATCTGATCAATTATGGTTTTTTTGTGTGTTTTACAAATATGCTTCACTGAAGTGTGACAGTATTGTGAAAAAGTCTTGAACCACCCCTCATTGCTTTATATTTTGCAAGGAAAATAGGAAATACGTGCAGCGATTTACTGAATCTTGCAAACATAAATCACAATGCAGCATATAAGGCAAAAATAGAGTTTGTACAATTCTAATGAGCTTGAAAGTTAGTATTCAGTAGGACCACCTTTATTCTTCAACAACACCTGAACTCTCTTAAGCAAGTTTTCTGGGCCAGTCCCTGACTGATAGTGGTCCACTGTGTACTTTTCTATCCAGGTGTGCTTTAACTGCATTGTCGGTGTGCCTGGCATCATTGTCATGCTGAAAAATGAAGCTGTAACCACTGCAACACTTTCCAGCTGATGTTGCCTGCTGGATCAAATTTGATGAAACTCATCTGCATTCATAATGCCATGAATTTTGGCAAGATCCCAAACACTACTGGCTGAAAAGCAGCTCCAAACCATGACAGAGCCTCCACCATGTTTGACAGATGCCTGTAGACACTCACTGTTGTACCTTTCTCCTGACCTCCTCTGTACATACAGATAACGATTTAAACTAAATTTCAAATTTTGATTCATCAAGCCTGTTGCCACTGATTTTTCAGTCCAGGTCTTGTGTAATTTGGATTACCTCTGTATTTTATTATTTCTCTTCCTTAAGAATGGCTTTTTGACTGCCACTGTTCCACTGAGACCATGCCGAGATACGCCAGGTTTTTGACTAATACCATAGCTCTGTGGTAATCTCCTTGTTGGTGCACAAATATTACCTTATGCCTGTTAAACCGTTATATTTGGCATTTTTCAAAAAATGGGAACATATTGTGTGTTTTTTGTGACAGACTTGCTAGTAACAAAGCGCCTAAAGATACAACGAGTTAAGTGCCTTTTTTATGCTTGAATCAGTCATAGGTCAGTGTTAAGTGGATTAACAAACAAACAAACATTCTGCTGAAAATGGTCAGGTACAAGTACTGGGCTGAAAATGAGCAACAAATGTTCAAAGAAAAACCTTCAGTAAGCCCAGAGAACAAGACCAAAAAGTCTGAGTCCTGGGATGGAAAATATAAAGAAATAAGGCGTGGCTCAAGACCTCTGCACAACTCTGAACACCAGGTCCTCCATGATTTGTTATTAAAGTTGTTTCATCAAATTCATTTTTTTTTTCTGTTAGTGAATTTAGGAAACTTGCAGGAATTTTGTGTTGTACTATCACATAATTTATCATTATCAATACAAATTAACAAAAAATTATTTAATATTTGTTGTATAAAATGCCATAAAAAAACTCCATAATTTTCTACCTCAATCAAAATATTAAAATTTTCAGTTTTGTCTGACTATCAGTCAAAACAAACCATAAAGGAATATTTATCTTGTTTGCACATTATTATTTTCTATAATTATAACTTGATAATAGGGAAGAAACAGGGAGATAATAAATTGTTACTGTGTGCAAGACAGCGTTCTTGTATGTTTTTCTTTTCACAGCATCAGTTAATGTAGCTGTTGCTTGGAATCATACTGATTGCATACTAATGATCTTGTTCCACCTTTCAGATAGCTTCTACTTAGCACCTGGGCAAAGCCAGCTGTTGTTAATACATTGTTATTATGTGCGCAAAATAAAATCTACTGCCTTAGCAGACTCACATGATGCTGAGTTAACCATCAGAACACTGTGCAAACTAGCAGATGTTTAAGTGTTAGGAGCTAGAACCAGTGAATTTTCCTCTTTTTTAAATCAATTAATCTGTAATCAAATATTAGTTAACTTTGTCTCAAATAACTATGGAGCTGATCAACAATTTTGTTGCTAGTTTTATGTGTTTGTGTAGGTAAATAATAATACTATTTTTGGTCCATCAGGAGTTAAAACCAGCCCTGTATTGTTTATATAAACTACCAATTATTGATGTGATATGATGGACTTGCACAGGTTAGAAACACGTCCTACTTCAGTGACTAATAACTCAAATAAGAACGCAGTCACAACAAGTCCTGGATGTTTTTCATTAGGGTTTTATTCATACAGTGAGGGTGCTCAAACATAATATTTCTTTTTTTTTTTTTCTATAAAATATATTACCTTTCAGTTCCTGAAAGCAAAACTAGATATAAATCATCAAGTTTCATTTAATAAGAAGCAACTCATTTTCAAGTGTCAACCAAGGCAATCAACTGTATCAGCGGTCAAAAAAATGCATTGCAGTTTTAAGAAACCACGTTCTAATAAAGAATTATTTTTTTTTTAATTATTCTTCTGTCTAGCAAAGCCACAACGCTCAAGCACTCAGCCGACCGTCCACGCACGACAATGATCTTATGGGTTCCTCTAAAGTAGCAAATACTTTTAAAATACTGTAGCCACAAAAAAAAAAAAAAAAAAGCTTCACATGAGATAAAAGACAAGAAACTCAGGGTAGGGTGAAGAGGGAGGAAAGTGACAAGAGGAAAGTGTTTGAACAGAAGCGAGTGAACAACGCTTTATGATGTCTGCCCCGCTGCGATGTTTTCTCTCCTCTTCACTCTTTGACCTCGTTGGATGACAACTCTGGCTGGACAGCGGCAGGTGAAGTTCGCAGGTATCACAACAGCTCGCTTTGCCCAGTGCTGAGTTGAAGCTGTCTGTGAAGTGGAACGGGATCATTAGTATGTCATCGGTACTGTTCCGCTGGAGAGCAACAGCTACATCAACTAATGCTCTGAAAACAGAAACACACAAAGACGCACCCACTGTATCATAATTGTGTTTCATTCTATATGGGCAGTAATTATGAGTCTGCATTACAGCAACACACACACACAGTAACTGATTACAGCTGGTCTCTCACACACAAACAAACACATAAATAAAAACAGAGAGACATGTACCAGACAAGTCCAGTGACTTATTTCTGTTTTGGGGTAGTCTAGGTTTTTTCACGGGGGGTTTGCGATTTGGGGGCTTCTCAACGTTATTAGGGCTTTCCCTGTCAGTGCCTGAGTTCGGTGAGGACAGGAGACACAAATTAACAGTTAGATACAGACGCTTCACACAAACAGAGATCAACGAAACACATTTCATTCACGTGTGTGCATTACGACTGTTGTGAGGTGAATACTTGTAGCTCATAATGCGATTATACCTGCGTCACAGGACATTGCTTTTCTGTTCCTCTGTGGTTTCACTGGTGCCTGAGGTCTGAGTCCTTCATCGCCTGAACAGCACATTTGTTTTGAGATGACAGTGAGATATTTTTAAAGCAAAACTCAATCACATTAAATAATGCACAGAAAAAAGTAATAATTCATGTGCATGGAGAGAAAAGTAAACACCAGCAGACTGTGTGGTTACTTCTCGCACCAAAATGCAAAATACAGTCACCGACTTTTCTCTGAGGTACAGCAGCGGCATTAAAACAGTCATTGTGCCTAAGCGGGCAAATATGAACTAAGTGGCCTTAAGCTGGGGGCCTCCTTTACTGTAATAAATGCATCTGTTGCAGAGGCTTTCGTCTTATTATTCTCAATCTTAGACCCTCCCTCTGCTGCTACACTGGAGACTGAAATTACCAGCATAATTTCAGCTAGAGTTTTATAGTCGGTGGAACTATTTCTCCAGGGGAAGTGATTGGAAATCACCGAAAGTCTCTGAATGTGGGACTTTCCGATCTTGCAAACACTCATTTCACTGAAAGGAAATCATGCAGCATGTGTGGACAGAGGAGCAGCTGCAACTATGACCCTGCAGTGGCCACAGACGTACAGTACTGTAAGACCTTGATGGAGGATTCTGCAATAGATGTGTTACGTCACGCTGCCAACATTGTTCTTTAAAGTGTTGCATATAAATTATTGAATGTCCTGTTAGATCTGAGATCAGGGTTCTAACTGATCAAAATCTATCAAATTCTTTTTCCATTGCTGTTAAAAAGTTCAATCAATGATATCTCTATCAATCAAAATATTCACTTAAATGACATCTCCAGCCCCTGGCGACCCTGAAAAGGATAAGCAGAAGAGAATGATGGATGGATGGATGTTTTTATCTCCTTTTCTCTTCATCTTCCTCATTTCTTTTGTCTTCCTTGCAAAACCTTTGCAGTCTCATGGCTCTGCTTACATCTTACATATACAAAGGGGTGACAAAGGAAAAGCCTTTGCTCCAGCAGTGAAGGGATTTTGGAGGCATGATTTGGGTCCACTTGTCGCCTTAAAGGGAAGTGTCCCTGATAATCAATACGAAGTTGTTCTAGGTGATGAATTTTACCCTTCGATGAAACATTTCTGTCCCGATGCGAGTTCTCTCTTCCGAGATGACAATGCATTCATCTGGAGAGCACAAGGGCTCTCTGAATGGTTTGATGGTGAATATGAATGCATTTCATGTGAACCATACACCACTGTCAACCAGCAACCTTTATCGAACCACTAAAAATCTTTGCAAGATTTTTGTTCTGTGGCTCCAGCAGAGTTCCAGAGACTTGCAGGATCAATGCCAAGAATTTGATCCAGAAGTGCACATACCTCACTCTATCACTGTGTCTGCACTGTGGTTTAAAGCAGGTCTTTGGGGTGGCAAGATTAACATGCCACCCTACTGTAAGGTGTTCAGTTCTGGCAAGACAAATGATCTTTCACATGTGGCAGTATTTGTGTGGTGTTTGTTCAGTTCTTGTTAGAGTTAGAGAAGATCAATACCACTTTTAGGTCCAAGTGAATATAAGCTGGAATGCACCAGCTGATTTAATTAACTTAAAAAAAAATGTACAAGTCACATACCTTTAATGTTGTGAAATTGAGGTAATGAGCATGATTAGTTTAAAAACAGAATTTGCACTCTTTTTAATGCCATGCTGGCTACTAGCTGTTGCTTCACAAAAGTGGAAAATATTAGCAAACAACTTACTGCTTTTCAAAATAGAAATGTAAGCAGAGGTTACATTTGTCTGTTAACTCTTTTCAGCGCAGGTACCTTGGCTTGCAGCTCTGTCTGGCAACCCATGTATTGGCTTATCAACAGGAGGTGGGACAGGAGGAGGGCGGTAAGTTCCTCTCATTGGCTGATTCTTTTGGAAAAGTCACAAATGAGGAGGTCTTTGGCTGGGCATGCATACAAGACTGTGAACAAACACAAGGACAACATTATCAATGAGCAAATTTGGTTTAAAGTTACAGAAAAAGAATTGGGGAGGGAAAAAAAAAATGGAACAAACTGACTTGTATGTGGCTTTAAATTCCACACCTTCTCAGGAATCGGAGGAGGGTGACCTTCAGAATCTCGTCTCTTTTCTCTCTCTTTCTTCTCCATATTTCCAGGATCCTTCTCTGTATCTCCTTCCTCCTCTGTAGCTACAGATGAAAGAGAAGTGACTGGCTTGTAGACTTGCAGCAAAGACTGCAGTGAAAACTCTTTGCAAGCTAAAATCTGCTTTCTGACCTGCAGCAAATGAACATGGTTGACCTGTGTAATACCTGGCAGAGCATCTGAGCTCTCGAGTCGATGCCTCTGCCTCAGTTTGGACAGATTGGGTTTGCTGCTTTGTGGCGGGGGATCGGGTTTTGATGCCGCTCGACTGGCAGGGACACCACCTCCTCCTCCGCTCGTCTTCCAGCCCTCTGTGAAACTTCCACCTGCATCGAGGGATGCATGTCTGTCTCCCTGCATATCCTGCGGATGCCACTCTATGGCTGCGACCTCTATGCTTTTCAGAGGGTCCGTTTCCTGTTTTGGAGAGGGCGTCCTGTCCAGCGGGTATGGAGGAAGAGGCCTTTGAGCCAGCTGAAGCGCTTGGACCTGTCTGTCTGTCTTTCTTCCTTGATGTCTGCTCTCAGCCCACTGACTGTCCACCTGTAAATCCGCTGGTTTGTTCTCCGACCACGACCGTTCTATCTGTCTGCCGCCCATCCACTGTCTTTCTATTTTTCTGTCAATCTGCCTCTGAGTGTGTCTGTCCACAGTCCACTGTCTGTCCATGTGCCTGTCTGGATGCCTGCTCTCAGTCCAGTACCTGTCTGTCTGTCTGTCTGTCGTTCTCGGCTCTCCTAAAGTTCTATCTTGCAGCCTGTCGTCAAACCGCTGTCTGTCTACATCGCTCTGCCTTCCCTCTATCATCCACTGCTTGTCTGCTTGCAGCACCTCTGCCGTCCTCTGTTTGTCATCCGCCCAGTACTTGTCTGTCTCCTCCGGCTGTTCAAACACAGCATCCACTTCAGGTTTCTGTCAAAACAAAACAAGAAGAGGTTACAGATACATTGCTAACTTTGAGTAAATAATAGTAGTGGATTACTAGCCCTACCTCTCTTGGAGAATAAAATGGGTGTTTGCTTCCACCCACACTCGTGTGAGGGATGCCTGGCACTGGTGGTGGACTCAAAACGACAGTACTTTTCCCTTGGTGGTCATTCATTTTCCCATCAGCTCCGTCACTGGGAGATCCGGCTCTGGCACTAGATCTCGGAGGCTGGAGGAGAGTGTATACATTCTCCATTGCTGTCCTAGAAGGTGGAAGATACGAAGATGAAAACCTGGCCACACAATCTGCTCATTTATTCCACATATTTAAAATACACAAAAACTGTAACAAGTTTTCAGAACAGGGCAAACAGGAAGTATCAATTTCCTGCCAAAAATCAGATGTAACACCATTGTAATCTGTATTTGACATGCAGCGTGTTCATTTCTAATCACGCGGCTGACTGTTGGATCCCGAATTCGGAGACACCAGCTGCCATCTACATCTGTGTACACACTCTGGTATCAGAAAGCCAGCACTTTGGCAGCTATCAGCCATTTCTTATATCAACACAGAAATACGGAAGATTTAGAGTGATATTTGTTGGAGTATTTATGGGGTTCAGTGCTGAGGATTGTCCTCCCTAGAAGTGAGCTAGTGAGCAGAAGATGTGAAGATGTAGAGTTGAACATGGAAAGAAAAAGTCCTTGGAGACGTTTTGTATTTCCATCCGTGTTCGAGGCCAAATCTTTCTCGAAAAGAATCCGTGTGCACGTGAGTGTGTGTAAACACACTCACCCCGTGGGTGCTGTAGCAACAGTGTGACTCCCATCTCCATAAGCTTCAGCCTCTGACTCAGGCCCTGGATGGGACAGAGTTTGGTTGCGGCTTTTACGGAAGCCGAAGATCGCCAGCATGTTTCTCCTCTTCTTCCTCCTGAGAGAGTGCGCTTTGTGCAGAGACGAGAGCTGACTGAAAGAGGTGAGAGAGGTCGATGAAACACACATGCTTCAGTCCATCATATTCATCTTTGGTGTCTACACATGAGTCACCTCTGTCACTGAATCTATCACTGAATTCATCAGAGCCATCCGGGCTGGCTGCCTGTCTGCTCTACTGCTGTGTTTTGTGTGTTGCTAAGCTACATCTTGTGGTACACAGTGATTTATAATATAAAAAAAGTGCACTTTAGATAAAAGTAATCACTTTAAAAGCACTGACTTCACCTCATGAGCTTCTGTGCGGAAAGGAGCGACATGATTCTGATAAGCTCTGGCTGCTGTTTATGAATTCAGCTTCACCAAAATAAAGGCTGCGTCAATTCCAAATGTTAAAATGCTGCCTCTGCATGCCAGACACATCCAAAAATGTGTGGCCACTTTTTGCGTCCCAATTTAATTTATCCACGTTGCTAAGTGTTAATTTTTAGCAGGCTCAGGAATCTGTTGTCACCTGTGAGCGATATTTATGTTTCAGAAAACTGTACAAGGGCGCAGTAAAGCAGAGCTACATTTCAGGTGGTTGTGTTGATGTCTAGAGCATTTGGGTGGAGTCGGGGCTAGGGAGAAAGACCTCCATCCACTCCCCAGATATAATCTGGAAGATCAAATGAGTGCTCTGTGTCGTCATTGCTATCAAAGATCCACTAAACAGCCAAACTGGGAAATATGTTGGACAATTTTGTTGCGATGAGGCATGAGCAGAGATGCCGATTGTGTCGGCACTCTGTACTGAGCCAGTAATGAAGCTGTAATGTTGTTTTTACTATGCACATCCATAGTTCAATAAAAAAAAAATACAGTTTTTAACCCTAATTTTAGGACAAATGTACCTTTTGAGCAGATTTTATCAGGTTTGACTGGTGATTCTATACATGCAGTTTTTATGTCACAGTTACATAAAAACTATCCATTTAGACAGGAGATTAAAATAACATCAATTCCAGATCATTGCAAATTGGTGTGGAGCGAAAAGACTTTCCTCTAAAGTTTTGATCTGTACACTAAATTTGTAAGAGTTTGATCATTTATGTGGAAATATAAAAGTTTAGTGACCTGTGACAGCCTCAGGCAGCAGCTTTACGCTGCACACTGCTATATGGCATGCTGTGATATTGTGAGTTTTAGGTCCCAGAGTGTCGCCTTGAAAAAACTCTCCTCAGGATATTAACTTTACTCTGCGATTTTTGATGCAAGTGTGACTGTGCGCCGCTTGAATAGAAGACTATATCAAATACATGTAAAACTGTCGAACATCTACAGCAAAAATGTATTCTTTTTTTTTTTTAGTAACTGTGAAAAGTGGATGCAGACTTGTGGGCTTTAAGAGCCGGAACAGAGTTATGCAGAAATATTTTCAGCATTCATTGCAGTGTCTGATATGAGATGCAGTGTGGAAGCTGAACTGCATGCTCTGTGTCTGCGTGTCTTTATTTTTATAATACCGCAGCAACCAATTACACTTCGAACAAAATCACCAAACTAGACGTGACATTAGGTCACAAAGTACCTCACAGAAATCTCAGACTCCTTTGATCAACAACATACAGCCACCAATGTGCTACCAAACCCAACCTGCTCCACGCAGTCAGCTCCAGCTCCACTAATCATCGCAAAGTTTATGTTTTAATTAAAAAGAGACGATGGTTTCCAGAATTTGCTCGATCTGCCTCTGAATGTTTGAGCAGACAGCAGGACATAAGGAACGAGCCACGAGATCACATCAAAGACAGACAACACACTGACCAGAGAAATAGTCTTCTTGAATTATGAAAATCACGAAGCATAAGCCAATTAAAATAACAGCTCAGTGAAGGTGTGAACACACACACTGTCAGAACTCAGCAGGGTTCACAACAAAGGAGGAAAAATCATTGATTCTGTGTCTTGACATGCTATGTTTTTTTCTGAATCCAGGTCAGTTAAATTGTGATGACTTGAAGGATTGTTGAGGTAAGATTGCTTAAATGTATCTCTGTCAACTAACTAATGGAATGGAACCTTTAAAAACATCCCATTCAGCAATTAGAAATTATCAAAAACAAAGCCTGGCAAAAAAGTCAGAGATGCAGAAACCACTCCCGACTAACCAATAAAACCTTCAACCCTTTGAAGGCATCTGCTTTAAAAATTCCTTTTATTCTGACATTTAAATATATAATCAAATCCACTGAAGGAGAAATACACTCCACACAGTGAAGCAGGCAAATGTAAACACACACAAAGCCAGCTTTTCAAAAGGCATAATTGAGAATAAAACATCAATTCCAACAGCCTTTCACAGAAGAACTACTTTTGTTTATAATGAATACAACAGGTAACACTACCAAACAAATGCTGAAGCTACATTTCAGTAGGTTACCCAAGATTTTAGTCCCTCTCTATATATGTATTCTTGGACTCGACTAAAACAGCTTTGCACAATTTTAAGTTCAAACTAATTCTTTCATCTCACACTAGGTCTCGGTGCACCCCCCCCCCCCCCCCCAGTTCATCCTCTGAAGTGAGCTGTTTTAGCTTCCTTCATCCTGCCTTTAAGCCAACTTTCTCCTGACTGGCTGTCCCTCTGACTGGCTGTCCTTGCCACTGAGACAGTTTCCCTCTTTGTTACATAATCGGATAGAAATCATTATATTGACTGATGAAATGTTCCCTTTGTAATCCCCGTAATGCAATCCATGGGTGTGCATTAAACATAATATACATTTTAAAATCACTGCAACCCATACGCCCGTTCACTGACGCAGCTCGGGTCAAGTTCAGCCTCGATTTTGACAGATCGCCTGATCTCAATACCAGTCCACACATCAGCTGACAGCTCAGCTGATGTCTGTTTACACATCTGGTTTTCACATCACATACCAGACACTTTATTTGAACAGTTTTATCTTGCACATATTTGCAGTTCCTTCTTTTCATGCTGTGTCTGCCTTAATTAACATGATGTCTGTTGTCACTGATGCCCGCTCCGTTCTGGGCTAGGGTCTTGCTGCTGCTCTCCATATATGCAAATGATGGCTAGGTGTTTTTTTCCCTGCCTTCTGCTTTCCAAATCTGTGCACAGAAGGGCGGGGATCTGTCCCAAAACAAAACCTGCTAAATATATCTTACTGCAGATCAAAACAACAATCTTCTTCTGACTATGCCCACCAAGCACCGGCTGTCCATTGACATTATTTTCTGGGCTAAATCTGGTCAGTCAGTCGTGGCCTTTTTAAAAGATATGCTCATTTGTCTAAATTCGGTATTCACAAGCCACATGATTGGATGAAGAAGCCCAAAGGTAACCAGTAAGTAAATATGTCTTCTTGTATTTGCTGTGAAACGACCAACTCTTGAAGACTGGGAGAGTTTAGTAGCATGAATTTGCAACAATAACTTTAAAGTGACAACACGTCCACTGTGATGGATTACCTAGCTCCAGCAGTAATGGAAAATGATGACTGCTGGGAAAAGCAGGAGCTCAATCTAAAAGCCGTCAGTTTACTGTTGAAAATGGCAGTAATTTTAAGTAAATGTGAGCCACAGTTTTAACACGCAACATCGAGGGGATGTTTTGTAAGGTCAGTACAGGTTTACAGTAGATAGGTTTCTAAAAGAGAGGAAGTATTGTCAAAGTGGAAATATAAAAGGAACTCTTACCTATCAGGGAGCACTCTTTTTGTGTAGAAATCAGGGAGTCCATCATCCAGAGGGCTTATCCCTCCATTTTCACTGCAGTGCTGTTCACACACAGACACAAAAACATGCTTAAACTCTTTTTAGAGAGGTCAGTTTAGTGGATTCCATTTGTAAATCTTATGTATGCAATAAAATGAATGGATTACAATGCCTTTACTGAGATGACATAATCCAATTGCAGGCACCCACTTTGAATAGATTACTTCTGTAAAGACAGCAGTCACTGCCAGCAGGCACAAATTTTGGGAAATGGGAGAATTATGCATAGATATATATTGATAAATGGATGCAGATTTGCGTAAAGGTGATGTATACTGGAATATTGGGTGTAGCTTCAGATTATTTAACATTTTAATATGTGCCAGACCGTGCCAAGATCAGACCAGCCTTACTCTCTCAGCTGGGATGTGCCCTCCCTTGTGTCTTCGTGGAGGCCTCGGACGAACTCGCGTTACGTGATGCAGGGGCAGACCCTGTGTGGGCAGCTCTGACAGGCCCTCCCAGGATGCAGAGCGGGAGAGCGGCGATGAGTATGATGGCACGGAAGGGGGTGGAGAGGAGCTGGAGTCATCACACAGGCCTGATGGCAGCAAAAAGCAGCAAAAGGATTACAGAGGATGCGAGGGCAAGAAACTGAGAAGGAACTGTCAAGGAGTGGGGAGATTAGAGGGAGTCATCATTTCTGCTTCAAAGTCATCAAATTCAAAACAATCGGCAACTGCTCTGACATATAATGACTCAGGCTTGGTTCCGGTTAGATTAAAACAGCCATTAACAGACTTCTGAGAAGAAGAGATGGAAAAAGGGGAAAACAGACTACCGAAAACACTAATGGAGCTTTGGGAGAGACAAGGAAGGGGTCAGAGCTAGACTGAGGAGAGAGGATAATAGGCTATACAGCAGTACTCACTCAGCCTGGTGGAGACAGGTCGTATTCGTCTTGTTCTAGAGCTGTGCTTCTTAATGGCTATTGTGTCCGGGGCCGAAACAAGCACTAAAAAAAAAAAAAAGCCGTTGCAATGCTGAATTAGAGTGAGATGCAGAAACAGGCAAACAGGTCAACACAAATATTATACAAGTCGCCCTTCAGGGCAATCAGTGCTTTTGTCAGTGGAGATTTGTCAAATCAAGGCACAATTTTTAGATATGTTCAACATGGTGCTGTACTAAATTTCAAGCAAAGGCTTATGAATTTCACATGTAGAAACCAGCTGAGCGCTCCCCTTCAGCCGGATGGCCTCACGTATATAATGTTGGTCTAGTGGAAAAAGAGCGACTCTCTTGTGTGTTAGAGAAAAATGGAACAACTGCAAATTCTCGCCCTTGTGAAAATGCATAATGGCAGTTATAGCAGCCAGACGTGTCTAGGTAAGTCCAAGCAAAATGAAGACAGTCACAGAACTGCTTTACAATGTGTTAGTGGCCTCAGAGAGGCAGAAGTGCTGTTGTGCAAAGTAATGATGGCATCCATATCGAGACACTGGGGAGCTGGTGGATGGAAAGGTAGTTACCAGCCAAGAGCCATGTTAGAATAGGATCGCATAAACCAGAAGTCTCCCTGCTACAGTTACGAGACACAGATTGGGTAAGGAAGCACAAACAAACTGAAGGAAACCTAATTTTTAAGTTAAAATAAATGATTGCAAAGAGATTTTTAAGGAGAAAGCCTTAAAAACAGCTGCTTAAGGGTTTCTAAGGTGCTGCTCTAAGGATGGCAATGTCAGCAAAATGGTGAGTCAGTCTCACCATTTTGGTCCATACTGACATAGAAAGTAGCACAATAATGGGGTCAAAATTTCAGCAATGTTAAATATTTAGCTTATATACTGCAAAACTAAAATGATCTCAGCATTTAGAAACCAGCTTCACAAAATTGCTAACACGCGAATATAACACTAACAGCCCATCAAGATAACTGAGCGTTTGGTTATTGTGCGTAAGATCAGAAGTAAATATACAAATGAAAAATTTAAAGAGGACAAAAGAGTCCCAGGATGGATCCTTGAGGGTCTCCACATATAATATTAGCAAGGTTGGTAGTCTATTGAGATGTTACCGTCACCAAACTCAGGCACAAGAGAAGATAATATAAAGACTGTTAACTCCCCTCTAGATTATTGATTTTTGAACTCTGACTGAAATGTGTAAGAAATTTGAAATGGATAGATCCGACATAAAGAGCTGAGATGCCAAAGTAAACCAGCCTTTTATATGAGTGAGACAACAAGTTTCTTCATTAGCTGCATTAACTAATGAAATACCAGTGTTTCAAATTCCTTGCAGGTTTTAAAGGAGACATCGAGGCGTATGAGGCAGGCATTGACTGAGCTGATATCGACGGTCCCGTGCTTGATGCCAGGGAAACGGTTTGCTCCAGCGCTTTAACCTGCTGCTCAGTATTGAGCTGCTCTTTTTGTGTGTCAGCAGAGATTCTCTTTTTATTCTTTTTTTCAGGTTAATTTGGCCTCCCTACATTCCAGCCATATTGGTAGCATTCAGATAATATTCGGTTTCAGGTTTAGTTTCCTCATTTGGAGAGATGATAAGAATGATTCTGCAGGTAGGAATAGACAGAGAGAGAAAAAAAGCTCTAATTTACTGTTAATGAGTAAATGTAGATACAGCACACAACTGAGAACTCATTTTAAAACTGGAATAGGGATGGAGGTGAAGCTGCTCCATTAAAAGATAAGAATTTTTTTTTAACAATTTCATAGTTTTGTGCAACATCATGAAGAGAGCCAAACTTATATAAATTCATATGTAAAAAGTCAGTTTTCTCTTCTTTGTCCATTGTCTATTGTGTGTAACAATAACATGATTTCTGTTTAATGCCAGTCAGGCTTTGAGGGTAGCAATTATTGGCCTTTTGAAACATGGGCATTCAATATCGTGCTTCAATCACTACAATCAGTGGAAGCTTCTAAAGGCCAAAACACAATTGAATTGACTATACATCATCAATTCAAGTATTGTTAGAACGTCTCCAGTGAAGGAGTAGGAGCCTTTCAAAATTTCTGACCTTTAACTGTAGTGTTCCTGTCAGGAAAGTCAGCTTAATGTTTCAAATGTCAAAACTCCAAGGAGAAAGTCCTCATTCCTGCAAGTTTTGTCACTACTGAAACACTGTTTCTGGCTTAGTTTTAGTGCTCAAGTTTAATAAGGTGAAAAACGAGCAGGGGATCGTAAACCTAATTTAATCAACACCAAACTCACTGAAGCATATATGATTTGTGATGACAAATATGAAATATCGTTATTATGTAACAAAATACAAAACTGAGAAACAATTCTCCTTTCCATGTCAGACAGAAATTGAAAATGGTTTGAAATATTGAACTAATATTTATGAACATCACAGTCCTCCGGGGTCTTTTTTGGGAGTTATGATACTTTATCATATCTCCAGGATTTCGGTTTCTACACAGAGCTGCTTATAGGTAAAACAAATGCTGGAGGCAATGTGTTTAAAAACATCCAGCTCGCTGGGCTTTTTTTTCATTTGCTTAATATTGATAAGAGGTAATGTTAGATGGGATAAAAATCTATTTAAAGCCTCCTCAGCCTGGTTGTGTAGACATAGTTGGCCATACTGACAAAAAGTAAAATATTTCCTGTACATATTTATTTTTATTTAGTTTTCGGGGTCTTCTTCACGAGTGACGGGAGAAGGGAGCAGGAGACTGACAGGTGGATTGGGGCTGCTTCTGCAGTGATGCGGACGCTGCACCGGTCTGTCGTGGTGAAGAGGGAGCTGAGTGTGAAAGCGAAGCTGTCAATTTACCGGTCAATCTACGTCTGTACCCTCACCTATAGTCATGAGCTTTGGGTAGTGACTGAAAGAATGAGATCGCGTATACAAGCGGCAGAAATGAGCTTCCTCCGAAGGGTGGCTGGCCTCTCGGGTGAGGGGTGCAGCCATTCGGGAGGAACTCAAAGTAGAGCTGCTCCTCCTCCACATCGAAAGGAGCCAGTTGAGGTGGTTCGGGCATCTGACTAGGATGCCTCCTGGGCACCTCTTGGGTGAGGTGTTCTGGGCATGTCTACTTGGGCAGACCCAGGACACGCTTGAGAGATTATTTCTCTCGGTTGGCCTGAGAATGCCTTGGGGTACTCCCCAGATGAGCTGGTAGAGGTGACTGGGGAGAGGGAGGTTTGGGCTTCTCTGCTTAGGCTGCTGCCCCCGTGACCCGGCCCCAGATAAGCGAAGGAAAATGGATGGATGGTTAGTTTTCTAAGTGTATACTATTGTTTCAGTTAGATTTCCTCTTGTTTTCATTTCTATTTCAGTTCATTTAAAAAATATATATATTTATACAGCTAATTTTTAGTATATTTAATTATAACATCCTTCCTCTAATTTCATGTAAGTGCATGCTGTGCAGTGGTTAGGATTCCCGCCACACAATAAGAGGGTTTGAGGTTCAAACCACCTGGTCAACAAGGATGTTTCCTCAAAGTACTCTGACTGTCTTCCTTAGTCTGAAGACATGGATGTTAAGTTAAATGGCAATTCAAAATTGGCACTGAGTGTGAATGTTTAACTGTCTCTCAGAGTTGGCCCTGTGATCAACTGCTGACTAGACGTGCCAATGGCATCAGCCCCACCACAACCATGATTTTGATAAATGGTTCAGATAATGGATGACTTTCAGTAAACTTCTCATTTCTTGTAAGTTTGAAGGTAATTAATCCTCCTCTCTGTCACTTACAACCACACATTTAACGTCACAGGGTATAAACCCTGGATAACGCGCTTAGGTAAAGTTTGCAGAAAGTAGACTGACAGTGTGACAGCCTAACTCTTTATAGACTTAGCTAGAATCTTAAAGTGTGGGCACTGGGTCGGTGCCCAAGTGCCTGTTAGGACCCTGGGTCGTTACATGTCAACTGACCAATGCTTCCATCCTGACCATCACTGATTTCCTCAAAAAAAAAAAAATAAGTAAAACCCAAATAAATAAATATAAAATTCGGGATGGGGGCACACACTTCTTAATAGGAAAAGTGCCACTTAAAACTAATCAGATCAATGGTATTGAAGATATTTGAGTTTGAAAATGAAAAAAAAGAATGCTAGTTTGTTGTGATATGACTTTGTCTAAAAACTTCAATTTGAAATGTCTAGAAAGATTTAGTGTCTGGTTATAACATCTGTGATTGTTTTCTGCCTAACTTTCCCAAAATGAATTTTTGAAAAATTCATACTTTTGTTTACAGGCAGCATCCACGGCCAGTCAGACTGTATATTCTAATTTCAACCCTCTATCTTTGAAATAGTTCTACAGACTATAGTTTCCACAGACCTTCAAATATGGTAGTGCAGGCCATACTATCAAAATTTCAAGTAAATTCAAACTCTCAGAATTTAATGCTGAACTTCTGCTACACTTTTGAAAGATCATATTCCTGAAGTCATAGTCTAGGAAATACGTGCAGGGCTTTGCTGGATTTTTTTCCTATTTCTTAAGGACATGACTTTTAGATATTGTTCATCTGCTGTTGATAGTGTTTTTTGGGGGTTTACCACTTCTTTTTTTTTGACCTCCAGTTTTCTCCAAATGGACACACTGCACACCGCTGAAATAAGCCAAGTTGGGTTTTTTTGTAGATTCAACTAAACAAATAGGAAGGCATTATGTGTTTTTAAAAAAAACTACAAGGCTCCTTAGAAGCAAAATATAAAGAAATGAAGGGCTCAAAAGTTTTGCACAGTACTGTAGAAGAGAATGGAAATGCTCTGAGACGCTGCCAACATTATCACATACGATAAAGAAGGAAGAACAAACTAAAAACTGGAAACCGTTCTGATCTTCTGTTGGGCTCTGACCCAAATCAAACATATGTCCATATGTCCACACTCACTATGCTTGTGCCAAGCTCTTCATCTGTGATGTCCAGAGAGTCTCTGTGCCTGTTAAACCTCCAGCCTGTCCCATCTTCACACGTCCCTTCCCAGCATTTAAGATGAGACACCTGCCGAGTCTGAGAAAGACAGTGTGCTTAAAACTTTTGACACACACTCAAACTGCTTATCTTTCACAAGTTTACAGTCAATGCTTTGTGTTTACCAGGTTCTTATGGGTGGCGTAGAGCTCCTGAAGGATCTGGTCCACGATGGAGTTGGTGAGATAGGAAACCACTGACAGCTTTACTTCTCTGCAGAAGATTGGGTTAGAGGAAAGGGAGACACTGACGGGAAGAGGCTTGGTAAAAGTGAGCGCAAATCAATATTCTTCTTATCAAATTCAGACTTATTGTTGCTGCCTCATCGTCTCACTTACTCCAAGGCCCTGTGAATGTCCTGCGCTGCTCTTTCCATAAGGGCAGTGCGAATGGCAGAGCGAGGGATGGACACACGCTCAGAGACAGATGAGAGGGGTGGGCTTAATCTCTCTGCTGCAGAAGAAGATAGAGGGCAGAGCTCGCGACAGAGAGACACCATGGAGTCGACGATCACCTGCAATCGATGCCAGGTATTGGTGACTTTGTCATCTGTTACGGATCACAGTTTCAAAAAAAGAAAAATAAAGAGGCTGTGTGATGTACCTGCAGCTCCTTGTCGGCAGCTTTGGCGAGTTCACCAGCCAAAGAGTCCAGTCTCTGCCGCACCGGCCCATCCACAGACAGCACATGAGCCAGCTCACACAGTGAAGGGTAGAGCTTGGAGCACCACAGAGAAGGGATTCATTCATATTCAGCGTGACAAAAATGCGAACACTACACTTACACATTTCACATCACTCACAGCGCGAGAATTCCTCGCCTCTTTTAGCACTTGTTTTGCAGCTTGAATCTCCTCCAGCTCTCCGACGCCCCGCAACAAACACACCTGCTGCTGGACACGCACACAGAGGCGCTCCATCACCTTGGAAACAGACAGGCGGGGGAGTGTTACAAGTGCAAACACTCATAAATAGACGCGGAGCTCAGAGACACGCCGATGAGTGCTACCTGTTCAGCAGTGCTGGTGACCAGGCCCTGATGCAGCCGCAAAGCCTGCCTCTGAGAGAAGCGTTGAGTCTGGTTGTTCCTCACCAGAGCGCGCTGGATCTGCGTGGCAAAGCGTCAGGATACAGTCACAATTATAATCTGGCCATGAAAACACGAAGAGCACATGAGAACATGATGACGCAAAAGGTAGACTGCAGCAGAGGGAACAAAGTGCAAAGAGCCAAGTGGTGGGTGCTGTCGTTTTACAACAAACTTCAGAGTCCCGGTTCTCAAAAGCATATTAAAACTAAGATGATTGTAGACTCCTTCTTTAAGCTTTAGAGGTGTCTCCCAAAAGCTCTTAGAAATGAACAAAGTCTTCTATCAAGTGCCTTTGTCTCGCTCCTATCCCCTACAGAGTAATAATTACAGTAATAACTAGAATTAGCTTATTAAGTCTAATTTATGAATCTCCTAAAATGCCACTTTCCCGACACTGTTTGAGCTTCCATATGTCTTCATAAACAACTAAAGACAAAAATAAATTAACAAAATTATTATTCACATTTATTTATCACTGTCTGTTTGTCAGCACTGCAAACAGAATATGTTAAGAGACTCTTTATGGTAGATGGTTGCACTCAAACTTAAGTGCTGCAGAAGCTTAAGAACACATGAAAAAAAATGCTCTTTCACAGTTAGGCTTAAGATATTCTTACTTTCGCTGTGAGCTTGTAGGACATTATCATCTTAGACATATGAAGCTTCTAGGGAAACCTAAAAAGGTCTTTTCTTAATGAATGCGTGAACCTCACTGTTTAGTTTGGAACTGTACAGATTTCTTAAGAGGTCCAAGTTTAACTGAAAAGACTTCATATAGTGGGGAAAATAATTATTTGATCCCCTGCTAAAATTGTAAGTTTGCTCACTTACAAAGAAATAAATAGCCTCTAATTTTTAATGGCAGTTTCATTTTAATGGGGAGAGACAGAATATCAACCAAAACAAAAAACAAAAAACATATTACATAAAAGTTATAAATTGATTTGCACATTACTGAGTGAAATAAGTATTTGATCACCTGCAATCCAGCCAGAATTTTGGCGAGCACACAGATTACAATCAATCAGTTACAGATACTCCTGATTGCAACTCATTATGTGTATAAAGCACACCTGTCCACAGAATCAATTTCTTGCATTCAAACCTCTCCACCACCACGGGTGAGACCAAAGAGCTGTCAAAGGACATCAGGGACAAGATGATAGACCTGCCTGAGGCTGGAATGGACCACAAGACCACCAGCAAGAAACTTGGTGAGAAGGTGACAGCTGTTGGTGCAATTTTTCAGAAATGGAAGAAATATATATTGACCATCAGTTAATTTAGTCTGGAGTGCCAAGCAAGATCTTGCCTCATGGGGTGAGGATGATCATGAGAAAGGTGGTGGAAACACCGTCAACACCTCCTTCCCTCAGCCAGAATACTGAAGATGGGTCATGGTTGGGTCATCCAGTATGACAATGACCCAAAACATACTGACAAGATAACAAAGGAGTGGCTAAAGAAGAAGCACATTCAGGTCATGGAGCGGCCTAGGCAGCCTCCAGACCTCAATCCTATAGAAAGTCTGTGGAGCGAGCTGAAGCTTCGAGTTGCAAAGCAGCAGCCAAGAAACCTGAAGGATTTAGAGAGATTCTGTGAAGAGGAATGGGCCAAAATCCCTCCTGAGTTGTGTGCAAACCTGGTGACCAACGTCTTGCGGCTGTGTTTGCCAGCAAGAGTTTCACCACCAAGCACTAATTCATGTTTTGCTTTGGGATCAAATACTTACTTCAGTCAATGACATGCAAATCAGTGTCCTCACAACATAAATCACCACACGGCCTGGTTTTGTTTCTGTCTGTTTCTTTATCCCCGTTTACATGTTTGCTTGATGGGTTTAAAAAATAAAGACATGCAAATTAATTTATAATCTTTATGTAATTTTTTTTATTGATATTCTGTCTCTCTCCATTAAAAAAAACCCAAAAAAAATAGAGACTGTTTCTATTTCTTTGTAAGTGAACAAATAAGGATCAAATAATTAGTTCTTCTACTGTATTTGCTTCCTTTTTTGGATACTTGTCTGCAGCCCTAAACATCTGCTCATTTGTGGTCTCAAAGCATTTAATGAATTACTACTAGACTGCTTTGGGGGGCTGGGTTATCCGTAACAACTTGCAGATATTTAGGGTTGGTTGACAACTCTTCACCCCATCATCTCTCAGAACATTGATGGAGAAATACTGCTGTGAGTTTTTTTTTTTTTTTTTTTTAAATCTTCCCAGTTTGACATATTTCTTGAATTAATGTAATGGTGGTATATCTCTGATGCCAACCTTGGTCAGTGCCTGCTCTGTCCTCTCAGGGGCACTGCGGTATGCCTGGCTGATGTCACTCAAGGGTAGAGGCATGTACTGTAAGGTGAAATTACTGAGAGGAGAAAGCAGAAAAGCAGGCAAGGGACAAGTTATTGAACAAGACAGTAATGGACTAAAAAGAGAAAATAAAGTGGGTTACAGATTCCAGGGTTAGTTAAGGTTAATATCCCCACCGGACAGAGCTCATCCTAAAATATCTTTCCTGTGCCATTTAGTGACTGAGTAATACTTTGATCCTTGCAACCATGTCATTCTTTGCCCAAAGGCAAGTCTGGACCATTTAAGATAGCATAGTGGAAAACAACAATTTGCTCAGCTCAGCAACATGGTTAAATGTACTTAATCACACTTTTAAAACATTTCTTAAAAATAGTTCTCGCAGCTGATGTATAAGACATGCTCTTATTCATTGATTAGAGCCCAGTGGGCATATATACAGAATAGATGTAGATGATTTTTTTTTTTTAACACTCTTACTGTTCAAGCGCTCGGGCCACATCGAGAAATCCTGCTGCGGAGGTGTTGTTGCGATCCCATGTCACACTCCTGCAGGGCAAGGTCAGAGTTGCATAGAATGCAAACTTCCACACAGAACACAAGTCGCTGCAAAAACTGCAAAAAAAACTTTGCACTTAACAGTCTTTCCTTCACCTGAGTGTCGTGTTGATTTGAAGGGCTTTGCTCAGCATTTTGGCTCCAATGTCTTCCATGCTATTCCCGCTCAGGTCCACTTTTCTCAGGCAGGTGTTGCTGCCCAGGGCATTGACCAGCACGGTGCCCCGAGAACGCAGGCGTGAGTCGCAGAGGGACAAAGACTGAAGGGCCTAGAGAAGGAGGGGACACAAAAATGGAAGAATCGTGTGAGAAGACAGCAAGAGAAGCCAAGAGGGTAAAGCGCAGAGGTGAAATTTACTGAATAGTGATTTGACTTCTTGTCAGCACGACTTTACATGCTGTTTGCATGAATTATTTACAATATGTGCAGTGATACAGACACTGCGTCCGCAATGTTAACAGAGCAAGAGTAATAATTGATGAAACAGTGACACGTCTACAGTGAAACACAATGCAAAAATTATGTGTGCAGGAATCTGTGTAGCATTTTAACTGTAAACAGAAAACAGACCGCAATTATCTGCAAGTGATTTAATTCATACTTTTATTTGAAGACCACATAAAGGAAGTTGACATACGAAATGGCAAAACTGAGAAATGTTATTGTTTTTTGAAAAAAAAAGTTGTATAATGATTCAGTTTTTGGTAAAACAAAGCATTATTTATTGTTTGAATAAATTAATTAAATAAGAGTCAATTAAGTTTATACGTTTTCCTTTCCAGAATATGATGAATTTTTTTGTCTCTGCAGCTGATTTGTGATTTTCTATTTCTAGTGTTTGCCATCAGAACACCATACCCTACAATTTGTATACATATTTTAATTACTCACACATTCCTCCTCTTGCATGAGTTGAACTAGCTTCTGCAAGACTTCATCCAGAACCCTGCGGACACAAACCGTGGAGACAAACACTGAGACAAAGCAGGATGAGCAGGGTTGAGTCATCTTCTGCTGCCTGAGGAGTGGCAGCCACTTATGAAAACAGAAATAAAATAACAAATGTGTATATTCAAGCTGGCATATGCCGTGTAAGCATGCTTGCACACACATCGAGTATATCCATAGGGTATATCCATAAATAGATGCAGTAAAGCGCGACAGAGAGCACTGACAGCACCTGTTTTTGATGTTGAAGTTCTTGCCCAGATGAAGGTGTTTGAGGGACGAGTGTCTGGAGAGGGCTGGTAGTACTGTGAGCAAGTCTGCATCGAGACCTGTCAAAACACATGCGCGCGCGCACGCACACACACACACACACACACACACACACACACACACACACACACACACACACACAGCTCAATATGGTAGGACCCATTAGCAGCCCACACTAACCTCGGCTGCCCAAAGACAAAAAGTCAAGGTCACGGTGGGATGTGCGGCAGTGTGCCACTGTACCGTTGTCAGAGATATCCAGAGTGGCGATGGAGGAGACTCTGGGGAAGAGTTCCTGGATTACAGCAGCTCCGGCAGACCTTAGCTGGAGAAAGATAGAGACAGATGGGAAAACTAACATGTGCACAGCCATGAATCAGAGTCATTTTAACTCCAGTCTTTGGGGAATTGTTCCATTTTTCCCGCAGTGGGGCAAATTTATGGATTTATGTCCGTGCAAGCTTTGCTTTGTTTGTGATCTGCAGCAGTTCAGCTCAAAGACAGAGAAAACCCTTTATGCTTCAGTACACATCCTCTGTACTGTTTAGCATAGCTTTTTTTTTTTATTTACATAAAATATAAAACATTACCGTTTGTGAGCTGGTTAAATCTAATAAAATAAGTAAAATACATTTACAGTTTCAAATTAACAGTTTTTGACAGATGACAGCCATATTTCATACCTGACACTTCTGTGACAGTTATTTAAAGATGCAACTAACTACAATTACAAGATATAATTTGGAGGTACTTATCCTCGAAGTACATCTACACTTCAGTCTACAAATACTGATTATAGCAGCTTGCAGTAAATGATCTGAACACTTTCACTTTTAATGTCTTTAATGTCCAATTTGAAAATATATCAGTGAATTTCACACATTCTGGATGAGGAGAAATGTTTTTTGATTATCTCAACGTCATCTGATGCCAGATATACACTCTCATCTAAATCAATCCAGCTGCATATAGAGGCCACGAAGACTTGCAATTTTCTTGCACTTGTCAATGCAACTGAAAGCATAAGTAAAAGCTCACGTCAGTACTGTCTATTTGGTTCAGAGTGCTTCAAAATCACAGGTGATCTATAGCTCAGTACTGCGCCTGGACACCTCCTGTGTTGAAATCCAGCATAGATGTGAAGATGAGGTCTCACCTCACAGCCGCTGATGTCCAGATGAAGGTCATTGATATGAGGATTGGAGGTTAACCCTGTGAGGAGAGCCCTGTGGAGCCAGAAAGAAGAGAAGTGACGGACAAGTAAAAAAAACAAGGAGAGGGAATATTAAAGGTTTTGCTGGCACAGAGAAATTCAGATAAAAGGGAGAATATTTGGATAGAGAACTAGAGGCAACATGGTAGGTACCTCAAAACATCAGGGGGCAGCTTCATAGAGGCCAGGCTGACATGAGTGAGGCTGAAAGCTGAGCTGAAAAACTGACGGAACAACGGCAGCGTATCCTTCACTTTCCTATTGGATTAAAAAAAAGGCAGAGGATCAAAGAGAGGAGATGTAAAGGTGAAGAGATAATACAGAGAGTGGGATGGGATGAACCCGACCACACACACAGGAGATGAAGTCACATTGTTGACATGCTGGGTAAATTTGAGTGCAGAGCTGAGTGTAGAGTACTGACAAAGAATGAGAAATATGAGTGAATATTGCTTTGGTGTAAGAGGAGGGAGTGAGTGGGGTCAAATGATAGATAGCTCTGCTTAAATATTCATGAGTCTTATCTATGCAGACACTGCTGAGAGTTCTGCTTTTAAACGGCAGCAGACACTCCCACAGAGAGGAAACACAATGTTCCAGTGATTCCCACAAAGCACATTTCTGATTTCCCATTAAGCAAGAAATTAAGATAACGACTGACCAAAAAAAATAAATAAATAAATAAAGAACTGCTAAAGAAATAAATGGTAAACGAATGACACGAGCGGAAAGATGATGCCTTTGAGGTAAAATAGGGATGATATCTTCCCAGATTTGGATTTGGAGCTGCATTTATTGTTTAGGTAATCTTAAAGATATGACTAACCTGTGGGAGAAGGAATTTTTGGAAAGATTCAGAAAGGAGAGATCAGCGCAACACCCCCTCAGAAGAGCCCCAAATAGCTGCGTGACACACAGGGTGGAAACGATTAATTTGGGCTGAGAATCGCACGGAAAGAGAAATGCATTTCTTTTTAACATTGCACATGCATTAGGGATGCGCAGATACTGATGGCATTGTCGCTTATTTTGATTTTTTTTGTTTGTTTGTTTGTTTGTTTTGCAGAAATCTCAGTTAGAAAAAAAAAGCAACTTTGAGCATGTCATCGCACACTCTTTGAACATTTAGTCAGCCCAGAATTAAAGTGAAACCGCAGGAAAAACATTGGCCGGTGCATCCCAAGCATACGCATTTGATCGCATTCACACATTAAATACTCACTGAGTCAACACAGCAGTCTGTGCCCGATAGATCTAAGTGGACCAGGCAGTTGGGCTGAGACAAGAAGAGATAAAGGTTCTGTGAACAGGTCGAGAAGAAGAGAAACATCATATTAGGCTGGAAAAGTGGAGGATAAATGGGGCAGCGTGTATTTGTGTTTCCGGATGGGTTGTGCTTTCTGACCGATGCATCCTCTCCCGAGAGGACCCCGGGGTTCTTGCTCAGGTCCAGGTGCAGCAGGGAGTTAGAGTACTCATCGCTGGAGCACAAAGCCTGAGACAGAGACACCACTCCTGAGAGAGCGAGCGTGAGGGAAAGGGGAGAAGGGAGCCGAGGGACAAAATGGAAAAAAAAAGAAAAGAAAAGCGAGAGTTGGTAGTTGTACAATATTAAAAAAAGAGAGCGAGAATGCTCTCAAAACATTTTGTGTCTTTAAATTATTCATAAACATCTTGTAGCAGCAGGTATCAGTGGGTGTTATGGGAAGTAGTGCAATTCAATGTAATATTTAAATTCTCCACTGGGTACCCTGTAAGATGAGACAGTAACAGAAGGCACGCTGCCTGCAGGGCAGCACAAGACATTGTAAGTCAATATGGAGTCATAGCGGGGCAAAAACATAAAACAAAACTCTACAGAAGAAAATTATCTGCATATAAAGTCTGGAGACTTCATATCCCCTCACGGTATGATCTAACCCGAGTTGTCTTCTTGTCTTCTTCCTGAGTTTGGTGAGTAACAGCCTTTCCTTACTTTTATTTAACTCAACAGATGGGAAAAAGAAATGAAGGGAAAAAAAAAGGGTGGCAGGTCCTAACCTTTGGAGGTGAGAGAGGTCTTGGAGAGGTTGAGGAGACGAAGTCCTTTGCTGAGGCGACACACTTGCTGGATTAAGTTGGACACACCTGCAGCATGCACACAAGAGATCTATAAAGTGAGTCACAGAATTTTTTCATCACTTGAAAGCAATTTTTTAACTCTAACAGCTGTACCTGCTTCTGAGAAAACAGCTCAGGTACCTGATGAGACTGAAAACGAAGGACTGTTTTCTGTCACTGTTTGACCCAACAGACCCTTTTTGGGTAATATTTAATTATAGAACATTAAGAGTCAATAAAAATAGGGGTGTTTTTCTTTATCACATCAAACACTGGCTTGAGGTCTTCTTCACACCCAAACAGTAAATTTGACAAAAAGAGGCTCATGTTTCACGATACCTTGGTTATCCAGTGAGTTGTGGGCCAAGTTGAGGGAGTGGATGACAGAAGCAGGATTCTCTGAAAGCGCTACTGACATCTTCTGTGGGAAGTCTCTGTAAAACGGGTGCACAGTTACATACAGCTGCTTAAGGACTGCAACTTATTTTCCATTATCGGACATTATGCAGAAAATGTCCTTCATAAGTCTATAAATCACTTGGTTTATAAAGGATAAGTGCCCATTATGATGTCTTGAAATATGATTTTTTTTTTTTTTTGCCTGGCTTGTGCTGCATTCCCACTACAAGCTAGAAAGCTACAACAGCCATGCATGGCCAGCTACAGTGTTGGTAGTGTTGCTCCAGTACTTGTCGACATCGTCCCTGGGGTTGTGTCTGTGAGAGGGGACATGAAAGCATACGATAGTTGATGTTTAACCAAATCACTGCAGAGCTGAAAAAGTTGAGGCCAGCTCAACTTTTTGGCATGAACTGTTTAGGGATTACAGCCATTTTTATACACACTACCCCATTTTCAGAGACTCAAAATTTATTGGACCAACTAACATAATTTTAAATATGAGGATTGTTTTTAATACTTGGATGCAAGTTTGCAGTCAGTGACTGCCTGAAGTCCCAGGCCATCACCGAATGCTGTGTTTCTTCACTTGAGATGCTCTGCTAGGCTTTTGCTTCAGCTGCTGCGTCTTTGTGGTTCTCTCTGTACTCAGTTTTGTCTTCAGTAACTGAAATGAATGCTCTGTTAGGGTGAGATCAGGTGACTGACTTCAGAATTCATCCTGCTACGTCTATCGGCAGTCACGTGATCAATAAACATTAGCGACCCAGTTCCACAGGCAGCTATAAGCGCTCATGCCAAACATTGCCTTTACCATGTTGTCGAGGTATGTTTCAGATCATGAGCAGTTTCTCTCCTTCTCCATACTTTTCTCTTTCAATCATTCTGATACAAGTTAATCTTGGTATCATCCATCCAATGAATATTTTCAGAATTGTGCAGACTCTTTTTTTTTTAGAAGCTTTCTTACAAAATCTAATCTGACCTTCTTGTTCTTGAGTGTAACAAGCGATTTGCACCTTGTTGTAAACCCTCTGGTGACTCTGGAATATAGACTTCCACAATGAGAGGCCTATCTCATCGAGTGTTCCTGACTTGACTAATTGCAAAAGGTTTTTCTTGACCAAGGTGCTTCTGAAACCATCCATTTAAGTTGTCTTCTGCGGGCTTGTGGGCCTTTTGGTGTTGCTTCTTCTTAAGAATGCAGTAGACTGTTCATTTGGCCACTCCTAAAGTTTTTGGTATCTCTGACTGGTTTAATTTGGTTTTTCAACCTAACGATAGCCTCTTTGACTTCTGGTGGCATCTCTGTGGACCTCGCATTAACAGTTCCAATGAACAACTACCAAAACAAGCTGTATTTGTCACATGATACTGCCGTTTGCAGTTACAAAGTGCCTTTGAAAAGTCCCTTGTAGCAAGATACTTCTTTACCGGTAGCATGAACATAACATAACATTCTAAAACATAAAGATATTCAATGAAATTCAACTGAAACTGCAGCAATTCAAATGACTGACAAAGCCTCGGGTGTCATTATGAACTTAAACACCCCATTCACAGAGAATCATTTACAGTAATACAGAACTGCAGAGATTTAGCCTTGCACTTTCATTAAGGTGAAAGAAAATAAGACCAAGACATTTTCATTGAAGCATCAGAGGCCGATGTATCCTGATTTTAAGTTCTTAGCATGGCTCAAGATCCCCCCTCAAAACAAACAAATAAAAAAAAAACAAAAAACACCACAGTTCACAAAACACATTTAAACTGTCTTGTTGGTTAGATCGCCACTGCTCAGTAAATGCTGTCATTTGCATTGAAAGTCTTCTGTTAAAAGGTCAAGCCAAGATAACATTAATGATGTGAAAGTGCGGGAGAACCCTTTTCAGACAGTTGATATTAAAGTGAAAGCACAAAAAGCAAATGAAAGGCGCTACTCACGATTTTAACCCGGCATTCTCCAGAGTGATCTCTTCAAGGCTGGAGGATTTGCTGACTGTGTGCAGGACCTGCTCAGTGACTTCTGACCCCTGATGCAAGGAGGACATACAGTATTGAAACCCAGTTTGGCGACCCTTCAGAAATACATTAAGCTGTAACAGACAAGTTTATACTTACAATGCGCAGGTCTTTGCAGTAGAGTTTAGTGAACCAGGTGTTGTAAGCCATTGATGCAACAATCACTGCCAGATCCCTGGAAAAGGGAAAAATTGAATAAATGAGGTACTATATTTTTTTGGTAATATTGTTCAACCGCCCTTCGTTCCTTACCTGCTCTCCAGGTGGCTGAAGTCCAACAGGTTAAACTCCCTGTTGTCCTGAGAGTGATAGATGGTGTCCACATCCTAGGAGCAACATCATCCATGAGCCTGTTTGCTGCAGTGTATGACCCCTCATATTGTGCACAGTCATATATGTAACACTCAAACACACTCACAGTAACACAGGCACAGTCCCACAGCTCTTACCCACTGCACTTCCTCCTTGCAGCTGATGCCATTATAGTCGCACAGAGCAGCGTAAGTCTCTGAGAAGCCTCCTGAGAGAGGCAGGGGGAGGAACAAACAGAGGAGGAAAAAAAGGAGAGATGATGAGAACAGCTGCTTCCTTCAGCAGTAAAGGGAAAGAAAAGGGAGGAAAATGCACACAGAAACATTTGTCCAAATTATCAATCTTTTATATGTGTGACAGCACTAAAAAGAACATCTGGGAGACCATTTGTGAAGTATGTGTGCCAACTTCCTCTTGAGTCTGCCAAGCGGTGTACACGTGCTCATATCTGTGTGTGAGTGCATGTGTATGCATGCATGCATATTCCCGTGTTTGATGATAACGTCTCTTTTACCACAGGCCCTCTGCGTCTCCACTGAAGTCTCAGAGCTGGGTGAATACTTCCTGCTGCCCTCCGAAAGGTCACTGTCTGAATGACAGATGGAAGGGCTGCAAACATGAAAGAAAGACAGATACTGTAAGGAATCATTTATCTTTTGATAATTGCGCAAATAAAGGTCATCCTTCTTTAAACTTTCCAATTTTTCAACCACTGCACAGACGTGACAGTTTATTCTCATTTTATCTTGAGAGACAGTGACACACTTACGCAAAAATTGAGTTGTTGAATATTCGAGACAGAGCGAAATTTATATGGCTGACCACATGATTGAGGTGTTCGCGTGATTCAAACCTCAGGGAGTAACTGGACTTGTCAGTGTCGATAACAACCTGTGTATAAAAAAAAAAAAAAAGTGTCTGTAAGAGGCTGAAAAGTATTGTGGCAGTGGCAGGAGGCGGCTGAATCTTATACTTCACTTAATAAATAACTTGACTATGATGGGAAAAATTTATCCTTTCCATAAGCACATAACCAAGTTCACCTTTATAACTGATATTGCAGCTTAATCTTTGTTATGCTGTAGTTCTTTTCCACAACAGCAACTCGATGACTACTGACCTGGAGATTCCTATGAGTTGAACCTTTAAGAGCCCCTAAGGTCTAGATTGTAAGATCTTTCTTGCTTTTCGCTATAGTCGTTTTCACACACTCACTGTATCTCCAGACTTTTTAGACATGTAAGAAAGCAAATGTCTGAATCAGTCAGACTGGTTCTTACCTTGCCAGCTCCCTAGTACACAGTCTGCATAATGTAAAATTGAGCCAATGTGAGAATAGTGAGTGGGTCATTTCGACCTCACTGCAGAAAATTCCTCGGGTATTTTTAGTAGTGAAAATGAGTCTGAATTGGAGAATCTCCTGTTGTGCACTAAATGTAGCACAACTTTGGACAACATCCAGACTTGATTCTGCTGACATTAATTACCACGAGTTCAATGTGAAAACTGTCATCACATGGGTCGCAATTTGTATTTTAGTTAGGCCCACTACAGTCAAAAGCAGATGATTATTTCCATCTGCAGTAATTTATGTTTGGTGGCATGGCTTATTCTGGGAACTAACAGCTCTTCCATGCACATACATAAGAAACATAAGCCAAGGAGAGCAGTAGCAAGACCCCAACACAGAACACAGCAGGCATTAATCAGACACATCATTAACAGGAACTGGGGTGGAGCTGGGTTATAAGGCAGCTTGCAGAGGTGCAACAACTGTGGGTAGGCTAAAGCAGCTTGAAAAGCACACCCTATATGGGATTTGCTAATTGGTTGTGTACAGGGGTATCAACTCTGCCATCAGTTGATATGGGCTGGCAGTGAGAACAGCTGACCCGCTGAAAATGCATCTAAGCTTGTCTTCTAAACTAAAGTTATGCTTGATTGTTTGTACTGAACATCAGTATATTTTCTCTTTGCCTGCCTGAGGGAGTTGCTGTTCACTCAGTTCTGTGTAAGCTAGCAATGGCTGACTGAACTTGAGACTAACGGTGAGTTGTTTACATTGGTGTCTGATGACGCTGGCTTCACTCCACCTTATTCCTTGTTCCTAACTAGTCATGAACTTGACCACAGTTATCAGAGTCACTAGATTGATATCTGTGAATTGACTCTGTTCTAAATTGCAATTCTGCTTCGGCACTGGACCTTAGTGTAGAAAGAGGTGAGTCACTTTTCCCTGAGGCGTGATGTAAAATAAATAGGGGGCTCATCCAGGATCACTCACACCACAAGCCTTAATACCTTACTCCTAGACATAACAGCACACTTTCCAAACTGTGCAACACACTGTAGCCCTTGCTGTGCAACAAACAAGCTTTTATATCCTTCAATGTAATACCACCTCCTGAGTGGAGCTAAAATCTAGATCCAGGGACCAGCCTGCAAAGCGGTCTTGTGGAAGAGTTTGGAGGGAAAAAAGCAGATCTGGCAAGAATCGTGTGGTTACAGGTAATCGAGTTCCTGTAGTAGAAAAAGAAGCCTTTTTAATTTCACAAGCAAAGGCTTAAATAAAAACAGGGAAAAAAGTTAACAGGAGAGCTCTTAATGTCACAGTGGCTGATAAATGTCTAAAATGCTTTTGTCTTGCTTTGAAGGCCAAAGTGATGTAACTGCATCATTATACAACTGCAAAGACAACTTTGTTGTAAAAGTGCAGTGGAGTGCATACGGAGTTCAATGTTAATGTAAAAATTCACCTGGTGTTCAGGTTGAGAATTCAAAGCTCGAATCTCCAAGAAGTTGAATGTGGTTTCTACCTGTAGTCAAGAGACACACAGTTGACATTTCAGCTGGTACGAATCTAAAAGCCTCACACCGCACATTAACGTGAGAGTGTGGCAAGTACCTTAGCGGGA
The DNA here is from genome assembly GCF_007364275.1 of Archocentrus centrarchus. Taxonomy (NCBI): domain Eukaryota; kingdom Metazoa; phylum Chordata; class Actinopteri; order Cichliformes; family Cichlidae; genus Archocentrus; species Archocentrus centrarchus. The sequence continues at coordinate 28,372,962 of NC_044349.1, read as the reverse complement.
ATCTTTGGCGCCAGGAAATAGAGACGCCATGTTGTGAGAACCTAGAAAAAGGAAATAAAACAAATTGAATCAAGACACTTGAAAAGTTCACTGCACAGTCATACTCCCGAGGGAGAAAACAGTCCCAGGGGTTTCCATGGTAATGGAGTATTCATCTGCTCATCCAGGAAATAGCTGTCTATGTCAGGGATACGCCATCAAACACTAACAGACTGACATCTTAAAGTCTGAGAAATGGTGACAGGCTGCAATGTTTTAATCACAATCAAGCAAAATTTTATATTACTTCTGCTGTGGGTAAAGATGACAGTGGCTCATATATTTAGTTTGAGACTGCAGTGTGCCTTTGGGCCCAGCAAGCAATCTCTTCTGGTCATTTAGCATCGCTCCAGGTCTTTAATATGAGAACCGCCAAATTTCAAGTCTAATAGATGTCTTCACTACCCTTCGCATCATAGGATCTGTTCTAAACACAGAAATGTGGGTTATGCTGGGTCATAACATCAAATTAGCTCTTTTGCTTTGCCATCTCTTCTAATTTGGTGTGTGCAGTCAGAGGCATGTTGGATCACTTTTAGTTCAATGCAAAGTTGATGGGAGTATGGGTGTGAATGGAAATTTGAAAACAAGTCCAGAGCTTTTTTGCATATCTCCATCTGAAGGTGCACACGCAGCATTTCTTTGCGTGAACCTGCTCATTTTTGGCTTGGAAACATTTATGTCATGCAGCTCTTGCATAAATATGATTCTGTCCCTGATTCCTCTTCATGAGAAACAGTTTCTTTCTTTTTTGTTTTTTGCAAAAAAGTCAGTGTCTCCATCCATCAAGGCAAACAAAGAATAGCGATTCTTTGGCATTTTGCAGCTCTCCACCAGCCCCTGAGTACTGCCCTCTGCTCTTTTTCTTCTCCTCTTCTGCTCCGTCGCTTCCAATCATTTACTCCATTCTCTCTGATGGGCCTGCTAAAACACTCCCTAAAGACAAAGCCCCCCCCCCCCCCCCCCCCCCCCCCGACCTAATGCATGCCCATGTGGCTCTCCCCAGTGAAATAAGTAATTAAATTACAGCTCGCTCACGCCACTGTTATGTTTTTTGGAGAAGGAAGCTTGACACAGGCCTGTCTGAAGCACACATTGACAGCCTCTTACACCCACACAGCAAGTGAGGTGTTGAAAATGAAATCATTCAAAATTCAAAATGTGCATGTGAGATGGAGAGAGTGAAAGAGAGAGGTGAAGATCTGTGCTTCACTTCAAAGACTGTCTGAAGGAGTTGATTAGAAGGACCAGATTGTATCGCATTACGGTGATGAGTCTGGGTTACGGGTGGTAGTTAAGAGGGTGCTTACAAGTAAACAGAAGTAAATCATGCTGATGCAGCAGGAGAGAGACACTTATCAGAGTCTTCCACATCAAAGGGAGACTATACACACACACACTTCACACATACTGTGGCACGATTATGCAGCTACATAACAGATAGTCTAATTCTGCTTTGTTTGACAGTTTTGAGGCCTCTGAGGATAAATTCATGTAAACCGTAGTGACAAAGCAAACCACCAATCACAAAGCAAGCTTTCAACTCCTTACTTCAAACCTTGAACTTCCAACGAAATAGGAACACAATAACCTAACACATTTAAAGTCTCCTCTCTCCCGCCAAATGCTAACCCAGTACATTTGATCAACCTCCAATCTATTTTTCCATCCACTATGTGCGCCCAGCAGGAGATAGAACTCTTGCATTCCAGTTCAGCTTTTAATCGGAAGCAGTAAAGGAAACAAGGATTGGAAAGAGATTATTGGAAAGATGTTTCTGGCAGACAGACATATCAAAGTGCCTGAATATCAAAGGCTGTACAAGGAGAAACTCTCCTAACTGCCCATCCTCGCCACATGATGAATCATTACAGCATCCAATGAGTGAAAATGTGCACTACCAAGGCAAAAAAAGTCCCTTTTCTAAAAGCTCATTCACTCACTGGGGGAATTGCAGAAGAGGCAACAGAGGTCACCAGTGTGTTAAAACTGTATAAAAACTACACCAGTCAGACAAGGAATTGTTTTATATTATGCCTATGAAGATGTACGGTTGCATTGCTGCACTTAATGGTGCACTCAATCAATTATACCTGCTCTGCAGTGTGTGTTCCCCATGTGAATGAGCTCCAGTATGCATGAGTTGTGTCCTTTTCTGCAAATACAGAGGAAGTGTTATGCATTTCGCAAACACTGACATTCATACAGGGTCCAGTCTGATTTCCTGTCCACAGTGTACAAGCTGATTGCCCCAGATTTTAATCAGATAGCTGGCTCAGTTTCACTCACTCAAATACAAATTTCATATTTCTGTCCTATATTCTCTCATGAAAGCACCCCCAGAATCAAAGGCTGTGAGCTGTGCGGCCCCCCCACTGCCTCCACAGGCACACAGGGATCCACAGCCGCTCCCGCAGATCCTGTCTATCCAATATTCATCCTGCCAAGCCGCCAACAGCAGTCACAGAAGAGGGGCATCAGCCATAATGCAGTTAGCAAGTGACCAAAGAAACAAGATGTTTGCTGTCGCTGTTAAATAATGAGGATCTTCTGCCTCTGCTGTCTCAGAAATCAACACTGTGACAGAGATCTATTAACACTGCAGGGGAAGTTAACATCAAAGTCATAGCACATACATGATGCATGTGTCAGGCTTCTTATGTAGCACCATTATGGTGTTCTTTTTCTTCTGCATCAGCAACCCAGTGTTAAAGCAGAACCCATTCTAACAGCCACGCTCTCAGCAAAGAAACAGAAAGCAGCAACTTACCAGAATTCTGTCCTCTGTTTTGCCATTTTTAGTGTCAATCTTAATGCCACGGACAAACTTTATAGATGATTTATCAATAATCTTCCTGATGCTTTCTGTGGATGACAACATTAACATATGTTACAACATAATTTCTCTCAGTTTCAGTCTGCTAAAGGAACAAACAACCATTTGTGCAAATTTTATAGCTTTTCATATAAAAAAAACTGCTTGCAAGCTGTTGTCTTGTAGATTCGCGAATGCTTTTCTATTCTTCCAAAGTCTCTTGCAGAGAGGCTAGAAACCAGAGACTAATCACAAAGAAATTCTGTCTGTATTTATTTTTGTTAATTATGCTATTGTCTGGTATTAATGTGCACTAATTCTAAAACACAGGCACAGCAAAATCCTACAACAACACCACCACTTTGATGGACATAAAATGAGACATAGTGTTCACTGTGCAGGATTATTTACAGGACCTCATGTCTGTACACATTGATTTTTGCGCAGCTGAAGTTGCCTAAAGGGACACAGTAGAAAAATCACTTTCAGAGACCTAAAGCAATAAGGAGTGCTATGACAGAAATTCAAATTAAATGGAGTAAAATGTGCCAAAAAACAACAACAACAAACAAAATTAGAACTTTTTTAAAGTTCAGATCACTATACAGATCAACCTGCGCAACATTATCTGAGGGGTATGTCAGACTTGACCTGTTGTGGCATTTTAAATGATAAAACTAACCCGGTGATCTAAATGATTATATGTAATAATATAATATACACTTAACACTGAACCAGAACGACTGACAGTGCTTCAGGTTGTGCTCCAAAGCACAAAAGCACTCAGTGGGAAGTTACCAGATTTCATGGATTAATTACTGAATGACTGTGATACATAACAATGTTTTGCCTCTGAGGTATTTCCTTTGAGGTATCATCAGAATGGTTCACAATATGCTGCAGTGTTGTTTTCTTCCTCACAGGAGCAACATGACACATTTGAGCATCAGTGTCTGTGATTCACTGAGAACTGTTCCTGTCAAACAGCGTCACTGTCGGTGCTCTGACCCTTGACTTGTATATCCAGCACACAACATGCCTGATGCGCCAGAGGAAGCATCTTACTCACAGTTTGGGCGCACGTAGCACTGACACACTATCACGGAAACATACAGTCGCTTGCAGAAATCACATGATTCAGCATCTCAATTACTCTGGCTGCACAGCATCCTGACTGACGAGTTTATGAGGAAATCGATACAGAGGCTGGGTTGGTGTGATTGGGCAGTGGAGTTTATACAGTCACAATGGACAGTGAAGCCAACATTTCTTTTCATGGCACTATTCATCTGTATTTTTAGGTGCACCCGAGGCTTTGGGTGGCCAAGCTCAATTGCAGTTAAGTATGTTTAGTCAAGTTATGTACGTACTTTACTTGGGTATTTATATTTTATGCCCCATTACACTTCTACCCCATCAAATTTCAGCAAAAAAAGAGCAGTTTTTATTTTACTACTTTGGTCTCTGATGTCATATGAAGGGGTTTAGATGAGCTACCTTTTTGTAAATAAATCAGTCAAGTGTCATGATCCTAACCAGATACACACACTTGATGCATGAAAGATAATCAAATATTATGACCTGCCTACAACAAGAGGAGTACTTTTTGACACTTTTAATACATTTTAAACATCAGAATTAACCATATTAATAGAGATATGTGAGCTAAAGATTGATAACCAAAGTCCATTCAGATGTAAGAAAGGCTCTTTAAAGTGACCTTGTGCACGCCGGCAAGCCACCGGGTTCTCCACCTGTCAGTCAGTGCAGGAAGGGCGGGATGAGGCGGTGCAGCCGCCCGGCAGGTGGCTGAATGAAGAGGCAGGGATTCCACTGGATTAATCATCACAGTGAGCCTAATAGAGCCATTAGGAGTAATTAACACAGCAGCAGAGTCCCTGCTACCCTGAGCATGTGTGCTGTTGGTGCATGTGCAAGTGCTTTTGCGCGCGTGTATGATATTAAAATCGAGGCAATGCTGTGACTTTGACATATGTAAGCTGTTGCTGTTTGAGAAAAGGGGAGTAAATATTTGTGCATTCTGTCGCGCTGTTGAGTTTGTATAGCTTATGCATTTCTGCTGGCAAGATACGGTGAACATCTGCCTTTATCGGTGCCCCTCTCTTCACTTTCCCACGCACGCGTACACACGCCTGCACGCGTGCAGTCAGCATCAGCGCTCTGGCTGGTTAGGCTGCAGAAAAACAAAGATGAAATACTCAAGAGTTCAGGGTTAGAGTGGGGGAAACCTCACTGTGAAATGGGTGTGTTGGTAATAAAAAAAAACGTGCAGGGAACAAGATGCTACCAGACCCACGAGTACACACCATTATTTTCACAACGCCCCTTTTCCTCTTTGGCCTAGGGCTGGGTTTTTTTTATTTTTTTTTTTTTATTACCTGATCTACCCAGAGAGGGCAGGCTCAAAGCTAATTTCCCTGCACTGTAAATAATTAATTTGCAGATTAACTCATTCATATGCGCGCAGAAAGGGGAAAAAAAAGAGACGCCCCGGAAATCTTCAGGACTGAATGAAAAGGTGTAGCTCATGACAATCATCCAATGCGTCTGTACGGTCGCAGCCTCCGACAGCCGCGCGCAGAAAAAGCACCAGGAGCCTGACCGCACACGCGCCCGGGGCGACCGCGAGTACACCGCCACAAGACGGGGAGCAAAATAACCAAGCGGCAGTCTTTACCCACCTGTGATATCCTTGTTCACACTCACGAAACCAGAGGCAGTGAGCTCTTTCGAAGCCATGTCTGTTCCTCTCTCCTATTGCCGCCACCCCTCCTCCTCTTCCTCTCCTCCACCTCCTCCCCAATGTCTCTCTCTCTCTCTCTCTTAGAAATGGACAGAAAGGATTCTCTCTCTCCCAGGCATTCCAGCAGAGCATCCGACTGCCCAACGCGCTTCCTGGAAGAAACCCTTTGGATGTCGGGAGGCTGGATGGTGGGAGAGACGGGAGGTGGAGGGGGTGATGATGATGAGGAGGAGGAGGCGGGGATCACTGTGGGATAATGAGGCTGTGGTTAGCCTACCTGTGAGAGCACCCCCAAGTTAGAAATCACAAGATACAAACCTATGGAAACATATGCAACACTCAAACTAGATATTATTATGAGAGTTATAAGACCTCATAAAATGTGCAATTAAAAAAAAGATTTGTCCTGTGGGTCTCTGTTTGGTTGTCCCTGGTATTCCACTGAAGAGGCAGGAAATGGGATGGATGTAGGCGGAGCTCATCAAATATTATAAAGAGCAATATTTGTTTTCTAACAGTAATAAAATAAAATTCATTCTCATTTATATTCTAAAGAGCACTAATGTTCAGCAAACTGACATTTCTTAATTGCACAGCTGAGGCTGATAGAGATCCACATGGAAATTTAGAGGTCTCTGAAGTTATCACACTTTATTCTGGGGGGGGAGGGGGGGGGGGGGGGGGGGGGGGTCATGCAAGATTCTAACATCTCAAGGCACTTCAAGTGAAAAACAAACAAAAACATAAATACCAACCATGGGACAATCATTCACCCTGTGGGGAATATGAATGGGACAGTATGTAGATGTTTCACAGGACTAGCCTGCAAGTGGCATTAGGATAAATTCGATCTATTAAAAATCCCATTTCTATTTCAATTTTTATTCTTAGACATTGCATGAGGCACAGTTCGAAATAATCCTTCATTATTATTTACTCACTTCATTCAATTTCTGAAACAAGCCATTTTAACTCCTCTCCCTTTAAGACCACCCTCACTTTATTCTGATTGGCTGCATCTCAGAAACAGAAGGCCTGGAAACCAGCTGGGTTGGGCTCTGTGCTTACAGCCAGATGTGTACCTGAGATAACCATATCAGGGATATTCAGACACTCTAACAGTTCAGAGATTAGAAAGGCTTCTGGCTCACAGGGATTACTTGCACATATAGTGATCTCATTATTTGAAAATCTGGCCATGTTTAATATGAGCACGAATGTAGCAGCATGTATGTGAGAGAAAATAAGGAAAAGCATAATAGATACACTTTCAAACTCCAGAGATCACCAAAGTCATTAGGATTCATCCTTTGGGCACCATGGATATCCATAACAATCTCATATTTGTTGAGATATTTCAGCCTGAACCAATGTTCTGGCCTGTGCCCTGGGCTGAATATAAACTTGCAGACTGGGGGACTGAGATTTCTCTCAATCAATTTGCCAAAACTTTATCACACTGTAACTGACTGGATTACAGTGAATATAGAGAAATGCTCCCCAAAGAGAAAAATGAACATCGGCGTCACTAGGCAGTGGAAAGAAAGAGAGGCTATAAATGGAGCAAACAAAAGATAACAAAAGACAACCTGAACGAGTAAATAAAAATGTGAAAATGCAGGGTTTTAGCATTGGCAGGAGGCTCAAAACAGCCACAGCATGATTTGAGACAGATCAAAGAGAATAAATAAATATAAATACTTTCACCTCAGCGGCAAGTATGTAAGGTCAGATGACAATAAAAAAGAAAGAAAGAGAGAAAATTAAGCTTCTCGCTGATAAATTGGATGTGCTGTGGTTTTAAATCTTCACCTCTCTGCCTTTTTGTCTGTCTGAAGGCTCCACCTGTTAACTAGTTGACAGAGGAAGGAAATATCTCCACCAAGATGCTAATCTCTGTGTGTGGTTTGCTGTGAGAGTCGGCTGAAACGCCTCCTAAGAGATCCAATTAGTCTCCGTCTTATAGCCTCTGAAAGAAAACAAACTGCAAAACAACTCTGGACTTCTGAAATATACATCGTATTAACTGGAAATCTCAAAAACGTTTTTTTTTTTTTTTCCCATTTTTTTTTTCCATTTTTTCCTTTATTTCCCCCCAAAGAGCAGCAGAGGAGTTGAACATCTAAATCTGAACATTCAATCCTTGACAGAATGAACATCATCCTTATCTTCCCACTGCTGGGTGAGTATCACAGATAACACTTGATTGACTGTTACACACCTTCTGTCACACCTCTGCTGGGCAGCATTAGAAAAAAAAAATGAGCGTTGTCATGACAAAACTCTTGGTACCGGTGGACAAAACCATGTCCTAGTAGTTTAAGAGGCATCTGCACTCTGCTGTCAGCGTAGTGCTGATGTGGAGCCAAAGCCGAGCACTCTTATTTGATGCAGATATCAGTAGTATGGTATGCAGGGTTATAAATTTTACCAGGCTGTTAGCCTGCAGCCGGGACTTTCAGACAGTGTTAAATTAAAATGATGTGCACCAGCCAGAATTTGAATAGGCCTAATGGAAATGATTTGGACAGAGCTGTCAAATTGTTGTGCTAGCTGTTCCATCCAAGGCAGGCATGAGTTACGTTTTAAAACTATATGATGGTAGTAGCACTATGTGACACTGTTGTATATGCGTGTGCATGGCGTGGGTGTCTAACAGGAAATACAGCAGATCTGTGTACATTCCTTCTGTTCCCATGGGGATGATAACTGTCTAAAGAGTCTCATTAAGGCATAGGAAGCTCTGCTCTCTGTCACACTGTGTGGCAGTCCTGTGACTGCGAGTGTTGGCAAAGAAATGTGGCTCAGATGGTCTTTAAAGCAACTTCTTAGCACAGCAAAAGATTGTTATGTCTTATAGACACAGGTTTATTGCTTCTGGTTGTATTAAATTAGCCTGCGGAGGTTTACTTTAAAAATATTACTTTATGTCTTGATTATATAACTTAAAAAAAATAATGGCAGTGGACCGTGACTGACTATCTGGCATGCAGCCATGTGGGAATAAGCCATCTGAGCTGCCTGTTGTGTTCATGCTGATATATTTTACTCATGAATGACAGAGAATAGAGAAAACATACTGTACCCAAAATGTCATTGATGTGACAGGAACAATCTGTGGTAGAATATGAAAAAAAAATTGACTTTTTCTGTGAAACATTTTGTCCGTATTTCAGGTCTAGCGGCATTTGTTCTCCAAGCTGCAACACTTGGAGGTATGGGAGGTGTTATAAACACACATAAGTACAGTATATCTGACACAAGCAGGAGAAAGACCATAATGGGACTTTCTTGCTTCGCAGGTTTTCTAAAACCCATTGTGTCCGTGTGGCCTCCAGGGTCAAAAGTCTACCTCGGCGAATCTGTGTTATTGAAGTGCACAGTCGAGTCAAACTCCACTGTTGAGTGGAAGTTTGAGTGGGACAAACCAAAAACTGTTCTGACCCCGAACTCCGGGCACCTGATCTCAGATGACAGCTACTTCATCACTGCTGTAACACGGGAGGACGCGGGCAACTACAGGTGCAAGGCAGGGCACGCTTACAGCCAGCCGGCGGAGCTCGTCGTGTCAGGTGAGCAGCTACAACCTCTGCAGTGAGGCATCAGGTTTCTCCTATATGCACACAAGAACACGCGCATGTGGAAATGTTCCGCCTGGTTTAACAGACATTAAAACCATAATGTGCATAATTTTTAAATGAATTTAAAAACAACTTCTTAAAAGGGAAAACACTAATTTTCAGCACCATATTTTTATTCTGGACTCTCCACAAGTAACTTTGAATTATTCAAAGTTCAAAATAATCTGTATTTATCTTATACTGGGCCTTAGTGCAACACTTCAGTTCAACCTGTAAAATCTAAAATGATGCTGTTTTAGCTTCTTTCCCTCCCTCTAAGCCAGCATTCTTCTGATTGGCTGCCTTTTGCAAACAAAATGTCCAAACAGCATGTGAGTATGACTTTTGTGCTCATAACGCAAGCTGTGTGCCTGAGATGACCATATTAACAATATCCACTCTCTATGGCATCATAAAGAGTGAAGAATTTAAAAAAAATGTATGTAACTGAGCATTTAAAGCAGTCTGAAGGCTGAGCTTTTGACTCATAGAGACAGGTCAGGGTCAGGGTACGTGTATTATATACACGTACCCTGACCTCAGTTTTCAGCCATGTTTATTATGAACATCTACCATTGTAACATTATTTAAATAATGTTACTTTGGTATAAAATTAGGAAAGGCATAGTGGGCCCACTTTAACTGTCATGGCCTGAGCTTCTTCTTCTTTCTTTAAGATAAATTTTATGCATTTTTTGGATTATTTCTTGCAGTCTATCAGCTTTAATTTCTACAGTTATTATTATCAGGATATAGTATGTTCTGTATAATACTGAACTGTGGAATGAAAATTAAAATATTACAACATTAAACAATCTGCATCCCAAAAAATGTATTTGCAATATATACTTTGTTTTAAAATCCTTCAAGGCAGCAAGAATTGGAGTCTAGGTTCATTCTAAATACTTTGTGAGTCTGAGCTGTGTGCTAACATGCAGACACACACGCTGGTATCATGCTTATCCCAACCGTGTGCATTTTTAGTTAGCAAACATTCAGTAATTCTACACAAAGGGAAGCTAAGGCTGATCTGTAAGTAATGGGTTTTGTATGCATTACATAATAAGAAAAACTGAGGGGATCACCAAAGGGACACGTGAATGCTTGCATCAAATTTTAAGTGGTATGAAAATTAAGTTGCGTTTCATAAGAAAGGTCAATTACCTTAGTAGGACAAAATATATCTGTCATCTCTGAATTTCCAGAGTCGCTGCTGCTGAGCTTCAGAACAAGATTTCTTCTTTCATTACTGCACATTGCTGCAGTGCGTAAAGTGTAATTGTGCAATAATTGTAATATAATTTACAGAGATATGTAGTTCTATCAGTTGCGGTCCCATGTGAGCCACTTATTCTGCAGCCAAACAAGGCCCGCAAGTGCATTTATGATAATCACATTCATGAGTAAAACTTTAACATGGAAAAATGTATCAGCTGCTACAGTATGAAATTACTCTGCTTCTTCTTCTAATCCCTTTGGATCTTTCTACTCCAGAGCTGACCCCTCCCTCACTGACTCTGACTCCCAGCACCAGATTCATCTTCAGAGGGGAGAGCTTCACTGTGCAGTGCCCCTCATCTCAGACGAACTCCAAAGACTGGAACCTGAGGCATTACTCTCCAGGCCGTGCACAGAGGACGATGGACGTCCAACGTGACCAGTGTCTGCCATTAGAGGGCGCCAAGGTCACAAGCAAATCTGATGCATGTGTCTTTAATGCTACCAGTGGGAACAGTGGCCTATACTGGTGTGAGGGACCTGAGGGTCGCAGCAACGCAGTCAGGATCTCAGTAAGCTGTGAGTCCTGTGTATCAGTGACTCTGGACAAACTGGGGAAAACACACTACAGACAGACAATAACACAGTGAGGTTTTAGATGTGATGCATGAGTGACTGCATTTTTGTTGTTTTAAATGTGACAATAATGAGTGAGGAGTTATTTATGTCTGCTATCTTTATCCCATAGATGACAATATCATCTTGAAGACTCCCGCCTTCCCTGTATTTGAGGGGGAGAAAGTTATTTTGTACTGTCAGTACAAATCGACGAACTACAGTGGAACAACCTTCTTTAAAAATGGAATAGTTGTCTCTGTCACGTCTCCCAGTTCAAACAACAAAGCGGTGAACATGATTATTGAGAATGTGACACGGAAAGATGAAGGTTCCTACAAGTGTGCGTCTCAGGATCGAAAGATGGAGAGTGCAGAGAGCTGGTTATCAGTGAGACCCAACACTGAGACCCAAGGTCAGCTGTATAATCGCATCATAATGATTGTGTTTATATTTTTATATTTTTTGCTTATATTTTGTTCAAATGTCTTTCAGGTAATTTCACATCAACAGAAGGTGCAGCAGTGTCCAGTAATGTATTTACTACGTTCTATACACCATATGTTATGTGATACAGGAAATGGAGGAGTCTTGAGCAGGTTTAAGGGGGAAAAAAAAGCTAGCTTTTCTTGGCTGAACAAAATTCCCAAGATAAGCAAAGTTCAAAAAAGGGAAGATGTGAATTCACACACTAGAGATAAAAACCCTCAAAATGAACAGGTGACCTACAAAGGGAAAAAACAAGACTATGCAATCACACAGAGGGATGACTGCAAAGTAAGACACAGATGAGAATAAGGCAAAGGTGGAAACAATCAACAGGAAGACAGGAGGCTAAAGATTTATGACACACAAGGAAGATCATGTACCAAAACAAAACAAAGTGGTCAAAAAAGTCAAGATAAATAATGTGCACAAAACAGAGGGAGACAAACATCAGAGACATGAGGAAGACATGAACATAGAAACACAATAAATAAGCAAAGTTTATTTATATTGCACTTTTCAAGAATAAAAGTCATAAAGTGCCTTATAATATAATATAAAATACAACAATTAAGACAGTATAAGTGGATAAAACTAATTAAAACCAGTCCTGCACAGGTGGGTCTTAAGCTTCTTGTTAAAGGTATCTGCAGTTTCCACAGGTCTTAAGTCCACTGGAAATGAGTATCATCTGTGTAACAATGGTATAAAATGTATCCAAAATCCTCATCTATTCATTCAGTAAAATTAATTTTAGTCATCTGGCAGCAAACTAAAGCAAATTCCATGTCTCATTCAGTAGGCCATGGAACACTAACCTTTAATATTTAAACATGTCAAGTTTAAAGTCTTAGAGCTGTGATGTGCAGCCATCATGTTAGAAATAAACAGCAGGGTTAAAATAATTAGCTTGAGTTAAAATGTTTTATCGCTCTGTGAACTAAATCCCAAGATTAGTGATGTTCTGCAGCATTACTCCCCTGTCTTATTTGCAACAGTATTGCATTCTACGGTTATATATTTAATGTTCTTTATAGATTTTTATCACCATTTTATTATCATCATCTGATAATGTCTCTGATTGGAGCATGCAGGACTCCTAGGGATGCTTTAGTGCAGAAGAAGAGTCGTATGATGTGTGAAATGCACAGAGCTTAACAGAGGAATATACTAAGTAGCACTGTGACACCTGTGATCGCCCACCAGGATTGCAGGTTTTTTCAAGCCGGTGATTGCAACGAAAGCCCGGCTGTGTTGAGCTTCCTTCGTAGCATACCTCTCAGGTTTCCAGATGCAAATCTGTAATAATGAGATCAATGATAATAATAATAATGGGTGAAACAAAACAAATTCTGTTGTCTCATGGCCACATTTTCTTAAATTTTACCTATTGTGATATGCACGAGCATGCACACAGCCTGATTTTAGCCTGCGATATTAAGCTGGGTTTGTAGAAACAATTGATGTGCATCTTGGAAAGTACTGTAGGTGTAGCCATAGCCAGAGGTTAGAAAGTCCAACTATTAGTCCAAAAATTGTAAGTTTGAGGCCAGATGCTAGCGTCCCGTCCTCTATCGGAGATTAATTTCTTTTCACACAAATAATAACAAAAAACTTGACTCAAGTTGAAAACATATTTGGGAATGAACACTCCATAAAATGCTAATCTTGAGGGTTAATCTCCCTACTTATTGTGCTATTTTCTTCTTTTTTTGACTGAGTATTGTAGTTAGATGTAACAGTATTTCATTGCGCATAAGCAATAACAATAACATCCTATGAATCACATTACTTTGCACCTTATTAACAGGTTTCTTGGTGTGATTTCAGCTGCTAATGAGAAATACGACTAAATGATGTTGTGTAGCAATGTGTGTGTGTACAAACTGGCTGATCCTTTTAACACTAAAACAAATACTATTTGTTCTTGTCATCAGGCTACTGGAAATGGATTATCCTGTCCATTGGGCTTGTACTTCTGTGTCTTATTCCTGTATCTGTCTGGCTTGTTTGTCGCCACAGGTAAGTTACAGTACCCAGGAGCTCTTCAGCCAGCTTTACCTCTCACTTTCTATTGTAAATATGTTGTTAGACAGATGATATCCTAGCGTGACTCACAAATCAAACATACTGTCAAATGCTTGAGGGATTATTGTTTTTTTTGCTTGTTTGTTTTTTTTCTAAAGATGCCAGATGTTGGGTACTCAGAGCCACTGGCCATTTTCCAAAGAAGACATACCAGCGGTGCCGCTTCCTGCAACTAAGCAGGACGTGACAGAAGTGCAGTGGGACCTGTCCTGGATGGAGATGTCCAGTCTGTTGGATAAGCAGTTATATCCTGGCACTTAGAGTTTACATTCAGTTTAGTATTTTCTGCAAGCTGCAGCTGAAGATGATCCTCTGATGTAGTTCAGCCAACATAATGTCTCTAACATGATGTCAGAACAGTTTTCTAGCTATTGGTACTCATGTCGAAACAATTAGAGCTTCCTCAGTGCAAAATAAATATTAACAGGGAGTAATAAAGATCCACAAATATATATTTTGGTTTCTTGGTTTTGTTTCTTATTCAGTCCACTACATGGTATGTAAATATTATCTAATTATTATTTCAGTAATTTAATTTTTACAGGTCTCTCACTTCTAAATGGGGTATAAAGTCGTTTTCTTTGTTATAGTTTTCTCTTCATCTCTTATTCCTTTAAACGACTCGTGTATTTTTGTTAGTCATATGTCTGATGTTTATGACTTGAAGACAGATAACAACTACAAACAGACAGCAACTATAAATTGCCTCATAAATTTTCCACGGTCACTTGGGCAATCATTTTGGGTGGCGCCAAAACCAGAGTCAGTAATTCATATTTAAGCCCTGTAAATATTCTGCATACTAATAATAGCCTATTCCATTTCAGCTTGACTTACTGCAAGTCAGGTTTATAATTTCACAATCCCTTGGAGACTAATTTATGCTGTGGATATAAATGATTCTCTTTTGTGTGGAGACCCAATGCCATTATGTATCTGTGAGGGTAATTACTATAGCATGACACGCTAGATGACTCGTCCTTGAATATGTAATAGTTTTGTAATTTGAAAGTACATCACCGGGAAAAAAAAAAAAAAAATATATATATATATATATATATATATATATATATATATATATATATATATATATATATATATATATATATATATATATATATATATATATCTCATTATAGCATTATATCTTTGGGTTTAACTAAAGGGAAAACCAATTTGCTATCTTTTACACTCATAAAACACTCATATTTTCATTAAATATAATAAGAATTCAAAATAAAAGCAAAAGGAGCATTTTATTTAATTTGTAAGATATTCTGGATGGAGAAGAATGAGTCTGTGTGCAAAACAAGCAGCAAAGAACTAATACTGTTTGCTGACACTGTCAACCAAATCATGCAGGGAAATGTCTGATTAGTTTAATTTTTCTTTTACTTTTTTCTTGGCCTTTGTTTTTAGTCAGTGCAAGTGCATTATGAGGTCATAGGGCTGTAATTAAGACAGAGATTACGATTATTACAGGAGCCTTCAACATGGCAAGACAAAGAGATTTAAAAAAGACTCACCACTCCAAAAACCTTCCGGAAGAGACAGTCAGAGTTCAGCCTCATGAATACAAACTTATTTATGGAGAGGTGTGCAGTGTTGATACTGGAGCTTGATCTTTGCTGCAGAGAAGTGAAGGACCAGAGTTTACCTCATTGTATTTGCTCAACATGTTGTTCATTAAAACTTTATAAATCAGACAATAAAGCTTTTGAAAGTTTGAAACACTGTTGGTATTCACTGACATTTTTCCACCACTGCATTCTTTGACTGCTCTGATTCATTCAGATGCACTCACTTTGCTCTGTCAGTCATAATTCATACAGTGAAGGCTGTGAGAACTGGTGGTAAAATATGCCTGAATACCTGTTTATTAAAAGATATTTTTACTTGAATACAGACTGGATCCACTCTGACCTCTGTGGAAAGCTCAGGGGCATTCACAGGAAATATTCAAGCAGAAGAAAAATTGGAAGTCAGTCTTGGTTAGTCAGTCAAGAAATATTGTAGATTGTAGAAGCAATTTTCATAAAAAAACAATCTGCAAAACATATTTGAGGCTTATCATGAAGGCTAGTCAACTTATAAAGTCTATCTTCATTGTTTTATTGTTGTTTAATAATTTCTCACTGCAGATTGTGCGAACCAGTAAGTCGGCAGCATTGAAAGTGAAAGCGCAGAAATCTCTCCACATTGTTAAATACTCTATTTTCCTCTGCAAATTTTATGTTTTTGGATTTATATTTGATAACTAGAAGTTACAGACATAATAAACTTTCTTTTTCTTGTTTTTTTATTTGATGCATACAGGTTTGCAATGTAAAGAGCATGTAGAGATTCACGTCCAACAATGGCAGAAAAAAGAGCTGCACGCGGTTCGAGATCGCTGGTAGTCACTAGCTGTTCATTACACATGATGGTGTGACGAGGAAAGAAATTAAATCACAAAAGTTGAGAACAAAACAAATAGAAAAAAGGCAGCCTGTGAATGCATCTTAGTGTAGCCCGGATGGAAAAATGGGGATTAAATAAGCTTAATTCCTTTGAACATAAAAGCAAAGTTAACAGGAGTGTAATGTACTTTGCATATAATGTGTATTGTGTAATGGAAGAGGAATAATGTTATGTAAATATAATGTTTTCTTACAAAGTTGCTGAATGTAACAGAGCTAACACTCTTAGTTCGTATTTTCTGAGTGGTCAGTGAAGGTGGTCTGTGCAGGTCTACCTGTTGTATTTGGCTGGGTGTGATGAGAGAGAAAGGAGAGGAGAAGAGAGAAAAACGGAGAACGGACGCAGCAGTGTTGGCTCGGAGCGCGCTAGCACACGATAAACTAACAGAAGAGAACTGACTAGTAAATACTACCCAGTGACTGTTAGTAGGAGGCGTTGGGAAACCGCCTGCCCGACAGCTGTGCAGCCGCAGACGACGGTGATTCAGAGCGAGGCATCAGCATCGGCGGCTAGCAGCTAACGGCTAGCAGGAGCTCGTTGTGGTGACGAGCGCCATCTTCTTTGCCCTGTCGGTGGCGAGTGGTGAGCGGAAACAGACTGCAGACGAGAACTGGTTGACTGTCGTCCGGAGGGGACGAGAGGGTGAGCTGGTTCGCAACGCGGAACTGTAAGTCAGACGTTTCTGGTGCAGCTATCGGTGAGTGAAGAGGAGTTTCGCCACTGTGCTGCAGCACACAACAATCAGGCCTGCAACGTTTGTGTGAATGCGAGCGTGGGTGTGGGGCCCATGTATGAGTACTGTTAAGTGACTGTGTATATTTGAATGACGGAGTAGTTAGAATTAACCCTTATAAGCCTAATCCATTCGGACTGATTGGGAAAAGCTAAGGTTGAGTTCAATATTTTTACTGGTATTATAAGAATACAAGTGTTTTAGTGTTTCATTTGTGTCTTACATTTTGCATTTAAAAGTGTGGTTTTCTATCTTGCGTTCACGTTCAGTAAATGTTCAGTTTTGGAGTTAAAGAGTCATCTGAGTCAGTGTTATTTTAAATAGTGTGTGATTTAAGTTTCTTAATAGTCATCACATCATTGTCCACAAGTGAACCTTCGTGGTATCCACTTTGCATCGGACCCACACCCCACCTAGTTTGGTCAATCCTGGGGTTCCCGGTCAGAACACAATATAAAGCGGTGGGGCGCTACATAAAATGGAGGCACCGCTGGGATAAATGCTAATATTAGTCTACCCTTGTTACTGGCTCAGACAACTCTTTAAGTAGAGATAATCTGAAATGAAAATAAGCTATAGGTAAACTCGGAGGAAACCAGTAAGCAGACTCTGTGTAATAGAAGGGAAATTGGTACACCAGAGGGATGGCACAGTTACGGCATTGGTGTAAAGGAGAGGGCATTAACCCTACCCATGCCATTCTGCTCAAAGATGTTCCCGAAGACACTGAGATTGAACGCATAGAAGGAACTCTGCAATCCATTAAAGTTCTTGGACGTGTTAAAGTCAGAGGACGCATGTACGATCCTCAGAGTCAATGTTTGACTGTACTGTGTGAATGCAGAGAGAAAGTAAATCCCAAAGCTATTCCCTTAGACATCCTGCCGGAAGGTAGTAATGCACCATGGAGAATTGTTGGATATTCAGAGGAGGAGGAAGGGTCAGCTGACCAAGTGCTCGCAGAGGACTTGCAGTTGCCACCAACAGAGTTAGGCCCTGTTCCACCACTTCAGGCCTCTTCTCCGGAAGCTATCATCAGAGCTGTGGGAGACCTTCTGCAAAGCACAGCCAAGCCGGTAAGTGATAACAGCAACTACAGGAGGCTACGAACCTTCTCAGGGATTGTCCCTACTCCCCCAGGAGAGGAGCCATTGGAGAACTGGATATTGCAAGCTCGGTTGATGATAGAGGAATATGATCGGCCTGACAAAGAAAAGAAAATGAGAATAATGGAAAGTGTAAAAGGTCCTGCTCTGGAAATATTGCAGGCCGTCCGCTTTAATAACCCAGAGGCCACACCCCAAGGGTACGTGGATGTGATTGAGAACACATTTGACACACCAGAGACAGGAGAAGAACTGTACTTCTCATTCAGAATGCTATGCCAGCATCCCGGTGAAAAACTTTCTGAGTTTCTGCGAAGGATGGAAAGATCCCTGAACAAAGTAGTGAAAAAAGGAGGTCTGTCCCCGACTTCCATAGACAAAGCCCGCCTTGATCAACTCATTAAAGGAGCCGCAAGGTCTGACATGATGTTATTAAGTTTGCGTTTGAGGGAGCGAAGAGATAATCCACCTACTTTCTTGCAGCTGCTGAATGAGGTGCGCATTGAAGAAGAGTATGAAGCCTCCCGCCGTAGACTTAACCCCACAAAAGCTGTGCATGTCAAAAGTGCTACTGTACCCACAGGGGCATATGTCCAGGATCTTAGAGCTGAGCTCCAAGACCTCAAAACCCAAGTCAGTGGGCTCACGGCTGCGTCAGGGGCTCCATGTGTCCTTTCCCTTGAGTTTCCACCCACTGATGAGGCAGAGCCCAACAGCTTGGAAGAGAACAACAACATTCAAGCTTTAAAGAAAGAAGTGGTGAAACTAAGAAAGCAGATCTCAGTTATGTCTGTTAAATCCAGCAAAGAGACCGTAGTGTCACCACTCCGTAACCAGACTTCTCCTGTGCGCATGCATCAGAGAGCTACGGCACTCAGAGATCCCAGTGATTTTTTCTGTTATCGCTGTGGCGAAGATGGGCACATTTCCACCAAATGTAAATCCCCAGAGAACTACCCAAAAGTGATACAGAAACTCCTTCATGCCCAACGGAAACTGAAAGCAAGCCAGAAGCTCCTGGTAGTGCAAAAGAACAAACTACCACAAATGTAGGGGTCAACCGGAGCGCTGTGAGTGTACACACAGCTGGTGTCCCAGAAGGACTTGTAGGGCCACCCTCCACTGCCTGTGTGAAGGTGGATGGCATAACCTGCACTGCCCTATTAGACAGCGGGTCTCAGGTAACGATAGTTTTCGACAGTTGGTATTCAAGGTACTTGCCTCATGTGCCTCTCCAACCTGTCACTGGTTTAGATATTTGGGGCCTAAGTGAGTCAGAGACCAGCTACCCCTACCGAGGCTACATCCAAATTGAGTTGGAGTTGCCTGGAAAGACCCAAGGGAACGTGGAGGCTGTCCCAGTTCTTGCTTTAGTGTACCCAGATCCTCGTTGCTCAGATACCATACCTGTTCTAGTTGGCACCAATGTTCACAAAATTAGACCTCTGTCTTCAAGTCAGAAAGAGGGGAGCCCAAAAACTGTTCGCACCAGCAAGGTGAACGTTTCGCAGTCTCAGCCCTTACCTACCATTAAGTCCGAGTTGCCTACAGATGATGACTTTCCTGTAGCCGAAGTAAAGTGGACGGGTCCTGGACCACTGGTTATTCCGGCTGGGAAAAACCATATAGCCATCTGTAAAGTCAAAGAAACACACACGATCGGAGACAGTATCCTGATCACAGAACGTGCACCTTCACATGCTCTTCCCCCAAGTGTGTTAGTGCAGCCAACGGTGTTGTTCTCCAAGACCCTTGACAAAGACAAGTTCTTGGTTCTTATGCGCAATGAGTCCCTCAAAGCCACTGCCATTCCAATGGGTACTGTGGTTGCACACTTGCATGTGGTGGATATAGTGACTGACATCCCTGGCACACACACAAGAGCTTCATCTCAGCTGGACCCATCACTGTTCGACTTTGGGGATTCCCCTATACCAGCTGAATGGAAAGAGAGGCTGAAACAGAAACTTGCAGAGAGAAGTAATGTGTTTTCAACCGACGAGTGGGACGTTGGGTTGGCTAAAGGAGTGCACCATCATATACGACTAAATGACGACACCCCCTTCAGAGAACGGTCTCGCCGTGTGGCCCCTGCTGATCTGGATGATTTGCGCCGTCACCTTCAAGGACTACTGGCTGCAGGAGTAATAAAGGAATCAAGGAGTTCCTATGCGTCACCCATCGTATTGGCACGAAAGAAAACGGGGAAGTTGCGGATGTGTGTGGACTATCGAACACTGAACCGCAGAACTATTCCTGATCAGTACACCATTCCTCGAATTGACGAGGCCTTGGACTGTTTGTCTGGAAGCAGATGGTTTTCAGTCCTGGATCTGCGCAGCGGGTATTATCAAATCCCAATGGCAGAAGACGACAAGGAAAAAACCGCTTTCATATGCCCTTTGGGATTTTACCAATTCGAAAGGATGCCCCAAGGGATAACAGGAGCCCCAGCAACCTTCCAGAGAGTAATGGAAAAAGCGGTTGGGGACATGCACATGCTTGAGGTCATAGTGTATTTGGATGATTTAATAGTGTTTGGAAAAACCTTGGAAGAACATGAACAAAGACTGTTCAAGGTCCTTGACAGACTGGAAGAGACTGGACTGAAGTTGGCAATAGACAAATGTCAGTTCTGCAGACCTCAAGTGACATATGTGGGACACATAGTGTCTGAAAATGGTATTGCCACCGACCCAAGCAAAGTGGAAGCAGTAACTCGCTGGAAGCAACCCACTGACCTTCCATCACTGCAGTCATTCTTGGGGTTCTGTGGGTACTACCGTCGCTTTATAAAAAACTACTCTATTCAAGTCAGACCACTCACCGAGCTCTGCAAAGGTTACCCACCCACTCAGAGAAAGAAGAAAACTGCTAAAGTCCCAGAAAAGACCTATTACAGTGTAAATCAACCCTTTGGAGATAGGTGGGGTCCTGCTTGCACAGAGGCTTTTCAAAAGATTAAACACTGTCTCACAAATGCACCCGTTCTGGCATTCGCCGATCCATCCAAGCCCTATGTGTTACACATCGATGCCAGCCTTCATGGTTTGGGCGCAGTACTCAATCAAGAACATCCTGAAGGTTTGTGACCTGTGGCGTTTGCTAGCCGAAAGCTCAGTTCCTCGGAAAAGAACTACCCGGTGCACCAACTTGAATTCCTGGCGTTGAAATGGGCAGTAGTGGACAAGTTTCACGATTACTTGTATGGTGCTCAGTTCACGGTGAGGACCGATAATAATCCCCTCACGTATATTCTGACCACAGCCAAGCTCAATGCCACTGGTCATCGTTGGCTGGCTGCCCTCTCAACTTACGATTTCACTTTACAGTACCGACCTGGAAGCACTAATATTGATGCTGACTCACTGTCACGCAATCCTCTGCCATCGGAGAGCCCCGAGTGGAAAACAATGCCCCTCGACAGTGTCAAAGCCCTCTGCAAGCAAATCTCCTGCAGAAAGTCGGCAGGAGGGAACATGGGATATGCCGAGTCATTAGGGGTTTCCCCTGAGGCACTCCCAGAGTGTTTTGTTTTCCCCACTCGATTGGACCACAGTGCTTTGACCCAGATAAGTAAGGCAGAACTTATTAAAGTGCAAGATAATGATCCAGTGATTGCTCCAGTCAAGAAATCTGTGAATGGAGAATTCCTGTTTTCACCAGACAAGGAGGCCAACTCAGAAGCCGTACTGCTTCAGAGAGAAGCCAATAAGTTGGTGATCCGAGATGATCTGCTTTACAGAAAGGTGCAGAGGCAATCTGGTAATGAGGTATATCAGCTAGTGTTACCAAGGGAGCTGGTTGCCATGGTTCTGAAGTCGCTGCACGATGAGTCTGGTCATCTAGGAGTGGACAAGACTGTTAAAGTCATACGGGATCGATTCTACTGGCCCAAAATGTGTGCGGAAGTAGAGCAGTACATAAGAAACTGTGGTAGATGTATCACGCGTAAAGCTCAGCCCCAAAGAGCTGCACCATTAAACCAGATTACCAGTAGCGGACCACTTGATCTGGTATGCATAGACTTTCTGTCCTTGGAACCAGATTCCCAGGGGTATGCCAACATCCTTGTAGTAACCGATCATTTTACCAGATATGCCCAAGCTTTTCCGGCCAAAGATCAACGGGCGTCCACAGTTGCCAAGATTCTCTGTGAGAAATACTTTGTGCACTATGGACTTCCGGCACGGATACATTCTGATCAAGGTCGGGATTTTGAGAGCAAACTCATTCAAGATCTTCTCAAAATGTTGGGGATTCGGAAGTCTAGGACAACGCCCTACCATCCTCAAGGAGATCCGCAACCAGAGAGATTTAACCGTACGCTGCTGTCTATGCTCGGAACCCTAGATCCGAAGCAAAAGCAGAAATGGAGTCAGAGTCTCAGTCATTTGGTGCATGCTTACAATTGCACTCAAAACGAAGCAACAGGGTACTCGCCCTACCTGCTCATGTTTGGCAGGGAGGCGCGTCTACCTGTGGACATCTGTTTTGGTGCACTGGATGAGGATCAAAAGAGTTTGTCACATCACAAGTACGTGGCTAAGCTGAAAGCTGATCTGCGTCAAGCATACCACCTTGCAACACAAGCATCTGACAAGAGTCATCAGAGAAACAAGAAAGCTCATGATAAACATGTGAAAGAGCAGACTCTGGGAAAAGGAGACCGAGTACTACTGAGAAACTTGGGTGTTACCGGCAAACACAAGTTGAAAAGTAAGTGGCGACCTACACCATATGTCGTGGTGGAGAAATTTCCCAACCTACCAGTCTACAGAGTAAAACCTGAGAAGGGACTGGGGGTAGAAAAGATAGTACACCGCAACCACTTACTACCAATTGGCTATCTAGTGAGACTGCCAAACGACACTGAGCCTGAATCATTTCAGACACCGGTCACAAGATCACAAAGGAGACTTGCAATGACCAAACAAACTGTAGATCAGGAATATGCCATGTTCTCATCAGAGTCTGAATGTGAATATGCAGGCCCATCACGATCATTACATATGGACTGTGAGAAACTTCTGACACGGCCAGGTCTGTTGTTAAGAGACCAAGGCCAAGGTCAAGCCCCAAGCGTAGTTCCTCTAGAAGTTTCATCCCCTGA
Organism: Archocentrus centrarchus; assembly: GCF_007364275.1. Taxonomy (NCBI): domain Eukaryota; kingdom Metazoa; phylum Chordata; class Actinopteri; order Cichliformes; family Cichlidae; genus Archocentrus; species Archocentrus centrarchus. The sequence continues at coordinate 28,349,905 of NC_044349.1, read as the reverse complement.
ACTGGAGGAGGGTGACTCAACTCCAGAAGCTCTCGACTCCCCAAATCTGCTTCACAACTCTGAGGAAGGTACAGTTACTGACTTACAGGCAGTAGCAGTGGAGAGGGAGGTGCTACTGGAAGACAGGGACCCTCCAACGGAACGCACAAAGAGAGTCAAGAAGCCAGTTGTCAGACTGAGTTATGATGAGCTGGGAAGACCATCTGATCAGCCCTTAACTGTATTGAGCCAGGGAGTGCTGGTTGGAAGCGGCACGTACAGAGATTCACGATGCCACCCCTGCCAGACCCTCTGGTGTCACCCTATGGCCTTATGCCCTTCCTGCGTTAAATTGAATCTCACTAGACAGTGCATGGAGATTCAAATTAGCTAAGCTGTTGGTTTGATGGGGACATCAAAACATTCTAGAAGGGGGAGGGTGTAGCCCGGATGGAAAAATGGGGATTAAATAAGCTTAATTCCTTTGAACATAAAAGCAAAGTTAACAGGAGTGTAATGTACTTTGCATATAATGTGTATTGTGTAATGGAAGAGGAATAATGTTATGTAAATATAATGTTTTCTTACAAAGTTGCTGAATGTAACAGAGCTAACACTCTTAGTTCGTATTTTCTGAGTGGTCAGTGAAGGTGGTCTGTGCAGGTCTACCTGTTGTATTTGGCTGGGTGTGATGAGAGAGGAAGGAGAGGAGAAGAGAGAAAAACGGAGAACGGACGCAGCAGTGTTGGCTCGGAGCGCGCTAGCACACGATAAACTAACAGAAGAGAACTGACTAGTAAATACTACCCAGTGACTGTTAGTAGGAGGCGTTGGGAAACCGCCTGCCCGACAGCTGTGCAGCCGCAGACGACGGTGATTCAGAGCGAGGCATCAGCATCGGCGGCTAGCAGCTAACGGCTAGCAGGAGCTCGTTGTGGTGACGAGCGCCATCTTCTTTGCCCTGTCGGTGGCGAGTGGTGAGCGGAAACAGACTGCAGACGAGAACTGGTTGACTGTCGTCCGGAGGGGACGAGAGGGTGAGCTGGTTCGCAACGCGGAACTGTAAGTCAGACGTTTCTGGTGCAGCTATCGGTGAGTGAAGAGGAGTTTCGCCACTGTGCTGCAGCACACAACAATCAGGCCTGCAACGTTTGTGTGAATGCGAGCGTGTGTGTGGGGCCCATGTATGAGTACTGTTAAGTGACTGTGTATATTTGAATGACGGAGTAGTTAGAATTAACCCTTATAAGCCTAATCCATTCGGACTGATTGGGAAAAGCTAAGGTTGAGTTCAATATTTTTACTGGTATTATAAGAATACAAGTGTTTTAGTGTTTCATTTGTGTCTTACATTTTGCATTTAAAAGTGTGGTTTTCTATCTTGCGTTCACGTTCAGTAAATGTTCAGTTTTGGAGTTAAAGAGTCATCTGAGTCAGTGTTATTTTAAATAGTGTGTGATTTAAGTTTCTTAATAGTCATCACATCATTGTCCACAAGTGAACCTTCGTGGTATCCACTTTGCATCGGACCCACACCCCACCTAGTTTGGTCAATCCTGGGGTTCCCGGTCAGAACACAATATAAAGCGGTGGGGTGCTACATTAGAAAAGAGACAGCATGATCTACACACTAAACCAGCTAAGCCAGAATTTTCTTGTGCCAGGAAGGAAAGAACAGTTTAAGTTCCCGACAGCTCATTTTTCCTTATGAGAACCTAAGAAGCTTTAAACAGCTTTAATTGTAAATGCAAATACAGGTGAGAGTAAAAACAAAAGAGTACTGCAATTCGTTGCCAGTGACCTGCAAAATTATACTTTTGAGTAATTCTCCTTAATTTTCTCTGTAGTGTCTTCTATAGAATCTTCTGACCTTTAAGTTTTTGATGTTAAAAAAATGAGAATTTGTGTTGCACTGAATTGCATCACTAAGCTTTTAAGCTTCAGCTGTTTCAATGCAATATTTTGTCAATGAGAGGTGCTGAGTCATTCTTATCTGAATTAATAATTTTTTTCCCCCCTTGTAGCTCCTGTTCACTTATTCATTTTGGTTCAGGGTCATTCTAAAAACGTTTCACTATTTTAGTTTTGACTTGTTATTCCTCAGACAGTCTCAGAAATGAAAGGATCAGAAATAACTCTGCCATGCACATGTTTGTTAGAGCATTCCCCCTCATGCCAGTCATCTAAAGCAGCTGAGACAGCTGTTGTGATAACAATGTCACACCGAATGATTGCATTCTGCTCCTCAGTTTGAAGACATTCACCCACCTTTCTTCTTTAAAGTTTCTCTGCTGATCTGGTCACAACAAACTGCATTATCATCAACCCAAATAAGTTGTCCCACAATCCTAATAAAAGCCCAATACTTGTAACACTGTCATTCTTTATTTCTGTTTAGCAGGAATAAAAAATTGTGATATTTTCTCCTGGTTGGAGAAGCTCCCTCTCCTTGCTGAGATCCCAGGGGGAGACAAACAAGGCTTAAACTCAATGCATCCAGATGTCCACCTGGATCAAATGCTGTTCTCTTTGTTATTCCAATAGACTCAGCTTTCTCTGTGGAGCAGAAGATGAGTGCGGAGGAGTAGATGAAGCTCCAAGGGGAACGGGTTTGGCAGTGTATTTCACCTGTGGGGATTACCTTGGGGAGATATTCATAAATATTGCTCAAAAAATTAAAGAACACTTTTTAATCAGAGTGTAGTATCAAGTCAGTTAAACTTATGGGATATTGATCTGGTCAGTTAAGTAGTACTAGATGCACTAGAGGGCGCACTAGAGGGGAAACAATGAGACAACCCCTAAAAGAGGAATGGTTTTACAGGTGGAGGACACTGACATTTCCCCCTTCTCATCTATTTTTTCACTAGTTTTGTATTTGGAAAGGTCAGTGTCACTACTAGTCGCATGAGGCCATGACTGGACCCTACAGAGTATGCAGGCAGTTCCTGGATGATGAAGGAATTGACTGGACCACATGCTCACCTGACCTAAATCCAATAAAACACATTTGGAGCTTTATGTTTTGGTCCCTCTGACACCACAAGGTTGCACCTCAGACTGTTCAGGAGCTCACTGATGCCCTCATCCTGATCTGGGAGGAGATTCCCCCAGGACACCATAAGTGGTCTAACTAGGAAAATAGCCAACATTGTCAGGCATGCATACAAGCACATCAGGGCCATACAAACTACTGAGCACCATTTGGAGTTCCTGCAATGAAATAAAAATGGACTTTTTTCACTTTAATTTTCAGAGTGTCTTTGAATTCAGCCCTTTGTAGGTTGGTAATTTTCATCAAAGCATCCTTTTGTTTCTAATACATAACCCAGTCCATATCAGTATAGATATCGAGCATATTTTTCCCCATTGAGCTCTGATGTGTTTTTAAAAGTGTTTCTTTAAATCTTTTGTATATTCCTGCATTGTCTGCAGGTTAGCATAAAGCCAGGAAACTTTCTTCAATCAACACAAACTCTGAAATGAAAAGAATTTTGCTGTATTATAGGAGATAGAATTTCCTGGAATTAGGTAACTGTGCCCATCAAGGAAATAATAGGCTACACAACTTCCTGTAAAAATATTTGTGGTTACACTTAGATTGACATTAAAATAGAGACTGCAGTAAACAAATGCATTATTACCACATACTTTCCATATGCTATTTAATCATTTACCAGGCCTGCATATAGGTTGATTGTTTTATCTCAGTATAAATTGCTCAAAGCCCAACAACCTCTGCTTTGCCCAATAACAGAAGAAATAAAAAACCATCCCTAAACTCCGGATGATTCTCCTGGGATGCTGAAATTTTGGGAAAACCTCTGTAGGAAACGTCATCTTGGGGCTCAAAGAGCAGGAATATGAAAAAAGAACGGCAAATTCGGTGGCCCGGCAGGGATTTGTGCACAAAACTGAAATAATTCTTCTTGACACACCAGGGTGGTGGAAAGGTTTCCCTGTGTTTGACACTCCTGAAGCAATCAAAGAGGAACTGGTGCGCAGCATGTTTCTGTGCCCTCCCGCCCCTCACATCTTCCTGCTGGTGATAGACACAGATGCGTCATTTAGTGCCAAACGCTTAGACGCAGTGACATCACACATGGAGCTTCTTGGTGATGGTGTGTGGAGACACACTGTTATAGTTTTCACCAGAGGAGACTATCTGGGAACAAACACCACAGAGCAGTATGTTGAAGGCGAGGGGGAGGCCTTACAGTCTCTAGCTGAACAATGTGGAAACAGATATCATGTACTGTAGTTAATAGTAAGAATGCAAGTGATGGTACACAAATCACAGAGTTGCTGGAGAAAATCTGTGAGACTGTGGCAGGAAATGGGCGGGGCTATTTTGTTCCAGACCAGCAGATATTTCAGACCACTGAAGAGAGAAGAAGAAAAGTGGAAGAGGGAGCAATGCTGAGGCAAAGTCAAGTCAAGGCCAAAATAGAATCCCTCAGAGGTATGCTTCACTATCACCTAACATTAGTGTCACATGTAAATAAGCCCAGGACTGCCAGAGAAGCTTCCACACTCGTGCTAAAAAGGTATCACTGATGAACAAAACACAAAAATATCACGCAAAGGAAAAATGGTGTCTTTTGTTGAAGCTGTTAGATGTGATCAGTGCAGCAGCAGCGTTTAACACAGTCATTCGTAGCATTTTAATTGACGGGTTAAGGACATGGGTGGGCATCTCTGGGTCAGCCTTAGATTGGTTTTGCTCTTACCTCTCAGACTGAAGTTTCTCTGTTGCTCCTGATAGTTTTGCATCCTCATCTGCCACTTTGTCCTGTGGTGTGCCCCAAGGTTCTGTTTTGGGACCTATTTTGTTTACTCTGTATTTATTACCTCTCAGAGACATTTTGGGCACCTTTAAAGAGGCCTTGTGTTATTGTTATGCAGATGATATTCAGCTATATGTTTCCTTTTCTCTGCAGAATGTTAAAAAATGATTCCTCAGGACTGTGTCGTGGCTATAAAGAACTGAATGGCTGCTAATTATCTTTCATTTATCACTGGGAAAACTGAAGTTCTTGTTTGTGCCCCTGATAGTTTTGTTGCCACTGTGATTAATAATCTTGTTTTTTTTTTTTTATCATCAATGGTTCAGTCAAATGTCCCAAATTGAGGTGTTACATTTGACCAAGCTCTTAGCTTTGAAAAACATGCTAATAGCCTTGTGCAATCCTGCTTTTTTTTTTTATCAACCAAATATTGCCTGTCTCAGTCAAATGGTGTCCAAATCTGATTTGGAAATGATTATTCATGCTTTTGTCTCCTCTCAATTGGACTACTATAATTCATCCATCCATCTCAGTAAATCATCTTTGGATCTGTGAGGTGGGGGAACCCTGGTGGCACAGAGTGGGGAAGGAGTCACTTAGAAATAAGTCATATAATACTTTGTATTATTAGTGTTTGCAGTGCCTTCTTTGAGCTCAGGCTGTGATCAGTTGACTGGCTGCTGCTGCTCTTTGTGGATTTAGTCAACTGAATTCAACAAGATGAGGAGATGTTACATGAACTATTATGGCTGATTCCCCCCCACATAGTACAAAGCTGCTATAAATATAAAAGGTACTACTACTACTACTTAAAGGTAGATTAAAACATTAACTTGAAATTTAATTCTGATGTAAGAAGCCGCCTGTTTTGTCTGTAGTGTAGATGTTCTTTTAAATAACAGATTTTCCATTCTTGTTCTTGGTATTTGCTATTTGCTCCTGAGTGTTTCTCCTAAACTCAACAGGACAGAATCTGTACACATCAGTGATTTCTTGCTCTTAAAATTAAAACATTTTATATTGTCTGTTTTTAAGTGTAACAAGGGGACACATTCCTCTCATTAACTGGAACAACTCAACCGAAGCGTATCAAACCTTTAATCTCTTCCAGTTAGATGTGCAGAAAGCTTGTGAGTGAAAAAGCTCAGCAGTATGCTCCCATACATAACAACAGTAATCCAGAGGCATTGCACTGACCTTTCACTGCTGAAGAGATTTCCTTGTCTCTGCAAATGTGTTCACTCCAGTGGCAGCAATGCTGCCATGCAAGGTGCTCGCCTGATACCTGCTGATGGAAACCATGTGGGTTTCAGTGTCATTCTCAAATACACTTGAATGCAAACTCATCTGTCAACCCTGCAGTTAGTTCATAACCAGGGGCTAAAGTGAATGACTGGAAATAGTGTTCCAGCACCTTCAGTTACTAGCAGTATGTTAAATTTGATTGGCAGTTTAATACAACGCGCTGACAAGAGAATTAATTTTTCATGAGCTGCAGCCTGGTTGACTTTTGACAAGTCTTTGCGCGTACCCTGAATAATCCTTTCTGAAACTTAGAACTTAGTTTTATTCAATGACAGATAATGATGAGCAACTGAGCCCATAAACTCATCAGGAAAGTGTTTACAGAGGTCAAGTCCAAGAGCCATTTTCCAATAGACTGCTACATGACCTGAATTCTTTTTGCAGCAAGAAGTACAGCTCCCCGGTGGCTATAATGTTTCATAGACTTCAACAAACATCAGGAAACACACAAAGGTACAGGTTTATACTGAGTTACAAAAGGTTCAGGAGTGTCACTCTCAGGGATGGAAGAAGATATGAGAACGTGGACGAGAGAGGAAAATGAGATTATTTTCAAAGGTAAGTAACGCTCAACAAGTGGCATTTGAAAAAGGGGAAATTTAAAGCTCACATGTAATGTCCTAAATCTTGTTGGATTTCTTTAATCAGACAGTGGATTTATACATGATGTGTTGCTGAAGTTCATATTAAGAAATATCTCTGACAGCAAATTAAATCATAATAATTTAATGTTATTAAAAGTTTATACGGGAAAGTAAGTGCCCAGATGCGTTTCAACATGCTCCTAAAAGGACAATTTGAATTTACGCCCACGTTCTTGAGAAACACTTCTACCTTTGTAGTAGCTTTATAGTAGCTCGGGTTTGGAAAGCAGCCATAATGGCTCATATATCATCTGCTTGAATCCAAAAAGCGTAGACCTTAGAATCAGCAGTCTGTCCATAAAGAAAACAAATCTACTGGCGCTCACAATAAAATGTGGCTTTTCCTGAAGAGACGTTTTATTTCTAAATCAAAGTTAGGGTTCCCCCACCTGTCCATTCCCATTTTAACCCCTGTTCACAATTTACTAGGCTAGCTCTAGCATGCAAGCATATACATTATATGGGCATGAGTACTGGGCCCCGCCTCTTAGTCTTTGAATTCACTTGTTTCAGTCCCATCAGTCCCAGGTGTATAAAATCAAGCACCTAGCCATGCAGTCTGCCTTTAAAACCATTTGCAAAAGAATGGGTACTTCTAAAGAACCCACTGCATTTGAGTTTGGCACTGCAATAGGATCCAGTCAGTTTCTGAATTTTTTCCCCTCATAGATACTCCACAATCAACTGTAAGACCATGCAATGTCACAAAGAGGTGTTGCCAAGTGCATGGTGTGTGGAAGGTGCCAGTGCTCTGCTGACTGCAGAGTTTCAAACCTGCTCTTTTAGCATTGACCTGTAATTCTAGTAAAAGATAGTATGCACAGTCAACTGTAGCAGGAAAAATGTTTTAACTTTTATTTTAAATCGGTACTGTTACATATATCATTACATTATTAGCATTCATACATTAATGTAAAAGTTTGTATAATAGGCTATCAAGTAATTGCTGTCCCAGGAATGATAATTTTCATTATTTTCTTAATTATTTGGTTCGCAAAAGTTGAGAAAAAAGTGATAAATTATGTCACAAATGTTCTAAAAGCTGATCAGATAAGATGCAGCATTTCCTGGCAATTAACAAGCTGAGTAATCTACTTAGTAGATGAATTCCCCTACATTAATTACATTAATTCCCCTGCATTTTCATATACTGTTGGGTACTTTTATTTATAACCAAGTATCATATGTCACCAGTGCTTGATAAATTTCATGGGAAAATGTTTGAATTTATAGTGTGACTATGCTGTCAGGCAAATGTAATGAAGTACAATATTTCACTCAAAGATGCAGAATAGTAGAAGTAGGAAAGTGTTTGAAAAGAAAATAAAGTATAAGTAGGCCTATACTCAAATTTGTACTTAAGGACGGTACATGAGGAAATACTTAGTTACTTAGTAGTACTTAGTTACATTTTGCCACTGCAGATCTGTCTTATGTTTCATGTGATTTAAACTTATTTTTATGTAAGAAATTAACTAATTATGGCCCGGCCCTTCTGTGTGGAGTTTGCATGTTCCAACGTGTTCGCGTGGATTTTCTCCAGGTACTCTGGTTTCCTCCCACAGTCCAAAGACATGCACTTACTGGGGTTAGGTTCATTGGTGATTCTAAATTGCCCATAGGTGTGAATGTGAGTGTGAATGGTTGTCTGTCTCTCTGTGTTAGCCCTGCAACAGGCTGGTGACTTGTTCAGAGTGTACTCTGCCTTTCGCCCTATGTCCCAGCTGGGATAGGCTCCAGCCCCCCCGCGGCCCTGAACAGGATAGGTTCAGGAGTGACAAGCCTTATTATTTCAGTGATAATCACTGAAATATTAAGAAACCATTGTTTGAACTGGCCCTCTAGCTTCTTTTCTTTAAGCTAAGCAGAGAAAATTTACTCCTACTGAGCTTATTTTTTTCATGTGTGTCCCTGTTGCCTTATTTCTCTGCCCCTTAGACTTCTACTGTCATTTTACACCTTAGCCACAAACTATTAATGTACACTAACACTATGCCTGGTTAATGTTTCTGCTGTTAGCCATTTCCTCCACTAGAGAGCCATAATGCACCGCAGGTGTGAGAAATTCTTCTTTGTATTTTTATGGCACTTGGCATCTTTTACATTTGCATTACTGTCTCCTTTTTTCTTAGTGGCTAACCACCATCCATTAACTTTCCTGATGAGTTTATAGTCTCCAGAAAAATCCCAGCTGTTTCCAAAAAGATTTCATGTCCATCTCTCAAAGCATAATTTTAACCCTGCTCCCTTTGTTCCGTTCCTACTTTTCTCTAATGATAACTGTTCTTCTATCTTCATGCTATTTGTAATAACTAACAATACGCTCTACTGTATCTGTTTCAGTATCCAGTGGGACATTTCCCAATGTTTAAAAATGTTTAAATGTGTGTGGCTGAACCCCTGCTTACCTCCCCTACTTTATTTTGGTTGCCAGTGTTTAAAATCTCTCTTAACAGTATGCTTTCCTATCTGACCTTGGAAGTTTAATAATTAATCCCCCATATTCTTTATGGATAGATTTCTTTACTAACTTCTTTTCTAATCTTCCTTCTCATTAAATGAAAATCCTGAGTGTGCTGGTACATGAGTACTGTGTTTCCCACCGATTAACCAGTACTGAACAATATTTCATACACTAGATCCTAATGGTTTCTTGCTGCTCCTGTTTCAGTGGTGCTTAGTGTTTACACTCAGTCACTGCATATGAGTATTTTCTTTTCAGTCATGTGAACTCCTCGTTCTAATGCCAGCAAAAAGCATATCACGCTGCAGCTGTTTGATGCTTTTCTACTGGAGCCACTCCAATAACTGGGAATCATTACTGCATTACTGCTGCTCCTGTTGACGCTGCTTGTGTCTGTTTTCTTTTTTTTTTTGTTTTTTTTTTTTAATCAATCATTAAAAATCTGGTCTAGTTCATGAATTTTCACTTGTTCTCCTCTATCTTCTGATATTGGCACCCCACTAGAGCACTTTGCTGTCAGACTGCTGGTTTACTTGTGGTTCCTACAGTACTGAAGAGTAGAATGGGAGGCAGAGCCTTCAGCTTTCAGGCCCCTCTTCTGTGGAACCAGCTCCCAGCTTGGATTCGGGAGGTAGACACCCTCTCTGTTTTTAAGATTAGGCTTAAAACTTTCCTTTTTGATCAAGCTTAGATAGGGCTGGATCAGGTGACCCTGAACCATCCCTTAGTTACTTGTTCTAGTTCTGCTGGAGTTTTTTCCTGTTAAAAGGGAGCTTTTCTTTCCCACTGTCGCCAAATGCTTGCCCATAGGGGGTTGTTTTGATTATCTGGGTTTTCTCTGTATTATAGTAGGGTCTTTAATTGACTATATAAAGTGCCTTGAGACAACAGTTTGTTATGATTTGGTGCTATACAAATAAAATTGAACTAATATCCTTGCTTCTTGCAAACTTGACTTTTGTGCTTTCCCTCTCTCTAAGACTAGGGTGTGAAAAGTGATCTGTGATGTGATTTTAATGGGGCAGAAGTGAAAAAAAAAAAAAAATCATGCCCCTTCCTCTCAAAGGTTTTTTTGTTTGTTAATATGCAGAAGACAGCAGAGATGGTGTGGCACAAAAATGGCAGTTACTACAAGGTAGATGAACACATTTTCCAAGTCATCAAAGAGAAGCCAAAGAACGTGGATGAGAGGGCGGAAAAGAAACAGAACAAGGCAAAGGTCTAAAGACAGCAAATGAAAACACTGATTTCAGGTGAACATGACAGAAGACGTCCTGTATTGCATGCTCCTGCATCCTTATCTGCAGATTACAACACAGGCAGTAAATTACTATTTGGCATTTCAGCACCTGAAATGCTGTTTCAATCCAGGAAAATGTCCACCACATAAAAACCTTGTAAAATGGCAATATTTTGTTTTTAAGTACAGATGTGGTATCACAAGCAAACATTGGTTGGATTGTTAATAATCTTATTATGCATGGGGAGAACCGTGCAAGTGTTAAAAACTTGTATCTGTTATTGCAAACTTACTTCAGAAAGTCCAGAAAATGGATAAAAAAATATTTTACAAATAAAAATCTAATCTATAAGATTAAATAAGAAATTGAGAAGCTGCAAAACATATGAGTTAAAACAACAAGAACAAAAATATTTTTCAATTTTTCTATGTTGGTCAATATGTTGAACTTTATTATTGCTTCCCTTCATTGTCAACTTAAATATGATGGAATTGTTGTTAACCCTTTAAATATCTGAGTTTGATGAACTGCTGTGAGCTCAAAGCCTACTCTGTGCTTTGTCTGAGAACAGAAGTGATGAAACCTATCCCAGAAGCCAAGATGATTCTCATTGGAAGCAAAAGTGTTGCGAAAATCTCTCTAGGGAACGCCATCGTGGGATTAAAACAGCAGGAAGCAGGAATTTGTGGATAAAACTAAAATCATTCTTCCTGACACACCAGGCTGGTAAAAAGGTTTCCCCGAGTTCGACACTCCTGAAGCCATCAAAGAGGAACTGATGCGCAGCATGTTTTTGTGCTCTCCTGGGCCTCACATCTTCCTGCTGGTGATAGACGCAGACACATTATTTAATGCCAAACACTTAGATGCAGTGACATCACATGCGGAGCTTCTTGGGGATGAAGTGTGTGGAGACACACTAGAACCAGCACCATAGAACAGTATATTAAAGGCAAAGGGGAGGCCTTACAGTCTCTACCTGAACAATGCGGAAACAATTTTTCTGTAGTTAATAATAAAATGCAAGTGATGATACACAAATCACAGAGCTGCTGCATAAAAATCACTGAGACTGTGTGGAAACACGCAGTGGTTCTGTTCACATGTGCAGACACACTAGCAGATAAATCTCTTTTGTCCTGTCTCCATCCCCTCACCTACAGCCAGTCACGGCAGATGGCTGCTCCTCCCTGAGCCTGGTTCTGCCAAAGGTTTCTTCCTGTTAAAACGGAGATTTTCCTTCTCGCTGTCACCAAATGCTTGTTCATAGGGGATCATCTGATTGTTGGGGTTTTCTCTGTATTATTGTAGGGTCTTTAGCTTACAATATAAAGTGTCTTGGGGCAGCTGTTCTGATTTGGCACTGTATAATTGAATTGAATTGAACTGAATCTTTGGAGGAGCACACTATAAGGAAGCATAATGGCTTGAGGTGGTTGGTAGACAGGCTCTGTAACCTGGTTCATATCAGTTTTCTTCAAATTGCTCATGGCATGGTACCTATGAGAACAGGTACCATGCCATGAGCAATTTGAAGAAAACTGATATGAACCAGGTTACAGAGCTGTCTGAAAAGATCAAAGAAATGGTGGCAGGAAACAGCAGCCAGCTCTTCCGCCCCAACTTCAGTGACCTGAGAATTGAGAAATGTTCAAGAAGAGGCAGCTAACACATGTGCTGAAGTAAAGACTGTCGTGGGAGTACAGGAGGAGAGAGCTGGAGCTGATGATGGGCTTCACTGAAAACCTGCAAACTGACATCAGGGAAGGTGTGACAAGCACAAAATCCAAGTCACTTAGTGAGTATTAAGCTCTGAGGAGAACAAATTCAGGGTTGCTAACTGTTGAATTTCACTTGGAGTGAGACTGTGGGTAGGTGTGGGGTGGCGAGATAAGTAAACTGGCCTTTTCGATAGTCTAGCAGTGCCACTGTGTCTTTGAGAGGGATAATAATGTATTAATTACAGTATTATCATCCCAAATCTGCTTGATCTTTGACTTGACAAACATAATAATTGACAACCCTGACAAATCAGTCACTGTAACATGATGTAAATATATTATTACTGTATATTATTGGTATAGTATGATTATAATCATACGCTTTGATGGCCATTGCCATAGTGACATGACCAAACTCAAAACCAGGGCTACTGGTCAGAGGAAGAGGGAGGAAAAGGAGGAAAAAGATGCAAAAATCACCCAAGAAATTGAAAAACTAGGCAAGGGCTTTAGAAGATTCTCCGATTCTTTAAAAAGTGTGGACCTTTTGCTCCTTGAGTGTAAATTATGTAATCAGTTTCAGCTTTCACAATACTACTGTGGACAAACTCAACCAAAATCTGTGTTTGTGTGTTTCACTGAAAGGAGACCGTCCAATACCATCTACTGGTGAGTCCTTCAGAGACGGCAGCAAAACCAGCCAGCAACTGTGACAGAGTTCTTAGTTGGTCATCTACAGATCACGTCAAAACAAATGAGGCGAACCAGCTGACTGAGACACTGAAATTCCTGTGTAAAAAGAATCAAAAGACTACACATTACTGCATTTAGAAGGACATTCTAAAATGCACAAAAAGAGAATATGTAACCACTGTGGATGGTTAGGAGCTAGTTTTCAGCATTAGTCCAAATACATCTTGAACTTAGGGGCAGCTTTGGTTTTTAAGCTGGAGAACTGAGGGCTTAGTTTGATCCCTGGGCCATGTGTATGAATCTGGGTAAGGAGCTGACACTGCTTGAGATGCTTCTGAGCATAAGTTAACCCCAAAGTGCTTCATGCCTCAAATCTTTGGGGTAAGGTGTTCCAGAGGAACAGCTGTTGCTATTATACTGAGAACCACCATTTTTGATCATTTCTTCATCTTCTCCATGGCCCAGCTCATTATTTCAGAAGAAATTTTATGAGTTGCATCATTTGTTTTTCATACATGATTTCATTTAGTAGAAGCTATTTTATTGACTTCTCCTCTTCAGCAGCCCTGTGGCCAGTCAGAAAATATAAATGAGGCAAAATCTCCAATACTTTTTTTTTTTGACAACTAAACCCAAGGCAAAACACATCAGGATTGATCTACTGATAAACGTGTTAGCATAACCAAAGGCGTAGGAAGTTGAACAGCTACCCATCCACCTCTATACATGCCTTGAAGCCTACATACTTGCACCAGTGAGAGTTCCTGAGAGCTCATAGTCTTGCAGAGAGAAAGACCATGCTAGGCGTTGTCCAGGTTGGATATAAGTTCACCTCTATGGCACTTCTAGCCAGCTGATCTACACCAGTGCAAACAAAGACCTAAACATTATTAGAGGTAATGGTGTACACGTTTACACAATATAAGCACCAGTTCTGCAGGAATTGATTAAATTGTGAACACCAGCAATTCCACTCTGAAATTAAAAAATTCAAGCCCTAGATGGAAAATTATAATTATAATTGAAAGCCAATTCCCTTTGCATGCAGCCAAAAAGCTATTTGTGTTTTCTTATATGTATTTTGTAGAATGTAATTTCATATGCCGCACATTTAATTTATGTTAACAGCCTTTATGGTGATGAGGAACTGCTAATAACCCAGGGGAACCACAGCCTAATTAATTTGGTTAAATTAGAAAAGTACACCTTCATGTGAAACACTTATGATATTTCTTGGCGTGTTTTTCCCAAGGAGCCACATTATGAAGATGGTACAAGAGATGCTATTAACCCTCACAGACTCAAGCTTCTCTGAGATGCAGTTAAAAACTTTTTATGGTGTCATATCAAACAGGAACATTAATAGTTTTAGAGAGAGACTTACTGTATGGTTTGTCTTGTTAAGTGCATATTTCATTTTTATTTTAATGTATAACATATACAATATATTCCCTGTAAAGCAATTAGATTAGATTAGATTAGATTCCATCAGGGGAATTAAAATTCCAGTAGCAGCTTTTACAGGTAACACAGGCACACAAACACAGCAGAAATCACAATAAAGAAACTTATGGATAAACAAATAAATAATAAAACAGACAAGTATTTCTTTATGTTGTGTTGTGGTTTGGTGGTCAGTCTGTTAGTCCCACACATGGGAAGCAGCAGTCTGTCACTGAACAGGCTCCTCTGGTTGCTGATGACAGTGTGCACAGGGTGACTGGCATCATCCATAATGTCCAGTAGTTTGTCCGTAGTCCTCTTGTCTGCCACCGTCACCAGAAAGTCCAGTTTCATGCCGACCACAGAGCCGGCCCGCCTGATCAGTTTGTCCAACCTAGATGTGCCCTTCCTGGATGTTCTGCCCCATCAGCAAACTTCTGGATGTGACACAGCTCAGAGTTGTAGCAGAAGTCTGCAGTGTACAGGACCGTCCCCTGGGGTGCTCCAGTATTGCTAACCACAGTGTCAGACATGATTTTCTGTAATTGAGGTAGCTGGAAATCCAAGTGACCAGACATGAGTCCACTATCATCCTTTTCAATTTACCCCGAAGCATAACGGGCTGGATGGTGTTGAAGGCATTTGAAAAATCCAAGAAGAGGATCCTCACCGTACCACTTCCCTTATCCAGATGAGAGTGTGCTCAGTGCAGCAGGTAGAGGATGCCACCCTTCACACCAACACCTGCCCGGTATGCGAATTGCAGATGGTCTTGGGCGTGTTGCACCTGGGGTCTGAGGAGGCTGAGGAAGAGCCGCTCCAACGTCTTCATTAGATGTGAGGTGAGTGCCACCTCACATTGGAAGTCATTCTGCTCACTAGGCTGGTCCCTCTTCAGTACTGGAACGATGCAGGATGTCTTCCAGAGGGTGGGCACTCTCCCCAGTTGCAGACTGAGGTTGAAGATGCATTGAAGTGGTTCACCCAGTTCAGCAGCGCAGGTCTTCAGCAATCGGGGGCATGCATTGTCCGGGCCTGCTACTTTCCTGGGATGAAGCTTCCTCAGCTGAACCCTGACCTGGTCTACAGTAATGCTTGGAGGAGGAGATTGTTTTGTAGTGCTGGAGGAGGAGGAGGAGGGCAGGGGTGCTGATTAAACTGGTTAAAAAAAGTTGTTCAGTTGAAGGCGGCCTTCTTCCTGTTGAGGACAGCTTTGACTTCCTGTGTTACCCATGGCTTATTATTAGGGTAACACCGTACAGTCTTGGTGGGGAAGACGATGTCTGCTCAGAAGTTGAGATAATCTGTTAGACAGTGTGCCATCCCCTCTATGTCCTCACAGTGTGGGCTCAGCAGCACCTCCCAGTCTGTGGTGTTGTAGCAGTCTCTGAGGGCATTTTCCATTTCAGGGGACCACCTCCTGATGGAACCCTCTGTTACAGTCTGCCTTTGAACCAGGGGGGTGTACTGTGGCTGTAAGTAAACCAGGTTGTGGTTAGACTTCCCTAATGGGGGGAGGCATGTGACTCTGTATGCATCCCTCACATTATTATACAGCAAGTCATTTGTCCTGTTGTTCCTTGTTGGACACAACCTGGTAAAAAGCAGCCAAAGTAGAGTTCAAAGTAGCCTGATTAAAGTCCCCAGAAATGATCATAAATGCCTCAGTGTGTGCTGTGTCTACAGCATTGCTGTGACAGAGTGGATCCTCTCACATGCAGTATATATATATATATATATATATATATATATATATATATATATATATATATTTTTTTTTTTTTTATCTCAGGCCAGGTATAATTTGGAGCAACTTTATATAAAACTTGTTTCTGGTCCTACATTTAAAAAGGGTCATATTCAGGGTTGGTTTCTTATAAATAATGCAAGAGGCATTGCATTGACCTTTCTATTTGAAGAGACTCTCCGCTCCCAGTATCATGAGAAATGTTCTGTTAAGTTTTTAAAATGTAAATTTTCTACTGCGTAAATAAAATAGTCTGCACTTATGAAGAACCTTTTGACCTTAGCTAGGTTTTACAAAGTGCTTTTTAGTATGTTTCACATTCACCCACTCACACACGCTGATGGTGGTGGTGCTGCCATGCCATGTGCTCGCTCACTGTTGAAAGTAAGTTCAATCAGATGCACTGAGAAATTTTGATAAGGGGTCTTTTAAAGTTGTTTTTAAATTGTGAGCAAGACATTCCTATGCTGAATATATGCTCATTGGCCACTTTATTACGTATACTGCTCATCAATGCAAATATTGATTCAGCCAATCACATGGCAGTAACGCAATGCATGTAGGCATGTAGACATGATTAAGATGACCTGCTGTTCAAAATGAGCATCAGAATGGTGAAGAAACCCACGGCTGTGGGTGCCTGACGGGGTGGTCTAAGTATTTCAGAAACTGCTGATGTATGGGGATTTCCCCTCACAACCATCTCTATGGTTTACAAAGAATGGTCAAAAAGAGAGAAACTATTCAGTCAGAGGCAGTTGATGCCAGAAGTCAGAGGAGAATGATGAGACTTGTTCAAGCTGATAGGAAGGCAGTGGTAGAAGAAGAAGAGCATCTCTGAATGTGCAACATGTCGACCCTAGAAGCAGAAGCAGAAGACCACTCCGGGTTCCACTCCTGTCAGCTAAGAGCAGCCTCAACAAAATTGGATAATAGAAGATTGAGAAAAATGTTGCCTGGTCTGATGAGCCTTGATTTCTGCTGAGACATTTGAATGGCAGAGTCAGATCATGAAACCGTGGATCCATCTTGCCTTGTATCAGTGGTTCAGGCTGGTGGTGGTGGTATAAAGCTATGGGGAATATTTTCTTGGCACACTTTGGGCCTCTTAATACCAATTGAGGATCATTTAAACACCACACAGTGTTTGAAAACCACTGCAGCATGTCATTAAATTTTGTTTTCTCTCTCCAGCAGTTTGTCCTTTGTCCGGTCTATGTTCTCTTCTTTCATTTCTCTTTTTTCCCCTCTCTTTCCCCTCACTCCCAACCGGTAGATTGCTGCCCCTACCTGAGGGACATTTCTTCCTTTTAAAAGAAGCTTTCCCACTGTTGCAAAGTGCTTGCTCATAGGGGGCCGCTTGAATGTTGGCCTTTTCTCCAGTATTGTAGGGTCATTACTTTGCGGTATACAGTGTCTCAAGGTGACTGTTGACGTGAATTGATGCTATATAAATAAACCTGATTTGAATTGAACTGAATTGAAATGTCCCTTTCATCTAATTTCTGTCTCCTTTGAGGTTGTTATGAAACTTTACACCTTAACCACAACTCGCACTGAAAACTAATTATCAGTGTCACTGCATATCTGACTTCTGTAGCTCTTCTGCTGTGGGCCGTTTTCGCCACTAGAGGCCAACCAAAGCACCGCGCCTGAAAAAAAAAAAGAGAACCTCTCAGTGACGTGGTAATCATGAGACGGAAGTGAAAAAATTGTAGTCGTTAGCACTCCTGATGGTGACATAACAAATCAAGCTGTACTCTTAAAAATCACCAACAGCGCCAAGTGAAAAAGCAGGTATGTGTTCAATGGGATAAATGATGGTTCGTTCAGTGTGCAGCCGTAATGAAAATGTGTGCTATGCTGCTGGTTGTGGTTAATTTGTGCTGGTTTCATTGAACTGTGAATGAGCCCAGCCCACAGCGGAGCTAATTAGCATGCTAACTTTACACTCAGTGATAGTTGTATTCACTGTTTTGGTATTTCTGAGGACTGTATGCCTGAATACTAAGAGCTCATAACGGTAACTTGTCGTGACTTCTGTGTCAGTCTGTTAGCACTTTGTGCTTGTATGTCATGTGAACGTTACTCAGGCCTAACCATGACTGTCACCCCCCCCCACCCCCCATATGCCAATGCAAACAGATTTTAAAGAAGCCTCCTTCACAAACAGCAACGATGGTAAGAGATGACCCACTTTCTTTGCTGTTACTTGCCAAATTCTAATTTTTTGTGCATGGCTGCAGTGTAATTACAGTAGATCAATTATTCATACTTACATTTTGCCAGCAGGATAAACTGCACCCAGTGTACATGCATTTCTTTTGGCTTTTTGACAGCATGGCCGAGTGAAGATTAAAACTACAGCCCAGCAGGAGGAGGAGAAAAGAAAGGAGCGGGAGAAGAAGCTCAAGATATACGTGGCTGCACGGGATGCCTGTTTTTCTAAGGTTTTCTTTGGAAATTTATATTGTGCCTAATGTTTTAATAGCAATAGTGGAGCATGTCTTTGGGATAGAGTAACAGAAAAAGCATTGATACTTGGGATTTTTTTTGTCTGCTTTTGGATAATACACTGGGGAAAACTTAAAAAAACTTCAAAAAGTGTATTGTGGATACATTTTCATTGGCCATATCATCATGTGGGATAACTATGGAAGCTTGTTTCTGCCACACACAAAAAATTTGCCATCTATAACTCAAAATTTCTACTTACTAAGTCAATCTCCTGAGAAAAGAATTCAAAATTGAGGAAATTACTTTGAGAAATTTTGAGTTATTAAGTTGATTTTGAGATAATCTAAAATTTTGATTTGTTTTCTTTCGAGTGGATGGCAGAAAAAAAAAGCTATCCTGTGGCTCCAGCTTCTATAGGATAGGTGGTTGGTCAGAACAAAACAAAGAAAAACCAAAAAAGAAATCACATTTTTACCCACATTTGGATACGAGCCCCGTCTTACACTCTTCCAGCCTTCCAGCTTCATTCTGTTTAAAATCTTTTTCAAATATAGTTGTAATTTAACAGTTGTGAATGACAAGTAATTCCCAGTATTTAAACTTAATGTTATATCTATGTGTAAAATGTATCTTTAGCTGAGCTGTGTGTGTATTTAACAGTTAACAATGCCTTATGTTTCTCTCAGCCTGCTTTTCACTCTATTTATTTCACCCTCCTCACTTTCTCCTGTTTGGCAGAGGAAAGAGGGTGTTTGGGATGACGAGGCTCTCCAGCTGACCCAGCAGCTTCTATCCTCCAATCCTGACTTTGCAACTTTGTGGAACTACAGAAGAGAAATCTTAATGCACCTGGAGACTGTGAAGTTAGCACTTATAGATTCATAGTTGAACCCTGGTTTTTTTATGGTAAATAATTTGAAGTTTTACAGATGAATAATGGTTCTGTTTCTTGATGTCCTCTGCAGAGATGAGGATGAAGTGCAGAAGATTTATGAGGCTGAGCTGTCATTTATTGAGGCTTGCCTGAAGGTGAACCCAAAGTCTTATGGCAGCTGGCACCACCGGGGTTGGGTCTCCGCCCGTCTGCCTCGACCAGTCTGGGCCAGAGAGCTGAGCCTGTGTGATCGCTGCTTGAGCCTAGATGACCGCAACTGTAAGTGTATATGGATAATAATGCATTTAAAAAATATATATATCTAAACCTTGTTTTACAAGGCATAATTTTTACCCATTTGAGCTGGAATGTCCTCTTCTCTGTCTTGAACAGTCCATTGTTGGGATTATCGACGGATGGTTGTAAAGATGTCTGGCGTGCCTGTGGATCAGGAATTGGCGTTTACTGATCGTCTTATTGGCTCCAATTTTTCCAACTACTCCAGCTGGCACTACCGTAGCACCCTATTGCCACTTCTTCACCCAGAGTCTCCCGAGCCCCCCTCACCATGCCGCCAGCCTCTCCAGTCCTCCCCTCCACCTTCCCCTCAAACCCACTCCCATCGAGTCTGTGAAGAGCAGCTTCTAAAAGGTAAAGCACAGTACCCAGTGGCAACTGATAGGGGGCAGTCTAAGTCTTTATAAACTCAAAGTAAAAAGTTGTATTTTGCAAATGAAATCTGATATTTAATTCAGCACATTTATCATGAAACTGCAATGATTATTTTCAGAATATGAGCTTGTACAGAATGCATTCTTCACTGACCCTAATGACCAGAGCGCTTGGTTCTACTATCGCTGGCTGTTAGGCAGAGGTATGTCTGTTGGTCATAGTGTCTATGAGTATGTGTGAGGGTATATTCCAGCTTTGCTGTGCATGCAGATATTTGTTATGCTTTGTCAAACATAGGTTCTTTATCTTTTTAACAGCGGAGCGTGAAGAGATGATAAGCTGTGTGTATGTGAGTCGCGATGAGGAGAGAGTGGCTGTGGCCTTCTCCAGGCCTGTCAATGTCAGTATCTTCAGTTATTCTTCACTTAGAAAATGCTCTAATGGAACTCAGGATGAGTTATTCTTTAATATTCAGTTAATGTAAAAGTAAATCTGTCACTGAGCTCAGTGACCTAAATAAATGCTGTGGCATTTTAGGATTTCACTGTGCTATTAAAATTAAATGTGGCTTCTACATTTGTTTCACGCAAGTCTTTTTAAATTGTCATTTTAGAATGATTATGGTCTAATAATTTGCAATAGAATTGTAATGTGTAAGAGTATGAATATGTACTCAGCGTCTGCTTCATTAGCTACACCTTGTTAATATTTGGCTGGACCCACTTCTGCCTTAAGAACGGCCTTAATTCTTTATGGCATAGATTCAAGAAGGTGCTGGAAACATCCCTCAGAGATTTTGGTCCATATTGATATCATAGCATCGCGCAGTTCCTGCAGATTTGTTAGCTACATTTGAATCTCCCGTTCCATCACATCTCAAAGGTTCTATTGATCTGGTTACTGTGGAGGCCGTTTGTGTGCAGTGAACTCGCTGTCATGTCCAAGAAACCAGTTTGAGGTGATTTGAGCTTTGAGACATGGTGTGTTATCCTGCTGGAAGCAGCCACCAAAGGATGGCTACACTGTGGACATAATGGGACGAACATGGTCAGCAACAATACTCAGGTAGCCTGTGGTGTTTAAAAAAATGCTCATTTTGTACTAAGGGGCCCGAAGTGGGCTTTCATGTTGTTTATGCCAAATTT
Organism: Archocentrus centrarchus; assembly: GCF_007364275.1. Taxonomy (NCBI): domain Eukaryota; kingdom Metazoa; phylum Chordata; class Actinopteri; order Cichliformes; family Cichlidae; genus Archocentrus; species Archocentrus centrarchus. Next base: position 28,328,733 of record NC_044349.1, on the reverse strand, counting down.
GACCCTGTCATTTGAGTGTTGCAGCAGAAATCGACACTCATCAGACCAGGCGATGTTTTTCAATCTTGGTAAGCCTCTGTGAATTGTAATCTCATTTTCCTAGCTGACCAGAGTGGCACCCAGTGGGGTCTTCTGCTGCTGCAGTCCATCTTTTTCAGGGTTTGATGTTTTGTGCACACTTTGGTTGTAATGAGTGGGTATTTGAATTAGTGCTGCCTTTGTATCAGCTTGAATCTGTCTGGATTTTCTCTTTTTCAGACCATTCTCTATAAGCTCTAGAGATGGTTTTGCAGGAAATTCCCAGCAGGCCGTCAGCTGCTAAAATACTCAGACCTGCCCGTCTGGCAACAACAGCTGTAACACTCAAATCAGAGTTATTTAAAAAAAACTTCAGCACTTCATCTTGATCTGTCTACATGCCTAAATGCACTGAGTTGCTGCTATGTTATTGACTGATTGTTAATTTGTATTAACAAGCAATTGAGCGGGTGTACCTAATGAAGTGGCCGGTGAGTGTAGTTTTAGGTGTTTCAAACTTGCATATAATCATGTACAAAATGGAGTTTTTGTGCGAGTGAGAACACAGTTTTCCTCTGCTGTCATGAAGACTGTGACAGTTTGGGAAAAGTGAATTCTGGGAAAATGTGTCTGACCAGTTGTTAAAAAAACAAAACTGTAATGCTGCCATTATATGGTACCCTGTCTAGACTGGATGAACTTTCTCCCTGCCTTTGCTCTGTCAGGCACAGTCAGTCGGCCTGTTCCTGGTCCTTGATGGTCAGCCCCAGAGAGTGGAATGGAGGAGCGTCCATCCGTGTTTCAAACACAGCCCTGTCTGGGTATCCTTTTCCTGTGTGACTTAAATGTGACAGTTTACCCCTGCAGCGAGTAAGAATACCTTTCCTGGTGTGTTACTGATTGAACAGCATACCGGTTTAACATTCTGTTCTTGTCATTCCTCACATACCACATGCTGACAAGACTCTGTGGTATGTGCATCAAGAGAAAAGGTTTCATCATGAAACTGATCAGTGCACTGCAGTGTAATGTTATTGTTACCTCTAACACACCAGTGAAAGGACTTTCTATTAGTCCATTTTTTCACCTTGTCAGGGTTTAGTGACACACAACACCACATTTAGCCAGAGTGTTGACGTTAACAGTTTTGGGGAAAAAGATCTCTAATAGTGCAGCTTTGTGTCTGACCTGACAGGCCAAGCTAACAAGATGGAAAAAAAGGTAAAAACTCCAACAACACTTGTTTATTTATATAACAGACAGATTGGCTAAGGTCTGCAAATAACAGCCGTCTAATTTATAAATGGAGAGGAACTACATATATTACGCTCAATCGGAGTCAGTCTGCGACATTGAGTGCAACTTGTCTGCGTCGCGTCTCTTTCGGGACTTGATTCAAGTGTTTGCCAAGTGGTTGTATTCTGGTTTTATTACTGTATAAAAGCAAGGTTGCAGAGTGCCTGTGTAACTTTGCAGTTAAATCTGAGTCGTGCAGCAAATTTCTGTTTCAGGTCTGTGAGATTCTGGCTGGATTCTCTATTTAAGTAGTTAATTTGAATTTCTGTGTATATAGATGGCAACAAATTAGCATTTTTCACTGTCAGTTGCCATATTATCACAAACAAATTGCATTGTAATAACCAGTTTGACCTCATTAAATCACAGACTGATAGCAGACTGATTCTGTCTTATTGCCGCTTTCCTGACATACTAAAGTTGCTTTGTAGACGGCAGCTGGCCGTCACAGACCTGAGCCTCGTCTTTGAAGCAGTCATTTCAAAGGCAACAAGACCACAAGTTCATTGCACGCAGGTGCAATGCCGCCATCTCAAATCACTGTTCTTCCTGGTGTGACTGTAGCATTACCAGCACACTTGGTTGTCATAGTCACATAAACATTTTAAATAGTATAGGTATAGAGTAGGAAAAAAAATACCAATAACATACATGCAGATGTGTATCTCCCGGGCATATCCATTCTCTTCTGCTTATCCTGTTCAGGGTTTCAGGGGGCTGGAGCCTGTCACAGCTGTCATAGGGCGAGATGCACGGTACACCCTGTTCAGGTCACGTGCCTGTACCAGGTCTAACCCAGAGAGAGAGACAACCAACCACACCTATGGACAATTTAGAATCAACAATTAATCTAACCCCACTAACTGCATGCCTTTGGACTGTGTGAGGAAAGCAGAGTACCTGGAGAAAACCCACACAAACATGGGGAGAATTCCACTGTGAGGCAGCATTGCTAACCACCGTGCTGCCCGGCTGGGCATATGTTCATATAAACTGGAGGAAAACTTTGGGGTCATCTTCAAATTTTGCCTTTAAGTGTGCAAACTTAATGTTACGTAGGTATTGGTTTAATTGATTTAATGATATTTTGTGTTTTTAGAAGTGGACCTACAGTATGTAACATTAAGTGGGCACATTTCACACCGACTTCATAGGGTGATGGCATTTGCACAGTAGTCATGGAAATGACCCTTATTGATATGCAAGCTCAGTAATTATTAAAATTTCCTCTATAACTGCCTTTCACATCCATATTCATTCACAGTGTGAATATTTTATTTATTTATTTATTTTTATATCCAGATACTTCTTTCTTTGGCATAATCGAAACTATTTTGTCTGAAACATAATGCTCGCTGCTCTTTGTAAATCTAAATGAACTAATTAAAGCCTGGAATTTAATACTTCACCCTCTACCAGGCTGCTGTACTGGCTCTGAAAATCAGCCCAGGACTTAGCATGCACACTCACACTATGGGCCTGGGCAGGTTTGTTTTAATGTGGCTAATTTATGTTCAAATCAAATACTTCCTTTTCACTTTTGGAATACATCATTCATGTTTTGTGGAGGCTTTTTATCCTTAGCAAGGGCTCAGATATGCAATCTGCCTCCTGGAACGATTAGCGACATCACCAATGAACACAATCTGACTGTGCACTGGACTGAAAAACACACTCACAGAGACTGTGCTCTATATACAGGTGACACATATACAGCATATTTACCGTGTCATGTTCTTTCAAGGGCAGGATAATGAATTTCATTACACTGAATGTTTAACTTTCAAAGGTCGAACTGAGAGTTGGTGTAGGGACTCTGCTACTGATCAGGAACTTTTCAGGTACTATTTTGGCACAATGGAAACATTTTGTAATACGTCTTATTTAAAGCTTAGGAGCTGAGTATGATTTTTCTCTGCAGGAGTGAACTTTCAGTAGAAAAGACTTCAGTGCTACAGTCGGAGCTCCAGTCAGTCAAACAGCTACAAGAACTGGAGCCGCTCAATAAATGTAAGTGTGTTTAAATCTTATATATGTTGCAGGACTAAATCACCAAGAAACAAATCGACAAGCCACAAAACCACGACTGGCATTTTCTTTTACATTGTGTGTATGTGTGCTAATTTTGGAAAGCCACAATTCAGACAGGCCACAAAGTTGAGCTCAGCCCACAATAAGCCAATAACAGGTGAGCTTCATAGGAGTCAATATCAGCTGTATGTAAAGTGTGCTATTTAAGCTGTTTTAACCTGCAAACCCTTGCTGCTTGTTCTGAAAGCAGCTTTGCCTCTCTTTTTAATGCTGGGTTCTACTTATGCAGGATTTATGGTCTTGTGTACATAGAAGCAGTGCTCTGCTTTACGCATTCCATGTAGAATGGCAGAGAGGTCCCAGAACAGAGCAAAAAATGCAACATGTAAATTCAGTTCCTGCAGAATGAAATAATGAATAATTTCTTTGACTAACTGGACTGTGGAAGATGTTGAAGGCAGGCTAGTACTACAAGGGTGGTTTTGAGTACTTGGTTCTCTAACTGAGGTGGGGCATATGCATGAGCTGACCCTGAGGGGAAAATATAGAGTCAAACTAACTTGAATGAATTTAATTTGCAGAAAAAATACAGAAGCAGAAATTTGCTGCTGAATTTATCGGGCTGACCTTCACTAAAGTCCAGTCTGGATCCTTTTGTATTATCAGTGATTGCTAAAAATTGTGGTGTGTGTGGAGCATAAATTTTTTTTTCTGCTGCTGAAATGGAGAGTGCTTCAATCTTTAAGAATCTATAGACATAAGTGCACAATAACCGTGGGCAATGCAGTCTCAGAACTTTGCAGGTGTGTAGTTGACATTATTATGAAGGGCAGCTTTGATGACAGGTGTCAGGGAACTTATTAGTGTGATGGTCTGCTTGTTCCTATCACAAAATGGTCTTGAGTGTTGATGTCTGCTGCTGCTGCTGGTCATAATGGTCTTATGTAGCCACTGACTGTTAGCTTTGCCTTGGCAGGGTGCTTACTGACCATTATTCTCCTGATGAGGGCTCTAGACCCTCTGGGATATGAACAGGAGATGCTTGCTCTTTTCAAAACACTCAAAGTGAGTATAATCCACCTACAGTGGCTGGCAATAACTGTATTTGTCCATAATGCAGGCAGCAATTACCGATTAAATGCTCTCACTGTATTCACCAGGAAGTCGATTCCATGCGCTCTGCATATTACAGTGACCTGTGCAGCAAGTTTATGATTGAAAACACCATCCTGAAAATGGAGTATGCTGAAGTGCGCGTCTTCAGCATTTCTGACAAGGTTGGTTCAGAATAACAAGAAATCCGATTTCCCTGAAACCTTTTTTGCTGATTAGGGAGGTCCTTAAAATGGTTTTCTCTCTTTCTTTTTTTCTTTCTTTTTAACAGAACCTGACCACTTTATGCCACCTGGACCAGCTGTTGTTGGTTACCCATATCAATCTGTCCTCTAATCATCTGCAGCAGCTGCCTCCTCAGTTTGCCATGCTGCAGTGTCTGGAGGTGATGAAGCTGCAATTGAAATCCAATTTTCCCTCCTACATGGACAGTGATTCTTGTCCTCTTTTGTGTCTGCTCCAATAGATTAGAAAAGGAAAGACACACATATTGATTACTTTTTTTTTTTTTCTCGTGCAATTCAATGACTTCTTTGTTCTTGCAGGTCTTGGAGGCCGATAACAACGCCATAGAAAACCTGGAGGGAGTTTATCAACTTCCCAAATTGGAGGAAGTCCTCTTGAAAAACAACAGTATCCTTGATGTCCTCAGACATTTATATTTAGTAGTCCTGTTCTGGATCTGCATTTATCCTGCAGTATAAGCGTCATAGGGATCAGTTTATATTGTAATTTGTAGTCTTCTCACAGTATATTAGTGACTCAAGAAATGTGTGAATCAGTTCTGAATGGCTCAGTGCTTCATCCCGTAAAGAGTGCGAACAGCTGACGTAAAAGACAAGTTACACACTAAGACGTGTTTACAGCATTTAGAAAATTGCACTTTTAACAAGACTCTTCAGCTCAATATATGAATAATTTATTTCACTTAAGTCTCAGTCGATTTAGTAAATAAAAGAACGCTGCAATTTCACTGAACAAACTGCATCATTAAGAAGCAAAGAAAGATTTAACAACACATCATCATCGCAGGCTCGCTCACCTTCATGCTTCACTTCTCCTGCTACACTTGGGAAGAATTAATGCGATTTGCAGGTTATGACGGGGATAGTTTTTTATTTATTTTTGTTTTGTTTGATTTCTGGTAATCACAGTTGCTGTTTTTCTTTTGAGTGCTCCATGTTTTTGATTTAGAACAATGAATTTATGTCTTAGTGTCACATTTGACATTTGGGTCTTACTTTTACATCTGCGTTTGGAATATGTGCATCAGAGCTCCTTTTATTAATTGTTATCGATGTTGCCGCAGCACACTGGAAGGCATTTTCATTAACCCAAACATGCAGAAATCTCTACATTGGCAGATCTTCAGCCGCTGGCCTCTTGCCCCACGCTGAAGCGCCTTGACCTCCGTGGAAACCCTGTCACTCAAATGGCCAATGTCGAGTCGGAGTTAGCCGAGCTGCTGCCCTCAGTCACAGACCTCCTGCTCTGATCCAACACAGGGCAGGAATCACTGCCATCTTTGTTCTGTCGTTCAGTTGTCCTTCATGTTTCAAGCTGTTTTTGGTAGTGAGTGGGTGTCATCTTGTGACTGTGTTTGTTCCACCTGTTTTGGAAGAATGTCAGTCACAGTGAATCCTGAGGGTCTGAAAGCCTCATTCTTTAGAGCAAATGTCAGGACCCTCTCTTAACACCTTCAGCAAAAAGTCAACATTTCTCTGTGTGTGAGTGATTGCGTAATAACCACTGTTGCATTTCTTTGTTTGTGTGCGTACAGATGTCTTCAATGCAACAGACCAAATGCATGCAGAAACATTAATAGTGGCGTAAAATAATTAGGGATTGGTGTGCAGCAGTGATTGCTTATTGCTTCTATAAGCTTTAATGGCTGAGTTGGAAGATAATGTTATGCTGGGTGATCGGAGTATTGCATAGTTCACTGCAGATTTTTTTTTTTTAAAGTAAAGCATTTGATTTATGACATTATACTGTTGCACAGTAAGTCACAGATCCAATAATAAACAGCACACATTGTGTCACTGCCTTCCAATAAGCTTTGTGTCTTTTTTTTTCCCACTGAAAGTACCCACAGATGTACCGTAAAGGTTCGAGCATCTCTAATAATGTCTCATTTTTATAATAGTGGTGAAGATTTTTTGTAACTCAAATGCAGTGTAAAGGGAGAATCCACAATGCTCACTCACAATGTAAATACAGTTCTGTGCAAAAGTCTTGAGCCACTCATTTCTTTATATTTTGCTTCCAAGGAGCCTGACTTTAATTTGTGTTCTTGAGCAGTAGTTCTCCAGACGTCCAGTACCTGAGAATTTTCATTTTTTAAAGCCAAACAACATTAACCTATTAATCTTTAAAACATTAAAAGTACCTAACTCGAAGGATGAACCAGTGTCTACACATAACACAGCTTAGCAAAGAACCACTTTTAAATTTAGGTACTTTGTTGCTGCCTGCCACAAAACCACTTTTCCAGTTTCTTGAATCTGTGAAAAATGTCAAATACAACACAGTCTGACAGGCATAAAATTGTATTTTTTGCTCCAACAAGGTTTTTCCTTAAATGTTATTAGCCAAAAACCTTGATATGTCTCATCATGGTGTGTAGTGTTAAGATTTTTAGAAAACTGGGCAAGTGGAGGACAAAAGTATAAGCGCCTCAAAAAGTATCTACAGCAGTATGTGAAAGTCATGTCCTTAAGAAATAGGGGGGAAAAAAATGGACCAGAGAATTATTTGTCAGATAATTCTGTTAGAAAAGCTTTAAAATGCATCACAGGTACAGAAAGTTCACTTCAGTGACTCCAATTAGTGAAGTTGAGTAGATGGGGATGGGCTTCAGCTGCCAGTGCTGCCACCCCTGTCAGTCAAAGCAGCCAACCTTGGAACTTTAAACTAAATGAAAACAGGTCAATTACAAAAAGGGGGGAAAAGCTATAGAGACACAAACAGTTTTGTTTGGTTTTTCTTTGTTTTGTTTTATTAGGCTGCAAATATGTTTGTTTCAATGTGGGAGTCTGTAGAGACTGACTCGCCTATGGAGGCACAGGAGGAACTCCCACTTGAGCATGTTTTTCAGAGGATCCTGAACAGCCACAACTAACTGAAGGGTTCAGCACTTTGATTGTATCAAGATCAAGTGGATTGTATCTCATTTCCACAAATTTATCAAATTTTTTTTTTTTTTAAAGTTGGCTTATATGACTGGCCTGAAAAATATCTATCTACTGTACAATTCCAAACTCAGGTGTGCCAGAGCAACTAGCGGTGCGTCACCTGGTCCATCCTTAAATAATGCCACTGTCATTGTTCATTTGTTTGCCCTTTTCATGCGAAGAGATGAGATTTTGCAACACGTAAGGTGTTTTTTTTTTGTTTTTTTTAACAAAGAAATGCATTAGGCAAAAACTGCTCTTTGGGAGTGTCTTAAAACAATAAAACAACCGAATAGGGAAGTGAATTTGAAACATGACACACCTTTGTACTCAGAAAAACTGTCAACAGGCAACCAAAGCTAAAAGTAATTCTGGCAGCTCTGTGAGGTAACGTTGCGATCATTATATCAGTATGTCAGATCTGTAGTTTCAGGCATTCAAGTCGTAAATATACTGAGGCAACTCTTTTTTTTTTTCTCCTGACAGCTGTCTCCAAATTGGACAAGGAAGTGTATAAAGAAAATATATATATGTGCACAACTGCCCAAAAAACCTACTTGATGTAAATTTTTATATTTAAAGCAATAAGTAAGAGTGTCATGAACCTTCCTAATTTGTTAAAGTGTCCGTAAAATAATAATTTGATGAGTTTTTCTTAAGTGACCTCAAACACCTGAAAATTAAAATATATTTTAAAATTTTATACTGTTGTGCAGGTGATGCTCTGGCTCAAATCCCACCCATATCTATTCTAACTCTGAAACTGTATGTGTATCTCTATGTATTTTTTATGGGACAGTGGTGACAGAGTTCAAGGAGGACACTGAATTCTTGGCCTGTGCAACAGTGTAACAGTAAAACAGCATAGGAATGATCACGTATGGAACGCATAGGAAACACAGATCAGAGGACACACAGATCTGCACCTGCAGGCACTCTAACTAAATGTAATTAATTAATCTAAATAATAAAAAAAAAAATACATTCCATTTATCCCCCACGACCCTGAACAGGATAAGCGGAAGAGGATGGATGGATGGATGGATGAAGATTCCATTTATTCTGACATGACTGCGATTAAGACAGACAAGTTTGGGAGGGGGTCCATGAGACTGTGAAGGCACCTGAGCTGCTATTTCAGTGAGTGTGGGAAACGTGCAAATCCCACACATGCAACTTTTCCTACCACAGCTTTGAATGCACAGACATGTTTGCAATAAGTATTTTTTTTTTATTTATGTTCTAAGTGTTAATTACTGCTGATAATAATTGTTAATATTGATAATTAGAAATGGTCATTATGAGGATTTTTTTTATGATTTAGCAGTGAGGACAGTGCTTGATGGTTGTAATGATGGTACATGGTTGTATAATAAATTCCAGCAGTTCCAGAATGTTCCTGCCATTTTCACATTCAATAAAATATATTTCAGTCATTACGGGCTTTATGTTTACACGTCTTAGGTAAAACAGGATATGATAGTTTGTGATAGTAGATGTTTTTCTCCAAAAACGAGTGCTGCAAAACCTAAAGAAAAACACACTGATCATCCATTTATTAATGTCAAATAGGTTATTTATATATTCTAAGTAGATGTGTAGTTGAAAATCCATTATAGACACTAATAAGGGAATTGACCTGGATCGTATGAAGGCATGAAATATGAGCACTACTTTAGGGTTAAAGGATAAGGAGTGATATTTTCATCTTCCTATAACCAAGTCCCAGAATTACACATTTCAACCAGATGGTGAAGTCAGGAGTGTGTCAAAATCAGTCGGACTAGTTGTTCATGTATTATAGAGATCTATAATAAATCTGGAAGGAAACCCCTGAAGAAAAAAAAGAAGAAGCTATAAACAGCCACTAAAATTTAAAAGCCAAGTTCTGGGAGACTCTTTGTAAATTTCATCAACTGATCATCTCAGGAACGACTCTATCAGGGCTAAAAACAGACCAGTTTCTGCTTTTCCGGTAATGCTGCTAAATGTTTTTCACTCTTGTCTTCATCTTTTAACCTTAACAGTCTAAAGTGCTTTGGAGTGTGTTTCCCCTTCAGTCTTTCACACCTACACACTGCCACATTGCAAAAATGCCTGCAGAGCTTTCAGAGGCTAAATTACCAAAGCTTTGTTTAGTGGACACTGCATCATCTCAACCACAGTAACATTTTCTACACATGTGTAGCGAAGTCTTCTGTGTTTGTTGAGTTCTTGTATCCAATGGTATCAGGAAGAACAAATTTTAATATGACTCTCGCTGGGGTGTTCACATCATTAATTGCTCTCTTAACGGAATTATGCTTTGTTCTATCAATCAGTGGAAACCTACTCAACCAGTCAGTGTGGGCACGCACTATATGTCATGTCAGTTGGACAAAAGAGAGTGGGCATCCACTCCCTTACAGCTCACAGGTTCCTAGAAACAGGCATCACACACGTGCCATCAGGTGAGTCAAAAGTTTTCATATAATGCGACGTGTTTCAGTAGGAGAGGAACAGGGGACACCTGAGTTGGACTAGCGCTGTCACAGTATCATATTTTTTTTTTATAATGCATTAATTATGGCCGAAAAAATTCTTCATATTACTTCACAATGTACCAAAATAAAAGATTAGTTGTCACATTCTTCTCTGGCTTTGTTTTTTGTGTTTCATCACTTTTAAGCGAAGCAAATTACAATAAAATATGAGAGTTTATGACCATAACTGTTCAGAAAAAACACAAAGCCAAAAAAAAACAAAACAGTCAAACAAAAATTATCTTTATATTATATTTGTATTATTAACATATAAATATTTCATTAATCAATACCAGTATCTTGCGATACCCCTATGGGATACCCCTAATTTTAATAAATGTAAACTCTGAAAAAAGGAACAGTGAAAGTTTTTGCATAACTAAGATGACAAGAAGATGAAGATGACAAAAAACTAGCCCAGTTTCTCAAACTGTCCTATTTTCTTATAATATTTAAGTGGATGTCTGCAACATTCCTGGAAGATCTGAACTCGTCTCACTTTGGCTTCAGGTGATATTTCTGATCTGACTACTGCAAAGGCAGCAGGAAGGTGTGTCCTCACCGTCTTACCAAGGATTAACCTTTTTCATGTCACAGTGGGTAAGGCACAGATGAAAATATGTGGAAAAGCTGTTTAGATTTGACTCAATAGCAATAACATAGAAACATTATCAGTTTTTGAATGATTAATCTGATATCCTTTATAGCAAGTGTGACAAGACAAGAAAATGTATTTTTTCCCACGATATTTAAAAGGCTGCTTGTGCTGATTCTTGGCCTGCAGAAATTTCCAGTCTGACTGTTGCATGTTCAGCAGAAAGGCGTGTCTCCACAGTCTTAGACAAGTATTTAAAGCAGCTCTGAAATTGTTTAGGAACGACAAAGCCAGAGCGAAGAGACAATTTCTCCCTCCAGTCTGCACTGTCACATTTCTTCTCGAAGTGAACTGAGTGAGTCTGAATTCTGTACTGCCTGTATAGCTCTGCTGTATATACAGTGTGACAGTGGTTTATACTCTGTGTTGCTAACAGTGTTCACTGTATTTAACTCACATTCATTAAGATGTTCTTCTGAGCATTAGATTTATTCCCTTGTAATTCATTTAAGGGAACAGGAGTCTGTCTCTAACACACTTTTGATTTGCTGCCTCACTTGTGATGTCAGGATTAGTGTAGCTGCTAATAAAAAGGTCTGCTGACATTTCTGTTTCTTGCATGATTAATGCTTACTATCAATACTAATATACTATAGTATCTATCTATCTATCTATCTATCTATCTATCTATCTATCTATCTATCTATCTATCTATCTATCTATCTATCTATCTATCTATCTATCTATCTATCTATCTATCTATCTATCTATCTATCTATCTATCTATCATTTACATCACTGGATTTATCTTCACAAGGATGCTTTCCTCAAAAATATATCTGTATACTGTAAATATCATGATTATGATTTACAGTAGCATCTTAATAGTTGTTAGACATGCCAAATCATGTGTAACAATTCAGTAAATACAGTGTTAATTTCCTGTGATTTCCTAAAGCAAACTAGACATCAGAGCCTCTCTTTGTGCTGTAAAATGAATGACCCTCTGCTCAAAGAGGTCATGAATGCAGCTGAGGGACGTCTGCTGGATCCTAAAGGAGAAGTCCCAGCTTTAACGAATAGCACTTTGTTACATCTGCTGCTAAAGGCACGAGAGTAAACTGAGAGTCTGACATTTGATTATCATATCATCACTCTGATTCGTTATAGTGTAAAACAGGGGAGTAATAAGTGATGACAGTCAACTGTATCCTTCTCACTGCTAGGCAGCTTCCTCAAAGTTCATAACCGTCTTATCTCACGGAGCAGCACAAACAGTTTAGGGTGGACAGTATTTAAGAATTTATTTAATATACTGTCGCAGTTTTTTGTGTTTTCTGAGATAATCTGCAAGCAGACTGATCTCAGCTCTATCTATCCTGGCTTTCACCTCAACCTGCAATATTTTTGGCACTCAGTCAGGGTCTGTGTGAGGAGCTTCATATAACTAACGTAATTTTTAGCTAGTCTACTGACGTGAGCCGTTCATCAGACTGAAATTGACTAACATGGATTGCCAACAAATGGCATGATAGTGTAGAGGTCAGCACAGTCACCCCAATAAGGTTCTGGGTTCAAGCTTGTTCTCTGCGTGGGAACAAGCTTTGGGTTCTCTTTGGGGAAGTCTACACAGACATTCATATTAGTTTCAGTGGTGATACGAAATTGGCCATAGGTGTGGGGGTGAGCTTGAATGTTTGTTTATCTGAGCTACACCCCTGTGAGCAAGATGGGTGACCTGTTCAGGGTGCATAAGAAAATGGATGGATGTCCAAAAAATATGTTGCACATTTTATATATTGATGCGTAGCTGTGAGATCCCTTAACCAAATTTTACAGAACAGAATAGTTCATCACAAAAAAATGGGCTGAAAGTCTCTTCAGTTTCTGTAAACAAGAATGAAAACAGTGCTGATGGTCAGTATTGAAGTCAGTCTTGAGCACTCTTATATTTATATTTTTTTATTTTTATCATGTGTTTGTACTTATTTGGTTAGAAAATTACTTCAACAGTTTTACATTCTTTATGTGAACATTGTGTGCACATTGTTTAGTTAAGTTGTTTTCAGTCGGCAGTCTGCCAGTAGTAAACATGACGCACAATCCCAACTTGGGTGGAGGTGTTTTGTCACCACTGTTGCGTCTCCTTGCAAATTATTGCAATTTATTCTACTGTCTCAGCTTCTTTGCATGTGAATAATGAGTGAAATCACTGTGAGACTTGTTATTGCTTCATCTGAACCTGTTTGGTGAAAATGAAACGGTCACTGATGCTGAGGAATGTAAACTGGGGTTGGGAAAGGCTTTCATATGGTTTATAGTGTTTCTGTGGAAGAAGAAAACTGTGCGAGACAAATCGGCATGAGGTGAGCAAAACAGAGACAAAGAGAGAGGAGAAATGTGATGGATCTAGTTCACCTGAGAAATGTGCTGTAATGTGTGTTGCTAAGAGGTGACAAACACACGTTTTTATCTCCATACAAAAACTGTAAATAATTTAATTTCTCTTTCATTGCACAGTTGAATAAAAGCATGTGTTCAGTTCCCCAGAGAACCACCTGAATGCTTTCACACACTCAGAAATCAGATTCAGTAATTCAGCTTCAGTGGATCAGCTCCAGATGTCTCCTATTGCAGAGTCAAAACAGCCCTGATTCTTGCCGAGGGGGATCATTCCTAATGCATACACTACACTGAACACTGTAGTTTAAAGATTTATAGTAGACTGGGCTGTATAACACTATCAAAACACACTTTTGAGTTTTTCCTTGAGAATAAATCAGTGATTCATAAGCGAAGGGATGAAAGGTACTTCTGCAGTTGTCAGTGTGTATAGGCAGCACGGTGGCGTAGTGGTTAGCACTGCTGCCTCACAGTTAGAATACCATCTGGAAGGCCTGGGTTCGATTCCACCTTGGCCCATGCCTCTCCCTCTCTGTGTGGAGTTTGCATGTTCTCCCCGTGCTTGCGTGGGTTTCCTCCGGGTACTCCGGTTTCCTCCCACTTTCCAAAGACATGCACTTACTGGGGTTAGGTTAATTGGCTAATCTAAATTGCCCATAGGTATGAATGTGAGTGTGAAAGGTTGTCTGTCCCTCTGTGTTGGCCCTGCAACAGGCTGGCGACCTGTTCAGGGTGTACCCTGCCTCTCGCCCTATGACAGCTGGGATAGGCTCCAGCCCCCCCGCGACCCTTAACAGGATGTGCGGAAGTGAATGGATGGATGGATGGATGGATATATATATATACATACATACACAACAGGTACTTCATTAGGTACACCTTCCTAGGACTGGGTTGGATCCCTTTTGCCTTCAGAACTGCCGCACTCCTTCATGGCAAACAGTATGTTCAACAAGGTGCTGGAAACACTCCTCAGAGATTTTGGTCCAGGCTGACCGGACAGCATCATGGTGTTGCTACAGATTTGCTGACATGATGTAAATCTTCCATTCCTGCACGTCCTAAAGGTGGTCTATTGGTGCTCAGTGAACTCATGTTCAAGAAACTAGTTTGAGGTGTTTTGAGCTTTATTATTCTGCTTGAAGCAGCCATCAGAAAATGGGTAGACTGTGGTCATAAAGGGATGGACTGTGGCATTTACAAATGCTCAGCTGATATTAACAGGTATCAAGAAAAAATCCCCCACACCATGACCCCACCAGCAGCAGCCTGAATTGTTGATGCAAGGCAAGATAGCTCCACGCTCAATCATGTGGTTTTCTCCTAGCCTTAGTTTCCTGTTCTTAGCTGACAGAAGTGGCACTCAGTGTGTCCTTCTGCTACTGTAGCCCATCTGCTTTAAGGTTTGACGTTCTTATGAATACGTTGGTTTGTAACAAGTGGTTGTTTGAGTTACTTTTGCCTTGAGTTGCCTTTTTCTTCCAAGCTGGTAGCTTGAAGCAGTCTGTGAATGTGTAGGTCTGGAAGATGCAGAGTAAATAAAATAAAACTGATAATAACTTTGATTTGATAAAAAAAAAAATCCACATAGGGCATCCTCACAATCTAACTGCCAGCTATAAAATCTTTTAAATAAATTAAAGGGTGACAAAGCTGGATAAATTAAGTGAATGGCCCAAAACTGGAAACCTGAAGATAAATGTTTCAGAATATGGATGGATAAATAAAAATTATTTAAATGGATTGCATTTTATCCAGCAGTTATTTTAATAAAATGTCTAAATGAAAAGTACTGCAAAAGGTAATGGATATTCTTATTATTTAAAACTAGAGGTTCAGTTGTTGAAATGGCTAAATTGAAATCACTGAATAGAACACATATGTCACATATGATCTCTGACCTTTAAGGTCATTAGATTGATCTGGAGGTCAATTTGATAAATATGCTTTATAAAGCTATTTTAAAATGTTTATTACTGCCATTTTTTTTTTTTTTTGCATTGACAACATATAGACATATATAGAAGGATATACGAGGTTTTCAAAATATGAAATTATAGTTTACAACTAAATATCAGGTCACATTTGATCTCTGATCTCACTTTTACATTTCAAGTTGACCCCAGATATATATGTGTGTATGTATATATATATATATATATGTGTGTATATATATATATATATGTGTGTATATATATATATATATATATATATATATATATATATATATATATATATATATATATATATATATATATATATATATATATATATATATATGTATGCCTGGTTAGTTAGAAATATACTTTGTATAATATTATATCAGCTCATCAATTATTGATGTCCAGTTATTTACAAATCCGTACCTATTATCCATTACCTAGTCCTACATAATCTTTGTGTAATCACAGTAAGCATCTGGCATGCTGCCCTTATCTGATTTTTACTGCACTGGAAACTTCTATAAACTAAATACAATGCGCTCCCCTTAAATACCTCCCAGAGAGTGTGCTGCCTTGGTGGAGGTTTGCACTCTGTGATGGGAAAATTACCAAAGTCCATGAGACACGATAGACTCAGTTCAGGCTTTTTATTCTTGCAAAGGGAGCAGTTACATTGAGCACTGCATTCTGCAAGTGTTCCCTGAGGAAGTCTCACAGAGCACTTTTATACATGTGATTACACATAAGGTGCTTTGACCTTTTACAAAGAAATGAGAACAGACAAAGAAAAACCTCAGCCGGTTTCTGTTTCTTCCTGGAAAACAAGTCATAAACTCTTCTCTGTAGCTAAATAAAAATATTTATATCGTATAACCTTTAACAAGCTGACATTAGTATAACCTTTCGCTTCTTTACCATCTACACTGTAAAAAAAAAAACCCCTGAAATTTAACAGAATATATGTTCCTGTCATTTTGACACTTGAAATATCAATAAATTCACGAAAACACACCGTGAGTTAACATGTCTAAATGACCTGTGAATAAACACAATTATTTTCATGTTTTCACAGGAAATCCATTATTTTTCCACACACATATGGAGCAACATAATTTCACAGATGTGTCATATTTATTTTAAAGCTAAAACTGTTAAATTCTAGTTTATTGATGTAAATAAACATCTGAAATATGATGCATTGAGTGCATAATGACACAAAAAATGTCTGTAATTTCACGTGGATTTGTTAAATAACTGATACGTCGTGTCATTATGGAAGTTCATCTGGGAGAGCACCGAGGCATTCCCAGGCCAGCTGAAAGATATCACCTCTCCGGTGTGTCCTGGGTCTGCTCTTGTGTGAGTTGTTCCGGCCCCTGGGGCAGACCCAGGACACGCTGGAGAGATCATAATTTTGTAATTTTCTAATCGAATTTTTCTGGCGCCCCAGCTGCCAGAATATTTTAGTGATTTGGTGAGATGTTTTTTTTTTTTTAACTGTGTATCAACAACAAGGTACACAAATGGGAAACTCAGACAAGAGTCAGACTGAAATCAGATGTTATTGTCACACTTCTGCTTATTCTTAGATAAAGAAAGTACATTCGATACAGAGCAACTTCTGATAGGTCATGCAAGGTTTCCTAGACAACTTATGCAGCAATTCATATGAGCATGATCATTATAACTATTATAACTGACTATTTTTCTAACAGAGTCCTTTCTGTATTTATAATACTTTCTTGTCAGTCCCGAGGTAGCACACTTCTGCCTGATAGTATTAAAATGTAGTTTCAATCTGCTTTTTCTTTCTTTTTTGTGCCTGTTTTGTGATATTCATATTAAAGGACTTAAATCAGTAATCCCTCTCTTTGAATCAAAAACGTGATGCATAGAAGCCATCAGTAATGAGCCTGTGAGCTTAGATCACAAGATACTGTTGATTAGAAGGATTCAAATTACCATGAAACTCAGCTGCACAGTTGATGAAAAGACCTTTCATTTGTTTGTTCGAAGTAACTGGACAGTGGATTACCTTTTAGATCACTTACTGTGGTACTTTAATCAGATGTGACATTTATGAGACATCCTTTATATATCTTCAAAAGAATATATGAATAGCAGTATTTGTAATGGCTGGGGTGTTAACTCTTATTAAAATTAAAACTATAGATTTCCTAATTTTGCTTGTCTGTGTGCATTTCCTTTTTTTTGTCTGGATTTTTTCTTCAGGATGCGTACAGTAGGTCGCTTTCCATCGGTCACTCTTGGATTTGGGGATGACACAGAGAAAGAAAAAGACCCACCAAAGGAAAACACAGTAAAAAAACAAAATGCATGGCTGCGTAAGTTCTGCCCGTGCTGCCGTCACGCCGATGATGAGATCACAGACACTGAAATCACAGGGGTTGATGACGGGGATAAGGATGAAGGAGAAAAGAAACCTGTGACTGGTGACAAAGAGCTTGAAGGTGACTGAAGAACCCATATATGCATTATTTATCAAAAAATTAAATGCCAGTCAAGCATGATATACATAAACGTGTCGCATCTTTGTCTTTATAGAACTCCTTCTAAAAGTGAAATCAATAGACCTCATGAAAAGCAAATCAGGGGAGAATCGCACTGAGCATCACACACATCCCTACAACAGTGATCATTTAATCATCCGCAGAGGGCAGAGCTTCCAGATGTGGATAACCTTGTCCCGACCTTTCAACCCCAGCTCTGATGAGATTCATCTGGACTTTAAAACAGGTTTGTGAGAAGTGACTGGAGACTTTATATATATATATATATATATATATATATATATATATATATATATATATATATATATATATATATATATATATATATATATATATATATATAATGAACAGGATCCAGACTGGTGCTGTGCTGATGTGTGGAGAGCCTGTGAGTGGAGCTAAATGGCTTCTTTCTTTTTTTTTGCATGCATGCACTTCAAGACAAAAAAGTCCCTTTTTTAATTTTTGCAGTTACAGAGCTGATCATATGTCTGAACTGAAAAGAAACTACATGAAATGAACTGAAATAATGCCATAAATTCATTTTCCTTACAGGGGAGCCAGTCCTGCCCATAGAACATTATAATGGATGCTCTTGGTCACTTAAGGATTAAGTTAAGCATTTTTTTTGTCCAGCAGTATCTTGACTAGCAAGATGCATCCATAACTCAGATCATTTTACTTCTCAAATTATTAAATTAAAATGACTCCAGAATACATATAAAACAATCTTAAGAGGTCCAGTTTGGTGACTTGAATTAGTCTAGCTTGTCACTATCAGCTACAGCTGCCTGTGTTATCTGAAGTCAAGTCATGGTTGTAGCAGGAGAATCCAAACAGGTGATTTATTAAAAAAAAAAAAAAAAGACAGTTATCTCATGAGAGTTGGAGTCTAATTCTTAAAACGGATTTTCCTGTTATGTTCACATCTCGTATCATTTTTAAGCTGTCTGTGTGTTGAGGACAGGCCTGCATACATGTGTGAAACAGACACTCATAGATATATAGGGAGGCTGTGATGGGGAAGGGGATTTTTTAGTTCCAATTGCTATGGTAACAGTTCGGGTTGCTATGGTCCTGAAAGCACGTTTTACAGATGCAGTCTTCAGTCCCGCTGATACTAGAGATCCCTTCTACCGACAATTCGCTATCAGTGCTGCCACTACCAGCTGTATGAGCCTCGGCTGCCACCTGTTTACCCGCTGTGCATGTCTTTCTCTGCACACAGCCAAAGAGAACTGAATGCTGTCAGACAAGGAGCACCAATATAGATCTTACAATTACAGCTGTGTGTGATAACAAGTTAGGGACACTTAAGAAGAATAATCACAGTGTTGCTGTTACAGAAAGGGTGTGCATCTGTACTAGGAAGGAAAATGTGAATTTCTGTCCTGTGCTTTTTAATGCACTGTTTAATAATTTGTTTTGTAAATAAAGAGAGAATAATAATATAATTGTTTTACTTAGAGAAAAAAAAACTATTATCCTAACCTATTTTATCCATAATCTGAGACCAAAACAACAGCAACATTTATTGTAAACACTAATTTAAAAAGCCATCTGTAGTAGCAGCAATAAGCAGGAGAACAAAAGCAGCTGAGGATAATGCCAGTTTTTCATGCTTTTGAAAACCATGCCACCCCTCTCCAGAGCGACACTGCATTTCAAAATAAATTGCTTAACAGGAATGTGCCTTTTTCCCCCTCATAACTCTATGCTTACAGTACCCCGTACTGAGTCCAGACACTGTATTCCCAGGCACACGAGAGAAACAGCACAGCCTATAACAACACATAAATAACAGCGTTTTAGGTGAAGGAGTGCTGAATGCTCTGATTTTGTGATTCTGAAGCCCTGCAAAAAAAAAAATTAAAAAAAATTAGAGTCAGTAATTTTCATCACACCTGAGAGAATGAAAGTGTCAGGCACAGTTAACTGCATGCTGACAGCTTTGTTTTGTTTTTTCTTGAGCTGAAAATATAGTTTGTTTGGTTTTTGTCTTGTTTTGTTTTTACTGTAAAGTAGATAAAAGGCCTAGCAGTAAACCCAGAAAAACAAAACCGTCACTGCTCCCTGGAAGCACCAGATCTCAGGACGTTATGCCTATCAGATGATATCTAATATATAATATATTTGCTATAAGAACATTTGGTATTTGGACTGTAGGGATGTGTGTGTGTGGAAAGCTCACTGAGTTTCTAGGAATAGTTTCCATTTGTAGCTTAGAGGCTTTAGCCAGCGGCTGTTTAGTGTTGCTTTGCAGTAGAATAGAAGCAGAGGTGAACTGTGTGCAGTGGGAAATTATGAACCAAAAATACAAAATGAAAGTATAACAGTGTCAAGTTGTGGTAGTTACTGGTCAATTCTGAGTGAACTCTTCAACGTTAATCTTAATTATTTTATTTATTTTTGCTCATTTATTCTCAGAGATTGACTGTAATTGTAGTATTTTTGAGCACTGGTATAATTTCTATCCAAATTATTAAGCATTAGCCACAGAAAACAAAAGGCTTCATCGGCTGAGCTCCTTGAATACCTGCTGTACATTAATATTTATCAGAGTTAACAGCTTGTCAAAGCATAGAGGAGACTTACTCATTTTCAGCTCCATATTTTGATCATAGTTCAAAAAAATGTATCTTATCATGCGCCTTGTTGAGGCCCTACAGTTCGTCCTCTGTTTGAAAGAAGAAAAAGTGCTGTTTTAACTCTGCTCCCTTTAGGGTCCACTTCCGTTTAAGCCAGCTTTCTTCTGATTGGCAGCTCCTTGAAAACAGAAGGTTTAAACAGCATGTGGGAGGGGCTTCTGTGTCTAAAGCCAGAGCTGTGTCCCTTTCTCTTTGTCTTTCTTTCTTTAAGGGAAAAGGATAAAGGTTTCCCTAAAGCAGGGTTGTAGTGTATAGTAGTTGACGCTGGCTTAAAGTGCTCAGTGTGTAGTTAATGGTCAGTTCTGTAGGCTCCCTTTAGTACATGCTTTGTCCATGTTAATGGACTTGCCAGAAAGCCCATCTTTATCACTCAGGCTTGTGATGCACAGCTGCTGCTTTGCTGTCAGCCAGTAACTCATTATGCTGTCCTGGCATCTCCGGTCTGTTTGTTTTTTCCCCTCCTTCTTGGTCACCATAATGCAGAAGCAGCTACATTTTTGTTAACAATGGCTGTTTCACCCATTTAGTTCATGCCTTTGCTAGCCACTTTCGATTTCTTTTGTCACACACAATCAGCGGCCTCTCTGTCCATGACTGAATCAGATAAACATCAGGGTGAAACTGGAGAACAGCAAATCAGTTCTGTTAAGGCAGGTGAAAAAACAGCCAAGACAAGGTCACACCCACTGAGGATAGAGAGTGACAGCCTTGGAAAGTTATTTTCCACAATCACTTTAGAGGGACAGTTCCTTAATGTGACAACAAATTGAACAATTCAGATGTCTGCACAGTTGGAAATTGTGAGTTTATATAGTACAGAAAAGACTGTGCTTTGTTTGTTGTCTTTGAAGATCAGGGCTTCTTTTGATGGCGATGAAGCCTTACAGTAACTTCAAAAGTCAAGACAATACATTAACACTGAAGCTGAAAAAGGGGAGACTTTTACAGTACAGCTGCACTGAGATCAAATGCTGTCGCACAAGGTGTGTGTGTGTGTGTGTGTGTGTGTGTGTGTGTGTGTGTGTGTGTGTGTGTGTGTGTGTGTGTGTGTGTGTGTGTGTGTGTGTGTGTGTGTGCACCAGGATAGTGTGTTCTTTGTTTTTTTTCCTACTGTATTCAGCTTCTATTAATCAAGCATACCCTATAAGCTTGGAATGCAGGTGTGGTCTTAAGGGAGAGATATCATCCATCAAAAAAAGCACAGTAACTGTTTGGGCATGTTATGAATAACAGCCAGTAACACTTTTTTTTCTCCTTCCTTTTTCACTAAGGGCCACTGCCAGCAGTGGCAAAGGGAACTCATATAATCATCCCACTGGTGAAGACATTGGAGGGCAATGGCTGGGAGGCTGCTGTTGTGAAACAGGAGGACAAAAAGATAAAGCTGGTAGTGAATTCTCCACCCACAGCAGTCATTGGCCGATACCAACTCACGGTGGAAACAAATAATAATCACGGCCGGTCCATTTCCACACCTGACCCTGCCAATGACATCTACATGTTGTTCAACCCCTGGTGTGCAGGTAAACATGAGGGCTGCTTTATCTACATCTCACGCTTAATTTATACTTTACTTGCATTTCTCTCTTACCTATAATTTTAATACAGAAGGATGGCAAAGAACTGGTTAATTTTTATTTGCATAAAGTGGTAGACTCATCACTTTTGCTGCTACTGTGCATTGTACAAAATAGAATCCTCTAAGTCTTTGATAGGTGTAACATATTCATGTTAAGGAGATGCTGGTGTGAGGATTTACTTGCCAGTCCTCCTTTTGTCTGTTCAGCCTTTTCTTTTCACACTGTAGTGAGCATTTTCCAAAAGTACCACACTTTTTCTTTAAAATGATGCCCTACAAGGAAATGACACATCATGTCCTCAACGACATGACAACTTCTGAATCACTCAAAAGTCCCGTACAGATTTTACAAGCTTTTTAATCTTCACAAGGCTTCAGCTGTGTTCACCATCATTTCCAAAACCATGTGTAGGAGGTACGCTTATACAACATGCACAGTACGGATGTATCCTTGTCATGAATTCAAAGTAAATCCCCACAGATCCTCGGCCTTCAAGAATGACTCACACAGTTTAAAAAAAGAAATTTTAGGATGGCAAAAATACCATGAAATTGTGGTAGAAAAGAAACCAAATTAGAAGATATAGCCTACTGGTAGAGGCCATACTTGAGCGTGATCTCATGTTATTTCCAGTTAAAAAGTGGGTTTTTGCTACTTTCTATCAGATGACACTGTGTTCATGGATTCTGAAGATGAAAGGCAGGAGTACATCCTAAATGACACTGGACGAATCTACTATGGCACAAAGGACCAAATTGGAGCGAGGACATGGAACTACGGACAGGTGACTGATCTCTGAATCTTAATGTTTAATGAACAAGCTGAGCGGTAAAAACTGACATGGTTTCCTCTCATTTGGTTTCAGTTTGATGATGGGATTCTTGCTGCTTGCCTCTTTGTCATGGAAAAGAGTGGAACTGCTCCATCTGGTTGGGGTGACCCAGTTAATGTCGCTCGAATCTTCTCAGGAATGGTGAGCTGGCATCTTAACTACCTTTCATGATTGTTCTCTTTATAATATCGGATAATGTCGACGGAAACTAGCGCCATTGAGGTTACTAGTTTCCATCATTATACAACTGTACTCTTTATAAGGTTGACGAAACCTGAAGGTGTCACTTGGATGAAATGTTTCTCCCACTGAAAATGTTACATCCAGATGAACAGCATCAACTTTCTTGGATTACCATTTTTGGTACTATATAGATTGCAGTGAAATTTGTTGAGTCAAAATTACTATTAGTCCAATGTTTTGATTTAGGCAATGGCACTGGTGCTTAATAATGCTGTTTAATAATGCAAAACCATACTAAACCTCTGCTGCCAACATAACTTCTTGATGGTTTACTTTGGAGCATGGATACTGTATTTGCTAAAATTTCAGTTTTTGCAATAACAGGTAAAAGTATTGTCTGGATTATAGACTTGACAGTGTATAAAAGATTGATGCAGACAGCTTGATATCAGCCATTGGTTATTGACGTCTCATTGTGACTCCTCAAGCTGCACCCCTTTGTGTTTTGATGTGACAATCAAAAAGGCAAATCTCACTGAAGGGGCATGTCACAGTAATACAATGCAATTATTTATATTATAGTTTATATGAATTTTGTTAATTGGTTATTATATGGATCATCATTTGGAAAGTGAGCTTGATTTTTGGCATAAACTGCTTAATCACAATGAGAAAAGTAGAAAAAATAAATCAGTGGTAGATGTTGAAAATGATACAGTGCTTGAAACATTTCCTTCATTTCCTAGGTAAACTCCCCTGATGACCACGGTGTTTTGGAGGGAAACTGGTCAGGAGATTATTCAAATGGAACTTCTCCAACGGTGTGGAGTGGAAGTGTAGAAATCCTCAAGGAATACCATAAAAAGAGTGGAACTCCAGTTAAATATGGCCAGTGCTGGGTCTTTGCTGGTTTGGTCACGACAGGTGAGGGTTTTTTTTTTTTGCTTACAATGTGTCAATTTGATCTCCATATTTGTATGAAAACACATTAACCGCTCGTGTCTTAATTTCTTCCTTTCAGTTTCACGGTGTTTAGGTATTCCCTGCCGACCTGTGACCAACTTCAGCTCGGCTCATGACACAGACGTCTCACTGACAACAGATGTATACCTGGATGAGAACCTGGAGCCTATAGACCACCTCAATATGGACTCAATCTGGTATGATGTAATTATAACTTTAAAAAAAACTCACTAAGTTTTGCTGAATATTGAGTAATAGTTAAAAGCAACTATAATAAAGGTGTCTTTAAGTGATTTAGCCTAATATCTTAGGTCTGTCCTTTAAACTTATTATCGAACAACTGACCAATGTGTTGACTGTAGCTACAGCCTTTACTAGCATGGCACACATAAAGATGACAACATTAGCGCACGTGTCTTTATTTATACATTGAATGGCGGTTGGTTTACTTTATCACAGTGTGTTCACTGTTTTCATAAATCACACAGTACATGGTAGATTTCTGGAGAACTACAATCTTCACAGCTGCCTTTGCTATAACTCACAACATCCTCTAGTTTACCAACCATAAGTCTTTTTCTGAAGGAACTTCCATGTGTGGAACGACTGCTGGATGGCTCGTCCAGACTTACCTTCTGGCAATGGAGGCTGGCAGGCTGTTGACGCCACACCTCAAGAGACCAGCCAGGGCACCTACTGCTGTGGCCCCACTTCTCTTGCTGCTGTCCTCTACGGTCAGGTCTTCTTCAAATATGACACGCCTTTTGTGTTCGCTGAGGTTTGTGAAATAGTCTTCTTTCTTTTCTTGTGTCTTTTGTCCTGTTTCTTTCCCCTCAGCCCTAATCGGTCACGGCAGATGGCTGCCCCTCCCTGCCCCTGGTTCTGTCTGAGGTTTCTTCCTGTTAAAAGGGAGTTTTTCCTTCCCACTGTCGCCAATTGCTGCTCATAGGGGGTCGTTTTGACTGTTGGGTTTTTGCTGTTCTTATTTACCTCACAATACAAAGCGCCTTGAGGTGACTGTTTGTTGTGATTTGGCGCTATATGCATAAAATTGAATTGAATTGATTTCTTTATTGTACTGAAAGTTGCAAGACATATGGTATGGTACTGTACATGAGAAAAATGTGTACCGTATACTGATACAAATTCTTTTCGGCACAAATATGCATTTGGCAGTCGTTGCTTATTTTCTAACCCCATGTCTCTCTTACCCCAACTCATCTATATCTTCAGGTGAACAGTGATAAAATCTACTGGCAGAAGAAGGCAGATGGGACCTTCAGCCAAATATACAGTGAGAAAAATGTTGTGGGCCATTCCATCAGCACCAAAGCTGTTGGCTCTGATGAACGCAGCGATATCACACACCTTTACAAACATCTTGAAGGTATCATTAAATAAAAACAAACCCTCACATAACAACTTATTAGCACTCTTTCAGAAGAGGGTATGACTATTATTGTCGTGTAATTTATTGAATTAGCTCATTATTTTTTGTCATTCTCAGGCTCAGAAGCAGAACGCATTGCTGTAGAAACAGCATGTAGCTACGGCTCCAAAGCAAAAACATATTCACCTCCTACAGCACAAGATGTCTCTTTAGAAGTGACCGTGGATGGTGAGGGTCCTATAATGGGAAATGATGCAGAGCTGAAAATCACATTGAGAAACAGCAGTTCAGAGCAGCGCAGTGTCACTCTGCAGAGCCAGGTGTCAGTCATGTACTACACAGGTGTCAACAAGGCTACAATCAGAACCGACACAACAGATGTAGAAATACTTCCCAATGAAGGTGAGTGGAGTGGTTCATTTAGGGTCATTTTAATTCCATCAGCAGTATCACAAGGTTTATCTCACAAGCAAAATAAATCTTTTTTTTCTTCTGCTTAGTGGGGTCTGGTTTATAGTCCTGTTTCCCTCCAGTGCATCCAGCTATTCTGGGGTGTTGTCCTGGGTCTGCCCCAGGATCTATTGCCATTTAGATATGCCTGAAACACCTCATTTTGTAGAATCAGCAGCTTTCTATGACTGAGCTCCTCACCATATCTCTATGGGTGAGGCCAGACACCCTTTGAAAAAAGCCAGTTTTCCTTAGTATTATACTTAGATTTACTACCCACAACTTAGGAGGGTAGGAAGCCTTTGGGCTCATCTCTGTCTTTACCATTGCATCACCACAGATGTGACACTAATCTGCCAATCCACAGTCCATTCTTCCCCCAGTTGTGAACAAACCCCTGGATTACTTGAAATCCTCCACTCCAGAGAGAAACCTATCTCCAACCCAGAGTGGGCAATCTAGCCTATTCCAGCTGGCCTCAGACTTGGAGGTGCCCTTTGCTTTGAGCTGTGCACATAAATTGTGTCCATATAAGTTGTGAAAGTAAAGAATGACATCTAGGTGTACCGCCAGTGGAGTCCAACAACCATGGGGAACAAGGCTGATGCATTGCAGCTAATTCTTGATCTGGTTTTACAGGACCGAATGGCCTGTTACGACAGGTCTGACAGCACATACTGACAAGCTATTTGCCTTTTTCAAAACACATGTAGACTGGTGAGGCAAACTCCCATACAGCCTCTGGTATCCTTAAGATCCCATTGAGTAAGTCTTGCCCAATCAATGTGCAATAATGTAAAATTCTAAGCTTTAGAGATGCTGAATTAGAGATTTCTGATTATGGACAAAGAAAGCCAGGCAAGTTACTTCCTCTCACTTTAAGTTTTTGCTCAGCTAACTGACTGCTGCTGTTAAATGGAAAGCTAAACCTGATGGGTTTAGCTTTCCATTTAACAGACAGGTCTGAGTGGTAAATTCTTACTCTTGAAGAGAGTAGAGGTTTCTGACACAACTGCCACTCCTTCCACAGAGAAAAGCAAACATCTAAAAAGGTTTAAGTCTCCAGCAACACTTGTAGTATACTTACATCTCCTGTCTACAGATAAGATTCTGGA
Organism: Archocentrus centrarchus; assembly: GCF_007364275.1. Classification (NCBI taxonomy): domain Eukaryota; kingdom Metazoa; phylum Chordata; class Actinopteri; order Cichliformes; family Cichlidae; genus Archocentrus; species Archocentrus centrarchus. The sequence continues at coordinate 28,301,947 of NC_044349.1, read as the reverse complement.
GTGGGCCCTGGACTACAAAACCTACAAGGACAAACTGACTGATCAGGCTGCCCTGATGCTTATAGTAACAGGCAGAGTCAAAGTAACACGACAGATCCTTGCTACCCAGTTCAGTTTCCGACTCAGGACCCCTGACCTCATCATAAAGGTAAGCCAATCAGGCAGTTATTACTGGAAAGAAGATTAAGATATAAATCTATATCTGACTTTGCTTTCTCTCTCTTTGCTGCCTAATAGCCAATCGGGAAGGCCGTGGTAGGACAGAAGATGTCAGTAGAGATTTCATTTACTAACCCACTGCCACAAGTGCTGACAGCAGTGATCTTCAGTGTGGAAGGACTGGGCCTTCTGAATGCTCGAAAGATAAATTATGGGTAAGGAGGAATAATATACAGTTTAAAAAAACAAAAAGAAAATCTTGTCTATCTTCCTCTTTTGTGATCGCTACTGTCATTTTCTGTCCTACCCTCAGAGATATTGGCAGCCACGCCTCTGTGTCTCTCACTGAGCAGTTTGTCCCCACCCTTTCTGGAACAAGAAAATTATTAGCTTCACTGCACTGCAAGCAGCTCACACAGGTCCATGGTGTGAGTGACATCGTTGTGGAGGAGAAAAGCAACGCCCCTGTACAGTGATTAGAAAATAGAACCACTGAGACTAAATGCTGACAGTTGTTTCCTTTATACAGGCATTGATTATGTTGATTATTTTTTCATATATATATATATATATAATTTTTTTTTCCTTCTGTATGATAAGCCAGTATTTATTTTCACAAAGCACAGTAATGATTTATTTGGAAATTACACCATTTAATAGCATGATGGTGTTTGTGGGATGTTACAGAAAATAGACTGTTTTTACTGTATGAAAACTAGTAATAACCTGCATAAAAATTCCTTTACAACTTAATGCGCAAGCTCTTGCTGCATGCTTCTACAACACAACGAACACAGCAACATCCACAAGACCTGTTTGGAATATGTTTTCTCTTGAGAAGATGTCCCCTGAAAAACCAGAATGAAGTTTTTATCCTGACTTTTTATGACATCTTCTGAATTCTATTGCAAATTTCATCATAACACTGTGACAAGCACTAAAGCTAGCACTGACATATATTGAACTAAATTATCAATTACTCACATTTCCTGCACTCATCTTGTGTGCTCATAGACTAAAAAAAAAAAGAAGCCAGACATCCAAATACTGAACATTGTTCAGCACCAACCAGTGCAATACATAGTCTACACACCACACAGGCAGTTCATGTTTACTGGAATTATGTAGTTACTATGATTGAGCTATAGTCTTTAGTACCACAGTGGTTGCAGAACTTCGACCAACTGGCAGCTTTAATAGAAGAGATGTAAAGGCTTGCTCAATATTATATTACCTGATTAATCCAATAGAGCTTTTATGGGATGAGATGGAGCAGATTCACATCCTGACAAATCCACAGCAACTGTGTGATGGTATCATGTCAATGTCACTTCAAAATCTGAGGAATGTTTCCAGCACCTTGTTGAATCTGTGCTATGAAAAAATTGAGGCAGTCCTAAAGGCAAACTTGGGTCCAACCTAGCAAGATGTAACTAATAAACTGTCTGGTTAGTATATATGCCAAGCAGATTTCTCACACACACACACACACACACACGCACACCAGAATGTACATTAGTCAGCCTTTAACTTGCAAGTGTAGTTGAAAAGTAAAAACTCAAAGTGGCGTGAACATGCTAAAGTGGACTATTTCCTGCTGTGAGCTGCATATGAGAAATTACAACTGTGGACATCTGCTGACTTTATTCCTTCAGATCATGTGTGGAAATGGACCTCAGGTTTTCATTTACTAGTTTTGTTTGTGGGATATCCAATCTGCCCTGATAGGTCAATATTAACTGTTATATAATAAGAAAAATACTTTCATCTGCTCCCTTCTGACATGGAAGTGCCACAGCCAGCAGCTCCACATGCTTTATTTGGCAGACTTTTACACCAGATGCGCTTCCTGATACAGCCCAAAGGAGGGTTGTGCCTCTAGCTGGAACTGAACCAGCAACCCTTCACTTGCCATGCAAGTGGGTAAACCACTACACTATGAAACTGTATAAAAAAATTAATATGAAAAGTCATGTGTTGCTGCCACTATTCCATATAAGACGTAGTGGCAGCAACACAAAACACAACTTTGAAGTAGATAAAGAAATAAATGCAATAAATACACTTTGGGGAAAAATCATATTCTATAAAACTGAGAAATAAATAATAAGATGAAAAATTCAGCATTACTTTTAGAAGTTATGTGTCCATTTAATTCTTTAGGTCTTATTGCACAGTTGTACTGTAATCACTGGTAGCCCCATATCCTGGTGTGTAAAATGAACATGCATGAAACAAGTGGTGAATATGTGTTTGAATTGCTCACCCACCGAAGAGCTTTTTAGTCTTTCTGAAAGTTTCATTGAGGGTTTTTGTTCGTTTGTTTTTTCACACTGAGATTTCTAAACCAACAAATAATACAGAAGGACGTCATTGATTGTTGCTATCCCTTTTTGCACAGACCTTCAGTATTTACGTCAAATTGTAATTTGTTAATTTGTTGCTGCTTACATATCAAATTATCCAAACAGATGAGGCAAAAAACAAATTAATCCCTCCACAGCTGAACTATTTGTAGGTGTTGACAAAGCCAACAGTAACTCCAGTTTTGTTGGAGTGTACTGTTTGCAGTGGTTCTAAAACATATCAAGTACAAGTGTTTGACCCCAGCCCTGCCTTCTTCCCAAGGTTGCCTCCAGTATACAAAGTTTTTTCTGCAAAAGTTACCTTTATCTGGCTCTCTCAATGGTTTGTATTCACAGGCTGAACAACTCTGTGATAGGCCTTAGGGCAGATATTTTTAGGGGCTCTGACTACCATGTTGTACTGCAGCAAACTACATTTTCTTTCTCTCACATTTGCTTGCATTCTCACAGACACACACACACACACACACACACACACACACACACACACACACACACACACACACACACACACACACACACACACACACACACACACACACACACACACACAGGTCAATAAGCACAGTCCTTTATGAAATCCTTTGTTGAACAATCATTTCCAGTGGTCCAGCTTCTATCACACACTCATATTACGGTATTACATATTTTCAAGTGATAACAATGTTTCAATCCTTTACAAAAACACAAACTACTCGCCCATCAGAATTTCATCTTTTGGGCTTTGCAGTAATTCACGAAACTGTTCAAAGTACTGAATATATACTCATCCTGCTCTCGTCTCTCCTTCCTCTGTTGAGTGCTACTTTTTCACTTTGCTTGATAAACATAATTTAAAATGCTGCTGCGCTGGCTAATTACTCTATAGTTATATATGCATGTTAACAGGCTTGTGGGTATTTTGCACAGATGATACAGAGTGAGGTCAGGAAGTACAAGTAATATGTTTTCCTGCATGCCTCTCCACCATCAAAACCTTTCAGAAAAGGTGGCTATTTTAATCAATGGAGTATAAAATGATGGAGTAAATATTTGCACAGCAAGAAGACCTGGGTTCGAATCCACCTGGGCCTTTCTGTGTGGAGTTTGCATGTTCTCCCCGTGTTTACGTGGGTTTCCTTTGGGTACTCCGGTTTCCTCCCACAGTCCAAAGAAAAGCAGTTACTGGGGTTAGGTTAATTGGTGATTCTAAATTGCCCATAGGTGTGAATGTGAGTGTGAATGGTTGTCTGTTTCTCTGTGTTGGCATTGCAACAGGCTGGTGACCTGTACAGGGTGTGGTAGACTATCTCAAAGTCTTGGTGCCACAGACTGGAAGGCTCTGTCCCTCCTGGTCTTCAGTCTTGTACAAGGTCAAACCTACAAGTTCTGAGTCTGCGATCAAAGACTGCAAGCAACAGTGTGTTTAATCAGAAGTTGAAATAAATCATCTGGAACGTGTCTATTTAGTGCTCTGTGTGTAAGTACAAGAATTTTAAAACAAATCCTAAAATCTACTGGGAGTCAACATAAAGAATGTAAAATGGGAGTAATGTGAGCTCACTTACTAGAACACATTAATAGTCTGGCAGCAGCAGTTTGTATACCTTGGAGGCATGAAAAGAGATGATTTGTCTAAGCCAGAAAACAAGGCATTACAGTAATCTAAGAGCTACAACATAACCGCATGAACAATTTTCTCCAATTCCACTCAGGAGACTATAGCTCGCAATTTAGGAATGTTCCTTGAATGGAAGAAACAGGAACAAGAAATAGATTTTACATGTGAGTTGAAGCCCAGAGAGTAATCAGATATGCCAAGATTGTGAACACTAGACTTTGCAGATGAGCAACAGGAAGCAATCACTTGACTGATTTTTGGATGTAGCTCAGGAGGCGCTATACTCATGGTTTCAGGCTTGTTGGAATTTAAAACAAGATAATTATAAGAAAGCCAGGCACCAACCTGGGTTAAACAGTCAACCAGGGTGGGCAGCCTATCCAACTGGTGAGGCTTAAAGGACATATACAACTGAATGGCATAAAAATGATAAGAGATGTTCTTAAAAGATTGAATGATGCCAGACAAAGCAATAATACAGAAAGAAAATCATCTTCTATCTTTAAAGTGTCACAGCCTAGCTCAAAGACAAAGAATGGGAGACAACATGTGGCGGTAATCAAGAAAATTGATTTTATTACCAAAAATATACAACTCAAAACGTGGATTTAAGGTGTGGCTCATGCAGCTAATCATGCTCTGATCAGCACTGACACGACAACCCGCAGCACAAAAAAAGAAAAAATACGCTTAGTACCCACATGAGCCAATACACTTTGCAAGTCGCAAATCACAGGTGTCCAGTAAGCTGTGCCTAAGTGCCAGAATGCACAGCATGTATGTTTTGATTTCAAATGGAATAAAAGAAATCTAATTTGTTATACATTGTATGAATTTGGAGTATAAAATGAAAATTAAAAAAAGACCTGCTTTTTGTTTTTTAATATCTGAAAACCAATTTTTTTTTTTTTTCCCATATTGATTTTCAAAACAGAAAAACAAATGACCAAAAAGTACCCGAACCATATATATATTTTTGAATGTGTTATTTATTGTATTTATTTACTGGACTGCTGTACTGTTTATTGGATCATATATGTGTTTGTCAAGATTTAATTTCTATCTGGAAAAAAGTGATAAATATGAGTGTGTGAGGGGAATGCAATGCATTTTCCAGCTGGTTCCCCACATTCTGACTGGTTTCTCACCAATAGTATAGGTCACCAGCATTTTAGTTCTGATTTGCAACATGTGGGCAACACCAGGGAAAAAGCTTCAAAGCTAAAAGCAAATGAATCAATTAAAGTACTCAGAGCATAAATGCCTCCATTGAGGCTGCAGAGTTCTCTAAATGTGTCTTTAAATGTTTTGAATATGTTTAAAGGTTGACTAACCCATGACCACTATGCTACAGCCATTAAAAAGCCTCTTGATGTAGTGCAAGACATGGAGAGAATCTGTACATTCAAGGACATTCAAGAATAATGGTATCATATGCAACATAAGTAATGCACACATTAAATCTGAACCAAAACACATGGAGACATTTTAATATGTTTCAAATTTTGTAAAGATGGGATGAAATATATGGAAAAAGTTAAAAAGGACTGAAACAAATGTGGATATATCTAAACACGCCTTGTAGTGGCTATTTGTGAAAAATCTACCTCATTATCAGTCAAACTAAAAAGATGATGGCACCTGATGGCACTATCCATAACAAAAGCCTTCTGGCTCAGTTATACTAGAGTGAAAACTGGATGTCAACCGCCTTGTTCTCTGAGAAATTGGTGGTTGCCCAGTGATTGCATCAAATTTTTTTGCATTCGGTGACTGATCACAAGTAGTTGCAGTGACCAACTGGTGGCCCAGAGACTGAGTGTGCTTTTAGCATATGGGTGACCACTTTCAATTGTAAACATTGGTAACATTTATGTGTGTACTGGTAACATTTATGTGTATATTTGTAACAATTATCTATGCATTGTAACAATTTATCTGTGCACTGGTAACATTTATCAGTGCACTGGTAACATTTATATATGCATTGGTAACATTTATCTGTGCATTGGTAACATTTATCTATGCACTGGTAACATTTATCTGTGCACTGGTAACAATTATCTACTTTATGTATTAGTAACATTTGTCTACGCACTGGTAATGTTTATCAATACACTGGTAACATTTATCTGTGCACTAGTAACATTTATATATGCATTGGTAACATTTATCTGTGCACTGCTAACTATGCACTGGTAACAATTATCTATGCATTGGTAACTATGCGTTGGCAACATTTATATATGCATTGGTAACATTTATCTGTGCACTGCTAACTATGCACTGGTAACAATTATCTATGCATTGGTAACTATGCTTTGGCAACATTTATATATGCATTGGTAACATTTATCTGTGCACTGGTAACATTTATATATGCATTGGTAACATTTATCTGTGCACTGGTAACATTTATATATGCATTGGTAACATTTATCTGTGCTCAAGCCAGTTTGCCCCCGTCTTACGATTATAAAACATATACATATGTAAATTATACATGCAGCAATATAGGTGTACATAACACTATTTTTCCAAGAAACATTTGAAAAAGAAGAAAGTAAAAGATCAAATAGCAATTTTTTATGCTTTGCTCAGAGGATTTATGGGTCTGTCAGGTTTCCGATATGTGTCCCCCAATAGTAAACTCATTCCTACGCCCCTGTCACTCGATGTCTGTATTATCAAATTCACTCCAATGTTCAGGCCAAAGGTCATGCAGGTTCACTTACAAGAGGTTACAAAGAATCCCAAATATCTATATCTGACCAGAAATTAGATTCACAAAAAGAGATTTACAGTAGCTGCTCCACCATAAAAATGTAAGACCTCTAGCTCACAGTGAACACCAAACCCACTTACAGTAAGAACAGAAAAACATATTTATTAAAAAAAAAAGACTTACTGCTCAGTACAACAGAACTTGCATACATAATGTCAATACAATATTTCCAATCCTGAATTATCAATTTAATCTGTTAAAATCATTGTGTTTCTCTTTGGTTCATAAATGTCCTTTGAGCAGTTTGGAGAACCACAGGGTTACAGGCATAATCCTTTCTTTCACTCTGTCCTTTCTATTCAAGCGTTTCTCATAAAAGCACAAACTACCCTTGAAGACCTTTTTCCTGTTTTTTCCTGGTCAAAGGGAAGAAGTACCTTAGCTCAAGAAAAGTTAACATGCAACATCGGGGCCCTTAAATTTGTTCCTACTGCTCCCCTGAATCAGTGACGGCTCCAGAAATATTTTTCTGCAGGTGCTGGGGGGGCTAAGCATTTTACTGAGGGTGCTATGAAGGATGATTTGTTCTTTCAGTTCTCAACACACACAAGCTATTTTCTTGGGGGTGCTACGGGGTGCTATGACTTTTCCAGAGGGAGCTATAGCACCCCCTAGAGCCACCACTGCCCAGAACAGTACAGCATCCAGCAACAGGATCCGGCAAGTAGAAGCAGCCACCTGCAGCGATGACCATCCACCACGTGGGATGGCTCAGTGAAGCCATTAGATCAGATCTGATTCATCCAGTAGGATGGGATACCTCCAAAAATACCTGCCTACACACAAGCGTGCAGCAGAATTTACCAAAGCATATTCATGTGACAATGCAAACATAACATAACTGTACTTAAACATTTCCTCAGTAACTCTGAACTTGACTTCACAACCACGGCCATCTTAGGGTCGTAGTCAGGCCTGCCTAACCTCTGACATGCTAGCAGCCAGCTAATCAGCTTGCTAATAATCACATTCACACACTATACACATTTAGTTTCTTCAGTAAACAATAAACATCACAGCAGTTATTTTAACGTGTTACTGGAGTATAACAGGGCATCTAACACTCAAAATGAATGTGCATCAGAAACGTACTCACCAGAGGAATTTGTGTAATCGTGAATGCCTGCTGGTCTCAGCTCAGCTGTAAAGCCAGCCTACAGAGCTTTTCCAGTGGTTCTTGATTTCTGATCTTTAGTTGGCAGTGCCACAGCAAATTTTGTGAAGTGGTCACTGATAACTATAATGTTTTGACTATCTCTATTATGTGGCTTGGGTGACAAATAGTTCAAGCAGATACAGGTGCTGGTCATAAAATTAGAATATCATGAAAAAGTTGATTTATTTCAGTAATTCCATTCAAAAAGTGAAACTTGTATATTATATTCATTCAGTACACATAGACTGATATATTTTAAATGTTTATTTCTTTTAATTTTGATGATTATAACCGACAACTAATGAGGTTGTTTTAATGGTTTCAAGAGGTGCATTGCTTTCCTCCTGAAACTGTGTGGAAACTGCCTACACTTCTCGTCTACAGGCTTTGCTATCCTAGGCCAGTAGAATCTCACACAGGCAAGACGTAATGTTTATTCAAAACCAAGCTGACCAATTTCATCATGCACTCCGCATAGTGGTTTCTCTCTGAACTGCTCAGGTAGGACTAAATGCAGCACAGTGTAGTCTCTATTTGTCCACTTCCTGTACAATACTCTTAATTCAAGACTTCTCCACTCCCTGAGTGGTTGAGGTTTGTCTCTCGGAAGCTGGGGTTTTGAGTTCTTCCTAGCAAAGTAATGACATGGGAAGACAGCTGGGTCCTTTTGAGCTTTGTGCCAGTCAGAACTTATAGATGGTAGTGTGTCTTCTCTAAATACGTCTGCAACTGTTGAGGGGTCAGCAACAAGAGACAACCAAGGGCTGCTCTATGTCTGAACAGTACTCAGTCTTTGACACCACAAGATGGCACTGACATGAGGCAGATACCACCTCATGACTGATCTCAGTGCTTACCTTTTTTTCATGTCATCATGTCTTTCTGCTTTGTCTTTCAGAGACGGGGTTTGGGAAAGGTCTCCATCTCATTAATCAAGCACACACCTCACTGTGTGTGTGTGTGTGTGTGTGTGTGTGTGTGTGTGTGTGTGTGTGTGTGTGTGTGTGTGTGTGTGTGTGTGTGTGTGTGTGTGTGTGTGTGTTCTCACTGTGCCGCGACTGCAAAAGAATGGCAACAAAAGTTGGGAGAAAGCGACAGAGTCTCATATGGGATTTCTTTGAGTACAATGGTGAGACAGAAGCAAGTGTCTTGTTGTAGATGATGGAAAAATGGTGTGGAACACTTCTCAAGGGGAAAAACCCCACCGAGCTCAAAGTCCACTTGAGAATTGCACAAGGCGGCTACGGAAACCGCTCTGAATCTATGCAGTAACCTGCACCTCCTGAGAAATGCACACTACACGTTGGGTCCATGCAGCCTGTTCACCACTGCTGATGTTAAGTTGTATTATCCTACTGCGCATGTGTCGGAGGGTGGAGTGAGGAGTGCGCAGGGGGTGCTGGGAGTTTTGTAGGTGTTGTTGATGGCAACGAATAAAGAGTGTACCCTATCGTCAGTGATGTGGTTATTGAATTGACATTGGTAGCAGAGGATGGCCGCTGCTGGGAATTACAAAGTTCCTCCATCGTTCGATGAGAAGACGTCTTACGAAAGTTGGAAAAATGAGATTGAAATCTGGAGACTCGTTACAGACTTGGACAAAAAGAAGCAGGCTCTAGCGGTTACCCTGTCGCTATCAGGAAGAGCGAGGGAAAGCGCGCTGGAAATCGCGGCGCAAGACCTTAACGCCGATACGGGAATGACTGTTCTTTTGACCAAGCTGGACTCAGTGTTTTTAAAAGAAGAAAAGGATCGACAGTACGAGGCTTACACCGAGTTTGATCGGATCAACAGACAGGGCGACACATCCATGATGGATTACATTATCGAATTTGAACGACGATACAACAAGTTACGTAAGTTCAAAATGGAACTGCCAGATGCAGTGTTAGCATTCAAGCTCCTAGACACCGCAGGGCTAAACGTTAAAGACAAACAGCTAGCTCTAACCGCCTGTTCCACCATTACTTTTACAAACATGAAGTCGGCCTTGAAAAGAATTTTTGGCGATAACGGCTGTTCGCCACTAGAGGGCGACGCCGCCTTCTTCACCAAATACACAGGCAAACGTGAACGGAGTTCTAACTCAGAGCAAAGCCCAAGAATAGCTGCAGGAACTAATCCACTTGACAAATACGGGAGAAGAACCAAATGTGCAATATGCCAAAGCACTTACCACTGGGCAAAAGACTGCCCCAACAAAAGAGAACATGTAAAACTAACAAATGTTGAGGGATCAAAAGATGATGTGGAAGAATGTAACATTACTCTGTTTTCAAACGAATCCTTTTCTGATGCACACATTTTCATGGTAGAAGCTTTAGGATCTGCTGTGATTGACACTGCCTGTACAAGAACTGTGTGTGGTGAAAAATGGCTTGCAGATTATGTAAGTGGACTACCCCAGAGAGAATTATTAAAAATTAAAGATGAAAAGAGTACAAAACCCTTCCGGTTTGGGGATGGAAAAATTGTGCAATCCATAAGAAAAGTGACCATTCCAGCAAAAATTGGAGAAACTAGATGCAAAATAGAGACAGAAGTGGTTCCAGCAGATATACCGATGCTTTTGAGCAAAACATCATTGAAGAGAGCAAGTGCCGTTTTGGACATTGCTCAAGACAAGGCAACAATGTTTGACCAACCTGTAAAACTCGAACTGACATCTTCTGGACATTATTGTGTAAACTTAAGAAAGGAAAGGAACAACAATGAAAGTCAGATTGAAAAAAACGAGACATCAAATGATGAAGATGAAATTCTCATCGTGACAGAAAACATGACAACAAAGGAAAAAAAAGCAGTACTGCTAAAGCTGCATAAACAATTTGGACATGCCTCAGTTGACAGATTGCAAAAACTCCTGTCCTGCTCAGGCAACATTGATGAGGAAAGCATTACAATCCTGAAGGAAATTGTAGAAAACTGTGAAATATGCATTCGATACAGTAAACCAAAACACAAACCTGCAGTGGGTTTACCCATGGCTGCAACATATAATGAAACCGTAGCTGTGGACCTGCATGAGCTTGAGCCAGGACTGTGGTATCTACATGCCATTGATCATTTTACAAGGTTCAGTGCAGGAAGTATTATCACCACGAAAAGACCCAAAGAGATAGTGAAGCACTTTATTCACTGCTGGATAAGCATTCATGGTCCACCACGCAGACTATTCAGTGACAATGGAGGTGAATTTAACAACGAAGAAATAAGAGACATGGCTGAACATTTTAACATTGAAGTTAAAACCACAGCAGGATACAGTCCATGGAGCAACGGCCTCCTGGAAAGACACAATCAGATCCTCACTGAAATGTTACTTAAGGTAAAGAGAGACAACAAATGTGACTGGAAAATGGCTCTGGACTGGGCTTTGATGGCAAAAAACTGCATGCACAATGTACACGGCTACAGCCCCTATCAACTTGTCTTTGGACAAAACCCAAACCTACCTTCAGTCCTAACTGATAGACCTCCAGCATTGGAAACTAATGTCAACACATGGATGGGTCATCAGACTGCAACACTGCATTGCATGAGAAAGGCTTTTGCTGAGGCTGAATGTTCTGAGAGGATACGAAGAGCCCTTCGAAAACAGCTGCGGCCCACGGATGAAAAATATGAAACAGGAGACAAAGTCTATTATAAACGTACAGACTGTCAAGAGTGGAAAGGTCCAGGCGTGGTTATTGGCCAAGATGGCGTAGTAATATTTGTCAGGCATGGTGGAACATATGTCAGAGTACACCAGTCTAAGCTAAGAAAAGTGAATGCAACACAAGAAAAACAGGAAGAAACTAAGAAGGAAAATCTGACCAAAACGGAAGAAAAAACTTTTGAAACACCAGCAGCAGGACTTGATTTTGAAAGCGAACATGAAGAGGTGACATCGACAAGGGATGGACCACATCGCACTACAGAAAACAACGAATCCTCCTGTGAATCAGTACAGCCTGGAGAGGGTGATCTCCCACTGGCACACTCAACAACCGTCAGTGAAGAACTGAAACTGAAAGCTGGACAAGTAGTTAAATATACAGACAAAGAAACAGGACAAAAATATTCTGGAAGAATAACCAGCCGGGCAGGAAAGGCCAGTGGGAAACACAGAAACTGGTACAATTTGGAATACAGTGAGCCAGAGGAAAAAGCTGGATCCACAGGATCAGTTGATATGGGACAGGTAAACAACCTTGAAATAGTTGAAAATGTCAAGTCAAACACCGACAGCAACAGAGATGAAATATTAATGGTGAATGAGGATATTTTCTCACATGCCAAACAAACTGAACTTGACAACTGGAAAACGAACAATGTATTTACAGAGGAAAAAGATGAAGGTCAGAAATGCATATCAACGAGATGGGTGTGCACACTCAAGAAAACACAAGTGGGCATTGTACCCAAAGCTAGACTGGTTGCAAGAGGCTTTGAAGAAATAAACACTCAAGAACTTCCTAAAGATTCACCCACTTGTTCCTCCGAATCCCTGAAGATGGTCATAGCCGTCATATGTCAGAATAAATGGAAAATGAACTCCATGGACATCAAAGCAGCCTTCTTGCAAGGTAAAGATTTAACCCGGGATGTGTATATCCGTCCACCTCAAGAGGCAGAAAGTGAAGGATTTGTATGGAAGCTAAACAAATGTGTGTATGGCTTGGCAGATGCTTCCTTGTTCTGGTACAACAAGGTGAGAGAAACCATGCAGAAACTGGGAGGCACTGTGTCAAAAGTCGATCCAGCTGTCTTCTACTGGCAAGATGACTTCTGTAAGGTGACAGGAGTCCTTGCATGCCATGTGGATGACTTTGTATGGGGTGGGTCAGACATGTTCTCTTCAGCTGTTATTCCCAAACTGAAAGCTGCTTTTCAAGTTGGACGAGAAGAACATAACAGCTTCAACTACATTGGGATGGAGGTTCATTCTCTGCAGAATGAAATAAAAGTACAACAGCGTGCATACATAAAAAACCTACAGCCCGTTCTTATAAATCCCACCAGAGCACCACAGCGGGAGGCTCCTTTAACAAACACAGAGATGGATATGTTAAAATCCAAGATTGGACAGATTCTGTGGGTAGCAAGACAGAGCAGACCTGACATCATGTGTGACATATCCATCTTGGCGTCAAATACAAAACATGCTACCATCCAGACATTGCACTGTGCAAACAAACTGGTCAGAAAACTTAAATCCGAAGAAGTTACCCTGAAGTTCCAATATCTGGGAGACAACAAAAACCACAAGTTACTGGTGTTCAGTGATTCCTCTATGGGAAACCTCGCGGATGGAGGAACACAAGGTGGACACTTCATCATGCTGATGGGAGAAGATGGAAAATTTTCACCTATATGCTGGCAGTCAAAACGGATCAAGAGAGTGGTACGAAGCACGTTAGCTGGAGAGACTTTAGCACTTGCAGATGGAATTGATAGTGCTGTCTTTCTAGCTACACTCTATTCAGAGCTCATGGTTGGTGATGGCACACACAACATTCTGCCCATTATCTGTGTAACAGACAACCATTCCCTTCTTGATGCTGTAAAGTCTACAAAATCTGTAACTGAAAAGAGACTTCGACTTGAGATCAGCGGCATCAAAGAACTTATGGAATCAGGGACAATTCAAAAAATCATATGGACATCTACCAAAGAGCAGCTTGCTAACTGCTTAACAAAAGTGGGAGCATCTGCACTTGGACTGCTGAGAGCCCTTAGTGAGGGGGAGTGGCAATTTAAAGATTAAGTTCAAATAAGTAAAGTTAAAATGTTGTTTTAATTTGTTCTGTATTCTTTAAAGAAAGAGGGGAGATTGTTAAGTTGTATTATCCTACTGCGCATGTGTCGGAGGGTGGAGTGAGGAGTGCGCAGGGGGTGCTGGGAGTTTTGTAGGTGTTGTTGATGGCAACGAATAAAGAGTGTACCCTATCGTCAGTGATGTGGTTATTGAATTGACAGCTGAGTCCTCGTGTGTATTTCCGGCTACTTTTTGTTGCAGTTTTTGAATTTATCACTGAGAAAATAACAATTAGGAATAATAATCAAAGCATCAATATAAGGACTCAAAAATGTCAGGAAATTCCTGAAGGGAGACTGAAGGTGAGGGAACGAACAAATTGGGAAAAAAACTGACCACAAAGAGCAAAGACTAAGGAGAGGAAAAAGAGCCAGCATTTTTTGTTTTCGTCCCCCGGCACTGCATATAAAAACACTGCCCCACAAGGTAATTAACACACATAATGCAGCTACACAAGCATAAATGCAGGGAATGGCATCAGCCCCTTAAGTAGGTTGCGTACATAGGGCCTGAAAAGACTCAGCGCTGAAGTCTAATTAGTGAGTATCTAACCAAGCTAGCATCCCTGAGCAGCTCAGACAGAGAACCAGCGTCACAAATACAAACACACAATCTTGAATCGCTGCGTTCTGATGTTATACACATGTGAGGTATTGTTAATCTACTGCACTAATGCTAAACTTTATTGTAGAGTTTATTGGGTTTTGGATTTTATGTTTTTCTTTATGTTTCTTCCCGTTAATCTCTCATGATGTTCATATGTGTCCTTGGTATTACACCCATTTAGCACATAATGCTGCTATCTTGCAAACATTTGGCTGTTGAATACAATTTTTTAAAATGGTATCTTTTTTTGAGTTCTTAATACACAATAGTTACCGGTACTCTTGCCCCCTTTGAATCTAGGACCTGACAAAGTATGAAAAACTAAAACTAATCATTAAACAAAAAAGTAAAAACTAATAAAAATGAGCAAAACCACTTTTAAAACTAATTAAAACAAACTGAATTGGAGAAAAAGGTTACAACGAAATGAAACTAACCATTAATGTAAAATCCAAAACTATTATAACCATGTTCGGGAGGGCTGAGGGGAGGGAGACAGGACAAAAGACTTACTGTGGAAGAGAGCTTAATAAGAGATTAATAACTAGTGATTATTTTTTTTCTAGTCTGGATTTCACAGGGAGCCAATGAAGAGAAGCCAACATGGGAGAAATCTGCTCTCTCTTTCTAGTCCCTGTCAGTACTCTAGCTGCAGCATTTTGGATCAGCTGAAGGCTTTTCAGGGAGCTTTTAGGGCAGCCTGATATAATAAATGCAGATTTCATCAAGACACCCATAAGAGGAAGACCACGTGGCATTCCACATCCAACAAAATACAGAGCAGTGTCCAGGCCACCGCCTGAGATCAGGTTTGGCCCTGGTATGTCTGCATGCAGTGTATTGTGACTGTGTGCCCTGGATGCTTTACAGATTTCCATAGAAGATAGATGGAAAGTGGAGATGGGCATGATGATGTGAGAGAATGACAGCAAATCAGAGGGGAGAAAGAACGTTTGTACACCTACAAACAATATGTTTTTTTATTCTGTTCAACATACTAAGTTGGCACTTTTTGTAGGAGCATGTTTAGAACCTGTTAATTGATGCAAAAACATTTTTGGTTTGTGCCCTGGATGTTTTGCCAAATTTCCTTGAAGTCAGGCTGAAGTGAACTTTTGCAAATGGCCGGAATACTATTAAGACTATGCTGCTTTCTGCTTTTTTTTTTTTGTAGAAAATCCTAGAAAGTCCCGAGTTCATCAGTCAGGAGTCAGGTCAACCTGCTTGCATTGCATTGAAAAGTATTAGAATGTGTGAAAATGTGATAAAACATCAGATTAACAGCATTAATAATGTTTTTACTTTATAGTTTTCACACAATACATCATTTTCTATTGTTGGTTTGTTAAATATATATATATATATATATATATATATATATATATATATATATATATATATATATATATTGCTTTGGTTTAAAAGTCAAGTGCATGGAGTCCAGCTGAGTGGACATGTTTGTAACTCAATTGCATTTTTTTTTTTCGTGCCTAAAGAGGAATGAAAACACTCAAATCTTGACTGAGGGTCTCATAATTTGTGCATGAAAGGGCTGGAGCACGGTCTGTGGATGAAACCCAGACCGTCATGTTCAAGTAACTTGGCACGGAGCCTTAACAGTACATTAGTACAGATCCAAAGGGGTATTCTGCTTTTAAAATGGCACTCTGGCACAACATATGTCAAAACAGCCAACTCCTTCCCTTGGCTTCTGTTTGAGGGAAAGAGAAGCGAGTCTCCACATAACCAAGGTGGGGACATGCTGTCCATCTGCTCCCTCAATCTCAAGCAATGCTTGAATTGGCTAAATGGGGAAATGTGAAAGGTTATTTTTGTGAAATGACTCTGAGATTGTAGTGACTTGTGAACAGCTATCCATGATGGATTCACACTGTACATCTTCAATTCATTCTTTCATAACCTTTATTTAACCAGTAAAAAAAACACACTGAGATTAGAATTTCTTTTTCAAGAGTGTCCTGGCCAAGACAGCAGCAGCACAATTAACAGAATTTTAAACAGAAAGCCGCCATACATATAAACTGGATAAGACTGGAAAAGTGATCAGCATGTCATTTAAAAAAGTCAAGCAAAACATCCACAGCTTGATGTAGACATGTGCAGATTGTTTACACGTGCCTTAAACTCACACACTGAGAGCAGGCCTGAAGTTTCAAGTCTTTTTGTAATTCATTCCATATCGAAGGAGCAGAAAATTGAAATGCTTTTTTGCCCATCTCAGTCCTGACCTTGGGAGCAGACAATAACAGACGTCCTGAGACCTCAAAGTGTAAAGACCTGAACTCTTCTGTTGCGTATGGGTCTGAATATGACAGAGAAGCAGACCTATTACACACTTATATATAAGAACACTGCAGTGTTTGCTGTATAAACGTGTCGGCTGGTCCTCCCTTCATGTTCGCAGATTCAAACAGTGGTGAGTAAGAGCTTTAGAATATGTGATAAATCTTAATGCTGCGTGATACACAGTATCCAGAGCGTGCAGACTCTGAGAGGAAGTGTGCATATACAGTACAGAACATCACCGTAGTCATGCACAGAAAGAAACGTTGCAGCGACCAATTCTTTCTTGACTCAATGAAAGCAGAAGCTGCACAGCGAGGACCTACTGTATGAGACTGTGTAGTAAGTGAGGCTGGGAGTCAGCATCTTGAACCGCTGTCTGGGTCTTTATTTGAGCACTGGTATTTTGGTCAAATGAGTCGAAACTGATGCTGTTTTCAGCTCCTGGTCGTCCCACAACAGGGGCTGCAACAAGTTTAAAGCAAAAGGCTCAATAACCTGCTGGGCTTAGAACTTTTCTTGCTTTCCTTTCAACTCAGTGTCTTTCTGACAGACTAGTTGGCAGCGAGCAGCAATATGATTATCTTCATCACATCTGAAACAGAACCACGCTTTTGGCATACAGGGAACAGGTTTCCTCACACCAACTACTTCTTAGTATTGAGCATTCTTTAGCGTTACTGTCCTGTCATTTTCTTTTAGATGTTCTTGGTTGTGAGCAAGCTCTCTGAGCTGCGTAGACAACTCGTTAATCTTATTTTCAAGCTTAATAGTTTTTTTTTGCTTATGTTTTAGCACTGTGCTATGCTCACTGTCAGAGGGAGTTCTGGTTCACTTCTTGGTGTACTTGGTGTTGGAACAGATTCATCATAAGAGGGTACATAAAGGATGGGGTAGGCATGTACAGCTGCTTTTGTTTTTTCAGCATGAGGACTAATGCTGGGAATGTTGGTGGACTGTTCTCTTTCTTCCTTAACTGGAGAGTTATGATGAGACTGTTTGGGTAGGTGCTCACTTGAGGCTTCAACAGAGGTTCCCCTTCTAGAAATAGCTCTAGTGAAGAGGCTATGGATTCTGTCCAAAAATGCTGACGGTTTTTCTCCACTGTTCTGACTGGAACTGAGGAACAGTGCAAATAACTCTTCTCCATCCTGGAATCAAGCTGACTGATATAAGTGCTGGGTGGTGAGCGTATACCAAGTAGCTTACCAATATCTGCAGCTGGACTGAACAAACTTTCAAGTAGTTTCAACCTTTCATGTATCATTAATGGAAGACTCACTAAGAAGGAGACCTGCTTGAGTGCGCCATGTTTCATAGTCCACCTCAGCAGTGGGCCTGGGAGTGTGGCCATAAAAGGTAAGTAGACTGGGTTGTATTGACCAAGAGCTTCTTGACTCATTTCTGATCACATTCTCAACACTAACAAGCAACTCGTATGTGATGTGTCTCTTTGCAATAGGGGACTTTACCACCAGGGTTACCAACTGACCTAAAGTAATTGCAGATTTGGACCCTATACTACAAAGTGAGTTCAACATACCCAGGGTATCTTTCCGTTATCTGGATTCAGCCTAACATTTATGATCAGGATAAACGGTCACAAGAAGCTGGTTATTGACTGGTTAAGTTAACCTGGGGTTTCTCCAGCATATTCACATGAAAGGGGTGGAGTTGGCAGCATCTGACCAAACTAAAAGGGGCGTTTCACAGGCCATATGACTTTTCTTCCACTGAAAATGATCCCTATGCCACCTACACAAGAGATATCATCAAATGTGATTAAAAATCTACAAAGAACATTAAAATATAACCGTAAAATGCAGGGACAACAGATGAAAGCTGCAGAAAATCAATCTGGTGATTTAGCACACAGAGCAGCAAAATAAACATTTTTATTCTAGTTAATAATTTTATTGCTGAGTGCACTCTCAGTGCTGCTGTTTATTTCTAATGTGACGGCTGCAAATTAGAGCTGTGGAACTGGATCCATTAAAATATTTAGGGTTACTGTCCCACAAACTGATAAAGGAGATGAGGAAATTGGAGATCGCATTTCTTAAATCACCAAATTAATACACGCACGTTCCCGCGACAATGAGGCACACTGTGCTTCATTCAGTGGTTTTAGTGAGGTACGGTACTTGAACCTAACCTGCTACGGAGCAGCATAAGTTACCATAGTGATTTACCCCCGGTAAAAAGTGAGCCACCTTTGTAGTACACAAGGTGGGATTAACCTCTAAATTGCCTGGATTAGCCAAAATCTTGCTTTGTATTATCGCACATGGTCAAAATAACCTTAATTGTACTGTGGTCTCCAGCACTGTTTTCCCCCAGTGTCTCTACCTCGGCCCATCGCCTGATGTTTCAGGAAGTTTCAGTGATGTCTGTGGAGCAGTTTTGAGGCAGATTCCTAGCATCGGTTAATTAAGCTCTCATGTCTGACACTCATTGTTGTGCCGTTGTGTGTCAGACGTGCTGATGGGATGTGTGCTGATTAATGTGAGTGGCTTCCCCCGCAGAGACGTGCAATTGAGTTTAGTGTTTTACATAATGAAGTTCCATTTTGAATTGTTTCTGAAATTTAAAGCAGCCCAGTTTCCCATGTGTTAAGTAACAAGAAATGCTGACAAGACCTGGCTTCTTTAATTGGTAGCTAATGGGTGGTTGAGCCTTGTGTTGTAATTAGTATTTTTGTTAGGACTGCAGCAAACCATTTTTATTATCAATTTATCTGCCACTTAAGGAGTAATTTACTTTAAAGTTTACACAAAAACTAAAAAAAAAAAAATGTCCATTACAAGTTTCAAGAGAACAATGCAATATCTTCATTCTGCCATGAGTCTAAACCTCAGAGGTCTTCAAGTCATAATAGGAAAAAAAGACAATATTTAAAAGCTATAAAGAATGCATTTTTTTATTTATTCATTACCACACATGAGTTTTCCGAGGCCACATTCTGCTTTGTTTTGGGCGTACAGCCAGTGGCAAGAGCTTGGCTCATCTCCACTGTGTCATCATGCAATTTTATTCCATGAAGTTGAAGTTGAAATGAGAACAGGATGCAACAGACAGACACAAAGATTGCAGGAGCTGACATGCCGGGAACAGAAACAGACTGAAGGTTTTAATACACAAGAGGAGCTGAGGGCAGAGTGGAGATACCTGGGGAACTACACACAGCTGAACTAAATCTGATGAGATATGGGAATGCAAACTAAAAAGAGGCACAAGGAAACATGACTATCAAAATAACACAGGAAGTAAACAAACACTGAGACAATGTTGACATAAGAAATTTGACACAGAAGTGAAAGGCTAAGAAAAACAAGGAAAGTAAACTAAATGACCTGAATCGGACATAAATTGAAACAAAGATCTAAGACTCAAGAAACTGATGCAAGTGGCAACCAATAACAAACAGATGAAGAACCAAACGGAACATTAAATAATAAAGAAGAATTCAAAAGTCCACAAACTGAAGGAAACCCTGAGTTCAAAACCCAGGACCTTGACACAGATAAGCAAACATCATCATCATCTCATAGTAGAAGGGATTATAAATACACAGAACTAATAGAGACGTTTAACGCAGGTGAAATGCGTGAGGACAGGACAGGGCAGGAAATTGCTAAGGAAGGAAAAAGACAGAGGCCTCGCTCCCAGAGTACACATTCATAGACGCACAGCCCCTCAAGGTGTGCTCCTACTTTGAAGAAAGCCCAGGGCTGTTAAACTGTCAAGTGCAAGAGGACTCTGTCAGACATTTTGAACCCTTTATGTAAACTGCATTACTGCAGACTTTGCCACCATGGCTCATAGTGTTGTGATATTAAACACGAGGGTACTCATGTTGGGTTTAAGTTGGAATTTGAGTCCTCTCTGGCAGCTTAAGCAAGCAAAATGATTGTCTGCATGCTCTGCTGTTTCAAACACCTTTGCTGTGCCAAGTGGAGCTCTATTGTAGGCTCCTCTTGTTAGTCTCTTTCCTTTAATTTCATTCTTTGCTTCTTTATTTACATGTTTAAATTTCACGGCCCAACAACACCAGAGCCGACAGGTGGGAAGAGGCAGGAGAAATGATAGAGAGATTTGGGGTGGGGGATAAAAAGAGAAAACAAAACAGAAAGAGGGGGGGGAGCAGTCACCAACTGCTGCATCTGTAACAAAACACACACACACACACACACACACACACACACACACACACACACACACACACACACACACACACACACACACACAGCAAAACAAATGCACAACGAGACTGAGTTTGTAACTAGCATTGCAAAGTGCTGTTTACACTGTAATGAATTCTCACACACAAGAAGTATTGCTGCACACACTGGTGACAACATTTAAGTCTTTGATGTTTTAGTTTATCTATCTTAGGGATTGGGTCACATCCAGGAAAATAAGACAGGAAATACCAGAAATCAAGCTCTCTGTTTCTAATAGTTTGGTTGAGGTGTAGCAGTAATTTAATTGGATGCACTGTGAAAGGCAAGTGGAAGTCAGGGCCCAAGTTTTAACAGCTGGAATACACTGCCAAACTGTTGATAGTGGTTCAAGGTGGAACAAATTGATTCTGCCACTCCTCATGTGTGTAAATGTTCTGTGGCCCTGCCTGCATACAGTATGAAGCAAGCCAACATGGTGTTGTGACTCTTAGTAAAGGCTGTTGGGTATAACAAGTGCATCTCACATTGTGGTGACTAAATTACAGGCTTTTGTATGAGGGCTTTTATCATGGCTATTCCATTTACTGAATTTAAAGTGTAGTCTCTCTGACTGAATATATTATATTGTTTCACTCCCGCAGGATAACATTTCTCTGGTTTGTATCTTTGTCTGGTTAGACAGCAGCCAGTCATTGGACGTGATTTGAAAAGGCAGCTTGCTTGCACTTTGATCAGATTGGATTTTTTTTTTTTTTTTTTAAATCATAGCCACTATGCTCATCTTTCTGTCTGATGTTTCTCCTGAGCAATAAATCAATTTACCTGTGACATACAGTAGTTATTTGTCTGAGTGTAACAGTAGCACTTTGTTCAGCAAATTCACTTAAACCTGTCTTCTGTATTTTGGGGGCATTTTTGCACAGACAGCGCTAACCTGATTAACCTCTGTGCTGTTCATCCAGAGCAGCTTCTCATAAAAGACAGTCTGAACATTTGCACAGACAGAGTGTGGCGCTATTAATCAAAGTCAGTGAAAAGGCTCAAACTCCTAACACATGCCAAATTATAGGATTTATAGATTATGTAACTCAGTTTTGCCCTTTTTGTTATATGAAATTAACATTTAACACTTCATTTCCCCAAATATCTTCTCTGCTCTTCTTTCAGGTAAAAAATTAAGAAAAAAAAATGTGTGTAAGCTGATGATTGGATGATTTTTAAGCACAAAGCTTGTTTCATATTTTGATTTTTATCAGCATTTCGAATATTACCTAACCTTGTTTGTCTGCTGTGCTTTACTGCTCCTGCAGACTGATATCTCCACTTCAGATCATATTATGGATTCCCTGAGAAGGAGCCGAATGGAGCGCTGAGACGCAGGTTCAAAAGCAGAATGTAAATAATTGGCTTCTCTTTGAACTAGAAGATAGTGACATTACCACCACAACTGAGGAAAAAAGTCTCAAAATAGAAGAAGGTCAGTACTGTAATTGTTTTCCTAATCCTGAGAAGATGGCTAATTTAACACACAGTCAAGCAATCATTCATCTTGCAAAATGGGAGACAGAGTCATTTCAGCCTGGTGTTGTTCGAGTCACAGAAAGAGTGAGAAACATCCATCAATATCGGTGCAATATGCTCTTCACTGATAAAGGGCTGCACAAATAGCAAAACAGCATTTATGTTCTGAGTGTCTTGTTCTGGAATCAATACAGCCCCTTCAGGGGTTCTGGTTTCCTTCTTCACAATGTTGCCAATGGTTGTTTTTTTTTTTTGACATTTTCCTCTCTTGAAGACTCCCTGTACTGGAACTCCCAGCCTGTGTCAGATGTTATCAACCGGTCCTTTATTTTCGATTACAGCAAACAACCCAGAGTAAGAATTTACTTATTTATCTCTATGACACATTTGTGGTAAAAATGTGTGACATTTTTAACACAAATGTCACAGAAATTAATGTCTTTAGATTTACTGAAATTTGGTGCAGTTAACTTAGTGGGTACTGGTGAGATCATCAACAATAAACTGGACTGAATGGAGCTAAAAAAGACACTGCTCAAAAAAATAAAGGGAACACTTAAACAACACAATATAACTCCAAGTAAATCAAACTTCTGTGAATTCAAACTGTCCACTTAGGAAGCAACACTGATTGACAATCAATTTCACATGTTGTTGTGCAAATGGAATAGACAACAGGTGGAAATTATTGGCAATTAGCAAGACACACTCAGTAAAGGAGTGGTTCTGCAGGTGGGGACCACAGACCACTTCTCAGTACCTATGCTTTCTGGCTGATGTTTTGGTCACTTTTGAATGTTGGTGGTGCTTTCACACTCGTGGTAGCATGAGACGGACTCTACAACCCACACAGGTGGCTCAGGTAGTGCAGCTCATCCAGGATGGCACATCAATGCGAGCTGTGGCAAGAAGGTTTGCTGTGTCTGTCAGCGTAGTGTCCAGAGGCTGGAGGCGCTACCAGGAGACAGGCCAGTACACCAGGAGACGTGGAGGAGGCCGTAGGAGGGGAACAACCCAGCAGCAGGACTCTACCTCTGCCTTTGTGCAAGGAAGAACAGGAGGAGCACTGCCAGAGAGCCCTGCAAAATGACCTCCAGCAGGCCACAAATGTGCATGTGTCTGCACAAACAGTTAGAAACCGACTCCATGAGGATGGTACGACGGCCCCACGTCCACAGATGGGGGTTGTGCTCACAGCCCAACACCGTGCAGGATGCTTGGCATTTGCCAGAGAACACCAGGATTGGCAAATTCGCCACTGGCGCCCTGTGCTCTTCACAGATGAAAGCAGGTTCACACTGAGCACATGTGACAGACGTGACAGAGTCTGGAGACGCCGTGGAGAGCGATCCGCTGCCTGCAACATCCTTCAGCATGACCGGTTTGGCAGAGGGTCAGTAATGCTGTGGGGTGGCATTTCTTTGGAGGGCTGTACAGCCCTCCATGTGCTCGCCAGAGGTAGCATGACTGCCATTAGGTACCGAGATGAGATCCTCAGACCCCTTGTGAGACCATATGCTGGTGCGGTTGGCCCTGGGTTCCTCCTAATGCAGGACAATGCTAGACCTCATGTGGCTGGAGTGTGTCAGCAGTTCCTGCAAGATGAAGGCACTGAAGCTATGGACTGGCCCGCCCGTTCCCCAGACCTGAATCCGATTGAGCACATCTGGGACATCATGTCTCGCTCCATCCACCAATGTCACGTTGCACCACAGACTGTCCAGGAGTTGGTGGATGCTTTAGTTCAGGTCTGGGAGGAGATCCCTCAGGAGACCATCTGCCACCTCATCAGGAGCATGCCCAGGCATTGTAGGGAGGTCATACTGTACAGGCACGTAGAGGCCACACACAATACTGAGCCTCATTTTGACTTTTTTTTAAGGACATTGCATCAAAGTTGGATCAGCCTGTAGTGTGTTTTTCCACTTTAATTTTGTGTGTGACTCCAAATCCAGGCCTCCATTGGTTAATAAATTTGATTTCCATTGATGATTTTTGTGTGGTTTTGTTGTCAGCACATTCATCTTTGTACAGAACAAAGTATTCAAGGAGAATATTTCATTCATTCAGATCTAGGATGTGTTATTTGAGTGTTCCCTTTATTTTTTTGAGCAGTGTACAACAATGCACATTATATGATCAAACTGAAATGAAACAATACAACAACTGTCCTTTAGTGTTTCCGACAGGAAGCTGGAAACCTTCTGTTAATGTATTCTGACTGGTTGATCATAAATGGCGGGACTTTCATAAATACTTTGCTGATAATGGATGATAAGATGCTATGGGGGCAACTCTGTGCAGGTTTTGATTCCAACCAGAGATACCCTCTACATTCAAGAAAACAAGATAATCAATGAAAGTACTTAGAAGCAATATTTGGTTGAAACAAAAAAAAAAGAGTGGGGGGGGGGGGGGGGGGGGGAGAAAGAAGGAAATGATGGTGCATGGTTTCCCACTCTGGTGTATTTCCATGGCAATATTTATATGTTTTACAGGTAAAATATGACACTGGTGTCCTTCATAAGAAAATCTGGGACAAAAAACATGACAATGTGCACACACCAGAATGTTCAATACAGGCAGCTCCCCCTCAGGAAGACAGGGATCTGCCTTTTTTTATTTGTGCGATTCAACTGCCCCGGGGTGTTTAAGTGCATATCCGCATGGCTTCAGGCCAAACACTGTCCCTGGAAAATGGGAATGCCCAATACAAAAGATGATTTAATACCTCATTTCGTCCAGAAGCAGGAGGAATGAAATTAAAGGGTGGTGTTTTGCACAACAAGCTGAAATTAGTCAGTAAAGCAGTAAATTTGTTCTGGATTTTTGAGGTTCATGAACAAATGCCTTAGATTTTGTGACTGCTTGACAATTTGCAATAAGACCTGGCTGGACCTTCAGTTAGGCCTGCTAATGCAGATTAATTGTTGCCTTTGAAATTTAGGCTATTTCCAGTTAGATGACCTTTCCTGGCAATTAAATAGAATTTGCAAAGAAGAGGTACTGACTAACAGAGTAAAAAGCACTGTTTAAAAAAGAAAAGTCAGATCCTAGCTGTAGAAATAATTACATCCAGGCTTTCAGCAACATTTTATAAAAGCTGAGGAGTACATGATGTTCTGTGCACAGTACTGTTTTTCTGTCAGGTACTGTTGAAAATGAAGGGTGAGTTCTGCTGAAATATACATTACAAAGATAATTAAATGAATAGGAAATGTATACACACCTGGAATTCTTCTCAAAAACAAATTTTCTTAAACCGCAATATTTACTGGGAACTTTAAGTCCAGATAGCATGGATTCACTCGCTGAGCATCTTGGAATTGCACAAGAAACAAAACAAAAATGAAGTTTATTATCATAGGAGAGATTTGAAGTGTCTCCAAGCTGATGCAACAATATCTGTTACTACTTCATGTTTTGAATGTTCCACATTACCAGTCTTTCCCTTAATTCACCAAGATAACACTATCTCCAATAATGTCATTACTCAGTCCCTAAAAATTAGATTTTTTCCACCTCTGTTATCTTCATCAGATTTTGCAGCCCCCGGGATCTTAAGCTTCATTGAAAGTCATTTCACCAGTCAGGAGACAATTTACAGTGGATAAGGTTCAATTGGCAATTTTTGCCTGTGAGCTCAAGAGAGAAGCTCCTCTAGTGTAACGCTCCTAATGCGCTGTGTTCTCTGTTTAAGAGAGGTCCTGTTAAATTTAGACCAAACCTTCCAGAAACATAGACATGCAATAACAAGTGCGATCAGGTTGCTAAGCAGTGGATTGGTACAAAGCATGAAGCCATAATATGTAATTTCCTCCTAGTCTGCCAACTCAAAAACAGCCACTACTTGTTCAAAGGAACAAATTTCTATGCACGTGATTTTGTTTTTTGGAATTTCACTTTTCCACCAAAGAAACTTCCGGTTCTTTCATATGACACACACTGACTGTAAATACACTGCTGTCAGCCTCCTGTCATTTGCTTTCTGTCTGGGTCATACAGTGAAACAGCTTAAACTGGGTGGCAGTGAGTGTTATAATAATGCTGGTAAGGATTATTATAGCAGTGCACTCAGCAATTGTTTGCAGTTTCACAACGAACTGCAGGAGAAACAAGTCAGAATAAAACAAAAAGGATCAAAGTTTTTTTGCCACTCAAAATAAGATTTTATTAACTCAAATTCTTAATATGCCTCACAGTTTATGGTAACCTCTTTTCTCCCTTTTTATATCATTGTAGTGCAGGTTGATCTTCATTACAGTCACGTTTCCCACCTGCGGCACTGATGTTGTGCTCTGAATAGTGATGAGAAGGAAGTTTGAGCACAAATGAAAGGATCATTGGCTTTTAAAATCATTTTAAAAAAACTAAATCAACAGTTTACTGCTTCTAACACAGAAAAAAAAAAAAGAAAAAAGAAAAAGCAGGCATATATTTTTTTTGCCCCACATTTCCTGTCACATGTCACTCACCGGTCACATGCCACCCACTCAGGCTGTCATGAGGCCATTTTCAAACTGGAGCCTGATTACTTTTGACCTTGTTTTATATGTTAATTCAAAACTCGGAAGTGAGAACCCACCCCCACCCCGTTTGGGAAACAAAAAGACAGCTCATCCAAATGAGTACACAGAAAAGCAATTTGCCTGGCATAAATACGCAGACGCCGTTCAGGGTGATGACTCACCCATTTCCCCCCTACCTGGAATCTGTCATAAGAAATCAAACACAGAGGTGGAGGAGGTCTGTTCTGACTGGGGTACATTAAGTAACTCCACTCATCATCAGGTCTATTGCAGTCTTCTGAATGCCAGCTTTCACATTCAAATGGTGTGAAGAAGACTTTTTTTTTTTTTTGTCAGACTAACTTAATTTCCTGTCTTCATTGACCTTCAGTTGGCAATTACTTTGGGCTATTAGAGTATATAGATGAAAAAAATTAATAGTATAACCAATTAAAAACAAACATAAGGAAAGAAGGATATAATGTGGGGTAAACTTACTGTAATTTTCTTTAATGAAAAGCACATCTGAAACTGCTATAAGCAGTTTATTTTTATGATCAATTACATGACTATGTGCATGTTCAAGAAAATTAAAAATATGTGCTGTTGCTTGAGCCTTTTAGGTTTCTGCGTGTTCGTTTATCGGACAGAAATGAGACAACACAACGGAATAAGGAGTCCAGTTATTAAATTTAATTAAAGCCATTTTAAACAGTTTTACAGATTAATCTGGGTCAGACTGCATGCCATGCCCTTAGGTATGACATGAAGTGCTGGCACAGTCTTTTTCAGCTTACAGTTTCATATAATCACAGCTTATCAATCTTGGTTACATCATATTCAAAACAGAATGTGGAAATCAGAGAATTTCAACAGCAGGGTATTCAGATGACCTCGAAGTCTCCATTTCCATCATTGTGTAGTCCCCATCAGGGGCTGCTGAGACAGAGCACTTGCGTCTGTTATGGATAATCTGTTAGTTAGAGACATACCCTGAACAAACTGTTCTTGGCTGAAACCAAACATTATGTACTTGTGCATTTTAATCAGTTATGTTTAATTTCCAGTCTAAGACAAATTTCTCAGGCAAGTAAATGTAAATAAGGTATACATATGGCATATATCATAAGTATACTCCTTCACTGTGGCAAATGTTGCTTGTACTGGGGAATCCACATAAATGCCAGCCTCTGCTGTTTCTCTGAGCTCTGTGGATCTTTATGATTGTTTTTTATTGTACTTGTTTTGGTTCCTTGGTCTGTGACTCTTCTCTTTTGATTCATGTTCAGCTTTTTGCCAGCAGCAGAAAATGGTCAGTTCGATTTTTTTATTTTTTTACCCTAAAAAAGCTGCTGCTCTTATTTTTGACTATTATTATGAGAGTCCCATGAGTCTGACAGTTTATGCATCTCCAGATGAGTTCCAATCAAAGAAATACTTCTGTATTTAAAAAGTCAACATTTTTCCAATGAGCCATTGTGTCTAAACTGCTTTGGCTCATTGCTGTCAGCCATGCGGCCACTCATTTACACCTGTAATTGGTTGTTATCTTGCCTGCTGCTCTCCCCAGCTCCTGTTTCAAACTTCCAGATCTTCTTTTAAAAGAACAAACAGATGCTTTTTACTACAGAAACAGATATTAGTTTATATGCGGGCCTTCTGGTGCTTCAGTGTAAATCACAGGCATAAACTTTGAGCTCGTCATTACAGATCTAGATTTATGACATTTAATACATTCACCCAACTTTTAACTTACTGAAGCTTGTCTGAAAAATTTCTCTTCATATTTGAATATAAAAAGGATGTCCCTTTGGTGCCATTTTCCAATATTGAATTATGTGTTTAGGTTTAGGTACTCAAACTCAAAAATCATACCTTCATTAGGGTTGGGTACCTTTCCCATTTGAACCAGCCTTCTTCTTTTTGCTGCTCAGCACCAGCACCCAACATGACCTGTTTTTGTTTCTTTACTCATTAAGAAAAAAATAAAATAAAAAGATAATTCAACCTCAATGGGAGCCACCTGGCTAAATCACTGTGGGAATTTCTCCTGAACACATAACTTGGTTGGGAGCAGGTTACATTCTAGGTTTTGGTATGAAATCAGCTGGAAGCGCCATGTTTTCAGAGCTTCTTTTATTTAGAACGTGTTTTAAGCTCAATATAGATTCCCTGCTGGGGGAGAATGCAGTTTATATGTGTAAGTTGTGTGTCACGTTAGCACAGGAAGTGCAAGCATTGCTTAATTTGGTGATGCAGAAAATGCATAGGCCATGAGACAATAGCCTTTAATGTTGAAATGGATCCAGTTTATCGTTTCAGAGCTCTAATCTGCAGCTATCATCTTAGAAAAAAATAGCAGTGCACTCAGCAATAAAATAATTAACTTGATTAAAATGTTAATTTTCCCCCTCTATGTGCTAAATAACTTGATTTTATATTTTTATGCTTTTTATAGATTTGTATTGTCATTTTATTATCATCATTTGATAGAGTGTATGATTTGAGTAGGCAGCACTCACGGGGTTCATTTTGCGTGAAAGAATATTACAATACCCCTTTTCATGTGAGTGCGTTTAGAGCCTAAAGAAATTTTTAAATATATGTGCTGCTGCTTGAGCCTTTTAGGTTTCCGCGTGTTTGTTTATTGAACAGGAATGAGACAACACAACAGAATAAGGAGTCCAATTATTAAATTTAATTAACCATTTTTCACACAGTTTTACAGATTAATCTGGGTCAGAACCGCACGCCATTCCCAGTGTGTTACTGGATAGACATGAAGCACTGACACAGTCTTTTTCAGCTTACAGTTTCATATAGTCACAGCTTATCTATCTTGGTTACATCATTATACAAAACAAAATGTGGAAAACAGAGAATTGCAACAGCAGGGTATTCAGGTGACCTCGAATTCTCCATTTCTATCATTGTCTCCATGAGTGGCTGACCGTGGCCCAGTGAGAACACAAAATTCCTGATGACACGAAACATTATAAGCTTCTGTATTTTTAACCAGTCATGTTTATCTTCCAGTCTAAGACAAATTTCTCAGGCAAGTAAATGTACATATGATAAAGGCAAACATATACCATGCGTATATTCCTTCAAGCCCAAAGCAGAAAGTCGAGCTTAACAGAGAAAATTAATATCACTGTTTTGATGTTCCTTAGCACCCTGGACAGGTCGCCATTCTGTTGCAGGGTTAACACAGAGAAACAGACAACTATTCACACTTAGATTAACATCTACGGGCAATTTAGAATCACCAATTTAACCTAACCCCACTAACTGCATGCCTTGGGCCTGTGGGAGGAAGCTGGAGTACCCGGAGAGAACTCACACAGCTGTGGGGAGAACATGCAAAGAACAGAAACCCAGGGCCTTCTTGCCGTGAGGCAGCAGTGCTAACCACCGCACCACAAGAGGTCACATCACATATTATTATTTGGTTTATTGTTGGTATAAAAATCTAGAAGTTCTTAAAGGAATTACTGAGTAAATTAAATGGAAAGATCGTTCCTCTGAAAGTGACTTCCAATCAAAAAATATTGACGCACTTTCTGTGTTTGTTGTCTTTCAGTAGGCTGAGAGAGTTTCAACCTGAAATGCTGTTTTACAGCTTGCTCTAAATCATTACAACCTGGGACTGGGCTTAGACCTTATTGACTGATGTGTGCTGAGTGTCTTCCACAAATAAACAGCACCTTTTAAGAGACACTGCTTTGGTCGTGATGAGCCTGCAGTCTCTTTTGTTCCGTCACAAAAAAAAAAAAAAAAAGAAAAGCTTACATCCCTTTCACACTTTACCGTATTGAGCTCCAAAGGCAGAGAGATTCAGACAGGTTTTTGAGACAAGTTTCCTCCCCTGTGCAAAACTTCCATACTAGATATATTCCTCACAAGTTGCTCAGTGTTGCAGCAGTAGATTGCCCAGAGATTACTTCTTTTTGAGAAGGCTATCTATATCTTGGCATATGTTCTTTTTGAATACATATCCCATATGTGGACCAGCTAGCTATAATTTAATAATACACTATATAACCAAAAGTGGATCCTGGCTGGTTTGTGTTCTTCCAGTGTTCACAAACAGCCTCGACCCCAGCAAACTTGTGCTGCATCTCAGTACAACACCTGCTGGAAAAACCTGATTACCATACTTAAATCTCAAATGCAAACACCTCTGAACTCTGAGTTTTTAAGCTACCATTTATCTTTCACACACACGCAAAAGAAAAATTGCTTTCTCTGTCATCTTGTATCAGTGTAAATTACTTGAAATAACTCAAAAGGATAGTTAACCATAAGATTAAAATTGATGTATTTTTCTTCTGGCCTGTAGTGCTGTGATTTTCCTGTAGACTGTATTGGGGTGACTTGCTCAGCTTTGGGAATATCTGCAGCATAGATACCTACCATCTGTTAAATACACGTTATTGCCAAAAGTATTCACTCACCCATCCAAATCACTGAATCCAGGTGTTCCAATCACTTCCATCTATGCAGGTGTATTAAACCAAGCACCTCGGCATGCAGACTGCTTCTACAAGCATTTGTGGAAGAACGGGTCGCTCTCAGGAGCTCAGTGTATTCAGCCTTCAACCACACCAACAAACCTGTAGATACTGGACTAAGACTTAACTCTTTGATACATACAGTGCTTGTTAACCCATCCACATGAAACAAACACATCTTAGCTTTGAGCTACATATAATCATATTTCACGGTTCAACAATATGGTGTATTGAAACTATCTCTGATGATGGTTGTTTTACTAAGTTTACATCCTTTTCCCTGAAAATATGTTGCCTCCAACAACTCTTAGTGAGGACAGCATGACAGGTGCTGAAACATGGTCAACAATAGTCCTGCTGTTATTTATCTCAGAAATGTGTGACTTAGAAAGCTGTGATAACTAATAGTGATTTTGTTTTTCTTTGAACAGGCAAGCATCATTATCAAATTATGATACATAGTCGAGTCACCAATAGCAGCTGCTCTGAGTGATCACTCTCCAACTTGCAGGGATTAAACACCTGGCTTTGGTCCAGCATGATGCAAAAGAGACTCACACACCTGTTCCTGATGGATCCCTTCACAGACATTGTCAAGACTTTTAGTATCACTGCACTCATGAAGAATTCAGCTAAACCTCTGAGCTTCAAGTCACATTTGGAGTATTATAACCATACAGCCAGATGAAAGTGATGCTTTGGCTTACTGTAAGCTTCTCATTGTGCTGTAATTCATTCTAATACCTTTGCTGCAAAACAGTATCTGACTGTTGTGTACTGTGCAAACTGGGTGCTTTTGGGTCTGGTAAAATATTCTGCACATTTGGATGTTTTAGTCAGCTGTGCTTAAATAGTTTGCGCACAGTGGTAAGACTGGAATTTTTTATTTTTTTTATGGTTTCAGAATGAATTTGCTCACCTGCAGTGATGGTATAGTTACCTTGAAAAGGTAGTCTGACTACTGATTACTGATTACTCCTTTAAAACGTAACTTAGTTACTTTAATGATTACTTAATTTTAGAAGTAACTAAGTTAGATTACAAGTTACTTTATTAGTTACTTTCAACAGCGGCCGGTCTTGTGCAGTAAAACCATGGTTACTGCATAAAAACCCTAGGAAACCATAGTGGATTTTTGTAAGGGTGGGGGGCCTCCTGCATTAGCCGCAGCTCTGCTTCGCTCCACCTGTTGCAACTCGCTCTGTAAGTTTGACCCCGCCATGACTCCAGATGTTTCCTCATATTTGACGTAGTGTTTTTGAAGCACAAAGTGCACAACTAACCTTGATATTGTCAATATTGAAAATAGTTCCTGTAATTCAGCTAGAGAACGCGCATCTCTCTCCTCCCTCCATTGTTTACATTTGTGTCGCTGTGCTGTTATTGTCCTCATGCTGAAAACGGAACTTAACTGTCGCATCTGCCAGACGTCACTCCCCGAGATGCAAGAAGAAAGCAACAATATATCTTTGTACTGAGGAAAATGACAAAAATAGTAACACAGTGACTTGGATAAGTAACTTTAATCTGATTACTGGACTGCAAATAGTAACGCGTTACTGACATCATTGCTCACCTGTGTGTGCACCTGACACGCACACACACAAATACACTCACACTCAGACTTAAGCATTGCCAGTCTCAAGCCCCTTTCCACAGTTCTGCCTCAGAGTGACAAATATACACTGCTCAAAAAAATAAAGGGAACACTTAAACAACACAATATAACTCCAAGTAAATCAAACTTCTGTGAAATCAAACTGTTCACTTAGGAAGCAACACTGATTGACAGTCAATTTCACATGTTGTTGTGCAAATGGAATAGACAACAGGTGGAAATTATTGGCAATTAGCAAGACACACTCAATAAAGGAGTGGTTGTGCAGGTGGGGACCACAGACCACTTCTCAGTACTTATGCTTTCTGGCTGATGTTTTGGTCACTTTTGAATGTTGGTGGTGCTTTCACACTCGTGGTAGCATGAGACAGACTCTACAACCCACACAGGTGGCTCAGGTAGTGTAGCTCATCCAGGATGGCACATCAATGCGAGCTGTGGCAAGAAGGTTTGCTGTGTCTGTCAGCGTAGTGTCCAGAGGCTGGAGGCACTACCAGGAGACAGGCCAGTACACCAGGAGACAAGGAGGAGGCTGTAGGAGGGCAACAACCCAGCAGCAGGACCGCTACCTCTGCCTTTGTGCAAGGAAGAACAGGAGGAGCACTGCCAGAGCCCTGCAAAATGACCTCCAGCAGGCCACAAATGTGCATGTGTCTGCACAAACAGTTAGAAACCGACTCCATGAGGATGGTATGATGGCCCAACGTCCACAGATGGGGGTTGTGCTCACAGCCCAACACCGTGCAGGATGCTTGGCATTTGCCAGAGAACACCAGGATTGGCAAATTCGCCACTGGTGCCCTGTGCTCTTCACAGATGAAAGCAGGTTCACACTGAGCACATGTGACAGACGTGACTGAGTCTAGAGACACCGTGGAGAGCAATCTGCTGCCTGCAACATCCTTCAGCATGACCGGTTTGGCAGTGGGTCAGTAATGGTGTGGGGTGGCATTTCTTTGGAGGGCCGCACAGCCCTCCATGTGCTCGCCAGAGGTAGCATGACTGCCATTAGGTACTGAGATGAGATCCTCAGACCCCTTGTGAGACAATATGCTGGTGTGGTTGGCCCTGGGTTCCTTCTAATGCAGGACAATGCTAGACCTCATGTGGCTGGAGTGTGTCAGCAGTTCCTGCAAGATGAAGGCATTGAAGCTATGGACTGGCCCGCCCGTTCCCCAGACCTGAATCCGATTGAGCACATCTGGGACATCATGTCTCGCTCCATCCACCAACATCACGTTGCACCACAGACTGTCCAGTAGTTGGCAGATGCTTTAGTCCAGGTCTGGGAGGAGATCCCTCAGGAGACCATCTGCCACCTCATCAGGAGCATGCCCAGGCGTTGTACAGAGGTCATACAGGCACGTGGAGGCCACACACACAATACTGAGCCTCATTTTGACTTGTTTTAAGGACATTACATCAAAGTTGGATCAGCCTGTAGTGTGTTTTTCCACTTTAATTTTGTGTGTGACTCCAAATCCAGGCCTCCATTGGTTAATAAATTTGATTTCCATTGATGATTTTTGTGTGATTCTGTTGTCAGCACATTCAACTTTGTACAGGACAAAATATACAATGAGAAGATTTCATTCATTTAGATCTAGGATGTGTTATTCCCTTTATTTTTTTGAGCAGTGTATAAAATTCTCAAGTACTCTAGCAATGTCTCTAACATTACAACGGTTCATTTTTTTATGTTTCACATCAGTTATCCCACCATATCTCCTTTAATAAACCACAGGTAGCATACAGTGGGTACAGAAAGTATTCAGATCTCTTTAAATTTTTTCATTCTTTGTTTTATTGCATTCTTGGTCTCATGGCTGTACCAGCTCAAAAGGGTGCTCAATCAATACTGAGCAAAGGGTCTGAATACTTATGACCATGTGATATCTCAGTTTTTCATTTTTAATAAACTTGCAAAAATGTATACATTTCTGTTTTTTTTCTGTCAAGATGGGATGCTGAGTGTACATTAATGAGAAATGAAATGAACTTTTTTTATTTTAGCAAATGACTGCAATGAAGCAAAGAGTGAAAAATTTAAAGGGGTCTGAATACTTTCCGTACGCACTGTATATAACAAGAGCAGCTCTGAATAGTTTTTGGCAGATCAATTAAAATCTGTCATAATGCATTTCAGGTTAATCTGTGATTCTAAATTGGCTGTTAGTGTGGATGTTAGTCTGGGTGGGTTATATGGATGGATGGATGGATGGATGGATGTTCAAATAATGAGCATAAAGATTTACAGTGTGTAGAAAACTAAACAGTACCTAATAAAAGTACAGTATATCTGCTGTATTCAGTAACTTCACTGTGCTGCAAGTTCAGTTTTGGGTAAAAGTACCAAAAAAAAAATTAACATTCAGGCATTTAAAATGAAGCTCATGCATAAATTCAATAAGGAGGATCTGCTTTCACTCATCTGCCTGTATTCCTGGGTGTTCAGGCTGCTAGTCTATTCTTTACATCACTTCTGCTTTCCCACGCTGTCAAACTCAGTTTTGTTGTCACTCTGGCACAGTCATTTACTTGCATCCCTCCTGCGAGCTAGTCAAGCCTCTGCACCATGTGCTTTAATTCTCAGCGCTCTGTCTTTACTTCTGCCTTTCACTATCATCAGTGTGACCCACCTCTTCACAGAGGTGGGTCACACCTCCTCAACATGTGAATGGGAATTCACATGTTAGATTCATACACATTGTAATTCCTTAGATAACATCATTAACAACCCTTACTGACAGTTTCGTGCAAATTACAGTGTCTACAAATTTGATAATTCTGAACAAATAACAGTCACTTGTCTGTCAGTCAGTTCATGAAAGCTGTTACATGGAAGTTTTTTTTTCTGTAACATTGTATCTGTAATCTGTAATCTAATGTTTGCGTGCAGTCTCAATGGCCACAAGGTCCAAAATTCATCAAGTTCCATCAAATGAATGGAGGTTGCCATAAAAACAACGAAACAAAATTTATTCCAGTATTTTTTATTTCAATTTTTTTTTTTTAAATTTTCCAAGTTCCCAAAATCATTTCAGTTAGTTAAAAAAAAAATTTGTTTTGATTTTTATTATTATTTTATTTATTATTTTTTCATTTTAGTTAAAGTTTTTTCACATCTAGTTTTAGTTTAGTGTTAGTTAACTGAAATAACCTTGAGTCCGGGACAGCTCAGATTACATGCATATTATTGGTCCAAAAATACATTCAGGGGAAATAGAGACGGTAGGGAAATTTATTATTCCCTTCCTGCTTTCTTAGTTTTTTTTTGTATATTTGTCACAACTAAATGTTTCAGCTCATAAAACAAATTTTAATATAACCCATGCAGTTTTTAAATAATGATTTCATTTACTAAGGGAAAAAAAAGTTATGCAAATCTATCTGACTCTGTGAAAAAAGCATTGGCCCCCTAATTCTAATAACAGGTTGTGTCACCTTTGGCTTCAAGAACTGCAATTAAGCATTTGTGATAACTAGAAATGAGTCTTTCATATTGATGTGGAGGAATTTTGGCCCACTCTCCTTTGTAGAACTGTTTTAATTCAGACACTGTAGAAAACTTTGAGTCTGAGCCATAGTCATACATAAACTGGCAGAGCCAAGGAAGGAATGGAAGAGCTGGTGTTTGATTGTAAGCAGCTGCGTCTGCAAAACAGCTCCTGGAGACCAGCAGAAAGCCAAGTAGAAAGCCACACATCTAGGAAGGGAGCACAGATATGCAATGTAATCATTAAGAGAAAGAAAGATGGAGGCAAGGAGGAAAAGTTGAAGGGATAAGGATGACAGAAAAGGTGGCAGAATGGCACTGCAGGCAGAAGGACTGTAACACTTCATGCTTTGAAAGGAATGATTTTATGAGCTGAAAAATGACAGAGGCACTCAAAGTCTCCTTTGCAAGTGCAAGATACTCAATCTGAAAAATGTGTCATTGGTGTGTGTTAAAGTTAAAAGCAGCGCCACTTTCCTAATAAACTGTATGTAAACGGACAGCTTTACCGAGACAAAAACACCACGCCATGGCTCAGCTGATCGATCAGGTGATCTGTGTCCATATTAACGTTCTTTTCTGAGTTTTTTTTTCAACCATCTAAACAGTACCATTAAATAGTCTAAATCTGTCTAAGTAGTACCATTAACGCCGACGAGTCAGCATAGTACCGTGATCGTTTGTTTGTTTGTTTGTTCTGTTTTGTGTACACACACACACACATCCTTAGTGAGCACACAACAGTCCATCAGTTAGTTTAAATATGAGCACACTCAGATTTGTCTCATGGAATGTGCACGGGGCTGGTTCGAGGGAAAAGAGACTAAAAATTTTTAATCGGTTAAAAGACTTAAAAGCAGATGTTGTTTTTCTACAGGAGACACATGTGTCCAAAACATCTGTGCTCACTCTTTCCTCTCCACAGTTCCCTCACACGTACTCAGCCTGCTATAACTCCAAACAAAGAGGTGTAGCTATATTGATTAACAAGAAGATAAACTTTAACATTAGCAACAGTACAATAGACCCTGAAGGTAGATTTATAATACTTAATTTATCTATACAGAATACAGATTTATGTATTGCTAGTATATATGGACCAAATGTTGATGACCCCTCCTTCTTTCATGCTTTGTTCACTTCACTCTCAGATCACTCTGACACCACACTTGTAATAGGAGGAGACTTCAACCTGGTACTTAATGCAGATATTGACAGGCTCAGTACAGCAGTGAGTCAGAGGAACTGGCAGTCTGCAGACATTCTTAAACAGTACATGAAGGATTTTGGACTTTGCGATGCTTGGCGTTCACATCACCCTACTTTGAGAGATTATAGTTATTTCTCACCAGTACACAAATCTCATTCCCGCTTAGATTACTTTTTAGTTAGCAGCTCCATAATGATGGATATCACAGACACTCAGATTCACCCTATCACTATTAGCGATCATGCACCGGTGTCTATGTCTCTGACACAGAAAAGAGTCACACCACCAATCAGGAACTGGAGATTTAATACATCATTACTTAAAGAAGAAGATTTTATTAATTATTTCAAAAAGGAATGGTCAGCATACTTAGAATATAATGATATTCCAGGAATATCACCATGTGTTCTTTGGGAAGCAGGAAAGGCAGTAATGCGGGGCAAAATAATATCTTACTGCTCGCATAGGAAAAATAAAGAAAAAGCACTTGTGTTAGAATTAGAACAAAAAATTAAATCTTTAGAAACTGCTTATGCCGCTTCACCACAAGAACATACAATTATCAGCCTGAGGAAACTGAAACTGGAGCTAAATGAAATAATTGATAAAAGGACACAATTTATGTTGCAGAGGCTGCGTTTGGAAAACTTTGAGCATGGAAATAAATCTGGAAAATTCCTGGCCAAGCAATTAAAACTGAATAAAGAAAAAACAGCTATTTTTTCTATTAAAGACTCGACTGGTATTATTACTCATGACCCACAACAAATAAATAACTCTTTCAGAGACTTCTATGAAGCCTTATATTCACCACAGATTAACCCATCTGATACTGAAATTGAAGAATTTCTTAATAATATAAATCTACCAAAACTAAATGACAGCCAGGCTGCAGCTCTGGATTTACCTCTTTCATTGTCTGAACTTAGTGAAGCCCTACAGCATCTCCCAAATAATAAAGCCCCAGGCCCAGATGGTTTTCCAGCCGAGTTTTATAAAGAATTTTGGTCTGAGCTAGCTCCCATTTTTTTCAGAATGGTAACTCAGATTCAGAATGACCACATCTTATCTCCAACCTTAAACTCTGCTAACATTAGCCTGCTTCTTAAACCAGGCAAAGACCCCACACTCCCATCCAGCTACAGGCCAATCTCTCTCATTAATGTAGATCTTAAAATAATTTGCAAAGCCCTTGCCAAAAGATTAGAAAGTATTACTCCATTTATTGTACATCCAGATCAAACAGGCTTTATCAAGGGTCGGCACTCAGCCAATAATACACGTCGACTGATAAATATAATAGACTATTGTTCTATTAACAAATTAGAGACGACAATCGTGTCTTTAGATGCAGAGAAGGCATTTGATCGGGTAAATTGGAAATTCTTACTAGCAGTTCTGCAAAAATTTGGATTCGGTTCATCCTTTATAAACTGGATCAGAACACTACACAGCTCTCCGAATGCGCGTGTTAGGACAAATGATCTCATTTCACAAAGTTTCAGTCTGCAGAGGGGCACTAGGCAGGGCTGCCCACTCTCTCCCTCTCTTTTTGTAATTTTCATTGAGCCGCTAGCAGCAGCAATCCGTCAAAATGCAAATATTAAAGGGATTCAAACTGAAAATATGGACCATAAACTTAGCCTTTATGCTGATGATGTATTACTTTTCCTTGGGAATTCACAAGGCTCTCTTTTGAAGACTATCACACTGATAGATAAGTTCTCATCTATATCTGATTACTCTATCAATTGGAGTAAATCAACAGTTTTGCCTCTGAATTGTAATTTCCAGAGAACCTCTAGGACCCCACTAAAGTCAGGAAATATTAGATATTTAGGCATAAATTTTTCCGCCAGGCTCTCAGACTTGGTACGATTAAATCATATCCCCTTATTAAAAACAATAGAGGATGATCTCACACGTTGGAACAGTTTACCTATATCACTCATGGGGAGAGTTGCTGCCATTAAAATGATGGTTTTACCAAAAATTAATTATCTATTTTCATTGATCCCTAATAAACCTTCTATTCCTTGGTTCAAGTCACTAGATTCAAACATCTCAAAATTTTTATGGAAAAACAAACCGTCAAGAATAAGCTTAAAAACTTTACAAAAGCCAAAACACAGTGGAGGTCTAGAATTACCAAACTTTTATTACTATTTCTTAAGCAGTAGATTGCAGTATATTTCAAAGTGGATCAAATCCAATTCATTAGACAACCCATGGCTGGATCTAGAACAGGCGTTTTGTGGAAAAATAAAAATCTCAGATTTACCTTTCATTAGTTCCAGTATTAAACATCATAACTGCTATAAAGTCCTTAGTATAAATACCTCTCTGACAGCCTGGTGGGAATTTTTAAAAATAACTAAGTCTTCACTCATCCCCTGTAAACTAACACCCATTTGGAACAATCCAGATATTTGTCAGAAAAAGAAAATGCTGAATTTTCCGTTATGGCGTGATAAGGGTATAAATAACTTAGAACATATTATCCAAGATGGAAATTTTATCACGTTCCAAGAACTTATATCAAAATATAGAATTGGCAACGGTAGATTTCTGGAATATCAACAAGTTAAGTCCGTCCTACAGGGAAGATTTAACCTTAATCAATTGAATCTAGAAATGCCTACTTGGGTAACAGAATTTCTTAACCTCTGTACCCCAAAATTGTTATCAAAATTATATAAATTATTAATAAAAACTGATGATTCAGTTTCCCTCCCAATTACAAAATGGGAGCGTGATCTTTCTGTCAACCTGGATCAAAATTTATGGACAGAAATATGTTTAAATATCTTCAAAATGACTAAAAGACCCCAAATACAACTTGTACAATATAAGATTCTCCATAGAACATACTACACTGGACAAAGGATGTTCCAAATGGGCCTTACACACTCAAACATATGCACCCACTGTACAAGCAATTCAGAGGATAATCATCTACACGCTCTGTGGTCTTGTGTACCAGTTCAGAGATTTTGGCAGAGGATTTGTGAAGATCTATCCACATGGTTTAGCTGTCATATCCCAACTTCCCCCAGACTATGCATCTTAGGTGATGTCAGTGAATTAATTATGGAGTTAAATATATCACACATAGTTCTTACTGCCTTGTGCATCGCTAAGAAGATGATCCTCATGAACTGGAAGACAAAAAATAAACTATGTATTACTCAGTACAGAAATTTATTAGTAGATCATGTTAGTTTAGAGAGAATGTCTGCTTCTTCTAAAAACAAATTGGAGGAATTTGACTCTCTTTGGTTCCCACTGCTCAGCTCCATTACTTAGTGGGGGTGGTGGGCTGCGGGCTCTGCTCCTGATGTGCTTTGTGGGGGGGTGGGGGGGGACTCCGGGGGCCTGGGTAGCTGGTAGCCTCCTGAGGCTGGGGTCCTGGGGCGACCTTCTGGTGATGTCTGTGCGCCTGTCCTGGTTGATGGTGTTGGGGGCTTGGATGGTGCTGCCTTCGGTCCTGGGGTGTGGGCGGGGTGCTTGGGGGGGTGGTGCCGGCCCTCGGTCGGTTGGCTGGTCTTCCCTGTATGGCTTGGGGGCTGGGGTCTGGGGCCCCGGCACTGGGGCCGCGCCGGCTCCCGGTGGGCCCCCCCCGGCGCGGGGGGGGCCTCTGCTGTCCCGGCCGCGCCGCCGGGTGGGGTGGGTTGGCCTGACGTCGGGATGTCCGGTCTACGCTTTTGGGGCCCTGGGGTGCCTGCATTGCAGGGGGGTGGGGTGGGGGATGGGGCCGCGGTGGGGTGGTTGGGGGGGACTGGGCACTGCATTTCCATGCCCAGGCCAGTATGTCCTGTCGCCTGTTTGTGTCTATTGTTGAGTGAATGGGCATCTAGGAGGAGCGGGCCGCCCTCTGCGGTGGGGGCGAGGGCGCCAACCTCGGGTGCTGCAGTGCTCCGGGATGCTGTCACCACGGCCCCGGGCTCACCTCCCCCTGCCCTGTGCTGGGGTGTGGGAGGTCGGGGTGCCTATTGAGCCAGCGGCCAGCTGGCTCTCTTCTTCCAGGATTTTTCCTGGTCATATGCCCCCCCCCCCCCCCCCCTCCCCCTCCCCATACACAAACACACACACACACACACACACACAGAATACACATCACTCACAGATGTAGGATGGAGAGGCCACGTGGAGAGCTGCACCACCACTTGCCTCTCCGTTTTAATTGCACTTTAGTCATTATAACTCACAACACATACACACTTACACCCTGATACACATAGGACCTTTGGGGCAGGCATGTTACTCAGAGGTTGATGAGATGGGCCGCTGAGGTGGCCCCACTCGGATCCTCGTCACTGTCTGTCTCCAAATTTTATTTGCACTTTAGACATGGAGGGTTTTGGGGGGGCAGTGTGGGCAAGCGCTGACGACCAACAGTTGGCGCTTGTGGCATAACTGTCCCCTCAATTTTAACTGCACCCTATACACCTCATTCACTCACAAACATTAACACATAGACCTACAAGTTGGGGAGGAGGAGGGGTGGATGGGTCATCTTACACCCCGATTTCTTGCGTCTCGCCCGGGGTAGGGGTCGGGTGGTTCCTTGGGGACCGGGCTGGTGGCGTCCTGGGGTCGCTGTTGGCCCTGGGGTGGTTTCCACTTGCCCCGCCTTCAGAGGGTGGGTAGCTATGGATGAATGTGTGTCTTTGTGTATTTGTCACCGTCTCCGTGAGTATGGGTGGGTGAGTGAATGTGTATGTATGGCATATCTGTGTGTGGGTAAGTATGTATGGGCATGTATGAGTATCTGTGTATAAATGTGTACACGGGTGTCTGGGTGTGTTTGTATGTATGGCTGGACCTGGGTCTGGGCCTTGTGCCTTGCCTCCTGGCCGCTCCTTGCTGGTTGCCTCCTCCCCCCTACCCCCCTGGGATGGGGGTGCCTCGGAGTTCCTGGGTGGGGCTGGGTGTTCTGGCGTGGGTACTGGCCTGCCCCCCTTGGGGGTGCGGTGCGGGGCTGCGTTGGCTTCTTCGGCGTGGGGGGGGGCTCTGTGGAGGGTCGGGCGGTCCTTGGGTGCCGTGGGCCCGGGAGCCCTGCCGCCGGCCAGTGCAGGGGGCTGGCCGCTGGGGGGGGGCTGGCTTCTTATCGCCTTGGGTTCCCTGGAGCCCTCGCTCCTCGACTGGGGGGGCTCCGTCTGAGACCACCCTCTCCCGTCTGCTGGGGTAGGTGTGCGGTTGTCTTTGGACTGAGTGGCCGGGGGTCTTCCTGGCTCTTGGTGGGCTGCTGGTGGCCTGGGGTTCCGGGGGCTTTCCGTACCTGCCTCTGGCTTCTGATGGGTGGAGCTGCAGCGTTTTGCCCTCATTGGTAAGTACGTTCCATGACACAGACACAAACATGACACAGACACAAACGCCCACTCAATCACAACTCAACAAAATTGTTGGTGTGCGTAACATGCTTTGTTAGTTTTGTTTTTCACACACAAATTTATTTTTGCAAGTATTGATAGTATTTTTTTATATGTTAAAGTGATGAAGTATCTGATTAATAGACTTGTGCTCTTTCCCCTTTTTTTTTTTTTTTTTTTTTTT
Organism: Archocentrus centrarchus; assembly: GCF_007364275.1. Lineage (NCBI taxonomy): Eukaryota > Metazoa > Chordata > Actinopteri > Cichliformes > Cichlidae > Archocentrus > Archocentrus centrarchus. Next base: position 28,258,561 of record NC_044349.1, on the reverse strand, counting down.
TGCTCCCTTTCTCTCTCCCTTTTTCTTCTCTTTATTTTCCTCTTCTTCAGCCTGTCAGCTCTGGCTGTTACATAGTATGTGGAAAAATAACTCAGATAAATAAAATAAAGGGTTAAAACAACAACAAGAAGAGCCTATTGAGAACCTATAGAGCTCATCTTGAAATAGCAAATATGTTTGGCACAACAACGCATTCAGATCACAGTTCTGCTTGCAAGATCTACCAGACATGACAGGCTAAAAAAAAAAAAAAAAAAAAAAAAAAAAAAAACAATAGAGGATGATCTCACACGTTGGAACAGTTTACCTATATCACTCATGGGGAGAGTTGCTGCCATTAAAATGATGGTTTTACCAAAAATTAATTATCTATTTTCATTGATCCCTAATAAACCTTCTATTCCTTGGTTCAAGTCACTAGATTCAAACATCTCAAAATTTTTATGGAAAAACAAACCGTCAAGAATAAGCTTAAAAACTTTACAAAAGCCAAAACACAGTGGAGGTCTAGAATTACCAAACTTTTATTACTATTTCTTAAGCAGTAGATTGCAGTATATTTCAAAGTGGATCAAATCCAATTCATTAGACAACCCATGGCTGGATCTAGAACAGGCGTTTTGTGGAAAAATAAAAATCTCAGATTTACCTTTCATTAGTTCCAGTATTAAACATCATAACTGCTATAAAGTCCTTAGTATAAATACCTCTCTGACAGCCTGGTGGGAATTTTTAAAAATAACTAAGTCTTCACTCATCCCCTGTAAACTAACACCCATTTGGAACAATCCAGATATTTGTCAGAAAAAGAAAATGCTGAATTTTCCGTTATGGCGTGATAAGGGTATAAATAACTTAGAACATATTATCCAAGATGGAAATTTTATCACGTTCCAAGAACTTATATCAAAATATAGAATTGGCAACGGTAGATTTCTGGAATATCAACAAGTTAAGTCCGTCCTACAGGGAAGATTTAACCTTAATCAATTGAATCTAGAAATGCCTACTTGGGTAACAGAATTTCTTAACCTCTGTACCCCAAAATTGTTATCAAAATTATATAAATTATTAATAAAAACTGATGATTCAGTTTCCCTCCCAATTACAAAATGGGAGCGTGATCTTTCTGTCAACCTGGATCAAAATTTATGGACAGAAATATGTTTAAATATCTTCAAAATGACTAAAAGACCCCAAATACAACTTGTACAATATAAGATTCTCCATAGAACATACTACACTGGACAAAGGATGTTCCAAATGGGCCTTACACACTCAAACATATGCACCCACTGTACAAGCAATTCAGAGGATAATCATCTACACGCTCTGTGGTCTTGTGTACCAGTTCAGAGATTTTGGCAGAGGATTTGTGAAGATCTATCCACATGGTTTAGCTGTCATATCCCAACTTCCCCCAGACTATGCATCTTAGGTGATGTCAGTGAATTAATTATGGAGTTAAATATATCACACATAGTTCTTACTGCCTTGTGCATCGCTAAGAAGATGATCCTCATGAACTGGAAGACAAAAAATAAACTATGTATTACTCAGTACAGAAATTTATTAGTAGATCATGTTAGTTTAGAGAGAATGTCTGCTTCTTCTAAAAACAAATTGGAGGAATTTGACTCTCTTTGGTTCCCACTGCTCAGCTCCATTACTTAGTGGGGGTGGTGGGCTGCGGGCTCTGCTCCTGATGTGCTTTGTGGGGGGGTGGGGGGGGACTCCGGGGGCCGGGGTAGCTGGTAGCCTCCTGAGGCTGGGGTCCTGGGGCGACCTTCTGGTGATGTCTGTGTGCCTGTCCTGGTTGATGGTGGTGGGGGCTTGGATGGTGCTGCCTTCGGTCCTGGGGTGTGGGCGGGGTGCTTGGGGGGGTGGTGCCGGCCCTCGGTCGGTTGGCTGGTCTTCCCTGTATGGCTTGGGGGCTGGGGTCTGGGGCCCCGACACTGGGGCCGCGCCGGCTCCCGGTGGGCCCCCCCTGACGCGGGGGGGGCCTCTGCTGTCCCGGCCGCGCCGCCGGGTGGGGTGGGTTGGCCTGACGTCGGGATGTCCGGTCTACGCTTTTGGGGCCCTGGGGTGCCTGCATTGCAGGGGGGTGGGGTGGGGGATGGGGCCGCGGTGGGGTGGTTGGGGGGGACTGGGCACTGCATTTCCATGCCCAGGCCAGTATGTCCTGTCGCCTGTTTGTGTCTATTGTTGAGTGAATGGGCATCTAGGAGGAGCGGGCTGCCCTCTGCGGTGGGGGCGAGGGCGCCAACCTCGGGTGCTGCAGTGCTCCGGGATGCTGTCACCGCGGCCCCGGGCTCACCTCCCCCTGCCCTGTGCTGGGGTGTGGGAGGTCGGGGTGCCTATTGAGCCAGCGGCCAGCTGGCTCTCTTCTTCCAGGATTTTTCCTGGTCATATGCCCCCCCCCCCCCCCCTCCCCCTCCCCATACACAAACACACACACACACACACACACAGAATACACATCACTCACAGATGTAGGATGGAGAGGCCACGTGGAGAGCTGCACCACCACTTGCCTCTCCGTTTTAATTGCACTTTAGTCATTATAACTCACAACACATACACACTTACACCCTGATACACATAGGACCTTTGGGGCAGGCATGTTACTCAGAGGTTGATGAGATGGGCCGCTGAGGTGGCCCCACTCGGATCCTCGTCACTGTCTGTCTCCAAATTTTATTTGCACTTTAGACATGGAGGGTTTTGGGGGGGCAGTGTGGGCAAGCGCTGACGACCAACAGTTGGCGCTTGTGGCATAACTGTCCCCTCAATTTTAACTGCACCCTATACACCTCATTCACTCACAAACATTAACACATAGACCTACAAGTTGGGGAGGAGGAGGGGTGGATGGGTCATCTTACACCCCGATTTCTTGCGTCTCGCCCGGGGTAGGGGTCGGGTGGTTCCTTGGGGACCGGGCTGGTGGCGTCCTGGGGTCGCTGTTGGCCCTGGGGTGGTTTCCACTTGCCCCGCCTTCAGAGGGTGGGTAGCTATGGATGAATGTGTGTCTTTGTGTATTTGTCACCGTCTCCGTGAGTATGGGTGGGTGAGTGAATGTGTATGTATGGCATATCTGTGTGTGGGTAAGTATGTATGGGCATGTATGAGTATCTGTGTATAAATGTGTACACGGGTGTCTGGGTGTGTTTGTATGTATGGCTGGACCTGGGTCTGGGCCTTGTGCCTTGCCTCCTGGCCACTCCTTGCTGGTTGCCTCCTCCCCCCTACCCCCCTGGGATGGGGGTGCCTCGGGGTTCCTGGGTGGGGCTGGGTGTTCTGGCGTGGGTACTGGCCTGCCCCCCTTGGGGGTGCGGTGCGGGGCTGCGTTGGCTTCTTCGGCGTGGGGGGGGGCTCTGTGGAGGGTCGGGCGGTCCTTGGGTGCCGTGGGCCCGGGAGCCCTGCCGCCGGCCAGTGCAGGGGGCTGGCCGCTGGGGGGGGCTGGCTTCTCATCGCCTTGGGTTCCCTGGAGCCCTCGCTCCTCGACTGGGGGGGCTCCGTCTGAGACCACCCTCTCCCGTCTGCTGGGGTAGGTGTGCGGTTGTCTTTGGACTGAGTGGCCGAGGGTCTTCCTGGCTCTTGGTGGGCTGCTGGTGGCCTGGGGTTCCGGGGGCTTTCCGTACCTGCCTCTGGCTTCTGATGGGTGGAGCTGCAGCGTTTTGCCCTCATTGGTAAGTACGTTCCATGACACAGACACAAACATGACACAGACACAAACGCCCACTCAATCACAACTCAACAAAATTGTTGGTGTGCGTAACATGCTTTGTTAGTTTTGTTTTTCACACACAAATTTATTTTTGCAAGTATTGATAGTATTTTTTTATATGTTAAAGTGATGAAGTATCTGATTAATAGACTTGTGCTCTTTCCCCTTTTTTTTTTTTTTTTTTTTTTTTTTTTTTTTTTTTTTTTTTGCTCCCTTTCTCTCTCCCTTTTTCTTCTCTTTATTTTCCTCTTCTTCAGCCTGTCAGCTCTGGCTGTTACATAGTATGTGGAAAAATAACTCAGATAAATAAAATAAAGGGTTAAAACAACAACAAGAAGAGCCTATTGAGAACCTATAGAGCTCATCTTGAAATAGCAAACATGTTTGGGACAACAACGCATTCAGATCACAGTTCTGCTTGCAAGATCTACCAGACATGACAGGCTAAAAAAAAAAAAAAAAAAAAAAGCAGCGCGTGAATGGGTAAATGTGACTTGTAGTGTAAAGTCCCTCAAGTGGTCAATAAGAGCACAAAAGTGCTATATGAATTCAGTCGACTTACCATCTTTTAACCCATGAATGTGGATTATTTTGTACTTTGTACAAACTATCTCAACCCTGCGTCTCTTTTTTTTTCTCCAAACTGTTCAACCTGAGCTTTCCCTCTGATATAATCATTTCTAATTCTGTTAATTTCTATTATATTAATGTCTTGGTTAAACAAATCAGAATTATCTTTTAATATCAACATGTTAAAAATGTCAGCATGTCAGCAAGGTGATTTTAGTATATATCTCTAGAGATATATACTATGCACAAGGCTTCAGAATTTTTTTTATTATTTTTATAATAATAATAATAACTTTTTGCTAAGCTGGGGGATCGATGATGAACTTTATTTATTTATCACCTTTCAAAAACAAAGGTACAAAGTGCTTCACAAAAGAAAATAGAAAACAAAGAGTGAATAAAACATTAAAGAAGAGATGGAGTTAAAACATTAGGTACAAGTAAAAGGTGCACTCCACTGCCAGAAATATTCACTCACCCATTCAAATCATTGAATTCAGGTGTTCCAATCACCTCCATGGCCATGGTATAAAATCTAGGCATGCAGACTGCTTCTACATGTATTTGTGTGTCTGTGATCCAGATACTCAAAACAATATGCAGCAGCTGCTTGCTCCTCTCAGTGCTACCAGCCGGGCAGCAAAAGTCTCCTCACTGCTACCAGGAGAATGAGTAACAAAGATTTTATGGCTACTCTGTGTAAAGACGTCCCAGCGGGTTCACACAAGCTTACTCTGCCAAAGCTACAGACAAAAGGGAGCTCATAGCCCCTCCCGTCACAGCTGACTCCCAAGCTGACTGTCGTGCAACAGTCATAAATCAGTGATATCATAATATTTCAAGATGATTGTCATGCATATTATGTAAATCTGGATGTTTGTGTATGTTACACAGAGCCGGCCCGATTCATAGGCGGCATTATGCAGCTACATAGGGCCCCCTGACCACCACGGGGCCCCCAAGCTCGCCCACATTTGTCATGAAACTTTTTTGGTTTGTTTTAATTTTTTGTACATATGCCAATGTCCTAAAAGAAAGAAGAGACTATTCTAACGGTCCAGATTTGTACACTTACAGCAGTGGTTCTCAAATCCAGGCCTCGTGGCCCAATGTCCTGCAACCACCAGTTCAATGAGTTGCCTACACTCTAATATTTCTGTCTCGGACTAATGCTGAAAAGCTAATTCATGCATTTATTACTCCTAGTCTGGACTATTGTAATTTGTTATTATCAGGCTGTCCTAAAAGCTCCCTGAAAAGCCTTCAGCTGATCCAAAATGCTGCAGTACTGACAGGCACTATAAAGAGAGAGCATATTTCTCACATATTGGCTTGTCTTCATTGGTTCATAGTACCGTATCACCTGAATAAAGCACTTTGCTCTCAGACTGCTGGCTTACTTGTGGTTCCTGGGATTTAAGAGTAGAATGGGAGGCAAAGCCTTCAGCTTTCAGGCCCCTCTTGTGTGGAACCAGCTCCCAGCTTGGATTCAGAAGACAGGTACGCTCTCTATTTTTAAGATTAGGATGACTGTTGGGTTTTCTCTGTAAATAGTGTGGGGTCTTTACCTTACAGTATAAAGTGCCTTAAGGTGCATTGGCACTGTATAAATAAAATGGAATTGAATTGAAAAGGCTGAAACAGTAATACATCCTAAAAAAAATTAATAATCAACTTTAACCCTACAGCATTCATAACGACTAAGTTCAGGGGACAATGAAATGGTATGAAGGGGGCCCCAAATCAAATCTTGCTTATGGCCCCTTCGAGGCTTGGGCCAGCTCTGCTGTTACACAATATCAGATAACTAAACTAACATGGTTACAGAACCGTGATAGGACGCCACCTGTGCAACAAGTCCAGTTGTGAAATTTCCTCACTACTAAATATTGCACAGTCAACTTTTAGTGGTATTAGAACTGGAAGCGATTGGGAACAACAGCAACTCAGCCATAAAGTGGTAAGCCACATAAAATCACAGAGTGGGGTCAGCGGATGCAAAGGTGGATAGGGTCCAGAGGTCACCAACTTTCTGCAGAGTCAATCACTACAGATCTCCAAACTTCATGTGGCCTTCAGATTAGCGCAAGAACAGTGTGTAGAGAGGTTAGTTCCAGTGAAAGGAACTCTTAATGCTTCAGCATACCAAAACATTTTGGACAAATTCATGCTCCCAGCTTTGTGGGAACAGTTTGGGGATGGCTCCTTCCTGTTCCAACATGACTGCCACAAAGCAAGGCCCATAAAAACATGGACGAATACTTTTAGCAATATAGTGTACATTAAAAATTTTAAAGCAAATTAAAAGCAAATATAAAATCTTTTTTTTTTTAATTAAAATAATCACAACGCCAAAATAACACAACTATGGCTGTGATCCATAATAAGGTAGGTCTGCACAAAAGAAAACACTACTTTATGATCCTTCTGCGATTTTTGGAACCATAATGTATAAAATTAACTTTGTGTCGTATTTATTAATTCTTCAAAACAGCCACTGAAACCATAAACTTATCAAAAGATTTCACTTGTATTTACTTGGGGCACGGATCAAGGCAGCTGAGAGCTATTTTCCGTTTTCCTATCAAAGCAGCTTCCTCCTGCTGGTCATATAAAGAAAGCGGGCACTTTCAAATTCAGGAGCTTCGAGTGGTCACTATTGGAACTGCAGTTTTTTGTCCACTTCTGTGCGGACTGTCCTTTTCAGTCCCAGAGGTTAGCACTTTAGCCTTCCAGCATAGCTGCAGCATGAAACAGCTCACAAGTGTCAAAGTGGGACAAAGTGAAGACAAGTGTTACGCTTCCTGTCTGTCCCTTCACTGGATGCCAGTCAGGCTGACAAGGTGTCACTAATAACAGCAGATAAGCAAAAGTCATGCAGCTAGCAAATCTGCTCTGCAGTGTTTGTTAAAGTCAGAAAACAAAAACATTTTCTCAAATCCCGAATTATAATTTCACCTTAATGATTTAAAGACAGTGTTGATCCCATGGAAAGGTGGCTTGCAGCAATTAACAACATAACAGATACATATTAATGCAATGCTGAAATTAAGGCATTGCTGATAGAACTCTGGTGGTAAAAGCTGTCTGTAGATTGTTTCCCTGAAAGTAATTAGCATGTTAAGGGCATGTGGCTTAATTAAGAGCTCTGGCAGAGTGAATGCTTGTTTTTCCATTGACCTCAATGAGCATGAGCTGCTGGATGCTTTTATCTACATCTTCACCATAAACAATTATTCCATGCTGCGTGAGTCCTGTTAAGGAGTCATCAGCATCATCAGCGTCAGCCAGGATGCTCTTTGTTCATTACTCAGGCTTCACTGTGGTAGAGTGTACTCTGTGCAGTGAGAAACTAATGGAAAATCATCTCCTTGCAGCCAGTGTTCGTAGTCTGACTCAAATTGATTTTTAAATCTTTTTCCTGGGCAAAGCTGTCACAGCATCATATTTAGCTTCCATAAGCCACCAGTTCTTTCCAGGACAGGCTCCTCAGCTCTGACTGTACTGTAAATATTCAGTGACTTGAAATAAAGAGAGCGGGCACTGCGAGAGGCTGCATTCAAAGCCAGCGAGAGACACTCAAAGGATGTGTTCCTTTTGTATTCTAAATGACTTGGGCTTGCATGCAGCTTATCATCTTCCAAACATATGTTGTCTGCCTAACAGCAGCCACATTTTTTTCTTCCCAAGTCTCACATTTCTGTCAAACAGAAACAAAACCAAAAAAAAAAAAGAGGTGCGCATTTCATCTTCATCCCTGAGGAGCTCATTGGTTTGGTTCACCAGATATGTGTTTCACTAACAATTACTTTCTACCATATTTGAATCCCAGAGCAACTCCAACGAGAACCAGAAGGATGTCAGCTGCTTCCAATTTTTCTCTTTGAAAGGCTGTTTCATTGGTTCTTGGGCTTCCCACAGCGCACAGAAACGATGTCAACACTGGTGCTGAGCAATTTGGTTTCTATTTGCAAGTCCACCTGCGTCTCTGCACAGGTCACCTAAACCGCTCTCGATTTCTCGTTCTCGACTGACCTTTTATGAAATTCTTCCAAATAGTCTCTTGTTTTTGGTCAGGGGGGAAAAAGTCACTTGTCCTGCTCGATAAGTCCATTTCTATTCTTGAATTCTAAGACATGCTGATGACAGTTGTGTCTCATGAGTCTCTGATTTTTTGGGATCTGTTTAGCAAAAGCGTTTGCACTCTTCAGCTGTGGTTTTCACAGGCACAAAATGTGCATCCATGCACCCACAGTAACTGCTGTATTTAAATGACTATTATTAAATAGGGTCAGTGGGAAAACAACACCATCACAATCTATTTATCCAGCCTGCCTCAGAGGAAACAGCTTTTTTCCCCTGCAGGGCTGTTGTAATGCTGTGTGCTGTATTCACAAGTTGCAGATATGGAAAGTCTGATGATGTGAGCTGTTCCAAAGTTTATCTGAATATTAAAGAATAGCAATAAACTGCATGATTTATATGGCTGTTTCTGCAGGAATATTGATTTCTCTGTGACCTTTGAGACATTAAATTAAATTTATTGTTGCAGATAAGGCCAAGGTAGAAAGACAGAACGGAACATATCCGGAGATTCCTCTTTCAACACAGCAAATTCTATCTGTGTCCCCAATTGTATCCAATTGTTTTTCTCCAAAGTAAAAATTTCCACATTATTCCTACAGGGGAAATGATACTGCTGTTTCCTTTATTTTTATGACAGCCCTATGGAGGGTTTTCCATATATACTTTGATCATGTTCATCTGTGATGGGAAAATTTCAGGTCAAAGCCAGTTCTATGTGTTTGTTATTAGATAAAAAGAAAGCTTTACGTCTTCAAAACAGGAACTAATTTTTTTTTTAACCTACTTTAAATATAACACACACCTACTGACTAAAGAAGCCAACTGCACTCTATGAGTGCCTGACAGTATATATATATATATATATATATATATATATATATATATATATATATATATATATATATAAAAAAAATTGCTTTGCACGTGGCAAGTGTTGTAGATAGGTTGCTGTCTAACATGGTAACTACACAGGTGACTGCGGCATTCTGCTAGAGACCAAAGCAATTGTAACAAGGTTTTTTGGTGCAGCATCATCTTTGTGACTGATTTCACCCGGTGACAGGCAGCAATCTCTAGCAACCTTTCAGGAATTTTTTACATTTGTCTCTAGTGACCTGTTTGTGAGTGGGGCCTAAAGGACCATAAAGAAGGGAGGAAGGAACAAAAGAGAGAGGTGCCCCAAAATGGACAAAATAGCAACGCTGTATTAAAAGAGAAAAGTAATCCCTAAAGCAAATTAATTTCATGACTGAACAAGTTGTCTCAGCTGGAAGCCAGAGAAGTTTTCTTTTTCCTCCGGAGTGATGATGGCTTTTCTTTGAAAAAAATAAATAAATAAAAAAGAGCGATTTGGTCTGCAGGAACTGAGAGATGGATGTTTTGTCTCTGAAGACACAGACTCTGGCTCGGGCAAAAAAAACAAAAGCATCGGTTTCATATCAAAGTTGAAGTAGTGGGGAAGGGGGGGGGGGGGGGGGGGGGGGGGGGGGGGGCTAGCAGACCAGAAGAAAGGGAAGCAGTGTTGGATCAGTGGTCACATCTAACCCCCGACAACAAAGTATGTTATAGATGTATTTCCCAAAGTTGAACTACTCCTTTGAGATTTTACCAATAACATACAGTAAAAGAGCCTGTTGGCAGTCTTCTTTTATTTTTTTATTTTTTTTCGTCTGACTACTTATACCGACACACATTCATAACCAAGATACAAAGTAATCAAATATGCAGTTTTCACACATGAACTCTGCAGTATGTTTGGAGAATCAGGTCGGATTTTGATTTTGTTCTCTTTTGTAGCACACAACAGGAGTCTGCATCAGACCCTTTCTCACTACTGGAAATACTTTGTTTGGTTTAGGCAGGGGAGCCTGGTTTCACAGAGTAGGAGGCAGAACACAGAGCGATGAGTCCCTTTCAGTGAATTCACTACACAATTAATTTTGTGACTCTCACATGGGCTCACTCGGACATCACGCAGGCTTTTTATCAAGGAAAGGCTGTTTAATGTTCCACCAAGTCTTACATGCAAATCCTCACATGTATCCTTGGGCAAAAATTCAGGACTGCAGTGCATGTGTGAAAGCAGCTCAAGTTTTTTAGGTTGTATAAACCAGTCAAATCTTGACATAAATAATGAGCTCAACCATCTGGACCGGCATTAATTGTATTGTACAAATGTTTTAAGTCTGCTCTCATTTCATTATGCTTCACATTTTGGCAGATGCCAGCTGAATTCTCCTGCCATTAAAAACTCTAACATATTCGGAATCACTCTGATAAAAGTACACTCACTGGTCAGTAAACACAGATCCTTGTCTTCTTCTCTGGTGCTTTAAATGTGGAGGACTCTACATTTGTAATTCTAATTCTGCATGATGAAAACCTTGAATTTGCAATGTATATTTTCAAGGGCATGAGCACAAAGTCTTTCTTTGTCAAATGAACAGCAATATATTGGAAACTGTAACATGAAAGGGTTTCATGTGCAGACAGATTCTGAAGCCATTAAAAGACCATTACGTTCTCGCTTCACATCGGCTTCATCTAAATAGAAGTTGAAATGCTCTCTCGTCACGACAGCCCTTATGAAACTGTACGCTGGCTGTAGATGTCATTTCTGTCTCCATCGTGCTTCCATTCAGACGCGCCACAACTTAACAAAACTTGGTGTTCTGTAGTTCTCATATACATATACTAAATTATGGTAATCATCTTCTGTAAGGCTGCATAAGCCATCATTTCACAGCCTTCACATGTCTGTGAAGAGAATCTGTGAAGGTTTTAAAAATGAACATTAGAAAAATCTGATACTGGCTTTGTGAGGTGCTTTTTTCAGGGGCAGTCTGATCTGATTTTAATGGTACTATAAGGGTCCACTGCTCTGCCCTTAAGAATATTATGTAATAATATTTTTACACAGGTGGGACATAACGAAGTACAAATACTTCGTTACCGTACTCAAGTAGAATTTGCAGGTATCTGTACTTTACTTGAGTATATATTTTTCTGACAACTTTTTACATTTACTCCCTAAATTTTTACATAAATATCTGTAATTTCTACTCCTAACAGGCTCCTTACTTTAGGTTTAACACATGTGGGGAAGTATTTATTTCTTGTCGCTGCGTGACTTCAAACCTCAAACCAATCTGAGACTAAATGGAGGGACGATAACACATAGAACACCATCCCATTGATGAATCCATCAACGGGGGCTTATCGCATACAAAGAGATGAAAGAGGCAAAACCATATAATTTATGCATCATTTATAGTGCTATAATCAGGGGTTAAAGTGGGACTGAATGCAGATGTCTGTAAGTTGTGGTCGCGGTACTTCAGAATCTAGGTAGCACTACTGAAGAGGAGCGAGGATAAATGGAGTAACGTGCTGTGGCAGGAAATTTCAAAGGCAACGTTGCTAACAGCCCAGCAAATATAAGCAAGCACACAAACTGTTTGTCTGCTAGCTAAAGGTACAGCTGCTGTATTTCCAGTGAGAGAAAAGCATGAGAGAGAAGTTCACTCACAGATGGAGAAAGATGTAAGAAAGAGGAGAGGAGAGGAGAGGAGAGGAGAGGAGAGGAGAGGAGAGGAGAGGAGAGGAGAGGAGAGGAGAGGAGAGGAGAGGAGAGGAGAGGAGAGGAGAGGAGAGGAGAGGAGAGGTTATCTTTAAAGGTAAGGACTGCTCAGGGACATCTGATAAATATGTCTGTGTAGGTTCTCAGTCATCTAGGTCATAGTAGTCTCTGGAGCTTGAAAGGCTTCTTCAGTTCTTCAGAACATCTTCAAGAAACAAAAAGAAGTCCAGTCATCCTTTTACAAGCTCCAGAGACATCTGATAAACTGGACATATAAAGCTTACATGTAATGTCCTCATTTTTAAAACAGATGTTGGATCTGCATATGATGTAAAGTTATGTTTTTTCAGATTGTGAAATGTCCTGCAAAACAACTAATGTACTAACGTATACTAAATGCAGGATAAACAGGTTCGTTTGCTGTACTGTGGTGAAGTTACAGTAAAGCTCTGTGTTGGACTGGTGCACAGCAGCTGTGGTGTCATGGTCACAGTACGATTAAGTGAATTTAAGCTGATGAAACCAACTGTATCCTGTCAGTATAAAGAAAGTATAAACAGTATACTGTCAGTGTAGGGGATGGAAATCCAAGGTAGTTTGTGTTACAACTTGTTGAATTGAGTTCATCCACAAAGAGCAGCACAGCTTGTATGCAAAAAAACTCTCCCCTCAAACTACTGGAGCTCACATTAGGATAACCCCGCCTGCCAAATCCCACTGTAACCCCTCAGTATACTCATTTTTGTGTTTTGGTGTGGAGGCAGTCACCCTCTGCAATGCAGGCAACAAAAAATAGTGTTTGTTTTTTAATTCCCTTTCACTGCTTGTGTCGTACATAACAGATTCAAGCTGAGTACATTCATTAGAATTTAGATTGGGATAATGTTTGTACTCTTATGTAATAATATTATTTAATTATTAAATTAATATAGCAGGTTCAGTTAGCTTTACAGAAAAATAGCTGGTAGAAACGTCCTTCAGTGAGCTGCTTTTACTTTCATACTTTGAGTACATTTCAGAGCCTGAACTTTTTCAGTTTTACTCGAGTAAAGAAAATGAATCAGTACTTTAACTTTTACCAGAGTATTTTTTAACACAAGTATCTGTACTTCTACTTAAGTAAAGAATGTCTGTACTGTTGCCACCTCTGTATTTTTATGACTGTGTCGTGTCATTGTATTGCTGCCAGATATGTTGTGACAATCCTCGTTTAAATGCAAACATTTATCTTATTTTTGAAAACTGGCCTTTTTTTTTTTAATAGAAGAACATTAAATGAAGTTTTTACAGTATTCAGGAACATTTACTCCATTCGTTAAAATATGGAAGTTCATTTGAGTTCATCTAACAAGACTGGGCCTCAATCTGAGGTTGCACCGATTGTCTTTTAGGGCACAGTATCTTTGAAAAAGCCCTTCGAAAGCTGCTGTGGCACACAGGGTACAAGAACGGGTTGATGGCAGAATTCAGCCACAGAAGCCAGAATGTAATCTCGTACCAGTAGTTTGCCACACATTTACCGCTACAGGCGGCGCGGATAATCATTAGTAGAGTGTACGGAGCCCAGCATATCCCAAAAATGCAGACTATGATGCCTAAAGATTTAGCAATCTTTTTGTCTCTGGAAAGCCGAGATCCTGGTGTCCTACGGCCAGGCACCATGCAGGAGGCCGTGTGCTGAAACAGCCTGGAGTTTTTTCTGTTTGGAGAGAACTTCTCCCGCTGCATTAATATCTGACTGGTGTTAGGTTCCCCACACGAAGAGGGAGACAAGATGTCGTCATCTTCTATGACTGCAGAGATCGCAACGGGCTCGCTGGACATCACCTTCCGAGTTTTGACAAAAAACACGGACCAACCTGCTCCATCTTTATGCTTCTCATTGTTCCTCTGAGGCCTGACGTTGTCTTCAGTGCAGGCGGCCCCACTCTTATTCCTGCGATGGATGTTGAGATAGATGCTGAGGTTGAAAAAGGCCACCGAAACAAACGGGGTGAAGAACTCAAAGGTAGAAGCGCTAAGCAGGAAGTACCAGGTGAAATAAAACTCAGCGTAGCACTCGTGGGCCGGGACAATGCTATGGCCGACGATGTTCTCCCAGAAGATGATGGCAGGGCCGTACAGGAGGAAGGCCAACACCCACACGGCCACCATCTTGAACACAGCCTGGTGGGTCATGTTCCTCTGAGCTCTGTATTTAACCTGTGGCAGAAGAGAGACACATGTATGACTCACAGTGATGTGCCATGAACAGAAACTCTGCATCATAATAACACTGTTTGTTACATTTCAAACACCCACAGCTGCTCAGAGTATCTTCCCCAAATGAACCCCTTGTTGCATTGTGCTGCTTTAGAGCAGAAGAGAGATGCTGCAAATAAAACCCACTCATGGAGGCACGGTGTGTCTCTGAAGCCAAAGAGAGAAGGGGAATGTCAGGCTGACAGCCACATTCACTGATGCAACACTAGTATGAAAGAGACATCTGGTTTCTCCCAATCTACCCCTCCCTCACTGCTGCTCATTCTCTTTGCTTTCACTCCTTATTCACTTCACCTCCACTCAGTCTAAATGCTACCATTTAGCAAAACTTCTTTATCTTCTGCTGGTGGTGTTGTTGTTTTTCAATCTTTTCTTTATCTCCCTCAATCAGAGTGCCTCTGCAGTTGCATCAGCTGGATATACAGCATGTCACTGTGAGGCAGTGATGTTGCCAGTGTGACTGTGGTTCAAGAGCAACGGGAAAAAAAAAAAAATCAACAAACAGTGAAACAAATCCACTACAAGAAGCTCATAAATAATCATGGCCTCGGCCTCAAGGGTTCATTACAAGAAGACAGGACTCCCCATTTCCATTGTAAATTAAAGAAACACTGCTCCCTACAGGCTCAATGTGAAGAAGCTGACTGATAGGCAGTGGAAAGCAGTCATGAGCCATACAGAGCTCAGCAGGCAGATTCTATAAATCTGGTATCTATTGGTTCTTGTAAATTAAAAACAAGAGCTGGTGCAAGAGGATAAAATAATTATACAGAAATATTTGTTTTATAAACAAACATGCCCAAAACAGTTTTTTTTTTGTTTTATTCAATTCAATTCAATTTTATTTATATAGCACCAAATCACAACAGTCGCCTCAAGGCGCTTCAATTCAATTTTATTTTCTTTAGCGCCAAATTACAACAGTTGCCTAATGCCACTTTATATTGTAAGGTGAAGATGCTACAATAATAGGTTTTATATTTAACACTGGCCATATGTGGACTTAAATTTTTTCCCTAGAAAAAAAGTCCACTAAGTTCCCTAAAGTCTATTTTAAATGGCTCATTTACATCAGTAGAAGAAGAATCAACTACAAAATTTAGGGGACTTACAAGAAACTAATTTAAAAAGAATAACCAAAAATCAAAGCAACAAATAGTAACATATACTTAAAGGGACAGTTCACTAGTTACATACATTTTCCCTTGCCTGTAGTGCTTCTTATTCATTATTATATACATGTACAGTAACAGAACCAGATGAGATCCATCGAGCAAAATGAGTGTTTGTCTAGCTAACAGTACAACTGCTCTTAATGATGTTTGTGGGTATTTTTGTAACTGGGTCGTGATTCCTGGAGAGAGACACTGCCAGTGAGTTTTTCAAAAGGATAAGTGGAAGAAAATGGATGGACGGATGATTTACACATTTAGTTCCATTATTTTCAACAGAAGGCATAGGTACAGCTGATATCTCCAAAACTGGGCAACTCATACCAATGTAATCTTGACTGATAAATAGCACCACAGGTCAGAGAAAACAAATATATGAATCTGATTTTAGGGCGAACGTCCCCTTTACTTATAGCTTTAAGAATAAGCATTAGTGTCTACTCATGCGAGCTAACAGCATGAATGACTCATCCTGCTTCTTAAACTATACCCTCTAAAAAAAAAAAAAGAAAGTTTAAAGAATCTCAATTACAAATCCAAGATGACCCCAGTGACATCACTGTGACATCACCACTGTTATTTAACCCCCTGGAGATCCAAAGAAGACATTCTCCAGCTGTTTTCACAGGACGGATGTGAACAATGATGAGTTAACTGTGCCTCAGCCGATACAGTTCATTTGTCCATACAGACCGTTGCGTACAGTGCTAATGTTTGAACTGGAAATATTAAGGCCAAACTGATCAACAAAGCAGTCACTTTATAGCGAAACCCTGGTGAAAGAATCAAGCTGTGAATGCAAATGAGTTCTCAGCACAGCGCAAGCTGTTTCAGGGAGTGACACATCTTACTGTGATCTGACTGTGGTCGCCTAGTATGTGAATTACGTGAGCGGGTGTATGTGGTAATGAGCACCTCCACAGACTTTACTTACTGCTCTTGTGACTGACAGGAAGCGGTCATAACTAATGAGGACAATGTTGAAGACAGAGGCTGAGCAAAGGAGGTAGTCCATGACCAGCCACACTTTGCAGAGACCTTTACCCAGCATCCACCTCCCGGTCAGGTTGTAGGGGATGTACACCGGGATGCAAAAGGCACCTGGAACACACACACACACACACACACACACACGATTCACCACCCACCAGCATTAATATTCACACTTTCCCATACCTTCACAGATTCAGGATGTAAGATGTATTACATGTGACAAAAAAATTAGTGGTTGCTGCGTGGTACCGACAAGACCCACTTCCAGGAAATATGTGACATTTTAGGAACAAGAACAGTCTAATATGGCTGTTTCATTAAAGACAAGGGTATAATTTAACAAAGCTGCAGACAAGACCAGCTCCCACGATAAGAGGGATGTGAGTGCTCTTCAATAAAGCAGAGGCATGCCACCATTACGCACAATAGTCCGTTGTAATTTAGCAGGTGAATAACGTTAAGGATGTTGAGGTCACCGTGAACTCGCCACTAAATACTTATACACTAATTACAATGTGGGAAAATTACAATGTGCTTGAGGCGCGCAAAAAGCATTTCATTCATAAGAGAGAACTAAAAAAACACACACACACATAAAAGAGTTGAAATTGAGCAAAGTGACAAAGAAGAAGAACTTACCCACTAGAAAATCGGATATAGCAAGGTTCAAAAAGAAGTAGTTGCTTTGATTTCTCAGGGTTTTGTCCACAATAAAAGCTATGATGACCAGCGCGTTCCCTGCCACAACAACGACAACCAGAGTCACCATAAGCACCGATAAGATCACCACCAGGTAGCCCGGGAGGACAGCCCCAGCCTCAGACACCGCAGGCGTCAAGTTGCCGCTGGAGTTGGACTCCAGGATGTGAGCGCCCATCATTAATTTACTGCCAAAATCATTGCAGGCTTTTTTCATCGCACGCACGGAACCACCGAGCAAGTCCAACAACGCGCCTAAACATCCCGCACCACTTTATAACGAGAAGTTACACGCGCAGACCCGTGGATGGTTGAAGACACTTTCCCAAAATCTTCCATTTTTTTTCAAACCCTAGAATAAGTCTGCGATCTAGAGACACGAGTTAAGAATGATTTGTGATAGAGATACTAACGCTGGTTATTGTTCCTCTGGGTGCGCTCTCCTTTCTGGACTCTGTTATCTGCAGTCCCAGCTGATGCTGGATGTGTTGGTACCGCGAAGCGCACCGTTAGTTTTGTTGGCGACGTCAATACTGAGTTGAAATAAAGTTCTTAATCCGGCTATATTTTCAAAATAGAACCGCTGCTGTAAAAGTTTCAACACGAAAAAGACATTTAAAAATTTTGTATTCAAGATGCAATTTTAATGTGGTAAGTTACAGTTAATGTTTTGTCAACACCAGAATATATAATAATCACGGCCAGCATGCAGCTTAATGAGCAACATTAAAAAAAAAAAGCCATTTAAGCCATACGAATATTGGGGTTTTCGGTCAGATCAAAATATACTCATTCTTAATAAAATATCTCCTGTTCACGAGCTTTTACTTTGAAGACAAAACAAATTCCGGTCTTTTCCAGATGATGTTTGCTATTTGGACAGTTTGCTTTTTTTATTGTCTGCCCAGGAGCTGATCAAAGGCTTATGTCTGCAATCAAAAGCTGAAGTGCTCCAGACGCATGAAGCAGGCTCAGATGAAATGAGCTGCGCTGAATGCAACAGGATGTCTGCAAGAAGCCAGTCAGCATTTGTTCACACCAAGCAGCAAGTTCCGTGACTCAGAGGCCAATGTCCAGTGTGAATTACCATCTTATTCGTCCTTTGTTTCCTTTATTTTGTCAAGAAATTTGGTAAAATTACAAAATTTATCTACACAAACAGCCACTCTTAATAAACCCAGAGTACTCAGACTAATATTAAAACACAAATAAGGCAACAAACGGAAAAATCCATTTAATTTCTGAAAGGATCCATTTGTCAGCCTTCTGATCCTGGGGATGAGACTGTTCTTTGGAGGCCCCAAATATTCCATATTAAACACATCAATATAATGAAAGAAAAGGACCAAAACTCTATTCATCCATCCATTTTCGTGCTTCATAACTGCATTTTACTGATATTTGATTTTATTTGATATCATTACTCTGAGTTTGTGATACTTTCCTCTCCCTGTGTGTATTTCAAATTTTCTGTATTTGATTAATTTGTCTTGTATGTGCTTTGTCTTGGAAGGGGGGTATGAGGGGTGGGGTGTCACCGTACATCATTTAAATTTATAATCTTGGATAAAGGATGGAAAGACAAAAGAAAAATTAATATCTTCTATCACTTAACTTCAATGCAGAATGCCATTAGGGTGTCTTAAAGCTGTTTGTGACAATAATGCTACCATAAAAAATTACTTTCTAAAAAGGAATTTAAAGTTTCATACTGATAAATGATGGAAAATGATGAGCAGCTTTTAATAATTTATTTCACAATGTGAAATAGCGTGACTGGTACTATAAATGTAAATACTTAAATGAAACATTTTCATCATATATATGTATACATACATACATATATGTACACACACACACACACACACACACACACACACACACACACACACACACACACACATATATATACAGTGGCTTGCAAAAGTATTCATACCCCTTGAACTTTTCAATATTTTGTCACATTACAACTACAAACATAAATATATTTCACTGGAATTTAATGTGAAAGACCAACATAAAGTGGTATACAATTCTGAAGAGGAAAGAAAATTATACATGATTCAAAACTTTGCGGTGTGCAAAAGTATTGAGCCCCCCTGAGTCAATACTTTGTGGAACCACCTTTTGCTGCAATTACAGCTGCAAGTCTTTTAGGGTATGTCTCCATCAGCTTTGCACATCTAGTGACTGAAATTTTTGCCCATTCTTCTTTGCAAAACAGCTCAAGCTCAGTCAGATTAGATGGAGAGCTTTTGTGAACAGCAGTTTTCAGATCTTGCCACAAATTCTCGATTGGGTTTAGGTCTGGGCTTTGACTGGGCCATTCTAACACATGAATATGTTTGGTTTTAAACCATTCCATTGTAGCCCTGGCTTTATGTTTAGGGTCGTTGTCCTGCTGGAAGGTGAACCTCCGCCCCAGTCTCACGTCTTTTGCAGACTTCAACAGGTTTTCCTCCAAGATTGCCCTGTATTTGGCTCCATCCATCTTCCCATCAACTCTGACCAACTTCCCTGTCCCTGCTGAAGAGAAGCAGCCCCAGAGCATGATGCTGCCACCACTATATTTGACAGTGGGGATGGTGTGTTCAGAGTGATGTGCAGTGCTAATTCTCCACCACACATAGCGTTTTGCATTTTGGCCAAAAAGTTCAATTTTGTTCTCATCTGACCAAAGCACCTTGTTCTACATGTTTGCTGTGTCCCCAGCATGGCTTCTGGCAAACTGCAAACGGGACCTTTTATGGTTTTCTTTTAACAATGGCTTTCTTCTTGCCACCCTTCCATAAAGACCACATTGGTGCAGTGCACGACTAATAGTTGTCCTGTGGACAGATTCCCCCACCTGAGCTGTGGATCTCTGCATTTTGTCCAGAGTCACCATGGGCCTCTTGTCTGCATCTCTGATCAGTGCTCTCCTTGTTCGGCCTGTAAGTTTAGGTGGACGGCCTTGTCTTGGTAGGTTTACAGTTGTGCCATACTCTTTCCATTTCTGGATAATGGATTGAACAGCGCTCTGTGAGATGTTCAAAGCTTGGGAAATCTTTTTATAGCCTAAGCCTGCTTTAAACTTCTCCACAACCTTTTCCTGACCTGTCTGCTGTGTTCTTTGGACTTCATGATGCTGTTTACTCCCCAATATTCTCTTAACCAACCTCTGAGGCCGTCACGGAGCAGCTGTATTTGTACTGAGATTAGATTACACACAGATAGACTCTTTTTAGTCATTAGTAGTTATCAGGCAACTTCTGAATGCAACTGATTACACTCAGAGAAAAGTCGGCTGAATACTTTTGCACACTGCACTTTTCAGTTTTTTATTTGTAAAAAATGTTTTGAATCATGTATAATTTTCTTTCCACTTCACAACTGTATACCAATTTGTGTTGGTCTTTCTCATTAAATTCCAATGAAATATATTTATGTTTGTGGTTGTAATGTGACAAAATATGGAAAAGTTCAAGGGGTATGAATACTTCTGCAAGCCACTGTGTGTGTGTGTGTATATATATATATATATATATATATATATATATATATATATATATATATATATATATATATATATATATATATATATATGTGTGTGTGTGTGTGTATAGTTTTTCCTTCCCTCTGTTGCCAAGTGCTTGCTCATAGGAGGTCATTTTGACTGGGTTTCTCTGTAATTGGTGTAGGGTCTTTACCAACAATATAAAATGCCTTGAGGCGAATGTTGTTGTGATATAAATAATATAAATAAAATTGAATTGAAAATTTTTATATTTTTTGACACTGATGCAATAATTGTTCTTTGGCTGTTCTTTCAGATCACAGTTACATGATGAATATGGGGTCAAAGTGCAGACTCTCAGCACCGATTTGAGGTGCTGAACAAAAATATAGCATAAATTCTTGAGGAATTAGGGTTTTATACAGTCTTGTGTTTTCAGTGGCTTGAATGAAATTGGACAAATTAACATAATAATAAATAAAGTATTAATTTTTAAACCTTTTCTTGTAAAGGACCCATGACACTGATTGCTTACAGTTTGGAATTTGAAGACATCGCCAAAGAACAGCTTTTCTGCTGCATCTGTCTTCACTTTGTTGTTCACTGGTCTTTCTGCTTTTAGGTTTATCATTGGCCGTCGTGCTTTGTTGTCTTTCAATCAGGTGCAGAACATTTCAACCTCCTGATGCACAAAAACTCTGGGGTTGCTTTTACGGTCTGTTTCGGGTCACTGTCCATCTAAGCTATGAAGTGCAGTCAAGCCAGTTCTGCTGCACTTAGCTGAATGTGAGCAGAAGTGATAGCTCTAGACACTTCAGATTTCATCTCACTGCTTCCATCACATCATCAGTAAACACTACTGACCCAGTGCCATTTGACGCCATGCAGGTCCTTCTCTTTACATCATTCGGGTACAGTATGAACATGCCCTTTCAGAACTGCTTTACCTTTTTTTTTTTTTTTAGATGTATTTTTCACTCTAATCCAGCCTTTCTATTCTGTGAGCTGAAGAACTTCCTGCACCTTATGATAAAATATCTGCATTTCCTCTTGTGAAGAATCTTTATGGCATGCTTGGATGGTCTGCCTTCATCTTGGAGAGCATTTGTCACTTGGCTAGACATTGTCCTGGGCTTTTTTTCTTTCTCAGAATTTAATAAACTGTTGATTTGGCCGCTCCAAATGTTCCCGGTATCTGTCTGTAATGGATTTATTTGCATTATACTGCGAGCTCTGCTGACAGCCTGTTGTATGTTCACAGCTTCCAAATGCTCCACTCCAGATCTTTTATCTACGCACTGACACAGAGAGTCCACGGGGCAGTTTCCCTACAGTTTTCTGTTCTGACCAAAGCCTCCTGCTGAGAGCCCTAAATCTCAAGGCGCGCGGCAATATTACATGCCAGAAACTGGTGAAAACCCCACTTTTCATGCAGTGCATAAAGAAATACCCCACGCCTATCAGTGCAACAGCTTTTGGATGAATTGTCCAATAGCATTTGAGTTCCTAGAAATGTGGGCCTGCATAACAGAAATGGCTGTAATTCCTCAGTTAATAGTTTTGTTGAACCACTTTAGTGAAAATCAAATTCATTACATAACTACAACTTCAACAAGTTTTACGTGAACAGCTAAAATGCCACATATTGTGTCAGTGTGCAAAAATATATGGTCTGCACTGACTGTTCTTGGGTAGTTATTGAAACAATGACAAAACAGTCTTGCCTGGCAGTATCGGTACGGACTGTACAGATGAAATTTGAAACCAAGCGCTCTAATTATTCTTCTCAGCCTTGAGTATGAAATTGAGCTCTTTGCAAGCCCCTGAAAAACATGATTAAGGGCTGAGATGATTGGGTTCAGCATGATGACAGCTTGTCAGGGAGAAACAACTCTCTGCTAAGTGAATTAGCTGTAATTATTCCTAATGGCTGAAATGAGCAGGCGGCTTTGTAAACAGACTTAGAGGACATTTTTCTAAAATCTTTCATTTGTCTTATAATTCAAGTAAAATATCTCTCTACATTTGTATGCTATCAGTTTTATTTTCTCTAGATTATGAATACAGATAATCAGTATTTTTTTTTTTTTTTGCATCATAATAGTCGGGCTCTCAAAAAGTGCCCGGATGAGACTTGGATATATTTAGATAGTGGTTCTTTGCTGCTTAGAGCATTATTATGCAGACTGTGTCTTTCCAGGGGTCGGGTGGCACAAAAAGGTGAAGTGAGGCAAAATCCCACAGGAGTGAATGAGTGGTAAACAATCTGAAAGACGTACAAAATATGTCTATTTAATGGGTTTCAAGTGTGTGCCAAATGCACTGGGGAAAGTGGATGTGTGAACTGTGTCATAACTCAGTAAACTCTATTTTATTACGCAATGATCATATTCCTTGGAAACACTGAATGAATTTTGAACGATTGCAAGTGAGATGCAGATTCAGCTGAAGGATGAATGGAGGCTTGCGGGGGTAACCTGTTGACTGTATCCGGATTATCTCGGAGCTTCACAGTTTTAAAAAACGCTGTGAACACATTCCAGAGGAAAAAAAATAATCAGTTATTTGCGTATTCTTCAGAAACAGATAAATAATCTTTGTGTGAGACTGATGGATAAAGATGTGCAGCACATTCAGTTTGTTTTAATGAAAATGTGGTGAACTGTAAACATTTCCTTTCAAGGCTTCTCAGACTAAATATAACAAGAAGCACTCAGAGCACCAAGGCAGCTCGCTCTCTGTGAAGTATTTACTTTTAAGGGAGCAGTATTGTATTTTCTATATATTCATTTTGTTGTCTATGTTCTTTTCAAATGTACTTTAAGAAGTTTGTGGTGCAGTAAAAATAAGTGCAAAGTGCAACATGCTCTGTTGAAACTCATTTTAATACATTGGACACAATTATGAGTGTAATTATTTTTTATTTTTGTGGATTCAGTACATGTGTAGGATTCACTTCATTGTTTAGTAAAATCTGTTGAAATGTTTGGTAATAAATATCAAGTTAAAAAAGTTTTTAATCACAAGTTTATTTTGTTTTCCAAAAAAAAAAAAAATTAATACTTATTCTGGAAATTTTACATTTATTCAAATTGTTATGTATTTCAACAGTTTATGTACATATAGTCATAATAAAATAAATGTTGCCAGTACAAACAAAGGCAGAATTTTAAGCATAGTTTTAAAGATAAAAGACGTTTTATGAAAGTTTGACCTAATGAATGTTTGACCTTGAAGAAGAGGTCAGAGGTCCAAAGTAATGTGATATTTAGGATCCCCATATGTCATTCCTAATGTGTTGTCAATGCAAGCAATGGTATTGAGAAACATAGTTTTTAATAGCTCTGTATAGCATTATCATCACTTTGACCTTCAGCCCAATCTACTGACCTTGAAGAGAGGTCAAATGTGACATATTTTAAATCTTTATATGGTACTTTCTGTATGCAGGCAATGCACACCACACCAATAAGAATGACAGTTTCTAAGTTATAGGGTTTTTTGTCAATTTTAGACTAATAAATATTTAAGTTGTCCTCGGTGGACGTAAGGCAAATTTTTCATTAACACGACCTCACTCTACACCCCTACAAAGTTTTATCAGAATTCATTCAAAAAAAAACTTTTTGAGCCATTGTTTTTACAGTCAGGATGACACGCACACGCACGCACACGCACGAATGACATAAAACACAATTTCCTTGGCGGAGGTAAAAATACAGATTCCAGAGTTAAGGCGGTCATCTGAGATATCATTTTGAAATCCTAGATGATATTTTATTACCTCGAATGATGACTAAATTGCTAGCAATCATTTGCCCCCCTAAGTCACATCTCAATTTTTCTAAAAACAAGCTTTTCACTGAATTAAACATCAAAGACAGAACATGTGTTTGGGAAAAATAAAATCCTCGTTTTTCTTTGGAAATTCACTTTGTCTTCTTGCCTTTTGGCCTTTTGGTCTTTACCCCTGATTTGGTGGCATCATCCTGTGAAACAAGAGAGGAGGATTAGAGAACGAATGATTGTGTTACATTAGCACTCCATTTAATGGTGCCAGAGCTTTTTCCATGCTTAATATTTGAGTGCTTTACAGCTCATGATAAACTCTTTTGCCTAAACTCCCACTGTGTTTGCAAATGTGCAAATTGCAATGTACTGATTGACATGCACCATGCTGTTTTAATGTATTCTAGTAATTGCATCAAACAAAACATTGCCATCGTAAGTACTTTTAGGAAACATCCTCTGCTAATTATTAGTCTGACAAACCAGGCTGCCAACTTGTCGAGAACTCTGAAACCTCTGTTCGATGCTACAGGGTAAACAAATATTACTCTTACTGAGTTTGTCTTGATGCATCTATTTTGCCTGAGTTTGCTTTTCATATTGGTCCAGAGCTTCATACAACAGGAAATTGCTTTGATACCATTTTTAATAAGTGCTTCACATGCTGCAAAGTAACCGGCAATAACCTGTTCCTCTTCAGGTGTAAGACTGATTAAGCTCTTCCTCCCCCCTCCCCCTCAGAGATTTTATCCAATTTTGGATTTACCAATTGCAAAACTGATCTCACTCACCCTTACCAAAAATGATTTTCTCCCATTCCATATTAGCCTATAGTCCATTTTCTAGTTAAGGCTTTAGCTTACAAAAAATGGGAAAATATCCTGACTTTTACAAATGCTGTAGATTGTCACATTTACTGAAATACAGTACTGTGCAAAACTCTTGAGCCACCTCTCGTTTATTTATATTTTGCAGGGAAACTGGAAAATAGCTGCATTGTGCAAACATAAATCAAAATACAGTGTATAAGGCAAAAACAATTCTAATAAGCTTGAAAGTCAATATTTGGTGTGACCACCATTATTCTTCAACACAGACTGAACTCTCTTAGGTAAGCTTTCTTGTAAGCAGTCATCAGGAATAGGAATACCAGATGGCATCAGAATGGAGGGATCAAAATCTGATGGTACTTCTCTGCATTTTTATACATATAATGACATATAAAGTCTTCTTCTTCATAATTCCATAAATTTTGACAAGATCCCCTGGCTGAACTGCAGCCCCAAACATCACAGAGCCTCCACCATGTTTTACAGATGGTTGTAGACACTCACTGCTGTACTGTTGTACCTCTGTCCTGACCTTTTCTGTAGACATTGACAACCATTTGGACCAAAAATGTAAAATCCATCAGACCTGTTGCCACTGATTTCCAATCCAGTTCTTGGTTCATCTGGCAACCCTCAGCCTTTTCTCCCTGTTTCCCTTCCTTAAGACTGGCTTCTTGACAGCCACCCTTCCACTGACACCATTTCTGATGAGGCTTGAGCTCTCAGGTCCCCTGTCAGGCCTTTGAGGGTTTTTTTCCCCCTATTTCTTAATGATTTTCAGATACTGCTCATATGCAGTAGATATTTTTGGGCCTGCCAATTTTGTCATCTGGTTTTCGCTTTTTTTTTTTCAGGACACACTGCACACTATGCCAAATGATTCCCAAAGAACCATCAGCCTTATAGCTCTTTGGGAATCATTTTCTTGGTACAAATATCCCCTATCCTTCCCTTTATCTGCCTCCCCAACTGCCCCTGCACTGTGGACCGCACGCACGCACACACACACGCACACGCACAAAAGCGCCAATGATGTATTATTATTTAATTTATTTTTTGTAGATTCAACTAAAGAAATGAGAAGAAACTAAAAATTTTATTCTTATTTTATCTTAGTTATCATTTGTGGTCTGTATTACACCTTTGCTGGTGTTCCCCATCGTGAGACTAGAAAAGGGATTTCTTATCTTATTAGATCTGATGAGGTAATCATAAATACAGCTCAGTCTGGCATATGCAATGTTCTGCAATGTTCAACTGTTAATATACCAAAAATCCAGTTGGTGTCTTTTTAATTCAATTTAAACAAAACCAATTTGAAGGACTGGGATGAAACGTCCTTAAATGCGTTCATGTCCCTCTCTTATCCAGATCAGCAGTTCTCAAAGTTTTGATGAGCAAGCCTGCTGCACAGGAAACATGCACCCATCAAACAAAATAATTCCAAAGCAACAATGTATCAATTAAACAGCCTTATTAAACTTCCCGAGCAGCACGGTACAACCTGAAGACAGGTCATTACAATCCACAGTTTGAAAGTAGCTACGTTGTTAAAAAATCTACTTATGTCTACAATACTGCACTGCTGTATCTTACTATTAATTAAAATGTGGTTGAATGAAATACAGTACACAGCAGTATATTTATCAGGTTTCATATATTCTGGCATTGGCCTGTGGGAGAACTGTGGTTCTAGATGATTATTAGGTTTTAATGACTTTACTTATTTGGATCCCTTTAAAAAAAAGAAGAAAAAAACCTGAGTCAGACTTCAGATATTCTAAAAAATAATGTTTGTGTTTTCAATCTAATCAGTTTTAAATTCTTATGTAAATTTTTAGAGGACTTCGTGAAATTGAGTTATTCTGCAGAGGTGTTAAGTTCTGCCTCCAAAGGCAGCAACTTCTAATAAGTTGTCACAGAGTCTGGGTTTGACATCCAGTGGGAACTGAGCCTTTGCTCGGGAATAAAATGAAGTGCTGATTTTTACAGTGAGTTGACGGGCTGTGGAAGAAGGGGAAAAACTTTTAAGTGTAGGTTTGCAGTACCTTTAATCTATCTGTTGGAGCCACTCAAAGGTCAATCATGTATCAATGGAATAACTTGGCATCACAAAGGCGACTTCAAAGCAGACTGGACCTAACTTCAGGCCGGTGAAAGCGTGTTTGATCTCCAGAACATGTTGCAACCAGACACAAAAACCCCCCCCCAATATCTGTAATGTGATGTCTACTGAAAAGTGAAAACACACTATATTTTTTATAATAAACGGATGTCTCACTGTAACTATACTGTCTAACAGTACAACCCTTGCATTCTGGCTTTGCTTTGGATGCCAGAAAGGCAAAAATCTCATCTGCAGTCAAAATTTGTTTTCAGATAATCGGAGAAGCATTGGGTGGTAAGGCAATTAAACTACAAGAAACCAGGTGGTCTCTTGCATCAGAAACTGGCAGCAAAGTCAAATTTGACTGATGATGTGTCAGCAGAAGATGACAGAGTAATGTGCAGAAGGCTCAGTGTGTGTCTCACCATAGAGGCAGTGTATCCCTCCTCCACCAGGATGTTACGAGCGCAGTTGTTGATGTGTTTGAAACGATCAGGACCCAACAGAATACCCCCGAACCACCTGGACACGACCACCATGACATTACGCACGTCCAGAATCTGTTGTGAGATACGAACGTGCGTATAATAAGTTGGCCTGGAGTCAAATACAATCTGACATACATTTTGACACAATGTCACTGCTTTGATAGCTGTTTTCAAGCAGCCAAATATTTTACACTATATTTGATGGATAATAAATGAATGAATCTTCACGAAATGTATCAGTTTGAGCTGACACTCTAAAACCAATATCCTGTCAATCCAAATTTGGGTGTGTTGGCTCTAGATGTTAGATCAACACATTTATTTGACTTTCATCTTTGCATGTTCAATATGTGGCTCCAGGACATGTTTATCTTCAATTATGCTCAATTTATTCATAAAAATAATGGACGGCATAGTGTAGCATACTAATCAACCACACGGACAGAAGTTCACAAAAGACATAAAGAGCCACTAAATAACATGAAGCGTAACTAAAAAATATGATCTCAAACAAATAATAAATAACACGATTCTCAAAGCAATAAAATACCATAGAAACTTTAAACAGACCATTGGAAGAGTTTCAGAAAAAGTACAATAAATCAACTGCCTACATCTACACGAACGGCGGTGCACCCTGTGATGAACATATGGATAATTATCACCCTGCAGGCACCCTCAGCTATAAAAAGCATTTTGGCACCTTTTACATGATTGCTTTGATTTATTTTCCTGTCAAAATCTGTCAAGTCCAGCTGCAGTTAGATTTTTCCAGCACTACCTGCCTTGAACCAGCACCGAACAGCAAACATAAATTTAGCAAATCTATGAAGTACTTGGCAGCCAATGAATGCATTGTTCCCCTCAGGATTCACCACAGAGTAAAACCCTGTTAAAAAAAAAAAGACAGTGAATACTGAACTTATTTAATAAGTTCATTATCTTGCTCTCTCTATATATATGATATTAGCACAATAATAATAATAGTTCTATGTTTACAGCTTGTTTTTGTTGTCCCCAAATAGGAAAAAGCAGCCAAGGTTGAGTCTCCCATCTCTAAAGTTTCTTTTTACTGGCTTAAAGAAAGCAAAAAAAAAACTATTAAAAGGAGAATTTGTAAGATTATGTTGCTTTTTTAACGGAGGCTGTTTCCCTGTGGTTCTCTTAAGTTATGCAATTCTTACATTTTGAATGCACAAAGATTAAATTGAAAAAAAAAAAAAACAGAGATTAATGAAACTCCCAGTAGATGGGAAAAGGCATATTTCCCAAAACACCAGATTGTGGCCTTAAAATGAAGTGGAGAACTTTACTTTTCACTGCCAAACACACAAAAAGCAATCTGTCATTTGAAGGGACTCATCCACATCTGGCTGCCAGCTCCATCAATAAGATCCTACTTTTATTCATCACCACAGACTTCCACATTCACTGTCAGAACACACACATCTAAATGAGGAAACGGGAAGAAAGGCTTATGAAGAGGAATGAGATTAGAGGAAAATAGATTTGGGAAGAGCTCTTCAAGTAAATTGCTCCGTATGCTGAGAGTGTTGCGGGTAGAAGATTAATCACTGTGTTGCTCAGAAAGATGAGCTGGAGGACAGCAGATCTAAGTCAGCCAGTGACAGGAATTTACCTGATTTAGCTTTAAAACTGCTCTCATGCACACGCGTTAGGAAAATCAATTATAAAAAAAGAGGGTGCTGACAGTGTGAATCTATCTGGTTTTGGAGTTAAATGCACTGATTATCCTTTATGGATCCCCCTAGGGAAACTCGTTCTCTCCATGTACTATTAGGAGCATTAGAAGCAGTAGGTGCCTGCCATGCAGCACCTGGAGACCAACTTCTGATGTGAGCCAGTCCTTGGTCAAGGGCACAATGACAGGAGAATTAGCCTAGCATGGTTTTAATGCAAGAAACAAAAGGAGCTTCAAAGCTGCCCCCGGCCTTGCCCAGACTCTAACTCAAGACCTTTTTGCTGTCAAAGTCAAAAGTGCAACCCACTGAGCCGCCAGGCTGCCACTTTTTATTTTAAGATACCGTTAAAGTACCGACTGGATGAATACATTCTTGAGTTAATTTTAAAATGTAAAAAGAAAACAAAATAAAAAAAAAAAAAGATTTAAAACTGAAATTAATGATTTTTTTTGGCCGCTTGGAGGCAAAACATGAACTGACATGGAAGCTGGTGATTGTTCCATGTGCATAAAAGACAAGGTACTTTATTCTGGCATATGTATGGTGTCAAGCAACAATTTTGCCTAACCAAAGCAAAATCTTTGATCTTCGGTTAGTTTTCTCAATTGAAAGAAAATCCTTCCTCTGCAGCTTTTTTTTTGGTTTCACTTGCATCTTTTAACATCACTCATTGGCCTCCAGAGTCACGCAGCACTTCCTTCCTCCTTTGTAAAATTCACTGTGGGTGCTTCTAAATGAGTGACTCACACATCACATCATTCTCTGGCTTATTTTCAATATAAATATATTATATTGATTATCGCAAAAAGTAACAAAAAGTGACAAGAAATATGGACACTCTCTTAATGTTGTATACATGTCTTCTATGCTTCCCTGATAACTATTAAGGAACACATGATAAAATAGATGCACATAAGTTTTTTTTTTTTTTTAAATATTCAACAGATAATTTAAAGCAAAGTCTGGCTTATGCTTTTTTAGTGAACACAAGACAGCTTGATTCATCTGAATTCAGTGCAGCAGATCTCAGTTTCTGTCATATCCACACCAAGAATCCAATGCACCATTTCACAGTGATTTATCTCTCTAACAGGGCCACACTGGCAGTGGCGACTGCTGTCATCTTATGAATGAAAATGAACTTTGACATGAGTCATGGATTTCATCTGGAAAAGCTCTGACACGATGCAGCACCTAGAAGAAATGAGTATGACACGACCACTACAAGTCACCGCTGAGCTTTGATTATAGGAAAGTTTTAGTTTGGTCACAAACCTTTTACTGGCTTTCATTTAGCATTACAGGGAAACAAAAAGTGAGTGGACAATAACACATTTCAGTGTGATGTGGGTGTGTGTGTGAATCATAGGGCCATCTGACAGTAAAACCCAGAGACAAGTGCTTCTTTGATGTGTGAAATTATTATAGTGGGACCACAGCTCCCAGTGCAGGAAACCTACACCTTATGTAAACATTAGAAGTGTGGGTTATACTACTGAAGCCACATCCCCATATAAAGCCATAAAGACCCAATCTCAGCGTAGTTATATTTTTCTCAGCAAGTACACTTATCTGAATTAATTTTCAGCTCTGCCTTAGGGATCAGCAGTTTCAGTTTTTCCACATCACATCATCTCAGTGTCTCAAAATCAACCCTGACAGGCTCAAAGAAATTCATTAGATAGCCTGTCTAATTTAAAAGAGACGCAGTTTTGACGCTCTGTTATGGACATTACTCTGAATTTTATGAACGCACTGAATTGATTTTCAGTGGAGTTTGAATACTTATTCTCAGAGCTTTAGGTGACACCCTCACACAGTTGTGTGTAAATTACTCAATTTATTAGAAGGGTTGCCATGCATAACATGAATTAATACTTTTAGCTCCCCATACAACTGCTGTGTGGTCATAACTAGAAGGTTGGTGGTTCAATCCTCGGTTCCTTCAGTCTGAATGTCAAACTGTCCTGAACCCCGGTGCCTTTAGTGCATCAGTGTTTGTGTGCGTAATAGACACCTTTTGCTTTGATTACAGCTTTGCACACACCTGCATTCTCTCAATCAGCTTCATGAGGTCATCACCTGAAATGGTTTGCCAACAGTCTTGAAGGAGTTCCCAGAGGTGCTGAGCACTTGTTAGCTGCTTTGCCTTCACTCTTCAGTCCAACTTGTCTCAAATCATCTCAGTTGGGTTTAGATCAGGAGATTGTGGAGGCCAGGTCATCTGATGCAACACTCCACTCCATCACCCTCTTTCTTGGTCAAATAGCCCAAACATAGCCTGGAGGTGTGTCTGGGGTTGAAAAGCAAATGATGGTCCCACTAAGTGCAAACCAGATGGGATGGCATGTCACTGCAGAACGCTGTGGTAGCCATGCTGGTTAAGTGTGCCTTGGATACCATCAAACTTCCTTCTCCATAATTCACTGTGGGAACTACACATGTAGGAACCATCCGCTCACCTTCTCTACGTCTTACAAAGACATGGTGTTTGGAACCAAAACGCTCAAATTTGGACTCAGCAGACCAAAGGACAGATTTCCACTGGTCTAATGTCCATTCCTTGTGTTCCTTGGCCAAAGCCATCCTCTGCCTCTTGTTGTTCTTCCTTAGAAGTGGCTCGTTTTTTTTGGCAATTCGACAAAAAAGTCTAGATTCACGCAGTCCTCTCTGAACAGTTGATGCTGAGATGTGTGTGCTACTTGAACTCTGTGAAGCATTTAGGTGGGCTCTTATCTGGGGTGCTGTTAACTTGCGATTTCTGAAGCTGGTGACTCTGATGAACTGATCCTGTGCAACAGAGGAAACTCTTGGTCTTCCTTTCCTGGGGCGGTCCTGATGAGAGCCAGTTTCATAATGTTTGATGCTCTTTGTGACTGCACTTGAGGATGCTTTTAAAGTTTTTGAAATGGTTTGGATTGACTGACCTTCATTTCCTAAAGTAATGATGGACGGTCATTTTTCTTCACTTGGTTGAATAGTTCTTGCCATAATATGGATTAGAACGTTAGTCAAATAGGGCTGTTCACTGTATACCAACTCTACCTCTTCACAACACAACTGATGGTCTCAAACACATTAAGAGGGCAAGAAATTCGAAAAATCAACTCTTGACAGGCACAGCTGTTAACTGAAAGCCATTCCAGGTGACTGCCTCATACAGCTGACTGAGAAAATACCAAGATGTGCAAATCTGTCATCTAAGCAGGAGGTGCCTACTGTGAAGAATCTAAAATATAAAACATATTCTGGTTTGTTTAACAATTTTTTTGTTTACTGAATAATTCCACATGTATTTATTCATAGTTTGGATGACTTTAGAATTAATACAATGCAGACAATTTTTAAATAATGAAAAACCACTGAATTAGAAGGTGTGTCCATACTTTTGACTGGGGCTGTGTATATATAAAAAAAACACTCACATTGAGTGGCAGGACTGAAAAAGTGGTATTAAAAGTATAAATGAATTCATTTGAGTAAAAAGTGGCAGGTGTGTTGTAGGAGACTGCAATAGCATATATAATGAGACATCGCAGTCAGTGTATAAGTAATTTTTCATAGAACAATAAATTTTTACTTTTTATACCAACAAGAGAGAGACTTGCATGCACAATAAGCTGTTAATGAAATTTCAATAATCTTTACTGTCCAACTGTTCAGCTGAAAGGCTTTTAAAAAAAAAAAAAATTCATGTCCACATTATTGTCAAAATTAGAAGCATCCTGTCGCAGAGTGATGCTGAACAATTTCGCCAAGAATGTGTTACTTCAAAAGATTCACGACTACAATTGTTTGTCAGCACGTCCTGAAAGCTGCCTGCAAGAGTACAAAATGTATTCTTTATGACACCAACCTCCATTATACCTCAAAGGGTCTTATAATACCATAAAAATCCAATAAATCCCTCAGCTTTCAAGAGCACTGGCTAACTCGCTGTTATGAGAAGCAAAATGCGACATAGAACCTAATTTTATAGGGAGCCAGTTTAGGTTAAGGGGAAATGCAATATCCCTACTTTTAAAATCGGGCTTAAAAGGTCTCTTTTTGACAAGCTTATATTTAGCACAGTGACCCTGAACCATCCCTTAGTCGCTTGCTGTTATTCTGCACTGACCGCCTCTTCTCTACTCTCACATCAGTCCACAGGCATTTACCATATATGCCACTATTGCATGTCATCAACTTCAATCTCATCTCTCTGATGTGTTTTTTCTGTTTGCTGATCATAGTCTCTGTGCCCCTCTTTCTTCTCTTCTCTTTCCCTCACCACCCAACTGGTCATGGCAGATGCGTTTCCCGCACTCCCCAGAAATCTCTGCCTATTAAAAGGAAAAAAATTTTTCTCCCCATTGACTTCAATTGCCACTCACAGTGGATCATTGGATCAGTGAATTTCTTTCAGTAATATTTTAGGATTGTTTACCGTATAATATAAGGCCTCTTGAGATAATTACTGCTGTGTTTTGGCACTGTGTAAATAAAACTGAAATAAAAAATTAAACATAAAAGACTTCATCTTCAACTTGATGTCATGAACACTTATCTCATCAAATATCTCACACACAACACCAGAAAATGTCCCCGTGCATCCTGATACAGAGGTTACAGGTTACCACACCAGGTCCCTGGAACTGGAGAAGCCAAATGTAATTCATCCCGGTTTTTTTATTTATATTATTCACACTGAAGCTTTTCCCACTGTGACATGTTTTAATTTTCTACAAAAAGGCCTAATCTGCTTTAGTGGTGTGACATAAACTGTCAAAACTGACAAAACAGCTACCCTCATTAAGAGTAACTTATCTTGAAGTGCCAGTAAATACAGAAAAAAAAAAAAAGTTTAAAGTTTCCAATTTATGCTGTAAAATGTGATATTAATAAGCACTGGTTATGAACAGCTTCATACAATCTATACAGCTACAAATGCATGCATTAGAGTTTGAAAACATTTAGGTTTATATTGTTGTGTTACTAGTAACCATCTTGATTTAAAAATCACAGCAGATGCCAAATTAAACTGTAAATGGTAGCATGTAATTTTAATGATTCCTTGAATTATTAAGGCCCATCAAGGGACTGGCATTGAGTATTAGCTTCAGCTATATGCACAGTTATGTAAATCAGTACATCGGACACAACTGTCAATGTCCTTGAGAAATAAACTACATTATGCATACTGTGAAAATGAACAGGGCAGCACAGAGCAGACTCCAATTAAGCAATGCAAAAGCCAAAAGAAAGCTCAAGGCAGCCAGGAGATTTAACAATGTGGCTGTGATGCCATTACTGGGCAAAAGCTTTTGTGCATTCAGTTTTGACTAATTGACTGGTTCTTTTGGGATTTTTTTACCTTTTTAACAAACACAACATACAGTTTTAGTATGCAGCTGAAAGAGTTAGCTTTTGGACTAAAGCCAGCATTTATTTAATTAAATGATAACCTGCAGTAAATGGAGCAATCTCCCTCCTGCGGCTGTCTCGCCGTCATCTTCGCAATCCTGCAGGAAGCTGTGCTTGTCCTCGCAATAAATCCTAAAACAGACAGAATCACAACAGCTTGGCATTAGGCGGGAGAGCATTAAGATGTTATGGTTAGTGAATGACGCGGTGACAGCCTCTTCACCGGAACAGTTTTTTTTAAGTGGTCTAAATGTCACAGTCTCCTCCCCATGAGTAATGACCACCCAGGCAGTGCACCAGCAACGCAACATGGACCTCATTAGATGACACTTTAAAAAAAAAAATAATAATAATAAAATCTCACACATAGGCATGCGTGACTAAACATAAACACACACTGAGAAAGGAGACACACATAGACACACACACATCTATTCACATTATGCAGAGTCCTGTCAGAAGCCTTCATTTTCTCTAGTGATTTTTTTGACCTTTAATTGCAGCAATGTGCCCTTTGGGGAAGACATATGAGCCTTGCATCTTTACTTATCTCATGTTCTTCTCCACTGTGGGCGCAAACACATAATGACACATATACTTTATTTATATTATGAAGAGTAGATATTAAATGAAATAGTGTATATTAAATGAAATAAATGTAATTGTAGAACCTCCATTAGCAGCACCAGCCTTCATCAGATGTAGCTGATGAAGGCTACATGTAGCTGCTTATGAGACTTCAGAGTATTCCTCTTTATCAAAACTGATTCACTTCAGATTTCTATACTTAATATACCTGGGATCTCTAGATTGAACTATCAGGTCATGACACAGCATTTCAGTTGGATTAAGGTTGGCACTCTCACTTGTCCATCCCACAGCTTGAATTTTATTCTTTTTCAACCACTCTGTATTTCAGCGTCCTTTGTGGTCTCCTTTTATTAAAACAATTCTTATTCAGTATTTTTATTATAGTGGACACACGAACAAGGATTTTAGAAAGTTGTAGAGACCTTCCAAAGTTCTGTGAATGTTGTTGTACTTGAGGCATGGTTCACATCAACCAGTCTTTCTTTGTATGCGTTATGTATACGGAGGGAAACGTCTGCAAATCACATTTCCAATCTTATCTGGTCTACTGGAACTCTTGAGGCTTGAGGCACACCGGTTCATATCATTTTTCCAGCCTACGCTCGAACAACTGTGCAAGTACAACTGCTTGTTACAAGTTTAGTCACAATGTGTTTGTCTATAATTATAACTTAGACAAAGAACAAACCACATATTATGAGTGATCAGTGCAGAAATCCCAGCAATTACAGAGAGTTTATGCATTTTTTTCTAGCAACCATATAAGCTATATGTGACATTACTAACCTGTAT
The DNA here is from genome assembly GCF_007364275.1 of Archocentrus centrarchus. Lineage (NCBI taxonomy): Eukaryota > Metazoa > Chordata > Actinopteri > Cichliformes > Cichlidae > Archocentrus > Archocentrus centrarchus. The sequence goes on along the minus strand of NC_044349.1, from coordinate 28,222,270 downwards.
GCATAAATATTATGAGTGGCACTGGCAATCTTCTTGTTTTCGTACAGCTTCTCCAGGACCATTTTAACCTGAAACACATGACATGTGAAGCAATGAAAATCATGTCACTCTCAGATGCATTTAAACTGACTTTACTGCTGACACAACGCATTTGTCCTGCACTCTTCTTCAGCGCAGTGTTGGCTGCAGCCTGCTTTCATACTAAAATCACGATTGAACGCTAAAACTGCATTTCCAAAAGAAGGTCAGACTAAAAATTACGCCGTATCTGTGCAGATGACAGCTTCTCAAGTCAACATGCTGTCTAACACTGCTGACTAATGCACAAAGCAGTATTAGTCAACTGTGTATGAGGGTAAATTACATCATGAATTAATCAAGCAGAGCTGGAAAGACTCAAAATAAAAATTTGAGGCTTGACTTTGGTGTGACAAAAATTGGCTTTAGATTTATGCCTCCTCTGCCTGTTCCATTTTCGTGGTGTTGTCACTATCATCTCACAATAATGTATCACCTGAAAAAACTACTACCAAATTTAGCCACTTGGCTTCTGTATTGGCAAACGCTACAACAAAACTTCAAAAGCTTTTCTGAATCAATCACACACAATGTAACAGACGGATGTAGCTTCCACGTCTGAAAAGTGACAGCATTATGCCTTAAACCTGCACTCTAATGACCACAAAGGGGCAATGCCTGTGGTTGTTAAAATAAGTACAGTATGGTTAAGTAGACATCTATGAGGAAATCACCCTTCTGCTCACTTAATCAATGACCTCAGTAAACACTTTCCTAATAAGTTAATTGCTAGTATCAAGTCTTAAATACATTTCAAACATTATGGTCCCCATTATGGTCGAAATTTAGGATAAAGCAGGGTATGTGTTAGGGCAGACCTACCTTGAGATTTACAAGTTGCCACCATATATGTCCAGTGTCCCTCAGTTTCCCAGTCAAATCCATAACACCAAGATGCCACAGATGGAAACATTCCAGTTCACAACAGGTTTATTAACCAATTGGTGATTTTGATTGTGCATAAATGATTATTGTGCTTGGTTGATTATTTCTTTGTTGTAACAATACTTCTTGGCAATAAATCTTATACTGTTGGAAAGGCTGTTTATTTCCCCTTAAATGGTGCCAAATTTGTAAGGAAAATGCATTTGTTGGTTGAGCTACAGCAGCATGGTTGCACGGTGGCTAGCACTGTTGTGTCACTGCAAGAAGGTCCTGGGTTTGAATCCACCGTGTGGCCAGGGCCTTTATGTGTGGAAAACTTGCCAAATCTTCTCTGCCAATTCCAAACAGCTTATTCTGCTACTGACTCTTGTTTCGAGCTTCTGGTACCCCAAGTACCCCAGTCAGGCTTGTCATCATTGGAGCAATCTGAATGCAGAGAGCTATAGAGATCAGATTCTGCAACCAGTGGCAATCCCATATCTCCACAGCCTGGGATCGAACTCATCCAAGATGACCCCCCCAAAGAGCGGGGTCTAGCAGAGACTACCTCCAGAATTTGGGAGTGGAAAGAATGGCATGGCCTGCCATTGTGGGATCAACTTGAGTGTGCTGTTTGTACTAGAGTGACCAAAACAACCACATTGGCCGATTTGCGACAAAAGCTGGTTGAAGAATGGGATGCCATCCCATAGAAGTGTGTGACCAAGCTGGTGACCAGTATGAGGAGGGGGTTTCAGGCTGTTGTGGCTGTTTATGGTTCTTCCACAAATTACTAAATTGTTAACATGCCAGTTTGTCTTGTTTCTTCAGACTTCAATCTCCCAGTCCAATAAATGACACCAAACAAGAGTCAATAGCATAAACTGTTTGGTGTTTGGCATTTGCAGAGAAGATCTGGGAGGTTTTTCATGGGCCAACCCACATAACTCAACTCTGCTTATATATATATATATATATATATATATATATATATATATATATATATATATATATATATATATATATATATATATATATATATATATATATATACACAAATATTTGAAAAAATAATTAAGTGTGCAGTTTGTTCTCACTCTGGTTAAAATCAATCTCTTCCACATCAGTAAATAAAATGTTGAAATTATGTCCAGTCCTTCATCTATTTGGTTTATGTCCTCTATGGAGGACAGCTGTTTGGGTAAATGTTTTCATACAAATGGCAATTCACCGCAGGTGGAAGCTTTTAAGATAAGCTGGTATGTTACGAGAGAGTCAGAGAGTGAGATTAGCATGCAGGAAGGAGGCTTTTCAGACGTTTCAGATATAAATTAGCACATTGATATCCTTTTCCTGTACTCATCAAGTATTTCCTGCTGAATTTTATATGAATTGTCACTTGCAGACTGGCTTCACGATTCAAGAAAAGAAGAAAAAAAAAAAGCGGCACAAAATTCAAACTGTATACTGCTGGAGCTCAATCTGTTTATCTGTTCCTGCTTCTAAATTCAGATAAAACTGAGGTTATTGTACTTGACCCTAAAAATCTTAGAAACGTGTCTGACGTGTCTAACCAGATAATTACTCTGGATGGCATTACCTTGGCCTCCAGTAACACTGTGAGAAATCTCTGAGTCATTTTTGACCAGGATATGGCCTTCAATGCAACAAACAAATACGTAGGACTGCTTTCTTGCATTTGTGCAATATCTCTGAAATTAGAAACATCCTGTCTCAGAATGCTGTTGAAAAGCTAATTCATCCATTTATTACTTCTAGGCTGGACTATTGTAATTCATTATTATCAGGCTGTCCTAAAAGCTCCCTGAAACGCCTTCAGCTGATCCAAAATGCTGCAGCTAGAGTACTGATAGGGACTAGAAAGAGAGAGCAGATTTCTCCCATATTGGCTTCTCTTCGTTGGCTCCCTGTTAAATCTAGAATAGAATTTAAAATCCTTCTCCTCACATACAAGGTCTTGAATAATCAAGCCCCATCTTATCTCAAAGACCTCACAGTACCATATTATCCTAACAGAGCACTTTGCTCTCAGACTGCTGGCTTACTTGTGGTTCCTAAAAGTAGTTACAAGTAGAATGGAGGCAGAGCCTTCAGCTTTCAGGCCCCTCTTCTGTGGAACCAGCTCCCAGTTTGGGATTGGGAGATTTTTAAGATGAGGCATATAATTTTCCCTTTTTGAAAAGCTTATAATTAGGGCTGGATCAGTATAACATAAAGCACCTTGAGGTGTCTGTTGTCACAATTTGGTACTATATAAATAAAACTGAATTTGTATGATTATGCTCTCTATTCACATGCTGTACCTGTCTGGGAGTCACCACAGGTGCCAAATGAGGCTGGAAGGTACTGCGTCGGTCTGTGATAGGATTTCCATGCTTTATTGGAGGCATCTCCTCATCTACAAGATGGAATGTTATCCATAACAAGACAAGGACTGGAGATTGATTCAGCTAGAATTTAGAAATCCCACTGTAGACAAAAATGTGCTTTTACCATTGGTCTGTTCCAGGAAGAAGTGCACATTTTCTGTATTCAGCTTGAGACTGGTGAAATCAGGAATGTCTTCATCATCATCATCATCATCATCGACATCCTTCTCAGCTGTCATGTTCACCTTTTCTTGTTCTTCCACTGAAGGAGGTAATAAAAGAAATGTTATGCCACGTTAACAGAAAGGTTGTTTTTTTTATATCCTAAAGCTGATGCCTGTAAAGGTCTTCACCGAGCTGTCTGTAGTCTAGGGGTGCCTGGCATTAAAAAGAGACCTACTGAGTAAATTATTGCCAAATTACCATTACATGACCTTAACATTGACATCTGAATGCATGATAATGCTAATATAGTCTTCAACCAGAATACTGTAAATTTGACTGAGTGCTACTGACAAAAGAGGAAGGTGTTGACTGCAGATTAATCACAACACATCTGACACATCTAATAACAAGCCAATGTAGAGATCAAACACCAAAAGCTGATCTAAAGGTGAGCTAAAATTGGAACCCTGTTGTTATGGAAACAAAGGTGTGTTATGTGTGTGTGCTATGTGTGATTATCAGCTGATGATCTATGTACATACAGAGCATCGCTTACACACGGTCTTTCAACACAATCACAAGCAAATGTACTAGAATATAAATGGACTCAAATGTATGCATGACTTTCCCCCAGCTTTTGACTGTAGCAAGCTAATATCATTACAGGTAATAAAATCTGCTCCTTGAGATGTCTGCCAGCATTTATATATAAATATGCCCCAACAAACACTGAGAGTTTAGAGAATATTTTTGTAATTCTAAACAAATCCCATGAAAATATCAAACCAATGATGCATTAATAATAGCCATGACAAGATGACAAGCCAGATGGTTTGCAACACAATATCAACTGGGAGGTCATCCTTGGAAGATATTTGGAAAAGAGAAATGCATTTTTTTAAAAACACAATGGAAGATGTATCTGTCTATAATTACCAATCCAATCAATGGACTATAGGATGTATATATAAGAAGCATGTAGCTTTTGGGTCTGACACATAAAGCCACTGCAAAAGTGCCTTAAACCTGTATTTATTTTTAATGGCCAGAAGGGGGCACCACCTGCAGTTGCAAAAAGACATCGGGTGCTACTTTCCCACCGCTGAGGTTCCGGAGCCAGAGCAAGTTCCCAAGGAACCGGCAAAACGATTAAGAACGGGCCCGCGTTCCCACCGCGTTTCTGTGAACTGCTCATTTACATATGAGTGTGGGCGGGTCCTCGTCTGGACACGGAAGCCAAAGTGCACAAACGTGGGAGAACACGCTCCCCTTTCTTGTGCTGCAAATACGTTTTACGGTCCAAACCAAACTACTGCAGCATCTGTGTGCAGCACAGAGGGAAACACAGACAGCGATTAGAGCAAGACGACAAGTACGCACTTTGTGTCCATTTATCTGTGATATGAACGGATACAAAGCAGCAAGTTCAGCCTTAGAGCCCAACCTAATTCACAGCCGTGAAAATCGCTTCGCTTTTCTCATGTAATACACATGTAATATGGTAGAAAACTTGATGTTGAGACGGCAGAGTCACGCCCCTCTGCCGCTTTCGTCACGCGTTCCTGGTTCCAGATCAGCTAGTTTGCGGGGCCGGAATTGAACCCGTTTTTCGGCCGAGCACCGAGTGCTTCGGCGGTGGAAAACCCGCCTAACGGTTCAAATTACGACACAGGCTCCGGAACCCTGTTGGTGGGAAAGAGGCCAAAGAAAGCCATGGAAATTAGGTTCTGTATGAGCATGCCATCTTGTTCAGGTTCTCATAGATTCACCCTTTGCTCATTATATCTGAATTTAAAACACCAAGATGCCAGTGGCCAAAGGAGTCAACTTGATGCGCAGTGGCTATGTCTGTCTTTTATATACAGTCTATGCTTCAGACTCAGGTCATCCTCAAATGCACGGTCACGGTGCCTCGTGTAAGTGCAGCTGAATCTCTGAGCACTGTGCTTATGTTTTTGAAGTCTTCATTAATCTTCCATTACCGTGAGAGTAAATGTAGAAAAGAGCTACAGTCTGAGGACCTTAAAGCATTAGCACTCAGTGTAGATAACAAAGTCATTTATAGGTTCTTCAATCCGCGGCAAACAGAACTGACAAAATAAAAACCATTAAGCAGACATTTATGTAATTACACTTGTTCTCACTGTGTTGATAATGAACTGTAAGCTGCATATGGAAACAAATATGAATTGCTGAATGAATAATCATTTGAAATAATTCATACTGCATCAGAACACAGGTCTAAATGATCTAAATTAAGGTTATTTGTAAGCTTAACTAGCCTTGTGAGTAAAATCGTTACAAGCTAATAAATATACACTTCTATTAATTTCAAAATTTGGACTTGAAAACTTTCACAGGCCTACTATTATTGCTATAATGGCCTGCATAAGCTGTTTAAAACAGTGTTTGTGTGAAATGTGATCAAGGTGCTTTGCCAGGTTAGTGTTCTGAATGTCTCTTGCAGATAATAAAAGACAACCGTCATCACTTTGTTTCACTGAATAGTACACTGCCTGACCTATTGCACACAAGCCAGGGGCTGCAGCACTGATGCCGACATCTATCTGCAGGTATCTGTTTACAAAGATTAGTGGGAGTAATGTACCTGCTCTTTTCTTTTACCACTCTGTTGATGCTAAATTCAGCCAAATAACAGCGCTCAATAACAAGTCTGAACTGAATTAACCATCTTGGAACAGAAGTTCTCTACTCTATTTGTTTCTTGCCCATCCAGTAACATTTACATTTAGAAGATATTTCTTGCTCTAAAAAAAAAGACAGAACTCTGTGTATTTGTTGGGTACTATTTTCAGCTGTGGATTAGCACATTTTGTTTGGGTGTTCTGGAGTACTCTGTGTGTGAATTACTTAAAACAGACAGGGGAACATATCGCCAAGTGCTACAGTGTGACTCATTCTAGTATTCGTAACAGTATATCAACTACAATTAATTTCCTCAGAGAAAATATGCAAATACAAAATTGTCATAAAAAGCACGTACCTTTAAAGAGAACTTTAAAAAAAAAAAAAAAAAAACCCTTGTCAACAACAGAGGTCTGTGGCACAGAGGATTTGTTGCACCAAGCTTGGCATACACAATACTTTTTAGTAGAATTAATCCATTGTCGTGTGTGTGTTTGTGTGTGTTTCGCTAATGGGATTTGATAAGAAGGAAAATACAGACTTTAGTGTGTGTGTGTGTGTGTGTGTGTGTGTGTGTGTGTGTGTGTGTGTGTGTGTGTGTGTGTGTGTGTGTGTGTGTGTGTGTGTGTGTATAAAATAGAGGTGTTTTTTTCAAGGAAAGAAAGGCTGAAAAATCTCAGAGGACCAGAATCAAGACAAGAAATGACAAAGTTCCTGTAGCGTGTTTGCTGTGAAGCTGATTAATGTTTCCAGTGTTTATTCTATGCATGCATACGCACACATACAGGACATACGCACAAAAGCTGCAAAAATTACAAATCATTAAAATATTTTGTATTTAAATGAACAAATATGGTTTTCTGCTTTTTTTTCCACCCTTTTGCCTTTTGTGTGATCTAATTAATCCAAATGTGATCATCAGAACCGTGATTTTGTCTGTACTTCTCATGTCCTTGTTCATGTTTACCCACTTTTCATTTCCTTTTCTGTGAAATGTACATCTTCAGCCTCATCATCCCCCCTCTTCCTCTTGCACACAATGTCCCTGTCTTTTGAATGAATGAGCTGTCAATCCCAGTCCTGAGCTGAAGTGCTGTGACCAGTTATACTTATTACCACATGAATCGCAGAAAGGGGAATTATGACACGCAACAATGGGGAGGACAGTTAATATTTTTCTGGCTTGTTGCTCAAAAGAGACCGTCTGCCTCAATAATAGATGCTGCTTGGCACTAGATAAGTGAGACAGACAAGACAGCCCCCTTCTGAAAATCTGATTCAGTGAGACACTTGTAGAGAATCTTTAATTTGAGTACCTTTATGTCTTTTTACACTTCAAAAGATTCTACCAAGGTAACCAAAGGTATTACACAGATATCGATCTCAATTCAGCGCAGTCACTCAGTCAGAAGGAGTTTTTAATGCCCCTACAGGCCTTTTCTGCTCATCTTATCACAGCTTTAGACCACACTCGACAGTTGTGTTAGGGATGAAGTATACCAACAGAAAAGAAAGCACATTTAGTCGAGGCTTCTGGTGGCTAAGTGGATTGATCCAATGACTGACCTGCTGATAAACAGTGGTCTATATCATAGCCAATGTGTGGATTATCATGCACGCCAGTTTCCTGGAAAGACTGAAACTGATATTTTGCAAAACCGCTGCCAAAAATAGAGTTTGTCTAAAAGAAAAGTACAGTGGACTGCCTTAATGACTATCGCCCAGTTGCTCTAAACCCCATTATCAATAAATGTCTGGAGAGGCAGTCATTACAGCTCTCCACACCGCTCTTACAGTTTGTAAGTTTTAAGTCAGCTTTTAATAGTTATCCCCCACAAACTAGCTCAAATAATGAACAACCTGGATTTATGCCGTTCACTGTGCACGTGTTTACTGGACTTCCTAAATAAAGGACCCCAGAATGTCAGGATGGATGATCACACATCATCCACTCTCATCCTGAGCACTGGCACATCACAGGGGTGTATCCTCAGCCCCCTCCTCTACTCCCCGTTTTCTCCCGATGGCTCTCCCATTTACACTACCAACACCATCGCAAAATTTGCTGATAATACCACCATTGTCTGATATCAGACAGTGATGAAAAGGGCAACAGGGAGGAGGTCAGGCAATTCACAGCTTGGTGTTATCACAATAACCTGGACTTAAACACATACAAAAATAATGAAATTATAGTGGACTTCAGAAAATCGAAGCACACTGAGCACTCTACACTTGGCATTAAGTTGCTTGGTGTTCACATCTCAGCAGACATCTCTCATCAGGTGAGGAAGGGCCAACAAAGGCTTTACTTCCTGAGGAAGTTAAAGCACGCTTACCTTCCTCATCACTTGCTGACCAGCTTCTATTAGTCAACCTACTGCTGACCTACTGCTGCACAGTGCACTTCACTGCCGCACAGAAGAACAGAAAGGACCTGCAAGGGGTGGTGAGGGCAGCAGAGCATGCTATCAGTGTGACTCTGCACTCCCCCTCAGTGAGATTCACATTTGGTGACTCCAAAGGAAAGGCAGTTGTTTTATAATGGACCACACCCAACCTGGACATCACCTATTCTTGCCCCTGCCCTCTGGGAAGAGGGCAGTCCAAAGCCAACAGATCAGAAAACTGTTTCTTGGCATGAGCAGTAAAGAGCATAATCCTTCCTCCACCCTTTATCTTTATTCCTATTTATTTTAGATTTATACTCTATACTTTATAATTTGTCTTTTAGCTTTAGAGCTGCTGAATGGTTTTTCTTTTTTTGTGAACAATGATGATAAAGATCTGTTTTATTCTAGTTTAACCACTACAGCCACCACTTGACAGATTAATAGCAGACTGAGCTACTTTCAGTTGCTCCGTTATTCACAAGTAGTTGCCACAGTGGTCGCTCCGCATGTTGGATTTGGCAGAGTTTTTACCCGTCCTGACATAGCTCCAAAGGGATTTATATCTCCTCCCGGAGGAGTGTAGACTTCTAAGTCAATAAACTTGAACGTAAAAAGAAAGATGTGCAGTTCTCTCAAGAATAAAATTAATATAACCTTAAAATGTGAAATTTATCTAACATGTCTCATTTAAAAGTTCACCAAAAATAGGCTGCACGACTCTAATCCTGTCACACTCCTAAAAGCAACCAAGGAGCCATAAATGATGCAGCTGGAAAAAAAACAAAAAAAAAAAATCACTTCCTCTGATCAGTGTGATGCTCAGCATTTTAAAAATAATGCCCAGCAAAGTAGAGACTGCCTGCAAGAACAGGCTATGTTTAGTGGCTTGACTGACATGCCTGGCATAAAGTGGCTGAAGTGCTTGGATAATCCAGAAGTGTGAATGTTGTTTATTACTATAAATTTATGTTTGTGTATGGACACACCTTTAAGCCTCGGCCCTTTACCACAATATCATGTATTCAGGCATCATGTGCAATTCTACTAGAGACAATTTATAGGCATAGACTGTAAATAAAAGATTGACATAGCCACTGTGGTGTCGACAGTGGGTAAGCCCCAGTCACACAGATCTAGAGACTGTGTCTCTAGCTAGCAGATGGCAACCGCCGCTAGCAGATTGCCTCAGTTAGTTTGAAGGAAGATGCAGGCTTTTCTGCAAACATTGTCCAACTACTCCCTGGGCAGCAGTGAAACTGAAAGACAAGTTTGCAGACAAGTCAACGCCATCCATACAAATTATGGGCAACTGCAACAATCTGGTACTAGCCAAAGCAATCACAAGGAGGTTTCTGAGGCAGCGCCCTCTCTGCTAACCCATTTCCAGGAATTACTTGCCAACCGGTTAGGGATTTCATACTTTTCCCTAGCAACCTGTCGCTAACCGATCTGTAGGCCTGTGTGACTTTAGCTTTAATGGACTTCTGTTTATTATTTTTTTTTTATTTATTTGTTTTGGTTTGGGGCTTTTTAACAGATGTGACCCTATTTGGATAATAAGGTAGCACAGGTGAATTATTAGCTAAAGCTTGATTAGCATGATGTATCCAAAATTCACAGTGATTTCAAATGAGTTAACAAAATAACCCATTTACTTATAGAAACATATAGTATGGAAATATACTATAGAAACTGAACAGCTGACTCCTTTTAGTACAACCAGCATTCACAATTCTACAAAGCAAGCACTTCTGTACTGGTCAAGACTATGTTGGTCTATCAGGTGATCCAAGTCATTAAAAATGTCCACACAGTGTGGCCTCAAGTGGGAATTTCCCTTTTTTTCCACTCCTCACCTGTTTCTGAGTTCTGGGACTTCTCAACAAGGAAATCTCTAACTTTTTCTACCCAGAGGTACAGGATGCTCTCCCCCGCATGCTCCCTGTCAAAATATAAACATTTTCATGTGAAGGTGGTTCTTATAACAGGCGCACAAACTACAGAGATATTGCATTGTAGAAAGGCTTTTGATGTAGCTGATATCACTCTACAGTATCTCTTTGTGAAGTCAAAAATTATGAAAGGCACTCACACATAGATGTCTTCCAGGCTGTTTGCCAATTTGGCCCTCTCAGGGCCTCGCAACCACACTGCACTACAACAGCCGAGAACAAACACAGGGTTATTGAGTAGGAGGAGGAGTGGGCTGTTGAGTGGGATGCTGTTCTTTCAAATCAGCAGATCTCCATATTAAATTTGAAAGGCAAATAAGACTTACTTGATCTGGTATATGGGCGGAGCTGTGCTTGGATAATCAGGTGGGAGAATGATCTGATCAATAAGAAAAAAAAAAACAAAAAACAGAATAGCATTACAACGAAAAATGCATGATGGACACACGTGACTAATATGCGGTTTTCTGCACCTGCAAACATGCCGTCAGTTTTGGCTCCTCCAAGTCATTGGAAATTTTAATGCAAAATATCCTGGATGCTTCATCTATCACACACCACTCATCACCATAGATGGAAGACAGAGCCTCAACTTCTTCAATCTAAAAGAGAAAGAAGAACAACACCACAATTACATAATCATATTTAGGCTTTGAAAACAATTATGGATTAATCCATAAAGTAATTACAACATTTGGACCACTAATCTACAGAAAGCTTCACTCACTTTATTCCATTCATGTGTATCCAATAATTTCTTTGAGTCACAGAGCTACTTAAAAAAAATATCCATTGAGTAGAGGTAGTGAAGATAGAGGAGTTTGAATACCTGGGGTCTACCGTCCAAAGAAATGGAAAGTGCACAAGAGAGGTGAAGAAGAGAGTGGAGACAGGATGGAGTGGGCGGAGACAAGTGTCAGGGGGTGATTTGTAACAGAAGGATAGCAGCAAGAGTGAAAGGCAAGATTCACCAGGTGGTAGTGAGACCTCCTGGCTGGAGGTGGCGGAGCTACAATGTTAAGATTTTCATTGGGAGTGACCAGAATGGGAAAGATTAGAATAAAGTACATCAGACGTTTGGGATAGTGGACAAAGGATCTTAAAGATGGAGCTGACAGGCAGGAGGAAAAGAGAAAGACCTCTGAGGAAGTTCATGAATGTAGTGAAGAAGATGGTGTGACAGAAGATGGTGCTACAGACAGGGTGAGATGGAGGCAGATGATCTGCTGTAGCGACCCCTAAAGATAGAAGCTGAAAGAAGAAGAAGAAGAAGAAGAAGAAGTAGTTTAAAGCGTTTGTTTTTCACTTTAGGAAATATGCCTCATCACTTTGTCTCCAAGAGTTAGCTGGGAAGATAAATACCACACTTGCACCTGTACAACATTTTTAGGAGATAGTTAGCTTACCATAAAGGTTGTAAGCAAGGAAAAAAAATACCCACCTAATTTGTAGATATGAACAATTTTGCATATAATTAAAATGTGATGTGAGCCTGGTCTGCCACTCCCAAGTATACAGTCTTTTTGCTACAATAAGCTAACATCACATTTAGTGACATTTTAGTGGTACAAACCTTCTCCTTTAACTACCAATAATAACATGCATTTTCAAAAAAACTGTAAACTACAGATTCAGTACTTGAACAGAGTACTCAGACTTTGCAGACTAAAAAACAAACAAACAAAAAAAACAATTTAATGTCCTACCCCACAATAATTAATGGGGCAGCACAAAATATATGTTATACCCCTTTCTTTTCCCAATACAACTGTACCAAATAGCTCTGAACTACTACTACATGCCTCACTATAGTGGAACTCATCAACTGAATGAGTTAAAGATTACTAGCAGTTTACAAACTTAAACACATTTTCAAATCCATTTTTTTTAATTCTTGGACTCTACTAGAGTAACTTTGGAAGACGCACAATCCAAAATATTCCTTATTTATCCTATACTGGGACTCGGAGCAGCTCCTTGGTTCATCCTCTGCCAGAAATAAGCTGTTGTAACTCTCATCCTGTTACCATGATTATGTAAGCCAACTTCTTCCTGATTGGCAAAGAAGGTTTGAACAGCCTTCATAGCGGGTAACTCTCTGCTCATACACACCCCAAGACTAAACCAGGGGTGGACAATGAGTTTTCCCAAGGGGCCAACTGGAGTGTTGTGGAGGGTTACCACCAATAAGCTGAATTCAATTCTGCTCAATATTAATTTTATCTCTTTCTAAACTGCAACCTGTAAGATGATGCAATTAGTTCCTAACTGTGGCCCCTTGGGAAATGTATGTGCCCACCCTCACTATAAACTCTAAACACTCAGAGCTTTTAGAAGACTGGGCCTTTGTCTCACAGGGATTACTTATACATGTACTGACCTCAATAACTGAAACTCTGGCTTTTCTTTATATACAACCACTATTGTAACAGTCTCTACACTCTCCAGCCACTTTAGGTATGCCTTGATAGTGCCAATTCGGACGCCCCTTTGCCTTCAGGATTCCCTTGATTTTTCGTGGCATAGATTCAACAACGTACTGGAAACATTCCAGTTCCTGACAAATGTGCATCACACAGTTGCTGCAGATTTGTCAGCGCACAACCATAATGCAACATGCAACTCTTCTGTTGCACCACATTCCAAAAGGTCACCAATCCAGACCCAGGCCCAGATGCCATTCTATACGGAGCCAGACCTATTATTAGATTGTGACGAACCGTTTCGTTTTTACTCTGCACAATTTTTCTCAGATTTACAGCAGGGTTATTTTCATCTGCACAGCTTTTTCCTTTGTCTTTACAGTAGGCAATGTGTCCACACAGGAAATACACAGTCCAATTGCGTGCACTGACTCATCCCAATCATTTCGTCAGAGCAAAACTGCATTTGTGTGTGTGTGTGTGTGTGTGTGTGTGTGTGTGTGTGTGTGTGTGTGTGTGTGTGTGTGTGTGAGAGAGAGAGAGAGAAAAAAAGTCAGCGAGGAAACGAGATGCAGAAGTCTGAAGAAGTAACAGAGGGAAACATAGAGAGACAAAAGAAGTTTTAAAGCTGTTAAGTTTTGCTGAGAGTGTCTACGTGTGTTTAGTTAAAGAAAAAGAAGAAAAGAGGAAACACAAACTACTATTATTCGAGTACCCTCCAGTTTATGGTGAAAATAAATAACAAACATTGTTGAAATACTATTGAACTGAATGTTCTTTCTTTTACTTGAGAGCCCGGTCACTGGATATTTTCTCTATTTCAGACCATTCTCTGTAAACACTCACAATGGTTGTGTGGCAAAATCCCAGTAAATCAGCAGCTTCTGAACTGCTCAGATGAGCCCATCTGGCACCAACAACATTCAAAGTTATTTAAAATCACCTTTGTTGTCTGATGCTTGGTTTGAACTTCAGCGAGTCATCCTGACCATGTCTGCATGTCAAATTGCACTGAAGTGCTGACATGTGATTTGTGTTAAAGAGCAGTTAAACAGCTGTTCTCAATAAAGTAAGAAATATAATAAATAGAAAATCAAGAAAGTGTAATATGTTCCCTTCAAATAAATGAAGAAAAGTAATGAGACTCAAGCAAATCTGAGGTGTAATTAATGCACTTAAACTGAGTGATAACACTCATACAAAGATATGATATATGCAGTACATCGTTGTCTCGCAGTGTGTTACATATCACAGAACAGTGTGCGATCACAGTTATTGTGGGCAATATATCAAGACAGTACATGCCATGAACTTCTTTATGTCCCCCAACCTTAGATATTAGTTTAATTTTGCTGAAAAAAAAAAACAAAAAAAAAAAAAGGGACTGGGTGACCCAAGTGTAAAGGCACTGCACAAACTGAACAACAAAAACACTGGGTATGAAGCTCTGTTTGTCAAAAAAACCTGCAAGTTAAATTATGTATGCCTGTGATGGTGTTCATTTGTGTCCACATTTTTGCCTTGGTTTTCTGTTGTTTTGACACTCTGTGTTGATGTGTGGCCTCTGTGCACCCTGCTGAGCTTCAAGCATCCCTTCCACAAGTGTTAATAAATCCAAACACCTTGGGAACAACCTTCAGTCTCTGTGTGTGTGCCTGTGTATGTGTTTGTTCAAGTTTATTTTTAATGTTCTGCTCATGTATATGTATTTAAATACCACCACAGTGTTTGTCGAACCTACCTACTGAACAGCTGCCACATTTGGCTTAAATGCTCACTGCAGGCTAGTTCAAAATACTACAACAAACAAACAAAGACATTTAACACAAACTGACAGATTTGATAAACTTTTTCTAAGAGGACAAGAAATAAAGGACTTTGAGCTTACTTGAGCCTGAAGATCCCCTTCATTTTCCGGATTTATGATATCCGCCATTTATTCATCTCATGACTTAGTGCCAGCTATGTAAAATATGTTAATTAATCAATAGACTACAGAACACTTAAAACACATGAGCACATGAGCTACATGTTAACTCGGTTTCCTGGTTATAGCAGGGTGGGTCCGCATATTTTAACTTCCGGGTTCTGCGGTCAGCATTGGGAATACAGTACAACAACAAAACCATGAAAAAGATGTAACGAAACGAGATATTTTCTGTTTTGTTTTGTTTTTTATTTTTGCTTCTTTTTTTTAAAGTAACAGGCAAGAGGGCATGTTACTTCAATTTAATTAATGAATTTATTTATTTATTTATATTTTTGTAATCTTTTATTTTGAAAGGAGTGACGGATTGGGCCAGGGCGAGTTCCGCTACGTGACTATCAGCTGATCTCAGTGTAAACAGTCCGGAGGTTGTGTTATGTGTCAGGGGTAGAGACAGGGGTAGTGATATTTCGGTCGGACGATAAATGGGAAGCGTGTGAAAGGAAGAGTGACAGCGTGTTTCGCGCTGTTTGTGCTGCAGTAAGGGAGCAGGAAGCGGCTCACAGGAGCTTAAAACATCACATGCAGCTTCACAGAGGGCCTGTGTGAGAGCAGCTCTGTCTGAAAACACTGGACTAAAACACTGGAAAACCTTCACGGGACTACATTAGTTGAAGTAGTAAGTGTGTGTGTGTGTGTGTGTGTGTGTGTGTGTGTGTGTGTGTGTGTGTGTGTGTGTGTGTGTGTGTGTGTGTGTGTTCACTGTTAACTCAGCTGCTGCTGTGTTTACTCTCATTACACATGAGAAATTTAGCCTGCAACTGAAAAGATTTAAGTTGGTCAAGAAGTGGGGTTTCGAGGTAAAATCCTACATACATCCTACATTTTTAAATGTAGAAAATTGGCCCATTCGACTAATATGTTATCTATCTCAGTGTGTAAGTAGCGTCATAGTGTTGCTGCTCGAAAATGAGACAGTTTTAACTCACTTTTGTACGCTTAAGCAGTTTATTCCCACCAATCGAGGACTTGGGCCTCGTCTAAAGGGGTCGTAAGATGAATGGAAGGGGTCATGACATAATGAATGAGACAGGGAAAAAAGCAGATAAAGTTCTTCTCAGCAAATGTGTGGTAATTCGACTTTTCGCTAAATTATTATCACTGTTATAATTGTTATTTTAGTTAAATAGGGGATTAATTTGGATTTAGTTGGAACCATCAGAAAGATTTATTTTGGAACTGCAAACAACTCCTAGACACCCACAGGGACTTCAATAAGACACTCGATCAAAAAGATTTAAAAAAAAAAACTTTGCAAACAGCGTTTTAATCCATACTAATTAATTGCATTTTTTGATGTACAATTTTTGTAAGAAACTAGAAACTGTAATTGTCTGGTAAATATAGTACAGTTAATCATCGTGAAATGCAGTTGTGTGGAAGTAGCACTAAATGTAAATGTACAGTAGCATATTAAACCTCATTATAATCATGTGAATGTGCCTTTTCTTTGCAGTCTGAAACATAAGCACTTAAAAAATGTTTTTTTAAAATATTCTTTTTCTTAAATGATTTTGATCAGTACTGGCACCCAGTGCAGTGCTGATCATAATCATCACCCAGTGCTGAAAAACAAAATGTGAACATGCTTTTCTTGAAATTGCAGTGTGCCATGTGAGTCAGGCTGCCTAACTGTTACTGTCACATGCTTTTCTATCCCAGGTCAACCTGCTTCACTGCTACTCCAAACCCCCCCACCCCCATGCGTGCGCACACGTGCCTTGCAGCTGTCATAATTGCGCAGTTCATTTAGCTTGTGCTGTCAATGTGATTCATGAATCCTGCCTTGCATCCATATGATATTTAAAAGTGGTACTTAAGTAAGCTTTTCGTCTTTTTGTTTTTATTCGCGTACCCTGATTGTAGATATAATAGAATATCATGTGGACTTTTATTTATTTTAGGCTGTCTAAACAGGAAAAGCAGGACTTGTTTCCTTCTTGTAAGGCTGGTCTGGCAACTGTAATCGAGTGACTGTAATAATTAAGATTTCCTTCTCTCCCTGCTGATACTTCCTTCACCCTCACTGTGTGCCAAAACAAACACTTGTGACTTTTTTCATCACATGTCCTAACGAATGAGAGATGATGACTTATTAAGCAATATCAACCACTTCCACTGTTTAAGAATTCATGTTAAAGGTGCAGTCTGCTGACTTTACACTTGTCATGTGATATTGAATGCAGTACAACTTGCCTTAAGTTGACTTGCATTATGAATTGGGTGAACTGAACTTCACTGAATGCCACACATACATCACCAGGGCTTTTCATTGAATTTAGAGGCCATCCATTTTTGATAGTGTTAGAAATAATACGCAGGAATGGTCCAAATAGTTCTTTCCAGGTGCTGTGTGTCATTCCGTGCTCTGATTAGTATTCTTCTTTAGTTACTCTGTCTTTTAAGTGGACGTCCCCTTTCAAAGATAAGATAAGATAAAACTTTAATGATACCACGACGGGGAAATTTGTGCATTACAGCAGCATAGTTTTATTCACAGCTATGTCACAGAAATTTTTTTTAAAAAGCCTTTTTTTTTAATTTCCTGTGCAGGGGTCCATGGAGGAGCTGGAGCCAGAAGAGCAGTTCCTGCGGTATGCCCGCAATGGTGATCTGTCTGGGGTCCAAAGGCTCCTCCTGGCCAAGATAAGGGAAGAGACACAGCTCAGTATTAATTGCAAAGGTATGTTTGGTTTTTTTTTGCAGATTGGGATTTTAGATGGAATGCTGTGTGCTAGTTTAATTCATTTGTGCTATTTTGTCAGGAAAAAGTAAATCTAACCTGGGATGGACACCTCTTCACTTGGCCTGTTATTTTGGACACAAAGACGTAGTGGAGGAACTGCTTAAGGTAGTATTTCATTTCTTCAAAGCATGGAGCTTTTAAAAAGCCCCACAGGTAACAACTGTGTCGTCACACCCTGCAGGCGGGGGCAGATGTTAACTTGCCCAATAATATTGGAGATACGCCATTGCACAAAGCTGCCTTCACAGGAAGAAAGGTACATTAATTTACCGGCAATTTTCATTAATATTTTTGAGTTTTCTTCTACACATTGCATATCTTTAATTGTAGGATTTATGCATGTACTGCATTCATTCATTCATTCATTCACATATTGATCAGGAGATTGTCATGCTGCTGCTGCACTATGAGGCATGTGCTACTGTCATCAATGGGACAGCACAGATTCCCAAAGATGTTACTCAAGATGCAGAGATCAGAAACATGCTGGAAGGTGAGAAACATGTACTGTCAAGAAAGAGATATTATGGAAATGGTGTCAATTTTTCTTTCATACATGATACTTACATAGTACCTAAAATTTAGACTCATCCTACATTTTCTTCTTCTAAATCCCACCCTGTCACTGAAAACAGCGGCTGAGAGAACAGAGGAGAGGAAACTGGAGGAGAACCTTCTGGATGCTGCACGGGAAGGAGACCTTTCAACACTAACTAAGCTGGTAAGTACCAGATGCTGAAGTGTGATGCAGTACTGCCCAGAGGCATGAAGCAAAAGTCTGAGTCTTACAGGGTGCCCCCACAGCTCAGCTCAGATCCACCACTTTGGTGCAGACTGAAATATCTCTAAAGCTTTTGGACAGATGACCATGAAATCCTGCTCAGCAGTGCTCAGAGTATGAATCATAATGGTTCTGCAATCCTGTGGCACTCCTTTCACTGTCAGTTTAATAGTTTTAAGTTAAAGATTTCAGCAACTATTGGATGGTTTGCCGTGTAACATGACAGACATATTATAATAATGGCAAGCTGTAATACATTTTCCTTCAGTGCGTGCATCATCATCAGAATAGACTGCTCAAACAAATTAAAGGAACTCTTTGAATGGGAATGAGGAAAAAACAATCATGCTGGACAGCTATACTGATATGGACTGGGTAATGTGTGAGGAACGAAAGGGTGCCTCGTCATTTGGTCGAAATTTAAATCATCAACCTACAGAGCTGAATTCAAAGGCAGCCCAAAAATCAAAGTGAAAACATGACGAAGCAGGCTTGTCCAGTTTGCCAAAATTTCATTGCAGCAACTCAAAATGGTGCTCAACAGTTTATATGGTCCCCACATGCTTGTATGCATACCTGACAACATCAGGGTAGGCTCTTAATGAGATGACAGATGGCGCAGTGGTCCCAGATCTGGACCAGGGCATCACTGAGCTAAAGTCTGAGGTGCAACCCTGTGGCATTAGATGGACCGAAACATAATGTCCCAGAGGTGTTTTATTTGATTTAGATCAGGTGAGCGTGGGGGCCAGTCAATGGCATTAAATCCTTCATTCTCCAGGAACTGCCTGCATACTCTTGCCACATGAGGCCAGGTGCACCTGGAGGAACCCATCAGTATAGGGTCTGACAGTGGGTCCAAGGATTTCATCCCAATACCTAATGGCAGTCGGGGTGCCATTGCCTAGCCTGTAGAGGTCTGTGCAACCCTCCATGGATATACCTCCCCAAACCATCACTGACCCACCACCAAACAGGTCTAGGTATCACCTCATATTACCAGTAGTGACACTGACCCTGGGTCACTGACCCACTGACCTCTCAGAAGTTTAACTGACTTGATGCTTTACTTGGATTGAAAGTGTTCCTTTCATTTTTTGAGCAGTATATTTTAATGTGCTGCTACTTTATTTAAGCATTTTATTTTCATCATGTTTTTCCACATATTCTTTTTTTTTTTTGTAACTCCACTACAATTAGTTCACAGCTTCACGTACTTGTTACTCCACAATTATGATTTTTCTTTCAAAATATGAGGACTTGTTTACAAATTAACCTACCCAGGAACATGATATCTGAGGACAGCTGCCAGGAAATGACTTGACAACTAACATTTTTATGCAATCATTGCAAGTGGCTGAAATATGATGACTGGCATTTTACAGTGAACATTTGTTGTAGTTCCTTTTTTTAAAAAATAATAATCCTTCAATTTAAATATTTATATGTTTGCTTTTTTTTAGTGAAACCAAATCCCCAACTAATTTTTTTTTCTTTTTTAGAATATAAGATGGTATTATAATATTATTATGAAAACAACCATTAGCTGTAATCCTTGTAAACTAGGTTACAGAAAAAAACTCAACCTTAAACCTTATTCCTGTGTTCTGACATTTAATCTAAGGAGTCTTTAGTCACCCCTCATTTCTTTATAGGTTGCTTCCAAGGAGCCAGATTTTCTTGAAAGTGTTCTTGAGCAATAGTTCTTGCAGCTTTCTGAAAGTCTTTCAAAGTTTTTCTTTTGACATTGGCTGCTTGTACCTGACCTTTTTTTTTTTTTTTTTTTTTAAAGCAGCTTAACACTGACCTATGAATAAAAACAGGCACCAAATCTATGCTGAATTTAGCGGAATCTATGAAAAAGGCCAAAGATAACACAGTTTGTCAGGTATAAATTTTTGCAGGTATAAATAGCACTTTGGATTCCCAAAGTGCCATTAGCTGAAAACTTTGTATGTCTCAGCATAGTGTGCAGTGTGTCAGCTGGACAAAAATAAAAATAACTGCAGCAGCTCAACAGTATCTGAAAATGGGAAAATAAGAAATAGGAGATGCACCTGAGATGCATCTGACTCTCGAGCTGATTCTTCCCTTCCACCCTTCGATGGCTGTCAAGAATCTATTCTTAAGGAAGAGAAATGGGGAGAAAAGGCTGAGGTATGACAAATAACATAAGAACTGGGCTGAAAGCTGTCAACAGGTCTTATGGAGTGACGAATCCAAATTTTAAGGCTTAGGTTCAAATTGTCATCAATTTGTACAGAGGAGCTACAGCAGTGAGTGTCTACAGTCATCTGTAAAACATGATGGAGGCTCTGTCATGGGCTGTATTTCAGCCAGTGGTGTTGTGGATCGTATAAAAATTGATGGAATTGTAAATGTACAGAAGTGCTTAGGCCACCATGCAAACGCATCTGAAAGCATCTGATTGGTAACAGCCAAATTTTTTCAGCATGACAATGATCCCAAACACACTGCCGGTGCAGTAAAATCATACCTGAATAAAAAAAACACACACAGTCATGGATTGGCTTCTGCAGAGCCTGGAGTGTGGGATCATCTTGATAGAAAATGGAGCAAAAGGAAGCCGACATCCAAAGAAAAGGTCTGAATGTCATTCAACAAGCCTGGAGAAACTTAAAGAAATTACAAAAAAAGTTTGACTTGACTGAGAGAGTTCAGGCTGTGTTGAACATTAAAGTTGGTTGAATAGCACATTCATGGCTCCATGTTTTTGCACCTATTTTCCTATTTACCTAGCAAAATCTAAAAAAGTTGGGGTGGCTTAAGACTTTTGCACAGTACTATATAACATTATATCAGTCACAGGAGGCATTTTTCTATATTAGATACTTTTGATATCTTAAGTACATTTGCCTAAATATGCTTATATTTTATAATGATATAATATGCATTTCTTAAATAAGTAAATGATGGTGTAAGAGGTCCATCCCTCCATCCCTCCATCCATCCGTCCATCCATCCATCCCTCCATCCCTCCATCCCTCCATCCATCCATCTGTCCATTCATCCATCCAATTCTTGATATTTTTTTCCTACCACTGCTAATTAGCAAAGGTTAGCACAATAAAACAAAATGTTTTAAATGGCCTGTTAGCACTGTCACGTAAGCAGATTAGCATGATTGCAGAGACTTTTTGTGCCTTAACTGACAGTTACACCCTCAGGTGCCACACCATGTTCACAAGACCAGACAAGTATGCCGTCAGCTACACCCTTTGAAATCCAGTAGTTCAAAAACCTCAACAGAGAAATCACTGGGCACAAATCAATATTTTCAATTACAGTGTTCAGAAAAATAAAGGGAACAGTGGCACTTCAGCTTTGGAGAGAGTCATTGCAGCCTTAGCTATTCCAGCTCTCTGTGGCTGTATCAGAAATCAAGGAGTCATGCTTCAGTTCTTAGCAGAATAATAAAGAGCAGCGGGACACTAGGGCTCACACAACACACCTGTTTCTGTCTTCTGTGTTTTCAATAGCTCTGTAGGAAGAAGCCTCCAGACATCAACTGCACAGATTTGCTGGGTAACACTCCGCTGCACTGTGCAGCCTATCGAGGTCAGAGGCAGTGTGCCCTGAAGCTGCTCAAGGGTGGAGCCAACCCCAACATCCAAAACAAGAATGGTACGATTCATCAGCCAGAGCTGGCAACCATGACTCACTGGTGATATTCAATAATTTTCCTTTTTGGCACAAATACCAAAAACAACAATGAACTTATTGTATTGTCAGGACTGTCTGGATAGCCAAGCTTAAAGGACATTAAAAGGAACCTCTCATGCTCATTCCAGGCTCCATAGCTTTGTTCTTAGACTCCATTGCAGTAGCTTTACATGGTTCACAGTTTCAAATAATGCCCCTCTGTTTGTTTACTGTCAGAAACGAGGCATTTTAGCTTCTCTACCCCCCTGATTTCTTCTTATTAGCTGTCCCTCACAAACAGAAGGTTTGAACAGCAGGTGGGTGGGGGCTGCTGTGCTCACAGCCAGAGCTGTGTGTCTGAGATGACCATATTAGGAATATCCCCTCTCTTTGACATCATACAGAACAGAAAGAACTGTCTGAATCTGAGTTTTTAGAGCAGACTGAAGCCTGAGCTTTAGGCTCACAGGGATACATATGCTGACCCCACGTTTAATATCAGCATTCATCTTTGTAACAACATATAAGTGACAGAAAATATGGAAAATCATAGTAGGTCCAGTATAAGTTTATTAAAATTAAACAAAGGACTCTCCTGGATAATGTAACTTGCCCAAAGGTTAATTTTGTGGTTTTAATTATTTTAGTGGTTTCTGAGAAGTTATGATTTAGTTTTGTCTCTTTTGGCACATAAATCAAAGAGAGGCTGTGATTTTATTTATTTATTTTTTTTTTTTCTTGGACGTGAGCATGCTGTACCGTATATGACAAAAAAATAAGGAAAAGCACAATTCATCTCTCTTAAAACATGCCAGCAAACCACAGTGTTGACGCTTTACTGCTGTGGACTTTATTGCTAAGGACCTGGCCTATGTACTTTATTTGAAATCAGTCTCACATAGTAGGTTATGCTCCTGTAAAGAACACAATGACGAATATGTATTGATACACAGGTAAAAATAGAGGTTCTTTCACCCAAAATAAAATAACAACCACTTAGGCGTGCAGCCTAGGCCGTTTCTCCAAAATGTTCAAAGTTTAAATTCTAATTAGTTTTGCCAAACGCAGCAGTTCTTCCTGCCATGTGAACGTGATTATCAAGGCAAAAAATTTAGAAACTGTGATTACATGAGATGCACAAGCTGCTCAGATGTAAATGAGTCCTTGATATTTATAATTGCTGTCACCAGGTTTTAAACAATGTTGAATCGTGCAGTATTTTTTCCCCTTCTGTAAAAAATGTGCTCTGTTTTGTTAAAGCTCCTCTTCTATGTCCATAACTTGTAGGCCAAACAGTATTTGACCTGGCCAGTGATGCAGCGATGAAGCAGATTCTTGAGGGCAACGTTCATCGAGTGAGTGTCCAGCTGACCGTTGGTGTCTTAACCATTTTTTTTCTTTGATGTGATTTTTTTTGTTTTATTTTTTTTTAAATTAAAAACTTGCTCATCTTTCTCACTTGTGTCCCCATCAGGGCATGACCCGACATGTTAAGAAGTACGAGGGACCTCTCTGGAAGGTGAAATCTGAGAATTATCTTTTATAGTGGCTGTTAAAATCCAATCAGGGAATGAGAAGACAAGAAAAATGGAAAAATTACAGTACGCAGTTTGAGAGTTTATGTAGTCATTACCTCAAGGACCCTGCTGCTACTGAAAGTTCAGGCAAATGCACAAAGCAACATGTTTAAAAAAAACTGTGTGCAGTTCAGTGGTTCTCAGACTTTGTTGGCACGTCCCTCGTAAGACAAAAACAAGTTCTCACCTCCCACCAAACAAATTTTATCAGTCATTAACAATAACACAGGATCCAAGCTGAAAACTAGAGAAATAAAGGTCAGCAAGATAGCATCAGCAAACTGCTGTTTGTTAATCTTCCCCCAAATAAACTATATTAGTTCAACTTAATTTCAATCCATATTTTTTCCCTGGTTGTCAAGCCCCACCAGAGGGGCCTGCCCCTCAGTTTGAGAACCACAGGTGAGCAGCTCACTCTTGTCTGCTTTTACAGTATGGATCATCCAGCTTTTATTATGAAAATAACTCTGGACAAGTAGTCCAGAAATCTGGTTCCTGTCATTGAATTGAAATAAGGTTTAGAAACCAGAGAACTCCAGAGTTGCAGTGCGTTACTACACAGTCAGCTTGCTGCTTCACTGATCTTTGATATGATTCAGACGGAGGTCACATGAGCAGTGTAAGATACAGCAGTATTTACAGATATACTGCGACTGAGAGCTGACATCTAAAGAATGACCTAACTGTTAAACATTTTTATGTTGTGAGATTGTGGTAGGGATGGAAATTAAGAAAAGGCTGCAGCTGAAAACCAATTCAAAAGTTGTCCAGTTTATTTGAATAATTGTCCTCCATTCTTTATGAATTCCTTATCTCAATGCTGGATTGTTTCCTGGCAGTCATGCATTGTGAAACACTGACTCGTGATGGTGGAGTTTGGCACACCCGATACTTGTGCAAGTCTACTAGTTTATACTGAAAATGTGTAGACCTTTTTCCACACTGGAAAATTGATCAGGAATTGCTAAAGAATATGAACTGTTAGCCGGCTCTAGGATGGCATTGGTGTCTTCAGTCATCAGTGTGAGCCAAAGGTTATTGTGCTGCAGGGTTTTTACATTCTGGAAGATTCCTGTGTTTAAGTTTCTTAAACTTAAAGTGGACCTATTTTGCTTTTCCTTGTTTTTCTTATAGTGTATATTCCATATACACTACACAGACTAAAAATAAAAATCACCAAGTGGATTTAATTCAGCAAATGGGTAAGAGCCTTCCACTGGACAATTATTGCAATGATTGACATGTTTCATCTGGTAACATGTTATTTAACCCAAAATGATGCAGGGACTAGCAAACAAAAGATGTCAGAAGAAGTGGTTATAAGACGTTACTCTATTTCAGAAGGGTCAAATTATTGGAGTGCATCAAGCAAAGGAGATTTCTGAATGTACTAAAGCTGGTTTAAGGACTGTCCAACACATTATTAAAACCCAGAGGGATAGTGGTGAACCTTCATCTTGTGGTTTGAGCAAAATCTTGAAAGCTCGTGATTAGAGATCACTTAAACTTTCGGTGAAATTGAATCACGAAACAGCAACCGGAGAACTCACGGCTGTGTTTAAAATCAAAAATAAGAGGCACAATATGAGTATAAGAGATTGGGAGTAAACCTTAAGAAAGTGTAGCCTTGAGAAAATCACTTTTCAGTACAGCTAATTGGGTGGGGGGAGGCGGGGGGGTAAAGGCAATTTGCTAGGGAGCATAAAGATCAGACACTGGAGCAACTGAGAAAGGTCATTTGGTCTGATGAGTCCAGATTTACCCTCTTCCAGAGGGGTGGGTGTGTAAGAAGAGAGGCATCATCATGTCTAGTGTCTACCGTAATGATTTAGGGTTGCTTCAGTTGGTCAGGTCGAGGTTCAGTAAGATTATGTGGCCAAAAAAATGAGGTCAGCTGACTACATGAAAATGCTCAGTGACCAGGTTTTTCCATTCATTTTTCTTCCCTGATGGCACGCGCATGTTCCAAGATGACAGTGGCAGGATTTATCCGGCTTAAATTATGAACTAGTGGTTCCTGGAGCGCCGGCACAGTGGCGCAGTGGTCAGCTCTGCTGCCTCACAGTTAGAATAAGATCTGGGTTTGATTCCACCTTGGCCCTCCCTCTCTCTGTGTGGAGTTTGCATGTTCTCCCCATGCTTGCATGGGTTTCCTCCGGGTACTCTGGTTTCCTCCCACATTCCAAAGACATGCACTTACTGGGGTTAGGTTGATTGGCTACTCTAAATTGCCCATAGGTGTGAATGAGCGTGTGAAAGTGAGTGTGAAAGGTTGTTTGTCTCTCTGTGTTGGCCCTGCAGCAGGCTGGCGACCTGTTCAGGGTGTACCCTGCCTCTCACTCTATGACAGCTGGGATAGGCTCCAGCCCCCCCACAACCCTGAACAGGATGAGCGGAAGCGAATGGATGGATGGATGGATGGTTTCTGGAGCATGACACATCATTTTCACACATGGATTGGCCACCAGAGTCCAGACCTTAATCTGATATCTATGGGATGTGCTTTAGAGGCAGCGGTCCGACTCTCCGATCACCGATATAAGATCACCAGATGTGGGCAAAATATTAATGTAACTCTGGATGGAAAGAAATGTTGTGGCGATAAGCATAAAGCTTATCAAAATAATGTGTGCCATTATCAATACTAAAGGCAATCCAACAAAATGTTAATGTGCAGCTTCGCAGGCACACAATTATGGCTGCAACCACAGGATCCCCACCCATCTGCTGTTCAGACTTGTTTACATTGGGCAGCCAGCGGGAAGTACAGAAAGGGAGGGCAAAGGAATCTGAAAATCTTGTTTCAGTGGATGAACTGAGGAGCTGCACCAATGCACAGGATAAGATGAATATGGATAATTTTGTACTGTCAATCATGTAATTTAGTAGCTCACAACAATAGAAATATCAAGCTGGAGATGAGTATAATAGGTCCAATTTGCAGATATTCATAAAAAAAAAAAAAAATCAAAGTGTGCAATCTCAGCCACTGCTGAAATCAGAAAAGACTGAAAAACTTTTTATTGAAAAATTAGACTGCTGATCCCTTGTGTGGCTTCTTGCAGAGTTCCAGATTTTTTGGATGGCGTTCTTACTGGGTCGTCCTTCAGGATGGTGTTATATCCTGGTACTCAAAACAGTAGGTGCATCTCTAATTTCTCTATTCATCTCTAATATGCTCCTTGAAGCAGATATTTGAAAAGGTCTCAGTTACAGATAAATGGAAGTGCTGCACAGTTTTGATAAGAAAAGGTGCTACAGGTGATGCACAGATTCTTCCCTGTATATTTTTCCTTAAAATCTATCATCTGTTGAAATTCCAACGTAAATAGAAAAGGCCTCGTTCTGTTTTACTTTCTTCTGTGAAGGTCAGATGCAGCTGCCAGTGAAAGAAGGCAGGGCTGCAAGTCCCTCACTAACGCTCAATGTTTGGTAAGCCAACATTTAAGGATTGCAGTCCCTTTTTTGATCCCTGTGTTGAATTTGTCTGTATATAGCTTCAGCTTTTCCACAAAAGGATGTTTCTGATGTTTCTCATTTCCAGATGCGAGCCAAAGATAACAGCTTTTTTACTCTCAAGTGCTTTGATGACAGTGTGCATCACTTTAAAGTATCACCTAAAAATGACCCAGAGGGAACGAGAAAAGTAAGTTTGGTTTCTCCTCAGGTTGTAATCTCAAACACTTCCTTAAAGTCCTATCATCTCCTGACCTTCTTCAACAAAGTTTTCAATGGCTCTGAAATGTGAAAAGGTTAAGGCACCATCTTTACTAACTACCTAACTTAATACGTTCCTTTATATCTAAAATGTTCCACCTGCATTGAACTCATTGGTGCTCAGAATAAAAACAGATGAATAAAGTGCTTCCTCTTTTCTGTGTTACCCCAGTTTTCATTCACTAAGTTTAAATAAGCTGAGAAACTTAGTAACAATTCCCTAATTTTTAAGTTTGGAAATCTTGAAGTCAGTTCTTTTGATCAAAAACATCTTGAACAGCCCTGATTTCACCCCCCCAAAAAAAAGAAGGCTCTTGTATGTCTGGCTCGATCCGCCTCAAACTCACTAATTAACACTTTGTTTAATCGAAGTGTAAAACCCAGGTGTAAAAATAAAAATTTGCATCATTACACTGGGTTATTTGCCAGTTTAGACTCTAAGGTTCATGACATCACTATTTGTATCTTGCATGGCTGTGAATATGTATCAGTATAAGTAACCAAGAAGGAATAAAAATGACTGTCAACATTATGTAAAATATACTATTTAAATTTGAAACACAAGCTGTGTTATAAAATAAAAGTTTGGCATTAGCTGAAAATGACTAATTTTTATTTTATGGGGTTTTTTTTTTTTTTTTTTGGATTAACATCTCACAGTAAAATGTATCAATAAATTTTAGAGGAACATTTTATATTATATTACCTTCAGACAGAGCCAGGCTGGATTCACTTCCTTTTGAACAATCAGATCCAAGAGTTGTTTTGATCTTCTCTCCTGATGTACATCTACAAAGAAAATAAACATGTTTCCTATAATATTTCAAAAACACTTAAAGGTCAAGATCAGTCAAATAAACAAGTGACCTTTAGAATTTAAACCTAAGGGGAAAAAAATGTTTTGTTTTTTTTTCTCAAGGCATGGCTTGATGCATTAGAGGAGCACTCAGCCTACAGCACATACTACTGCTCCCAAGAGCAAGGGAGCGAAGAGGAGGACGACGAAGAAGTGATGATTTCGGAGCTAACAAGCTCGCTACAGGTGGCTGTAAACGGAAAGCACGCATAATTAGCATGTTGGCTTAATGACCCATAGTGTTTTCTCTGAACTAGTCCTTCCACCCCATGCTGCTTTTGTTCATCTGTGGTCTCCTCCCGTCTCTCTGAATTACCAGGCTGCAGAGCTCAGCCAGAAAAGCCTGGAGAAGGAGGTCGCAGCTTTCCTGTCCATGCTGAAGAATGACGAGCTGTCAGAAAGTAAAATTCTCAATCAAGTTTTATTTATTTATTTTTTTTTCGTTATGTAATATATAGTGTGTACCAGAGGAGAAAACTCAGTTACTCAGGAAGAGAAATTAAAATCTTATCATTAAAAAATACAAGTGTCTTCAAACAGATTTAAATGCACAGTAATGTCTGAAATACTGTTAATTAGGACAGCACCATCTGGCACTGTCGTTAGAGGTTTCTTCAGTGTGCGTGCTCTCTGTAGATGTTATGAGAACATGAAAAAAAAAGAACTTTAGATAGCTTGAACTTCATATGTTCCCCTTAGTTTTGTAACTTTTTTTGTTACATTCATTATTTTATTTTATCCCCTCAGAATTTCCATCAACTATACTGCAGAAAATGCAAGAAATATGCGAGTTATCCAGCAAGACCACATCCAGCCTCAATGTCTGTCTCAGCCTCTTCTCCAGACAGGAAGGGGTGAGTGTGACCTTCTCCAAAGACACATTTTTGTCTTTATGTGAATGCCTGGTGACTATGACTGTTTCAGCCGTTGATTAAGAGCATTTTAGTCACCATTAACTGAAGAAGGTTATTCCCTATGTTTAATTGAATCATAAAAATATCTAGACATATTCAACTGCGAGGGAGGTAAATGAGATTTCAGTGACATTTTAAAAAACTTGAGATCTGTGGATTATGTAACCAGCATGTTGTTTCTTCAAAGAACATTTGAGTTTGTTCTCAGGCCTTACGTTGAGACTGTTGGGGCTAAGTGAGATGACATGTTTGTCATTTGTGTGAACTCACCTTGACTCAAAATATTGTAATTAACTGGATGCTTATTGTTTGCAACCCTAAAATCTATAGTGGCATTTTTGTCTTAAGACTGGGACGTAAAAAGAAATTATCCTACGCAAAAACATGCTGAAAGAATTCACACTTCCTTATGAAAGCAGCTAAGTGGACTGAAGTGATTACAAGCTTGCACGTGGTTTTTCTTTGTGTTAAACTCAATGGATTTGATTAAAGTGGAAGGATTCAGGAGCTAGATTACACCCCCTCAGGAAAAATAAGGATAGAGGATGCGGCTTATAGCTCACAACAACCTCCAACCTTTGACATCAATTTTTATAACAATGTACAATCCTGTTTCCAAAATAACTGGAATGGTGTGTAAATTCTAAGAGAATGCAAAAATTTGCACATCATTTAAAACTTCTAATTTATTTAAAATACCACAAAAACAACAAAAGCATAACAAATGTTGGAACAGAAATATTTCTTTTTTCTTTTTTTTTTTTTATATATGCTAATTTTGAATTTCATTCCAGCAGCAGGGTACGGGGGCGTGAAACACTGGAAAAGTTCTGTAAAGCTTTTTAAAAAAAAATTAATTGAAAGAACTTCTCACAGCTGGTCAGGTTAAATAGCAACAGATCAATAGCGTGACTGGTATAAAAGCAAAGCACTGCAGGGAGTAAAAGTGGGGAGGGATTCACCACCAAAAGACCAGGACAGTAATTCAGTTGTTTGAAGTGGACCTATTAAGTTCATGGCTATAGTTTTTTGTGTTGTTTTGTTTTTAAATTATTCTTGGACCCCGTTATTGTAGCTTTACATGACCCACAGTTCAAAATAATCTTTATTTACCTTATACTGGGAATTGGTACTTAATTCTCCCCCATCTGAAAGAGCTTTTCTGCCTTTAAGACCACCCCGTTTGTGCCAACTTTCTTCTGATTGGCTGTCCTTCACAAACAAAAGATTTAAACAGCAGGTGTATAGGGCTCCTGTATTCGCGATAAGGACTGTGCGCCTGAAATGTCAATACCAGGGATATCCACGCTCTTTGAATCATAAAGAGCTAAGGGAGGGAAACTGTCAGGAACAGAGTGTCTGGAGCAGTTTGAAAAACCTGAAGATGGAATATTTTTACATATGTTTTCCTTGTGATTTGAAACTTGTTTAAATGTTTTACACTTCAAATTCTTTGCAGAACAGGTGTGCAAAGAATTCAGAGATTTCAGGCTCATAATATTTCATTTTATTTCAAAGAAATGCTAAAAATCTCTGCACATCAGGGACAAGGCTGAAAGCAAATTTGAAATGTCTGTGATCACCCGGCTCTCGGCTGCCACATTTGGATTCCGTAGTGAAAATCACTGCAAGGGCTCAGAACAATTATGAAAAAAAACACTGTCAGTTGCGACAGTTTGTTGACACATCCACAAATTCATGAATATTTGATCATCCTTCAAGGGGTGTGTTACCTTATCCCATTAAAGTCATGTAAAACCAGCCATTTGATAAATGTTTAAATGTCCATGTGGGCTGGCAAAACTTCTAGAACTCTTCAAAATAGCACCTCAGAAAAGAGTTTTCTTATACTTGATGACGGTGGAGTAACCTGTTGGCAGTGTGAGATCTTTTACTGAGGGTTTATTGTATATGGTTTATGGTAGTTTTATAACTTTTTGTATATTGGATAATGTATGTGACACTCTGGGGTTTATTAGGTGAGTAAGTTTGATATCTGCCTGACTAATTGCATTAAGTATTTTATTGTTAGATATTGCTTAAGACATTTTTCATTCTGCTTTTTACTTGGTATTTATATATATATATATATATATATATATATATATATATATATATATATATATATATAAAAACCTCAGAGTGTCTGTTTGACCCGATTATGACGATTCTGATTAGATATTACTGCGTGGGTTGTAGTCATGTGACCAGTCACATGTGACTTCAGATGACATTCCCTGTGTTTCAGAGTTTGATGAAACGCCCCACTAATAAATGTATTTTAAAGGTAAACTGGAGTTCTGCAGTGTGCATGCTGTTAATCCTTTCTGTTGTGCTACACCTGAACACAATCACAATAAAAGCATATGTGGCTTTTTATCATCTTTTGAAAGATTAAAAAATAAAGCGTATGCGTGCATGCCTAGCATCCTCAGAAGCTAGTATTACCCTTTTTAGCACAAATGAATTAATTAATATCAGTTTTGTATAATTGGCCGGTATCTGAAAGCAGCTTGCTAGAATTCTCGATTTTTGATCAGTGGGATTTAAGTTGGGGTTTTAAATAGATCCTCCCATAAGCTTCCAGTTCTTCTCTTTGAGCTGTTCTTTGCTGCATTTGATTGTGTGCTCAGAATCACTACCCTGTTGAGGGTGTCTTTGGGTTAAACTCCTCTTGCTGCATACAAATTTCATAGTTAAATCAATGACTGCCAGCTTCCCAAGCCCTGTGGCAGATAAGCAACTTCAGTTCATATCATTTCTATCATCATGCTTCACAGCTGGTTTCTCCCTTTACTGTGATCAAACAACTTCATCTATGTTTCATGTATCTAGAATGCAGTCCTTAACAGTCATTCGAAATACAGTGGCTTGCAAAAGTATTCATATCCCTTGAACTTTTCCATATTTTGTCACATTACAACTGCAAATATAAATATATTTCACTGGGATTTAATGTGAAAGACCAACACAATTCTGAAGTGGAAAGAAAATTATACATGATTCAAAACATTATTTACAAATAAAAAACTGAAAAGTGCGGTGTGCAAAAGTATTGAGCCCCCCTGAGTCAATACTTTGTGGAACCACCTTTTGCTGCAATTACAGCTGCAAGTCTTTTAGGGTATGTCTCCACCAGCTTTGCACATCTAGTGACTGAAATTTTTTCCCATTCTTCTTTGCAAAACAGCTCAAGCTCAGTCAGATTAGATGGAGAGCTTTTGTGAACAGCAGTTTTCAGATCTTGCCACAAATTCTCGATTGCGTTTAGGTCTGGACTTTGACTGGGCCATTCTAACACATGAATATGTTTGGTTTTAAACCATTCCATTGTAGCCCTGGCTTTATGTTTAGGGCCATTGTCCTGCTGGAAGGTGAACCTCCGCCCCAGTCTCACGTCTTTTGCAGACTTCAACAGGTTTTCATGATGCTGTCACCACCATATTTGACAGTGGGGATGGTGTGTTCAGAGTGATGTGCAGTGTTAATTCTCCACCACACATAGCGTTTTGCATTTTGGCCAAAAAGTTCAATTTTGGTCTCATCTGACCAAAGCACCTTGTTCCACATGTTTGCTGTGTCCCCAACATGGCTTCTGGCAAACTGCAAACGGGACTTTTTATGGTTTTCTTTTAACAATTTCTTCTTGCCACTCTTCCATAAAGACCACGTTTGTGCATTGCACGACTAATACACTGCTCAAAAAAATAAAGGGAACACTCAAATAACACATCCTAGATCTGAATGAATGAAATATTCTCATTGAATACTTTGTTCTGTACAAAGTTGAATGTGCTGACAACAAAATCACACAAAAATCATCAATGGAAATCAAATTTATTAACCAATGGAGGCCTGGATTTGGAGTCACACACAAAGTTAAAGTGGAAAAACACACTACAGGCTGATCCAACTTTGATGTAATGTCCTTAAAACAAGTCAAAATGAGGCTCAGTGGGCTCCTGGGTGGCTTAGTGGTGAAGCCGGTGACCACATACATATGCCGCGTTGCGGTGCGGGCGGCGGGGGTTCGCATCCCGGCCCGTCATCAATTTGCCTGCGTGTCTTCCTGTGTATCTTTCCCCCATTTCCTGTCTCTCTCCACTGATGATAAAAGCCGCTGTGGCCAAAAATGCAAAAAAAAAAAAAATGAGGCTCAGTATTGTGTGTGGCCTCCACGTGCCTGTATGACCTCCCTACAAGGCCTGGGCATGCTCCTGATGAGGTGGCGGATGGTCTCCTGAGGGATCTCCTCCCAGACCTGGACTAAAGCATCCGCCAACTCCTGGATAGTCTGTGGTGCAATGTGACATTGGTGGATGAAGTGAGACATGATGTCCCAG
The DNA here is from genome assembly GCF_007364275.1 of Archocentrus centrarchus. Classification (NCBI taxonomy): domain Eukaryota; kingdom Metazoa; phylum Chordata; class Actinopteri; order Cichliformes; family Cichlidae; genus Archocentrus; species Archocentrus centrarchus. The sequence continues at coordinate 28,188,775 of NC_044349.1, read as the reverse complement.
ATGTGATCAATCGGATTCAGGTCTGGGGAACGGGCGGGCCAGTCCATAGCTTCAATGCCTTCATCTTGCAGGAACTGCTGACACACTCCAGCCACATGAGGTCTAGCATTGTCCTGCATTAGGAGGAACCCAGGGCCAACCGCACCAGCATATGGTCTCACAAGGGGTCTGAGGATCTCATCCCGGTACCTAATGGCAGTCATGCTACCTCTGGTGAGCACATGGACGGCTGTGTGGCCCTCCAAAGAAATGCCACCCCACACCATTACTGACCCACTGCCAAACCGGTCATGCTGAAGGCTGTTGCAGGCAGCAGATCGCTCTCCACGGTGTCTCCACACTCTGTCACATCTGTCACATGTGCTCAGTGTGAACCTGTTTTCATCTGTGAAGAGCACAGGGCACCAGTGGCGAATTTGCCAATCCTGGTGTTCTCTGGCAAATGCCAAGCGTCCTGCACGGTGTTGGGCTGTGAGCACAACCCCCATCTGTGGACGTCAGGCCCTCATACCATCCTCATGGAGTCAGTTTCTAACTGTTTGTGCAGACACATGCACATTTGTGGCCTGCTGGAGGTCATTTTGCAGGGCTCTCTGGCAGTGCTCCTCCTGTTCCTCCTTGCACAAAGGCGGAGGTAGCGGTCCTGCTGCTGGGTTGTTGCCCTCCTACGGCCTCCTCCACGTCTCCTGGTGTACTCGCCTGTCTCCTGGTAGCGCCTCCAGCCTCTGGACACTACACTGACAGACACAGCAAACCTTCTTGCCACAGCTCGCATTGATGTGCCATCCTGGATGAGCTGCACTACCTGAGCCACTTGTGTGGGTTGTAGAGTCCGTCTCATGCTACCACGAGTGTGAAAGCGCCACCAACATTCAAAAGTGATCAAAACATCAGCCAGAAAGCATAGGTACTGAGAAGTGGTCTGTGGTCCCCACCTGCGGTTCTGCAGGTGGGGACCTTTATTGAGTGTGTCTTGCAAATTGCCAATAATTTCCACCTGTTGTCTATTCCATTTGCACAACAACATGTGAAATTGATTGTCAGTCAGTGTTGCTTCCTAAGTGGACAGTTTGATTTCACAGAAGTTTGATTTACTTGGAGTTATATTGTGTTGTTTAAGTGTTCCCTTTATTTTTTTGAGCAGTGTAGTTATCCTGTGGACAGATTCCCCCACCTGAGCTGTGGATCTCTGCATTTTGTCCAGAGTCACCATGGGCCTCTTGGCTGCATCTCTGATCAGTGCTCTCCTTGTTCGGCCTGTAAATTTAGGTGGACGGCCTTGTCTTGGTAGGTTTACAGTTGTGCCATAGTCTTTCCATTTCCGGATAATGGATTGAACAGTGCTCCATGAGATGTTCAAAGCTTGGGAAATCTTTTATTGCCTAAGCCTGCTTTAAACTTCTCCACAACCTTATTCCTGACCTGTCTGCTGTGTTCTTTGGACTTCATGATGCTGTTTACTCCCCAATATTCTCTTAACCAACCTCTGAGGCCGTCACGGAGCAGCTGTATTTGTACTGAGATTAGATTACCATATTTTGCCGACCATAATGCGCACTGCATTATAAGGCGCACTATCAATGAACGGGTCTATTTTCATACATAAGGTGCACCGGGTTATAAGGCGCATGATAAAACATATGTAGAACGAAGCAAAAGCGTCAGGTAAGTTGAACTTTATTCAACTCATTCAAAATAACTCAGAATATTGTTCAGTTGTAACAAATACAGAAAAATACACTCACATTTTAAATCATTCATCTTCCACAAATCCATCAAATTCCCCATCTTCAGGAAATCACTTTTTGACACAACACCGGAAACCTGAAAACTCCAATGTCCACGCTTTTTGTGTACATACAGCGCTTGTACTGCATCCCTTCATACGCTGTGGCATCGCACGGACCTCTCTTCAGCACCGAGGGGGACAGCATGCACACCCCTTCAAATCATTTGGAGTTTTTTTTTTTCGAATCTCTACCCAAACTTTCAGGCACTGACAATCTCCTCTGAAGGCCTTTGAGATTTCTTTAGATCTTGACATGATGGCACCACACACTGACGTTGCACAGAGGTGTGCAACACGATATTCATCTGTCCATCCGTTTGTCTGGGTGTTCAGTGTAGGAGGCTTCTTGAGGTGATATATTAGTTCTGTAAAGTTATGAATGAATTGCAGCCTTCCAGCCTGTAGTAATTCAGTTGAAACTCAACTGATGGTATCAGGCTGTGAAATTGCATTAGGAACACAAAGACAAGCAGTGTTCAGCCAATTTATTACACCGGTATCAAGCCCAGTAGTACTCAGGGTCAGCAATAAGCCACAGCAGTAGACTGATAATGCTCTGCAAGGGAAGATGCTGCCACAGAATATTTTAGTTCTGGGATACTGATACTGTCAATCAAATATAATATGATGTATGGTTAAAATAACACGACTAGAATGTCTCATTTTTTTATTTTAAAGATATTTGGTCTTCCATCCATAAACTCATGTTGTTAGGCTTAAGTTTTTATATCATTACATAAATCAATAATTAGTTAACACAATTGACACAGTGTGACAGTCATTTACAGTGCATATCTTTAATACCACTACTAATAATTTTCAGTGTTTATTTAACAGTGGAGCTCAGTGATCTGTGTGGACATGTATGTGCAAGTTCTCCAGTCAAAGGAAGAGGTTTTTGGTTGTGATTTTATAGCTAGAAGCAATATGAATGATGTAAACAGATATAAAGAGAATCATCAGGGACGGGACTGGCTTGTTACAGATAAAAGTTAATTTGAAAAAAGGAAAAGTTGAACCGATGCTCACTGATGTTGCATATAATTTACAGCATATCAAAAGAGTTTCTGATTACTATCATAATCCAAAAGTGCTATCTTATTTTTTTTTCATGCTGTAAAGCACCGAATCTGTAAGAGTGAGAGTGTGAAGCTGAATTTTGCATTATTGCCTGTCGCAGTTTTAATTTGCAGCACTTTGTAGCGAATTAGTCACTCGCTACTCCCTTTTGATTTTGAAAAATGATGTCTGGTAGTGCTGCTGCTTTTGATGCACTGCTGTGATAAATGTACACTTGAGATGCTGGATATGTAAATCAAGGCATGTTTACCTTTACATAAATGTATAGATTCAGTCCTTTTTATATATGACATTCTGCCTGCTGCTCATTTTGTGTAACACGTGAACAGATCACGGACAAATGCAAACCCTGAATATAATGATTAGATGATGGGGGTGAAAAAAAATCACCCTGTCATGATGTATATGTGCTTCTTTTTTTTGCTTTTCGTATATACCTTCTTTCCGCACAAGTGCTCAGCACCAGAGCTTTAAGAATTTCTGTGGGATCTTTAAGAGGACACCATGGCTGATGAAGTTGGGGCTGCCAGGACCAGTTTGAATGTTCTGGGTTTAATAGCCAGTCCAGTGCTTTCAGTGTTTACATGTGGGCCGGGCTGCGATCGCTCAGCTGCACAGCCTTTTGAACTGCAATCTGCAGAGGCAGAGCACATGATAAAAGACTCACAGAATCTCAGAACTCATCATGAATAGGCCTGGTCTCAATAGGAATAATTCAAACTATACAGTATAGCTCAGTCTGTAAATGATGGTTCGCAGTCTGAATGAAGAAGTGGGGCCTGTGCTTACTCCCCCCTGCAAAAGGAAGATAATGAATCACTTCCAGCTCCTGCTACACTGCTTTGTATTTAAACACCTCCTGTGGAGGGGTCAGCAGCAGGAAGTTCCTCTCTAAGTTCAGAACAGTGCAGAGATGTCAAGTGATCTGCAGTCTGTCATCATGCATCACTTTCACCCCACTTCATTCAGTTTTCTCTTGTCTTGTGGATGATAATTTATAATCAGTTCTTCCTCTTATGTTTCTTTGACAATCCGAAGTAAACCACTGCCTCATGAGTGGGCTTTAAGCTTCTGTTTGCACAATGTCAGACTGTCAGTGGAAACAGTGAAGTAAAGGTGAGCATACCTTCATATTATAAGCGCTAATGTTTTGTGTAAAAGGAAGGTTTAGCTAATGGTTTATATCGGAGTCCATTATCTGTCATTTGATTCCCTCTCTTCAGCGGGACTCATGTTCTCCGGCAGGCTATTTGAGACGGCAGCATCAAGGCTGCTGTCCTCCATTACAGATAAACATGGCTCATTCGTCTCAGCTCCATCTCTGTCTCTCTCCATGGGTCTGATAATGAGAGGACAGAACAGAGGGGGGGATCAGTCAGTCAACATGCTGCTTATTTGCAGACCTGCTGCCATCAAGCCCGTCTGATGGTCATGCACATTTGTCTTCTGCTTTTAATGAGACTTTGAATAAAATGTTGGTAGCCTGGGCAGCACATACACATCTTCTGCTCGTGGTTATCGAGTGTAGAGGACAGAATTCATCATGGTTTCTGTTTCTGTGAGTGATTGTTCTGTTTCTTTTTGCCTGTGTGTGTGCGTTTGCGTGCGGTGAGCTCAGGTGCGCAGTCTGAAATTGGAGCAGGAGGTGGAGAAGAATAAGATCCTCTCCGAGGCACTGCAGACTCTTGCCACGGAGCACCACGAACTTGAGCAATCCGTCGTCAAGGGATCTTCACCACGGAGTGCCCTCAGCGAGGATGAGTTCCACGACGCCGTTTCTGGTGAGTTGACAGGTTATCAAACGCACTCTGGACACGCAGGAGATTCTGTGACAAGCTCCCACTCACACTCACTACTCTTTCATCCACCTATAGGACACTGGAGTATTTTTACCTGCCAGTGAATGTTTTTGGTATGTTTGCCGCTCCTCGAGTCTTAAGCGATTAATGGTTAATGTTGAAAATGCTGTGGAAAAAAATCCTGCATGGTCTGCAAACATTAAAAATACGCCTGATTGTTGCTTGCTGAGATTTAAAAACAAATGTCTACAAAACAGAAAATGGTGCACTTATTGGCGTTTGCACTGGTTTTTAATTTGTTAAAATTTGTTACATCACTTATTGTGACTTTCCTGACGATTTATCTAATCAGGTTTCACAGATAAAAGGGAGTAATGGCTGAACAAATTGCATGGGACATTTGCATTTATTGTTGTGGAGCATGGCTTTGGATTTCTTTTTTTTTTTGTGAATAATGGTTTAGTTTTTTTGTCTTTATGTACCACAAACTAATTATTTGCATAAAATTTGTTAAAAAAGAAAGCCTCCAAATAACACAAAAGTGACAGAATTACACTTTTTTTTTGTTGTTATTCCCTTAACAGTGGTTGTTCAGTAATCAGCGTATAATTTGTTCTTTTCAACAAAGAATACAAAATCAGATCAAATGATGAATGCAACACGCAGAAACAAATTGTTTGGCTTGTTTTTCCCCTTTTCCTTTTTTTATTCTGAAGGCAGAAATTGGAAATGAATATCTGATCCACAAATCTAATTTGATTTTGTTTCATCAGGAAGTAACTTACTTTTCTGTGCGATGCACTCGATAAGCCTGTCATGAATACACCTAAGTAATGTCACTGCCTAAACGAATATCTAATCAGTCAATCACATGGCAGCAACTCGGTGCATTTAGGCGTGTAGACATGGTCGAGACAGCCTGCTGAAGTTTAATCCAAGCATCAGAATGGCGAAGAAAGCTGATTTAACTGACTTTGAATGTGGCATAGTTGTTGGTGCAAGACAGGCTGGTCTGAGTATTTCAGAAACTGCTGATCTACTGGGATTTTCCCGCACAACCATCTCTAGGGTTTACAGAGAATGTCTGAGAGACAATATCCAGTGAGTGGCAGTTCCACCGTGAACCTTGAAGCAGATAGGCTTATGGCAGTTTATGCTGGTGGTGGTGTAATGGTATGAGGGATATTTTCTTGGCACCCTTTGGGCTCCTTAGTCCCAATTGAGCATCATTTAAATACCACAGCCTATGTGGGTGTTGTTCCTGACCATGTTCATCCATTTCTGACCCATCTGGTGGCTGCTTCCAATGTCAGAAACCATGAACATGACAATGAGTTCACTAAATCCAATAGTCCACCTTTGGGATGTGGTGGGATGGGAAATCTTTGCAGCTGAAAAATCTGCAGCAACTGTTTGACGCTATCATGTAATTATGGACTAAAATGTCAGGAATGTTTCCAGCTGCTTGTTGAATCTGTGCCGCCAAGAATTAAGTGGGTCCAAGTCTGTAATAGTAAGGTCTACCTAACAAAGTGACCAATGAGTGTGTTACATCCTGGAAAATTAAGTAACTACTACTAAGGTCACTCACACTGTCCTAGTCATATTGCTTTTTTTTTTTTTTTAAGTCTATATGTTTAGATTTTAGTTGCAATTAAATAGTTGTAATTATGATCCCACTACCAATCATGATCCTGAAGACGGTATAAAGTACACCAGCATAACAATGGACATATTTTAGTAATAGTTATCAGTACATCAGATGATACACAGATAATTTAAGCTGCTAATAATGAATTATGCATTTCTATTTTTCCAAAATGTGACCAAATTTTAAAATAGAGCTCATTTTGTTTCTCATTAATGTGCACTCAGCACTCCATCTTGACAGAAAAAAAAAAAAATCAGAACTGTAGAATTTTTGCAAATTCATTAAAAAAGAAAACCTGAAATATCACATGGTCATAAGTATTCAGACCCTTTGCTGTGACACTCGTATTTAACTCGCATGCTGTCCATTTCTTCTGATTCTCCTTGAGATGGTTCTACTCCTTCATTGGAGTCCAGCTGCGTTTAATTAAACTGATTGGACTTGATTAGGAAAGACACACACCTGTCTATATAAGACCAAAATGTGACCAAATTATAAAATAGAGCTTATGTTGCTGCTCATTTTAACTTACTGACATCTTATTTCTGTTTTCTTTTTGTTTTGTTTGTTTGTATGCTGATAGCTGTCCTTACAATCGAAGGCTTTGGAAGTAACTTTTCTATAATTTCCCATATGCGTTTTTATTTCACTTGATGTTCGAGCTGTTTCCAGCTTTACTTTAATCATTAAGTCAAGTGCGACACAAGGAAGTGAGTAACTTCTGGTCACACAAATCAGTTTAGTGATCAAAATCAGACATGGTCCATTACCAGCTGTATTAATTTATTTTTTTGTGCGTTATACCGAAAGTCATTGAGTGTTTTTGTGTTGGGTGCAAAAATTCATAATTTAACTCATAATAATTTTTTTAATTATTATTATTTTTAACAAATTTTGGATACTCAGCTTATATATTTACTTACAGACAGAAATATACATTTTACAGCAATATATTTGTGTAAAATATAAAATTTTTTAATACCCAGTAGAAACAATCTAAGATCAGTAAAAGCCTTAAATGGGACATCTGGTGTTGAAAATGAAACTTGCCAGAGCCTTTTCGTGGTCAAACTTATGGCAACACTGTTTTTAAATGTACTGACACATAAGCAAACACCATTGAGGTGATGGTTTGTTGGGATTTGGCGCTATATAAATAAATTGAATTAAGTTTAATTGAATCCGCAAGACTCATAAATGTTTTTTGAATGGGGGTAACTATGTAACATCGGTCCACATACAAGAAAAGTAAAAGAAACTATATTATCTTATGTTACAGAAAACATTTTTGTTGTTTCTTCACTTTTAATGAACAAAAATTGTCTCTTAATTTGGAGAAAATAGAACCCCACTTAACAAAAGTGTTTAAAGAAAATAATCTTCCTCTTTGCAGGAAAAACTGATATTAGTTCATGCTGGTTTGGCAATTATATCAATCTCCCTTTCTTCTACACTCAAAAATTTGTTACAAAAGGATAAATATCTAAGCATTTATATACAATTAATATAAACTCATTATATTAACGGAACATTGATGACCAGTAATTTGACCAAGATATAAACAGGAAATTTTACAGCTTAAAAATTACATTTTTCTGTGCGTTCAAATTGACAAATGATTTAATAGTGAGACTTTTTCTAGATATTTTTAGTTTAACTTTAAACCCTTTCATGGTCACACGGACTCATCTCCATGTATTTGTCTCCACCAGACTCAGACTCTGAGCTCTCTCTGAGCGGCTTTGAGACAGTAGCCAGCCATTCCTGCGAGGAAGACGAGGACGAGGACGAAGGCTCTGTCATGTTAAGCAGCCCTTGCAGCAGCCCCACCAGCACGCTGGAGGAGGATCACCATGGTGACAAGGCTGAGACTCAACCCAATGGGATAACAAAACATAGGTCAGCACTGCAATATGCCCTCACAGTTTCTTAAATGGACTGTTGACTTCTGGTGCTTTTAATCTCTCATCCAAAGATGAACCGGCTCAGCAAAGTGCCTGCCCTTTCATACAACATAACAGCTTCAGTTTAAATTTGCTATTAGTGTCAGATATGTATAACTGCATATTAGGGCCATTGTAGATTAAAAAAAGAAATTAAAAATCAGGGGAGACCCAGGGAACTGGGTCATATTCTCAGAAGGAAATTGATTCTGAGCTTCTGATTGCAGGACAGATTACAAATGCACTTAATGCCTAATTTGACCATTTAGTGGACAAAGTGGCTGCAAATTGATAGAGCTATCAGAGACTCCATTAACTAACATATCAAAATCTTTCATTAAGCCATCCTTCCATTTTCTTAACCACTCATCCAGTTCAAAGTCACAGGAAATATTTCATCAATTAAATAATTCAAAGGCTAAAGATCTGGATCCAATGGTGATTTCATAAAAACATACACTGATACCTCAGTGAGACCAGTAACATATACTTTAAATCTATCTGTCAGTACTAGGGAATTTTTCTTTTTTTTTTTCTTTTTTTTTTTTTAAGCAACACTAATTTTTAAGTCAGGAGAACCTAATCAGGGTTCTAACTATAGATGGATCTCATTCTTCCTGCAATCTTGACAGTTAAGGGAAGTTGATTAAACAGCTGGATTAAACAATCTGGATGTTGACCAAGAAATTGAAATGTCTTCCTGCAACCGAGCAATAAACAATAGATAGATAGATAGGGGAAAGTATTTGGAGCAGTATTTATTTCTTTATTTTACCTGAAGAAGCCCAAGTCTTTTACTTAATATTTAAAAAAAAGATAAAACTTTACCAACAACCGTTAACTAGTTTTAAGCATACTTAAAATCCTGAGAGGAATTTGAAATGGGCATGAGCATTCTGGAATGTCCATTCTACTGTGGAATGGGCATTCCATTCCCAAAGAAAACCTTTTCCAGTGCGCATTCTTGTGGAATGGAACCTTGTGGAATGGAACCTTGTGGAATGCCTACATGGTTCCATTCTGGTACCACTACTTTATTGCCTATACATTACTAAGTCATCAGATAGCTGCTGTATAATGTGTCAATTGTATGCTGATGATGCAAACATGTACATATCATCAAAGATTTCACAGCAGGCTGAGGCATTTCTCAGTGGGCAAATGATTTGTTCTCAGTTTGTTTTTCAGTACGACAAAAAGTAAATAATGTATTTACAATCAGTACTGATGAAAAAGGGAATAAATAAAATAAATGAGTTTGTATAGCTTGGTTTTGTCTTGGATTCCCAATTAGAATCTGAATCAGATATTTGGAAACTTACCAAAAGTCGCACCTTCATTATTTTTGACCAATTAAACCTCGTACATGCATTTCACAAATAAGTGAAATTTACAAAATCTTTTTTCAAACAATCTTTGAAAATGTAGGAACAGAAACCCAAACTACACCATTATGCAATGCAGAAGAAGTATACTTAAGTATACTTAAGTATACTTTAAAGGTGTGAAGGGCCTTACCCCAGAGGTAGTCAACAGAGTTTAAAATACAGTAGCAAAAGTGCCACTGCAATTCACTTCAGTTAAATTCAGTTTTATTTATAGAGCACCAGTTCATAAAAGCAGTTTCCTCAAGGTACATTATATTATAACATAAAGACCCTACAATACTAAAAAGGAACCCCAACAATTACTTAACCCCTCATGAGCAAGCACTTGGCAACAGTGGGAAGGAAGAGCTTCCTTTGAACAGGAAGAATCCTCCAGCAGAACCAGGCTCAGGGAGGGGCAGCCATCCGCCGCAGCTGGCTGGGGGTGAGGGGAGAGAAAAGACAGCAGAGAGAGCTAGGACAAAAGACAAAGAGAGCCAGACTTTAATAATCACTAAAGATTAAATAGAGTAGTAGTGTATAAACACACAGAGATGAGTTTAGAAGAAACTCTGAGTGCATCATGGGAAGCCCCCTGCAGCGTAACTAAGGGGTCACCTGACTAGCCCTAACTATAAACTTTGTCAAAAAGTTTATAGTTAGATCTTAAAAGTTACACCTGATCTTAAAAGTAGAGTAGTAGAGTACATTCACTGATTTTAAAGCTCTATATTTGTGCAACACTGTGGTTCAAACCAAAGCAATTTTTCATCACTGAGATGAATCTTTAATGGACGCAGTCTTTGTTTTTAATCTGTACTGTCTTTATTATTTTTGTTATAATTACTGTTTGTTGTGGTGGTTCGTCTGTGTTGGTTTAAAGTTTATATATGTTTGTATTAGAATGCTGTGCCTTGAAAGCCTAAGGTACAACAGTCATCTGCATTTTATTTATATGTAACAATTTTTACATGTATCACCCCTTTCGAATGAATTAAATTTCTTTTTTTTTTTGATCATTTTTTTTTTATTATTATTATTATAAAGTATCATATTTGCAAGAAAATAGTGGGATTGTTTTAGTCGTGAAACCTCATTGCTTCACTATGCAAGGTTGGATCAACCTCATATCACAGGCGCCATCGTTCACCATGGCCCATGTATTACACCTGCAGTGGATTACCCAATCAAATTATAAACTACCTTTCTTGGGAATTTAGTTCAGCCTAACCATATTAACTGCTAATCGAGAGTCTGTGTGACATTCCCGGTGGTGTTGGGGAAGTGATGAAGTTAATCAAACATTGAAAAGTTAAGCTTTGTTGTTTTCTGACAAAAGGCAAAAAAAAAAAAAGATATTGAAAGGTAAAACTTTATAATGTCAGAGATTGTGCAAGTTTTCTCTAATAAATTTGTCAGTTTTTTTCTTCTTTTAAATTGTAATCTATACTGTAAACTATGACACTATAATAGTTGTTCTTTTTCTCAGTCTATTACCACCAAATCTCCTCTTTTTTTTTTTTTTTAGACCTACTGTGGGGTTCAAGTGCAGTCGTAAACATTCAATAACCTGCTCCAAGAAATCTTTTTACTTTTTCTTCCCCAGGTATTTCCACTTCATAGCGTGAATAATTTAGAGTCATGGGCAGCCTGGTAAAGGCACAAGAAGGAGCTGTAGTGCAGAAAGGACTCAGCTCTCTGTTAGAGCTGTTAAATATTGATAAGGTCACAGTGTAATGCAATAATCAGTTTGCAGTATGATCCCTTGTTGGCTGATCCCTCGGGCAGCTGGGGAGTGCGGTTCATATTATTTGGGAGATTTGTTTTTTTTTTTTTTTTTTAAATGTCATCATTATGGTAACCCCTCAGATTTTACATTTTATTTTTTGTGCTTTAAAAATAAACTCCAACCAGCCAAGCTTTCCAGACAGTTTGAGACAGACCAAACATAAGTGCTGCTGATGGATGATTCTTGCTAACCACCTTTGCTGCTGGTATTGTCTGTCTGGGCTTTGTTCCAGTGTGTCACATGATACATTAGGCTATTGTTGACTATATCCACTTGGTGTGATGCCTCTAGCAGGTATTGTATGTCTGGCACATTTACTCCAGTGGAATATTTTTAGAGCACTAGCACAAAGTTAATGCATCACATAGACTTTTTAGAAGTGTTATTGTGTATCTATGTGTGTATGTTATTTTAGGACAAGCTTACCTGCACCAATGTTTTCGAGAAATGATTTCAGCATCTGGAGTATCCTGAGGAACTGCATTGGAATGGTGAGAATGACTTTCTGAAGTTGATTTTATTACCCGTCCATTACAGATGGTGATACTGAGGGTCAGTCCACCCACTGCTTTATTATTTATAATTTTGCCATGGAAAATAGCCTTGTAAATAACCTTGTGGTGACCCCTGTTGCAGTTACAGTGACTGCAAGGGGAGAATTTTTCTCCCCTTGCAGTCACACTAAAAATTATTGCACGCTAAAATTAAAGTGACTGTTGAACAAGTCCACAGGTCTTGAGCCACCTTTTGGTTTAATCTCCAAGAACAACAGAAAACTTTTCTGGAAAAAACCCAATGTGCACTATTTTCTCAGCACTGACGACAAGAAGAAGAAAGTCAGTTTATTGCTGGCGAAGACAGTGGAGCATTTGGCAGCTAAAAAAGCCACAAATTTTTCTTAGAAGTTGATAGAGGCAAGTAGAGCTAATAGAGAACAATTATATTTATATTTGTCAAGTAGCCAAAAAACACAAATCCAAACTAATTCTTATTAAAACTGTGAAGTCTATTTACTCTAACTCTTATGTTTTGGAGAAACAGATATTTTTGTTAAAGATTTTCCTGATTTTTATTATTTATACTGTTTATATTTTCCTCTCTGATTACCAAGACTTGGGAGAACAATTTTCAAAAGCCAAAAATCACATATTCTGAAAGTTTAGGGTCAAGTGTCAGGATATTTATGACTCATGATGACTTGCAGCTCACAGAATTAATCTTATATTTGGAGGTCATATTTTGTGAAGCTTTCTCTTTTATTACCGGACAGGTTTGCAGTAAATACAGTGATAAATACTCACATTAATATGATAGACACTTTTGTCCAGTGCAGCATAAATGCTTTTATATACATGAACAAAAATCCCTTGAGCCTTTTTAACACTCAACACTCAGAAGGGTGCTCTGTCAAAGGACTTTATTTTCTCTTTGTAATGAAACCTTGTCCTTCAATTCCCCCTGATGTCCCTTTCAGGAGCTCTCCAAGATTACAATGCCAGTGATTTTCAATGAGCCGCTCAGCTTCTTGCAGCGTCTGACAGAGTACATGGAGCACACGTATCTCATCCACCAAGCCAATGCATCTTCAGATTCTATTGAGAGAATGAAGGTAGTACCCTATTGAAAATGGGTTTTGTATTACTTAAACTGCCCAAAACACTGGCACAACTTAACTAGATTTTGCTTTGAGTTTAGTTTTTCTGACTTGCTGTGTGCGTGTTTTATCTACTGTGGCAGTGCGTGGCTGCGTTTGCAGTGTCTGCTGTGGCCTCCCAGTGGGAGCGAACAGGGAAACCCTTCAACCCTCTGCTGGGAGAAACCTACGAACTGGTCCGGTAAGTGGGATGATGCTGCTCGTGTTCAACACTGACGGCATTAAAAATGTTTAGCAACATTTTGGAGATTTTGGAAGTGCCAAGTCTCTGCATAATTAGTTACAAAATGCACTTACTGGACACTTGATTGGGCACACGTTGCTACGTACTGGGTTGGACCCCCTTTTGGTGACTGTGGGGGTCATTTGAGCACACCAAACTCACTGTCTTGTTCAAGAAACCACTTTGAGATAATCTGAACTTTGTGACATGGCACATTATCCTGCTGAAAGCATCCATCAGAAGATAGGTGCACTGTGGTCATAAAGGGATACACATGGTCAGCAATAATACTCAGGCAGGCTGTGGAGTTTAAACAATGCTCAGTTGGTACTAAGGGACCTAAGGTGTGCCAAGAAGGGGCTGAACATGTGTACTAAATAAAGTGGCCAGTGGGTGTATTTTATTTAGCAATAAGTGCTCACACCTTTGCATATGACTGTACTGTACAGCATAGCAAACACACAGAGCTGTCCTACAATGTCTCCATTGATCCTTGCTGTGTCCCTGGTTATCTCAGGGAGGATCTGGGCTTCAGGCTCCTCTCAGAGCAGGTGAGCCACCACCCTCCGATCAGCGCCTTCCACGCTGAGGGCTTGAAGCGTGACTTTGTTTTTCATGGATCTATTTACCCCAAACTCAAGTTCTGGGGCAAGAGTGTGGAAGCTGAGCCGAAAGGTACCATCACACTGGAGCTGCCCAAGTAAGATTTACCAGCTGTTTTAAAAAGGAAATATTACCTGTATCAAAATTTATCCTCTCACCAATTCATCTGTAGATTTTTTTTTTTTTTTTTTTAATTACCATCTTAAAAGTGCACATTTTCCCAAAATGTATTGGGGGGGTTTTATTGTTTTTGTTGTTTGTTTTTTTTCCCTCCAGGTACAATGAAGCCTACACATGGACAAATCCCACATGTTGTGTTCACAATATCATTGTTGGTCAGCTGTGGATTGAACAGTATGGAAATGTGGAGGTGGTCAATCACAGGTAAGACAGTTGTACATAAAGTAACTATTGAGCATTATTAAAGTATTAAAAATGCCTTCATTAAAACAAATTGATGAAATTAAGTGAAATGCAGTGCACAGTGTTACTCTGTCTGCATTTGCATTTTAAACGTGTCTTTATTGAGTGATAATTACATGGAAAGCAGCCTTTGGTCTTTAATAAATTATTTAATGAAAAACAAAATGAAACATTTTTTTTTTTATCACTACTGGTACATGCAATAAAATTAAAATTGAAAACAATGCCCAACCAACCAAACACGGACCTGTGTTTTATGTAGTCTTGTATAGTAGTAGTAGTCTTTGTGTTGCAAGATTTAAAGCACTGTCATTAGCTTTCATGGGAAGTTGTAGTACACGCTTTTTCTTTGTTAGATAAAGAAAAAAAAAAGTTGTCTGAAACGATGATGTTTCACATCAAAAGTTTCCTTTACTAGCCAGCTTAGTTACCCTACTTAACAACTTATTCCTGTTATTTATGCTTTCATTATCACACAGTAAATGCATCTGTAAAAGGAACGCATAACAATAATCTAATATCTAAATATCCTGAGCTAAAATTATGGCTAAAGAACAAGTCTGAGACAGCTGATAAAATTACACATCAGATCTCAATGGGGAAAAAAATCATGCTGTATATCTACTGGGCAGCGTGTTAAGAGCAAATGAATGTCACATTGTTTGATCGAAATAAAAATTATCAACCTACAGAGGGCTGAATTCAAAGACACCACAAAAACAAAGTGAAAAGATAATAATAGTCCATTTTGCTAAAGTTTTATTGCAGCAGCTCAGAATGGTGCTCAGTAGTTTTTATGGCCCCCACGTGCTTGAATGCATACCTGATAACATCGGGGCATACTCCTAGAGAGACGACAGATGGTGTAATAGGAGAACTCCTCCCAGATCTGGGCCAGGGGATCTCTGAGCTCCTGGACAGTCTGACCAGCAACCTGGTAGTGTCGGATTGACCGAAACATAATTTCCCAGTCAGATAAGCAAGGGGGGCCAGCCAGTGGTACCAGTTCCTTCATCCTTCAGGAACTGCCTGCATACTTTCAACACATGATGCCAGGCACTGTCATGCACCAAGAGGAGCCCAGGACCCACTGCACCAGCGTAGGTTCTGACAGTGGGTCTAAGGATTTAATCCCGATACTGGTAGTCAGGGTCCTGTTGCTTAGCCTGTGCAGTATCCATGTGGGTCCCTGCATGTATATGCCCCCCAGACCATCACTGACTCACCACCAAACCAGTCATGGTGAACAGTGTTACAGGCAGCATAATGCTCTCCACAGCTTCTTCAGACGTCTGTCACATGTGCTCCGGGTGAACCTGCTCTCATCTGTGAAAGGCACAGCGCACCAGTGGTGGACCTACTAATTCTGGTATTCGGGCTCCACGGTGCCGGGCAGTGAGCACAGGGTCCACTAGAGAATGTCAGGCCCTCAGGCCACCCTCATCAAGACTCCAGCAGACCACACCAGTGGCCTACTGGAGGTCATTTTGTAGGGTTCTGTCAGTGCTCATCCTGTTCCTCCTTGAAAAAAGGAGCAGATACTGGTCCTGCTGATGGGTTAAGGACCCTGTCCAGCTCTCCTAGAGTAACTGCCTGCCTCCTGGAATCTCCTCCATGCTCTTGAGACTGTGCTGGGAGACAAAGCAAACCTTCTGACAATGGCATGTATTGATGTGCCATCCTGGAGGAACTGGATTTCCTGCGTTGTCCAGGTATCGCCTCACGATACTGGTAATGACACTGACCCTAGCCAAATGCAAAACTAGTGAAAAAACAGTCAGAAAAGATGAGGAGGGGGGAAAATGTCAGTGGCCTCCACCTGTAAAATGATTTCTGTTTTGGGGGTTGTCTCATTGTTGCCCCTCTAGTCACCTGTTGTTAATTTCATCAACACCAAAGCAGCTGAAACTGATTAACAGCCCCCTCTACTACTTCACTGACCAGATCAATATGCCACAAGTTTAATTTATTTGACATTATACTATTAAAAAGTGTTCCTTCAGTTTTTGTTTTTTTTTTTGTGCAGTGTATTTTGGGGAAGTATTGCTGTTGTTGAAGAAAACGTAGTAAATGAGAAAGTCTTGTATGACTCATCCTTTTTTCTCTTTTCACTCAGAACTGGCGAAAGGTGCTACCTGAATTTCAAACCATGTGGCCTTTTTGGAAAAGAGCTGCACAAAGTTGAAGGATATATTCTGGATAAAAGGTGCAGAAAGATGTTCAGAGATGTCTTTTAAATAATGAGCCGTCTTTGCAGAGAAGACTGATTTCAATCTTGAATGCTGAGTAAAATAGATGCTGATGTAAGAACTGAAAACATCCTCCTCTTTAACCTTGAAGTCAGAATTTACACTACATCCCTAGGACACCATGAGCGCCTGGAAAGATTAGTTTTCTTCCATAATGACTGTCAGTGTCAGATGGCTAAATTATCTGCCTGATACTTTCAATTTTTCATCCCTCATCCCTGCACATTTTTGGGTAGATATGATTAAATAATCTGCTTGAAGCTGTTTAAAGATGCTTCATTTGTAAATCAGGATCTGCAAACTGTAGTAGCAGCCCATTACAAATTTGACTCATTATGCAAATAATAAATTAACACTTCATCTGGTTAATAACTCATTGCAGTGATAATTGGTTCTTTTGGTGCAAAATAAAAGTCGAAATGCACGAGTTTGGGGAAGGGCAATTAAAATCAGCAAACGGTTAAAAACAAAGAGGGGACAGTTCAGTTAAAGATGGAGCACAAGCAAAATCAATGAGTCATCATAAACACAGCTAGTGTGCACGATCACAAGACCAAATACACACAGTGGTTTATAACATGCGACACACAAAATATGTATGGTTACTGTAGCAATAAGAGATGCTATCAGTGAGGAAGATGAGAAGATCTCGTTTGTTTACTCCACATGATGTCCAAGCCTAAAACTGAGTTTTTGGTCTCGACTGAAGTTTCCAAAAGTCTCCCACACACAAATTTTTTTTTTTTTTTTTGAGCTTTTGTTACTTTTTTTTTTTCTGTTGAGACTAAGAACCTAACAGAAATCATTACTAGTGTTTGTGCCTCAGGACATGTGCGTGTGCATGTGCTTGCGTGTGTGTGTGTGTGTGTGTGTGTGTGTGTGTGTGTGTGTGTGTGTGTGTGTGTGTTACGGTTAGAGTACGTATTCTGGAAATTAATGCAAGTCCTCTGAAGTCTGTGTGTGTTTGACAGCAAAAAGAAGCAGTGTGCTCTCTATGGGAAGTGGACAGAGTGCCTCTATGTTGTTGACCCAGCGGCCTTTGAAGCGCACAAGAAAAACAACAAAAAAGGGGCAGAGGAGAAGAAGGGCAGCAATGCGGTATGAATTACTGAACACACTGGCATCCCAGCACTTCACTGTGCGGACTCATTGTATAAGTAATGTCATTCAGTGGCAAATGTGACAAAGGAACATTAATGTTCATACTTAACACTGTCTGCATTGATGTGTCTTGGTTGGAGCTCATCTGTCTGTTCAGATTTATTTCTGCTTGTCGTGCTGTTCAGGGCTGCACTGAGGATCAGGAGGAGGTTCCCTCACCACCTGCAGACACTGTGGAGGTGATTTCTGGCAGCAAGCTGCTGTGGAAAATAGCACCGAGACCAGCTAACTCTGCCCAGGTCCTGCTGATTAATGCACCATTGGGGCTTTATTAGATACTCTTAAAAGAATTACAATGTTTTAACATACCAAATGAATCTTTAATTGCAGATGTACAACTTCACATCGTTTGCGATGCAGCTGAATGAGCTGCATAAGGAGACAGAGGGAGTCATCCCTCAGACTGACTGCAGGCTCAGACCAGACATACGAGCCATGGAGAACGGTGACATCGGTAATGATTGATAGCACTTCACCTAAAGTGAATCTGGGGGGAAAAACTGAAACTTAAAAAATGTTAAATATTTAAACAGACCTCGCCAGCGAGGAGAAGAAGAGGCTCGAGGAGAAGCAGAGAGCTGCTCGGAAAAACCGCTCCAAAGCGGATGAAGAGTGGAAGACGAGGTGAGACTGAGCGTTCTCCTTTCTTTATACTTTCATGCAGTTGACATTAAAACCAGGAGCGACTAATTCTTGGCAATATTAAGCCAACAGTCTTCATTAGTGCTGATAAAATACTGTTGCAATGCTGTTACTTCATATGAAGTTTTCATGGTGCATAAATGAATTAACGATTCTCATCTTTGTGCATTGAAATGTTCAAGACGCTTCTCCATTTTTGTCTTCACTTGTCTTGTTTTTATACTGCATCCTCACTTTGATGTTAAGGAGCCCCGCCCTTGGCCCGAGGTTAGAGCTGCTTGCTGTTTCACTAATGCTTCTGAAATGTTTGATGTGATCACGTGACGTCCACGTCTTTGTCTCTAATATAGAAATGATCTACGACTGTGTGTACTTTGATGTGATAGAGACAAATGTTATAATCCACTCTTCCTTCCACCAGTATGGCAGCTCCCCTTAATGGCACCAAATGTAATTAGTCAAACACCTCGTCTTCCCTCCAGATCATTCATTCCCTACTTATGTGCAGTTAATTTTAGGCAAAGATAACCACCAAAAAGCATGCCTTACCTTTCTTTCTCACTTTCTCTGGTTTGTATTCAGTTTTATTTCCACTGCTGGGATCACTGAATGCTGATGTTTGTCCATGATGGGTTTTTTTTTTAGGTGGTTTCAACAGGGGCAAAACCCCCACACCAACTCCCAGGACTGGCTCTTCTGTGGTGGATACTGGGACAGGACATACGGCCAGCTGCCAGACATTTATTAAAGGACTTTCTCTGCACAAAGAAATGACCACCTGAGCAGCATTAACTGTTTTTTTTTTTTTTTTTTTAATGGAATATTACAAGACCAAGCAATATGACTCAAGTGTACTTAAACAATGTGGCCTTAATCTGCTTTATGGTGGTACAGCTGTGCAGAAAATGTTAAAAAATATATAAACGTGTTTGACAGTGTGGCATTCACATTTACTTAGAGACCGGAGTTTTCTCTTTATAATGGACTTTTAGCACAGTGGATAGGGTTTGTGATTTTTACTGTCCATCTGTCGTCTTTTAAATGTTCATAATAGTGTTTTGACTCCAATTGTATATCTGTGTATATATACTTTCCATAAATTCAACCATCACTGACCTCATGTTATTTACATTTACTCTGGATTCGTGTTACACAGAAAAATCCACTAATCATTTTCTCCTGTAGTTTGCTTTGTGAAAGAAAAAAGATTATTGAATAAAATATACTGTATATTTTCTGTATTAATCCCAACCATATAAAGTTACTTTAAGAACCTACTGACATTCTTTTTTCTTTTTTTTAGTATTTCTGACTTCTGAGTCCATAGATTTGAACATAAACCACGAGCACATCCTCAGCATTTTGGCCACCACGATGTTGTTTTGAGCCAGAATTTGCATATTTAGACATGAGGGTGAAGTGGTTAATTATCCACTAAGGTAATTTTGCTAATTTATGCTAAGTAACAGACTTAAAAAAAAAAAAAGTAGAATTTCACTCACTAAACTGAAACATTTATTTATTTATTTTGGGATGGTCTGTACCTCACAGAAAGCCATATTATTTCTGATAATTTCATTAAAAATGCATTGAAAGGCACCAAAACCACAAAGAGAGTAGCAACACCCGGTTCAGTGATTCAAAATTAGCAGCGGTGAAGCTGAGGAGACAATGATGGTCTACAACCACCAGTCAAATAAGGTGGTCACACCTCCAATTTTAAGCCTTAATGGAATGTAAATATATGGATATTCAATAAACTGCACCCTCCCACAGTTATTTTGAATATCTGATCAGATATTGAGATCAGAACTGTCTTTTGGGGCATTTATGATCGCAGTTTATGGGGACTGACTCACTTTCTAATTTTTGGAGGCAGTGAAGTGGCCATTAGGCAAATTTTTTTGCTTCCATATTGGCTTCATTTTCCAGGCCACCGATTGCTGTGTCTAAATGCTTCATAAAATTAAAAAACAAAACAAAAACATCATTAGTTGAGCTTAAGGGATATCCACACAGGAAGCAACTACCAGTGACATGGTAACCACACAACAAGGGCGGGCAATTAATTTTCCCAAAGGGCTGCGTTAGAAACCACAAATGTTGTGGAGGGCTGCACCAATAAACTTATAAAGAGATCAAATTTATATCGAGCAGAATTGAGTTCAGCTTATTGCTCATGTGGCCCTCTTGGGAAAATTAAGCCTGAAATGGCTGCTAACAACCAACTGTCAGCATCTAAAGGGACCAGTATGGCTGTGCACTGGTCCTACACAGGACCTACAGCTTTGCAGACCGTCATCGACATATTGTAGCTGTTTAGTGTAAAAAGCACGTGGAACCGCTGGTCTGTGGGCTATCCATGCTTGTGCTGTTGCTGGACTTTCAGTCAGCGGCAGAGTACAAGGAAGTGATAACAAAGAGCTGAAGTGAAACAGCTGTTTAAAAACTATGAAAAACTGTCCACTGCAGCCAACTATGAGAGTCTCGTGCTGCTTTTTGGTGTTTGATGGGTTTTTTTGTGCTTTTACATCCATGTTGTAAACTCCACTGTAGCCTCTTTTCCTGTTCAAGCACTTTTAATCAATGAGCAGTTGCCCTACATATAGCATCATCCACAGTGTGCTAAGTGCTGTTGGCTTCTCTTTCTGGAAGCCCGCATGGCACACTGCTCAGAAAACCCTGGTTACATAGACTGATTTTATTTATTTATTATTTTTTTATTTTTTTATTTGGTTCTTAGAGATATTATACATTTAAATTGGATTGTCAATAAAACTTTTTTTTTTTTTTGGCTAAGCCACATGACCAACTACAGCAATTATTCATTTAAGCTCTAATCCACATTCAGTGTAATAATTCATAATGAGCTTTTTACTTGTTAAAGGTAACGCTTCTGTACAATCTATGAAATAATCTATTTGTAATGATTATTTATTAGCCATTTAATGCAGACTGGTATGGATGTGTAGTAATTTACATATTGCACAAAGAATAATATATGGTAATTTGAATATTCTGTTACTCATCTAATGCCCTCTATGAGACACTTAAAGTTATTTAAAGTAATTGTTCATGCGCACATTAATTAACTGCAGACATAATTTGTTTTATATTTATATCTATTTTCCATGAATTGTAATTGATTACACATTTAATTTTACTCATTTATTTTTGTGACAATTAAAAACATAATTAGACTAGAAATGATAACCCTATATTATTTTCCTCTGTACTCAGCAAAATAATAACTCACCTGCTCCGTATGCATGAACTGTGCGGAAACATTAAAGCAGCTTCACAGCATGATTTGGTCAGTTACAGGGGAACATGCGGTCTTTGAGTCTGTGTGTTTTATAAACCACTATTGCTTTAGATAGAAAACAAAAAGCAGCAATGTGTAAAAAAAATAATAAAATCCAGTTATCTCATTCACTTGAACCACACCTCCCATAATACCTTGTTGATGTGCAACGAATTATAAGTTAAAAAGTTGAAAGTGGCTCAACTCTTAATTGAAGTTCTTGGTAATCTGTTGATGCCACCACCTGCTGAGAGTAAATGTGGACAAACAGCTCACATTACGTGAAGGGAAGCACTCCATCTAATGGTCAAAGGTAGGATGGAATTAATGCTGTCATTATGAGCTAGCTGAGTATATTACCTTATTTAACACAGAAATGGAGTGCAGCTGTCTCATATGGATTCTGTTATTGTACTGATTAATAAAGGTGTGTGTTAATGATGAGCTACTGATGTTTTAACAGAAAAATATTTTAAATGCTACATTTCAGATATTTAACATCCATCCATCCATTTCTTTTCTTCCACTTATCCAATGCAGGGTCACAGTTGCACTGTAGCCTATCCCAGCTATCATAGGGTGATAGGTGAGGTACACCCTGGACAGGTCACCAAAACATGAGCAGGGCTAACAAAGAGAGACAGATGGCCATTCACAGTCACACCTATGGTCAATTTAGAATCACCAGTTAATGCATGTCTTTGGACTGTGGAAGGAACCCAGAGACACCAGAGAGACACCAGCCGGCCGGTGGATTCAAACCCAGGACCATCTTGCTATGAGCCAATGCTGTGCTAACCACCACACCACTGGGCTGCCCTGGAGGCACAAATGGGATGGATTTGTTTAAAAATCCACTGCTAAATTAAAGCAAATAAGTTTTTGTCATGTTATGGGATGATGCTGTAGCTGCATCGATCAGAGCCTCAGTCAGTTTCCTCACCTGATCAGTGTTCTGTGTGTGAACAAAAGTAGACATTGAGTTTCTCCGCTTCAGTGCAGCTGTTTTATTATCAGTAAGTCTGAACATAGTGTATGAAGAGAGTAGAAAATAAACTTGCATGTGATTTAGGAATGCAAAACATCAACTATTATGAGTTTAAATTCATTGTTTAGTAATGAACAAATTTCAGAAAAACATTCCTGTGATGGAAATAAGGAACTGAAAAGCTTAGAGAAACACAATCCTGACAGACTGGAAAATGTGTTGCTTGCTTTCAGCCTAAGCAGGTTCTGTATTCCCATCCCTGTTCGTCATGAGAGACGTCACTAATTTGCAGGGCATCTGTTGATGCTCACAGGATGGACCACCCTGGAGTCTCTCTCAAATGCGACCAGCTTTCCATTAATCTCCACCTTTCGCAAGCAGCCCACAAAAGGTGAAGACACAGGGGCTCCAATTTGATTTGTTGTCCCTAATTGGAGAAAAGAAAAGCATAAAGAGATTCTGGTCAGGTTAGAAGACAACAAATTGATACTCTCTGAAAGATATTATGCTCAGTGTTTGATGGATTTACCCCCAATGTAAAGTGAATCCAGCGCTGTTGAATACCAGGTGGATCTGAGACCTGCTTTTTCCTGGGATGTGGAGTCCACTACTAGTCTGAGCACTTTATTCTGTTTGGACACTGAGAAACAACAATAATAGCATAATTTTAAAACCAGGACTACCTACATGGTAGTTAGATGTTTTTTTTTTTAATTTTAATACAAGATGTCCTACCTGTAACCTCATGAAATTTTCCATCACAGAGGCTTTTACGAGGCGTTACTGAGACGCTAACGGCTCCATTACCATCATTTACTTTGACACCCACCTTGTAAAATATAACATATTTTGTCATCTCATGCAGCTTTTCTTTTGAATTGCTACCCAATTAGCTGTCACACGAGTGAGAGCTTTTACCTTGTTTTCCATTAAGAACACATTAAGGCTGGTTTCGTCACTTTGAACGTGGAAGAGAAGACCTGTGAGCTGTTGAGGGCGCAGCTCGAAGGATAACTCAAAGTGAGAGCCAACAGTGAAGTAGTTATCTAGAATAGAAATGGGTTTTTTTTATGAGTTTGTGATTGAAGTACATCAGCAGCATCAGGATTTATAAAATACATGGAGAAACCTAAAATGATGTGACCGCCACCAAAGTATGTCCCTTCCTCTGTGAGCCCATCAAAGCACGGTGAGGCTTTGTGGCTGACCTCTGGTGCACCCACAAATACATCATTCATTTTGAATTCCCTTATACAGCTGATAACAGTGTTTGTGGGAATGCTGTGTCCCTGAGAGAGGACAAGAAGAGAAAAGAGAAGAGGGTCAGCATGTAAACAAAAAGACATGGGAAAATATTTGCCTTAACCAGAGTCTGATACAGACTTTAGTGATTCTGCTTTTCATGTCAGCACCCAGATACACAGGGTTGTCCAGGTTTAAAGATGATCCCTCACTATCAAGTAAGTGACCGTCAGTCACACGGATCCCGTCAACCAGCAGATGAAAAGTGCTCTTCTCCACGCTGAACTCAACCTGCGCACACACAAACAGACAAACTCAGCCATCCACAGGGAGAAGCTTCATTATCACACAGAAATACAGATATAAGCACAGAAATAAACTTCGAGTAACTGAGCATTCTTAAAAGCAAAAAAGGATTTATTTTTAGAGTTATATGCTGATTGTTTGTGTCACAAAACACCAAGTCATCTATTGTTTTTCTGTTTTTCTGACCAGAAGAGTGATGCACGCACTTTGTAAACTCTACAAATTTGTGCATATAAAGTCAGACAACAATAGAACCAAAGTTAGATTTATTCTTGAGTTTTGTCCAAATTTGCTAAATGAAAAATTATGATGCTTTGCCTGCATTCAGATTTTTTTTTTGTTTTTTTGTTAAATGTGTTGCTCAATCAAAGCCTAGTAGGAACAAAACAAAAACAAAAGTGTGAGGACTGGATGAAGGGTTCTATTAAAATACCAGCTGCCTGTGTACCAACAGTAGTAACATATTGTGATTTGAGGTTTTGTTGTAGTTTTGTACTAGTTCTGTCTACCTTTTTTTAGTTCATCGATATCTTCTTTAGAGATTTAATCTCTTCTCTTGAGTCTTTTAGTATCTACCGTTAGCCTGTGTTTCTTTTGCTTTTTGTCCAGTCCAAATAGTCTCACCTGCATTTAGTAGGTTTTCTTGTGTTCTAGTTTTATCATACGGCTGATAAAATCTAGGAGAGATAAGCCAGCAAAATTCATGCATTTCTGCAACTGTTCCTTTGAAATCGGGAACTTGATGTTTAAAGAGTTGCTACTTTTATCACTTCATATTTGTAGTGGATCTTGGTCACAAACTCTGTGCCAGTTGCCATCATTGCTCCGCTCCTTGTGCTGGATGATTCTGTTTTGCCCCAGGGACATCTTGATCTTGCCGTTGGCCATGTACAGAGCCAGGAGGGGGATGGTTCCTCTTCCTGCTATGTGCAGGATGAGCCCTTTGGGTGATTTGGTCTTGATATCAAGAGAGAAGTGAGGCCTGAAAGCAAAAGAAAAAAGTCCTTTTGACTGTTTATGAATGAATGAATGAATAGGGCAGCACAGTGGCGTGCTGCCCTATTCATCCCTCACAGTTAGAATAACATCTAGAAGGCCTGGGTTTGAGTCCACCTTGGCCCGGGCTTCTCTCTGTGTGGGGTTTGCATGTTCTCCCCATGTCTACATGGGTTTCCTGCAGGTACTCTGGTTTCCTCCCACAGTCCAAAGACATGCAGTTACTGGGGTTAGGTTAATTGGCTACTCTAAATTGCCCATAGGTGTGAATGTGAGCATGAATGGTTGTCTGTCTCTCTCTGTGTTAGCCCTGAGACAGGCTGGCGACCTGTACAGGGTGTACCCTGCCTCTTGCTCCAGCCCCCCCGCAACCCTGAATAGGATAAGCGGAAGAGAATGGATGGATGGCTGAATGAATGAATAGATATATGGATAAAGGTTACCCAACTAAAACCAATCATGAAAAATGCCATAATAATTTCTATGTTTTAGTATTTTACCTATAATTAAGGTCCTCTTGTGGAAGGGTGTAACTGACCCAGCTGTCTTCCTCATAGAGTTGGTTTGCTCTCTGGGGTCTACACTGGCTGCCTGCTAGAGTCTTAATTTGGCACACAACAGAAAAATCACCACTGTTACTGTGACATTATAAAAGCAGTAAGACAACAGAAATAGAGGGTGCTGTAAAAATAATAGTTTGATGTGCTTACGGGGTTGTGTGTCTGGGACCTTTTTATTGTGGAGTTCGGATGGACGGGCAGACTGCATTGACCAAAGACAATGTCTCCAGCTTGTGACAATGAGCTCAGATCAGCGGGTAAAATGCTCGACCTGTGTGAAATGAGGAGATTTTCTCTAAAAGTTTTGAATAATGTTATTGTGAGACAAAAGGACAAATGTGAGTTTGATCAGAGCAGCAACTCAAAGAATGTGAACAGGTTTTCAAACCTGCTTGTGTAAAGATTAGCAACGCAGCCTCTGAATTTTCCTCCTTGGAGCCTGATGTGGTCTGAATGTCCTGGACGCACATTTACATTGTCAATGTTAAGCATCAGCCTGAGAAAATCACAAGAGCTTCAGTATTGTGCTGATTTTAAGTTTTAATTTCAATAAAATCCAGGTGTCAGCAAAAAGCTGGTAGATCTTACCCTGATGGCTTCCCCACTGCAGACAAGTAATGCCAGACTCCATCATTATACCTTTCATCCGACCTCAGGGTATAATTAAAACTGTGAAAAACCACAAAGCCATCAGCCAGGGACAACTGGAGATTGCTGATAGGTTCAGAGCCCTGTAAAGAGAGTAGTGCTTAAAACCATCTTGATCTTTTCCTTTTGATTTTCTTTTAAATCAAAAAGTGCAGCGCACAGGATTTACCTGAGAGCTGCTCTTCAGAATAACACCTTGCTTGCCTGTGCTCCTGAAGCTTAACGAGACTCTCAATGGCTGTTCATCCCAGACCAACGGCGAATCAACAGAAAGAGACGAATTCAATGTAGCTGCACGAACACCCTATACACAAGCCACAAACACACTCGTATTAGACCCCCATGTCTACATGCTATTCATTCAGCTCTTTAAAGGAAGACAGTGATTGACTTTCTTCCACCTACAAATGAAAAGTTCTTTTTAAGTAATAAAACCCACCACTGTAGAAGTTCAGTACACTGAGCTTTTGCTTCCGTAGCCTTAATGAGTAGCTGCTGGTGATTAATTTAAGCCTGTGACAGTTACATTATTTTACTATGAAAGTAAGAAACAAACTGCTGCTGCACCATTGCTTTCAGTGGTATTTCCAATAACTGTGATAGCTAATATTGGCCATGTCACATTACTGACTTGAATGAATAACAACAATTTGTTCATCATGGATCGTGGATATGGTGAGTAAGGGGTGGCTTTGACTGGGAAACTGTGGGAAACTGCATGCTCATATGGTGAGGGTTTGTCAATGGCCTGCTCTCATTAAAGTTTACTGAGAGCAAGCCTGAGGTCATGATACTTAGACCCAGTAGTTCCAGCAGTACTACAAAATTGGACCTGGGCCCACTTGATCCTTACGTTAGGCTGTTGTAAACAACCTTGTTGTGAAACTGGACAGTGATTTAAAACTGGAGAAACAGATAAATAATGCTGTGATAGCAGGTTTGTACCAACTGAGGCTTCTTTGAAAGGTTTCTTTCTGTTATGTCCATCTTTTAGGAACAATCAGTCCTCTGATCCTCTGAGAGAAATTTTAATGCAGATTTTTTAACATATTTTTGGTAATTTACCAGTAAGGAGACTGGACATCCATTACCGACACCTATTGTCCTGTTGTACTCCACAATCTCAGCATCTGCTGTCAAGCGATCCACGCATCCCCTGAGTGGTGCAGCTGTGATGTTGTGTCTGAGATTCAAAGGTAGACAGGCCAATAGAAAAGGTCAGTTTGATTATCTGATACTGTTTCCTTCTAGACTAGTCAACACACATTGACACTGACATTTTATATGCCACGCAGTGATGGTCATGAGAGTGGTCCAATTTTTTTGTCATTCCTGCATTTGTTTTATTTGTTTCCTTCCCAAAGGAAGTTGATTTTGATATGATTTTGAATGCATCTTATGTGTGTTCTGTTACCTCTCTCTGAGCTGTGCTGGAAGACCCCCAACGTAATAATTCATGTAGTTTGTTTGAATGTGATCTGTGGAAATCTTCTTTGGTCCATAGTGCACAGTAAATTTGTCTGCAATAACAATTGCAAACTGTGTGTCCTGAGACAGGAAGCACATGCTCAGTAAGGCAAAACTGTAACAAAAAATGTGACTTTTATGGAGGAATTTCCTTTTTTAAGGAAAGAATTGTTTTTCTTACAAACAGAGACACTCTTTCAGCACTCTGAAGTCTAATCTCTCTGTCAGCCTGTTGACCTTGTAGCACGAGGAAACCTCTCTCCACAAACACACAGAAAAAAGACTCCTAAAACAGAAGAAGCACATCAGTTTTAAAGCTGCTTGTAAAGCATTCAGTGACACAGGTGCTGCAAAGATGTTCTACCCATTAATCAATATCATACTTCATTTCCAATGTAGAATAATAAGGCATTTATTTCTCGGCTGTTTGTGTGAAATTTGAAGAGTCGTCGTTTCTTCCTGCCAGGATCCTTTATGAATGCCATGCGGTAACCTCTTCCTTCATAATAATCAGACAACTCCTGCTCGGCTATCCTAAACAAATTAGGGATAATTTAATCATTATTTAACCTTTTCTAGTCAGCACAATGTCAGGCCTTTATTTTTGAAAGTTGTTTTGTTTGATGCTTACTTCACAGTACGCTGCTTTGCATCCATATTGGCCGCATGTTTGTAGTTATACAGGCAGATAGGATTACCGTTCAGGTGGGAGAATTTAATGGCTCCTCTGTACCTGGGGTAACGCAGCTCCACTGGAGGCTAAGAGAACAAAAAGAGGACTGAAAATTGGATTGAAAAAGTAAACATGTCATTTACTAACGCAAATGATTTTAACCACATTTTTATTCTCAGAGTATTTTTCATTAACCTGTATTTCAGCTTCACAAAAGCTACCCTTCTGCATTTAAATTGTTCATTTTCAGTCTCTGAATGAGAGTTTTGTCAGTTAAATAGATTTCACCATGAAAAAAAATTATATATATAAAAAAAATTATAATTATTACATCACAGTTACCATTCTTACTATGGCTTAAATCAAAACCAAATCAAAATCATGATGATGGCTTACAAAAAAACACTTCTCTTTGCATCAAAAATGCCACATAGTTGTCAAAAATTACTTAGAAAATCATCTGCGATAAAGAGTTATGACTTGCAGTGTAAAAACCTAATATTAATAGTTTTATTTTCTACCTCATAATTTAACCCCATGAGTCAAAATCTTTACTTACAATAAACCTTGTTTTTGTTTTTGCTTTTCTTTTGTTTTGTTTTTTCTTCTTGCTGGAAATAACTTTCCATAGCTTCCCTTCACTGGCTTCCCATGAAATTTAGAATTTGTTCTAAAATTTGTATTAATTACACATAAAGCTCTATATGCTGAGACCTTATTTTAGCAGTCTCTCCTTTCTCCTATCATCTGATTGGATCTTTTAAATGCTCCATGCTCTTATTTTGAGTCCAGAGGCGACCACACATTCAGGTTATAGCACCTGAACTTTGGAACAGACTGAGTCTGTGTTTGCTGAAAACTCTCTTTTATAGGATAATCTTTCACACATTATCTTTGGCTACAGTTCACACCAAATGGTTGCATGGAAGAATGTCTGCATGAACAAATGTAAGACCATATGTTTGACTGTGTGTTTGCATGCTGAGATATGTTCACTTCTTCAGTGTGTGTCCAAACTGTGAAGCACTTTTTTAACTGTGTGCGCTTTTAAAAGTGCTTTACAAATAAAGTCATGATGATTTTATGATGATTACATTTACAACTGTGCACAAGCTTGTTAACTGAATTTGAACCACTTAATACTTTTGTAATACAAGTCCTCCTTCTGTTTCTACCCTTTTGAAAACTACACTTTTGCAGACAGGATGAAATGACAGCAGAGACTGTTACAGTGAAGTCGTCGGGATAGCCGCCCACGTAGAAAACGATGCTGTCTGGATCCAAGTCGAGGACGCCTGCCATTTGGTTTGGGAGGTTACGTTTAGGAGGGAGACTGATGGGTTTCTGTGATGTGAAGTTCTGTGTAATGTTCACTTCAGCATCCTGGTAAACTCTGCAGTAATTGTTGGCACAGAGATAATCAGCATGTTGGTGACAGTATGTAAACTTTCAGATGGCAAATTCATGTCCATTTTGAAATAAAATTCTAACACATGTGACGAGTACCTGTGGAAGATAACCCTGTCAAAGTCTGAGGAATTCACATTGGTGACTGTTATTTTGCTGGTTTCTACCTCGTGAACTACTCCACCCAACTTATAGACACAAACCAACACACTGCTTCTGACAGCCATCCCAATGTAGTCTCCAAGAGCCTAGAAATTAAAGAAAAGAAATATAAGGTATAAAAAAAAAGGCTTAAAAAAAAAAATCCCTTTTAATCTAAATAAGGTTTTCTGTGCAGACGAGTGTACACTCTCACATTCTTGTTACCCAGGTAGAAAACAAAGTGGTTGGCATCTCTGTGGTTGTCCTGCCGTTGCTTTCGTCTCGCATCAGACTTGGACGGGTGTTTGTGATGGCGATTGAGGAGAAGATCGACAGCTGTAAATGCTTTTACATCCTCGAGGTTTCTCGGAGGGTGAAGCTCAGTGTGGCCCTTTCCATTGAAAGTGATGGCAAGAGAGAGCTGTGAGAAGAGAGGGTAGAAATTACATGTGGTATCTGGCACCAAGATGTCAGCAACAGATGCTTTCAGTCCTGTAAGTTTAGAGACAAGGCTTCCATGGATCACACTTGTTTGTCCAGTACATGCTTGATTTGATTGAGATTTGGGGAATCTGACACCTTTCTATCAGAACCAGCATTAATTTTCACAGCAATGTGAGCTACAGTAGCTCATCTGTTGGATTGGACCACAGGGGCCAGCCTTCGCTCCCCATGTGCATCACTGAGCCTTGACCCTGCTGCTAGTTCACCACTGTTCCTTCCTTGGACCACTTTTGATAGATACTGACCACTGCAGACCGGGAACACCCATCAAGACCTGCAGTTTTGGAGATGCTCTGACTCAGTCATCCAGCCATCACAATTTGGCCCTTGTGAAACACCTTCAAATCTTCACACTCGCCCATTTTTCCTGCTTCTAAACTCATCAACTTTGAAGAAAAAATGTTTACTTGTGCGCTAATACAGCCCGCCCACTAACAGGTGCCATGATGAACAGTGTAATTCATTTCACCTATCAGGGGTCAAAATGTTATGCTTGATCAATGTAGTTGTAACATTAACATCAAAGCCATAATTTTAGCTGGGAAAGTCTCTTTATTTCTAAAAGATCAGACTTATCAAACTCAGCAAGGAAACCTGTTTGTGATAAGTGAGCTGAAATCTGATGCTGGGAAAACAGATTTTTAAAAAGTTCAGTAACAGGCAGAGAGTTAAACCCTCAAACATCTAACACGGCAGTAAAACGAGATCCTTCACCTGTATTACACTTTCTTTAAATTATATCTCTGTATTCTTCAGTTAAAATGTTGATTTTCTATCTCATAATTTTGACCTTTTAAATTAATCTTTGGACTCACCACTAGCATCATTATTTTGAATTCATTTAAAGCCATAGCACGTTCAGCAGATTACTTCAAACTTCCTGAGAGACAAGAGATTAATCGCGTGTCTCTGGCTACACTGATAAAGTGATTTTGAGGAAAGCAGTCGTTTTGAGTTTGGTTATGTCTTTCATACACACACAGGACCTGAGCGTGCTTTCCCTTATCTTCAGGGAAGAAACAAGGCAGAGCAAGCTGTGTGACAGTCTGGGATGTACAACTATTTTGGAAAACCTTTTGTTTCCCATAATTGGCTGCCTTGTTACTGCTGATCAATGGGGGAAAAATACTTCTAGCTTTGTCTACCGATCAAGCCAAAATAAAATCCCACTTCTGTGCCCTGTCCTTGTTTGCCCAAAACAAATTTAAGGCTGAAGATAAGATCTGCACACTCCAAGGCCAAATGAGCTGTCTTTGTAAGGAGCATACAGAGAGAGAAAAAACACCAAGTGTAACATAAAATCGATGAATTTAAAATGAACATACATGAACATGTATATATATCTGAACTTTTAAGTGTTTTTAATGATATATTGTGTTCCCAATGCTGACTGCTCAGCTGTTCTTTTCATTACTTCATCTTACTGCTGCATTTGGTACAGTGGATCATGAAGTATTAATTTCCTGTCCTCAGCGACGTACTGATATCCACGGTGCTGCTGCTCTTAATTGGTTGAAGTCATATCTGATTAACAGGCTTTTTTCCATTAGTATTGGTGCCTATTATTCTAAAGCATGACCCATAAAGTACCACAAGGGTCCATTTTTGGCCCTGTTTTACGTGCTGCTCCCCGAGTCCATATCTAGAAAGCATAACATTACTTTGCTCTGAAACCAGACACAGTCAACTCCTTAAAATGCTGTTTAGCTGAGGTTAAAACTCACCCTCAGTGAGTTTTAACCTCAGCTCCCACCTCCCACCTCAGTGGGAATTAAAGTGAAATCCTAAACCAGGTCCCTTTTGGGCAAGTCAGTTCAGAACTGTTACTGAATTTCTCAGATCTCTGGATTCATACTGTGAACCTCATGCCAAGAAACTCGGTGTGATTTTTGGTTCCTCTCTGAAATTAGATTTCTCAGATTAATCTGTCATCAAAGCTAAGATTTCTAATTCAAGTCAAACCCCTTCTTTTAAATTTTAATAAAGGGTGAGTTAGAAGACGCTCTTTGGTCAGTGTCTCTAAAATCTAAATTTTGCATGTTTTCCTCAGTGTTAGATCCATGGTGATCCGTGCTTTTACCACATCCAGATGGGCGTATTTCAGTTCTTTATATGCCAGATCAGGGAAGGCGCAATTATGATTGCTGTCAGCCCAAAATGTTGCTGCTATTCTCCTGCCTGGTAGATAAAAACGTGAACCTATTTCACCAATCTTGGCCTTGTTCATTTTAAAATCATTTTGTTTGCACATGTTGTTCCTTTTTTCTTTGTTTGTTTGTTTGTTGTAATTCAGTTACTTTTGCTTCCACTCTGTTCTCTTCCAGTTTTCTGTGCCACTTGTCTTCAGCCAGCTAATCACTCAGCCGGGCACATATACCACCCACTCTTCATTTTCCTGTTGCCAGATTGACTTCTTGAAATCAAGTATTTCAATTTCATGTATTGTTATTTTTTTTCCAAGTTCATGATTAGTTTTGATTTGTTGAATGTATGTTTTGGTTTTCTCATATTTGAGCTATTTTTTTTTTTTTGGGGGGGGGGGGGGGGGGGGGGGGGGGGGGGGGGTCGATTTTCAACTTAAATTTACCTTTTGTGCATTTGTTTGATCTTTCTGAGATATCTTAGGTTATTATATTACATTTATTTTATTAAGCTAGGTGGATTTTTTACATTTTGGCAGCTGTAAAACAGTAATTTCTCAACTTTAGGAATAAATAAGGGAAATAAAAGTTATATTAATCATATGTTACATTTAAACTCAGCCCATTTTTTGGAACTTGTCTTTTTGCCTTCCCCTGCATGACCGCTTGCCTTGTGTTAAACGTTTGGATTTTTGGACCTTTCTCAACAAAATATGACTAATTACACATAAACTGATATTTTAGTTATAATTATATTACTATTAAAACATTACTTTATAATATATAATTAGAATTTATTAATGTTATAATTTATGTTATGATTGTATTAGAAATATCATAATAAATTATGAAGATTTAGAAAAAAGTAACAAATTATTGTAAATATCAGTCAGTGAAATAATTATGTATGCATTACAAAGCATTTACAAGGTAAATTTATAGTTTAAGATTATGAAGATTTTTTTTGACATAAACAGATTTCTCTAACATTTGTTATGCATTCTTAATTATTTACTCAGTCACACTGCCCAAATCAGCTGGTTGTTGCGTTTGTAAACACTGCTGCCAACAGAGAAGTTGTAGAGTGCCCTCTGGTGGGCAAACTATGCAACATCAACATGGTTGAAGGGTGTTTCTCCCATCTCTTTACTTTAAAATTTTTCATTTACTGACCAATATAAATGCCAATACCAGTAGATCAACAAATAGCTAATATCAATAGCTAATATCAGCTGATAATATTGGGCCACCAATAAATCGGTATTAGAATATTAGAATATAACTACCATATAAATGTTTCTAATTATCATTTAATTGTTGAGCCTAATATCACGATCGAATTAGCTTTACATATTTATAATTTAACCTTGTATTAACTATTAGTTTTAGCTTTGCTAGTCTGTATTTGTTCAGACAGCTGGGATAACCAAGAGTGAGAGTGAAGCAGCAGCACAAGGAAACTGGCAGCTGCCATCATCATCATCATCATCAGTTACAGGTGAAGGAAGCATGCAAGTGTTGAACGCCAGAATCTTTCCCATCCCTAGCCTTCCACAGATGTGGCGTGAGCGTGGCATAAACACTTTCTCCCACTAACAGCTGCTGTGACAGAAAGCATTGCTATGAGAATGTTGAACCTAAACTAAAAGAGAGTTGTGACCCAGAAAAAGAAAAGACAAAACTTAAGGATGCTACAAAGTCCCATGGAGCTGAGGAAAACTGCAGAGACAGCTGACAGGCTCAGGAGGCTCAGCCTGCAAGTTGCACATTTCCCATGCACATAGTACTGTCACAAAAAGTCAGATTGTTGCAGCTTTAAATCAGGTCTGAAAAGGCAATCGAGGAGAAAAAACAAAAAAACTTAAATTTAAAGGACAACTTTACCATATTAACAAAGTTTCTTGTCTCCTCAATGATGTCCTTGATTCTCTGGATGCTTTCGGTCATGTTAGGTTTAGGAGACATCTTCCTAGCAAGAGCCTTTACCTGTGCAAGCTTGTCACTCATTACAGGGAACGCTTTGTCGAAGCCCTTCACTGAAACAGACAGACACACGACACATAAAACCATCACATGATGATGATGTGTTTTAGCTGCAAAAATACGTTTAATGAATCTAAAAGGTGAGTCAGGAGAATTTGGTGTTAAATGTGTGTTTTCCACCATTAAATATTTACCAGCCTGGTCTGCATCAGTCAATATATCCTCTATATTCACACTGATATTTGTTGAAGTTATTCTTCCCACTTCCTCACTGATATTTCTCAGTCTCGCTTTTGCGTTACTGACTGCAGAGCTGGCAGCACAGGCAGCCTCTCTCACAGACCCTATCAGTACCGCTGTGTCCTCTGAAATAAAATTAAAAAAAGAAAAATATACATATACAGGTACAATAAATAATTTGACATTTCTTTTCTTCTCTGAGTCAAATTTCAAGTGCTCCACAGACCTCTGCTGATCTTCTTGAGGCTATCGCCAATGGCTGAGGTGTCCATTCTCAGCGATTCTCCTTTTTTCTTTTGCTTTTTTACACAATTCCTGTGAGCATTTACTGTACTCGACAGCACTGTTCAAAAGGACATTAAAAAAAAAACCTTTTGATTTTGCACATTCAAACTAAATATACTTGATACACATAATATTTCACAGACTTTTAAGGTGACTCTGAGTGTCACTGGCTTCGCTCCATAGATGAGTTGAATAATTTTTCAGCTGTTCAGCCCTGGTGACCAGACCTCCTTTCTTCACATCCTAGTTCATCATTGAAGAATTACATAACTATTTTTAATAAACACTTTTTTCATTGTTTTCATTAACCCTTACTAACAGCACCAAAGTTACCTTTGAGGCTTGACCAGCAGTCTTTTTAGGCTCATTTGCTGCCTTCTCAGCCATTCCTACTGCATTAATGATGCTGTCATAGGCCTCTGTAGCCAGAAGGCTGTCCAGTAAAGTGCCACTGGTAGTGGTATGAAGCACTCTGCAAAAACAGCCAAGATGATGAATTATTGTGAACAAGAAATTCAGCCTAATCTAATCTGAATCTATCCTGCTTCTTTGTTTGTTCTCACTGTTGTAATTCTGTTGCCACTCCATTGAGCTCCTCTGCATGTTCCTTTGCCTTGGTTATAGTTTCCACCTTCGCCATCATTTGGAGGCTGTTGTTTAACTTCTTAAAGAGTTTCGGCTTGGCATCATCCAACTGAGCTGATTGATTCTCAAATCCCTGCAATTTAAACCCAATAAACTTTAATTGCAAAGTCCAGCATTTCCCAGGAGTTATGAAAATATACCTGCTTACTTTTTTAATTTCCTCAATCACCGAAATGATGCCAGTGATGTTCTTTAGCAGATCTTTAGTCATTTCAGTCACAGGAGGAACAGTGCTTTGTTCTTTATCCAGCTGAGCTTTAAGAGCCTGAAAAATGATGAGTGATATACCGGTGTTATCAGAAATGTATGACATGACCAGTGACAGCTTTCACTCCAATTACCTGCAGATGCTGCAGGGTGGTGTGACTCTTGAGGTTAAGACCCTGCGCTGTGTCCACTGTGTCCTCTGCATTCAACAGCAGCTTGTCCACCTCCCTCACAGCAGCATCCGTGGCCATGATCGAGTCTGAGCTCTGAATCAGGATGAATTGGTTCATTTTTGCAGGAACGATCACGTCGTTGTTGATGAGGTCTAACACTGAGGAAAATATGCAAAATTTAGATTTTAGAGATATTGGGCACTGACCAGAGAGTGTCTTCTAACTCTAATTTAAACAGTATCTTAATGAAACTATTAATCTGCGGTGTTATTTTTGCAATGGCTTAACTGATCAGCAATATTTCTGCCACATATTTGTGTTTTTCCTGGCTCAATAAATGACCAGCCCCTGGGTCACATACAACATGACAGTCAGTGCTATCTCCACATCCAGAATATTTGATTTGCGCAGACACAGATTGATTTTGCCGGCAGTCAGTCAACACCAGATAGCTAGAATAACCCCAAATGTGGAAATATAGGTCAGTCCAAGGAAGCATACTGGGCCTGATGTTTTCACAAGAATAATTCTGCTATCCGGGGATGGATGGTTATATCCAGCCATTTAGTATGAAGCTACATGCCCTGGCTGGCTACCTATCTCAGAATAAATACCGTAAACAAGAGGAAGAGAACATCTACAGTATAAAGTACAGTAGTTGCCTTTCAAGTTACTGGTGGGTGTTTTTACATTTGGATAGAGTCAGCTGTTCCCCTCTGATTCCAGCTGATATGCTGCAGTTTCATATTTAGTAAACAGAGATAACAGTTGGTCATCTAACAAAAAAATTGTATTTCTTAAAATGTCAATGTGGTTATTCCTTACATGAAAAGTTGGCATGCTCTCAGTTGGTCAAAGGGGTCTGGTCTTTATTGAATAATTTCTGCTTGACATAAAATACATGGTTTGTATTCAAAGAACCGAATGCCAGTGTGTCCATTTTCAACCTATCCTCACTCTCTCTCCTCATAAGCATGCTTTAATTTCTATGCTGAAGGGAAAAAAAAATCTCTAACATTTGTGCGCCTCGTCCTGCTCGTTGCCTGCTTTGTCCCTCTGAGCAGTGCAGCCTCTGTCTCTCATTTCCTGCGCTGTGCGCCGAGCCTCCTCCATCATCCATCTTTTGTCCTTTTCAGAGAGAGAAACTGAATCTTCAGGTTTCACCTCAGTTAGCCGCTTTATCAGATCTGACAAGAGCAGAGACAGTGCCGTTAATGATATACCTGAGGCTGATGCCCACTTTGACAGAACAGGTAATTCAGTTTCTTTAACAAGTGTCACAAAGTCTTTGACGGGAGAGGCAGGCAAGATCTGCCGGTCTAGCTGATATCACTGAACAGAAATGATTAGATTTAGGAATAAGTCCACATTCAGAAGAGAACAAACATTTTCATATTTCAGAGATATACCGTGTATTGTTGTGAGAAGAAAGCCAGCTTCAAAGAGATCTTCTGCTTTTAATTTAGTTTCATTTGCAGACTCCAAGATCTTCTTCAAATATGGTGCAATGTGAAGGTTCTGGTAAAAAATTTGGAAAGCGCGTATTAATAAATCAGCATAAAGAGCTGGGAAAGTTGTGGTTGATTCCTGGGGGTTTTCTGGCTGACATTTGAAGACAATTTTCTCGCAGTATTCAAATGTTAGTTTATATTTACAATTCAAAATTCCAAAATTACAGTGATCCATCAAACTCTTGGCTGAGTTTCATTTTGATTAATGTGGGAAAATTCACCCCAGGTACCTCATCAATGAGTTGATACAAGTCGTATCTGTCAACAGCCACATCTGCCTCAAGCTGTTCAACCTTTGGATTCAGGAGTCTCACAGCAGTACCGTACCTCCCCATCTGGATCTAGGAAACATCAGATAAAAAGTACTCTGAACTAGGAGAAATGTTGCTGGATGATCTGGAAGTGACTTATTTTCCTCAAGTCCTTCATGGCAAATATTCAGAAGGGCAGTATAATTACTCAGAAAAAACACCTCTCCCCTC
Source organism: Archocentrus centrarchus (assembly GCF_007364275.1). NCBI lineage: Eukaryota > Metazoa > Chordata > Actinopteri > Cichliformes > Cichlidae > Archocentrus > Archocentrus centrarchus. The sequence continues at coordinate 28,150,499 of NC_044349.1, read as the reverse complement.
CATGAATTGGTACCTTTGCTTCAGATATGTCAGCCTCCAGGTTGGCCAGACTAGACCATGATACGGGATTATAACTGCTGTTCTGCAGCTGCTGTTTCAGCCAAAACAGATCGACATCCTTCTGCTCCAAGTCAACAAGCAAAGTGTGAGTACAGGTGTCACACCCTGTCAGTAAAAGGAAGGCCAAACACAAAAATGTAGTTAGTGAGTCTTAGTTTTATAGGTCAAAACATGTGTCCGGTGAATTTGCAGCACAGACTCACCACCGCAGTGATCACCACAGCCGCTGTTACCAGGTGGGATGCACTCTGTCAAAAGGAAAAAATGGTAAAGTGGATCTCATCGCATTAAGGCCACTTCAGGTGTTGTGTCAGCCTGTGAATACAGCTGCAAATTAAATCAGTTTGTCTAATAGGAACAATGCAAAATGACTATACTGTACCACCTATAGCTAAAAATGAATTTTCATTCACTGGATAGAGGCCCCTGTGGATGCACAGCCTACAAAGATATATAATAATAAGTTGTAGGAAATCAAACAACCAAACAGCAACCAACCAAAACTAAATCAATAAATAAAATTGGATTAAAATCAATTCTATTCAATTACATCAAATTTTTTTTTAAAAAAAGAATAAGAAAATGCTTTCATCTAACTAGCACACCAACCGGTAATATGAGGAAAATTTGAAAACAGACGTTCATCAAAGCAAAATACACTGCAACCAGACACTGTGTACCACTGGAGGTCACATTCAGTGTCTCAGAGCTCAGTGACTGCAGACAGTGTCCTTCAGCAATGTTTTCACTCAAAATTATTTAGCCTAGTTTCTCAGCTACTTGGAGACGACACAGAACAGACGCATTACAAAGAGAAGTCTGGAGTTAGCATAGATGCTCTTCAGGCACAAAGGGACCAAGGTCATTTTTTAAAACTTTTATTTTATTTTATTTTATTTTATTTTATTTTATTTTATTTTATTTTATTTTATTTTATTTTATTTTATTTTATATTATTTTATTTTATTGTGTAAATAGTCACCTCCAGTCAGAGAATCACACATGTTCAAACCATTCTCCTGGCAGCTGCAGGGCTTGCAGATGCCTCGATGCACCAGTGGATTACCATAATAACCAAATGCGCATCTTAAAAGGAAAAAAAACACAGGAAGAGTAAATGAGGACGAGGACTGGGGATTAGTGCGTAACGTTTTGCCGCACTAAAGAGGACGTAAATGTTGTGTGGTTATAATATCTAACCTCTCGCATCTGACTCCACTGTAACCATGTTTACACAAACATTCGACCACTCCTGAGCCAACATCCAGACAGGCTAAAGCAAAACTAAAACAAACAGAGAAGATCTTTATATTCATGCAAAACAAGAAAAAGGAAAACTCTGTGGAGGAAATGCACACACTGACTTGTTCTCTGTAAAGGGACATGGACAGGCACGACAGGTTCTGTTCGCTGGATTTCCATAATAACCCTCTTTGCAACGCTCACAGCGATCCCCGGTAGTGTTGAACTGACATTTCTGCAGGTCAGTTAAAACAACTAAAGGTCAAACATAACAAAAGCAGCACAATTTCCATCTGGCCCAGCAGCATGACCACAAATGCTACAACACTGAAGTCTGCTGTAATGTTGTTTCTGAGCACCAGACATCACTTGAGCCTGAGTTGTTTGTCTTTCTGTGTGTTCATGTGTATGTGTGTGTCTGAGTGAACACCAACCACACAATGCCCTGTACGCTCATCACACTCCTTGGAGAGTCCGTTGCAGCTACATGGCACACACTGGCCTCTGTTCGGTCCGGCCCACTCTCTATAGAAGCCAGAACCGCACTTCTGTAATGACACAGAGAGCTGAACAGTCGACCGTGGGGGCAGCTACCATAAGAAAAAACTCCAAGGCCAACTGACCTACTTTAAAGTAATGCGTTATCACAATCTACAACTCTACAAAGTGGGAATCCTGTGCCTACACTGGTATTTGCTGTAAAGTAGTGTGTGACATACAGTAGAAACACACATTAAAGAGCCTGTGCAAGATAAAAAAGGGACATGCAAAAGGTTATTCTGTAACCAAGTGAAGGTCTGGAAACTTAGGACTGAGCTTAGAATAAGTAAGTATTAATAGTAACTTTATATCCTCAGATCTGAAACATTAGGTCACTGTGATTTCTTGACCTTGTTTTGTTTCGCAGCAAATGATCTAATAACAAAAAGAAGTGTAAAAAATAAGAAGGAAAAACTCTAAGAACAACAGATAAGCCAAAAAAAACCCCAAAAAAAACAGCTGCGTTACCTGAGTGACAGCACCTGCTGTCTGGTTGCTGAAGGAAGGATCACAGAACGTTTTCATGCTGTGTTGCTTCTGACGGATCTGAGTGTGTCTGTCGTGCCAACACTTTGGGTATTTCTGAGCAGAGGGACAACTTGGAGCAAAGCAGAGCAAAAACATCTGCATTGCAATGCAAAGCGAAGATGTAGCCCGCTGCATTGTGAGCCTTTCAATGAGCCCTGTGAATGTAGGAAAAATCCTCCCAACTAGGAGGGAGCTTCCAGTAAACCTTGGAGCTTTTTGTAGGAGAGACTTGCAGAAAAGCCAGACTGTATAAGTGATCGTGAGTGTAAATACATGCATGACTTTGTGCGGTTAGGCCAAAGTTCAGTGAGGTGTGGTTGCACACGACGGCATTCAAGATTCAATTTAAAGACGCCAGTACTGCATGTGACATCAGTACTCTGTGTATAAACTGTTCATTCAGACAAAGTGTCAAAGGCATTTAGAAGAAATCACTTTGTTAACAACTGTTGAACTGATGGAATATAGTTTATTATAACAAACAGGAGTACCACAAATATCAAAGAAAAAAATCACAGATGTAAAAGCTTTATTTGCACTGACAATTCAAATAAGGCTCAGATTTAACTTTTTAGCAAACTGTGACTAACATTGTTTACACAGGGTACCCTGATTTACTTTATATGGTGTAGTCTACAAAATGAATATGTTAGTATATGTAATGGTAGCCTAATGACAGATGATTTCTCATTCATTAAACCAAGACTTAATTTGTGGAATAGCACTGTTGGATAGATAAAGCCAGATACAGACTGTATGCAAAAGATGGACATAGTTGCCATGAAGTCATTCATTGATTAGTGAAGCCTGGTGTGAAATCCTGATCTTGGAGCCATCCTGGTGTTTCAAAAGCAAAAGCAATGAGTGCAGGACAGATCTGACACTGCACTCTCACAGGGTAGCAACTTGTCACTCACAAAGTAGATCCACCTAACTGCAGGTCCTGGTTTAAATGGGGCATCATTTACAAAATGAACACAAGTTTGTATTCTTCCATAAACCCATCAGCTGAGTGTCACAAAACAAGGGAGCCATTTCTCCCACTGACATCAATTCACCTGGACGTCTTTTTAAAACTTCTTTTCAAAGAGTCACCCCCTGCTGGCTGTTCCAGAGAATGTAGATTTAAGGCACTTCTATTCTGGCATCACTTTTTAGACTCAGAAGCTACATCTATCTTTTACATAAAGTCTATGAATGAAGGTCACACCAAAAAGGGGTGCAGCAAAAAGAAGAAGAAGAAGAAGAAGAAGAAGAAGAAGCCAGTATCTATAATAATGAGGGCCATTTTTGCACATAGCTGAGGCACCACTAATTCTGAACAACATCTAAAGGTTTTGGAGCAATACTGCCATCTATAGGAAGTCTGATACAGGTAAGACTACATTCTGTACATAATGCAACACAGCAAGATTTCAAATCCGAACTGGTCCGCTTGCGGTTTAATCCTGTCACTCAGTGAAGCTGCCAAAGACAGCTCTGAACTATTGAATTGCTCAAATTATGCATCAAAAACTGGGAATTCAAAAGGTGATGCTGGCATCCAGTTTAAAACGAGCATAAATTTTTCAAAAAGCAATAACGGTTCTCAGCTTCAACGCATGATATGACATCTTGTGCCTGATTTACAAGTCACTGCATTCTGCTCAATGCCGAAACATTTTTGGAAACAGGACGGCATCCTTTAAAAACAAATTATTTTTAAGTGAAAGAGTGTTATTACTTCTGTCCATAGTTACATAGTCTTACTTTGTAAATGTATTTTATTTATTTTATTCCATATTTTGGACATCTGCTCAATCGGTAAAACTTTTAGAAGGCTTGTTGATTATGTAGCTTGCAAAGACTGTGTGTGTTTAACGTCCCAGAGAGAAGCAATGTGTTCATTATAAAAGGCTTCTATCAATCTTTTCATAAATAGTTACTTAACTGTCAGAAAAATTCAGAAAATTTGGATGATAGGAGTACAGAGGCGGCTTGGTCTGTATGAGCACTGACTGTTGTTTTCTGGAGATGAAGTCCAGTGGAAGAGGGTAGCCTTAACACTACCACATCTTACCAAATCATAGAATAGGGTACAAGGCGTAGCTGGCGAGGCCACAAGTGTTTCTGCCGTTTCGGACAATTCGCATGTAACCGCCTTCACCCCAGCCGGTCCCCCAACTATTAAAAAAAGAGAGAGAGAAATTGTTATGTGATTAAAAAAAGTGTGGGGTTTTGTTAAATGTTGTGGTTTTTTTTTCGTTCTACGGTATTGAACAAACCTGTTCTTGATGATCCAGTAGTCTTGGCCTTCTTCTGAGCCATAGCCAACCAGGACCACTGCATGACTCAGATTGTTGGGGCTGCAGTTGGGCTCGTCATATATTCCTGTAAATATATGAACCTAAATTAATTGATTTTTTTTTTAAGTTTGTGGGAAGCAAAAACAAACTGAACACACAATCCTGACATACAATAAACCTTAACTCAGAATACAAAAACTTTTGGCATTCTTCTATTCTCCATTCTTGGATCTGTAGAACAGCTTGGTCTGTGAAGACAAAGGTGTCAGGATCCTGGGACCCAGTGTTTTGAGTTTTTGGGGATTTTGAGGTTTTACTTATTTAATTATTCTATTATGCTTATATTGTTACTTGTATATTTTCCATATATTTAATTGTGTCTTCAATTTTTAGTGTTGTGGTTTAGTTCATCCTTCTGGTGTTCCTTCCTCATGTGTCAAGCCCCTGTGTTTAGTTCATTCATGTCTCTAAGTTCTCCCTGTTCAGTACTTCCTGTTTTATTTTGGTGAGCTGTTGTTCCACGTGCTGTGCTTTTAGTTTTCCTTCCTGTGTCTCAACTTCCCCAGCTGTTCCCTCTTCCGTCATTACCGTGTGTATATATTGTGTGCGTTTTCCCATTAGTGTTTGTTGAGTCACCGCTCTTGGTGGTGTGTTCTCTCTTTCTTGCCTCCAGAAGCGTCCTTGTTTCTTGGATTATCCGCCTTGTGAAAGGCTTGCCCTGCTTATGTCCTTTTTTGAGTGAGGTTGGCAATAAAGCTGCCTGTTCTGAGTTTACGCCTGTCTCCCCAGTCTGCATTTGGATCCTCATCCTGCCAGCCACACTCCTGTCATTATAACAAAAAGACCAGCCCACTCGCTATTCAAATTTCATGTTTTTGTGGTGCAGGCAACTCAGAATAACATTAACATAAAGTGAAGCTGACCTTTAAGGAAGACAAGCTTAAATCACCTTTTTTTCAGACAGTTAATGAACTGAAGCACCAGTATAAGATAAATAAGGATTATTTTGAACTATTAATCATGCAGAACTACTCAATTAGAGTCCAAGAATAAAAATATGGAGCTGGAAATGAGCATAATAGGTCCTCTTTAACTTTGATTTCAATCGCCACCAACTCCTGAGAGGAATATCCGGATCTTTAGCTACTAAAAGCTTTATTGTGTTCCCAAGAGAGTTGCTAACTCTGTTTGTCTGCCTGCTAGTGCTGGATATCCAGTGGGATTGTCACAGCTTCTGTGCTGAAAACAGCTGCTGAGAACAGAAACAAAGTTGCACTTTGTCACTCCTTTCATATTGATGCAGCTTTGTTAATCTAGAAATGTTGATTATAGCGCCTCTGAATCTTAAAATACCTCATCTTGTCAAAGACTACATAATTATATACATGTGCTATACATAATACTATACACGTGCAAGTGTTTTAAGGCTGTTAACCTGAGCTGTAAAACAGGAAACTTGAATGATCTGCATCAATAGCAACTGTAATGGGCCCAATAGTTGCCAGTGCGTCAGCCAGAGCCTGCTCATCTCCCTGGGGAATGAACCTGTAGTCTCTGATATGAGCAACTGCAAGTCTGCTGTCGTAGAAACAGGGTTGAGTGTCCTGTTAAGAGAAATAAATGTTAACAGCGTGCCTGCAGAATCATTTACTATTTCTGTGATGAAGCATAAGCCAGCAAAGCCTCACCACTGAGGTGTATGGGTAGGTGTCTGTCGACTGCAACCCGTTGCTGACCACATAGTCGTAAGCATTGGCCATCCAGGCTCCGCTGCAGCCATAGGTACCAAAGTTTTTGGAACAGTCCACCAAGTTTTGTTCACTCAAGGATATTAGCTGACCTGTCTGCTTGTACAGTTGTCCCTCTATAGCGCCTGTGGTGCTGAAGGCCCAGCATGAGCCACAGTAACCCTGCAAAGAATGTTTATAGCAAAGATCTGATTGTGATTCTGAATAGATCACTCAAGTGATTGTAAGACAGTCTTACCTGATCTTTAACCTCAGTGACATAACCCATTCTTCTGTAGTCGACAGCATAACCATCTAAATGCCTTGCATTGTTACGCAGTCGTCGAGCTGAGGCTACCTTCTCTCTCTTTGCAAACTGGGCATTTATCCTGGCACCTTGCAAAATCTGGTATTCTTGTTTTGTCTGCAAATGTAAAACACAGATTTAAAAAACAATTCACAGCATTCACAATTTGGTACACCAATTAATCAGACTAATCCATTTTTTTTCTCTTTTTTAAGTGAATTTTCTTGTCTGTGCAGTAAATAATATTTTCAGCCAGGAGCTGGTTGACTCAAAGAGCGTAGCTAAATCTACCAGAACATATTATTATAACTTGCTTTGTTAAAGCAAAACATTACTAATCTTATATTGAATTCTACCAGAGCAAAACACTACTCCTTACTAGGTCTCCATATCTATTCATAGCCATGCTGTATGTCCTCATCCCCATGAGAAACCCTTGGTTATTGTCTTCAATCATCTGCTTATTCTCCAGCCAGATGGTCCTCCTTTGCATGTCATCCTGATGGTTAATACAGAAAACACATCAAAGAAAAACTCATGTAAGCTAGAGAACATGTGCACTTATTGTGGCTGTTAGTATTTTAGATGTGGAGTCTGTCTCACTAATTCATCGTAGCTTATGCCATGGCTGCTTTTCCAGAGCTCCCATTCGGTCGGGGCAACCTCATCTGAGTCTGCTAGCACGTGCTGCAGGCCACACAGCAGGACGGAGAGCAGAGCCGCTCTCAGCAGAAAGCTGGCCTGTTGGACTAGAAGGACCAGAGCGTCACACAGTTTCATTGTGAATACATAAAATTCATATTTTATTGCAAGGATGCCCTCAACTGCATCATCAAACAACAGCAAAACATAAATTTAGTCAACACAGAATGTGTTCTGTGAGCTTACTTTAGCTAAGGGTAATTTCCTCAAAATCAAAATCGAAATTAGACTCGAGGGTTTTTGTAGAACAAGCCAACATATAAGATAAAACATACCCTTATAAGATTAAATGTTCTTTTCACGTGAAATAAAAAAGCTCTGCGCAGCTTACCTTCACACATGTGAGTCTGTTTTGGTCCCATATTCTGAGAGCGACTCTGAACAGTGACACAGAAACAGAATATCAGCCTGCCTTATAAAGCTTGCCTATAAGTACATGTTACTACTGTACTTTTAGTCGATCCCCAAATCAACACTCATGATAGCACCAGAGAAGGACATTAGTCAACAAAAATAAGATGCTTTCCCTGCTCCTCCTTGGCAATAGTGCTGTAATCATTTAGAGACAGCTAAAGCAGCAATTGTGTAAATCCCTCAAATACTGGTTTATAATTGAGCACAACACCAGACGCATAACTTTCCAAAACAAATCGTGAAAGAGGAACTTTAAGTAAAAAGTCTGATACACTGGTGTAAGAACACTGAGGATAACATGTCTGCATCTAAAGTAAGACCAATTTAAAATGTCAATTATAAAAGTGCACACAGTAAACTGTAGTTATTAGCTAAAAGTGCATGGCTTGCAGACAAACAGATCCCATGACTGATCATGACTGGGATCATTGTCTAAGCAGCATTTCACGATCATATTCAGCTTCATTTTTAAATTCTTATAGTAATAAATTTGTATTCTGTTTGGACATTTGGGATTTTTGGTCTCAGAAGTTGAGGAGTTTTTTGTTTTCTTTGTTAGAAATGTGAACTAAGGATAAGTGCAGCAGACTTTTGCTATCTGAGACCGTTTATGATGACAACACAAACAGAACGTTTCAGAGTAAAATCCCCAAGATCAATACAGGGGCTTAACGTAGAGGGATTTTATTCAGTTACTCCAAATCCTTCAACTGCTTATTTGTTCAAGGTTTTAACTTTCTAGATACAACTAACCACAAAATATGATAGTAGCAGCACTCTGCCACAATTTTACCAGAAACCTTATAGTCTAGTTGTAGTCTGTATGTTTTTAATGTAAAATAATAATCAGGAAACAATGTTTAGATGTGGCATAGAAGTGCAAACTAATTACTTCTATTTTTTACTACTATACTTGTGCAAATGTGCTAATTCATCCCAAAGGTGTTCTGTCAGGTTGAGGTCAGGACTCTGTGCAGGCCAGTCGAATCTAACTAAGAACCCGAGCCCACCTCCTGAAAAACAACCCCACACAATGATCCCCCCTCCACCAAAATTTACACTTGGCACAATGCAGTCACATAAATACTGTTCTCCTGGCAACTGCCAAACCCAAACTTGTCCACCGGATTGTCAGATGGAGAAGAGTGATTCGTCACTCCAGAAAACACAACTCCACTGTTCTAGAGTCCACTGCCGGCATGCTTCACAACACTGCATCCGATGCTTTGCTTTGTGCTTGCTGATGTGAGGCTTGGACGCAGCTGCTCAGCCATGGAAACCCATTCCATGAAGCTCTCTACACACTGTTAATGAGCTAATCTGAAGGCCACATGAAGTTTGGAGGCCTATAGAGATTGACTCTGCAGAAAGTTGGTGACCTCTGCACCCTATGTACCTCAGCATCCACTAACCCCACTCAGTGACTTTATGTGGCTTATCATTTCGTGACTGAGTTGCTGTCATTCTCAATCACTTGTTATAATACCACTAACAGTCAACTGTGGAATATTTAGTAGCAAGGAAATTTCTTGACTTGTTCCACAGATGGCATCCTATCACGGTACCACGCTGGAATTCACTGAGCTCCTGAGAGCGACCCATTCTTTCACAGATGTTTGTAAAAGCAGTCTGCATGCCTAGGTGCTCGGATTATACACCTGTGACCATGGAAGTGACTGGAACACCTGGATTTAATGATTTGGATGAATAAGTGAATACTTTCAGCAATATAATGCACCTCCAAAATACTTGCAATCCAGGAGCACATAGTTTCTGGGTCTGAAAAATGTAATCAGTGCAATACACACACACACATATATAAGTTGGCTTCCAAAAATCACAAGCTAATTTTGGCAATTTGTTTACTTAAAAGTTAATCTGCCCACTTTTAAAACTTTACTCAAGTCTATGAAAATTTGTGTAACACTAATATTAAGTATTATTATTATTATTAATAATAATAATAATAATAATAATAATAGGTCATTTAACCTATTTAGACCTTAGAATTAGGAAGAAATGTTTAATTTTTAACAATCTTTATATGTTTTATCAATAGTTGAGTAAAAAGTGCAATATTTTCTCCAGAAATGTAGATTGCAGCGGATTATAGTAAAATGAAAATGCTTTAAAATTACACTTAAGTATTGGGTAAATGTAAGCTACGTAATAACCGTGGCTTCACGCCATAAATCTATGTTCATATACAGTTTGCGTTTCACAGTGTGTACAGCAGTGCCCCCTGATGGCCTTCTGTGTACCTCCCACGCAGGAGTCACTGCAGCGGATGAGCTCAGCTGACTTAGTGCCTCCCCGTTATTATGTCCGCGATCGGGCGCCGCCAACACCCAAACACAGTGCGGCAAAACAGGCGAGTGGCGCTCAGCCTCTCGTCTAATGAATGAGCGCGCAGGAAGAACTATGAGTCACGAATGAGGTCTGCAGGATGTCTTTCAAGGTAAACCAGCTTTCTTCATCCATCATTCTGTGGACGCAGCCGCCTTAGAGGGCCGCAATAAGGTGACTGATCACACCTGCTTCCTCTTAAAGTGTAGACTTGTTTATTTTGGGGGTTATCTAAGGACGTGCTGTATTTAACTATAAGCACCGTAAGGAAACGGTTGATCTGACATTTGAATAACTGTTTACTGGCCTGTGCGATCATAGTGTCCAGCTCGGTGTGCGTGCATCCGCGTGCGCTGATGTAATAGCATATCAAACGGGCCGTGGTCCTAGTGTGCAGGTGAATATGCGTGTCTCCACATACTTATATTACAGATGCTGCGGGGACAGTGACAACTTCACGCACATGTAGCGTCCCCTGTTCTGAGGACAAAAAGCAAGTCCTCATAATACATCGGTAACTTGTTAAGGTGAGGACTTGGTTTAAAAGTTAGGGTCTGACAAGCGCTAACTTTAACTGAGCTCTAAGGTGAAGTGATGAACATGGTTATTGATCATTTTGCACACTTGATTGGTGACTCACCTGTCATTCATTTGCAGGCACATCACCACACTTAACAGTAACACCTGGATGCTCTGTGCTGTCCGTACTGTCTACTCTCAGCATGCCTAATGCTATAATGGTCAGTTTCAGGTCAGTTTTTGTGGTGTGTATTTATCCCCCAGAAAGAAACACCCTTGGCTAATGCTGTGTTTTGGGCAGCGAGGAAGGGGAACTTGGCTCTGCTTCAGTTGCTGCTCAACAGCGGGCGGGTGGACGCGGACTGCAGAGACAGTGTATGGACGCTGCATGCTGTGGCTGCTCAGATGCACACTTTAACCATAACCCACCTGTGGTAGGAACACAGAGAGCTTCAAGCTTTATCTCTGTGGTGCATGTGTGTACCATCACAGTTTCTTATCCTTACTTCTTATTAATCGTTTCTTTTGCTCTCTCTCTATCTATCTATCTATCTATCTATCTATCTATCTATCTATCTATCTATCTATCTATCTATCTATCTATCTATCTATCTATCTATCTATCTATCTATCTATCTATCTATCTATCTCTCTCTCTCTCTCTCTCATAACAACAGCTGAGGGTTTCACATGTTAAACTAGAAATCTGCAGAATTTTGTGGTTTCATCCCCACCTTCACAACACTTTTTTTTTTTAGCAAGTCACTGCAATAGAGCAAACAAGCCGCTGATTTATGATTGGCATGTTTCTTTCCAGTATGGAACAACAGCGCTGATGGTGGCATCATACAGCGGCCATTATGAGTGTGTTAAGGAGCTTATCATGCAAGGAGCCGATATCAACTACCAAAGAGAGGTATGCTGGGAAAATGACCCAATGATGCATTTTTATTTATGTTGTCAGAATTAAGCAAATAAGATATTAATTAATGGGCTTTAGAGGTGTTAAGTGATGGGTCCTCTTTACCTACAGGCTATAGCTTTAGAGGTGTTGTCCAGCCTTTGTGCTGAGCTAAGGAAACTGACTGCCTGAAGGTCATTGCAACCAGCTGGGGATTAGTCTGGCACATAACTCCTTAAAACCCACTAATTGTTGTTTTTACAGTTGGGTTTTTGTCAGGATTAACAAATGAGATATACAGACAGTTTTCCAGACATGGATTAGGACTACTCCCAGACTAAAAGAAAAATTGTGAAGTTTGTAAATTCAATAAAGTTTTTAGTCTAGGAGTAGACTTAAACCATGTCTGGGACACTGTGTCTATAACTGTTAATTACTGAGCTGAGGTGTGCATACATGGATACCCCTTTGTCCAGTTGTTGTGCTATGCTAAGCCAACTACTACTACTTCACCATCTAGTAAATAACATCTTAAGGTCTTCCCATTTATCAGAGTCAAACAATATATTGTATGAATTAGTGTTCTTTAGATGCATTTATATACCCACTGGCCACTTTATTAGTTACACCTTCAGAGTTAATTTAATTCTTCACGGCATCGATTCAACAAGGCGCTGAATTTTGGTTCATATTGACATGATAGCATCACGCAGCCATCGTGCATGATGTGAATCCCACATCCCAAAGGTCTTCTATTGGATTGAGATCTGGTGACTGTGGAGGCTATTTGAGTGCACTGAAATCATTGTCATGTTCAAGAAATCAGTTTGAGATTATCTGAGCTTTGTGACATGGTGCGTTATCCTGCTGGAAGCAGCCATCAGAAGATGGTTGCACTGTGGTCATAAAGGGATGGACGTGGTCAACATCAGTACTCAGGTAGCCTGTAGGCTTTAAATGAAGCTCAGCTGGTATTAAGGGACCCAAAGTGTGATAAAAAAATATGTTCCACACCATTACACCACCACCACATGTCTGAACCATTGATACAAGGCAGAATGGAGCCATGCTGTTGTTGTTCATACTTAATTCTGACTCTACATTCTCAATGTTGCAGCAGAAATCGAGACTCATGAGACCAGACAACATTTTTCCAGTCTTCTGTTTTCAAATTTTGGTGAGCCCGTGCAAATTGTAGCCTGAATTTCCTGTTCTTTGCTGACAGGCGTGTTATCTGCTGCTGCTGCTGTAGCCCATCTGCTTCACGTGTAGGCACGTTTTATGTTTCGAGATGCACAACATGTTGCATACCTTTGCGTATCCTTACAGCCTTGGTTGCAACAAGTGATTATTTGAGATACCATTGCCTTTGTTTCAGCCCAAATCAATCAGGCCATTTTATCTGACCTCTGACATCAACAGGGCATTTCTGCCCATAGAACTGCTGCCCACTGGATATTTTCCCTTTTTCAGACCATTCCCAGTAAACCCTAGAGATGGCTGTGTGGGAAAATCCCAGTAGATCACCAGTTTCTGAAATACTTAGACCAGCCCATCTTGACCAGGTCTACATGCTTAAATGCACTGAGTTGGTACAATGTACCCAGCTAATAAAGGGGCCAGTGAGTGTATTCTATGAATTAGTGTCCTTTGGATGTGTGAGAAGTGGATTTCTCTCACCTACAGGCAGTCACTCACCAAGGTAGTTTTACATCTTACCTAGCTTACCTAACCAGCTGGAGCCGCACTGAGAGACGGCAGCAAGTTGCTGCTGTGGGTTTGGTGCATGTTCCCGAAATAAACTGTCTGTTTTACACTTTAGCTTTCTTCCCAACTTTCACCATTAACGGTCCTCCGCCTGTAGATTCATTTTATATCAATTTTCACTTTTAAGTCTTGGCAACAAAAATAAATAACTGTATTTCACAAAGTGTAAAGCTATTTATTCCAAATAAATGTTTCCATGATGTCAGTTTTATACTTGAGATGTATCTTATTTGTAAGAAAACACAGGGGCTCACGCAGCAGCAAATTTAATTCAGAAAATAAAAATCAACATGAAGTGCCAAATTGTACGCTTATTTATTCTTCTTTTATTAGATTCATGAAAGATTGTATACACCATTGTATACACCATTAGGGTGAAGTTGAGGTAAACAACAATGTCTTTTTTTAACTTTCCAGACAGGTTCTACCGCTCTGTTCTTCGCCTCCCAGCAGGGACACCATGACGTTGTAAAGCTCCTCTTTGAATTCGGTGCCTCCACTGAATTCCAGACAAAGGTATGCAACAGGGCGCAATGATGTGTATCATGGCCTTTATAACACTGGGTGTGATGGAGAATGCAGCAGTGCTATCATCAGACGTCAGAATGCGTAATGTGCAGATAAAGAGACAGCAGAGCACGAACAATGCTGCTCTGGCTGTTAACATGTTTTGCTGTAGTCATTCATGTGTGCCCTTGTGTGTTTTTGTGGTAGGATGGCGGCACAGCTCTCACTGTTGCCTCTCAGTATGGTCACTCCAAAGTGGTGGACATCCTATTGAAAAATGGAGCCAATGTTCATGACCAGCTGATCGTAAGGATCTTTGCATTCACATCTGCAGTCTCTCACTCTTACTACCCCCTCACCGTCTGTTAAGCCTCTCTGTCTGTCAGAAACACGATGCTGTGCTGCGCGCATTGTCCCAGCAACTGGAATCTAGCCTCTCAGGTTTCTGCAGACTGCTGAGTCAGACATGAATAACACTGGGCAGGATTACTGCGTGTATCCTTGGTTCCATGGAAAAACAACCTGGCTTCACAAAAGCGGACTGTTATAATAATGTTTTATTAATGTACTGTATGCTTAATTGGAAGCTTTTCTGAACAGATTCCCAAAATCTAATCACCACACAACAATACTTCCCCATGTATGAGAGAACTCTTTTATTTTGCAGGATGGTGCCACCCCTCTTTTCCTTGCTGCCCAAGAGGGTCATGTGACTGTGATTCGTCAGCTGCTGTCATCTGGTGCCAAGGTCAACCAAACAAGAGAGGTAATGTCCTTGCTCATCTCTGCCTCTTTAAAACACAGCTCTTCACATGCCTACATCAACTTTTTCTTGTCACCTGCTTCTTCTTATGTGCTTCAATATCTGCAACCCCCTCCTCATCTGCCCCTCCTCCAGGATGGCACTGCCCCCCTGTGGATGGCAGCCCAGATGGGTCACGGTGAGGTGGTGAAGGTGCTTCTCTTACGCGGTGCTGATCGGGATGCTGACAGACAAGTACATTGATCTTTTAGGACTAATAATGTACATCAAAGTCTACAAAAAGGGATTTTTACTATTGATTGCTGCCATTCTGCCCTCTGTTCCCAACAGGGCTGCTAATCAGTATGCAAAGCATTACATTAGATAAGACTAGGAGACTGCTATCTTTCCTTATAGAAACAGTTTAGCATGAATGACTTTTGATTTGGAATTAAATTAACATATGGTTTGAATTTACAATTGCATGCAGACTCTTACACTTGTTACCTTATTTAATGTTTCTAAGTTGGATAACAACACCAGAGACTATCTATTGGTGGGAAACGTAAAATAGTCAACAGCTTCTGAGGAAGTGAGTCACTGAAAATTGACTCGGGACTTTTGTAACAATTTTATAACAACTGCATTTTTTTGTGCGTGTCTTTCAAGGATGGATCAACAGCGCTGTTCAAAGCAGCTTTGAAAGGACACAGTGGCGTCATCGAGGAACTCCTCAAGTTTTCTCCGTCACTTGGTCTTCTGAAGGTAATACTTGCTTCTGTAGATGTCCATTTTGGGAAATCGCTATGGCCAAGAGACAGCTTGTCTAGCTCTCAGGTCTTTCTGTACCAAAAAAAAAACCTAGTTTGGTACAAACACAGTGTGTTTTTCTCCTTTTACAGGCTGAACATGCTGAACAAGTTGTTTATCAGCAATGTTTAGTGGGGGCTTTTAGGTAGATTTTTGCCTGCTTAGACAAAGCAAAGATAGTGATTTCCTCCTTGTAAAGATCTTTATTTGAAATCAATGGAAACACAGTGAGTAACATAATAACCTTTGCAATATAAATCCAAAGAACCAACATCCCTGATCAGGAAAAGTTTGTGCTTATATTCCCAGGGATTGCAGATGGAAAATACCTTTTCGCTAAATCTGGTACAAGACATTTTTTTTTTCTCTTATGAGATCAGTTTTTTTTTTTTTTGTGCATCGTCCCTGAAGAAAAAGAAAAAGAAGAATATAACATAACCAAAAAGACTGGTGATAGATATTTATGTGTAGCAATGAATTTTTATTTACAGTACACAGCACTACTATTGGAATGCAAATGGAAGCAAATAAGCATCAGCATCTTCCAGGCCATAAAAATAATAACAACAATAAAACCCACTACCTAGAAAATATGGTGTTAAACTCAAATGGCAGCATTAAATTTATAATAGAAAAAAGGAAAAAATGGGAAAGATGCCCTACAAATGCCTTATCAAATTAAGTATTATACTTCCAGCAGCTTATAAACAAGGCAAAAGAGGAGCTAAACAAAGCTGCACTATAAACAAAATACTATTAAAAAAACAATTGTAGCAGTGTTACACAAGCCATCCACACCACAAGCAGGTCGGTGCTCAAATGACACTGAACACTGGATCAGGGGCACGACATCCAGCTCCACTGACAGTCAGATAAATTTCCTCTGTGGGCAGCCAGGCACTCAGAGTGGGTCATGGCTGACAGGTGTTAAACACAATTATAGAGACAGCTCTCGTCCAAAGACACCTGAAGAAAGTCAGTGGACCCGCCATCCACGTTTCCAGTGTTTGTGTTAAACTAAGTTACCTGGCTGCTGATTCTCTTTTTATTTAGTGTGCAGATGTTAGAGCTCTTAATCAAGCTCATAATGTAATGCTGGGCAAGAAAGGAAGATGCCTGTTTATAAAATGATACTATTAAAGGAAAAGTAATGCTATGAAAGAAGGGCAGTTCATATGTGTGTCTTCTCTCCAGAATGGCTCTACTGCCCTTCATGCTGCTGTTTTGAGTGGAAATCTTCAGTCTGTTCTGTTGCTACTTGGAGCCAATGCTGACCCAACACTACCCAATAAGGTGAGATGAGATGACAAACAGTGCACAACCTAATAATTTCATTAAATATACTAATGAAAGTGTTTCTCATCGTTTACAGAATAATGAACTCCCTGCAGATCTGACAAAGAACGACTGTATCCTAAAAGTTTTACGTCCAAAAATCCTAAATGGACACAGCTGATGACAGCACAGACTCCTGCCTTCATGCCTGCCTGTGTAAGGAGGGGAACAGAAAACAACAAGTGTCAAATCCACTCAATTACAACATGTACTGTACACAGTGCTTGCTTTTGACTGAAATTAAGCTGTTGTACGTTGAAGAAACTGGGACAAAGTATAGAGCAACACAAAAAAAGCATTTGTCTTCCATGTGCATCATCTCCTATTGTTCTATGCATTTATTGTGTTGTCAAATTTCTATATATTTTGCACACTATTTATTTGCCTTTTTAATAAATGTAATAAAGTGTAATTTTCTTGATTAATGCAGGAGTGTCAGTGTGCCTGTTCATTATTTTTGAAAAACTACATCTTACATTTGCAAGAATGTGCAGTCACGATAAAAAAAAAAATCTGATATTACATAGTCTCTGGAGCTTGAAAAAGGCGACTGGACTTCTTTTTGTTTCTTGAAGACGTTTCACCTCTCATCCGAAAGGCTTCTTCAGTTCTCAACCAAATGGTGGAGAGACCCAGGTATTTAAACCCCTGTGGGCGTAGTCCCCTGGAGGTGGTTATGACCCTCTATTGATCATGTGCGTGAACACATGTGCCCAGGTGTGAAGGGGGCGTGGGTCATATTTAATCAGTGGTTTCAGTTGAAACCAATTTAGGACTCCGCTCCATTGTTTCCTGTGGCCAATTGAGGTCACTGGAACAAAGGTGTGAATGGGGGTTGAGACGTCTGGGAAGGGAGCTCAGGACAGCACTGTAAGCGGGGGAAAGTTGGTGACGTAATCCACCTCCGCTGTTCAATGATGGTTGTTCACAGTGGACATAGATGGCTTCTTTCACTCCTCTTTCAAACCATCTGTTTTCCCTGTCCAAAATGTGAACATTGGCATCCTCAAAAGAGTGCCCTTTTTCCTTCAGATGCAGATGTACTGCTGAATCTTGTCCTGTCGAGGTGGCTCTTCTATGTTGTGCCATTCGTTTGTGAAGAGGCTGTTTGGTTTCACCAATGTAGAGGTCCGAGCACTCTTCACTGCACTGAACAGCATACACTACATCGCTGATCTTGTGTTTGGCGGGTTTGTCCTTGGGATGAACCAGTTTTTGTCTTAGGGTGTGACTTGGTTTGAAGTATACTGAGATGTCATGCTTGGAGAAAATTCTTCTGAGTTTCTCTGACAAGCCTGACACATATGGGATGACAATGTTGTTCCTCTTGTCCTTCCCATTCTCTGTAGTTTGTGTTTGGCCTTCATTCCTGTGCATCTTAGCTGATTTGATGAAGGCCCAGTTGGGGTAACCGCATGTTTTGAGGGCTTTCTTAATGTGTGTGTGTTCCTTATGCTTCCCTTCTGCCTTAGAGGGAACACTTTCCGCACGGTGTTGTAGGGTCCTGATCACCCCAAGTTTGTGTTCCAGAGGGTGGTGGGAGTCAAAGAGGAGATACTGGTCTGTGTGTGTGGGCTTCCGGTAAACTTCAATGTTGAGGCTTCCATCTTCCTCGATAAGCACCGCACAGTCCAGGAATGGTAACTTGTTATCTCTGGTGTCCTCCCTGGTAAAACGTATGTATTTATCCACTGAGTTAATGTGACGAGTGAAGGCTTCTACTTCTCGGGTTTTGATTTTGACCCAGGTGTCATCTACATATCTGTACCAGTGGCTAGGTGCCGTCCCTTTGAAAGAACCAAGAGCTTTACTTTCCACTTCCTCCATGTAAAGGTTGGCTACAATGGGAGACACTGGGGAGCCCATGGCACATCCATGCTTCTGTCTGTAGAATCCATCATTGTATTTAAAATATGTTGTGGTAAGGCAGAGATCTAAAAGTGCACAAATCTGATCTGGGGTGAAGCTGGTTCTGTTCAGTAAGGATTCGTCTTCCTGTAGTCGTCTTCTGACGGTCTCCACTGCCTCAGTTGTAGGTATGCAAGTGAAAAGTGAAACCACATCAAAGGACACCATGGTTTCATCTGGATCCAGTACAAGATTCTGGACCTTGTTAGTAAAATCTGTAGAGTTTTCAATGTGGTGGGGTGTGATGCCAACAAGCGGTGATAAGATGGTGGCGAGGTGTTTGGAAATGTTGTAGGTGACCGAGTTTATACTGCTGATAATGGGTCGAAGTGGGACTCCTTCTTTGTGGATCTTTGGGAGTCCATAAATGCATGGAGTGGCTTCTCCAGGGTACAGGCGGTAGTAAGTGGGGCGGTCAATGGCTTTTTCCTTTTCAAGTTGTTGCAGGCAGCAAACAACTTTTTTCTTGTAGTTGCTTGTGGGATCACGTCTCAAGACCTCATAAGTATTGTTGTCACTGAGGAGTGTAGTAATTTTGTTGTGGTAATCCGATGAATTCAGCACAACCGTGCACCTCCCCTTGTCGGCTGGCAGTATGGTGATGTTTTGATCCTTGCTTAGGGCTGTGATGGCCTTCTTCTCCTGAATGGTGAGGTTGGATGGAGGAAGTCTTGCACTGGAGAGAGTGGCTGAAACTTTCATCCTGATCTGACCCACGCCCCCTTCACACCTGGGCACATGTGTTCACGCACATGATCAATAGAGGGTCATAACCACCTCCAGGGGACTACGCCCACAGGGGTTTAAATACCTGGGTCTCTCCACCATTTGGTTGAGAACTGAAGAAGCCTTTCGGATGAGAGGTGAAACGTCTTCAAGAAACAAAAAGAAGTCCAGTCGCCTTTTTCAAGCTCCAGAGACTACTATGACCTGGATAACTGAGAATCTACACAGACATACTGATATTACATAGGTATTTTAGAAATACTACGATGTACTAGTTATATGACTAATACTCACCAGAGGTCAGTATTAACACATAAGTGTAACTCACCTGTGCTGAGATTTTATTTATTTAATTCTGGGGGCCCAGAAATTTGAAATCGATTATGAATATCCACGTCTATAGAGTAAGTTTGACAAATTAAATACATTTTTTAATGCACGGATGAAACTTCAGCTGTTAAACTACTTCACGTCACGTGACCACCGCGGAAGTGACTGTCGAGTTTTTGTTGATGCGGAAGAGAGCCAAAGCTTTGGGGATGTTTGGTTTTTAAAGTTGTTCGACAGTAAAACATATGTAATAGATAATACAGAGCGGGGAAACAAAAGAAGGGAGCGAGGTTACAGCTTTATTTGAAAAAAACTTTGACCGACATAACATCTAATGGCGGGCAGTAATTTACAGGTGAGTGACAGATATTTACTGACTGATTGCATAAGACTGTCCACTCAAGAGACATTTTTTTTTAAACAAGCAAACTGGGGCTTTAAATTACTTTAACTGGCTAAATCAGAGTCTAAAAATTATCCAACTAAAAAATATTTAGCTTAAAATTCAGTAACAGGTTTCATGATTATAACTAATGGGAAAAACGTGACATTATTGAATCACTGCTAATGTTTCATAGATTAAGAAACTTTAACATCATATAGGCTTTCTTATAGTGAAATATACTTGATTAGTGTTTATCACTTTTAGAGCGATGAAAAGCAGGAAAGTAAATATACTAAAATACTTTGGTTACATAAAGTTACTTTTTAACGTTTCTGCCTCAGGGCATTTAACAGGGCAGAGCTGGACTTTTTACATTTATGAAAAATGGATAATTTAAGCGGTTTCTTTTCTTTTCTTGTCCCCTCAGATGTTTTCAGTAATCCTTTAAGAGAGGTCCCACCCACTGGATGGGAACCACTAGACTGAATCATCAATATTAATAAAGATACCTAAATTAAAATGCTGTATATAATCACAGTGCCCCCTATTTTAGTATCTTCAGTTACTTATTTATAATACTTTTGAATGCTCTGTGCTGTTTTGTAATTCGACACTATATGCCTTACCTGCATATATGACCAAGCATATAATCAAGAAGCACAAACAACAACCAAAAGGATTGAGAGATACACTAAAAAAAAGTTACTATGTGTAACAACTTATTAGAAAGTTGTACCATTAATCCTTCTCTTTCATGTTGTTTATTCACAGAAAGCTATAGATCTGGCCAGCAAGGCTGCAGAGGAAGACAAGGCCAAAAACTATGAAGAGGCCCTCAGATGCTATCAGCATGCAGTGCAATACTTCCTTCATGTTGTTAAGTGTGAGGAACTTGTACCATTGTTGGATTTATACATCTTTTGTGGTATTTCTTATTCCACTTCCATTCCACATGAATGATCTAAGTCACTTTTTGTGTTGTTACTACTGCAGATGAGACGCAAGGCGAACGGGCGAAGCAGAGCATCAGGGCGAAGTGTGCCGACTACCTGGACAGAGCTGAGCAGCTCAAGCAATATCTGAAGAAGAAGGAGAATACTCCTCCAGCTAAACCTGTCAAAGAATCCGGTGACAAAGGGTGAGAGTGATCAATAAATCTGAGAATGAGTCCATGTCACAGTATTTGTTGCTTGTTTACTGTTGGAGCTCTGTTCTGCAGGTTGGGTAACTTGCTGATAAAGAAAAATGTAATTTGATCCTAATAATAGTGGACAAAGTTGTGAGTTATTTGACTTTAGTTTTGCGCTTTGCACTGCCAAAAGTTCTCTCAGAAGCACCATCGATCAGTCTGCATCCACTTTGGTGATTTAATCAGCAACAGCGGGCAAAATTATTGGAACGACTGTGCAACAATATTTATGTATAACACTTAACACGTAAACAAACCATTTTAATTATTCACTTTCCAGCCACTCGATGCATTTAATTAACATTTAATGTAGTTGAAGCAGGAGCATCTGTAAGCCAGCCTGTATTTATCTATAAATGGATGAGTAAGTCGCATTTAATCAGGTGTCAACAGTGTTTTTATACTGCATGAAAATTTTCTCCTTCAGTCCATTAAACCTTTCCACTCAGCTGATGGCAACAGGACACGTATGATAATAAATCTGCCGCCTCTGATTTTTTTCAAGTGTTGCTCTGCTGTTATGCATGATCACCCACTTGCCTTTACAGTTTTTAAATCACCTGCAGATGACAACAGATTACTACGACAAAACCACACTCAATTGTACACACATCAGACAGGTCATTCTGCCAAGTATGCTTTATGACTGAAATGCATTACATAGCAGACACTGCTGTAACACATTTTTAACTATTCAAATAGAGCATTTATACAGTGTTATGACAGAAATTAAATTCATGTGCTCTGCTCCTTGTGGGCTAAAATGTGATTTACTGTGCCCTTGCTGTGTGAACGACTCAGACTTTTAGAGAAATTAGGACTGAGGATGTGATTTATTGATCTCTTAACTCTTCCAATCTGTATTCAACTTCAGAAGGCTTTTTTCAGTTTTGTGTTTCTGCACATGTATAACCCAAAGAGCAGGTGTGCTTTAAACCACAAAGTCTCAGCGCCCAAGATCTACCAATTTTTATTTGTGTAGTTAAAATCAGGCCCTTTTGGCATACTTGCAGTTATGGGGAGCATTTTTTTTTAAAGATTATCAATTGAACAATATCACCATTTCCTTTTTAAGTACATATTGTTTAAATCTTTGTATTCAACTCTCCAGAAATCTCTAACTCTGAGTGTTTGTTTCACGGAAATTATTATCAAACAATAAGTTTAAGAGCCAAAGTAAGGCTATATAAACATATATTTTACTTGTTGATTTTTGATGTGCCCTATGTCTCTGCCTTTGCTGGTAAAGTGTGCCACCTGGTGTTCTCATTCAGAAATCACACATAAGACAGTCATTAGTAAGCAGTTTGGGAAGGAAGGATGAACTCTTAAATTTAGGGGGGTTTTTTTTAGCATTAATTTGGATTATTCTTTATTACGTTAGTTTTTTCAATTTATTCTGCAGAAGTAAGATGTATCTTTTTGTGAAAAAACGTGAAGGATCATTCATAAGGTTTTTTTTTTTTTTTTCCTTTTAGGAATGAAAGTGATGAAGCAGATGATTCAGAAAAAAAGAAGTTCCAAAATCAGCTCTCAGGTGCGTACCGCTGACCGAATTTAATGACACTTAAATGGCAAATGTTTTGGTCTTTCTCAAACTCATTGATTTTATAGGTGCCATTGTTATGGAAAAGCCAAACGTCAAGTGGGACGATGTTGCTGGACTTGAGGGAGCCAAAGAAGCCCTGAAAGAAGCTGTTATCCTGCCCATCAAATTCCCGCATCTGTTTACAGGCAGGAAAAACACAAGCCAAGTTTTACACCTTCTGAAAGTGCTGTGAATATGTGTTTGTGGGAGTTTTGTTTGTTTGTTTGTTTGTTTTAAAAATACTACATCTGTTTCTGTAGGAAAGCGAACACCTTGGCGGGGGATCCTTCTGTTTGGCCCTCCAGGAACAGGGAAATCCTACTTGGCCAAGGCGGTGGCCACAGAAGCTAACAATTCCACCTTCTTCTCCATCTCTTCCTCTGACCTCGTGTCTAAGTGGTTGGGAGAAAGTGAAAAGTGAGCCCCAGGTTCTTTACCCAGTGACAAAGCCGGGAATACAACAAACAGGTTGTCCAAAATAAAATTTAAAAACATCTGTTTTTTTCCACATCTGTTCGTCTTTAGGCTGGTGAAGAACTTGTTCTCGTTAGCCAGAGAACACAAACCATCGATCATTTTCATTGACGAGATCGACTCCCTCTGTGGCTCCAGGAGCGAAAATGAGAGTGAAGCAGCTCGCAGAATCAAGACGGAGTTCCTCGTCCAGATGCAGGGTGAGTAAGAAGACACAAATTTGGGCCAAGAGCTGAAAAGATGTAGTTTTAAGTTTAAGAAGTGTCATGGGCTGTGGCTGATAGTTCCATTACTGATGACAGTTGATTGTTTTCATGATTAGTTATTTTGGCTAAAAAATTGCCTATAAGAGCTTGCAGCCCAAAGTCACCTGTTTATGTTTATTTTGTCACAAAAACATGAAAATGTGGAGTCTTTTCTCCTTTCAGGTGTTGGTAATGATAATGAGGGAATCCTGGTCCTGGGTGCAACTAACATACCGTGGACACTGGACTCCGCTATCAGGAGAAGGTCAGACTTGTTTCTATACAAATAGCCCCTACCTAATTACCTCTCATATCATCCAGTACTGCTTTGTGTCAATATAGTGTGAGATAACAACTGTGATTTAAGAGGCTTAGTGCTTCATAACGTCTAACTGAACCTTTTGTCTGTGTCTAAGGTTTGAAAAGCGAATCTACATTCCTCTGCCGGAGGAACATGCTCGTTCCTACATGTTTCAACTGCATCTGGGCTCTACCCCCAGCGACCTGACAGAGGCTGATTTTGTGACTCTGGGTAAAAAGACAGAGGGCTACTCTGGAGCTGATATCAGTATAATCGTCAGGGATGCTCTCATGCAACCTGTCAGGAAGGTTCAGACAGCCACTCACTTCAAAAAGGTAAAACCACAGGAACTGTTCCCTGACATGCTCTTATTATGCTTTTTGTCATATTTCTAAATGCAAGAAAAGCTGGTGAGGGAATCCAGCTGGAATATATTATTCCAAAATAAGAAATGGGTACATCTGACAAGATACTTGTCTTACCTTTACATACAGTTAGATTAATTGTATGCATATCAATTGCATGTCTACAGCTTGTTTCTATTACCCACAAGTGTTATCGCAGCTCAGAAATACTGTGAGCAGTAGCCTTTCCAAAACTGAAGCTACATAATAAATTTCTCACCCTAAAATATAGCGTTTCCTTATTCCTGTCCATCTGCACGTACTAATTCAGGTTCGAGGATCATCATGGAACAATCCTGGCACTGTGGTGGATGACCTGCTCACTCCGTGCTCACCTGGAGATCCCAACGCCCTTGAAATGAGTTGGGTGGAAGTCCCTGGAGAGAAACTTCTAGAGCCAGTTGTGTCCATGGTAAGAGAAGCCTCATTCATTCATTAGTTGATCTGAAAACCACGCCCACTGGATAGGAAAACTGTGAGGCCAGCAACTGGGCTAACTGCGGGCTAAAAGACTCTGAGTCCTTTACGGTGGCCAAAAATGTTACATTTTGCTATTTCAGAAGATTATTTTAGCATCTTATGCCTAGTTTTCTCATAGATACTACTGCACTAAGGTAATGCCATACACAGCATGAAAGCTGTACGTAGCTTCCAGCTCTGAAGAGTGAAGCCATTTATAGAAGGCTACGGGAATCAGTGTTTTGCTAGTGGATGAAATTGATAAAGAGGCATCATCCAAGTCAGTGAACAGCCATGAATTGTTGTTTTTCCTTCATTGTGGGCGAGACTTAATCGCATTCAGTCTCTGTCAGACAAACACAGTGATAGAAACTATTCTGACCTACCCAATCCTCTCCATACAGGCTGACATGCTGAGGTCACTAAGCAACACCAAGCCGACAGTGAACGAGCAGGACTTGGAGAAGCTGAAGAAGTTTACTGAAGATTTTGGTCAAGAAGGCTAAAAAATACTCTAAATATGTCTCTACTCATAAATAGGACTGCAAGTAACAATTATATTTACTGTCAGTTATGCTTCTGATCATTTGATTCAGCTCTTCAACTATTATGTGTCAAAAATGGTGGAAAATTTCACAGGTTAAATGGGCCAAAGCTCATGTATTCAGTCTTACAGCTGACAAAAAATATTAATCTCTATGTCAGTCGTAGATCGTTTTTTTTAATCAACCAACCAGTTGATGAATCAACTATTTCTGCCATATTAATCTATCGATCCACTGAAGTTCACGTTTACATTATTTTTTTAAGGGTTTTTCATATTTCTTTAACTTATTTCAAACCAAAGCCTTTTTTTTTAAATGCATATGTGCAGTGTGTATGATGGCAACAGTGGGTAGCACACTTTCTGTCGTCTAAGGCAGATGATACTGCGATTAACAGAACTAGTGTCATGGTTGGCACTTATACGGTCAAATCTGTGAACACTAGCAATCACTACATACAGAGTTATCATTAATGGCTTCAATGAGGATCTTCTGGGGTTTCTACTGAAATGTAATAATACTAATGAAATCATTTTTAAATTCTGATTCTTTGCATATTTTCTGCACCTTTTTCCCCATCTTGTCTTGATAAATCATTGTGACACCTTGTTATACTTCAGCTCTACTTCTAAACTGTCCAACTTTTGTAGTCTATTATGATCAGAGTTATTTATAAAAGAAAATGCTCCAACTGTGCTGCCTTTAAATATTTCTTTTGGGTTTGCATGAATTAAAAAAAAGGTCACTTGCACTTTTCTTGTATTCTACTGGATATGTTCTGTGAACAGAAGTCTCAGGGTTAAATAAAGGAAACAAAACATTTGTGAATATGTTTATTTGTTAAAATACATCTCTTAGTTAACTATCATATTTATATATATTTCTAATGCAGGGTAAATCATAATTTAATTGGTACATTTGATGAGTAACTATTAATTTCACAGGTGCAAACAAATTAAGACCTGTAGAAGAAAAAAATGACATCAACGTTAAGCTGCTTGCAAAACAAAATTTCTTACACATCTTTCAATAATAATCAAAATATCTGTTTGAAATGCAGACCAACATGTTTTCCATCGAGCAAAACTTCAGATTTTAAGGGTCCTAGCCAATTAAAATGTCTCAAGAGAATGATTTATCTGCTGAGTGCTCCTAAGTCTATGGAGGTTAAACAAACAACAACAACAAAAAAACACTTCAAACACACTTTCAAACAAAAGTATGCTTTAACAGCTGCCAGTGAAAGAAAGAGCATAAACTGTGCATATATGAATCCAAAGGAGTGATGTCCCTTTCCACTTTGACGCAGACTTCTGTCTGGTAAAGACAACACAATCAAACCAGAGTCCATCAAACGGGTTCCTCAGAATGCTGCACTCAAAGTGATTATTGCTTTGTGTGTGCGACACTCACCTGAGGCTGCTTCCACCACTAATTACTTAACCAAATATATACTGCAAAATTACAACAACAAAAACATTAAAATAACAAAATATACAATAAACAGAAATAAACACAAAATCAGTGTAATAAAAACATCTGTGCGCCATGAAAGGGAAAACCAACTGAACTGAGAGGACCTGAAGTGTTCATGAAAGGAGTAGTGTCTTTCCTATCATCCTAAGTAATGCTTATATTAGATCATGTTTTTTTTGGTTAAGAACAATCATATTCAGACAACACAAAAGAAAAAAAAAATAATAATGCTGGTAACCAACAACACAGACTATATATGAAAGTGCTAAGAGTAAATAGTGAGCAGTTCACTGCACATCACAATCATGCTTCATAGATTTAGCCCAACAGACACGTTTCATTCCAACTCACATGATGATACAGAGAAGAGGCTATATGATGTGAATACGGTGGAGAGAGCCTTGTGCTGCTAGAAGCACATTGGTTCTGACACTAGAAGACAGAGAAGAGAGAGCCAATTGCTAAACCGGTTGCTGCTCCAGCGAGCATGCCCAACGCCACGTCTCCTCCGTCGTCACGCTGTCGCTCCCGAATGATGACATGGTTCACTTCAGGAGCGATGTACCCACCTACAAGACACAAGTTTTTGTGTTGTTTAATTAAAAGAAAGAATTTAAACTAAATCTAATTATTTTCCCTTCTCACTTTAGCCTCTAGTCACAAAAAAATAGATTTTTAAGTTTTTGAATGTCATGAAAACCCCTAAGGATGGATTCAGATAACTTTTGCGTACTTAGATTTTTGTCTATTTCCTAGACCAGGATAATTTTTTATTTTTTTGCTAATGAGCAAATGTGGGCACAGTAACTAATATGGTATGTGACAGTATTATTATATCCATTATTTATCCAGGTAAAAGTCTCATTGAGATTAAAATCTCCTGTTCAAGAGAGACCTGGCAAAGAGGAAAGTAAAAATTACTACAAATAAAATGCATAACAATTTATGTAGTGCAAAGTGGAAACCTTTTTACTTAAATGCTTAAACTGAAGATTTCTTATATAGACTGCATCCAACTACTGCACTGCATTATAGGCATTTACAGCAACATAGTAACATCAACATTGCTTCCATATTCTAATATTCCTCTGGAAATAATGCACACTTGGCATAGTATTGGGTACAGACTAAGGTTTTGGGCATACTGAGGCATCTCAAATGCGATTTTAGTGCAATAAATATTCTGTAATTTTGGACACAGCCATTCTGAGCATGTCAGCATTAGCATTTGCGGTGTTTCCGCTTTTAAATGAGTCTGAATCTTGGCAGCTGTCTCATATGCATCAATGCATGGGAACGCAGCTAACTAGCAGTACAGATTTGTTGCAGGAAATTACCTCCAGAGTCTTTAGCATCATGTTTCTTATAGACGTTTTTTTGTTGTTTTCTCTCTCACGCCAGACTGAGATGGTCATATTTTGCTGTATATCCTTACTAGACATGCATAATACAAGTAATATAGAAAGTACAGAAAGGATCAATTAAACCTAAGAAAGATTGTGAGAGGTACTATATGTTCAGTTCAAGTTTACTTTACGGTATACTTTAACTGTTTACTGTGAAATGTTCAGTTACTTACCCCGGTACTGATAAGGATAAGCAACTGTGTAGGGCTGCCCATCAGCAGTGTATACGACCTGTGTGACCTGTGGGGGAGGTGCAGTGTAGTCTCCATACGGGCCCGGGGCATACATCTGTCAAAATATTAATATGACATAAGTCATATTAAAGATGTAACTGTACTAATAAACCCTTCATATTAGATGGCTTTTTTTTTTTGTTTCACTTTGACCATTGAGTTGGTTTTGTAGTGCTTAAATATGACACACAATGCAAAAACTAAGGATAATGTACAAACATCTTGTGAGAAGCACTATTTTCATAAAAGACTTTAACACTGAAAAGCAATTTTATTCAGTTCCGAACACGAAAAGGAAGGTGCGTTAAAATTGTTTTTCACCGGCTGGGGAGGATATTCCGAGTAGGGGGGAGGAGCAGACGCCATCACCTCCTGTGCAAAGCCAATCTGAGGAGCAGTGGCCACCTAAAAATAAGAAGCAACAAAAATTAGCCCACCAAAATTTGTTATTAAGATGAATGTTAACAACCAAGAAATATTCAGTATTACTCTCAGGAGGACAGTTCTGCTGTGCTCAAGTCACTCTGATTTCAGGTGTATTCAGAGCTTATTCAGGTAATAACAAAGATAATGACAAGCTGTCAGCTGCAACAACACTCAGAATCTCACCATGTTAATTCTGGCATCCTGAAGTGCCATAGTCCATGCCCTACAACAAAAGCAGAAACCATATCATCTTGAGATTAAAATGTCTCTTCTAACTACCTTTACTTGAATACATCAAACTGATATAATGACTCAGTGTGCACGTGCAGTCTTACAGAGCATCATCTGCACTGTCCGCACACAGGCTGATGACCCGTCCATCTCTGCACACTATCTGGAACAAGGCATCACGTGTCTTCCCCTCCGGTGGGTTCAGCTCTAAGAAGCAATGCAGCAGGACAAACGGGGTGATAAAATGTTTAAAATGAGAGCAAAGAGGTGGGTAATTATAGCAGCATAAGCTTTAGCCCTGGATGATAAGCACCCTGACATGCAGCAGAGTTGCGGATGTTAATGCAGTTGACCCTCATGTGGATGTCATCCTCCATGTCACGCCGTTGTTGATCATTGTAGAACACGAGTCGTCCGTCAGCCCATAAGTCGAACCAGTTTCTTTTCCATCGACGCAGGATGGTACCTGACATGGAAACGTGGTACAGTCAGGTTTTTGTTTATTTCCAAAGGATGTCAC
Source organism: Archocentrus centrarchus (assembly GCF_007364275.1). Classification (NCBI taxonomy): domain Eukaryota; kingdom Metazoa; phylum Chordata; class Actinopteri; order Cichliformes; family Cichlidae; genus Archocentrus; species Archocentrus centrarchus. The sequence goes on along the minus strand of NC_044349.1, from coordinate 28,120,921 downwards.
TTCATCGTAACCATGTGAATATTTCACACATTTATGGCTGTATTGTTTATTTATAGAGAGGGAAAAAAAGAAACTGCATTAAATCTGATGGGTCTGAGTCATTCTGTATCAGCTGACCCAATTTAAGAAGACTTCCCAGCCTGACCATCGCTGATTTTTCCAAAAGAATTTCAAGGTAACGATACACTTCTTAGTCGGAATACCACATTTTGGCTTTCTATTGTTATTAGTTTGCTCATATTAAAAAATCTGATAAGGTTAGGGGCCTTTTCAAGCCTTTTCTAAGCAGCATTTTCTGTGGCGCCATTTTCAAATAGCTACATTTAGAGAACTACTTCCGTTATGTCCTTCGCATTTGTAGGTCAAATATCTGCTACTATGACTTCAGGAACATAGAATTTCACAAGCGTAGCAGAAGTTCAACATAAAATTCTGAGAGTGTGAATTTGTTGGAAAATCTGATAGTTCAGCCTGCACTACCATAATTGAAGGCCTGTAGAAAGAACAGTTTAAAAGATGCGGGGCTGAAATCTGTAACACATATTCCCACATACGAGGCGTACGCTTCATCATGAAACTACTCAAATCAGATGCATGCTCTTAAAGATATCGGAGCTTGAAAATGAAATGGGAAAAAAGTATTTTCACGCAAGTACACTGTGATATTCAAAACAAAAAAAACAACATTGTTAAACAACTTCAGTTTGACATTTCTAGAAAGAGTCGGTGTCTGGTATTAACATATCCAAAATCTCTGTGCTCTGCCTCACTTGCCAAAAAAATTTCTTTTTGAAAAATTCATATTTTTGTTTACAGGCAGCATCCACCTCTGAGTGTATATTCTAATATTTGTAAAATTGACAGATTTTGTGATGGAGAGCTTAAATTTCCATAATGTGTGTCATGCACTAGACTAAATTATGTATGAATGGTGACCCCAGTACAGTCTTTAGCTGTAGAACTAATGGGGCTTGAAAACTGATTAAAATGTATAATAGCAGTAGAAAGATAAAACTTGGTAGTTTTCCTATTAAGAAGTGTATGATCACACTGCAATTTTGTAAGAAAAATCAAGGCTGGTCAGGCTGGAAGCATGTGATCATTTGACATGGAATGACCTCTCTGAATCTTAACTGGAGTGATGGAAAATCATTCTTCAAAGAAATATTCCTTTAATCAGTTTTTTTTTTTTGCCCTCTTTCTTATTTTTTTACATATGTGTCACACTTGGTTGTTTTAGGTCCTCAAACAAATGTTAATATTAGACAAATGTGACCCAAGAAAATACAAATGCAGTTTCAAATGATGATTTCATTTATTAAATGAAAACGAGCTATCCAAACCTACCTGGCCCTGTGTGAAAAATGAATTACCTGCTAAACTTAATAACTGGCTGTGCCAACCTTGGCAGCAAGAACTACAATTAAGCATTTGCAATGACAGGCAATGAGTCTTTCACATCCCTGTGGAGGAATTTTGGCCCACTCTTCTCTGCAGAATTGTTTTAATTCAACCACACTGGAGCGTTTTCTAGCTTAAACGGTCTGCTTAAGGTTATGCCAAAACATCTCAATCATATTTAAATCCAAACTTTGACTAGGCCACTGCAAAACCTTATTTTTGTCTTTTTTTAAGCCATTCAGAGGTGGACTTGTCCTGCTGTATAGCCCAAGTGTGCTTGAGCTTCAAGGCACGAACTGATCGCCAGACATTCTCCTGCAGGATTTTCTGCTAGAGAGCAGAATTGCTGGTTCCATCAGTTACAGCAAGTTATCCAGGTCCTAAAGTAGCCCCAGACCATCACAGTACCACCACCACGTTTGACTCTTGGTATGATGCAGTGTTAGTTTTACACCAGATGTTACAGGACACAAACCTTCCAAAAATTCTGCTTTTGTCTCAGTCCACAGAATATTTTCCCAAAAGTCTTGGGGATCATCAAGATTTTTTTTGGCAAATGTGCGATGAGCCTTTGTGTTCTTTTTGGTCAGCAGTGGTTTTCGCCTTGGAACGCTCCCTTGGATGCCATTTTTGCTCAGTCTCTTTCTTATTGTTGAATCATGAATTCTGACCTTAACTGAAACAAATGAGACCTGCATTAAAAGTACATTAAAAGAGCCCAGATGTTGTTCTGGGCTCTTTTGTGACCTCCTGGATGAGTCGTTGATGCACTTTTGAAGTAATTTTGGTAGGCTGGCCACTCCTTGGAAGGTTCACCATTGTTTCAAGTTTTCTCCATTTGTGGATAATGGCTCTCACTGTGGTTCGCTGGAGTCTCAAAGCCTCAGAAATGGCTTTGTAACCCTTTCCAAACAGATATATGTCAGTGACTTTGTTTCTCATCTGTTCTTGAGTTTCTTCAGAACATGGCATAATGTGTGTTACTTTTTGAGATCTTTTAGCCTGCTTCACTTTGTCAGACAGGTTCTATCTAAGTGATTTCTTGATTCAACAGTACTATCGGTAATCAGACCTGGGTGTGGATTGTGAAACTGAACTAAATTTTCAAAAAAAAAAAAGTATTTAATCACTGTTAATTAATGATTTAACAAGGGGAGCAATTACTTTTTCACATAGGGGCAGGTAGAATTGAATAACTTTTTTCTCTTGATAAATGAAGTCAGCATTTAAAAACATTATTTTGTATTTACTCAGGTTATCTTTGTCAAATATTAACATTTGTTTGAAAAAGTGTGACAAAAAACAGGGGGGAAAAAGGCAGAAAGAAATCAAGGAGGGAAAAATATTTTTCACAGCACTGTATCTCTATTTCTATCACTACTATCAGGCTAGAAATGTTGCATTATGGGATAAAGGTGACCTAAACCAGGATAAAGACCCAACAGATCCCCTTATTGTAGGGCTCAAACATTCGTGCTTTTCCTTTAATGTGTCATCTGTCTATATTACTCACTTTGTCGATGAAGCCAGCCACTCTTTACCATAGCCATCTTAGAAGTAACACCTAAAGAATAAAATGTAAACACATTAGAGAGTACATGCTATTACTGAAGCACTCTAACAGCATATGACTGGGTGTGGCATATATAACACAAATCTCGTGACTGTTTGCGCTGTTAGCAAGTTCACAAATATATTTGCAGAAACAAAGGTTGTAAAGAAAAAGAAAAAAAAAAAAAGGCTAAACAAATTATGTACAACAGTACAGTTTGAAGGTGGCTGAGTGATTTGACTAAAGTTTAAGATGAAAAAAGTCACAACAGCGGCTCAAGGCAGTGACCACATGATCAGAAACATGCACACCATATTTAATAAATGGACATTACATTAGTGGACACCAGATAACGGCCAGTTTCACTTCTTTAACCATTTCTTAGGTAATTTGTTCACTATTTAGCTAGGATACTGGTTTCAGTTATAGCTAGGCCAGTTGTGAGTAGGTCATCTTCATGAGTTATAGTGTAATGATGAAGAAGAGTTCAATAACAGCTGATGCAACCCGTAGCAAACCCCGTAATAACATGAATAAACTGATAACTTCTGTGATATCTAGGTTATTGCTAATTGCAAGCGGTTTTTTTTAAATGAACACGTCGCCGTCACAAAGCTAACCTGTCGACTCAGTGTTTATAAGTAAGCTAAAACACCACAACTTGTTCTTATAACCGACGATGTAAGCACACGTAATTGCAAAGGCGCTTGGTAAATTACTTACTTTCTTGATTTCTTTAATGTTTTGGGGGATAAGATCAAGCCTTTCGTAAGGAAACACCAAACACGGAAGTGAGATGCAAAAAAACAAAACAGAAGATGCCTTCTTCGGAGAGCGCTGACCGCTAAACTGAGCGGACACGGCGGATGCCGTAAGCCCCGCCCACAGGCCGTCTTCACGGACGTCCAGCCGTTCTTTTTTTTATTTATTTATTAGGGGATGAGAGGGAGGCGTTTGTTTTGGATGACGTAACCTATCAGCTGACAGCGGTGGAAAGTGCTAGCAAACGGAACGAGGGCGCGCTCGTTGAAGTTCCTTTCTAACGTTTCGCAATCACATGGTCGGCAGCCTTGTGTTAATATTCCTCATGTTTATTATTATGATTGCTCTGGTATTGGGCCTGTGACGAATCTCCTTGTTGGTTTCATCATTTCTGGCTGCCAGTTAACAGTACATTAAATTGGTGTAAAACGCGTATACACTAGTAATCACAGTAGCAGCGGAGACTGGGAGCAAAAGTATGTATTCATATCATTACTTATGTAAATAAATAGTACTCAGAGAAAGTTTTTAATTACATGTGAGTTACCGAACATGCAAAGTTGAGTCCTGTCCTCCAGCACGCATGTTCGGAGTGAAGGCACGCTGGGGGTAAACTGCCACTTCCTCTGTTTTTGTGAACGTCGCTTCATTTACTGCGGAGAAGCCTGAGACTGCAGATAGAAGCGGGCGACTGCAAACCACTGACCAACGGGCGACCCAAGGTTACAAAACAAACCCAACCTCTCTCTGGGCAACAGTTTGAGGAGCTAACGAGAATAACGCAGAAGCTAAACAGCTAACCCGAAATGGCGACGGCAATATACTTGGAACATTACCTTGACAGTGAGTATCAGTAACGTGCTGTACTGTTGTTAACAGGGTGAACATGTCACTTTTAGAGGTTTAGTTGATTTCAGCTTTTTGGGCGGCGGATTCCGCGCAGTGTGTTAGCAACTAGCAAGTTGTTAGGTCACTAGCTCGCCAGCTAACTGGTTAGCATCGTGATCGTGAGGGTTAAAGTTAGGTAAACTTTTCATGTATGGTGTCCATTTGAGTCAGAGGGGAATGATTAGCTGGCCGTTTCACACATGTAGGAAAGCTGATTGTATGGGTTGCAATCGTTTCAGATTCATGTGCATGCACTATTGGAGCAGCCCGCAGCTGTGTAACTAGCACTGGTTATATAAGGGCATTTAAACTTAATTATTATATTAACAGCCTTTATTTTTTTTAACTTTGTTTACTGTGGCAACTGTTTGTGCTTGTTGTTGGGTAACAGACGCCATGCATTTACAACCTGTTGGTTACCGCGTTTCCCGTAACAGTTTACGCGCCGGGGCGGGGTGTTTGAAGTGCGTCACATGGTGCACAGGCTGTATTTACCAGGCAGTTATTGTTATTATGAACCAATAATAATGCCTGTTATTGGGACAAATATAATATCTACGAAACTTTACAGTGTACAAAATTACAACGTTGTTATTTTTTTAAGTAAGTTGTTATGTTAATAGAATAATAAATTTGTTATTAATGATTATCATCAAAGGTGAAGAAGAGAGTGCAGGCAGGATGCAGTGGGTAGAGATGAGTGTCAGGGGTGGTTTGGAGACAGAGTCAGAGAGGTGAGGTTGAGATGGTTTAAACATGTGCAGAGGACCAATATTGGATATTCTGGACAAAGGATATTAAATATGGAGCTGCCAGGCAGGAGGAAAAAAGGAAGACCACAGAGACGATTCATGGATGTAGTGAAGGAGGATCTGCAGAGGGTTGGTGTGACGGAGGAGGATGCTGGGGATAGGGTGAGATGGAAGAGGTGATCCACTGTGGAAACCCCTAAAGTTAGCCACCGGAAGAAGAAGAAGACTTCAATATAAAACTATGATTTCTAGACTGTAATTAATTGCATAATATTCTCCACTCATTACTTCCTGGATGAATGGATTGAAGTGTTAAGGATTAATATAATCTATTCTCTTCTTTAGGTATTGAAAACTTACCATGTGAGCTACAAAGGAACTTTACTTTGATGCGGGACCTGGACAACAGGACTGAAGGTGATAATTTAATCTCTTAACATTACTGTGAGTAAAATGCTTTATGGATTTAAAGCTGTGGACACTTATTGCTGTGTTATGATGTTTGCCAGGCCCCTTATGTGTGGTGTAAGGAGACCTTACATGTATTGTTTGATCTTGTTATCCAGCACTCTAATAACAATCATGCTGTTTTACAGAAAAGAAAGGAGAGATCGACAAGCTGGCTGAAGAGTACATAGCAAATGTGAAGAATCTAGCTTCTGAGCAGAGAGTGGAACACCTGCAGAAGATCCAGAATGCCTATAGCAAGTGCAAAGAGTTCAGTGATGACAAGGTCCAGCTTGCAATGCAGACATATGAAATGGTCAGTCCAAAACAGATCCTGTCATATCTTAATGTGTGTCTTATCCCTGTCCACTGATTTTAATGTCATACGGATTTTAAGCCACACTTCTAGCTGATTTGCAACTTAAAAGTGTACATGTGTTCAGGTTATAATATGCATAAAATGCTTTTACCATAGGTGGACAAACATATCCGCAGGCTGGATGCAGATTTGGCACGGTTTGAGAATGAGCTAAAGGAGAAACTGGAAGTAAGCTATGACAGTACAGAAGGCAGAGCTTTGAAAAGTGAGTCGAGTGACTGGTTGCTTTTCATCATAAAACATAAGAAAAGAGTTTTAAGTGTGGAATAATGCAAATATTTTTCCCAGAAAATGAGGTGCGGGGGCTGAGAGAGAAGCGTGGCTCCAGGGGAAGAGGAAGGAAAGGTTCAGATGAAGATTCTCCCAGAAAGAAAAAAATGAAAAACAGGTGAGTTTGAAGTTTGAAGCAGTCAGACTCGAGTTTACTGGATATCGGCTCTCACATTTGATCAGGTTTATTTCTAACAATGCTCTTTATGTTATGTTGGTCTTTTTAGCCCAGACTTGAGTGACGCTCTCCTGCCTATGCAGCCATCAGACGTGTTGGACATGCCGGTCGATCCAAATGAACCTACATACTGCCTGTGTCATCAGGTGTCCTATGGAGAGATGATCGGATGCGATAACCCAGATGTAGGTTTCACTTTTTATATTTACTTATTTTTAAGCTTTTATTGTAAGAATCTGTTTGACTCCCCAGGTTTAGGTTGATTCTTTACATTGACACAGTTTATTTTTTTATTCATGTTTTTTAGTGCCCCATCGAATGGTTTCATTTTGCTTGTGTTGATCTCGCCACAAAACCCAAAGGAAAATGGTAAGTTTTTGAGCAGAAACAACGCTATTCTGGTTGTCTGTGAAAAGAATTAAATTTTTCATGAATATTCATTATAATGCATACCTGTTTTCTGCAGTGGCTTAACTTTATTTTTTTTTTTTTTTTTTTTTCCGCTCCTCTCTTTTTAATCTGTCAGGTTTTGTCCGAGATGCACCCAGGATAAGAAGAAAAAATGAGTTTTCAGAAGTGCTTATGTAATATCTGTATTTTTGGTAGAGTTTTGTAGTGTCATAAATATATAAAATATTTTGGTTCTTACAACTCACCACATAAATGCTGGTTCATACAGCTTTCTTTAAAGGCCTAATCCGGATTTGGAGTCTATCTACACTTGTCGCTTTACTATGTCCATGTTACTGGATTTGGACAGCTGTCTTTGACCAGTAGCTTTAAAATAACTAGTGTACCTATGTATTATTTGTCTATTCTGGATAAATCTTCTGGGTGTAGTTTTCACAAATTACCATTCAGAAAGTCCTTCCTCTCAAGTCATTTGCTGTGTATGTGTATATCATTACTAACAAACTCAAAAACCCGGATTGTGGCTTTAGCATACTTGAAATGTCAGTTTTATAAAGAACTTTTTTAAACAAATTAATAGCCTGCTGAGAATTTACAATTTAAATGCCTAAATCCTTACTGGTGATGGGGAAAGGAATTGTCAGTTTGTTTTTTGTTACTACCTCCGTAGGGAATACATCAGCACTGCGAAAAGACTGCAATTGATACCAGTGTAAAAAATAGAAAAAAAAAAAAAAAGAAGTACTTTGATTAGCTTAAACCAAACTAGCGAAGCAATGTAAAGTCATTCTGTATTGTATTTCAACAGTAACCTGCGACTTCTTTGAATGTATTGTGGTACTAATGGTCAGTCAGTGTCTCTTGTCAACTGAATGAGGTATTTAAGCACTTTGAATGACATTTTCCCCTTAAAAGGTTTGATAATGCAGGCTTGGTTTTATGATTTAGTTTATCTCTTTTAAAACTTTGCCATAGAACATCATTGCAAACCATATATGGAAGTATATATATTTTGTATGATATGAAACTATTTTGTGGATGCTTTTTTTTTTCCAAAGATATATCTGTTGTATTGCTTACTTCCTGGTGTACACTCAGATTTTATTTAATAGGATTTTAGCATCTTCTTTCATATTCAACTGTGAATATCACTCATGTAGGTGTAAGCCACAAATAAAAAGAACCAAAGTCTTTGTATTTTGTAAAATTCAGTATTTTATAACAAATAAAGATTCACTATTATCTGTGCATTATTTTGTTCATTGCAGCTTGAAATGGTACATGTGTGTTTATGATCATGGGCTGTTCACAAACAGTGCTTGATTTTGTTTCCCCTTATTTAAAAATAGTCCTCTAACCCTGGAGTGATCTAAAACTTTCAAAACACGTTTGAATGTTGGTGATGCTGGGTTCCTGTGCCAGAAAGCAGGTTCAATAGAAATGGAGTTTTTTAACCCTGAGATGAGGGTAAGCTGTGGGTGATGAAGGAAACTCAAACTATGGGTTAGTTACCTGTGTAACAGACACAAGTGTGTTGATTTGTATTAACGTGGGCACTTTTATGTCATCAATTTTAGAGACCGCAGTCACTGGATGTTGTAAATTTAATATCAGTGTTCCATAGTCTAAAAATTTCAAGTTTGAACCTACGCATCTTTTCAACTTTTTCACCTAACTTATTACTAGGCCAGGCTATGACTTTAAAGTAAGTAAATTGTCTTGTTTGCTAAGACTTATGTTTTGCCCCCATGCAGTTACAGCTGAATAAATGGGCTACCTTAAAAAATTGTAATAACCTATTGCAAAATTCCAGAAATATCCCAGCTTTATCAAGTATTCAAGTCAGATAAATGATTACTATGTGGATCAAGCAGAATATCATATTTACAATATTGTTGCCTTACCTAATGACCATTTATGCATTTTTTCTTAAAGATAAATGTCATGTTATGTCACATTTATAATTCTAGTTTCACTTGATTAAAAAAGAGGCTCCGCTCTTTGTTTACCACGGTGAATCCTGGCATCAGAGCATTCTAGTATTTCTGCTATATTGGTGTTTATATGGATACAAAACATTGCAGTCTACATCAGTTAGGTCACATGCTCCTTCTGCCTCACTGTAGGTTTGCAATCTACATTTTTAATCAAAAATACTGATGGAGAGAGTTTCAAAATCCATCATCTGATTCATCATCCCAGCTGCACTTTCCTTGGGTGGTCTTAGTGAAATCCACTTCCAGGTCATAAATAAAATCAGGATCATCTTTGTGCCTCCGGTTCTTCTCAAAGAGTTCATCCATTTGGCCTTTCTTGCGAGCCAGCTCCTCATCATCCAGCTTGTTCAGATCTTCATTAGGGTTCAGATGGAACGAGGAAAGGCTGTGCTCCAGGCTGAAGCCCTGCATGTGATCGCGCAGGATGATGTGAAGCTTCTCGAGCTGGCTCTGGGAAACACCCTCAAGGTAGTCTCTGTGCCGAGGGTTGTTTTTCAGCCTTTCAGCGGCCATGCTGTAGTCTGGAAGAGAGGGCGTGATGTAATAAGCTGGTAGTATTCCTCCCCAGTTACTTTGTGGTAATTTAAATACAAAATAAGCTACACACACACAAGTTATGTAGGTGCGACAACTGAAATGACTGATTTCATATAGTTCAGGTAGAAAGGGAGGAACATAAAGTGAACCTATTAAACTTTTCTTTATCGTAATGGTGGGTGCTCATACAGTATATGAAAAAAAAAGTTATATTCTTTGTGAAGGTTCTACCCTTTTGCAAATTTCAAAAACAATTTAAAAAGCTAACTTTTTTCAAAAATGCATTGTCTGCTTGTATGTTTTTATTTCAGTGCACAAGTAAGCCATGCTAATTGTTGTGTTAGATGTATAATGCACAAATTATCAAGCACGGACAACATATAGTTAATATTGGCTGTGCGGTGGTGGGTGATGGGTTTAGCTAGGGGCAGGGGCCCTATCAAACATTGGGCTGGCTCTATATAGAGTATCAAACATGGCCAAAGCTTTAAATACTGAGGTCAGAACATATACAAGTAATCCATGTGAGCCAAAAGCTCAGGCTTCAGACTGCTCTAAACACTCAGTTTCAGGCAGTTCGTTCTACTCTTGGATCTTTGTGATATCAGTGAAAGAGGATCCCTAATATGGTCATCTCAGGAGGATTTCCTTAAAGGAGGAGGATCTAAAACAATTTGTTTCAGCCAGTGGACGAACTCACTGTTTGCTCCAAGGACCAGTATGAGATGGATAATGACTATTTTGATGTGTGAATCATACAGAGGTACTTTGAGAGAATCCAATAAAAATATGGAGCTGGAAATAGAGTATAACAGATCAACTTAAAATACCCTCACTTTTAATGGGGCTTCAGTTATGCATCTTCCTATTAAATTACAAATTACCACAAAGTAGTAGGAGCCTGGAGCTCAGTGCCTTGTAGGTAATCTACCTGGAAACCTGGGACACTTTCTTCACTATGTTGTCTAAAAACTGTAGAAATTAAAACTTCAGGCGCTCGCAACTCTTGACGGTTTATTAGTTTTCCTGGAATATTACTTTATTAATATACAGTAAACAAGACTATAATAATAATTCCACACTGGCTGTTGAATTTACATTAATGTTAGCTATTTCTGTCCTTACATCTTGTAGCATAAACAGAGAATGCATGAATGAGTTGCAAAGTATACGTTGTGCCTTACCGGAGTATTTGGAGAAGTTTCTCACAGGTATTATTCTTTTGCGCACCTTTTTGGTTTCCGTGTGCTCATAAATTAAAACTATGGAAGGAGGGCTGAACTGCACCCCACAGCGCTTTGCTGCAAAACGCATCCTCTACTTATATCACATCCAACAAGCCAAACTCAAACAGACCATTCAGTTAAAAATTTTTAAAACGGAAATATCCTAACCATAATTAATAGCTGCTCATGTACAGTATGAATTAAGAAATCAAGGAGCGGCTTCACAAACGATTACGCGTTGCCAGGTTTGCCTGCAGAGCCTTAGGTCAATCGGTATCAAACACTTCTGTCTGTTGGAATGCCTGACTTTTAATTTCGGATAAAAAAAATTAATATAAAAACATTTAACCTTCTTGTATCGTTATCATTCATATAGTTCTAAAAATTGCTTTACATGTCTATAAATCTCATCTTGCGGTGTCGTTAGAAGCTTGTGTTTTTCTATCTGTACACAGGCACCATTACAGCCTCCCTAAAACTACAAAAGGGTCCTTCAAAAAGCCTCTTCCGTAAACATTCTGAAGGAGTGCTTAGGCTAACTTTGCTGTCCTTCAGTTAAATAAACTGACTGTAAACGAGTATCAGCGTCGACCATTAGATTTTTAATGTATTTTATATTGTTCTGTGTTGTCTCTGCGTTCACATTATTATCGAAATGTCACTGTGTGATCGAAAAAGGTACGTGATCTAGGACCTATATGAAAACTCGATAATCGATAGTAGATTCAGTCATTTAAATTCAGTTTTATTTTGGATAAGGTTTGTGGTATATTTGTGCAGAAGGTGTGTGTGTGTGTGGGAGGGGGGGTATTTTTTACAGTAGACAAAAAAGAGAGACAGCGAGAGAGAAGTGTAAACATACCCATGGATTTACAATATATCATTTTTTATTTGTGCATTCACTGATCTAGCACTGTTTAAAAATTAAAAATAAATCATAACACAATTACATCTGTATCCCTTCCTGCGATTTGCAAGAATTATAAAGACATGTACAAAAAGCTAAACAGTTTTAATCAGCCACACACTAACATTCACAATTACAGTAAAAATTAAAGCGTGCTTATTTCTGCCTGGTGTTACTGTCCTGATCAGTGTAATCTGCTCATTTGTGCAGATGAAAATCTGAACCACTGTGATATTCTGAGGCAGTGGCTTGATCCCTCACCAGTGTCAGTGGAGGTCAACAAAAAGGGTTTCCATAGGTATTTGGCTGTTTATTTTCTGAGCAGGAAACATTTATGCTGTTGAGGCTACTTTTCAAAAGAATCAGTGATTTCTAATATGTTTTAGGGAGGTGACAACCACAGTTAAATTCAGATCTGAAGAGCTCAATGGTGTCAGGGTTTTGCTGGTTCATAGATGGCCCAGAGGTGTCTACGTTGATCCATATCAACTTGCATCCCTTAGTGAACAAAGTGATTGGCAGGTAAGATACCAAGCAAAAAAACTACTATAAACCATAGTGTTCATGTACACAATGTGTGTAAATATGTTTTTATTTGTTTCTGTGTTCACTTTTGTAAGATATTACTAGATTCAGCCATCGACCTTGAGGTTCCTGCTCACAAGGCTTCAGAGTTTGTCACCTATGTGTATCCTTCCTCCACTGGACCGATTCCCAGACTACTAAAAGTAACAATTCCAATACACGGTCGCTACCACAAACCCTCTTTTGATGGGGAAATGTTTACATCTGTTGACATAGAAGTTCCAGAGCTGCTGCTGCGGACAGAAAAATGTAAGTGGATGAAGTTTATTTTATAGTATTTATTGACTCTGTAAATCCAGAAGTCCAGACTTCAGTTAAAGAAAAGCAAATTCAGATCACATTTTGACACCTTTATGTTCTATATGTTCCTTTTGAATTTTTTTTTTTAATCAAAAAGGGAATGCTAAAACTGAGAATGTAAACATTACGGTATTTGGTGTTTTTTTTTTTTTTTTTTTTTGGCATATGCTGCTTTAATGACCAAGCAGCCAAAGGACATACAGACACAGGTGTAATTTTCAGATTGTGGGTTTTATTATACCTCAGAATTACAAAAATTATTTTTTTTAAAATACATTAAAATAGGCTATTTTAATAAATTATTGGCCCTATCAAAGAGATGTCTAAACAGAACTCTACTAAAAATAATGGTTTGCAAAAGCAGTCTTTAACTCAGCAAACTGACCTAACAAATGAGAAACAGCTCAACCTATATAATAATGGAGTAAAACATTTTAATTATAAAGGGGGAAAACAGGGGGACAGCAACTCAATTTGATATAAAGAAAAACTATTCACCTCCATGCAGTCAACAGATAGTTCAGTCCATTAGGTTGACCTCTTTATTGAGCCAGCCTCCTCTTTTATTCAGAACAAGAAGGACTAGAGCAGCAAGGACGCAACTCAAGAAAACAGAGAAAAGAAATTAATACTAATAATAATGCAGCTTAGGTAAATTAATGACAAAACAATTTAAACCAAATATGCATGCCATCATTTACAAAACAGTGTAATAATTTGTATTGAAACAAATTAACCAAATGCATTAAATCAAACTAATTGTTATGTGGCTGCAAAATTAACCTAAATGTGAGAATGATGTTGGAGTGGGAAAACCTTAAATGAATGTGGAGCAGGAACGAATGACCAAATCATTTCAATTGTGTGGTTGTGAATGCAACCATCATAGAGTAAAATAAATGCCTTTGAAATGTTGGATTTATACAGTATTTTTATTACTACTTTAGTGATTGAAAGCTGATATGGTCAAAACTAAAATGGGACTTAAAGCCCCTTCATGTTGGCTTTCTGAAACACTTTATCCTAAAACTGTTTCTGTTGTCCAGGCACACAGCTCGATGGCTTAGAGCCTCACACTGCCGTAGATGCACCATGCACCGTCAGCAATTCAAGCACCTGTTCGTGGGTTAAAATCAAGCCTCAGCAGGTGGTTCTGTACAAGTTTTCATCAGTTCTTAAGTGAAAAAGTGAATTTTCATGACACTCAATTGTTCCATTTTTCTCTTTCACTTTTACCCCTGTAGGAGCTCAATCCAGTGAGTTTCCAGCTCCCAGTGGGTGACGGGTCTTTGGTGACACCTGTATGTGGGGCAACTCTTCTTGTCACAATGATCTGCTGTGTGACACTGTCCAAATATATGTGGAAACATCAAATCATTTAAACAGTGCAAGGATTGTTCTGGCATGTTTTTTTTTAAAATCAATGTTAATGAAAAAACTGACCAAGAAGATGCCCTTTGGATGTTGCTACCTTATCTGCTGAATTGTTGCAAACACAGGACCATTTCAGATGGGAAAGAAATGCAGATACCAATATAATTCTCCCTCCATTCCAGCCATGTAGCTATGTTTGTTTTGGTGAATCCTGGAATCTGTGCAAGCTTTTGTCCTGCTATGACCTTGCTTTGGGAGGACGATACTTCTTTATTTATTCAGTTTAACACACCTAAGTGAAGAACATGTTTAACCAACGCATAATAATCAATTAATTTGCTGTTTGGGGTATTTGGTGGTAATTGTCTGCACTGTGTTGATTTTATTTGGGGTTTTTTGTCCATAAAAGGAGCTGTTATTGCAAGCTATAATAATAGCATTATAAGACTGTAGTATACAGTAGTGCAATCTGTATTTTGACACTGAATTAATTGACATTTTGGCATAAACTGTGCACAAAAAGTAAGGAAAGTTGTATTTGGTTGATTATTTTTTTGTTGTAACAGTGCTTCTTGGCAATAATTTTTTTTACCTTTGGAAAGCCTGTTTATATCCCATTAAATCCCCACATATCCCCACATTTGTAAGGAAAACGCATTTGTGTATTGAGCAGCAGAGCCAAACATGTGGATTGCAGCCACAAAAAACTTGCCAAATCTTCTCTGCCAATCCCAAACAGGTGACAGCTTTTGGTGGAAGGAGTGTGCTGGTGTGGGGCAGCATCTCCCTCAATGGAAAAACAAGGCTTGTCATCAATGGAGGCAATCACAATGCAGAGAGACTTTGAGATGACATTCTGCAGCTAGTGGCAAATACATATCTCCACAGTTTGGGACCTTTCCTCCACAGAGCAGGGTCTATTAGAGACAGGATGGACTGGCCTGCCTGCAGTCCTCCCTCAACCCCATTGAACACTTGTGGGAACAGCTTGGGTGTGCTGTTTGTGCCAGAGTGACAGACACAACCACATTGGTTGACTTGCAACAAATGCTGATTGAAGAATGGGATGCCATCCCACACTAGTGTGACCAGCATGAGGAGGAGGTGCCAGGCTGTTGTTCTTCCACATGCTGCTGAGACCCCTGTTTGCTACTGTTTGAATAAATTGTTAAATTGTCAATAAGTTGGATGGTTGATGTTTTCTTCAACCTTCAACCATCCAATCCAATAAACAACACCAAACGAGTCAATAGCAGCTTAAGCCATTTGGCAGTGGCAGAAAAGATTTGGCAAGTTTTTCATGGGCGCAACCCACATACACAACTCTGCTGCTCAACCCACAGATACATTTTCCTTGCAAATGTGGCACCATTCAAGGAGAAATAAACAGGTCTTCCAGCAGTATGCAATTTATTGCTTAGAAGAATTGTTACAGTGAGCCCCTGTGTCAACATTTGGACATTTGATTTATGGGTGACAGACTGCTCCAGTTCATGCTGTCAGGATAAACCAGGTTTTCTGTTCTTCAAACTGATCTGTCTTGCCTCATTACCAATATAATTTTGTCTCCTGAAAAGCTCCATTTTTATTTGTGTGTTCTTCACCTTGTTGGGTGGTGCATGTACCAGAACTGTGGTAATTAGGCATTTACCCATTTATGGTAATTGTAGAAGTGATGTAGAGGCACCTTCACACAATGCAAAGTCGATGGAGAGCAATGAATGTTCCCCTCTGGTGTGGTTGAATTGCACTGTCTTTGTTGGCAACATGAAAACTTTTTTTTATTGTTTTACATAGAAAATATTTGGGGTAATTTAGAAATTGTATCATCATATAGTGTGTCAAGCAGAGCGATGCCTGCGGCACACTCAGCATAGTGAGCAAAGAGTGGTGCAGGGTCTCACTGTGTCTTCACAGTAGTTTTGTAATCACCCTCTGCAAAATTTAACTAAAACTTTCACCAACAGGGACAGCATTTCACCAGAAATACTTAGTACAGGTTCTGACCCCTGTAGTAAGAAATTGTAATATTTCACCTGAGATCCCCATAAAACAGTTTGAAAGACAGCATCTCTAAATGAGACAATCACAGTGATGCCACTGTTCTGTCTGAACCACGTGGCGACTAAGAGCACACACTTGCACTGCCGATCTCTCTTCTAAGTCCTTGTTAGTAAATGATTTAATAATTGATCAACATATTGATTTATTATGTCTTACAGAAACCTGGTTACAGCAGGTTTCTGTTAGTTTAAATGAATCAACAGCCCCGAGTCATCCTGTCACAATCCTCGAAGCACAGGCCGGAGAAGGAGTAGCAGCAGTCTTCCTCTTCAGCTTATTAATCAACCAAAGACCGAGAGTTTAATTCACTGAATGCCTGGCTCTTAGCTTTCTCCCCCTGACTGGAAAACTAAAATAGAAAAAGCTTTATTTGTTATCTATCATCCACCTGGCCCTTAGTAAGAGTTTCTATCTGATTTCTCAGACTTTTTATCTGATTTCGTGCCCAATTAAGATAAAATAATTATAGTGGGTGATTTTAACATTCATGTAGATGCTAAAAACAACAGCCTCAACACTGCATTTACTCTATGATTAGACTCAACTGGTTTCTCTCAAAATGTAAATGAGCCCAAATGTAAAGCTAGGACATCTCACTATTCATTGCTGATTGAAGAAAATAAAAGCAATCCCAGGTTTCTTTTCAGCACTGTAGCCAGGCTGACAAACAGTCAGAGCTCCATTGAGCCAAGTATTCACATTTAACCTTAAGTAGTAGTGACTTCTTGAACTTCTTCACAAATAAAATTTTAACCATTAGAGAAAAATTCATAACCATTTCATAGACATATCTTTATGTCTTTGTGTGTAGCAGGACAAGCACAGAGATGAGTCACCTCACTCGTATTATTAGCCAAGTTGTACTCGATAAAAATTACGCTCTTATAATTAGGCAATTTAAACCTCCCCAGGGCAGAAAAAAGCAAATGTTATATTAATGTTAAATCACTTTGAGAAACATGCCACATTATAGTTAAAATTTGCACAACAAATGTGCTGCAGTTAAAAAAAAAAAAAAAAAAAAAATAGCTGTAAATGTAGACTACATTACCTAAAATGCTTTTCGACCAAACGCAACTTCTAAATTCCACTTGATTAAGTTTCAGCGTGTTTCTCACTTTTAGTATTCCCAGTGCTCAAGAACGTGTTATTGCAGCTCACGTGTATGTTCTGTGTAGTTTTGCACACGGGCTACAATGTATCGGCTTCAGAAAACTGTCTTCACACGCACACCATTCATTTGAAACATTTTATTGAACAGGCCAGGGCTGGGTCGGTAGTTCCGCTTCCCCTTCGCCATAGCGGAATTATCCAAGGGCCGAAAAGATAGAAGAAAAGTTGCACTGTAAATAGTTGGAGTCACCTTTTTACTGAGTTATTTATACGCCGAATGTACCGGTCCTCGCGTTACGGTGGAGTTACTTTTAAAGGATATACAGACGTTTTGCACACAGCCGAGGATCGTCCGGGAGTGAAGTTCTAATCAAGTTTAACTGGTGTGGAATCTCCGGTGAGCTTCGCTGCTCCTGCGTCGCCTTCGTCAGCTAAATAAAGCTCATTTGTGCGGGATAGTTTGAGAATTTGCGTGCTTAGTGATTTCAAAACACCGCTTAACAGTGTTATCTCGGGGGGTCGTGGAGGAACCCTCAAGTCTGGTTGTCAAACACTAGTTAGCTTTAGCTGAAAGCTCTATTTAAGGCTTGCAGTCGCTCGTATAGCTCGCTAATGTTAGCTTCTAGCTAGCACACTTGTTGGCCAAGTAGTTATCCTAGCGTTAGCCTGCTAGCCGCCCCTGTTGGTACTCATTTGAAGGGCATTTTGAGTGGACATAGAAGTAGAAACATCGTTATATGGAATAATGGGTTCCTAAACGTGGCTGTGCTTGTACGTTTTAAATCTTAATTTTAAGGACGAAGGCGCAAGCTTTTCATTTTTATGCACTAGGTAAGGAGCAACTTTCGTTCTTTTATTGTCTTCTGTGCTCATCTTCCACCTTTCAGATGTGAAAGTATGACTTGCTTTTTTCGGGTTAGTCACCTGCGTTTCATATTTATGTTTATGTTTGAGTACTCAGCTCGACTCTATAGGCAGTTAACTTTGTAAAGTCGGTGCAGCAGGTTTCTGCAGCAACTTTTGCACCAGTACAGAAAAGGTGTGATAACACTGAAAACTTGTCAAACTTTGTGTAGGCTTTTCTCGCTGCTCACCAGTTTTTATACCATCCCCCAATTTATCAAGGCTTAAATAGCAACTTTCACTTATTGTTTTATTTGGGTAGCTCCCTGTGTTATTAATACACCCTGTTGTAGTTTATTACAGTATCGTCAGTCTTACAAATATCTGTTTCCCTTCCAGGTACTACTTGGTATATTTTTTTCTCCTGTAGTGCATGAACACACCAGTGTCTCGTGCTGATGTGAGATCCACCTTCCTCCCTCACTGCTTACCATCCTCACACGCTGTATTCCACTCCCTGGTTATCCCTGTGAGGCTTGCAACCACCTCCTAGCCATGTGTGATAACGGAGATCCTGAGGATAAACCCCCTGCCCCTCCGGTCAGGATGAGCAGCACTATCTTCAGCACTGGCTCTGGAAAAGACTCACTCTCAGCCAACCACAGCTCTAAACCTCTGCCTTCTGTGCCCGAGGAGAGGAAGCGCAATAAGATCATCTCAATCTTCTCTGGGGCTGAAAAAAGTGAGATAAAAAGATTAAATGTTTGGGCTAAAATAATTTAAAGTCTAGTGTTTGTAATGAGTTTTGGCATGTTCAGTTTCAATAAAAATTTGGTTACTTTCAGGTGGTAGAAAGAAAGATCGAGACAAAGAGCGACCAGAAATCTCACCGCCTTCAGATTTTGAACATACCATACACGTTGGGTTTGACGCTGTAACTGGGGAGTTCACGGTGAGTATTTACTTTTTTGGTTATTCTCACTTTTCCCTCACTAAGCACTGCTTTTAATTTGCTACCAAAACACAGGATTTGCTTTAGATTTTAGCTTATACCACTGGACACATTTTGCTATCTGCTTTTAATGCTTAGGGTATGCCAGAGCAATGGGCTCGACTACTCCAGACCTCAAACATCACCAAGTCAGAGCAGAAGAAAAACCCACAGGCTGTGCTTGATGTTCTTAAGTTCTATGACTCTACAGGCAACGGTCGCCAGAAGTACCTCAGCTTCTCATCCTCTGGTGAGACACCCAAGTTAAACAGTGTATTTACATCTTTGGTAGCTCATAGTATTAAGGGGTGAACTGATCAGTGAGTGTCGCAGCTTAATGTTAACCACTGAAATGAAAGCCTTTGAATTTGTGATTATAGTTACTAAAGAGACACTTTTTGTTTTTACACACAGAAAAAGACACATTCACTCCGGGGCCTCAGTCAGTAAGTATCCTAGAACCTTTCAACAGGTATGGCCTTTTTTAAATACTTTGTTTTGTCCAGTACATGTGAACAAACTCTACTGTGACTTTAAATTAGGCTGCCAAAAAAGGCACTGAACCCTCATCTCCAAATATCAAAGACATTGATGACGATGACGATGATGAAGCTCCTCCTCCAGTTGTGGCACCAAGGCCAGACCACACAAAGAGTGTAAGTCACTAGCCATGCATTGACCTCACTGTGTAACTGTGATCATGAATTCATTTCCCTTTCTAATGCTAATGGGTTTGTTTTTTTTTTAATAACAGTGTTTATTCATCTCTGTCTTTGGTTACTGTTTTGGTATATTTTGCAGATACATACTCGCTCTGTCATCGACCCCCTCCCTGTTCCAAGCGTATGTCCAGATGGAGATGCTGCCTCCAAGACTGCAGACAGGCAAAAAGGAAGGAAGGGAAAGATGTCAGACGAAGAGATCATGGACAAACTGAGTAAATTATTCTGAATTATTAGCCTCACTTAAATATGTAAATATAATTTCCTTTTGCCATTTCCTTTAAAACACATGATTTAAACCTGCTTTACAGGAACCATAGTCAGCATTGGGGATCCCAAGAAGAAGTACACCAGATATGAAAAGATTGGCCAGGGGTGAGTGCAGAGTTACAGTTTACACAGAGCGTCTGATAGGATTTATGTTTATGTTATTTCTTTGTTGTTATGTTGTGTTAGGGCTGGGTTATATATTGACTTTTTTTTAAGGTAGCTCAATAGATTTCCAGCTACAAGATGACATAATGCTGTTTGTCAGAATAGTTTGATGCTGTATTGCCCACATTTGCATCTCTCCTCTCTCACACTATCTTCCCCCACTCGTTCACAAGTTTTCCAACTTGGAGGGAGAGATGGCACCCATCAGACAATAAATGTTATCTCAAAGCTTGACAATACTGGTGAGAAGGTTAATACACATAAGGAAGTACTTGCAGCGTCAGCGCCTGCTGTTTGGATTTTGCTCATGCCCAAACTGGTCTTGGAAAATGGACTCTTAAAGACTCTAAGTTACCCACTGAAACAGTTATTAATTTTAAATATCATAATCAAATATATGGAAGGGTCTTACCAAGTTTCTCAAAACTGCGTTGTCTACTGAGAAAAGGGCTGCTTCTAAATATGTTCCTGGTATACATTTAGAAAGCCACAAACGACAGCCAAGTGATCAGAGCAGAAGTGGACTGATAAATAACTACACATAACAAATGTTAGGAAAATTTGTTTATGTTTTGTGTGTCTGAAAGAAAAAAATATCGGCGAATATATCAGATTCTTAAATCAACAAATGTCAGTATCGGTCTTAATAATCAGTCAGGCTCTGGTATTCACAGTAGGAAGAACCAGTCTGTTAAACTTATGCAATTATTTACTGGAAAACTTGGCTAGGAGGGAGGCATTGTTGGTAACAGGTTTGCTTTTTCTAGTTTGACAAGCCAATTTTTTTTTTTCTTCCGTGAAAAGAGCCTAGAGCAACTTTACCATGACAAAAATAGTAGTAGGCTAATGATGCTTTCATTTTTACTCAACAAAATATGATTAATATTTTAAAAATATTTGTTTAACCACAGCAAATTTACACTTGGATTGTGTTGATTTTAACAGCTTTTTCCAGAAGGTGTTACCAAAACGAACAGAGCCATTTGTCTTCTTTTTCTCTCTTCTGATTATCACATCCCAATATTCTTGAATGGAAAATAGAATTTCACAACCAGCTTTTAGTTTGGAGACTCATCAGCATGAGGTTTACTTACAGAGTTTGCTTTATGAAACTGACAAGTCATCTTACCTATTAGTTGTTCCTGTTTCTCAGATAATAAATTTATAAACAAATCATCATTCCAGGCAATTCAAACACAAGTTCTTTTCAGTATCACTGACTTTCTGTAAAAATATAACATTTTAATAAGTAAAAGTGCATTTAAAAATGAATTGTGAGTGTATAGTTTCTTAGAAGTAAATAAGTAATCTCCCTCTTTTTTTACAGGGCATCAGGAACAGTATTCACAGCCATTGATGTCTCCACAGGACAGGAGGTAAAGGCTGATTCAGTAATGGACTAGGAAGTGTCAAAATGATGAAAAAATAAATAGGGTTGTAGCTCGGGGGACTATTATAATACTACTTCAGTGCCTAATCAGAAACAGCGGCTTGGAGAATGACAGTAGTAGAAGCCGTTGTTGACAGGAGGAACTGGGTGTGTCTGCAAAATACGCAGGTAATCCCGGTACACTACTTTTAACTGCAGTCATTCATAAACATTGGTCTTAAACTTCAGCTTTATTTTATTTTTTTTTAGTCACTTGTAAAATAGATTATGAGACAGCTGGAAATAACTAAAAATGGTGACTGAGAGAGTTTACAGTGGGTGGTAATAAGTTAGCGTACAGTTTGAGTTTATAATGACCTGCTGAACACTGAATATGCTGCAACTAGAAGGGTCAAATTGTTGATTTGTTGTTTAATAGTGAAGGTGTACAGCTACTGGGATCACTACATTTTCAGACATTGCTGTGGAGTAAAGTTTGTAACGACCTGGGTTCTCACAACAAGAAAAAAACTGTAGGACTGCAACTTTTGATTATTTTAGTAATCAAGTATTCTGTTGATTATTCCATCGATTAATCAAGTAATCGGGTAAGAAATATTTTTGTCGTGTTAATGGTGCATCTGCGTATTTTAACTTCTGTAGATTTACTGCAGAATTTCACTGTGTAAAACAAACAGCGATGGGTGGAGCAGCTACAAAGTTCTTTTCTTCATATTAACACTTGCTGATCAGGTGGTTGATGAAGGACCTCCAGCTGTTTCCCAGTAAAGGTTTTAATGGTGGTTACAGGAACAAGCGCTGCTGCTTTGGACGCTAGGAAAACGTTTCCTTTCGCTCCACCTGAGCTCACCGTCTCAGTAACAACTCCGCCTCTTTGCACTCGGCGTGCGTGTGCAGACAGACTACAGTAAAACTACTGCTGTTGCGTTATCAGTGTTTTTGTTGAAAAACTGGGGGCTGCATGAGCTTAATGTTGTAATGCTTTGTTTTCACACGTGCCATCCAAAATGCGTTGCTATTGTACGTCTGTTTTTAGTGGCTAATCAGGGATTAAAGCATCAAAAGTATTTTGAGGGAGCCCCTTGGTACTGAACGGGGGGGGGGGGGGGGGGGGGGGGGGGGGGCTAGTGTCATTACTGAATGATTGCTAGTGTTAATGGCAGTTCCCGCTAGCAAACTGCGCTAATAGATATCACCAGAAATTCTCAGCACAGCGGAGGGGTGGAGAATTTTAATGCTGCTAATGTGGGTGAAACTCTCCGCTTACACGGTGACACCTGAGCACTGCAGAGTTTAAACGAAGCATCGAAGCAACAAATTTGTGTCGAGGATTATTTATAATCGAATTATTCGAGTTACTGCCGTAATAAGGGGGCTGTTCATTTAGACAACTTTAAATTCAGTACAGCACTGCCTTGGGTCCCTAGCAATGCACCTGGCAAGTAGATCTGATGAAAGATATCAAAAAATAGTATACACTTTAATTATACCAAAAAAATGGTACTCAATACACATAATAGCTAAAAGCATGAAAAGCAACAGAGCTCAATAAAAATTACAATGTGTGTGTGTGTGTGTTTTTTTCTTTGTTCACAGGTTACTGTGTCATTTTAATGCTTTACATTAGGAGAAAACATTTGTCAAAGTGATGTACCTACAATGCACTAAATGTCGTTTATTTTTTTACACCGGCCAGGTCGCCATTAAACAGATCAACTTACAAAAGCAGCCGAAGAAGGAGCTGATCATCAATGAGATTCTAGTGATGAAGGAGCTAAAGAACCCAAACATTGTCAACTTTTTAGACAGGTGAGAGTGAGCGGAAACCTTCAGCCTGGCAGGTTTTTAAATCCATGGGAGTGGTATGCCTAATGATAATTCAAATATTTAAAAAAAAATCCTCAGAAATGCACACTGGGGATTTTCTTGTAGTATTTTTTTAACTGACTGTTAACATGTATTTGTATTTATGTACCAGTTTCCTGGTGGGGGAGGAGTTATTTGTGGTGATGGAGTATCTTGCTGGTGGCTCTCTGACAGATGTGGTTACAGAGACCTGTATGGATGAGGCCCAGATAGCTGCTGTCTGCCGAGAGGTACGCTACACTTTGTGGCCAGAATCCTGTGAACCAAACTGAGCCTCACTTTATGTGAAAGGTGTGATTTAAAAACAGCTGTTTTTCTCTGTCTCAACTCTTTTATCTCACAGTGTTTACAAGCTTTGGATTTCCTGCACGCAAACCAGGTCATCCACAGAGACATCAAAAGTGACAATGTTTTGCTTGGGATGGATGGTTCTGTTAAGCTGAGTACGTCCTGTGCTGCTCTTATGGTAAAACTTGGATTGTTGCCTGCTTCGACTCTAACTTTGTGCTTACTCTTCTTCATGTCTTCCACAGCCGATTTTGGCTTTTGTGCCCAGATCACTCCAGAGCAGAGCAAACGCAGCACCATGGTAGGCACGCCTTACTGGATGGCTCCTGAAGTGGTGACCAGAAAGGCTTATGGGCCTAAAGTAGATATTTGGTCACTGGGTATTATGGCCATTGAGATGGTTGAAGGAGAGCCTCCCTACCTGAATGAGAATCCACTACGAGTGAGTACAGAACACTTTTGCTACTTTCCCACCACCGAGGAACCGGTTCGCGTGCCAGTACCCGTGCTGTTCCCGATGAACCGGCGAAATGCTTAAGAACGGGCCCGCGTTCCCACCGCGTTTCTGTGAACTGATCCTTTACGTATGACCGTGGGCGGGTCCTCGTCTGGACACAGAAGCCGAAGCGCACAAACGTGGGAGAACACGCTCCCCTTTTTTGTGCTGCAAATACGTTTTACGGTCCAAACCAAACTACTGCAGCATCTGTGTGCAGCACAGAGGGAAACACAGACAGCGATTAGAGCAAGACGACAAGTACACACTTTGTGTTTTTGTCCTTTTGTGATATGAACTGAAACAAAGCAGCAAGTTCAGCCTTAGAGCCCAACCTAATTCACAGCCGTGAAAATCGCTGCGCTTTTCTCATGTAATACATATGTAATATGGTAGAAAACTTGATGTTGAGACAGCAGAGTCACGCCCTTCTGCCACTTTCGTCACGCGTTCGTGGTTCGAGACCGGCTAGCTCGCAGGGCCGGAATTGAACCCTTTTTCGGCCGAGCACCGAGTGTTTCGGCGGTGGAAAACCTGCCTAACGGTTCAATTTACGGCACGGGCTCCGGAACCCTGTTGGTGGGAAAGAGGCCTTTCACACCTCTTAATTTAGACAGTTTGGTTTAGGGCAGCACGGTGGCACGGTGGTTAGCACTACTGCCTCACAGCTAGAATGACATCTAGAAGGTCTGGTTTAAATTCCACCTTGGCCTGGACCTCTCTCTGTGTGGAGTTTGCATGTTCTCCTTGTGTCTGCGTGGGTTTCATTCAGGTTCTCCGGTTTCCTCCCACAGTCCAAAGACATGCACTTACTGGGGTTAGGTTAATTGGTCACTCTAAGTTGCCTATAGGTGTGAATGTGAGTGTGGATGGTTGTCTGTCTCTCTGTGTTAGCCCTGTGACAGGCTGGCGACCTGTACAGGGTGTACCCTGCCTCTCACCCTATGTCAGCTGGGATAGGCTCCAGCCCCCCCCGCGACCCTGAACAGGATAAGTGGAAGAGAATGGATGGATGGATAGTTTAGACACCTTTGGTATAGTGGGAAATATATCCTGTGGTCAAGTGGTTTCTTGACCATTTTTACATGAAACATTATCTGTATTAGAATATCTCTGGGCAGGATTAGAAAGTGATGTTCCAATTAACCTTCATAGCTCATTTCTCACTCAGCCAGTTTGACCTGATTTACTTGCCATAAGTGCGTTGTTTCCCAGAACTGTGCTATAAAGGTCTGTTTTTTGTTTTTTTTCCTTGTCTCTTTCCTTTTGGCAGGCATTATACCTAATTGCTACAAATGGCACACCTGAGCTTCAGAATCCAGAGAAGCTGTCTCCAGTTTTCAGAGATTTTCTAAACCTGTGCCTGGAAATGGATGTAGAGAAAAGAGGCAGTGGCAAAGACCTCCTCCAGGTTACAAACTTTTCCAGTTATTGGCTTCTGTTTTTTCTTTTTCTTTTTCTTTTGGGGAGGCAGAGATGTGACTTCTCAGTGTTCTTACTTTAAATTGTGATTTGGGTTAACAATATTTTCTTGTTCTATCCTCCTCTTCTCTTTGTTGATCTTTTTCAGCATCCGTTTTTGAAACTGGCAAAGCCCCTCTCCAGTCTCACACCTCTCATCTTGGCAGCCAAGGAGGCCATGAAGAGCAATCGTTAGCTGACGAAAATAGCCATCCTGCCTTCCCATGCTGTGCACAGATATGTGCCAACTATATAGATTTTGTGCCAGACAATAGGCTGAGAGTGATTTGCCACTCTTGACGCACCAGCCTTATAAGCCCTGACAAACCTCACTGTGAAGAAGACCAAAAATCTAGAGCACAACCCCACCGCTGTCCGTATGAACTCTATTCATTCTCAGATGTCAGAAGACAAGTCAAACTAAAGTGCTTAGTTTCAGAGTCGGGCATAGTTCATTTTGTACATCAATTCTTCTGGTGATAAGTTAGGGCTAGGCTTGTATTTAACTTGGAATGAAGAAGATGCCTAGTTCTACTTAGTTTTTTTTAATCAACTGCCTTAAACAAATGCAAAATGTTGCCTAATGTATTGTTGATTGTGTCAGTGTCTCTCTTCCCATGATTTTTACTACCTTTGTAATTGACCCTTTAAGCTCGTCAGTGTCTTAGTTATTTTGATACTTGAATTTCATGTTTGTCCCCCTTCTTGTCATTTATTCTCTCAGTCAGTGAACACTCTTGCTATTTCCACATCCACCCATGTTTTGTGGACATTTCTTTTAATGTTGGTTTTATAGGAAACATTTCAGTGCGGTCATCATCATGAACGTGTTGTTATTGTGGTGTTCTGAGTCTGTCACACCAGACAGAGCTACTGTACCTGTTCTTTCCCTGTATCTTTATAGTCTCCTGATGCCAGAGGTGCACCTTACGGGCAAATTAAAATGTTAGATTGACAGGGTTTCTACTTTCTTCTCTGTTGTTAAAACTGAGTATTGTATGTTGAACTCTGTCCTTTGTGTCCTTGTTGACTAAACAAATGCTCTTTTCCCATGTGTATATTGTGTACTTAATAATTAGTTTGAAAAACGTGACCATATGATACTGGTTAGATACAATGGCTGGTAAAGACAATTTGTTAACTGTTTCTCTTCTGGACAACTAACAACCTTGTCTGCACATACAAATAAATTCGGCTGTTTTTACTTTTGTGATTTGGGTGTGAATGTGATTGATGTGTAGAGAGATCACCTTTTTCTTCTAAAGCCACAATTCAATTCAATTCACAACAGAGAGCCAAATCACAACAAACCATCACCTCAAGGCGCTTTGTATTGTAGGTAGGTAGGTAAAGACCCTACAATAATACAGAGAAAACCAAACAGTCAAAACGACCCCCTATGAACAAGCACTTGGCAACAGTGGGAAGGAAAAACTCCCTTTTAATGGGAAGAAACCTCCAGCAGAACCAGGCTCAGGGAGGGGCAGCCATCTGCCACGACCGGTTGGGGCTGAGGGGAGAGAGGACAAAAGACATGCTGTGGAAGAGATTAATAATAATTAATGATTAGATACAGAGTGAAGTACAAACAGAGTAAATAAGGTGAATGAAAAGAAACAGTGCATTATGGGAACCCCCCAGCAGTCTAGGCCTATAGCAGCATAACTAAGGGATGGTTCAGGGTCACCTGGTCCAGCCCTAACTATAAGCTTGATCATAAAGGAAAGTTTTGAGCCTAATCTTAAAAATAGAGAGGCCATGATGCGTGAAGCCCTGCAATTGATTGAAATCTTTGTAATAGAATCAATTAATTCAATGCAATATCACTATTGGCTTTAAGTTAGTGTAACTAAACTCTACAGTGCAGATGCAAGATGCGTTGTCAGGTCATTAAATGCCTGTAGACAGTTTATTCCTGATCAAATGTTGCTAAAAAATCATTGTGTGTAAATTTGTTGTGCGCCCTTATTTTGAAGGATTAACCCGGAAGTATATCAGTTGTTGAGACTTGCGGAGGGTCATGCAGCTCTAGCTCGAAGTAAGTCTGCTGTTAACATCGGGGCTAAACTGTTATCTGACCTTCGTGTGCAATGGCACTCCACTTGAAAGACAAAGAAGCTTTCCAAAGACTGAACTACCTTTACCAGGTTGGAGAAAGTTTTAGTTAATTGTCGTCACGATGCTGTCGGCAGTGGTCACATGCTACGTGATTGCTAACATGCTGTATTGAATGTTGCCGCTCAGTTGTTTTCTTTCTTATTTTTCGACAGGCTGCACACTGTGTTTTAGCTCAAAATCCCGAAAATGTGGAGCTGGCTCGTTTCTACAGCTTCACACAGAAGACAATTGCAAAACGTCTTGTTCTCAGACAGTAAGTTGAGTCTACCCATCCAATAATCAAGTGTATTTGAACACTGATTTTAACCAAATACAATAACATTATCTGAGGAGCAAAACAGTAATACAGCTCTGTGTCCCATTGAGCTTCCTTTAGACCAGCTACTATTAAACTGTTAAGATGGAAAAAGTCACAATTAAAAAAATAAATAAGTGTCAAATGTTAACTGAAAATATGTACACTGCTTTAAAAAAAAAAGTGAAGGGGACAGTTGATAAGTGTAAGACGAATTCAATTAAACTTCAGGGATATCTGTCCAGTTAGGAAACAGAAACCATTCCACCTGCTTTGGTGCAAATGAAAGTGACAACAAATGCACTGGAGAGCCAACAAGAAGACAACCCCCAAACACTGAATGCTTTTACAGGTGTGGCCACAGACCGCTGCTCTCTCCTTATCCATCTTGCCTGATTTTTCTCTAATTTTGCTTTTGCTGGGGGTTTTTTTGGGGGGGGGGTTGCTACTGGTAGCTTGAGATGGTACTTGTAGTACATTCAGATTGAACAGGTAGTCCAGCTCCTCCAGGATGAAGGTTTGTCTCAAGAGTGTGGATGGAATACCAGTAGATGGAGAGCTGGACAGAGGTGTAGAGAGCATCAACCCAGCAGCAGGATCAGAATCTGTTCATTTGTGCGAGGAGGAACAGGAACTCTACAAAACGGCCTTCAAGTGACTAAGTGCGGACGTTTCTGACTACACTGGAAACAAGTGTTATGATGCCAGTGCATATTTGTGTAAAGATTCACGTACATTAATAAGAGACGTTTGGAGCTGATGGACTATATCACAGTCAGAACATACTAAAAGAGGGGCTAACATGTTAATGGTTCAATTTATGCAGAGATCCATCAGTGAAGAGAACATTGTGCAAGAGGTGCTGCTCGTTGCTCATCCCGGGTGTAACTGCTACAACAAGACAAAGAAGTAAGCCAGTTTGCCTTTTCCTCTGTTATTTTTTTTAATGCATACTTAATGTAGGCAGTTATTTTCTGTTGTTATGCGTTTCAAAAATGGGTAATTTTATTTTGATTGACTTCCCTCTCATAAGGAAAAAACAGAAAGACTCGCTTTACTGTGGTGAGATGTCTCAGTTGTGGACAGAGGAAGACCTTACTGAACAATCCAGACTACTGTTTATGGGCAGACCGACCTCAGGCTCAGCTGGAGCAGCAAAAGCAGAAAGGTGAGAAACATAAAATTATGTATTATATAATTACAAAACTATATAAACATACTGCCAAATTCAGAAATGAATCAAATTTGTATTTCACTCCTCACTTGCACAGATGACTTTTGTGACACAAACTTTGTATTGATTTTATTCTTTTGTACAGATTCAAGCACTTCTGCTAAAAATCAGCCAAAAGACACAAAGCATGATGGGTCACAGATGCCGAAACCCAGTTCTGCTCAGGGTACAACCAGCACATAACAGCAGTGGTTTCCCTCTACTTACTCAACATAGAAAAGACTGTAATTGATTTAAAAAAAAAAAAAAAAACATGTCAACAGACTACGGAAGTTTTTTTTTTTTTTTTCCATATATTATTTAAGTGAAGACTTCTTTTAATTTCATTTTCATTTTTGTTTTTTTACTTTTCTCTTCACAAGGCTGTGTGTAACAGTGTTATTTTTGGTGCTACTACTTCATGGTTATTAAATTGTGTCTTACACATGTTGCAAATGGCAGTTTTGCTCCAAAGAAGGAATTTCTGTCATGGTTTAATAAGAAATGGAGGACAAAAATGAAAATTTTCTTTCTTTCTTTATTTTTAAATACCAATTTTTTTTTTTTTCACACAGAACTGTTAAATTAAAAACACTGTTTTACTACTGAGCACTGGCTGTCAGTTCAAGGTTTGTATATTTAAAAAAAATAGGATAATTCT
This sequence comes from Archocentrus centrarchus, assembly GCF_007364275.1. Lineage (NCBI taxonomy): Eukaryota > Metazoa > Chordata > Actinopteri > Cichliformes > Cichlidae > Archocentrus > Archocentrus centrarchus. The sequence goes on along the minus strand of NC_044349.1, from coordinate 28,090,999 downwards.
TCACATTTTCTTCTTTTCTGCTCTGTCTGTTTTTGGCACTCTGAAACGTGTCTTCTGGAAATATAGTAAATTCTTGGCAAAAATCCTTGGAATATGGCCCGTGTACAAGAAGACAGCCAAAGTCATGCCTAGAAAAAAAAAACATTCACTGTATGTGCTGTGTTCACTTTTAAATACTTTAAAGGACATGCACATTTAATCTAATTTACCTGTGAAAGAGCCCAGCCAGTAGACAACTGCATACTCTGCGAAGGTGAATCCAGAACAGTAGAAGGTGAGTCCATACGCCAATGATGGATTTATGTAAGCTGAGGTATAACTTCTGGCTGGAGAACAGAGAGGACAAATAGAGTTTTAGCTGGTTAAACACTCCATGCCAATATTAAACAGTTTAAGAGGTCCTGTGTCATCAGTGAAAAAGCAGAAAATGAAATGCTTAAATAACGTAATGATCGGGAAAAAGCCAGTTCACCCAAGCTTACCTGTATGGGACAGGAATGTGAGGAGGACAGCGATCAGGGGTGTTCGGATCAGAGCAGATCTGCGTTGCAGGATTAAGTGGATGAGGTGTAAGATGAGGGCACAGGCAAACTCAGTAAAAAATCCTTGAAGCACAGGGACCAGCAGAGATGTGCTGCACTCTCTGGCCATCAGATTTTTGATCATGTGCATGTCTGTCAGCTCCAGGCTCCAGTAGTATGTGGTTGCAAGAAGGCCTAGGTGAGCCCCAACAAACTGGGCAGCAACAGCAAGCAGTGTGGGTACGGTAGAGGACTCAAACTGCAGGAATTTCTGCACAGCCAGGGTGGGATTCCCTGACACATCACCACAGATCACACCGTGCGTGAGCAGCACCACGAACCGTATGGTTACAGTCACATCAGGACCCAAGCCCCCAGCCCACTCACCCACATCCACGATGGTCTGCACCTCCAGCCAACATGCCACCAGCATGAAAGAGGACGCAAATTCTGAGATAAAGCTGAACCGTGGCCATTTTTTAAGGAGATATCGAACTGAGGCTGCAAAAATCACAGCAGTCAGGAAGTATCCGAGAGAGGCGTTCAGTCCAGACATGGCTCAGAGGAGATGTCCCCTTCTATCTTTTGAAGAAAATGAAATTAGTGAGGGGTTCAATTTATGACTGTACTCACTGTTTGGCAACGTGGCACACGCACAGTTCTTATCAGAGACACGTCAGGTTTTTATCCTACAACCACCTGCCAGAATACACATGGGCTTTTCCAAGGTCAGGTCAGGAAGCTGGCCTTCATTCAGTGGTCATTTGTTATTGTGCCAAAGATTCCCCACTATGTCTAGAAGAAAAATAGACTGAATTTATTTCCTAATGCTACAAAGCTGATGATTTTTTTTTCATCTTTTGATTTAGATAACATTCATGTGTGAAGATTATACATCTAGCTTGGAGTCTGTAAAGTAAATTCAGTTGAAGCATGTATTGCTGCAAGTTAATGTTTAAAAACTTTTCTCTAAGGGTTTTGGCATTTTTTGCAAGCAGGTTAACACAAAACCCACCCATGTCCAGGAAATTAGTCTTTTTTTTTTTTTTAAGTTTTCACAGATAAAGTGCTTTCTTTACAAAATCAGCACACAGCATACAGTAAAGCAGTTGTTCTCAAACTGTGGGACAGGCCCCACTGGTCCACCCATTTCTTTTCTACTGCTTATCCGGGGCTGGTTGGGGGCGCAGCCCAGACCTCCCTCTCCCCAGCCACCTCCTTCATCGCAGCACCAAGGTGTTTCCAGGGCAACTCAAAAAAAAAAATAAAAATCTCTTGTGTGTCCTGGGTAAACCCCGGGGCCTCCTCCTAGTAGGACATCCCCAAAATACCTCGCTCAGGAGGCATTCTGATTAGATTACCCGAACCACTTCAGCTGTCTGCTTTCGATGTGGACGAGAAGGAGGAAAAAAAAAAGATGAAAGGAACAGTTTACCCTGCTGGGACAGGATTACCGGGGCCCCACCCTGGAGCCAGGCCTGGGGAGAGAACTCAAGGGCAGGAGGTGTCGAGGTGTGCCCTGGCGGTCCAGATCTCAGCTGTTGAGACTAGCTATTGGGGGCGTACGTAACCATAAAAAAATATGAAGTGAAACTAAGGTGAAATATTTTTTGGGGAAAATAATCATTTTCTGATACTCTTGCTATATAGTACCTTCTCTGCTTCTGATGTGGGGAAAAGTTTGAAAACCACTGCAGAAACTGAAATAAAAAGAATGCAAATGTAATAATTTTTAAATAATAAAAGAATGAAAGTTAGAGCTATACAGATATCAAACTTTAATTTTTTTTTTTTTTTTTTTTTGCATTTTTGGCCACAGCGGGTTTTGTCTACAGTGGAGTGTGAAAGGAAATGGGGGGAAAGATACGCGGGCAAATTGGCGACGGGTCGGGACGCGAACCCGCACCGCAACGTGTGTATGTGGTCGCCGGCTTCACCACTAAACCACCCAGGCGCCCTACAGATATCAAACTTTGAAATGTACACTGCAAAATAAATACTATGAGATTAAAATAGCACAAGAATTAAATGTCCTAAATAGGAAAAACAAAAAAAAAAGTGTAAAAGGAGACCTGTTCCAAACATGATACCCTAACACCCATTTAAAGAAAGAGAGTTTAGCTGGCTCTACAGAATCTGTAAATGTTAGGTATGCAAGCACTGTATTCTACAGGTCAAGTGCCACAGCCTGAAAAGCTGTCGCATTGGAAAGTAAAAGTACTGTCCTAAGCCAGTGAGATGAAGAGTAATCGTAAAGTACATTTACCACATATACAGCAGATATAAATAGCAGAGGACAGAGGTTCAAGACGTTATCTGATTGGCAGCAATAAAACCCTTAGGCTTATCTGCGCTGCTCTTCAATTTTTCAACAAGTCCTTTGCATTAAAGCAGTCATCAAGACTTAATAACCTATAAGAAAATTTTTTAAAATGCCACCTATTAATAAAAAGTGTCTGATGCTAAAAGGGCCACAAATATAAAACAAATGACAGGGGCCCTTGAACTAAGTCCTGTGGAACAACACAAGACAGTGAAAAGGGAAAAGTCTCCAACACAAACAGTTACTCATATTTTAGAGCAAAAACGAAAAGCAATCTAATGCTTTTACTCAAATGCCCATTGAGTCATGTAACCTAGTATCTGATGATGTGTCAAATGTCAACTAATACTGTGACAGAACAATTACCTGCCATATACATCAAGACCACAACCTAATGACTGTGACTTATCTCCAATTTTAAAGACATATTGAATGCCACTGTGAAAAACTTATTTGGTCATAAATAAAACAAACAAGATTAGATGAGTCTCAGTATGTTCCAGGCTTTTTTTTTTTTTTTTTTTTTTTAGGCAGCAGGAATTGTATAGTTCTTGTAATGAGGGGAGAGGGTAGCCAATGATCTTCTGAGAAGTGGTGATGACTCTCTGGAGTGCTTTTCTGTCTGCAGCTGTGCAACTGGCAAACCAGACACGGACACTGTGTCAGAATGCTCTCCACAGAGCAGCAGTAGAAGGCTACCAGCAGCCTCTTGGAGAGTTGTTTCTCTGTTGGGCCTTCCTCACAAGAGCCGTGGTGTTTGCACTCCAGGTGAGATCCTTCTCAGTGGTGACGCCCAGGAACTTGAAGTCAGCCACCTTCTCCACACAGTCTCCGCTGATGAACACAGGCTGAATGTCCTCCTGTAGTCCACCACAACCTCTTTGGTTTTTGCAGTGTTGAGACATGAGCTGTTGTCCTTTCACCACCCAGACAGCCTTTCCACCTTGTCCTGGTAAGTCGACTCATACCCCCTGGAGATGATATCATCTGTTAAATTAATGATGCTATTATTAGAGCGACAGGGGCTGCAGTCATTCGTGTACAAGGTAAAGAGGAGGGGGCTCAGCACACATTCCTGTGGGGAGCCGATGCTGAAGATGAGGGCTGTGGAAGTGTGGATGCCTACCCTGACCTTCTGGGAGCGGTTCAACAGGAATTTCAGAATCCGTTGGCAGATGGAGTCTGATACATCGAGGCCTGTTAGTTTGTGTACCAGCTTGTTTAGAAAAATCCACCAACAGCATTCTGATGTAGGTCCCTGGCTGCGTCCTCAAACAACAAACAAACAAGAAGTTAAGGGTTCCTTATTACAGCTCATCCTCTTGAACATTATTAATCTGAACATTAATCTAAAAAATATATTGTCAAAGAACAATTTGACATCAGTACGTTATAAGTGGATGCTTAAATACACCCACACACAATTCAGAGATAGAGTGAATGGAATCATATTAAACTTTGACCTGCTGCCCACATTAAATGTAAAGTCAACAGATTTTTAGTCACCAAAATCATTGGAATTCCTTATCTTGGGACTTTGAATATTTGCAGATATTTCAATACAGTTCATGCAACAACTAATGAAACAGTTCAGCCTGGAAGAAAGTGGTGAGCTGACAGTTCAGCCAACTGGCATATTTTTTTCAAACTAGATTAAAAAAAAACAAAAAACCCCAAAACAAAACAAAAAAAGAGGCCCATGTTATCCTCTAAACTTAATCCCCTTTTCTATGCATCTTGGAAGTAGCTGAAGTGAACAATGTTTCACCACAGGGCACCTCCAGAGGTGGTTCCTCCACAACATACCTGTTCTGTCAAATCACAGACATGTACTTAAATAAAGGAAGGTTTTTTTTTTTTCCAGTTTTGTTGCTAAGAGGTGTAACTGGTTGTGACTGAGTAGTAAACATGATACACTGTATACTACTGGTTATATTACATACAACTGCTGAACATGATCCATAGTGTGAAACAGGAAATGTGATAGATGCGATTAATCGCACGAGTTACTTATAGCTTTTTATCTGTATATGTAAAACATCTAAAGCTTTAGCCTTACACCCCCCCCCCCCCCCCCCCCACACACACACACACACACACACACATACACACAATTAAATGTAATAAAGAACAAATGTAATTCCTGATTTGTGATTGGCCTAAATGGATCACATGTCAGGTTAAAAATCGGGAAGTTCCGTGCTGTGAATCCAGTATGTTTATGGAAGATAGGGAGATAGCGAAGCAGCAGAAAAGATACAATCTCCATCCAGCTCCAGCTTTAAGTTTCACGCTCCGTTTAGAAACAAGGTAGCAAAGCAAAAAGGCAAAACCTGGTTGGTTCTTTCAACCGTAGTGCTAGCTTTGTGCACAAAAAAACCACAGTTTGAACGTTAATTTCGTTATAGTGGTCAAATTAGTTACGTGCACTGTGATGCTCAGACTTGAGGCGGAAGTTGTGAAACGTGTGTGTGTGTGTATTTATGTGTGTGTGTGTGTGTGTGTGTATTTATTTATATGTGTGTGTGTGTGTGTGTGTGTGTGTGTGTGTGTAGGTGGGTGAGCGAGCGAGCGAGCGAGCCTACAGTGAAGAAGTGATGGGCAGGGGAAGAACCGACTCTCAGAGAGGAGTGAGAAGTTGTCGGGGATGGCGGACAAACCTCCGACGCTGATCGTGAAGCTGTTTGCCGCCGCATTTTACGGTCTCAGCTCGTTCCTGATCGTCGTAGTGAACAAAAGTGTCCTCACGAATTACAGGTAACTCTGCTGTAACGTCTGTAATGGTAACGGTCGACAAGCTGCTGCCATGCTAGCTAACCTAGCTTGTGGAAGTTGTGCGGGCTGAGTAGCGGATCGGACACCGTGGTGCCGATTAGCCTAACGGTAACTTCTGCCCAGCGATACTAATCTTCTGGTTCAGACGGAAGGGAGCTTCTCCTTTCTGTCGCTGTGTTGGGCAATATTTTAACCCTTCAGTGTAAAGTACGAGGTTAGCTAACTACTGAACGTGTAAAGCATTAACATGTACTTGAGTTTCATTTGTACTTTTTCAGGTTCCCATCTTCGATATGTGTCGGAATAGGACAAGTAAGTCAACCGTGTAGCCTGTTTTTTTTTCTTTTCTTTTTTTTTTAAACCAAACTCACACCACACCTTAAAACCAGGCAGGTATCGGCACTGATTTCTTAACGAATCTCTGCAGATGTTTGCCACGGTGGTTGTACTGTGGGTGGGCAAGGCTACAAGGGTGATCAGCTATCCAGACTTCGATGAGAACATACCTCGCAAGGTGAGACTCACCTGTGTTTATCGCTCTCTTTTGAATGACCACCGGTATTCATTTATTACTCGTTTCAGTAGGCCCAGGTGCAGCCTTTGGATGTCTTAAACAGTTCAAATATCAAATGTTGAGCCCCCAATTTTTTTATTTTTTTTTTACCTTCTAAGAAATAGCATTAGTCCCCAAGATCCAGTATGGCGCAGGTAGCCTTCTGATTGTATTAGCGTTAACATAATTAATTTAACACCACTGGAGTTGTTCTTTTTTAACAAACCCCCCTTTCCTTTTTTCCTAGACATTTCCTCTACCTCTCCTGTATGTGGGAAATCAAATCACTGGTTTGTTTGGAACCAAAAGGCTAAAGTAAGTTTATCTTTTAACAGTTCAAACAGTTAAGAACAATATGGGCGTTACTGTTGGTGTTTTTGGTTTAAAGACTTTTCTCTCACCATTTATGCCCTCCTCCCCCAGTCTGCCCATGTTTACGGTCCTCAGGAGGTTCTCCATTTTATTCACTATGCTGGCTGAGGGATTTCTGCTCAAGTAAGATCGCACACAAGAGAGAACCCACTTTTCGTCGCCATTTACTGGTCCTTTTTCTGTTCAGTTCCAGCTTTATGTGGCCATATTGAATTTCATTGCTTTCTCATCTTCAATTTGTGGCAGGAAGAAATTCTCGAGACCAGTTCAGCTGACAGTCTTTACAATGATCCTTGGGGCGTTTATAGCTGCAAGGTAGGTTCTGCTAAATCCAGGTGTGCTGGCTGTTAACCAGACCAGAATTACCTTCACTACAAAGAGGTGCTTTGTCCAGATATACAACCACACTTAGTTGGTATTATCTTAAACGTCATTAGACGTACTGTGCAGCTGTGGAGCTCTGCCTAAACATAGCATAACTACAGCTTAATTGTTAGTCACTGAAGACATTATTTTCTTGACACTTTTTCTCCTTTCTGATCCTAGTGCTGACTTATCCTTTGACCTGCAAGGCTACGTGTTCATTCTCCTGAACGACGTGCTGACTGCAGCCAACGGAGCCTATGTAAAACAAAAATTAGATGCAAAGGTATGTGACAGCAGCATCTGATGAATAGTGGCCATTGTTGTGTGGGGGCTGTATTTGGCATTGAGCTGATGCATGAATGTAGAGAACTCAAACTGTCCTTCAGTATCTACTCCAAAGGAACTCAGTGTGCAGAAATACTATGAGTCAGTTCTTTTTACCCCCACTGATTTGATTAGATAGAGAAAATATTTGTGACTCAGAGGTTTTCTAAAATTTTGCTGTGCTTAACTAAACTGTAACTCAGAAATATCATGTTTAAGCTTGTTTAAGTCATATTTTATGTCGCAAGGGTGGACTGAACTTCCCGGCTCTCACATTACCGCAAGGACAAATCCAGATTTAGTCTATGATGACTATAGAGCACCATCTGCTAGGAGCTATACAGAGGGGTGGGTGTGAGTGATGGGGCGAAGCCGGGTGAAACCATGTGAAACAGAATGCACACAAGAACTTCTAGGTGGTGCCACGCATGACATCTGTATGCTAGTTAGTGAGGAATGCACTGAAAGACTTGTGAATAACACTCTGTTCTGGCTCTGCTTGTTTTGTTTTTTTTGTGACTGTTGCTCCCTTCCCACCTGCTTCTCTACTCTTTTTCCAGGAGTTGGGGAAATATGGATTATTGTATTATAATGCATTATTTATGATAATTCCCACTCTGCTGTTGGCTCATGTGACTGGAGATATGCAGAAGGTGAGGAGTTGGCCTTTCTTGTTTTGCTTCTGCTCAGTTGTATTGATCTCTGTTTATGTCTTTTTTTTTTTTTTTACACTATTTGGTAAATGGCTTTTTTTTTTTTTTTTTAACTGCAGCTGAACCATCGTCATTAAATCCTTTTAGTTTATGATTTCAGTACCAAGCATTTATTGCTAGGTTTAATCCTGCATTTAAGTAAGTGCACATATGTGTAAGCATGGGCGTGTGCCGTAAATATGAGCTGTCTTTTCATTTGGTCAGTGTTGGCAGAGACTTTCTGGGTTGCCCAGCTCAGCTGGGGCCCAGCAGCCAGAAAGGCACAAAGATGCTATTATGCACCTACTAGTGTTATTACAGCAGCATCTACTGCTTCCCTTGACTGAATAACCACAGTAGATAGAAACTTCTCAGTTTTTAGTCCACTCCTTTTCCTTTAACTGAATGCTTAACCTTACATATCAAAAAGCACTAACTTAATTTTTTATGTCACTAATCAAATGTGTTTTATTTGCAGTGGTCTATTTGGCTGATGTTACCCTTGTTTTTTCTTTGCTTTTAATGTGCATGTGTGTGTTTGGATTTGTTTCTCTTATGCTCTGTTTTTCCTGTCAGGCAGTGGAATATGAGGGCTGGTCAGATGCATTTTTCCTCTCCCAGTTCATCCTCTCCTGTGTCATGGGGTAAGATACAGGCTAGAGATTAAACATGGCATACATGCATCACCAGTGCCACATCTGGATTATTCCAGATTTGCACTCAGATCCGTATTGAACTCTCGGTTCTACATCATAGTTTGGAGCTCACAGTGACTTTGTCTACAATGTTGCATTAACACAGGGGTCGGCAACCTGTAATCCGGAAAGAGCCATTTGAACCCAGTTTCCACGGAAAACAAAACAGTGAGAGCCGCAAATACTAGCGGAAGCCGGTATCTGCTACCGGAAGCTGGCCAGCCGCTTCCGGTAGCGGATACCTGAGTGACGCATATATTGAGAAACGAAAATAAATAAATAGATAAATAAAATGATTTTATTTTAATATTTCAATATCACAATAATGTTCCAATTTAAAACTACAACAAAAACCGAACTGACAAAAATAAAATGCACTTCAATTGGATACTTATAATTTACTTCCGAGAGCGGCACAGAGCCGCAGATAAGCCTGAATGGAGACACAGGTTGCCGACCCCTGCATTAACATCATGACATCCGATTTCAGACTCCAACAAACGCTGAGTCATATGCAACATGATTTTTTTTTTTCCAGGTTTATTCTGATGTATTCCACTGTACTCTGTACACAATACAACTCAGCATTAACAACTACAATCGTGGGATGTATTAAGGTGAGCTTGAGGGAAGTAACAGTTAAATACACAACAACCCAAAATGCTAAGGTTTGTTAACATTTTCTTCATTTTGCAGAATGTCCTGGTGACCTACATTGGGATGGTACTCAGTGGAGACTACATATTCTCATGGACTAATTTCTTAGGTTTGAACATAAGGTAAATTTTCAATTTGGTTTTGGTCTGTACACGACACCCGCATGGCTTCAAACACCAGGAGCATTTCAGACACAAGTGTTTGGTGAAACTTAACTAAGTCCTTTGTGCCATTCTGGCGTCTGACTCCCTGCTCTCCTCATTTGCTCTGTGCAGCCCGGTCTTTAAAAAAAAATAGACCCAGTGCATTTTTTATTTATTTATTTATTTTTTGGCACCACATAGGGCCTCTTCTGAGCTGCCTCTGCTTGTGGAATCAGATTGTTTTGTGCATGAGCGATCTGCTCATCCATCTCAGTGCCAGAGCACAGCACAGCCTTGCTGGGTGTATTCCTGGTATTAGTTCACACTTTTTACTGTGTTTTACATGTTAATTCCTTCTTGGACTGAATTCTCAAGGAGGCAAACCAGTGAGCACTTTTATCATATAGTTTTATTTTTAGCTACACCAGTGGGCACCTTGCTCAGTTACTTGAGCCACTTTGGTAGAGAGCGAAACCACTGGATAGATTGCCATGAGATTTTTCCATCTGCACATCCATTTCTTGCTGCTTATCCGGGTTTGGGTCATAAGGGCAGCAGTGTAAGCAGAGAAGCCTAGACCTCTCTTTCCCCAACCACGATGTGGAGGGACAGACCAGCTACCCTTGGGAGAAAGTTAATTTCCCCAGCTTGTATACACAATCTCATTCTTTTAGTCACTATGCAAAGCTTATGGCCATGGGTGAGGGTAGGAAAATAGATTGACTGGTAAATCAACAGCTTTGCTTTCAGGCTCAGCGCTCTCCTCACCACAACAGATCAGTACACTGCCTGCATCACTGCCGACACTGCACCTATCCATCTGTCAGTCTCGCGGTCCATTCCCCCGTCACTGTTCTTCCCAGCTGACTATGTACTCAGTTGAAGTCAGCATGCACCCCATCCCCACTGCACACAGTGTGAGTTTAGCACCACTTCCCCCTCCCGAGTCGCCTGACAGTTTTCCAGAATCGCTTTGAGGTCGACTGAAAGTCTCATGGTCTTGCCGAGGATAAGTCTTGTCGAACTCCTCCCACACCCAGATTTTTGCTTCAGTTACTGCCTCACTCCACATGGCTTGCTGGTACCTGTCAACTACCTCTGGAGTCCCACAGGCTAACCAGACCCAATAGGACTCCTTCAGCCTGACGGCTCCCTTCACCTCAAGTGTCCATTATCTGGTTCAGGGATAACCATGATGACAGGCAGCAATAACCTTGCAGCTGCAGCTCCATACAGCTATCTCAGCAGTGAAGGTGCAGAACGTGGTCCACTCGCAGTTAAAGTCCCCAGCTTCCTTTGGAATGCTGTTCAAGGTTTGCTGAAGGTGGGAACTGAGGCTTTTGTGGACTACAGCCACTCCCAGATGCTCCCAGTGCTGGGAGAGGCTGAGAGCTCAGCTCTTCTCTTCACCTGAGGGCCCAAGATGCATGGCCGCAGATCTGATGATAGTTATAAAATTGATCAGTGGCTGGCACAGAGGTCCAATAACACAACACTGAACTGCTGTTCATACGCACAAACAGCAGTTTTTGTGGTTTGTGTGATTGATGTATAAGTTGAAGGACCTACTTGATTTCTACTTGATGTTTTGTTTTGTTTTTTAAACTCATTGGTTGTGTGTAGTTTGATGGTTGGATGTTTTATATTGATTTTATCTGCGGAAGATTAGTTGTTGCTGCAGTAAAAACTAAACGGGCATCTGAAAGAATAAAGGATCCTTTTCCAAACTTGGGTGGTGGTCCCCAAAATGTTACTTTTAAAAGTATTTTTTTTAAAAAATGAAAAATCTGAAACAGGCTCACAAATGAAATAAATATAGCATGATGAGTTCCAGCATGATTATTTTTGTTTCCCAGTGTGAACAGCAACTGTTTGGCTGGGGGGAAAAAAAAAAAGTTTTTGTTGACACATTGATGTCGTGTCCCAGCCCTGCAGAAATACAGACGTGCCAGCTGGATCTTGTTTCTAGTTGTACAAGTTTAATGTGCTGAAACATGTCCACCTAATTTTGTGTTATGACAATAATGTCACTGGCATTATTGATCTTTCTGACCTTCCAGTAACGTTAATCCAAAAAGCACTTCTCTTGTTCATTATTTTACAAATTGGACTGCATTTTCTGTTAAACACAAATGTTCATTTATTCTTTTTATACACTTTAATGTGGTTGCTCTCTCCATGTTGTTGCAGCATTGCTGGCAGCCTGGTGTACTCGTACATCACTCTCACAGAGGAGCAGTCCAGCAAAGCAAATGAAAACATCAAGCTGGATCTCAAGGGCAAGGTGGTTGTATGACCGAGACACTGGATTTTGTTTATTTTTATGCTGATGAACAAGAAACTCTATTTTTTAGTACAACATTAATTTATGCAGTATTTTGGCAGTAAAGGCATGGGATTGGTAGGAACGGTGTTCCAGAAACTTCCTTAGTGTGTTTTTGTGGAAATGGAGCCGTGCCATTGCCATGCCTCTCCTGTTGCTACCATGGTGACGAAACCCTCCTGAGTGTTTGTAGGTTGATTTTTAGATACTTTTTTTTTTTTTTTTTTTTTTTTTTTTAAAGTGTTTGTATTTTGATACTGTACTTGTGAGCATTGAGAACAAGGGAACATGGGATGAAAAATATTTATATATAAACATATTTCTTGATATTTAGAACATTTAAAGTTAAATGTTGGGACGACTTAAGGTTTCTTGAACACAGGAGCGAACAGCTGGATATCAGCTGGTTTACACGTTGGTGTGTTCTAACGACTCAGTGGGAATATTAAATAACTTATTTGAAAAGGCACAATCCTATTTCTTGCCTTTAATTTTTAATGTTTACAAGGAATGTAACTAGATGCCTTCTGAGCACAGTGAGGTGCACTGACACTGTTGTTTCCCATTTAATTCTTTGTACCCATAAATTTCTTCTGATTTTTTTTTTTTTTTTTTTTTTTTGCGCAAACACTGTCATAAGCTTGTTACAGATGCACGTAACACTGATCCAACCTCATCCTTCAAAACAACCAAAGCAGATAGGCAGTGGGCCATCAGTTCTCATCAAGGATTGTGGCTTTTAATAACTTTGCCTCTTTTTTTGGGGGGGAGATAATTTGAAATTACAGTTTACACTTTGCTCCCTCAGTATTACAGAATGTTTATTTTGGACTCTTAAAGCTGTAACTGGTTCTCTATGCAGAATTAACAAACCGTGCATACGGTTTGTTGTTTGTATAAGAGGATGCATTTGTGTGTTTTTGACAAAATGTTATCGCACTTTTAACTGAGGTAGCATCTGCAAAGAAGCGGAAACTAACAGCCAAACCTCCTGTTAGTCATTAATGTACTTTCCTGAAATGTCTTTTTTTTTTCTTTTTTTTTTTAAGTATTGCAAAAGGAACTTTTTTCTTTCTTTAAATTATCAGGTACGAGTGTTCACCTTTTTAAAAAAAATAATAAGTCATCAGTTTATATTTATTACGTTTGTTAGACTTACTAATTTGTAGGTGAAGTGGCTTGTGAGTTGTTGATGATTACATCTCAAACACAGTAACCATGAACTTGTAGCTGGAACACAATGTATTTTTTACATTAAAAAAATTCTTTGACTTTATACAATTGTTCACTTTGCTCTCATTTCATTATTTAGCAGCGTTCAGAACACAGTTTGCATGTTTATTAGGACTGCACAAATATAACAGCCAAGTATCTGTAAGATAGCATTTTGGCTGGCTAAATGTTCAAATATGACAGCCAAAAGATGTAAAAGCACCGTCTGTGTATCATTGGTGTTCACCATTTAACCTAATGTGATGATTCAAAAGTGACCCACTTACTTTTTTTCTTTTCTTTTTTTCAAGTCAACTATGCAAAAATGTTTAATCATTTAAAGACATTGTGATGCTCACTTCTAATTAGTTCAATACGTCTATATAAACTGTTTACCGTAAATGTAGAGATGCTGAGTCTGTTCCCAAGCTTACCAAAAGGGCTGCTTGCTTTCAGCTGTGGTTATTTTCTGATGCCACCACTAGGAGGCACCAAATGCCGTAGAAGTGTTAAAAAAAAAATCCCCTATCAAAGACCTCACAAATCACACTAGTCATGCACCTGACTAGTGATTTGTGAACACTCTGCTAGATGCTGAAATATCAAAACTATTTCTAATACTAAGAGCACATCTGAATCAGCCCGTTTTCTGCTGTGTGCAACATATGAAAGAGCAACTTTGGATGACAATTTAAATAATTAAAAAAAAGTTTTGGTTAAGGCATAAAATTTATAGAAAACAGTACAAAAAGTCACATGTTGAAACATAATGGATACAGACCCACAACCATTAACTCATGACCTTATCAAATGAACACAAAATACACAGCTTAAACTGACCACAGATCCTCAGTGCTCAGGGTGTAAAACAGAACACTTCAAAGACAGTCAACCTATGACTCAAAACAGCCAGAGAACTCTACTGGAAAGAGACAATTCAAATTTAATTTGATTTCAGTTCAAGCCTACATAATTTTCCCCAAAGAGAGTGTATAAATACCCTAACACACAACAAACTGAGGTCTTATAAAATGAAGTTAAAAAAAAAAAAAAAACTCAAGGAATTCAGGATAGAGACCCCACAGTATTTAAAATCTTCAATATATAAAAAATTATATTCTGCTTTTAGGTACAATGTGAAGATAAAATATGTATGGAGGTCATCCTGGGATGTTAAGTGAAAATGTCAAAGGCAGAGATTCATTCAGGTCTTTAAATAGACTTATCCTATGGAGCCCCCAGAACGTCACAATTGGTGTTCTTATGCTTAATACTATGCATTACTTTCCGCTCTTCCACAGGGAAGTCCGATTGTATTATGATGTAATAACTATGGACCATGTTACAGCTGCTTATTATAACCACAGCGCAAGTGGGTAGACCCCTTGCTGGCAAATTAATACAGACCTGGCTCAGACAAGTCTGTACTAGGAGACATACTAGTGTGTACCTGCAAGTCTCCGGCCACATCTGATAGAAGCCACGGGGTCAAATGAATGTTTGTTCAACCAACATCACCTGTGGTAAGTGCCAGTGCCTTTCAAACTACATGCATGATATCAAGTAATGTAGGACGCAACATCTTGTAGGGTCTGTACTGACCAAGAGAAATCCAAGAAGTATTATGAGGTAATGTAAAAGTTACTGCACATGTGTTCAGAACTGTCATTGTGACATTCTGGGGGGTGGGGTGGTCTGTACTATCATTATTACTACCACAGACGTTCAGCCTAAATAGACCCACATCAACTCAGCAAATATGACCAATACTTTCGACCATCTCAAAAAAATGCCCCCTCACTAGTTTCTGGATCAATGCATCATTAGGGAGTAGATCACAACAGTCAAAGCTGCTAAGCAACACTGATTTGATCCCGCTTGTCACTGATGATCCACAGAGAAATGTGTTTCTCAGCAACAGACTGACTATCCTGGAAGCAGATCAAGGGTCTACCTGTTGGATGACTCTCACAACTAAACCGACCTGCTGTGCAACAGAGACTCTTACCTGCCTCGCTGCTTCTTCACCAAAAAATACAAAGGAACTATTCACAAACACAAATAAAGTCTCGTATGTACAGCACAGCTAAAAGCAGCGCTAACTAGCCGCCGTTAGTGTTTTTTGTCATCTCAACTAAAGCTAGTACATGAAGCGCATGTACAAGCACATGCGTTCTTAAGGCAACATAAGGTAAGACAGACAAACTTGTGGCACTACACTGAACATGGGATAAAAACTCCACCCAAACAGAAAAACCAGACTGAGGGAATGCTCCAGTTCTACTAGCTAAAGGGGCCCCTCTGTTACATACATGTGAAAACATCCAGTGGACGAGGCTGTTTCCTGGTGTGGCATCTCCCATACTGCTACGACAAAGCTTAAAAAGAATTCCACTGACTTAAGATTACTATTCAGGTATTTTATTTTAACTGTAATAGTGAAAGCAAATCTCCAGGCAGCCAACACTGTGAAACCAAACTAGGTGAAAGGTGAGGCATTACTCACCGTCTCACCGCTCCACAAGCCTTATGAGAGAAATGAGGCGTTGTCTTTTCACTATTTCCAAAGACTAGGCAACAAGGCTTACCTGACATTTCATCTCACACCTTACAGCAAGACATTGTGAATTAAATACATATAAGTTATAGCGTCATTAAAAAAGGAAGCATTTCTCAATTTGTAAGGGGTTGATTTAAACAATCCAGCAGTCCTGAGGCTGTGTGTCGATTTTATAATGCAACAAGGTTTTCAGCCATGTAACAGAGACTGTAGAAGTTACAGCCTATGCAGCAGAGGTTGCACAGAGAGGACAGCAGTCTGTACAGCCACAGGCGGTTGCTGAGGTGTCTGTATTTGATATCTGTCTCGCAGAGCTTGGCGTAAGCTTCGCGGTTAGATGACAGGCCGATATCCTGACCCAGTCCGCATGCCTGTTCAATAAGATGCATATCAGCCATGATCTCTGATGTCATTTGGCCAAACCACTGAGCGTTGATGGCCGAAACGGTCACGGACACAAAGAAGATGAAAATCTGGTGGTGAAAGTGGAGGAACAGATTTAGGAGATGTTCCAAAAATGAGTATCATGCAATTTAATGATGTGAAAAACAAGCAACACACCTGAAAGGCTTCTCTGTCATCCAACATGTCACTGGGGTGATAGACAGCGTAGATAGTGAGGTTAAAGAAAGCACAGGCTGAACCGAGGTGGAGGTAGAACGGGACCAGACGACTCTGAATAAAGCCATACGTGTGTCTGTTCAGGTGGTTGTTCATCACAAAACCTGAGCAGAATTAAGGACACATTAACTCTGCAGGGGAAATTCCGGCTTCCATTTCCATTAAAAGCTTCCAATAATCATCAAGCAGCAGAAATAGTAAAGTTTGAAATCAACTTTCACCTTAGAATTTTTCAGGCAAACGGAAACAACAATTTTTTTAATGTCATTGGAATAATATGACCACAGGTATACTAGAAAACCAATATGAAGCAAATACACAGCAGACTGTTTGGAAGCTAACAGGAGTCTGAACTGCTGCAGCAGATTGTAGGTCACGACCGCTGCAAACCACATAGCTGAGTATGTGAAGGCCATTACTCCACAAGCAAGGAATGTACACACCTTAATTCAGACAAAGCTTTCCCTTTGCAAGCTACAAAAAGCCAGGTGCAAAGCAAAACATTACACCTTGAAAGCATTTTGTGCAGGGTTGTTAACAGTTCTGAAACTAAAACTGGGACACAAACATCCACAGTATTATATTGCGGTCCCATCTTTCTGTGCCACGACACTCACATGGAGCTGTTAATGGCTCATCTGGTGAAAGCAGGACATACTGAAAGCACACTGGGATCCAGTCGCTCATACTACAGGATGGTTGGGACCACACTGAGAGCAGGGGGTTTTCCTGCATATCAAAAATTGGGGTGTCCAACAAAAACCTTCCTTTCAAATGATGTTAATCAGTTGTTCTAACGTGGGAATTAATTTAATCAAGTACACAACGCACTTTTGTTTATCAAATGGCCAGATATACCACTTGTTGCCTTAACCATAAGCAGATGTTTCATGCTTACACATGTAGTTATCCTTAATTGCCTCTCGAGGATAAATAAAGTTTTCTGAAATCTGAAATCAGCCCCCAAAAGGCCCATTTTAAGCCAGTAAAAATTCTTAAGTCCACTTCAGTCATGACTAAACATTTTTCACATCATTGACCATTTGTCCTTCCAATCTTTCTCTCACCCTGTACTTGTGTGTGTGTGTGTGTGTGTGGCGGGGGGGTTACCCACTTGAAATGAACGTCACCCAAATCTGCATCCCCCAATAAGTGGAGATCAGTATCAGCTGCAGCAGCTTCACAGTGAAGGTGGGCTCTTGGTCAGTGGGCATGCTTTCTCCACAGCGTCCCTCTGCTCTCAGATCTGGTCTCCAATGCAGTGTGCAGCCCGGTCTGGATAGGCGGGTAATGCTTTTTTTTTTTTTTTTTTTCTTCCCCCACTTTCTTTGAGGGCACTTGCAGGTGCACTCTTCTGCAAACATGCAAAATCAAAGTGCTGTGAGTTACAACGTTTGACCCCAAACACTGAATTACTGATATCCAGGCTCAATCTTGCACACTTATGAACAATACAGCTTTCCAAATGACAGAATATGCAACTTATTAGGGTTTTACTTCCCTCATTGCTGAAACTAAGACACCTTAAATGACTCTAGGAACTTCCCTGAGGGGGTTGAGGACACTGTTAAAGTTTATCTGGGACATCGGTGCTGCACATAAAACTACACACGGAACTTCAGCTAAAACGCAGAGGTGCTGTATATTATTTCTCAAGAAGGAAGGCCGACAGCTGCTTAAGTTTTAACGACCCGTGTGGCTTCAAGAAATCTTCAAAGTCACCTTTACAACAGTAGGTTACTGCTAACGAAAAGCTGCTGGTTAGCTGCAGTAACAAAGTTACACAGAGTGACAGCTAACACTAACAGGTAGCTAAGGTTAACTGTGGGACTCAGCTTCACTTTATAAAACTTTTACTTAATAGCAAACAAAAATCGTCATAATTCTAAACAGAAACGTGACTTAAACGTTAGAAACTCTGAGATAAACCCACCTGTGTTGCCAAATGACTTCCGGCTGCTTGCTGCACTTGACTTTAGTAAACTTACCAAACCGGCTGGTGGCTACTATCGCCAAGAAGAGGGCGGAACCGAAGCTGTCCCCTGGAAAAAATTTCCCGTGTAGTCTTACCAGCAGATACTGGTTCCACATCAACAACTTCAGGTAAAAGTTTCTATTATCTCTGCAGTAAAAAAAAAAAAAAAAAAAAAAAAAACACTGAAAAGCTGTCTGAGTATATGTTATAAAAAAACACTCACAATTTTGAATGTTCTTGGGGTGGAAGGACCACGTGTGTGTGTGTGTGTGTGTGTGTGTGTTTTTTTTAACACAGTCCTCATTTCCCAGATTCCACATCTTCAATCCCTCTTCTTACGTCTGAAGTGGGATTCATGACGTGTTTGTGTCTGTTGCATAGGCTACACACAGTGATGGATTTGTCTACGCAGAGAGTTACAAAAAAAAAAGCAAAAAACAACGGACGTAGCTTCTGGGTCAGAAAAATGAAGCCAGTGTGGAAGTGTCTTGAACCCGCATTCTATCTGAAGGCCAACAGATGGCGATATCTGTAGCTGCACAAAGACTTCCGGTCTCATAGAAGTCTATGGGAAAATGGCTTTATGTCTTGACCTCTGTAATCACTTTCTTACTGAATTTATGGGCTCACTCACTTGTTTAGGATCATATTGAACACAAAATTAAATCTATTTTGAAAATCTTGGTCCTACTATATTTCAAAATGGAGGATTTTCTGGGGTGTAAAACTGCACATTCATTGGTTAACGACTTGTCAGTCACAAGTCAGTAGCCAGTGAACATGTGCAACCAAGATGGCAACGGTGGAAACACTAATATCAAGACTTCAGAAACGTCAGTGGGTGGCATCTCTGTAGCTGCGTCCATCTTTTATACTCTGAGTCCTCCAAAACACTTAAAACTTAATGAAGATGCTACATGTAAGTGGAATGATGACTGGTTGAATAGGAAAGAGAGTCCGGGGCCAGGCCAGTCCAAAAAAGGTCACTGCACCCCTCTCAGCTGAATTCTCTATAAATTTACAACCATACACAAAATTATGTCAATACTTAAGTTATTGTAGCACAAGCTCAAGTTAATTATTCAATCAATAACAGTAGCTTAGTGCTCCTGCGGCTACGATAGCTTTGGGAAGTAGCCTACCCCTCATATCCCCCTGGTCATTTATCAGCGTGTGAGACTAGTTTTAAACCATAATCTCACTCAAAATTTGCAAACAGAACATAGAAATATATGAAGGGTATTTTGCAGACACAGTCTGTGAGTTCATTAATGAGCTTTATGTTGAATAACTGATTTACAAAGAAGTGGTTAGACTCTTCACTCAAGTAAGTCATAATCCTACTTAATTTATAGAACAAAAGATTTAGCATCAAAGTTTAGTTTAAGTTGATCATAACCTTGTTAAAAACTAATTATATAATGGATGGCTATGATTTATCTGACATTTAGGGAAGCCCTACACCTGTAAACAAAGGAAAGAAAGTTAGGTTTACTCTTCAAATACAGTGAAATAATTGTTAGGAGCAAAAGGCACGAGAATGATCTTTATTGCTGGAAGAAAGTTTTAATTAAATGTCAGACAGCCCTGGGGAAACACTAAAACCTGACTCTGATATCAAAATAAGTTACTCTATATAAAAATGTTTTTTGGCAGTTTACGGCACTTATGGGAACAAGTAGCCAAACAGGAAAAAGTTGCATCATATGCACATTTTAAACTGTTTGTTGAGCTGACTTAAACATGACATTTTTATATCAACACACATCAACTGTGTATAGACAAAACAAACAAAAAACAAAGAAAAATCACGAAAAGACATTCATGATAAAACATTCTCACTTCTGGTCTCCACCTCCTGGTTTCCAAAAATAAGTACTTCTGTTGAAAATATTAGCTCTACTTTGGAAAATGCTGAGATTTTTGTTTTTTTAGACACATCATAAAAAAGTAGCACCTTTCACCAAACGTGAGTTGCGTACAGAAGCTTCACGCATCCGTGACACATGGCTGAGTTCAGGCGCCAGGCGGGAGGTGGTGGTGGTGGGGGTGGGGGTGGGGGTGGGTGGGGTTAGTGTCGGGCAGATTTACAGATTTTGTCATAAACTTCTGGAAAGGCTTCATTGCAGCCTAATTCATCTCTCAATCTGTGGTACAGCTGTCCATCAAACATCTCCCAGAACTCCTCTCGTTCCATGTACACATCTGCATACAACATCTGGAACCTACATGTCAAAGAAACAGCGTGGAAATGCAAAGGGAGGTTGTGCAGTGGGAATGTAAGAAACTTTTCTATCACCTTCGTTTTGGGTGCTTCATTTTTTTTGGTTCATTTGAGACTTACCCGTGAACATCTCTGACAAACTTCTCCAGCTGGCGTGTTGATGCTTTAGCTTCAAAATGTTTGACTTTAGGTTCCCCATAAGCCCCAATATCTACATACAGCTCCTCTTCTTGACCTTTGGGGTGAACCATCCCTCTGCCTGGTGGCAGCAGGAACGGGCACAGCCACAGTGGGTACACCTGAAACAATACAATCCATTTCACTATTTAAAACAGGAGCACCTTATACATAAACAGATCCATATTGGAGTCTTACTTCAATGTCCTTGTGGAAACGTGTGATGGCATCCTGCAGATGTTTCATGGGTACCAGCATGTCCTGGACCACGTGATGCTGCTCATAGAGACGTCTGATGGTTTCTCCCTGGGTGAGCTTCAGCAGAGAGATCTTGGGAGGAACCATCCAGCCAAAAAGCCAGCGGAACACGGGGTTGTTACCAAATGGAATAATATCCTGCAGAAAAGGCACAGAGACTCTCTGTAATACAATGTGCTGACACTGATTGTCTGATTTCAGAATGGCAGATGTGAGGGCACGCTGCTTTTTTCTCTGTTTATGAATTTCTTCTTTTTAGAGTTTCCTTTGTATTGTATAATAAATGATAATGATAATAATAACTAGCTGCAGACCTTTTAATTTTTTTTTTTTTTCATTTTCAGTAATATGCTGCAGCGAAATACTTCTAGAAACATGTCTTGCTACTTGGCGGCCATTCTGAACCTAATTTGGGCAGTTATCTGGAAGCACTATCTATCTAAATTAACTTGAATTTTAATCTTCACCAAGACGTACCACGATAGTGGTTCCATAGTGTGGAGATTTGCCTGGTCAGTCCCGAGAGGAGACACAAATCCCTTTGGGGTCGTGTCAGGAAGTACATCTGGTCTGGAAGTAGCTACATATTCCACGCATATGTAGAATTTCAAATCAAATAAGAAACAGGACACAAGCAAAGTTTGATGACATAGCTCCAAAATGAGGGCTTTTCCTCTGGAAGTTTTACTTCTACCACCATCTTTGCTGTTATCAGAGCTTTGTGTGCCATGTCTCTCTCCTATGTCAGGTCCCTGATTGTGGCTGCACTTACAAAGTACATACGGTTGCACACAGCAACCATAAAGATTTTGAAGTTAGAAGTTATAACACTGCACCCAAACATTTACCATCCTACTCTTTTTTTCTTTTTAAAATCACAGTCTGTAGCCCAAAATTTGAAGTAAAAAGTAGCCAGTTTGAAACATTAGAGTGCTGCATTATTTAATATGCCTACATGCTCTCTTGCGGCGATTGCAACATTTCTTCAGCTGCACAGAGAACTGTGGGCCAGAACAGCGAGCTGGATTACATCCTGCAAAACTTGACCAGATGCAGTAGGATACTGGGATAGTTTTTGCACTCTGCATTTGACACATTAGTGATTCTGGCATATCACATAGCACAGTAGTAAGAGTATTGGATACAATTCTCATATTTTCCACCAGAGGGCAGGGCCAACCTACCAACCACTGACACCACCATGACAATGATTCCTATCACAGATCAATAACAGTCAGTTATTGATTTAATCAAATCATAATTAAGCCCCATTTCTGCCTGCTTTTCTCCTGCACCGTCAACAAACCCAAAATCCTTTGGAGAAACAGAGCAGTCGAAAGCCCAGAGGTGACTCGACTAAATCTGTCAAACCAATACAATGCATAATTCATCACACCATTTACTGTTACAGAAACAAAGGATGCCCAGCCCTTCTCACTAATGGCTAATGGTGTGTGTGAGGGAGAGGGATAGAGACTGAGAGACAGAAAGCGAGAGAGAGGATGCATTAGAGCCTACTGAAGAGAAGTAAGACAGCAAGTTGGTAAGATGATGACTAGCTAAAATGTGACAGATATATGCAGCTTCCCAGTATAATCCTAAAGCTCATGGGATCATGGCTCTGTTGTGAGTGTGTGCGAGTACCTGAAGTTCCCAGAAGATGCTGCGTGTATGTCTGTGATAGTAGTGCCTCAGAGGGATATACTCAACTCCAGTGCAGTCTCTTTTCAGGTAGCCCTCTACGTGTTTAAAGAACCAGGGTTTAAAGTGCAGGCCGATTCTGTTAATCTGACGTTGAAGAGGAAACAAGGAGGTTAATATGATCAAACAAATGAAAACTAATCTGCGAGTACAGTCAAAGACGCCTTACCTTGTCAGGCTCTGCGTGGTCAGTCATGGTTCCTGTCATGATAACAGCACTGTCCAGAGTATACTGGATCCCTTCAACAAATGTGTTCTGCTTGTTCTCTGAAGCTTCAGTGAAGCGTTTACAGATGTCCTCCAGCCGTCTGACTGGCTCATAGCGCAGCTTCACCCAAGGCTTAGCTGGGACTATTTTAATCTCAGCAGCAACTAGGAACCCCAGAGTACCACAGGACCATGGGATGGCATGGAACAGATCCGAGTTTTCCTCCTATTTGAAGCAGAAATAAATGTACACACATGTGTGGCACTCTTCTGAAGACGACTGTGGTCCCAGCCAGCATTTCTGACAGGATATTTCTCTCAAATGCTCTCACATACGTCACAGTAGCGACCACTTTATCTTCTCAAAAAAGATCACGCTGTCTGCTTTTTTTGGGTGAAAAAAAGCAACACGCAACAATACATTTGTCTGATCAAATTGTCAGATTGTAAGAATAGGCAATTATAGAGTCATAATTGCTGTGACTTGAATGAGAGAAATAACAGACTACATAATGGTTACAGACCAAAAGTAGTGAGCCATCTTTCTCACTCTGTGTGAAGCAGGGTTATTATAGTTAACGAAAACGAACGAAATAACGAAAACTGAAAATGAAAAAACATTGTCGTTAACTGAAATAAATAAAAACTAAAATTAAAAGGAAGAAACGACAACTAACTAAAACTGAATTGTGAGTTTACAAAACTAACTAAAACTAACTGAAATTATAGATATTGTTATTTTTTCAAAAGTCTTGTGGATTGATATGAAATCATTTTTTTCCTCTCTCCGAGTTTAAGCTCGGAACGCCGTCGGGCAAATGGGTGCGCATGTGCGTGCGTGCGCACACCGCGCTGCTCCTCAGAGAGTCCCATGTGGTGTTTTTTTGTTTTTTTTTACTATGATAGCACAGATAGCAGCGAGTGTCTTGTTGTGGATGATGTTGTGGATGATGTACGGAACACTTCTTAGTCAGGAAAAAAAACACCAACATCAAAGTAGACCTGAGAAGCGCACACAAGGCAGCTACGGAAACCGCTCTCATCCTACAAGGCAACTCGGCCTGCACCTCCAGAGAAACGTGACTACTCGTCGGGTCAACGCAGCCACAAACGTTGTGTTTAGTCCTTGTGCGTTTCCGGCTACTTTATCAGTCAGATAATAACAATCAGGACTAATAATCAAAGCATCAATATAAGGACTCACAAATGTCAGCAAATTCCTGGAGGGAGCTGCTGAAACTATGGGAATGGACGTGAAGGAATGAAGAAAGTGAAAAAACAGGGACAAATATGTTTGCACCCTAAAAACTGAGCACAAAGAGCGAGGACCAAAAAACCCCCAGCACACAACCACAAGGTAATTAACACACGCAATCCAGCTATACATGCATAAATGCGGACATGAGGTCGGACACTTCCGTAGGCTACAGAGGCCGCAAAGACCCTGCAAGTCTAATCAGCGAGCATCCAACCAAGCTAGCTCCAAAACAGAAGCAGCATCAGGTGGTGAGAACATCAGGATGCAGCTGGATTTGACCTTTGACTCCTTCAAGGAGTTTGTTTTTGTCAAACACCACATGTAGCTGTTGTTAATCTGCTGCACTGAGGCTGAACTTTATTGGGAGTTTATTGTAGAATTTATTGAGTTTTGGAGTTCATATTGTTCTTTGTTTCTCCCTGTTGATGTTCATGTGTGTCCTTAATATTACACACATTTAGCATGTAGTTCTGCTGTCTGTGAACAGTTGGTTGCTGAATTTATTTCTTTAAAGGGTATTTTTAAAGGGTACCTGATTAAGTATGAAAATACTAAAACTAATACTGAAACTAACTAAAACTAAGCATAAAACCAAAAATAAAAACTAATAAAAACGAGCAAAACCACTCTGAAAACTAATTAAAACTAACTGAATTAGAGAAAAAAAAGTAAAAACTAACTAAAACTAAACTATCATGTAAAATCCAAAACTATTATAACCCTGGTGTGAAGTCATTAGTAAGGTGATGCAGGGGACCAACTACCCGAAAGAAAAATATAAACCAAATGTTTAATTTTTACTGCACACACAAAAAAAAGAGAAACAGTAAGTACCCATTATTGCTCACCTAAGGTCATATAATTTATGCTTCTGGACTCAGAAATGTATCAACTACACACATCACACAAAATCAATACTCACCTCTGTGCAGCGTACTAAACTGCCATCAGCTAGAATCACTTCATAGGCAACACAGATGTGCTGAAACAGCCCATAAATGTGGGACGATGACTCGATGCCTGTACCCATCACCAACCCCCCTAAGAGAGGAGAGGGAATCAAAAATGTTCTTTAGTAATTCAATTTCTACCCGGGTGGGAACAACAGCAGGCAAACACACGAGCAGACAGGAACATGTGCCTGCTGTGTGTGTGTGTGTGCCGGTGTGGACATGAGGATAAATGAATGTACCGTGGCCTGATTGGAAAACATTAGGCTGTTGATGCGTAGTTTATAACATCAGGAAATCCATTATGAAACCTAATCCAGGGGTGCTTCCAACACTGCAGCCATTTCCTCCCAGTTTCATGTTTTGAGCTACAACATCAGTCCTCTAACGCGATTAGAAAAGTCATTGGGGCTCTAAACAGGATACAGTGACTGATGGAGGAAATGCAGGATTTACATCAGTGAAATCAGTGTGGACGTCACCAGCTCATCTCAGGGGTAGCTGTGGCTCAGGAGGTAGAGCTGGCCATCTAACTCATTGGAGTTAGATGGTTGGTGGTTTGACCCCTGGCTGCTCCAGTCTGTGTGCCAAAGTATCTTTGGGCAAAATACTGAACCCAAAGTTGCTCCAATGTGTTCATCATCGGAATGTGAATGTGTGTGTGAATGACATCCTCTGAGTGCTCATGTAGAGTAGAAAAGCCAGTAAGAACCAGTCCAGTCCATCTCTCTATTTCCAAAAACCACAGATCATCCCACTCCCTGAGTCCAATGAAAATAAGGCACAACATACCCACAGTAAGGTCATCCAGCTCTGGCAGCACTGGCAATGTCCAGCCAATGGAGTTGAGGAGAGCAGTGACTTGACCCATGTTGGCCAGTGGTTCGACTCTCACCACCTAAAAAACAAACATCCCTCTGAGTAACAATCCACCAGCAGGCTCTTCTTCTTCTTCAACTGCTCTCTTCCACCTCCATCTCACCCTATCCCCAGCATCCTCCTCTGCCACACCAGCCCTCTGCATATCCTCCTTCACTACATCCATGGATCTTCCCTGTGGTCTTCCTCTTTCCCACCTGCCTGGCAGCTCCATATTAAACATCGTTTGCCCAATATATCAAACATATCCCTCCTCTGCACATGTCCAAACCATCTTAGCCTCGCCTCTCTAACTTTGTCTCCAAACCGCTCAACATGAACTGTCTCTCTAATATACTCATTTCTAATCTTGTTCATTCTGGTCACACCTTTTCTTGTATTTATTTGACAGTTAAACAGGGAACATGGTGAGACTGAGGGCAACAATTTTAACTATGCATGCTGCAATTAGACAGTGTAGCATTAACACTGTTGTCCAATAGGGCTAGAAACAATTAAGGTGGTGTTATGATTTGTTAGATAATTTATGGCGCTGATCCAACTACTGCTGCAGCCGTGTCCCTGTGTTTTCAGGTCTCAGTAGTCACAGGCGACAGAAACCACAGACAAAACAACACAAACAGGTTTTTTAAGCTAAAAAAAAAAAAAAAAAAATGAAGAAAACGTGTAAGCAGTCTAGCAATGGTTAACGGCAATATAGTAAATTAAACCTCAGTACTGGACAAATTTAATATTTTATCTAATAGCGGTGCTAAAGCAAGGAAAAAAAAATGCTGATGCTGACATTTGTGGTTTGAGTGACATAAACCACTCCAACTCCAGGAAAAAAACATAAAGATACCTTTTCTTGGACTCACAAATGTCTCTACAAAATTTCATCTTTTGTAGTGTAATTATATAATAGTTATATGCCAGACTCTCTGACACCAAGAAGTGAGACCACATCTCCCACAGCTCCAGCTTTATCAGCCATTTATAAAAGAGTAACTTTAGTAATTTAATAAAATCAGCAGTTGGTTGCATTAAAAAGTGTATTTATATGGATCCTCATAATCTACTTGGCAGTCATGCCTGCATAAGCAAATGATAAGAGTGAGCGAAATTATTTGACATGCAGAAATAAACACTTTCTGCGCCGCTTCGACTGTAAGAAATGACCTCAACCTGTCCGTCCCTGTACGAACAGTTTGATTCCACCACTGTTTTAATATTTTAGTGCTGCATGGACTACATGGACATTTCTGAACTGCTCACTCCAGCTCAAAGACTTGAAGATGATCGATAATTTTCAGTCACTGGCACCTAAATTGAAGATGTTTTCTGCTTGTAATTAGGCCTTAAGTAAGAAGTGATCGAGACTTAGCTTTAAATTTGTCTGAAATCTCATTTGTTGCTGTGCATTGTTGTTTGTGTTATGATTTGTACACAGATACTACTATTAGATTCTTTTGGCTGCTCGCTTATTTATAAAGTGTATCATGGTAATACACAGCAGATAATTGATTTGGCACATTTTATAGCAGGATGTCCTTCCAGCTGCGACCCTCCCAGGAATTTCTGTCTCCTCCCGGTCTCAAAATCGGGGATCTCATGGGTGAAACGATGAGTGAATTAATAGTAATAAGATATTAAGATAAGCAAGAAAAACTTTAATGATGGCTCCGTTCTGTTTAGCTTTAACACCCTTACAGTCAAGGATGACTCACAGCAATGGCTTAATAATTGGTGATCCTGATGTAACTGCACCCAGTTAATAATGCTTCATCAGTTATTAAGATTTTTGATTGATTTCACAAATATGAAACACTGTGTTTGTTGCCCACTCGTACCTGCCTCTTTGTGTCCACCTCCAGAATGTCCATCATGTTGATCATGATGTTCTTATGCGTTTTCTTGTACTTGCCCACTCTGAGAGAAACGGTGAGCCAGCCGGGGCGACCTGTACACATATAGGTCTTCCCACCCTCCTTTCTCCACTCGCGCACCTGAAATGTGTCAGAGTTTGTGACGTATGGAGATGAACTGGTCATTATCCATTAGGTGACAGTCGATACACAATGTTTAACAGATTATTTACAATTTTTACACAGTTCATTTGAACCTTTTGGAGGATATTTTTCATAAGATAAGTTCCAGTATATGAAAACCTAAACTCTCTGCGTAGCAAGGAGATGAAAAAGAAAACTTCCTCTAGTGTTTTACTAAATCTTTTTAGTGATGCAGCTATTGAGTGATCAGTTTATAATTAAATACTAGATACATACATGTACCATATATATAGTCTGGCTGCATAAAAATGATTTAATAAATAAAAACAATAATTGATTGTGCAATAATTGATTCGATTTAATTGAGCCAAATCAGTAGAAGTAAAGCAACACCACTGCTTACAAAGTTGCTTCACAGATTATACACACACAGTCTAATTATTATCCTATTTGAGTCATAAGCAGCCAAAGTCTTCCACTACCCATGATTCACTGCAAACAACAGGTGAAACTTTATGAGCAAGAATTTGATTGTCGTTGTTATTGATCATTAAAAGTCATGGTGGCACAAACTGCAATATGACAGAAGAGAGTAGTAGAAATTAAGCGTCGTGCACAAGCATTATTATTATTTTAGTAATGAGAGTACAGCTGTGACACCTGTTCGCACAGACCCGTTGAGACGCTCACCTGTCGCTGGATGTCTCGCACGCGCTGGTCGTGCAGTTTGGGCGCAGAGCACATCTTGAAAATGAGCCATGCCCTCGCATAATAATACACATCAAATATAACGGAGAGCGGCAACAAGAACAAACACACAAATATCCACCTCTGGTGAACCATCACGTATTCGAGACCTTTGACTTTGATCCAGAGCAGGAATAAAACCAGCAACCCTCCTAAATAGAACAGCGGATCCATCGTGTTTGGGCAGATCGGAACTCAGTCTGCTCCGCTTCCGAACTAAAGATATCTGTTTCCCCTCTCAGCTGGGGCCGGAGCTCTTTGGTGAACTCTGTATTGATTGCCCCAACCCCAAAACTCGATTTCTGATCACCCCCTTCACTGGGATAGGTGAGCGCCGATAGGTAGAAGGCCAGCCCCGCCCCTGCTTAACAACGATTGGACGATAATAGCAAAAGGGCGGAACCTGTCGTCTAAGCTTTAAGTTGATTGGTCGACAAAGTAACTGAAGGGACTACCAGAAACGTAGCCTCTCTGCTGTTTAACCAATCACGGTGCACGCAGGCCGTCACACCATGCACCCTATCCTCATGGCTGTGTTACAGCACTTGATTCAAACAGTATCGCAGATTAGAGCCTGCAGTTTAATGCTGACTATTTAAATTAATTGCCGCAGTTTCTTGCAGAAGCGAACTTTATCATATTTAATGCACAAATGCAGGCAGACATGATCTTACACCATCACTCATCAACTCTTTGTTTCTCATTATTATGATCATTAACCATCCCCCAGCCCCCAAATATATACTTGGCTGTTGGTCAGTTTTAGTACAAAAGTTGTTCTCCCCATCTTTTATAAAATAACTGGTTAATTATCTACATGTTCATTTATCCATATAAATCTATGGATAGTAATACACCTAAGGGTGCCCCCTCCTTTGGTCCAGGATAGACATTAGTGATCTCTTCTGGATGACTTTGTCTTTACTCCTAATAGTAAAAGTTAGGAAGCTGAAATGTTGAATATTACACCTTCTTTTAAGCTAAAAGCTTCACTATGTCTAAATACATTCTCATAGGTTCTTAGCTATGAGGTCACCGTGGTTCAGAGCTTAAAAAAAATTGAAGCTAATAAAAGTGGAACTTAAAAAGGAGTTGCAATCTTTGCAGTTCAGAAGCTAACTGAACTGTAGACGTTCAGTCTCACACAGTTTTTGTCATTCAGAAAAGACATCCTTAATTTGGTCATATCAGGCTTATGAGCTCTAGAGTTGTATACTCTAGAGCTCATAAGCCCCGCCTACCTGCTGTTCAAACCTTCTGTCTCTGAGGGACAGCCAATCAGAGAGAGCTGGCTTAAGTGGAAGACAGGAGGTGGATCTAGATGTGGAAGAGCTCAAGATTCCAAAATTTTCAGTGGTAATGGTGTGGGGGATATTTTCTAGGGACACTTTGGGTCTCTTAGTACCAACTCAGCATTGCGTAAATACACCCTATCTGATAATGGGTGCTAACTATGTCTATCCCTTTATGACCACAGTGTACCCATCTTCTGATGGCTGCTTCCAGCAGGATAACATGTCCTGTCACAAAAACTGTCTCAGACTGGGTTCTTGAACATGACAATGAGTTCAGTGCTCAAATAGCCTCCACTATCACCGGATCTCAATCCAATAGAGCACCTTTGGGATGTGGTGGAACAGGAGATTCCCATCATGGATGTGCAGCTAACAAATCTGCAGCAGCTGTGTGATGCTGTTGTGTCAATGTGGTCCAAAATCTCTGAGGAATGTTTCCTGCACCTGGTTGAATCTATACCGTGAACCATTAAAGGTAGCTCTGAAAGCAAAAGGGAGTCCAGATTGGTACTGGCATGATTAGTAATTAACTCTATAACAAATTCATCAAACTGTGTGGTAAGCAAACTGAGTTTTAAAAAGGAAGCATCCTTTATACATCACTCAAACTTGTTTGGGATCTGCTGCCGTGACGTGGATTGTTTCATAATGTGGAAAACACGTTTTATTAGTGTGTCCATTTATGTTCAGAGAAGTGGCTTTGACACACATTCTCTCTCTCTCTCCCTCCGTCTCTTCCTCACACACACATACACACACACACACACACACACCATAGGGCTAAAGCGGTACCCTTCAGACACATTAGACAGAGGGAGGGTGGGGCGCCAGTAAAGATTTCTTAATGGGCTCGGCCGCTCTCTCGTCCATCTGCCTTGATGATAAACACACAGCTACTCAACATTAGCCTGATGCGCATCAAACCATTCTTCATTTTATTTCTCTTTATTTTTCAACAAACTGTCACTTTTAGGACTTTTCCGCCGCTGGAGACCCACAGAGCAAGAACTACTACACATGGTGAATGGTCAGGAGTATTTTATCAGTAATGGAGATGGAAATGGCGGGATCAAAAGAGTAAGATTTAGAAGGAATTCCCTGTCACAGGATTTCTGGAATTGTGGAGTAAATTATTTGGATGCCTGGCCACCGTCAGAGTGCATGGGGAACACACTCTGTGAGACTGTTTATATGTGAGTGACACTAATCAGCTAGTCACAGCCACACGGTAACCTCAGAAACAGTTGCCAGTCCTGGAGAAGGATGCCTTCCCTGCATCATGGAGCAATCTTCACCGGAGCCTTCCTCATTGTGACTGGTGGGTCCACAGCCTTCCTAGCTTCATACCAGAGCCGCCTGCAGGCTTTCTCTCTCTGCTGTGTGGTCCTGGGGGTGGTCATGCTTATCCTTGGGTTATTTTGGGCTATGAACAGCAAAAGTGCTGTCAACTACAACCACAGAGAGTTCGACCAGGAGTGCCCGCATTATCCGTACGAGTACACCAACTATCCCGGCCAAGCCTTCTTCAATCCCCCAGGGAACCGGTTCCCAGAGTCCCAGTCAGTGTTTCTGCCCAGGTGGGTGAAGGAAAAATAAGCTCAGTTTGTATAACTAAACCTGTTTTTGCTAATCTTGTTGTCAAAAACTAGAAAATAGGAGTCCAACTATTCATAACAGATTTTCTGAAGAAAAAAGAGATTTTTTTTTTTTAAATCACAAAACAGTTTTACTGTCTGCTTTGCTGTGTTGTCCAGTTTCCAGTTATCTCTCTTTTTTTTTAGACAGAGACGTTCATTCACAGATGTTAAAAAGACTTAAATACGATGACAGCCTCTTTTCTAGACACACCCTTTTAGTTGTTTATTTTAGCCAAAAAGCACAGAGGAGCATCTGTAAATCTGAAGATAAAGAAATGACATCTTGTATTCCGCAGGCTCTTCACAACCTTACAAGACATTCGATGATTTATCTTTATAAAGACAAGATAGACAGTTATCTAAACAAAAGTCACTACAAATTAAAAGAAATAGACGTTTTGTTTTCAGGCTCTTTAGACTCTGGTGCCTGTTGCTAAATGTGATTTAGAGATGATTAATTTAGCCATGAAGACTGAACACAATGATTACAGCTAGGCTGCCTCATGACTTGGCTGTGTATAAAAATACTAGAATTTCTGATACTTCTACAGAGCTTAAAATAGGAGTCCTGTGATGTGTTTTCTGCCTGTATTTAACTTATTCACATATTTGCACACATGACTGCTCAGCCAGATTCTGGTATATACATGTAGCAGCCACAACATTAAAACCACTGGAAGCTGAAATGCAAAGCACTGATCCTCTCAATGCAGTGTTGCGGTGGGAAACCTTAAGTTCTCTGATTCCTGTGGGTGTTCATCATGCTCCAACCACCTAAACACTGTAATACAAGCAACAGCATTTACAAGTGGCAGTATTTCCCCTAGGATGCAGGACAGTGCTCCTGGAGTCTTAGGCCAATGCCGAGGCATTGGCCTCCAAACTTCTCAGATCTAGATCTCGAGCATCCAAGGGGTGGGCCAGAAGAAGCCCAATCCACTAAAACCCCAACCCATAATTATCAGGTTGCAAAGGATCCACTGCCCCAGTGCCAGACACCACAAAACATCCGAAGAGAAACTGTGTTTATGCCAAGGTGGACCCATGGGGAATGTAATTTCTTAATCCACCAAGCTATGCCAGTGGATAAAAACAGTAGTTTTACTGTCTGATCAGTATAAGTACCTTGTTTGCACTCTGATGTGGTCTATGCCAAGCAATTGCTTGTTTATTAGGCCTTTATAGTAAGCTAAACGACTAAGATTACATTTAGACATGAGAGTGATGTCAATATTCTAATTTTTCCTGTCTCTCTGCAAGTAGGACCACTTGCACGTGTCATGTAAAGGGTCACGCTATTCCTTTATTGCAGAAAATTATACTATTCCTTTAACCAAGTGTGATTCAGGAGCAAGCACCTTGGTGATCTAAAGGCAGTCAGCTTGCTGCTGCTGTTTGATTAGAGGTGGTTAGTGAAATAAGCTGGCAAAATAACAGAAAAGAAACCCAGCATGTTCAAGACTCATGGCTACAGTCAGTTAGGCCTATACCTTAGGACAACCAATTCCTCTATTTGGCAGGAAGGAGGACTACAGACAGAGTGTGACTCCATCTTCACTCTTGCATATCATCTCTACAACTACCAATACCTCAGAACCTGGTACTAAATATAAGCTTGTGATTACACGTGACTGTTCTCACACAATTTCTTACTTTCTCTGAATGTAGGACGATGGAACGTCACAGGCATGTTGCTCGGGGTGAAGATTTTGACTACCCTCCCATGAATATGGACTCTGGTGGTTTCAGTCCAACGCCTCACCCTCCTCCCTGGTTGGGACCCCCGCCTCCATATGAGGTTGCCATCAAGACAACATGCAGCTCCACACACCTGCGGCGTGCATACTCAGACACGCACCTGGCAACAGAGCCCTTGTTTGGACAATCAAGAGAGATCAGCTTTGAGGTGTGATGCCGGGTTATTCTGAGACTGGGAATTTTACTCAGAGTATGCTGTAGTTGTCTTTTCACAGTAACAAACTTTATTACTCACTTGAAGCATGGCTCTTTCTTGGTCTTAGCATGCTTTCATCAAGTTTCCTGTACTTTCAATTATGTGATGATGTTAAAGTTGCGAGTATGTGTAAAAGAGGCTAAATGGATGTCACCCATTGGTTCACAAAGTCTCATTTTGAAGCCTCGATTTCAGCACACAAGCACAGCAAGCCATGTAATCTGATAATTGCATTAAAAATGCTCCAAAAGGCACAGACACCACAAACAGAGAGCTCCAATTCAGTGACTTGAATTATCAGAGGTGAAGCCTAACACCCACGCAGCATCTGGTTATCCCCACCCCTAATAATAATAACTTTAAGCCTTAACATGTACAGTTGATATAAAGGGGAAATTTAGCTTTGGAGATCAAAACCATAATTTGTACCACCCTGGAAACATATTTATTTCTACTCAAGTGTTTGGCATTTTTCATCCATGAGCATTTCAGGTAGCACAGAGAGAGACAATCCTTCAAACTGATATTGACACCTACAGTCAGTTTAGAATAGTTAATTAAGCTAAAATGCCTTCTCAGTCTTTGCACTGTGGGAGGAAACTGGAGTACCAGGAGAAAACCCCCACAGGGAGGCACAGGAAGAAGATGCAAACTCCACATGAAAAGGCAGCAGAACCTATGCTATGCACCACTGTGCTGCCACTTGATTAAATGTATCCATCCATCCATCCATCCATCCATTCATTTTCTTGCACTTATTTAGTTCAGGGTTACTGTCCCAGCTGCCATAGGACGAGAGGCAGGATACACCCCAGACAGGTCAATTCAATTCAATTCAATTCAATTCAATTTTATTTATATAGCGCCAAATCACAACAAACTGTCGCCTCAAGGCGCTTTGTATTATGGGTAAAGACCCTACAATAATACAGAGAAAACCCAACAGTCAAAACGACCCCCTATGAGCAGCACTTGGCGACAGTGGAAAGGAAAAACTCCCTTTTAACAGGAAGAAACCTCCAGCAGAACCAGGCTCAGGGAGGGGCAGTCATCTGCCGCGACCGGTTGGGCTGAGGGGAGAGAAAGACATGCTGTGGAAGAGAGCCAGAGATTAATATCAATTAATGATTAAATGCAGAGTGGAGTATAAACAAAGTAAATAAGGTGAATGAGAAGAAACAGTGCATTATGTGAACCCCCCAACAGACTAGGCCTATAGCAGCATAACTAAGGGATGGTTCAGGGTCACCTGATCCAGCCCTAACTATAAGCTTTATCATAAAGGAAAGTTTTAAGCCTAATCTTAAAAATAGAGAGGGTGTCTGTCTCCCGAATCCAAGCTGGAAGCTGGTTCCACAGAAGAGGCGCCTGAAAGCTGAAGGCTCTGCCTCCCATTCTACTCTTAAGTATCCTAGGAACCAGGGTTATTATAGTTAACGAAAACGAACGAAATAACGAAAACTGAAATTGAAAAAACATTGTCGTTAACTGAAATAAATAAAAACTATAATTAAAAGGAAAAAACGATAACTAATTAAAACTGAATTGTGAGTTTACAAAACTAACTAAAACTAACTGAAATAATCGATAAACTTACTTTCATTTACTTGTTTTTTGGGGGGGTTTTTTAAGCCTTGTGGATTGATATGAAATCATTGTTTCCGCTCTCCGAGTTTAAGCTGGGAGCGCCACAGGACAACTGTGTGAGTGCGCATGTGCGTGCGCTCACCGCGCTGGTCCGCAAAGTAATGGCTGCGGTCTGCCGAGTCCCGTATGGAGGTTCTTTGAGTACAAACACCTGCACACGACCACAAGGTAATTAACACACACAATCCAGCTACACAAGCATAAATGCGGACATGAGGTCGGCAACTTCTGTAGGTTGTGTACAGAGGCCGCAAAGACCCTGCAAGTCTAATCAGCGAGCATCTAACCAAGCTAGCTCCAAAACAGAAGCAGCTTCAGGTGGTGAGAACATCAGGATGCAGCTGGATTTGAGCTTTGACTCCTTCAAAGAGTTTGTTTTTGTTTAACACCACATGTAGGCGTTATTAATCTGCTGCACTGATGCTGAAGTTTATTGTGGAGT
This sequence comes from Archocentrus centrarchus, assembly GCF_007364275.1. NCBI lineage: Eukaryota > Metazoa > Chordata > Actinopteri > Cichliformes > Cichlidae > Archocentrus > Archocentrus centrarchus. Next base: position 28,055,523 of record NC_044349.1, on the reverse strand, counting down.
TTATTGTAGAATTTATTGAGTTTGGGAGTTCATGTTTTTCTTTGTTTCTCCCTGTTGATGCTCATGTGTGTCCTTAATATTACACAAATTTAGCATGTCTTGTGAACAGTTGGTTGTTGACTATATTTCTTTAAACTGTATCTTTTGTCAAGTTTTCATTACACAATAGTCACTTTTGTGCCTTGAATCTTGCACCTGATTAGGTATGAAAATACTAAAACTAATACTGAAACTAACTGAAACTAACTAAAACTAAGCATGAAACCAAAAATAAAAACTAATAAAAACGAGCAAAACCACTCTGAAAACTAATTAAAACTAACTGAATTAGAGAAAAAAAAGTAAAAACTAACTAAAACTAAACTATAATGTAAAATCCAAAACTATTATAACCCTGCTAGGAACCACAAGTAAGCCAGCAGTCTGAGAGCGAAGTGCTCTATTGGGGTGATACGGTACTATGAGGTCTTTGAGATAAGATGGGGCCTGATTATTCAAGACCTTGTATGTGAGGAGAAGAATTTTAAATTCTATTCTAGATTTAACAGGGAGCCAATGAAGAGAAGCCAATATGGGAGAAATCTGATCTCTCTTTCTAGTCCCTGTCAGTACTCTAGCTGCAGCATTTTGGATCAGCTGAAGGCTTTTCAGGGAGCTTTTAGGACAGCCTGATAATAATGAATTACAATAGTCCACCCTAGAAGTAATAAGGTCACAGTCTATGATCAAATTAAAGGTACCAAATTCATCCTTATCTGATCAAAGCACAAAGGGATATCATACGCCTTATCAAAAAAAGAAAAAAAAAAAAAAAAAAGAAATGCAAGTTTATGTTTTAAATAGACTTTTAGGCTAATTTTAAAAATAAACACTACCGGTCCTCTGGACGTGATCCAAGCAGTCACCCATCTGTGCATGGACTGCCCAGATGTCTGCATCTGTTGCTGAGGAATTGCTCTACATTCCTGTATGAGTGCAGTCTGCAGCTGTGCAGTTGTCATTAGTTGTGTGTGCCCCTGTTGAACACGTCAACTCAACGTGTCCCATTCATGTTCAATAGCAGACCTATTGGGGCTAAATGCTGGCTAAGGAAGTGCTCCTGATGCAGAAAGGCCTGTGCTACTCTGGCAGTGTGGGGGCGGGCGCTGTCCTTCTGAAACAGCTGCAGGGCGGGGTGCTGCAGCAAGAATGGCACAAGTACTGGTGGGAGCACTTCAGCCATACCTCTGTCCGGTCAGTTTTCCACCAAGAACAATAAGATCAGAGATGGTGCTCTCATTGACATATGAAGTTGAAGCAACACCTTATATGTGCATGCTAACATCCAGCCTGCCTCAGTGAGTGTCAGTCAGGAAACAGTGAGCTTTGCTTAGCATGCCACTATCCTCTTCTTCTTCTTTCAGCTGGTCTCCTTACAGGTTGCCACAGCAGATTATCTGCCATAAACTTACGCTATCTCCAGCATCCTTCTCTGCCACACCAACTCTCTGCATGTCCTCCTTCACTACATCACTGAATCTTCTTTGTGGTCTCCCTCATGTCCTCCTAACTGGGAGCTCCATATTCAATACATCCACCATCCCTCCTCTGCACATGTCTGAACCATCTCTAACGTTGTCTCCAAACTGCTCCCAATGAAAATCTGAGCATCTTCAACCTCCAGCTTGGCCTCCTGTCTTTTTGTTAGTGCTACATCTCCAAACCATACGGCATCGCAAGTCTCACTACCACTGTCCAAACGTAATAGAATCCACCAGGGGTTATGTCAATTTATATAAAAATTGAACAAGTCATGGTTTTATGGGGGGTTATGTGTTCGATTATTTTGTGTCTGTACACAGTGAGTTCTAGCTTTAATGCTAAGCTAACCTGCACCAGACACATCAAGTGTTAAGGAGACCTGAAAACCCCACAATGTTCAGGGACACAGATACTGCTATCTTCATCATTTCTTTAAATTTCTGTTGGACCGATCTTGAGAACTGGATAATCCTCCTCTGTGGGACGGGGTTTGTGGCTTTCAAACAGTGCTGATGTTCTCCGGGAATAGCAACATGAAATCCTTCAGTTTGTGTACCACACATGTACTCATCAGCTCAGTGAAAGCAGGGAACGATGACTCATCTGACCATATGGGTTTTTCCACTGCTAGCTCACTGGCAATGCTGCCTGAGTTTAAATGCTACAAATTGACCTATTGTACCCATAAAATTGCTTTTGCATTAAAAAAAAAAAAACATTTTAATACATTCTTTCCTCCTTAGAGACCTCTGCTGTAACACATTGCAACATGGGAATCAACTATTAGCGGCCTTGAACTTGTTTCTCTTTAAGCATGCAACATTCAGGTGTTGCTTGGAATATACAGCTTTAAAGATTTGAGGACTGGATCAACACAAATACATTTATATGCTTTTTGTTTTTAAAAGAAGATGAAAAGTTAAAGAAGGAAGTTGTGAAAAGGAGACTTCGAACAGTTCAAAACTCACAAGCAGAAAAACTAAACTGCTGAGTTGATGTAATGTTAATCAAAGATGATTAAATAAACAAAACTGACGTGTTGATCATTACGTTTTGCCGACATATGCCTTTAGTCTCTGCAAATTCATTTTCATTCTATCATAAAATGTGTACAAGCACTGGATTTTTCTTCCTGTTCTTGATCGTCTGCCATATATCAGATTGCTCTTCATTCATTTTTCACTGTTTATCATATTATAAACTACAGCAGCATATGAGCAGTTCTACACTGCAAAGCTGACTTCGGCTCACATGAATCGCCGGATTATGGACATCTCACAATGTAGCTCTAAACTATTTGTTTACCGCTGAATATGCATGTATCTGCTATGCTTGGAAAAGACAACTTAAGAGAGAATTGTACAGGGATTTCAGTCTCTGTGAGAATGTTATTTCAACTTTGTTTAATAAAAAAAAAAGGACAGTCTCAGATGTTTGGTTATCTAATTAACCTGGAAAGATGATGGGATTTAAGACCGTACTGCTGCCCTGCTGGGTAATAACTAAAAAAAACATAACATTTTTGGACATGTAAGCATTCAATGATGCATAAATCATTTATGTGGCCTTCCCAAAATACTGTCTCATTTGTCTAATTTGTGCAAAAACAGTTTGTAAATGTACCTTGCAGACTTGTACATCTCACAGCAAGAGAACAGATCAGAAAAATTAGCAGCAGGCAGTTTAGAGCCTACTGGGTGATTTAATAATACATAAATATGTCTACAAGCATACACACAGGCATGTTGGTGTATACTGCCTTATTGCGTTTCATTAGAATTAGCAAAATTAAGGTTTTGCTAATTAAGAAGCGGTGTTACCTTGGTATTTTAAAATGTAAAATTTCATCAGCCTGAAACACGCTGGCTTCCTCAAAATGTCCTGCTTACATTATTGCATTCTGGCTGAGAACCACTGGTCCATCATCATCATCTTAATGCTGCTTGATGTTAGTGTTGCTGAGCTTGCAGTTGAAACTGCTATTAATGCAAATGATTGCTTGGAACAACTTTTAGTTGACACTATTTGAGCTCAGCTTGAGTTACATCATTTTGGCGATGGACCTACCACTGCTGCACTCTCTTTGGCTGTGCATGGGCTATGCATTTTATGGAATTAAACTGTGCCAGGTAACTGTATAGTAAGATACAGTGACCCACTGTCTTTAACAACTGCTGATAGCTAACCCATTCGTAACCTGCTAGCTGTGCTCTGTTCACTTTTGTTTTGAAAGAAAGCTGATTTCCCTCGATTGCTGCTTTCTCTCCTTTTTCTTTCTTTCTTTCTTTTGAGTCTATTGCCAAAAGTATTCACTTGTCTGCCTTCACATACATATGCAGTTGAGTGACATCCCATTTTCAATCCATAGGGTTTAATATGATGTCGGCCCACCCTGTGCAGCTATAACAGTTTCAAGTCTTCTCAGAAAGCTTTCCACCAGGTTTAGGAGTGTTTATGGGAATTTTTGACCATTATTCCAGAAGCACATTTGTGTGGTCATTCACTGATGATAGACAAGAAGGCCTGGCTCATGGTCTCCGCTCTAATTCATCCCAATACCACAGTTATAATACCACTAACAGTTGACTGTGGAATATTTAGTTGCAAGGAAATTTCACAACTGGACTTGTTGCACAGGTGGCATCCTATCACGGTACCACGCTGGAATTCACTGAGCTCCCGAGAGCTCAGTTTATACACCTGTGGCCATGGAAGTAATTGGAACACCTGAATTCAATGATTTGCATGGGTGAGAGAACAGTGTAACTCAGTGTGCATTAGCAATCACCCAGATAGAATAAATTAGCTCTGCTGTAAAGGAGAGTCTTTGTGTATTTTTTAAATTAAATTTCAGTCACCCAGCTGATTTATTCAGGCAATTTAAAAAAAAAAAAAAAAAAAAAAAAACGTTTCCAAACTTTTCATTCTAGGTTTGCAAGGGTCCCTCCTGCCATCAGGGTCCTGGGTAGTCAGCCCCACTTTGCCCACATTATTACACGCTGTTTTGAGGCTTTGCAAAACCAGTGGGTCAAATCGGTCCTTTAGGGCGGGCCGTTTCTGGCCCCTGAGCTGCATGTTTGACATCCCTGTTTTAGAAGAAATTCTGTTTGAGACTTACTGTGGACTTTGTGCTTTAGGCAACAAGCAGGAGGCAAGATGATCAGTAATGGAGCGATTGCTACACATACATGCGTTATGGAGCTGCTTTTTCTTTCTTTTTTTTCTTTTTTTTCGGAATCAATACATTAATGCTAAGCCAGTCATTTCTTCTCCGATCAGCATGTACTTCACCTATAGGCTGGGATCATCCTGCTTCACACCCAGCGGCTTTTCAGAGCTTAATACCTATTTGGTTTTACGCAGAGTTTTGCAGTTCACGTATAAGAGAAGCGATAACTCTCTCTGTGTGTGTGTCTGTGCGAACAGCTTGCCCAAACAGAGGTTAAGTGACAATGTTCAGACCCTGTGGACGCCCTGCCCTCCATTCCTCGTCACTGAAACCCTTCCTAGTGGGGAGGGAAAAAAACACTTCCTCACAGCGCACGTCTCTGCTGCTGCTGGTGCTGCTGGGGCCAGATGAAAACCGCACAGTACCCGTCACACATGCGAGATCAATTGCTATCCAACAGATTTTCGGTGCCGTAATCGTACCCCCCCCCCACCCCTAAATACCGGATATGCTTCTTCTGTGGAGAAAGAAAGCAGAGAGGCAGAGGAGCACATCATGAGAGAGGCGCGGCGGATACGCAGGATTTACGGACTGAATCGGATAGACTGTTTTCCCCCAGATTTTATTTAGCCACACATGCATCATAGGGAGAGTTAAAGTTGATGGCAAGGAGAAGAGTGATGGTCAAGCTTTCAGTCCACGCATTAGCTGAACATCTCACCGCGGCGTCCTATCAGGTAGAGAGTGGATCGATGTTTATTAGAACGAGCACGAACCCACGCAGTGATTATTTACATGTTGCACACAGTCCTGTTGTTTCCTCCTCAAGCCGCTTTCGTTTTTACTGCGGTATCTGTGTAGTTTACCCCTCACTTCCCACTACACTACCCCCCACTACATTGTTGCTTTCGTGGTCTTGGAATCTGAGTCTTGTTGTTTCTCTCTCTTCAGACAGGTTGCGGTTGAAGTGAAGGTACAGCTGTAGCTGGAAAAAGTGAACACCTTGAACGCAGAAGCTCTGGAGATGTCTGTCCACCAGGGCACGCTGCTTTGTCTGGGCGTGCTGCTGATGACTGCTGGGGGGGTCATGGCCCTTGGTGCGGGGACCCACCCGCCAGGCCTGCTCTTTGGACTTGGGCTGTTCCTGGGATTGGGAGGAATAGGCCTGCTGGTCAGTGGACTCTGCATGGCCATGAAGAATCTTCAGATTGCAGTGCCTGGACACTTTCTGCTGCACCCACGCACGGGAACACGCTTCAGCCCACAGCAGGCTCTGGCCATACAAAGGTACATACATGCACAAAATCTGTGCGAGGAGAGCTCACAGTCTTTTAGACACAGATGTTCTTTTGTGGGGTTATGATTTCTAAAAAAAAAAAAATGTGTGGTACCCTGGAGCAATGGTTTCTAGTAAGAGTCCTGTTAGTGAGGATAAATTAGGAATAAAGAGAGTAAAGAGGACAAAACATACTTTTGTTTGTTGTGCACAAAATACTTATAATTTCACATCTTTTTGGGCCTCTAATAAAGATGAAAAAAACACCCATGCAACATGTGACAGCATCATAAGTCAACAAGGCTAAAAATCTACAGCCGTAGCAGCTCAGTGAGGCTGTGCTGGGTTTCAGCGTCAGCATGCTTATCATGCTTTTAGTCAGCAGGTATGTGTAACATGTTGACCATCTTAAATAACAGTGTTGTCATTAGTTTTGTAGGAACTTGATAAGCCAGAGTTTGCCGAATGATTCAGGCCTGATGATAACCAGAGGCATGTGTGCATCAGTTTTTGTGGTAATCTGTCCAATTTTTGTCACAAAATTTATCTCAAAACCACAAATGGGCCTTACAGCGGTGCTAAAGAGGAAAAGCAAAGTTGTTACAATCCATCCTTTGGTTGCTATTTATGTCTGCACCAGATTTTGTGTCAGTCTCTTCAGTAGTTGCTGAGTTATCTCAGGAAACAGGAAACCTCTCTTTTTTCTGTAATCCTGCCACTTTTCAGACTTCCCCTGTGCCGCTGGAAACAAACGAGCACACTTCCAGACAAATGCCAGAACACACGACGAGTGTCTCTTTGTTGAACAGATCTCTTTGTGTTAGTTTTAGAGTGCAGTCTGACACGCTGAGATTTGGAAAGCAACAGATTCTCTGACTATGTGCTGATTTTAGAAGTAGGTCATTGCGAAAACAGCAAACACGTGCATGCGGAGAACCGACTCCCCTTGGCACTGTCTGCTGTAATCTATGATAGCTCGCAAATTTAAACAAGGTATACTCTGGTCTTTGTCTGTGAAGGAGAGATGCCGAGAGCAGAGTTTTCTCTGGCTTTTTCTCCCTCCAGACACTGACAGAACTCAGACTGATAAGTATTTCTAAAGGTGAACTAACGTTTCATTGTGACAGTGTACAGTTGGAGGGATTAAAGATACAGCCTTCTACAAACAGTAATGTTATCTACATAATGCATTTTCCAAAAGGAATTGTGGATGCTTGTAGTATAAATGCATTACTGGAAAAAGATGTGAGATTAAGAGCATCTGTAGAGTATAAGATTATTGAGAAATTAGTGTTAACGAAGATGAAGTGGAAAGTGAAATAATACTGAAAAGACTTGAAGTAACAGCTTGAACATGACCTGCCTGCCTTTTTCCACATATTTAGGAGGTTGGACAGAATACGTCGGGAGATGTCAGCAGACTCTGTCAGCAGGTCACCAGAGCCTGAACCCACCATGCCATCCACCCCTCCGCCATGGACCATGGAGCCGCCTCCATCCTACGATGCGGTGATGAAGAGCCAGGAGCGCAGCGAGCAGCTTTAAGCTCAGGTGGACATGCTTAATTCATGTCAGTGCCTTTTTTTGTCTGCGGTTCTCCACGAGGACCTTGAAAGAACAGCCGGTGCTATCGTGAACTCGTTGAAGTGGGCCACTTCGGTGCCTTAGGACAGACGCACGGATCCCAAACACAAGACAAAAAAAAACAAAAAACAGTGAGAGACTGCAGCTGGTTAAAGACTTAATATTTTTACAGGCTGGGCCTCAGTTTGGCCTTTATGTCTCCTGAGTATGTGTGTTGTGACTGATTGTGAAAGAAATTGAAATGATTACTACAACTGCTTCACTCTTTGTACTAAAGGTCTTTCTTGAGACCAACATTTTGCAGGCTTAACTTTTACAACCAAGTTCATGGATTGATTTCAACAGATTGGTTGCAAAAGTCCGCTGTTGACACCTAATTGGGATATTTTATTGGCCTGCATGAATTTATGTGACCTACTACTGTGGCTGCCTGGCGCTCTCCTACACACAACCTTTTTTTTTTTTTCTCTCACAGCTGCACAGCTCCTCTTTATATCTGTAGCATATTCCAAAGCAAAGTGCCTTAACCAACATCAGCAGAACCTTCACAGGAAAGTGTTTTTCATCACTCGGCTTTGTTTATGCTGTTATTTCGCTATAGACGCGAGTGAATTATTAGCCAACGGGGTCTCCGTGGGTGCTGTTGCACTTATAAATAAGAGCTTGTTTATTTAAAAAAGTGAAAGCCAGAAAGGCAGAGAATGTAAATGTCTACATATTTAAAAGAATCCAAGCAAACAGAAAATGCATGCTCAATTCTGTTCCAAAGCAGATGAGCTGTGGGAATCATTTTACCAGCAGCTTAAGGCAAGGTGACTTACCAGGTACAAGCACACACCTGCAATTGTATACCTGACCTGAGCAGGCTGTCTGCAGGCTGTAATAAGCAACAGAGTGGAACCCTAACTGAGTTTTCTCCACCCTCACCTTCAAGCCCTGACCCTGCACAGCACAGAAGCCTTCCTCTCTGCATGACAGGTGCCTATCAAACACTTGCTTTAAAACCAGGCAGCAGTGCGATGGCAGAGGGGAAACCGTATCGTTATGGGTTGATAGTGGCGGGCCTTTGTGTCTTGGCAGTTGGCCTTTTCATCATGATGCAGGAGCGGCCACATGTTTATGCAACAATGTGCGTTTTGGGTGTCACTATGGTGTGTGCTGGGACTGCATGGAGCCTCTGCCAGTGCTATCCTAAGGTAGATACTATATGCGTGTGTGTGTGTGTGTTTGGGAAATAGAGAGACAGTGATTGTTGCCAAGAAGAAATAGATTTGGTAATGGAGATTGTGTGTTTATTAGGTCATTGTGGCTCCTGTGATTCAGGAGAAAAGCCTAGAAAATGTCATGAGTGCTGTGGCTGAAGATGAAAGGTACTGTTCCAAACACACACACACACACACACACACACACACACACACACACACACACACACACACACACACACACACACACACACACACACACACACACACACACACACACTCACATTGTATCCTAATGGGCCACAGACAAGTGGGTGTTGACTGAGGCCTTAATGACTCCCTTTGGTCTGTCAGGATAGCTCAGAATGCTAAGTGCCCATCCTGTAGTGGGTGAACATGGCGACAGTGGTGGCGTTGTGGGTCTGCACTAAATCACTGTAGGCACTCATTTTATTATCATTCAGTGTTTTTGTTGGATGGAGAGAGGTTAGGAAAAGTGGAATAGAGGGGAAAAAGAAGAGATACTAGACAAAAGGTTGCAAACAAGAGGGCAGAAACATTAATGCTGATTAAAATACTTGAGCCTCGTTTGTTCCAGCCAGCAATCGAAAAAAAGAGGCTGTGCTGCGCAACTCCTGCATGAGTGTTTGCAATTACGAGTGTTCTGCAGCCAGATAAAGATGTGCACGCTCAGCAAAACCCTGCCTCTGAAGCGAAAAAAAAAAAAAAAAAGTAAGAAAATGAGGACAAAATACTGGAACCAGACTTCTATTTCTGTCCCTCCCACCCTACCCCCACTCCTTTTGATTTAATTTTAGATGCACTGAGGCTCTGCCAGGTTTCTGTGGCCAAAAGTTGAGCAGCATCAGACTTCTCCCCGAGACCCTGAAGACTCAGTGTCACAGCTGTCCCACTCTGCATCTGGTCTGAGGGAGGGACAGCACTATCAGAGGACTCCTCCTGGGTACCACACTGCTCTCAGGATAGTGAGGAGCCCCCTTGATGAATTTTTATGACGCTTTACTGCATCACTCACACAACATGCTGTTTGAATGTGTTTTTTTTTTTCTCTTTACATCTAATAGAAGCAACTGATCATCTATCAACAGTTTTGTGTCACTTTGTGTCATTGTGAAGTGCTTAATAAAGATAATTAAGTATTATGTAGTATTTCCAGAAGATGGCACTATTTACTGTATGAAAGTGTGTTTGTGTGTCTGTTCGGGAGCAGCACTGCATTCATACAGTATACAATAATTTAATGAAGACATTTTTAGCCTCTTAATGCAATTCTTTTATAGCTCGAAGTCTTCCAGAAGACTACTGTACTGCAGCTTGGTGTGGCTTACTTTACAGTATCCCTATGTGCCAGCTCTCCATAAATTCCCTTTCAAAGCGTTTGCTTATCTACACCGCCTGTTGACACATTACCGCCACCAGCTGTTGAGGAACAAAGTGAAACTGGCAGCAGGAATTTGTAGTGTTGTTCATGTCTTATCTTTTTGGATGTCCTTTTTACAAACCTGTAAGGGAGTCAGTCTTGGTCAAAAACGACAGAATAATAATACCACAGTGCCAGAATACGTAATGGATAGCAGTGAGATCAGCGGATATTTAGTACATGCAGCTTCTATGTTGCTGTAAATTAATCATTAAAAAAAAAAAAGTTAATTTCATTCCATGTTGCACTGGGGCTTTTGGTGTGAAACTACCCCGGCTCCATCCACACCAGTGACATAATCAAGAGCTTCGTTTTGTCAGATGTGACCTCCTCCAGGCCAGAGCCCCAGAGGGTATTATGTAACAGTTTGCTGAGTTCATTAAGAGTAAAGGGATTATGCTTTTTTTTTGTTTTGTTTTTTTTAAAAAGTGCTAAATTTCAATACAGAGCATCATAATAATTTCTTGGGTTTTTTTTCCCATTTTTAAACGGAAACGTATAATCCAAACTCATAGTTGTTTTAAGTGGTTCCAAGTTAAAAAGTAGATACAATATCAGAGTTAAATAGACATGTAGGAGTTTTGTGGTGCGCTCTGCAGTACTGCGTGCATTGCGCACCGCAACAGATTAAATTAAAAACAAAATAGAGACAGTTAAGCTAAATATTTAACCTATAAAAATAAACATTATAACCCTGTGTGTGCGCACAGTCACGCAGAATGAGTTATATATACTTTCATGCACAACTCGCACTGTTCACATTAAATGCGCACGTTAAAACGGCATTAACAAATCAACTTGAACTGAGAGGAAGCGTTTTCTCAGATTGACATGCAATAATTACAGTTTGGGGGGGAGCATGAAACATGACTCCTCCACAGTAAGAGGTGTTTTAAACGGAGGACAATCATTCGATACAAAAGAGGTGGCGTGAGCCACGGAAACGTCACCAGTCCCCGCCTTAAATTATAAGAATCAATTGTTCGATTTTTTTCCCCCAAAAAATCAGTATAGATTGTTGGAGGCGTTATCTGACTGCCAGGCACAGAGAGGGCGCGCGGCTCTTTGGAGACACAAACACACCAGGAGAAGTGAGACTGAAATAAAAAACCTAAATATCAGTTTTGTAATTTAGTAGTTGTCCTGATCATTTTGGTGGGAACAGTTCAAGAGGTGCGAAAAATGCGTCGCACCTCAGCCTGGATTGGCTGGGCTTTATGTTTGTGCGCATCTCTGGCTGTGCGCGCACAGGACTACACCGAGGACGACGAGATGATCCTGGACCTGATCCAAAAGGACAAAGCTGAGCCTGAAACCGGAACCGAACCAGCTGCCGAGCTCCTCAGGTGCAACAAGGTAATGGCATGGTGATTGTGTCAAAGGCATTTAATGCGCATCTTGTCCGTCTAAAGTAATCAGCACCTGTCACTGTTCTAAATAAGGTGAAATAATGAGTCAAATATTTCGATAAACAATCTTAGATTTGTACATTTACCTAACAAGCTTCTAATATGAGATGTTCGTGTGCGCTCACTACCTGGAAACACCACATTCCTCATGTCTTATCTGAGAACAGCGCACAAAATTAAAAATAAAATAAAACTTATTGTACGCATGCTACATTTCTCTTGAAGATCACCTGTGCGGTGTGGTCTTTGTGCTGTACAGGTGGCCTGGCGCATTCCTGGACAGTACCTAGTTATATTACGTCAGGGGACGCACGAGTCTCATCTCCAGCGGACCATCAGGAGGCTGCGAGCCAAAGCAGCCAGGACAGGATACTTGGTGGAGATCCTGCAGACCTACTCTGGAGCACTGCGTGGCTTTCTGGTCAAAATGAGTAGTGACGTCCTTCACATGGTAATTGCTTCACCTTACTGGATATGCCTTGGATAGTACACTAATATGTGTTTGGACAAAGGGAAAATAAAAGCCAAATTAATTTCTAATAATTAGGAAATCCTGAACAGGACATCCTGTCAGATGTATGAGCTTATAGAAAGCAGGTAAGGACTCAACAGTTCACCTAGGTATGATTAAAAAAAATCAGCTATGAAAATCTTGAATATGATTGTATACTGCCACATGATGAGTTAATAGCAGCAAATACTGGAATAATATGGATCTGTCAAATGTCTAACTGCAGCATCTTACAGAGGTCTCTGCAGCCTGTGGATATTTGTCCAGCCGGACCAAAATAAAGTGAGAATACAGGATTAAAATCTGGATTAAAATGCATTAATGGCTTTCTGTATACCTGTGCATGATCTTCTGTCTCAGTTAAATGAAACAGTGCTACATTTGGTTAACTAGCAGAGCCATTTTCAGTGTTATTTATTTGGGTTGGCAAAAGGAGGACCAAGAACGAGGGGGAGGGGACTGTGTATTTGTGGGTTTGATTTATATTTTAAAATTTGTAAAATAATAAGTAAAAATTGAAAGGTCTCCCCACCCTGTGCCCTCCCTTCTGCACTCCTCTGCAAACTAGATGTCAGCCGGTTAAACAGGCAGTTGATGTGACAAAGAGGTTTTATAGGGTAGCGCATTTGAAGTTATTCAGCTGCAGGAATGTGCCACTTAAAGACACTTAAAGACAATCAGAAACTTTGCTGAAACACACACACTAAAAGTGTATCAGTGTGGAAGTCTGTGTGGCATGAATGCAGTGTTGAAGAATGTGGCTACTGTAGACACTGGATAGAAGGTCACCGATAAGTGTCCCGATAGTGGAGTAGTTAGAGCCCCACATTTGCTGTCTGTGCATTTTTTGCTCATGTTACAAATAAAAATGCACAAATAAAAAGTGAAACAGTGCTGCAGACTTCAAAGATGGGTGGTCAGGTTCACCCCCACCTGTTTTTACAATCAACTGCCTGTTAATCTTTCATTCCCACAGTTAAGTTTGATTGTGCTCCTCTCAGGTGATGAAGCTTCCTCATGTCGACTACATAGAGGAAGACTCATCCATCTTCGCTCAGAGCGCCCCCTGGAACCTGCAGAGGTTACTGCAGCCTTATGGTGACTTCTCTGAAAACGGAACATACAGACCTCCCAGTGAGTTTGCCTCTGTCCATAACTTCTGCAGCTTTGACTCTTCACATGTATAGTTTCGTGAATATTTAGAGAAACATGTGCTCTTTTAAAACATAGAACTACTGCGGCAACCAGAACATTTTGCATTATGAGCCTCATGAGTCAGTGGGGTGGTTGTAGTGCCATACAACCCCCCCCCCCACCACCACCACCACCACCACCACTGATTCCATTGCTAAAAAGTTCAGGAAAAAAGGAGAAAACGTGTCTTTTCTCATTCCATTCTCCACATTTATGATAGCATGAACACCTAACCTACAGCAACACATTCAGCAGAGTCTCATCTCTCTCATAATATAAAGCTCTAAGCAACAGGAATTGCCGTCTTTCTGTAATAAGCCTGATATTGAAAGGTGCTTCTCGGTTTAATTTCTATGAAATGACCCAGCAGTCACCCAATGGTCACCATCACCATGGCAACCTTGCTTCAGAAGAGATCATTATATGGTGATCTCTGTGTTGTTTAATTCAATTCAAATTAATTTTAATTACAGTTAGGTCCGTAATTTACTAGGAAAAGAGATGATTTTTGTAGTTTTGCCTCCATGTACCACCACAGTAAATCAAAGAATCAATGTGTGACTGAAGTACAGACTCTCAGCTTTAATTCAAAGAGGGCATGGGGGGCGGGGAGGGGGGGGGGGGGTACAAATTAGCATTAACTGCTCAGGAACTGCAGCCACGTTCATACATAGACACATTTTCAGAGGCTCAACAATAATTTGACAATTATTGTCAACAAGCAGTTTCATGGCCATGTGAGGTCTGTTCCTTTGTTATTTCATGAGAAAAGAAGCCGACATATCATATCAGATGTATCACTGGCAAATATCTACAATCAAGAGATACCTTCATGAATGGCAATACAGAGGGTTCACAACAAGGTGCAAGCCACTGATTGCACTCAGGAACAAGAAGGCCATATTTGCCAGAAATCATCTAAAAGAGCCTGCACAGCTCTGGAAAATATTCTTTGGACAGATGGAACCAACATTAACTTGTACCAAAATGATGGGAAGAGAAAAAATATAGAGAATTAGAGATCATCTGTCAAACATGCAAAGCAGAGCACCTCAACGGAGGAAACTCAGCATTCGGCGATGTCCACGGGTTCTACGCTTCAGGCAGTCACTGACTGCAAAAGATTTTCATCCAAGTATTAAAAACAATCCTGATATTTAAAATTATGTTACTTTGTCCAGTTAATTATGAGCATCTGGAAATGGAGGGCCTTATATAAAAATAACTGTAATTCCTAAAAAAGTTAATGCAAAAATTTTTTGTTAAACCCTTTGAATAAAAACTGAAAGTCTGCACTTAAGTCACATCTCGATTGTTTGTTTTTAAGTCCATTACAGTGGTGCACAGAGACAAAACCACAAAAAGTGTGTCTTTGCATTCACGGGTATTCAAGACTGAAGCAGCAATCTCAGCACTTAACTGCCAAAACCTGCAGTTTCTCAAACAGGCATCAGAGGCTGCCTTCAAAAGTGAGAGCATTCCCAAAGACTTCTGTGTTAGGCCCATATTAGACCCACATGTTGGTCACTTCTCATGCCGATGGTGACATCGCTACAGCTCTGTACCATTTATTCCAGGTGCTTAGGGTGCAGGTACACACTGCAGTCCTCTCATGAACTCATACAAACACACAGGTGCTGGTATAGGGGGAGAAGAAGTCAAAACTCACAGCTAAGGAATTGTGAAGTTTTGTTTTTTTTCCAAGGTTTTCCAGAAAGTCCCATCTCATCAAACTGTTGCAACATCTCCTTCTGTATAATCTATGAATCTCGGAGCTTCTCTACTGATATATCATCAAAATGTGGTAAAAACTGACTTGATTTGGGCACTGGGGTGGCTCAGAGGTTGAGCAGGTGCCCACATACATATACGGCATAGTGGTGGGCGTGATGCGGGTTCAAGTCCCAGCCTGTCGCTATCTCCTGCGTGTCCTCCCCGTATCCCCCCTCCCAATTTCCTGTCACTCTCCACTGTTAATAAAAGCTGCTGTGGCCAAAAAAGTTAAAAAAAAAAAAAACTGACGTGATTTTATGGGGCATTATTATTATTATTTTTAATAACTGACGCTGATATTGTTTGTGACAGTTGTGCTGGCAGCTTTGTGCTATGCCTCACATCTGGCTACAAATGATCAACATCGACACTAAAGCTGAGGCTTCAGCCTGTGGGTGACATCGTGCTAACTGCATCCATATTTTACATACAGGCTATGCTAAGACTTCAGTTTTTCTGCTAGTGTTTCTACCAGAACGAGAAGGATCTTAATACATTTCCAGAGATACATATGCTATATATGCTTTTTATTTATTTATTTATTTTACTCACCTAAAATATCCCTATATGAGGGGCTGGTTTGGGATCCATGCTGCCAATTGCTGAAGTATCCTAGTATTTTACCTGCTTTTCTACAATTTTTTTAAAAAACTTGCAACATAGTACTGCCCATAACAAAATCATCTGGGATTCTGAGACAATGATCCATTAGAAGAAGTTCTGCCTAAAAATCAGTTTTGTATAAGGCGGTCATCTGTCTAATTTATCTAAACTTTACTGGCCCTTAGACTGTCGTGACCAGAGGCTCAAGGAACCAGTTCTTTGTAATCGTCCCAAACATTAGTCACTGGATCTTAATGTTTATGAGGGTTTAGAAATGACCTTCATTCCATTTAAATTACACCTCAGCCACTTGTGCGGTTTAGCTGTCAGATATCCATCAAGCAGTGCAGCTTTCCAACAGCAATCACACTGAAATTTCTTCCCTCAGAAACGGCACTTTTTTAATTATATGTCAAATTTGCCATCTGTCCTCTGCAGATGATGGAGGGAGGGCGCAGGTGTATCTGATGGATGGCAGCGTGCAGAGTTCTCACAGAGAGGTTGAAGGACGAGTACTCATCACAGACTTCAATAACATCCCCGAGGAGGATGGAGTCAGAGTTCATAGACAGGTTAAACACTTACAGACACACAAAGGAAAATTACAATTTAGCAACAACTCTATATTTGTAAGTGCAACTAAATAACCTGCTCAACCCTCGCTTCACTACAGGCCAGTCAGTGTGACAGCCACGGCACACACATGGCGGGTATTGTGAGTGGATCAGATTCAGGCGTTGCTCGAGGGGCCGGTGTTAACCTGGTTCGTGTGCTCAACTGTCAGGGTAAAGGGACCATTTCAGGAGCTCTGGCAGGTAAGACGCTATCTGTGGAACTGTACCTTGTACCAAAGACCACCAGAGCCAAGCAACGGCTCCTCAGTTTGTCTAGCTAGTACTTTAATAGTTTTCTGTGTTACAGAGAATATATTTTACTTGGTTGGTTTCTTCCTCTTGGGTCATGGTGACGCTCACATCTTCTAATCATAAACTAGAGACATTGGTTTCCAGAGGACATCTTCTGACTATAATCTCTGGACATTTGCCTCTATCCAAATGGGGAGAGAGTCATAACTGGGTTAGTGCAACAACATGATTGGCTCATATGTTTTGGCTATTGATTGGTTCTTTGAGGGCAGAGGCAGAGCAACCATCATCTATAATGTAGAGCAGGGCTCTTCAACTCCAGGCCTCAAGAGCCCCTGTCCTGCAGGTTTTAGATGTGTCCCTGATCCAACATACCTGAATCAAATGGCTGAATTACCTCCTCAGTATGCAGTCAAGTTCTCCAGAGTCCTGCTAATGACTTCTATATTTGACTCAGGTGTGTTGAAGCAGAGACACATCTGAAACCTGCAGGACAGGGGCTCTCGAGGCCTGGAGTTGAAGACCCCTGGTGTAGAGAATTCTCCCCTAGATTATGAGTGTCATGCCTCTCTCTCATAGTTTAAAGCTGCAGTTGGGAAAACAACCAAAAAAATAAATGCCAGATTTTCAAAAAGACACCAGAGTCTCTGCTTACCAGATGATCACGGGTTAGATTTTCCAAAAAAGTGGGGAAAAAAAAGTACGTTACAATACTGAATGATTAGTATGGATTCTTTTTTTTGTCCTATGACATGCATGTTGTCTTTACTAGCTGTACTCAAGAACATAAGCTCATGGCTGTAAACTCTTAGTCTGGTTTTAAAGTCTTTCATTTTATTAATTGTATTAAAAGGGAAAAGGAAGGCAGCTACTTCTACAGTGTCAGGGTTTCCATTTTTCTTGAGTGTTTTTGAACATCCCGCTCTCCGTCTCCTTCAGGAATGGAATACATCCGAGCCACTTTACTGGCCCGTCCAGTGGATGCAGTAGTTGTGTTGCTGCCTTTTGTTGGTGGCTTCAGCCGTTCACTAAACACAGCCTGTCGAGACATGGTGGCGAACGGCGCAGTGGTCATCGCCGCTGCAGGGAACTACAGAGATGACGCCTGTCTCTACTCACCTGCTTCAGAGCCTGAGGTGATTTAACACTGAAAAAGCATTCACATTCTGGCCCACCTGCACATGACCCTTACCTTAACCACTTTGTGTGTGTGTGTGTATAGGTCATCACAGTGGGGGCAGTTAACGCAGTGGACCAGCTCATGTCACAGGGAGCGGGTGGCACTAACTTCGGCCGCTGTGTTGATTTGTTTGCACCCGGTGATGACATCGTTAGTGCCAGCAGTGACTGCAGCACCTGCTTCACCTCCCACAGTGGAACCTCACAGGCTGCTGCACATGCCGCAGGTACGCAAACACAAATGCTCACACACACACACACAGTGTTACACAATAATAAAACTAAAGCAATCTGTGTGTTCTGTTGGTATTTCATTCTTTTTATTACAGACTCAACGATCCTTAAAACAAAAAAAATCACATAAACAGTAGAAAAAATATATAATAGTATATTATAGATAATTGTCCTACAGGAAAAAGCAGCTGTAGCAGTTGGTAGTGTGCAAAATTACATCTTATATTTGAGAATCCTGCAGTGGCTTCATTTTCAAAGGCGTTTAGCCTGCAGATAAATGTATGCATGAAATTTCTTAAAACAGCTTTTAAAGTAAGAACTTGTGCAGCCAGAAATATTTCACTTGGTCTGAAAATTGAGGTCCTTCTCAGTATTCATGTCATGGCATCATATGTAAGGTGAATTCTCAGCAGACTTGCTTTTGTTAGCACACACAAGTATGGAGTGTACAGACATGTACAGTATGCTCTAAATAGAGATATTGTTGGTAACATTTTTAAGGGTCTCCATGTTCCTTTTGGCCAAAAATTCAAACCCAATTAATTCCAAAGTTTCCAATAAATCACTGGGATGAACAGGTTCTGGTGCAGGCTGTTTATTAGGCATCTTAGTTACACAAAACACAGACAAAGACCACAACACAGACAGTAACATAGCTAAGACTGAGAAATACACACACACACAGACAGAGAAAGATGCAGGTACAGGAGGAGTAGAAGGAGAGGAAATAACCGTAAATGAGTGACGTTAAAAAGTAAGAAGTAAAATACAATAGAGTGGAAGAAAGTAGTGAGTGAAAAAAGTGAGTAAAATGGGGTGAAAGAAGAAGTAGAAGTCCAGAGTTTAAAAGAGTACAAGAAAGCAAATAGCCCTCCCGGGAATGAGTGCCTTGGAGCCGATGCAAAGGGGAGAGAGGAAGAGCAAAAAGTGTGCTCCCTCCAAACTTTGCCACCGCCTTTTATCCCCCAAACTCACACCTCGCCCTGCTGTTATCAGGGCCAGTGGGCATAGAAGGATGCTTCCAATCCACTATGAACCATACTAGTTCGATCTTTTTGCAGAGGCTTCATGACACAGTTCTCTGGGGGCTGTCAAAACAAACAATTTTCCCACGTGAAAATATCTCCCACAGGAGCACTCCCCCGCCCAGCTGTCCATAATTACTCATTACTAGAAACACTTTTAGGGCGGTCTTATCTTAGTACACAAATTTACTCCCTTACATTATTACAGTAGCTCAGGTGGGTCTTCAACCCCCACTTTGGGACACACAGCTCCCAGCAACTTGACCTTGAGTTGGTAATACAGTGTCAAAAGTGCACTGTGTATAAAGGTGAGCCTCTAAATATGAATGAGTGCAGTTCTACTAGTGGAAAAAACCTGAGGCCCTGAGCCGGGCAGGCCTCAGTCCTTTCCACTCACCTAAAACATGCAGTGTTCCAGTGTGTGTGTGTGTGTGTGTGTCAATATAGGTGACAAACAATATAAAATGTGACCATTAATTCAGTGAGTGTGACTAATATAGGTACTAATAAATGATATAGTAAAATACCAACATCAGAGTGATAAAAATATACAACAATATCTTCGCTAAACCCGAATAAGGGAATGCTTGCTTTTGCATACATCATTTTGCACATCAATATCTTGACCATGTGTCACACTATAATTCCTTTATAATTTGGTTTTATGTGTGTAGGTATAGCAGCAGTGATCCTGTCATCCAATCAGATTGCGTCACCAGTGCAGGTCCTCCAGTTGATGCTGCATTACTCCATCAGCAACACTATCAACTTCCTGTCTCTGTCTGAAAGCTATCGTCTCACTACTCCAAATCTGGTAGCAGCTATGTCTCCTGCTATCAAAACAGCACCAAGTTAGTGTCTCACATGCCTTTATCTCTCTCACACACACACACACACACAAACACTCACAGTGTCCATATGTGGTTCACATATGTGTGCCTATTTCTGCATGCAGATGAGGAGCTTCTGTGTCGGTCAGTGTGGTCAGAGAGGTCAGTAGTCGCAAGCACTGACAGGGTCATCAGCCGCTGTCGTCAAGGGGAGGAAATGATGGGCTGTAGCAGTTATGATCCTGAAGGCGTTCATGCGGGGGAAACCATCACTGTTAGTCCAGTTCTATCAGCCATAATATCAACAATAACTTTGATCTAAAGTTGATGGACAGTGTCTGACAAGCCTTCACCCCTATTTACAGGTGAGCAGTCGACACATGGAGTGCGTTGCCCATAGTGGTCCAGCAGGTAAAGGTGTGTATGCTGTGGCCCGCTGCTGTGTGATAGGCGGCCTGCAGTGCCAGGTCCACGCTAGTCCTGAGCCCGGGCGAGATGCTCAGTGTGTCGGCCCGCAGCACCACCTGACCGGTGAGTCGCAGGTACAGTCTGCTGGAGGTTAAATGGGACAGCTGGTTTGACATTTCAGGAGAAGCACTTACTTGTTTTCTTGCTGTTAAATGAGAAGATAAATGACACAGTCTTGTATGTCTATAAATATGAAGTTGAGCTATCGAAACAGTATTAAACTTTTTAGAAAGCCCTCTCCAGGGTGGTAATATATTAAATATTTACACTCACAGGACACTTTATTAAGCACACCTTGCTAGTACTGGGTTGGAACAAGGTGCTGGAAACATTCCTCAGATATTTTGGTCCATATTGAGATAACAGCAACATGAAGTTAATGCAGAGTTGTTGGCTGCTCATCCATGTTGTGAATCTCACATTCCACCACATGCCAAAGGTGCTCCATTGGATTGAGATCTGTTGACTGTGGAGGCCATTGGAAATGATGTGAGCTTTGTGACATGGCATGTTATCCAGGATGGATCGATGCTTTCATGTTGTTTACACCATGTTAATGTCACAGCAGAAATTTAGACTTATCAATATTTTTCAAGTCTTTTATGTCCAATTTTATTGAGTGAATTTCAGTCGTTTCCTGTTCTTAGATGATAGGAGTGGCACCTGGAGTAGTCTTCTGCTGCTGTAACCCATCTGCTGGGCGTTCAGAGATGCTCTTCTTGACGAGGAAGTAATTTGAGTTGCTGTTACCTTCCTATCAACAGCAGTCTAGCTAGAC
Source organism: Archocentrus centrarchus (assembly GCF_007364275.1). NCBI lineage: Eukaryota > Metazoa > Chordata > Actinopteri > Cichliformes > Cichlidae > Archocentrus > Archocentrus centrarchus. Next base: position 28,034,460 of record NC_044349.1, on the reverse strand, counting down.
TGGGCATTTTCTCTTTTTCTGACCGTCCTGTATAAATCCTAGAGATTGTTTTGTGGGTATTTCAGCAGTTTCTGAAATACACAGGCCTCCCATCTGGCACAAACAGCTATTCCACATTCAAAGTCATTTAAATCACCTTTCCTCCCCATTCTGATGTTCGATTTGAACTTCAGCAGGTCATCTTTGTGCGCGTCTTTGTGCCTAAATGCACTGAGCTGTGATTTGCTGATTTGCATTAATTGAACAATTGATGAAGCGTACCTAAAAAAAAAAAAAGTGGCTGAGAGTGTATTTTACACTGCAGAAGCCTTTAACAAGTCCTCTCTATTTTTATTATGAATTTTTGTACAGTTTACATAATATAGTTGGTGCAGTGATGTAGTTCAGTATTTTTTTGCTTCATCTAGAATTTTTGTTATTTAGTTTCAGCTTTCAGTGTGTTAGTTGTCCCAGTTTGAACATCAGCAAGTCATCCTGACCATGTAATGCACTGAATTGCTGCCACGTGATTGGCTGATTCAATGTTTATGTTAACAAGCGGTTGAACTGGTGTACCTAAAAAAGTGGCTAGTGAGTGTATTTTATTATTTCATATTTTGGCTGCTGTAACTCAGTAATTTCCCAACTTTTGGGATAAATAAAGAGTTTATCTTAACACCTGTAAGTAGAATTTTAACTTTATCCTCTGAGTTCTCAACTCAAACCAGCCATTCTACTCAAATGAACATTTTAGGGAGCAGAATCGATCCACTATGAGTGAAACCAGGAATTGCTATAATGAATGTAAACATTAAAAAAAAATGGTACTTCCTATTTATGAAGTGAAGGCAACTGCTGGCTGGTGAATATAGGGCTCTTCAGAAAGAGAGACTTTTTCATAGCTGGCAGAGGAAATATACGTCTTGCACACCTTTGCCAGTCTTTATGATGAGTTTAGTCTCCAGCCTCCCGCTTCTTATTTGTAGATCTCCACCCCCCACAAAAAAATTGTCTATTAATTTAAAGTGGGCTGTTGATGTGCTGAAGCAATTCAAACTTGCATCTCAAGTATGGTGCAGTATATAAACTGTTTTTTTTTTTAAAATGTCAGATTGCTGCATTTAGAACATCTTAGCCAGTTATGCTTGTTCCCATGGTAATCACCCTGAAAGGAAAAATGTACTCCTGGCCGGCACAATCGTCAGCTACTTCATGAGCATGGGATATAAAAAGCAGGTTTTCAAATGTCATTGCAGCACGTAAATGGTTTTACATTATAGTTCTCCATGTCGGTTTGTGTGAGGAGGATCGGTTAATGCTTGGCAACAGCATCTCCACAGTTCTTTGCTTGTTCTTCGTGTGTGAACATTCAGCCGATTCCCCTCTAGGATGCACATCTATGTCCAAAGCTGATTCGCGCCCACGTCACAGCCATGGGAAGCGCTGCATGGTGAAAGACGGGGTCACATCACACGCGATATGCTGCCGTGCTCCATCTCTCGAGTGCCAGCTGCTGGAAATCACAGCTGACAAAAATCAGGTGACTTCTGTAAATATGAGCATCACAGAAACATCTGAGAATCAGCTTCTGGAAGTTACCTCTAAACTTTTTGCCGTTTTCGTTCAGGTTGAGCTCCCCTGTCCTTCCGGCTGGACTCTGACGGACTGTAGCGCCGTCTCTTGGGGCGCTGCTATCTTGGGGTCAGTTGCCAAGGGAAACAGTTGCCATGTCCACAGTGCCACGGGAGTGGACGGAGCAGTGGGCATCGCTGTCTGCTGTCGTGTCGCTCCACCAGAGCAGCAAGCTGCAACACCTCACTGATACAGTTTCACCTCACTTTGGTTTCCAACATCATATCACTGCCATTTTTGTCTTCGATCGGTTTTAAACCCTCTTATCCTTTCCTGAGACACTTCAACCCCCCCCCCCCCCCCCCCCCCCCCCCACATTCACTTAAAGCACTTCTGTAAAGCTGTATGTGTGCGTTTTAGTTTTAGGATTACACCAAAATATGCTCCAGTGCACATATCATGTGACTTTACATCCTGTAAGCTATTTTTGTATCTTTTTACAAAACAATTATAATAAAAAGAGCTTTCACAAACATATCGTTTGAATGATAGCATAGTATTTACCTCATACACCCTCTGCATGCTGATTAGAAACTAATAAAGTGAAAAAATGAAACCAAAATGTTAAACTCTGGTGTCAGACATGTACTATAGAGAGAAAAGCAACATGATAATATGCACCACAGGTTGTCACAGTTACTGTGTGTTATGTATGGGCTGATTTCCTGACATTCAGATGGATCAGGGCTTAGTCTGACGGCAGCACAGCTGCAGGTAATCAGCCTGATTGGCAGCTTGATTAATAAGCCGGGTACCTTTTGCTCATTTCGGTTTCACCCGCTGTTTCATAAGGAATGCAAAACAAAATGTCTGTCCAGAGTGAGTGGTGCTATCACAGTGGCTTTTATGGTTCCACGGTTACAATGAAATTTAATGGACTGTGTCAGGTCAACCGGGCGTGTTTGCTAGACCTAAATTTTGATACACAGATGGATGACTTCAGTGTGAACAAGAGCACAGGGATGTCTGCATACACCATTGTCAGCTGGAGCAAATTCAATATGTGATTGCCACAAGGCATAATTCCTTCCGGTTGAACTAATAAACCCCCACGTGGCAAAAGCCTGATCAGTTAAAAGAGTTGAACTCATCAGGTTGACATAACACGTGTGTGTAATTCTGTTTGTTGGCTAAAGCAGGAACAGAGAGGAGAGATTCAACACATAAAGAGGTATAAATTAAACTGTAAAGTCATTCTAATTTAGGATTGGAGTTCTAAATGTTTTGATTGAGTCCCAATTTAAAGAACCAGCAAGAGGAGATGGTGATTTAGTTTGGCAATTTTTGTTTTGTGTGCTGGTCCATCAGTTTAAACTTCGGTTCAGACTGCGATGATTTCTAGAATGTAAGAGAAACTGCTCCTGTTCTGTGTTGTTCTGCCTGCAAATCAGTGGTTCCAAAATGGTGTGGCACAAGGCAATGCCAGACCGGCAGACCATATGCTGTTATTGCAATATACACATATGGGCATCAAACATTTTAAAACCACTGTGTAAATAAATTAACAGTTGTGCATTGTCTCTGCTACATAAGATGTTATCAGATGCTGAGGACTGTATATAAATGATGGACATAGCTTCTGGGTCTGAAAAGTGAAGTGCACGTAGGCGTACCCCTGCATTGTTTCTAATGACCAACAGAGGGCGACTCTTCTAGTTCCAAAGAGCAGTCCAGCTGAATAGAAATCTGTGAACGCGGCTGTTAGCTCCTTTGTTCAGTAAAAAGTTTCCTGTTGAGTTTAAGGACTTAATCTGTAGTGTGAAGTCTTACTGAAGACAACTTGATGTTCATTTTTGTGAATTATAGTTCCATTAGTGTGCAGTGTCCCTCAGTTTCTGTCAGATTGGCCAATCTGCTTTCAAAGAGCTAAGATCAAAGCTTAAAGTTTCACAGCAGGACAAAACAATGAGAGGTTACATCTTTTACATACCGTCTATGGTTGTATAATGCGACAGTATATAGACAAACGTAAAAACAATATTTGCAAAAGGTTGTGCATTCCAGTTTATTTTATATCAAATTTCCCCTTAATCAAACTTCGATGTACAAATTAAAACTGAGTTTTAACATGCATTACAGAATCTTGCGATGTCAGAAGTGAATTTTCAAAATTGAATGACAGTAAAAACCCGTATAGATGCCAATCCCTAACCTTGCACCGACCCATCCCTCCCTGCATCCCAGGATTAAAATAAGATTGTTTTGAAGTCTTTTTTTTCTATTTTTAAGTATTTGTGGTGATGTAGCAGAGGGCCAAACCTACAAAACTCTTGGCTGAATGCAACTCATGTTGCCATGGCCATGTAATCACTTGGCACAGACTGCATGCAGCTCCTTCAGATCGCACATAACCAGCCGCTGAGAAGGGGCATGTGTTTGTGACACTAATGACACCAAATTACACAGCAAACAACATGGGGGTGGGGGTGGGCTGATTTTTCCTTTTTTTTTTTCCCATCACGCAGAAAAGACAAACTTCACCACCACTTACTGCCACACATGCAACCGTGCTGGAGAGCACGATGTGACATTCACATCTAATGAGAGGAAAATGGGGTGGGGGAGTATGGAAGGGCTAAAGCAGTGTTTTTCCTCTCCTCGGGCTGTGAGGAGCAGAGGAGCCGGCGGATTGATCGCACCTTGATTCAAACAGAAAATCATTTTGCATGACTGCTTCCTAGGTCCTTACATTGTAAACATTGACCTGTTAAAGCTGAGAGCTAATCTTCTAAGCAAGTTTAGGCTCATGTCTTCAGAACATGTTCGTGAAAGTGTGGCTTCCTTTAAACTACCTAGCATGAATTATCCACAAAGTGTCTCTGTCTGAGTGCAGAGTGAAAAGAAGCAGCATTTTACCATCATCAAAACCCTGCCCTGTTGCCTAAACCCTGTGTTACCAGGTAGAAGATCCACGCCCACCTCCCCCATTCACACACACAGAGTCAACAGTTACATTCCTACAGTCCTTTGTCACAACACACAGAGGAAATTCCCTGTAGTAGTTTTAAGAATAATGGGAAGGAAGAAGCCCTGTTGCACTCCTACATCAACTCTACATGACCACAGGAGACACTTGGTTTAGCGTCACAGGTGGAGCAGATGAGGGCATACCTCATCTGAGACGTGACGAGACAGTGTCCGAGGGGAGACGGGAGGGAGACCGGGAGGTTAAGGCACTTCGAGTCTCCCGATGATTGGGGGTAGGGATGATGGTAACATGGGCATTGCTCTTCAGTAAAAACTAGAGCTACATTTGGGTTAAACTCCTCTGTGTGCGTTTCCAAAGCTTGACAAACGCAAAAGGCAAAGCAAAATGTAAACTCCACTGGAAAGAAAGAAATCAAACCTGATAAAGCAGAGGTAACAGTGAGGTGAAAAGGACCTGTTCTCTGTGTTCGTGAGCGAAGTGAATGAGTGGCACACATCTGCATGTTTTTCAGAAGTTCTATCTTTTGTGTGCATGTGTGTGTGTGTAACCTTGGCACCTAAAAATTAAAATGTGCTCCTGAGCCCCCCCCAGGCAGCACTGACAGCCCACCACAACTGATCTGTGCTCTTCCAGATCAGCTTTTCCTGCATAAGGCTCGAGTCCCTAATCCTCTGCAGTATTCAATCCATCCAGATTCAAAGAAAAGTGGCACCGAAAATAAAACACAGCGACGAAAAAGAATAAAATCCAGCACATGAGGCTGCCTGTCAGCAAGGAGGAGTGGAGGGAGAGTGCTGACCATGGCACTGCTTGTTTCAGATATGCTGAGGGCCTGGAACTGTCTTGTTTCTAGGACAGGACCATCCCCCTACCGCATCCCGATGGCTACACTGTGGTGGCCAGGGGTCAAAGGTCAAGTCACAGGCAGACTGGCTTGCCATCAGGGCTCTCACGTGTTGCATAAGTGGCACTGCAAATATAAGTTGTTAAAAGCAAAAGAAGAGGACACGACCACGAGGAGGCTCTAGAGGAACTGACCAGTGCTGCTGTACATCACAACAGAATGAGTTGGACTATAAAGTGCATACTTAAACTCACCCTCCCTCCCAAGTGCTCATATGTGGAGGTGTTCCTGTACAAGTGCACGCATGTGTTTGTAAGTTCCTCTAAAGCAGCTAAATGTGACCTCCTGCAATTTGCATGGCTGTGAGAGACGAGCACAGGAGACTTTAAAATATTATCTTACACTGGAAATAACAACTATGGAACAAAATCTTTACAATATGAATATGTAGATAAATTGGCAAATATGAGCAGAAAATTGTTAAAACACAACCCAAACCCATCCTCCACCTTGCTGTCATTCTGAGTGAATGAATGAATAAAAGGATAAACTGAAGTCATCCATGATTGTGGAAGGTTATTTGCACTTCCCACCCTAATCAATTCTGCTGCCCTTAATGATAATGCACCTCCATCATCGCCTTGGCTCATCTGAAAGGAAGTAATTCACGATTTATTCATAGCTCCTTCGTTGCCTTAGCGACCGAGACAAAGTGTTCTGATTGGCTTGCTGTGGAGTCCTAAATGTCCTGACCAATCAGACGCAAAGTGCAGCCTTTTTTAATGGCTTCACGGAGCTGTCCTGCCTCTCCTTCAGAGGGATCCCACTGGTTGGAGGACCTAGGAGTCCACGTCTTCTAGATCGCTCTTAGAATCGCAGAGCATCATGGGAGACTCCGACCCCTGTGGTAGAACAGAGGGAAGTTGGTTTTAGAAACAAAAAAAAAAAGTGGTGAATTATGCATCTGCTAGGTAATGACAACAGGATTCAGGATTATAATTTCTATTCAACACACCGATTATCTGTAATGTTTTTATGTGAGCATAAGTCTGACAATCTGGGGCTGTGTGGGCATCCTGGCAGGCCCAGCAAGAGTCAGAGAAGAATGGGACAGCTTCAAATCCACCTCTAATAACAACCGTGGGAGGTAACAAACTGCCTTTATAGCTTTTGACAGAGCCCAATGAGATGATCCATTTTTGTTCCATTCTTCTCTTTTTGGCTGTGAGCTGAGCGGGAGCTGCTTTAAAACCATGAGTCATTTGGGAGCCCCACTGTTCTAAGCAGCTTAGTTGGTTGTGGCTGAGAGATACCTGTCGGAGGCTGCGGTCGGCGTTTTCATTTGCTGGGCTGCCGTCAGAGCCATTACTGCTGCCAGACTGCTCCTTCTCATTTAGCAATGCTGTCGCATAGGCCAAAGTATCCTGTAGAGTTTGACACACACACACACACACACACACACACACACACACACACACACACACAGAAGTTAGTTTAGCTGAGAGCAGCAGAGAAAATAAACAGTAGGTATGAGTTGTGTGTTTGTGCAGTAGGAGAACTGAAGGGGGGGGGGGGGGTCACATCATGTTCATATACAGCATTTTTGCGTGTGTGTGTGTGTGTGGATACCTGTGCAGAAATTGTGCGCTGGAAGGTTTTATTGGTGGATGTCTCATTTGAGACGTTGCTCTGTGGAGTCCAGTAATGTTCTGTCATCTGAAGGCAGAGAGAATATGAGCCACTATGAGTATACAGTACAATTTACAGTGCATCATAGGTGCTGTAGTGGTTATGGGAAGTGTTTCCTAAACTGAGGTACTGGAAAGACTATTATTTAGCTTCAGTAATATGAAAGTTAAATGATATAATCATTGTATGATACAATCATACAATCCATATACAGAGTGAACTGTGACCAAAACATGTTGTCCTCCATCTTTCTCATTTCTGGTCAACTATCTACTGTCACTTTTGCAAAATCTAAAATGCCTCAAAACAACCTGATGTACACTATACTGACAAAAGTACTGGGCCACGTACACATTACACCCACAGGAGCTGCCTGGCCATGGAAACCCATGCCATGAAACTCCTGGCACACAGTTTCGTGTTATTAATACCAGAGCAAGATTGCAGCTCTGTAGTTACTGAATAAGCAGAGCGTTGGCGTCTTTTACGCACTTATGCGGCTCAGCGGTACTCCGCTTTGTAACTTCACGTGATCTGCCACTTCCTCTCGGAGGTGTTGTGGGTCCTAAACACGTTCTTCTTTCACAAATGTTTGTAAATGCAGAATGCAATGGGACTGAAGACGCCTGAATTCAGAGATTAACAGGTGTGGCCCAGTATGATTGTCCATATAGTCTATGTGGTCATACAATACGTCATAGGCCTGCCTTTTTCTGGAGCCACTGCACTGCCCAACTCCAGGTCCCAGACAAGTCCTTGAAGTAATCCTTAGCTTGAGGACACCTGAAAGGTGGGAAGGATGAAGGCAGGCTCAAAATTATGATTCTCCGTTAATCTGTCATAACATACTGGAAAAAATGCTTGATAACAAAATATCTTCCTGTACAAGTCTGACCTCTAAAACTTAGATGTACTCACTTTTGAGCTAATGTGACCAGGAACTTAACACACTGGTAGCAGCGCCTGCTGTCCACATTGTTGCTTTGCTGCATCAAAGCTATGAGGAAAGAGCATTATTATTTTTTAAATTTATAGGTGCTACAAGACTTTGTGCACTGTTGGCAATAGAAAATAAATAAAACCCAGACATACCTAATAAGCCTTTCTCTGACTCAAAAGCATACTTGAGTCTCTGGGATTGCAGAGGGTCTTCCATTACCTGAAGTAAAGATTAAGGAGAAATTAGCAAATGTGATACCTAACAGTGAGCATAAAATTGAGACATAAGAAATCAACAGAGGAGGGGTCACTGAAGGCTGTCACTCACTAGCAGCTCCTGCAGCATCAGAAAAATGTTCTTCAGTTCATGAGGTGGAGCTGTCTCCAGCTGTGTCTGTGAGACCAGAAGAGTACAAAACATTTTAGAGTGTACTGATCTTAGCATAAATGTGGCAGAGCTGGATTTCACAGTTTTTGTACCTTGAGTAATTGCAGCACTCCCAGGGAGAAGGGCTCATTACAGAATGAGCAGTAGGTCACCATCTCTATCAGAAGAGACAACGGGCCCGATAACTCGCGCATGGCAAACATCACCTGTTAGATATTCACAACAGGGAAATGTGATTCTTTTTTTATTCAATTATGTCAAAGTAAAACACTGAATTGAGGGTTTTTATCTTACCTCTAGAAGGTAAGGCTGTCCCTCTGGAGTAAAGAGTGAGGCCAGGATGTCCGCATGGAGAGGAAGAAGAGGGGTGGAGGACAGGATGCTACTCAGGCGCAGCTTAAACCCTCCAGGAGCTACGAAGAACAACAGGCAACAAATAAAACAGAATCAGACTAAGAGACAGGCTGTGTCATGTGCATTTGTGGGAGTGTGAGAAACAGATTTAGGTGCCTCACCCTGTGTCCGCTGGGGGCTTAGGTCAGAGTGCAGAGTGATCAGGGCCAAAGTGCTGTGGAGGTGAAGAAACTCCCGAGCCTGAGCTGGACTCCACCTTCGGTTCTGTAAAAACACACAAATATTTCCAGAGGGTGCTCAGAGTAGAGTTGCTGCTCCTCTGTGTTGAAAGGAGCCAAATGAGTTGGTTTGGGCATCTGGTTAGGACACCTCCCTTTGGAGGTTTTCCAAAGAGACTCCAAGGTAGACACAGAACTTGCTTGAGACATTATATCTCTCATCTGACCTGGGAAACTGTTGCTAGGGAAAAGGATGTCTGGAATACTTGCTTAATCTGTTACCACTCCAACACCGCTTTGGATAAGCAAAGAAAACCCACTAAAAAACTAAATGTACACTTCAAGTATGTTTCCTGAGTGTAATTCAGTTAGTAGAAAGGTTGAGTTAAAGTAGTAATGTAAAAAATGACAGATGTCAAACATACTGCACACTGTATATGCTGTGCATGTTATGTAAACCGTACCTGGTTGTTCTGTCTATTGGGACCCAACAGGAAGATGAGCATCCGGCGATAAGCTGAGTGTTTCAACAACAACTGACAAGGACTGCAACCCTGAGAGAGAGAGTGAACAAAAAAATGGAGAACACTCAGAAAATCATTTAGCAGTCATTAAATTTAATAGCATGTACTTAAACACTCAATTTTGAAAAATTACCCTCTGAGTGAAGTTACTGAAGAGGTTGAAATACTGCGCACAGTTTTTCACATTCTCAGGAACATCTTTGTCCAATAAGGAGAGCAGAGCATCTGTCAAACTGTCCAGTCCTGGGTCTCCAAAGTGAAGTGCGCTCTCCAGAGTCTTTTCAAGGATGGATGCAACCACCACTCTTACCTCTCTTACACTGCACTCCAGCAGACAAACCCTAAGGAGGATATGTCAAAACAATCAATATCAGCACTCCAGCGAAGGGAATTCAACCTGTAAGGCAGGAACCCCATTTAGCGCGTGTAATGTACAAACACGCTCAGTATCTTGTGATAAAAATCTGAAAGGACAGACACGTCTACAACAGAGTTCATGTGTGAGAATTTTTTTTAGTTGTACTTTTACTGTTCTGGATAGCTTGGCCTTGAGGCAAATAGCTAAGTGTGACAGTCTCTACCTTCTTTCTGTGGGGAGGGGGGGTGTAGTATGTAAAGGCAGCTGTGGTGTACTGTTGCCCAAAACGTCTGATGTTTGACAACCAATCCTGTCTGAGGATCATATGATCACCCCATACTTAAACACTGAGTAGTGTAAGACAACACCTTTCTCCCAAACACACACGCTTTGGAAAACTATCCTCTGGCTCTAAATGTTTACATTCCAGAGAAGGACCTGCTCTTTCAGCCAATCAGCATCCAGTCAGTGAGCAACAAGCACGCAGCTGTTTTTATTACCTCTGTTGTCAGTACAGATGCAACTCCAAGAGTTTTGCAGTGGTACAGACAGTGTGTGCAAATATAATAAATTATATAGCACTAAAACACTCCTATATAGAACTAATGTGTGTGACTGTGTATTTAGTGAAGCTTTAGTGGTTGTAGCAGAATAATCAGGATGGAATCATTTGACCCTGGCCAGAGGGTTGAATGTTCATTGATTAGAATGAGCGAGCAACACTGGGGGCTGAAGTATCGCATATCACTAGGACAGCTACAAAAATGCTGCACTGATCAAACCCAGGCCAAGACTCTGCAAAAGCAGCCCTATAAACAAAAAGCTGACCTAACCATACTCGGTCATTTCTGCTATTCAAGCAGCATTATAGTATCATTATCTAAACAAATGCAGACAAGCTGTTTCTGCACAGGTGTGCATTAAAACTCTTATCTTAATATTTCAAGTTAGTTATGAAAAATATAATGTGACATCTCTTTGGACTAAACAGCTGACCAGAAGGCACTAACCTGACGATTTCACGTCCCTCTGATCCCACCAGGTACTGCACCATCCACTGGCATGCCTCACTGCTCTTAGACAGCAACACCTCCACTGTTGCCATCCACTCCTCTGTGTCCACCCTGCAGGAGGCACACAAGTACAGATATAATGTTGCTCCTCGGAAAGTGATCACATTTGACACACGTGGATGCATACATGTGTACTCACCTGAGTTTCTTTTTGGTGTGCAAGTAGGTGTGGAACAGAAAGTGAACAGCCAGCTGGAGACTTTCTTTGGCCATGGGCTGGTAATCTGGATGCTTCAGTTTTGTCTACAAAAGGCACACAGCTTTTTAAAACATTTTGATTACCAGATTTCATGTTATTTTGTATATATAAACACAATGGTATTGTATTGTATTGTATGTAAGTATGTATATGGAAGTACAATTACTGTACAATGCTGTCCTTTAATTAAAACGTTGCCTCAGAGAAGCTAAATTCAAATTATTTACTGTATAAGTTGTGTAAACACAGACCAAAAATGAAATGAAATATTCTAAGTGCCTCTACTTCATGAAGTACCAGCACACGTGGAAGAAAACATTTACCTCTAACTTGTCTTCTTATGTATTGTGATTACAACAGGCAAAAAAAGGGAAGCTTAAAGTCACTGTGTATCTCTAGTCTGTGTGTATATAATTAAGACAAACCAATACTGAGACATACTGCATTGACTGATGCCAGGGAGAGGGTGAAGTTGAAGTAGTCGCTGTTGTAGACGTCTCTGTTTCTCATGAATTTCAGATTCTCATCTCTCACAATCTGCACAAACACACAAAAGGGGGCCCGACAACTCTGAATGTTTGAAACATTTCTCTCTCTCTGTGATTAATATAACTAATGTTCAGCTCATGTAAAGACAGATTTTAGTCACTATATCCTCAATGCTGCTTTACCTGATAGATGCTGGCGGGCATTTTCTCTACAAACAGGCCCTTCTTCTCTCCCTTGCGGACCAGGCGGGTGAGGAGAGTGAGGCGGTCATTGTTGGCTCTTGGGGGGCGTGGAGAGGACTGGGGGGAAACATCAGGAGAAGATGGAGCAGACCTGGGAAATAAAGAAACAACAACATTTAATACACTGGAGCTGTTCCTAAATGCTGCTCTTCAGACAGTGTCCATATACAAATATGAGTAGCATGTAATCACGTGATTACTGTCAGTGATAATTCACTGAAGTTTCTGTATAACACATGAAATGAATTGGCTGAAAATAAGACTTTAAACAGGAACTGTCAATGTCAAATTTATCACCTACTCCTTATAGTGACATCATTTTGCTGACTGTTCCACATGGATATATGAAAAGATGACACATGCTTTACCAATGATCCAGTGAAAATGTTTACAAGATGCGTGTAGTATATATGGAAATCTGGCTCACAGTGTAAGGTCCTCCGCTTCCTGTCTCATGATGCTGACTCTGCTCTTTTTGGGCAGGACGGGAGAGTTCTGGTCACTGATCTTCTGATAAAACAGCATGTAGGCATTCCAGTATCTCCTCCGGACGTCAGGGTAAGGGTTAGCTTAGCCAAGGAATACATCAAAGTTATTCAACTCTATGTGTGTCAGATTTGTACTTCTAATCCACATAAGTCAAGTAATGTCAGCAACTTACACTGGTCATAAACTTTAGGACGATACTCTCCACCAAAGCACTCATACTCCAGAGATTCATCATTCATATCAAACTCTTCCACCACGTTGTCATTGAACTTGTACCACCGACCACGTGCGCTACCACTGTAAGTAAAAGAAAGATATACGGCAAAGGAGGAGTTTGAAAAAATAAAGTAGGAAGACAGAATGTGTGCTTAAAATTTGCTGCCCAGAACTGGAAACTCAGTCTAAGTTTAAATAATAAAATCAACACAAAAACTAAAAAAAAAAAGCTTACAAGCATAGACAGGTGGAAAATCCCTCACAAAATTTTTAGTGAACTATAACACGTGCACGCCACCATAAAGGACACAGCACACCAGATCAACCTACTGGCAGATCATAATATTCATCTGTGTCTATCCAGCTCATCTCATAAGGCTTTAAACACAGAGATCTCCACCTGAAATAAATAATAACTGCCTACGAAGCAGCTTCAGAAATGTGTCTTTCCTGGAAAGTATGCATCATCCCGAGAACAGAATTTCTTTGTTGTAATCTTAAGCATGGATAGGAACAGGCAAATGAGCGAGAGCGGGGCGCCAAACACAAGCTTCTGTGGTCTCTTTACGCTCCACTTCTCCAGTAAGCATGCCTGCCTTCCAGAGCCAGACATCTGGAGATGCTTACAAACTAAACCAGGAGCCCACACTAAATCTGATGCTGCATTCATGTGCCCCAAGGAGGTCTCCTAAATCATGCCTGGAAAACTAAAGCAACCAATTAATGCACTCCACTAATAGCTGGATATGCACTCCTTATGTAAAGTAGCAAAGAGAGGGAAAAATATAATCAGGAAAAGAGAAGCACGTAACGTTAACATTAGCACATGGAAACTGTAAACAGTTCAGATTTCCAAAGAAAATGTTCCCTTGAAATGAGGGAGGAACGAATGACTACAGTATCTCTTACCGTCTATCTTTAATAAAGGAGTAATAGTGGCCAGCATGTGCCTGACCACTGTGGACAACAACTCCCACAAGCTCATAGTTCTCAGAAATCGTGACTTTCTTTCTGGGTGACCCTCCTGAGGTCCCATCGCCTCTCCCCTCGCCTCCCTCTCCGCTGCAGTCTTGACGAGCCATTCCAGATACAGTGTAGGGCTCCATGTTCAGCACCCAGGGGAACTGTGAAACAACAAAAACAGACTTAATTCCAGACACATTTATATTCTGGTTAAGGAGTTGATAGCGAAGTCAGAAAGCATGTTCTATTAAGTGTAAGTGTGTGATCTTTATACCCTAATCTGCTCATCATATTTGATAGAGCGTCCGCTTTCCCAGTCGAAGCCAAAGCGCATGAGATGAATACAGAGAACACTGGGCAGGGATTTGATACATGTCCTCTTCACTGTGGTCCTCTGTGCACATTAACAACCACACACACACACATACTTATAAGCACGCATGATGTCAATGTAGTATAAAGGCATGCAGTGAAGTGTACAGACCTTCTCCTTGCATTTCTCACAGTAGTAGGCGTTGCTGCCCTCTAGCACCTCTCCTCGGACAAACTGGTCTAATGAGATCTCTAAACTCTGGCAAGAGGTCACGCCAAGGTTCAGTGCCATGAATGTTTCTTCACGCTCATATCTGCACAAAAGGAGTTTATCAGTCAAACTTCACATGTGAGAAAAACATCTGGTAAATTCTCCAGAGTAGAAGGCTCACCGGTGAGGACAGTCTTTACAGATCTTCTGGTCGGAGAAAATTCCCTGAAATGTGTTTTTGAAGATCTGTTCTCGACCCATTTTCTGTCAGAATAAAGTTTGTCATTTATCAAAGTTTTTTTTTTTTTTTTTAATCATGTGATGACAGTGCTTTTATTTTACTGCTGTGTGAGTTATACCTTGAGATGTTCATCAAGCTGGTCCACCAGGCTAGTGAAGAACTCATAAGCATCCTGCTGTTCCCTTACATACAGCTCTTTGTTCCACATCTTGAAGATCTGCAACAGAAATATTTTATATAGTTACGTATCTATTCATAAACTGAATTGTGCCACTCATTAACTGAAGAAAGTCAGTATGTGTTACACAGACTTAACAGACATAATGTGAATACAGACGGCACAACATACTCAATCATTAGCACACAATAACAAACATTTTTTTTCTTGTTAATAATCCAAATATAAGAAACTTAGCGATGAACTCCATGGTCGTGCAGAAACTAAATGAAAGAAGCACTTTATCTCTAGTTTCTAAATGATTTAACAGTGAACCATCTGTTACCTTCCAGAAGTTCTCAGGTACGTAGTACTGGAGTTTGCTCTCCATCAGATGGCCAAACAAAGACTGGACCTGATAGAAAACACTCTCCTCTGGTTGGTCTGTGTCATCCTCGATGGACAGGAAAGCCTTAAAGAAAATATCATTGATATTACAGTCACAGACACTGGTTTCACTACTTCAAATATCAGATATCCTCTGGTAAATAAATAATGTAAACAGCTCAGAGAAAGTGTACCTCTGGGAGGCCGGGCTGCATGTAAAGCTGCTGGAACACAGCGTTCATATAACAGGTGGCTCCACCATTCTTCAACCCAACAAAACCTGAGACTGACCGGCTCTCTACAGGGGGCAGATACTAATGGAGCGAGAGAGAGAGTTACTTTCACACCAGAAGCACTGTCAAAATATACGTAACACCAAACACGATTACAATGAATTCCATTTTAATGAGTATCTTACATCAAACTCCTTGCAGAGTGAAGGATCTGACTGGTGGTGCATGGACAGCAGCTCTCTGGTGATGAGCCGTAAGTTTGAGAGAGAGCTGTCTGCCAGCATCACGAGCACCTCATAGGCTGCCAACCTGCTGCTTGCTGTGCTGCACCTAATCCCACACAGAGAAATGATTAAGTACTACTATCAATACGACTAGAAACACACCATGCTTTGTCCAAAGTTCAGTGCTTTGTCCATTACTTAAAAAAACAAAACAAACAAACAAACAAAAAAAACTTTCACATGAAATGCCAGGACTGAGAAGAGAGGAAAAAAAAAAAGTAACAATAAATAGGACTGGCATCCATACTTTGGGTGGAAGTCGTGGCTGGGGGCCGGGGAAGTTGTAGGGTTGGAACTGTTGATGATGATGCGTGACGCTCGAAACAGGAAATCATCAAGCAACTGCTGGATGAGAGATGGACCTGGACAAAAAGTTACAACATTACATAACACTTGTGTCCTAAATAAACTTGCAAAATGAATTTGATTGGTGTGGATATGCCTGCATGTACACTCTGTGTGGCCTCACCAAGATGTTCTTTCTCATTGCCACAGAGAGATAGTAAGGTCTTGATGAGTCTGAGGTGCCCTGCTAGCAGGATGTTATCTGCCTCGCTGGTCTCCATCTCAGAGCTCCAGCTGGGCTCAAAATTGTCAAGCCAAGAGATCTCGTCCTCCAGCATGGTGGCTGCGCTCACTTTTAACACCTCCATCTCTGACGCTTGAGGAGGTGAGACATGAGGCGAAGGGGGAACCAAGGAATAGAAAAAGAAATCAGCAGAAAGAAAATTTGTGATTCACTGGCCTTTAGTTGTTGAAATTGCCTTCTGTAAGCTCTGCAGTACAACAGAGCTTCAATGTGGGACAAAACTTCATATTCAGAAATATGTAACTGGCTTACTGGTTAGGTCATCCAAAAGCTGGCATCTTAAGTCAAAGTACTCAGTACACTGGGACAGCAATCTGAAAAGAAAACACAACATCAACACATGTCTGCATGTTTTAGGGATTTTGTATCTTGTACTTTACTGAATAGATACCTTTGGTTGACCCCTCTCATAACAGATGTAGGACTCCATAACGGGAGCTGTGCAGTGAGAACAACTGAAAGGAGGAACAAGTTGGGTTTTTGGACTTCGGGGAAGGCTGAAGTGTCAGTCTGGCTCAGAGTGTACAGCTGATCACAAGCCACACGACGGATCTGAGAGAGGACGAAACAGTGAAAAGATAAGTTAATGCAGTGTGATGTTCGGTATACATTTCTTCTGTACAGTTTGCTAAGAGTGTTATTTACCTCTCCGCTGGGAGATCCGAGCAGAATATCAATAATAAAGTCATTGACGGCGGGCAGGTTGTAAAAAGAACCTGGGGAGAGAAAACAAACACAGACTTTACAGTCTCCTGGACACAGCATGGAGCATCTAATGGCAATACACAGTAGAAGTGAGAATGTGAACTTGTAGTGTGTCTGTACTCCTGCAGGTGTCTTACACAGCTGCTGGCAGCGTAACTGTAAACAGGTAACCAGTAGAGACAAAGCCTCGCGGGCAATGATGGCATCTTTGATGGAGACACTCTGCTGTCTGACACATATCCCTGCATGCAACGCTGTTGGCGTGGTCTCGCCCTCACTGCTGGAGCTGCAGTTACTCCCTGCAACACACAGATGCTTACTTTTACTTTCACTTAGTTTTAGTTCCAACAGTGGAATATTTTGACCATGAGCCATTAATAAATAGTCAGCATTAGTCATCAGAAATCAAATTGTACAAGCCACATCCACTGATTCTGAACATACGTAGTTTACACCATGACAATTTATTCAACTTCAAGTTATTGTATTTAAACTGAAATGGAATAGATTTAAGTTTATCTGCTTGTATACTTAACGTTTGAAGGCACCATGTGGAGAATGATAAGAACACACACAGGAAATAAGGAAAAGTGTGCCGTGTTTATTTTTTTGTCTCACCAGTGCTGCTGACTCTTGTGCGGATTCCCTGTGGCAGAAGTGAGCCATGGGTCTCTCTGATTGGCTGTGGGCTACCAACCAGATCCAATCGGCCTGCTGCGGCCGCCCAGGTCAGACGCATGAAACAGGCTACTGTGGAGGTGAAGTCACCCACCTCCATGGTCTAGAGGAGAAACAGCAGATAACTTATCTAGAATACTTTAAATTTACTGGATACTGAATTTATCCTAGAAACACTTCAACATCATTTTCATTTGTTCTGTACCTGAATAGCAACACGAGCAGCAGGTATGATCTCCTCAACTCTTATGGATGAGCGCTCAGACAAAGACATCTGTCTGTAGGAGGACTTCTCTGGAGTTCCACAGAGTGACAGCTGTCGCCCGGTTCGTCCAGCATTGCGGAACGGACGAGACGATAGTGCTTCACCATCCCTGATGACATCATCATCTAGTATAGCAGGCATGCTTTGACCAACCAGAAGGAACCTGCAAGCAAACTCCACTCAGTTACAAGTTTGGCTTGGTATGTGATGCATTATATGAACCCTTCTGTGTGTTTGTGGGATGTTTTGCACCTTGCCAACTGAAGACAGATTGAGTAGACCCCTTGTCTGGTCTCATAGTCCACTTCTGATGGGATGGAGTCTCTTTGCATAACATTCACCACCAGACTGCAGAGGTGACAAACAGAAACACAATATAAATAAAAAGATACTGAGAGGCATTCTGGATAGAAGCATATGCCATGTGGAATATGTGTACTAGTGTATAATGTAGCTTGACAACTCTGCTGACCCCTCTCCACAGCGGATCAAAGCAAACATAGAACAGTGATTTTTATTTTTAAGGGCTGTTGTTTGTGATGCTACCTGAGGCCTCCTGCTTTAAGGAAATTCTCACAGAAGGATTTGCTGCTGGTTTTGGCCATCTCATCATCAGATGTGGGCATGAGCTTTGAACTCAACACCTAACAAACAGATAGGAATTGAAGATAAAAGCAAATAAAAACAGATGCCACCCAGCTAAATCAATTTTAAGATTTAAAACAGGTGTAAAATAGAAGGGAACTATGCATTTAAATGGGGGTTGTGTTTTTAAATGTGCACATACCTCAAGGTTGTATAGCACTCTGAATGTGGACATGCCAGGGGCTGAAGATCTGAAAAGGGACTCCAAGATGGATGCAGCACTGGGTTGATGTTGCTGCTTGGAGGACATAGATGGAGAGCGAGAGCCCGTACCCTGGCCGAGTGTGAAGAGTGTTTTCTAGAGAAAAAGAGTCACAAAAGCTAGGAAACAACTCAGACAAAGGATATGGAAAGTGTGCGAAAAAGACAAGAGTAGTTCCTGGAAACTTATCACAATCCTCCTCCAAAAGCAGAAAATTAGATACTTTAGAGTTTCATCATTCTATGATAAGAGCTACCAGTTAATATGAAAAGACAGCTTAAGTAACCTGATGGCTCCATACGCTGGATTCTTTGGGAACAAAGTTGTCAAGTGCATCCTGCACTTCAGGATCTGTTGGAATCAGCAGCAGCAACTTCCGCACACGAAGAGTGATCCTGGAGAGTGCAAGAAATATTCAAAAACATAAAAAAAGAGGCCTTTTAACTGTCTTGGGTCTTAATACATGAAATGGTTATTACTTAAATATTAATATAAAAAAATCACTTTTTACCCAAATAAACATGCATTCAAGGGTGTCTGTCTACATTTTGATGTACTTTTTTATATAAAAGAATGGCATGATAGTCAGACTTTTCTGTTGTCATATGTAACAATTACTACCTTACCTGGACTCATCGAGGTTAGCCAGCTGGTAAAGCATCTCAAAAACATTACAGACCAAAGCCATCACCACCCCAGGCAGGGACTTCTCCTGGAGATGCAAAAATGTGGGCACGGCGCATCAGAACCAGTAGAAGGCTCAGTGGAAGCGCAATTTGCAGTTGTAAAGTAACATCTGAGATGGTACCTGCTCCAAGGCATAAGCAGAGTTGAAGACAGCAGAGCTGGAACTGCTGGAGGCAGAGGCTGAGGACTCGGAGCTGCCAGACGGAGTGCCAGTGCCTGAGCTCTTCACAGTCAGACTCTGCTCATCACGGAAGCCAAGCTGGGACAGCAGCTTATGGTCCCGATTCATTGTCAACTAACACATGGCGGACGGCAATAAAGGCACAATGTGAGAGAAAAACAACAATTCACGTTCACTGCCACACAACAGCGTACTGGCTAACCCATCACCATTGTTTTTAAACTTAGGAGGCATACAGCTGGGTACATGAGTAAGTGCAGCGCTGAATGAGGACGCCTAGAAAACGTTTGGATTTTGACTAAAAGTCGTTTTCAGTTATGACTGAGTGTCTCCTTTAAACTGCTCTCTTTTAAAAACAGTAACTCTGAAGCATTTAGAGGCCATCTGTAAATTGTAGCTTTAAAAAAAAAAAAATGAACAAACAAAAAAACGTATGTTAGACGCTTCCTGAACAGGCACTGCACTTGTGTAAAATAAGGGGCACACCGAGTCATCAACACTTACCACACTATCATTGGCAAAGATCTGGACATTATCCACCGGACAGCTCAAGTGCTCAGATATCTTCCACCGGATACTTCCTATTGTTTCATTACTGTGGGTCTGCAGAACAGACACAGACTAAAATTAGCCATTTCATTTGAAGACCTGAACTCAGCACAATAGAGTGGTAGTTTTTAATACCTCTAACGTAAAAGTGTCTTTGGTTGACTCGTAGGTGATGTGAAGAGTGACAGGGTGTCCGTTGAACGAGGCCCCGTGAGGTAGAATAGTACGAGGAACTGAGTACATATCCTAAACATAAATACACAGGAGGATAAGGTTAAAACAAATTCTGATGAAACATACCTGTTTCATCAGTCCTTTGTATACATATCTGCAGTGAAACCCTAAGGATAAAGAGTGCACAGCCTACCTCTATAGTGATGACGTAGCGTTCAGCCAACAGCAGCAGTCTTTCGATTATCACCAGTTTAGTGGATCTGGAGGTGTAAAGTCACACACAGGTCTCAGCAATAACAAGCATATTTATGCTAAAAAAACATTTTATGCATTATTAGCATGCAAGATAAATTATACACACACAAATTTATTTTAATAGGCTTAGTAACTATGTTCTTACCCAAACCCCCCTCTGTACCTGGATGGTGATTGTACAGATGTGGCCACAGTCGGCATTGCCGTGGCCGTCAGCATCTTGGTTGCTTTAGTAACAGCATGTGTCAAAGTAGGCCCGCCCAGGGCCGAACTAGCTGCCTAAAAGAGGAATAGACATGTGCTGCGGGGTGCTGCTTTCTGAGAAATGGCACAATCATGCTAGTAACATATTCAACAGCTTACCTCTAGTCGCTTGTAGCAATCAGCAATGAACTTCTTGTGCAAAGAAACGGAATCCTGTGAGAAGTAAGAGGGATTTCTGTATGTGGCTTTAAGTTTCAAAAAGCACCATAAAGAAGTGTTTAATAAAATGTTAGTACTGGAATACTTAGTTATATAAAGCTCTGATCGTTTGTGTTCTTCAACTTTGCTTCTTTACTCAGTTTCCACTAAATTCATAAAGTGATGACTGAATACAACAGGCAGTCTGCAATATGCTAACGGGGAAATTCACCCCAGAATAAAAGATACATTGCCCCATTGGCCTGTGTAATTTACCCACCTAATCTGTCTTGTTTTGAGTTTCCCAGTTTTGGAGAGACAGAATAGATACCTGCTTTCTCTAGATGACAAACAAACCAGACAGCACTTGCCTTGTGGTGCTCAAAGCATTATGTGTAGTGTGATATAAAAAAATAATTCCTTTATGAACATGCTCACAATAAGGGTTAAGATTTTTCTCTCTTTTTTAAATCATGATTTCTGCAATGAGACATTCTTGATGATTTTGGTGTAAACTGTCCCTTTAAATGCCAATCTTAGCTCTTTAGAGGCAGCACTAAAATGATGAGGCCAGAGCAATACATGCAAACACATCCACTAACCTTCTTCATCTTGGGGTTGAGGTTGGTGTAGCTATACGTAATAATAAGCTGGATTGCTTCATTGGCTATCTCTTCATCAGGGGTTTCCATGGCAATGCGCCAGATAAAGTCCATCCCTGCCAGGTCAAGGCGCTCCACACACTGAAATCAAACCACATAATCTAAATGTCATCCAAGATGTATTTCACTATACTCTTTTCCTCGCTGCATTTCATGATTAACTGTGTACTGATGTTCAAAAGAGAGAAACTGAGGGCTGACCAGCTGAGTTCCCTGGCGTTTCAGTCGATGGTCACAAAGGTTGACATTCTCAAAGAAGGTCTTGAAAAGATTAAAACCTGAGACACACAGAGAACATGTTATATGCCGTGTCAAATATGCGCTTGTAACCCACTTCTGAAATGCTCTGGGTCAATAACGCATCTCCAGGGAGAATCGCCCACCATTCATGGTGATTTCATAGGGTTCTAGTTTTAGGATCTTCTCCTTGAAGAGCTGCTGCTGAACATCACTCTCGAGGTCATGTTGTCCTTTTGTGAACCACTCAAAACACATCTGCACACACAGAAACCCAACAGGTTAACTGCTGTTAAACTGAAGTTACGACCCAGATGAAATGGACTGACCTGAGTGTTTTCCATTGTCATGTAGTTAGCAAATGACAGCCACAAGCTAAACTTTACTGGAAGATGTGCAGAGAAACCTGAACTGACAGGATGTCACATTCTTGCTTACTTGTTCTGTACTTACAAGATTTATTGCTAAATTCACCTGTTTTCCTTCTTTGTACAGCGTTTTAAAAGAATGAATAAAAGTGAATGGCTAATGTGTGCTGTGCTCTGACCTGCATTCCTCCAGAGCAGTCATCCAGAAAAATCTGGCTTTGATGACAAACAAATAACCAAAGACAAGGTTTCATTCGCAATAACTGTTTTCATACCTCACGGTCAAGTTCACAAACATCCGGCCCTGACACCAGGCACTCCCACAGCTCCTTGGCTCTGTTCCAGACCAGGTAGAGGCTAGCCTCCTGGAGAAAAAAGGCCAGGAAGCGCAGGTGGCTGTCCAGATACTGAAGACATATTGAAAGAGAAATGTTATTTTTACTCATAAATCATCACATTATCTATAATTACCACTGTGCTTTTTAGGACGTTTTACTTCCAGTGCAATCCGTCAACTCAGGAAAAAAAAATCACAGGTTAAATACATTCTAATTATGCAATCAATCAAAATGAACTGCAGTACAGCTCATAGAAACAGTGAAGCACTACTACATTTTAATCAGTGTAGTCCACTCATTTATTATGTACCTATACATTTAATTTGATTTTTAAATACATTTATTCAGTTATAACGTACAAGGGAAAAAATGCAGAATATGTATCCAACAGATAATTACCCACCCCTGGGGGGGGGGGGGGGGGGGGGGGGGGGGGGTGTACTGTTTTAGTTTTGTTTGTCTGTCTGTTTGTTAACAATATAACAGCAAAACTACCTGTCTGAGTCATACTGTATTTGCACGAAAGATGGATAATGATGCCTAGATCACCTGATCAAACTTTTGCCATAATTGGGTCAGAGTCAGAGGTTTAAGTTTTTCTGAAAATCTTGTGAATGCATAACTCAAGAACAATGTGAGGTAGGATGTTCAAATTCACAGCATAATGCATGTACTAAAAATCTCAGATGAGTTGTATCTTGGTGACCTTGACCTCAAGGTAAAGGTCAAAGGAAATTTATGAGCATGGACAATAAGACCTATGTGTTATCTCAGTGATTCAGTGTTTGGAGAGTGACATGGGGGCGGGGTTTGTTGTGCCCGGCACCACTTGCTTACTTATGGAGCTTTATTCACATCCCTTAATAAAGGTTTTGGTCATTAGCAGTAGAAAATCTGTTGAAGTTTTTGCGTATATCTATCATACACTATAAAGTCTTACTCAGCAGCATTTAATGACTGGATATCAATGGGCATATTTTAACACAATTCCTGTCATAACACATTAGATCTTAAACTGATCTGAGGATGAAACCACAAATCCCAGATATTGCTGTGTCTGTCTGGATTAGTTAAGGTTAACTAATACCTTACCTGGATTTTTATGTTGGTAAAAATCAATTTGATCCATGTGCTTTGATATCAACAAAGAGCTGCTTCAAGCTCAGCAGTAGAAGACGAGTCAGAGAGGAACTCTGGGTTCGATCAAGAAAAACTCTGAGGGAGCTCTGTGTCTTTACGATGTCATTGAGAGCAAATATCCCTAATATGGTCATCTCACGCCCACAGCTCTGGCTGTGAGCACAGAAACTGCTCCCACATGCTGTTTGACTCTTTTGTTTGTAAAGAAACTAAAACAGCCTGTTTCAGACAATGGATGAATTAGCAAGACCCAGTATGACGTGAATGAGGATTATTTTGAAATGTGAGTCATGCATTGCTAATCTAGTAGAGTTCGTGGAGTCTATGGAGCAGGAAATGAGCGTAATAGTTGGAAATGCCACCTTTAAAAGAAAAATGAAAATTCTAAGAGAAAATGCAACACAGACAAACCTCCTGGTAGGTGTATCGTCCATCTACCAGGGTTGAGCTCGAGAGGCCGCTGTTGCCGGCAGCTGTCACGGCAAGTCGATGGCAGCACACAAGGGATCCCGTGATTAATTTGACGATCTCAAAATTTTTCTTCAAGTCCTGGATGATGCTCTGTGGGGAGACAGAGGAAAGGTTAACATAAAAACACTGTACAGATTATTCAGGTGTGCATGTCTGTGCGTTTCAGTGTGGCACCTTGTCTTGTTTCTGGTAGGTCTGCTTGATGAAAGAACGGGTGATCTCGTGCAGCTGACGGAGAGCAGGAACAACCCAAACTGCCTGTGGACTGCTCTGCTGAGAAGCCTGTCGAAACAAACGCGTACACATACATGCATATCAGATAACCATATCTGCACAGTCACAAAGCACATACAAACACAGAGGTCACCAATGACCTTTATGAATCACTTTTCATTTTATGTATCTGCTTCATCACAGATAAACTATTTTTGTTATGAAGAACTTTGTGAAAACAGCAGAAAAAAATAAAATAAAATCAGAGCCAGAGATTTAAACCAATGAAGTTAAAATCTACCACTTTTAACCCTCATCCTACTAACTGGGATACAGGTCTTTTTTTTTTGTCATATCTCCTAGGAGTGAGTGCGTGGGGTTTTTTTTGTTCCAGGTTTTTATGACATTGTCGATCAATTTCTCGGTAATGCTGCCACATCACTGTTTTCTGTTTCTGCTTTGATTAGTGCTTCTTAAAAAAACAAAATCATCAAAATCACCCATTTCCACCTATGTAGTTTTAATAAAAGGAAACATTTATTCAGTCCTAAATTAAGGTATCAAACAGTATCGGGGGGTGGGGGGGGGGGTGTTGCACTGCTGGGGAATGCTCTGGTCATACTGCTAAAAGGAGAGCTGTTACTGCTACATTGCAAGCTCCAATCTGAGCAAGAAATGTCCACCGCTGATGTGATAGTCCAATGCTCGGCTGGAAAATTCACTTAAAAAAGGCGTTACCTTTGCTCCCAAAAACACAGACAGTAAAGTAGCAACTGTTAGTTACTCCTGTCACATGCCAGCATGCCATGAGCACAGCATGAGGCAAACTATGTGCTATAACTGCCTGTAGTATGTGCTTAGCTAAAGCACATACTACAATTCAGCTGGAACGTGTTTCTGCCCCAAGTGGAGGAGTTTAAGTATCTTGGGGTTTGTTCACGAGTGAGGGGAGAGTGGAGTAAGAGATTGGCAGACAGACTGGTGGGGGTCTTGGCAGTGATGCAAACACTGTACTGATCTGTTGTGGTGAAGAGAGAGCTGAGCGTAAAAGGGAATCTGTTGAATTACTGGCTGACGAATGTTCCTAGCCTCCCCTTTTGGTCGCAAGCTCTGGGTACTGACTGAAAGAATAAGATCACAGATGCAAGCAGAGGATATTAGTTTCCTCTGAAGGGTGTCTGTGCTTGGCCTGAGAAACAGAGTGTAGAGTTCGGTAATTTGGGAGAAGGTCAGAGTAGAGTCGCCTCCTAGGTGTTGTGTTTTGGCCATGTAATGAAGGTCCCTGGCAGACCCAGGACATGCTGGAGAGATTACATCTCTGGGCTGGCTAATTGTGTGTTTATTTCAATTATTTTATACTGGGGTCAAGATGAAAGATTGTGTTGTATTTAGAAGATGAAACCAAATTATTTTTTACTTGAAATGACTGATAATCAAGTCCAAGCACTCTATAACAATGCAACACTAACTGGTAAGAATAGCTTACCCATTAGAACACGCACTGGGTACTTTGCTAGTGTAAAATATGCTGGTAGGATGAGGGTTAAAGTAAAAGGTCAAACATCAGAGAAATGCCTCATCTGGGTATCCATGGCTCTGATTAGATTCCTGGTTGCATAAATAAAGCATTTACACCAAAGCTGACCACTCATCCAGCAGATAAATCACTAATTTATTTCCACCAGCACCCAGGACAACACCAACACCACTGTGTAATCATTAGCGAGTGCCAAAGCCCGCTTAGTGAGGCAAGCAGATTAACATACACCTGGTTAAATGACCTGATGTTGCAATCATCTGTGAAATTATCAACCTGTGGCCAATGAAATCCCTTTGTGGTAAAACCCTTCTCCACGATTGAATGGCAGGACTGAAGCAGCAAGATTGGATACACATCAGTCAGTGGAAAAATAAATTATAATGGATACCTCTTTTAATTTGGCCAGAGAGTTAGATTTCTTCTTGCCCCAAGTGCCAATATGAAATGAGCTATGAGAGTCACTGCCTTTACTGTCCTCCTGAGTGAGGTGTTGGAGACATACATATCATTTGAGGTGGGATATTTGTATACAAATAACAAGCTTTCTAAGGATGATACAAATATATTTCTTCAACGTGTGGCGATAGTCAATCCAGCAGTCATTTTTAAATGCAGATATTATGAATGATGTCAAAAGAGGAAAAGCACAAGTAAAAGGTGAACTAGTTGGTCATGTTGGACACCCAACATGCACAGTACCAGCTTACTGATGCAGGGATGAATGACATGAATCACAACTAAAAAGGCATGATGAAGCAAAAATTCCACACACACTTGCACTTCATAACTTTATCGACCACATTTTATACATGCTTTGAATGTAGTTGATTTCAAGGATGTTGATCTGCACATTTAACCTCGTTTTTCTACTCATTTAGTATCCAATGATTACTTAAGACTTTATTGTAAAATTTTACTTTTGTTTCCTCAATTATAAAGTATTTATAATTCACTATAATGTAGTTATCACTTACAAGTTAGTATTTATCATTATACAGTATTTGTTAGAAATACAGAAGGCTTATGAGAACCCACTTTTAGTGCTCAATTAGAGTAGAAAAGCCCTATAAGTACCAGCTCATTTATACCAGTGTTTTACAATCTAGTTATTCACTGACTATATTAATAAATTCATTAATTATACAACCTGATTATACAGATGCCCACAGAGGCTGTTATAGAGGCTGATAAATACATGACATATACCTCCACTTGCTACTAGTGTACAGTCCTTTAAAAAGTATTTATTAAATACTTGTATTCTGTTTAGAAGTTTGAAATATGGGTGATGGAAAGAAAGACATATTATTTTACAACAATCCTCTATGTAAGAGAATGTTCCCCATTAAATTAAAAAAAAAAAATCAGTTTAATAAGATACTTTTGTGTAAATGTGAATATGAAGGAAAGAGGAACAGGAACAGTAAAAAGGGCGTAACTGGGTGACATCAGCCTCTGTCATGTGAAATTAAAAAAAAAAAAACCCAAACAAACTTAAAAATCAATTATTCCTGATAGATGGCCGCTTCTTTAAAAATTGTCACAGCAGGCAGAAAAATGTAGAGGACCTATATAGTGTTTCATTCAAACTGCTGAGCTGCAGTTTTAAGACACAGAACAAATGCTACCAGTTTTTTCTCCGTGTGAATACAAAATAAACAATAACTAGATCCACCTGTTGAGCAACAGCTCAGCATAATGCTAATCCACAACAAGAGCCCCACAAACAACAAAAACATATCACATCTGCCTCACCTTCTTAATGTCCTCAATGCATTTAATAATGTAACTGCGTTTCACCGTCTCCTTAACAGCATAGGCATCACTAAGAATCCCCAGGTGCTCCTCCAGCGCCTGCTGAACGAGACTGGTAGGCAGGGTGGGGAGGTGAGCCAGCTCCCACAGCACCTCCAGCACCTGAAGACACACAAAAACACAAGGCCTTTCTGACTCAAGGGAACATCCTCATATCGAAACCTTTCACTATATCGTCATCTGTTTTTCCAATTACTTTCGAATGAGCCTAGCTTTGGTATAAAGCCTAACACAAGCATAACGTACCTTTCCTGTTGCGGTTTCAGAGCGAGCTTCTCTGCCTATCCTCCCGATCAGACTGAGCAGCTTTTGTCTGACACGGTCACTCTCAACTTCCCAGCTCTGAATTACATGCAAATGTGTTATTACAAATATTATGCACACATGTGAAAACTACTTTTAAATAAAAATTTTATTTCTAATCAAAATCTCACATAGTGAGCACTGACCTTTTGTATGAGAACGAAAAGGTGGGTGAGCTGGTCAAAGCTGAACTTCACTGCAGCTGCAGCAATTATTGTATGAATATTTTCTATCACAGTTGATGATTGACCCGCCTAAAATGGCCACACAAAAATCAATACATCCACTGGATGGCAGTCACATTCTCACAAAAATGCACATCAGTTCGGTTTAGAAGACAAACCTGCTCAGGATGAATAATTAATATGTAATAAAACACACTTTGTTGAGCATGCCCTGGTTCTTACCTGTATTCTCCAGATCTTGGAGAGTTCGTCTAGAGACAGTTTGCTTCCCAGCAGCTCAATGATTCCCTTAATCCTCTCACAGTACTGAGCTTGATCAATGTTACCTGGAACAAGAAGCATTTAATGACTCGTGCATGCCCAGTCAAAGTTAAGACAGCCTGATTTGCCAATTTTTAGGTTTAAATTAATGTCAATGGTGACTATGTTTAACTATGTGTGTGTGTTTTGCAAAGGACTTATTTAAACTCTAGCTAGTGCTGTCTCAACATACTCGCTTACCTTCCAGTGCTATTGACAGGACAGAGTTCTCCACAAGCCAGTCCAGCAGTTTATCTGTGTCAATGGCGTTTTTCACTGACTTTGAAACTGTGCTCTCTTCTATTAACTTTGTCACCTGAGAGACAAATGTATAAAAATAGTCTGACATGAGCTCAGAAACAGTCAGAAAAAAAAAACTTGACAATTCAGGACCTTTTTGAGCTGACCTCTTTGAGGGAGTTCATCTTGGTGGAGAAGTGGGGCGTTTTGAGCATACGCAGCAGAGTATCCAGCCGCAGATCATCTACCACGGTAACCAGCTCTCTCTGGAACCTCATACACAACAGCTTGATGGCTGACAGCAGGTCTGGGATGCTCACCAGACGCTAGGGTTGAATGATATTTGACTGAGTCATAAGAAACTTGTGAAGTCTCAATCAAAGAACCATTTCCAGACTAATTTAGTTTCCTTGAACTCAGGACCAGGACTGTTTGCACTCACAGTAGTTTTCCTAAGCCGATTTATAGTCAGCATTCATATTATTTACTGTGATCTAGCAGGTGCTAGTCAAAGTCACTAGTTCTATATTCATTTGGAACACGTAATGAATATAGAACTTACCTCTTAGTTGTGCTTTACCGGGAAGCACAACTAAGAAGACAGTGAACACATTAATCTCTGGGGTTTTTTCAAATTACAGTGCATAAATTTATAAGAGGGTGCAAATGTAAAACACTACCTTATCTTTAAGGTCCTTCTCCTCCAGGTTTTGTACATATGTGATCATCTTGTGGATGACTGGATCCAGCATGGGCTAGGAAAAACAATATGAAACTTTGTTGAACCCTGTGTGGAAAATGGGCCACTGGAGCAGCGAAACAGTAAGAAGATACAGCAAATAAAGAATAGAATATAAATCAGAATGGTGCAGAAGTGTTGTGTGACAAACACAAATGATAACTTTATCACTGGAACCAAAATACTGAGACACAGACAGACAATGCAGATACAGACATACATTAGCAGCAGGGACACTTGCCAGCCAAAGACAGATCAAAAAACAATTAAAGGCCAGATTCTACAACTGTGTATGCGTGTGCATACATATTTGACCGTTTTTAGTGTTAGATGTTACAAGTCGGTGCTGTTTCACATATGCACTGCAGCTCTGAGCTTTTCTAGGCACTACACAGCAGAGGTGCACATGAGAACACAAATGTCCAACAGTCAGGCTAGACATTCACCGGTTTTTAACCTGTCAGCTCCCTGGTACAAAGTCTGCCTGATGTCAGAATGTGCTGATATGCAAATAGTAAAAAAAAAAAAAACTGTATTCACCAGCACACACAATGCTCAAGAAAAATGGGCATTATGTGTGCTGCCTTTCTCCAAGTAGCTCCCTGTGCCTAAAGCACACCAATTTGCATCAGTGCAAATGTGTCTAAAACCGATCATTTTCTGCTTGGTGCTACATGGGAGGAAAGACAATCGTGCACAAATATCCCGACCTGACTGTTTGACACTCCAATAGAAATCAGCTTAGGACATAGTCTTCATAGTCCAGTCTTCACTTCATCACATGCTTCAAGGGCTTAGACTTGGGTTTAAGGTAGAAATGGATTGTGAGCATCATTTAGTGTGTGTGTGTGTGTGTGTGTGTGTCAGGGACAGTAGCTAAGGTGGCTCACCTGGACAAGACTGGAGTTAAGGTATTCAGCACAAACTCCAAGAGGTTGGACCAGAGCAGATACATGCTGCATGGACAGAAGAAAAAGGAATAAATAATTCAGTCAGGAAAAACAAACTAACTTATGAATACTAGTTATGATATAACCAATTATCTTAAGACTTCTTCATTGAGTATTTTCCTATTTTCTGAAGCAGTGCCAGCAATCGTGGCACAGATATATGGTATGTGTGGGTGACACTTTTTATGACAGAACATCACTCTACCACATCCTCCTATTATAAAGTGTGTAGCCCAGAGATCAAACTTTGTTTCAACACGAGAGCATGTGAGCGAGAGGGAGAGGGAGCGACTGTTAACAGATGCGTGGATGAGTATCCAATACCAGAGCCCAGCTGTCATTTGTCATTCAGTGCTAAATCAAGAGAACTTAAGGAGTGGTTCCTGTGTTCCTGTCAGTTTTTTGACTGTCTCCCATCTCTGCCTTTGGCAAGTAGCTCCCTCTCCTTTACCTTCTTCCAACCTCACCCTTCTAACTTGACTTCCTCCTCAAAATACACAAATGAATGTGTCTCCCCTGGGAGCCAATAGAGAAGTGAGCACCACTCACCCCCCCCTCACTTTCACCGTTTCCTCCAACGTGCATGGAGTAGGTATCTAATAGCTTTCACACTCTGCTGAGCTCCCACTGCAACCATGGTCTGCAATGAGTCTTTGCCTTATTAATATGCTAATGGTTAGAGGGAGTGTGTGCACGCGCACTGAATTAATGGCCATGCACTGCTGAGGTTCCGGCAAGGTTCCCAGAAGGAAGCATCAGTACAAGGATGCCTCAGAACACATAAAACAACAGAGCATTTCAGCCATCACACAGCAGGAGGATGCAGGAGTGTGTTTGTGTGTAAGTGAATATTACAGAGTGGAAGAGACACAGACATTCAGCTCTGTGCAGCTGAGAGCATTGGGTTCAACCATGATGACCTTTTGCCTGTATAAACGGTCTCAAAGTATGTCTGCAGCACAGCACAGTGACTATTTTGTCACTCCTAAGAAACATCCGGACAAAGATGATAAGAAGACATTAAGGATGGTTATTCTTACAGCTATCTCAATTTCCTCAGTGTTGAGTTTCGCCTGGATGGCGGAGAATCCTCCCAGCTCTCCAAACTTCACAAAAAAGACAGAGAGAAAGGAAACATGAGGCAAGACTGATATAACTGTGGTATTTATTTTTGGAGACAATATCTGAGTGATAGTTCATTACTCACTCGATTCACCAAATCAACCAGCCAACCATGAGGCTCCTGAAAAAGATGACTGATTTCAGTAAATGTTTTCAGCAGAGATGCTGTAAATTCTCATAAGACATACGCATTAAGTTTTCACACAGCTGCTGTGTATCAGCCACACATGGTCTCTTGATCCTCTGCAACTCAGTTATGCAACACTGGGGATGAAGAATTGGTCTGAACCCTGAACACGACTATACAGCATAAAGAAAGGCTTTAAAAGAACGTGTGTACATAAATACTTGCCAGTACATCTGGATTAACTGGCACACCTACAATACAACACTCCGATAACGCTTCACAGGCGAATCAAGCATGCCTTACTTTCTGATAGGCATTGCTCGGAGAGACAGCAAACATGTTGGCCTCGTCCCCAAAAACTTCAGCCCAGTTCCTCTGACAGGCCTTCATCCGGTTCTTAAAATGGTACTCGTTGTCAGGATTAAGGGCCTGTACATAACAACAGTTACACAGCATAAATATATATTCCTCTCATATGCATGATTTTTAAAATAAATCTGCATTTCTCTTAGTAAAGCTGAACCAAACCTTTAACAGATGGCACTGAACCACCACACCACAGGCATCACATTTACAGTGGCCCATAAGATTTTGTATAAGGTGATTAAAGACTGGTTTAAAAAACAGTAAATGGGACACTGAAGCATCATAACAGGAGAGTTTTCTACCATTTCTGGACAACATTACTAAGTGAGACAACGCACCATGGTCAGCACCCCCATCAGGTTTACAGGTACAGGGTCCTGCTTGACCCTCTCTGCAACCAGCTCCACCAGCAGCATGAGCATGTTGTAGATTCCCTCGTGAATCTCTGTGCCCCACTTGTGTACTGCACTGCTAGTCAGCAGCTGGTGATGAACAAAGCAGGTAGATAGGAAGTAAATCAGGTATGCTAATTATTCACAGAAGCACTTAGAGTTCCATTTCTCTTTTGCTTACCTTTTTAAAGGCCTCTGGCATGCAACGATCCATAAACCGCTTGCAGTTCTCATCAGCGTCAGCAAGACCTGACAGAGAGGGATAAGCTGGACTCACACATCTAAACTTGGAGAGTAGTTTCATACTGAGTCATGCAACACAAGTGGCCAGAATAACAACATGTGAAAAACACCCGATGGTCCAAACAAAACATACCACCCACACGATAACGTAAATGTAGTTTACAGTCTTACCATGCCGGGCAAGGCAGGAGGAGGCTATGAGACATTTGCCCAGGGACTCCTCTCTCTTGTAAGGTATGGACCAGTGGTCAGTAAAGACTCGACTTTCCAGTTCATACAGGTTGGTGGTGGGAAACTCCATGCTTCCCCCAGAGCAGTTCCCATTCTCATCATTGTTCCTCTGTAACACACAGATGACATGACAAAATTATGACATAGAGCAGAGGGTGACAGCATTTCAGACAGCTTGTCCCAGTGTTTTACAATGACACTGCAAATGTCCTCTGTGTGATGCTAGGATAATACAAATGCCCTCTGGCAATGATAAAGTCAGACAGGATGATGCCCGATTCTGTCCCTCTCTCTGGGAGAGGAGCAATAGCAGTCATTTGGGAAGCGTGTGCTCTCCTCCATGATCTGCCCTTCATCTCTGTAATATTTTTATCCCTCTATTTCCTCCCAAGATGCTTTCAGAACAAATCAAGACAGGTGCTTGTTAGCAAGTACTTCGACAGCGATTAAGTCTAAAGAGTGGTGATGTGTAAGTCAGGGTGTGGGAGCCAGATAGTCAAGTTCAATGAATACCCTACCAAATGACATGACACTGTCTTGTTAGCAGTATGATGCTGTCATGCCTGAGCAGTTAATAAAAAGAGAGTAAAGAGAGTTCAGGCTCAGCTGGAATAAGGACACAAAGTAGGCAGTGACAGTAAAGCCTAGAAGTCTGTGTAATGAAAGAGTTAAAAGCACACAGAAGTAAATTATTTATGCCATAAACTTGTTTACATATTCATGAGGCTGTGTGTATATTTATGATTAACCTTCACTGCCTCTTCCTATCAAACAGCACTATCCAGCAAATTCATTCAATGCCTAAGCATGGCATAAACTAACAGTATGTCTGCACTTTAACTGAACCATTTAATAAAGCTTGACCTGCTGTGTTGCATGGGAAATTATGTTAACCTACAACTGAGCACCAGGATTCGGCTCCCACTACATTATGGATGAAACAAACTATTAGAGAACATTTTGCCTGTGGGAGTGACACAGTATAAATATTAATTAATGGTACAGCAAAATATAGTTAGGCCAATTTTAACTACATCTCCACATATTAGCATAAACAGTGGTCAGTACATGTCTTACTGTGCTGCATATCAATGTATATGAGAAAGCATTATTAGTCAATCACAGCATAGAGAAGAGGAGGAAACAAAAGGAAGGATAAAGCAACTGAGGGGCATCATATTTCATCTCTTCCCTTTCTAAGAAAATTAGATATGACAGATAGATGAGAGGAAGAAAAGCCGGAGCAAGACTAAACTAATACAGATCTCTGGAAACACCAAGTTCAAAGAACAGAATTGGCAGAATTACCCAACCACAACTCAATGCCGTGTTTCAAACAAGTACAATAGAGGGAAAACCGCAAATCACCATGAAACATGCACTAAGCTACAACACTTTTGTTGCTTCAAGACTCAAAGGCTTTACAGGGAAAGGTTGAAAAGCACTGCATGCTTGTGTGTGGCTGGGCTGGGCTGGACAACGAGGTAACTCAGTGCCACTGTTACTATGCACCCACAATCCTCCCTGGGATCCCCTGCAAAAACTGCAAAGTGTTTGTGTGTGTCAGGGAGGCTGTAGGGCTATATTTAGAAGCATGACATACGGCCATAGACCTATGACAGCAAACAAGGGAAGAGGGGAAATATAGCTCTTTTCACCTTTGGGTTATTCTGTATAACTTGAAATTTTTTGCAGGAGTAAGTCTGGTTTATTTTGTGGAAGCATGACAAATAGGCTTTACATAAATATTCTTCAGAACATACATACATATACTGTACACATACACACACACACATATATACATACATATACATATATATATATATTTTTTTTTTTTTTTTTTCTCAGTTTCAGAAAATAAGCAAACACTAAAATCTAAGGAGGAGTTCCTTGGTGCCAAATTAATCTGTAACATCATTATTAGCATGTTTCTAAACACAGGCTTATTATTTACATTGATATGTAGGTGTGCTCCATTTTCTACACACTGTGTATGCCAAGTGTTGTTTATATTACACTTACTAAAATAGTCTGCAATAAACCACCGCAGTGATAACAGGGGAAGAAGAGAAAACAGATGTAAACAGGAATAGACCGTGTGTACTTACTTTGCTGACCCACAATTACAGTAACTCACTCCCATCAATGGGACACAACATGTGGCTGTCAAATCTGAATCAATAACCTCACAGATTAAAGAAATTGTCGTTTTTTGGTAGTATCTACCAAGTTTTTAGAAATCTAGAAAAGCAACAGGTTTGAGGTTAGGACGTTGAAGGGAAACATTTTTATTTTTCAAGGTGACAATTAAAGCAATCCTATTGTGACTGGCCTTTGCGGTTTACTATTACAACACATAAGCACCGGGAATTACAACAAAGTGACAGGACCTGTAAGTAAGAACCAGTGACTGGCGTTTTTAGTCATCAACCACAACGTTCCTTACTGACTCACACACGCACACACAATATTTAAGAATGAACATTAAGTGAGGCAAAAACAGACACTGATGATCGCTGATATTATGAATGGAAAAATTATTTTAAAAAATGACCATATATGCTTAAAAAAAGAAATTGCGAAACCGGTTCGAGTGGACTGCAATCCCGACGGGAGCTGATCACAGATAGCCGTTCAGCTAACACATGCAAATCAGACATAACCGATCAAACTGGCTGCCTACAGGCTGACTGATAGAGCTATTTCCCAGCTAACAGAGGTCCCAGCTGAAATCTGTCTCTGCAGTCCCCCAGAGTGATGCCTCTGTGCTCCTACCCTCGGTGCTCTAACTGGCGCGTTTAACTCTCAACATAATTAGCTAGCCTGCTACAAGCTAATTATGTTAGCTTTTAAGTTCAGAATAGGCTTTTGGCTCCATTTTTACAGTAGTGAAGCTTAATAATAGCAGATAACTATTTTGCCCTCCCAGATAGTACTGAACAGAATTTCACCTCCCGCTCTGACAGCTCGCGTTAGCCGCATGTAGCATTGAAGCTGCTAAGTTTAGCTAGTTAAATGGGCGAGCCCAATCTTTCTTGCAAGTGGCAGTTAGCTATGTTCCCTTCCCTTGCTCCTACATTTCATGTTTGCTGTAACTGCAGGTTGCGCTTACCTCGCTATCCACTACATCGTGGTATGCTGGTGGGGGATCAAACCCTACCGTTCCAGTCCGCCCGCTGTTTTCCCCCTCTCCACTCGAACCCAAGCCGGGGGCAGGCCCACTCTCCATCGGCTCATATCCATACCCGAGTCCGGGGCTTTCGTTCGTCAGGAGCGCCACTGCCTCGTTGATGTCGTTCTTAGCCAGCCGGAGCGCTTTTCGTATTACGTCGGGGTCTGGGAAACCCATGCAGAGGAGCGTCGTTATGTGCTGCTCCTCTTCGGTCTCCATTTTTGGGGTGTCTCCGTCTAGCAGACTAGTAATAACGGGGTTTTCGGCACAGCACTGTAGCTGTGCACGCCGCCATGTTTACAGTCCGCTGCTACTAGCCTGTCACGATCTGCTTCCCTCACAACAGCGCCGACACAGGTGTTACGGCGACTTCTGCACGCCGAGCACCGCATGCTTCTCGCGGGTGCGTGCACAGCGAAACGAAAGTCATTTTTATTTTGTGATCCACGCACAGCCCAATTTGATCTATAACTATTGCTTAATAAATTATTAAAAAACAAATCCGAACTGACCCCTTTTCCTTTCATGTAAAATGTAAGTGTATTCTGGAAACGTTCATGTTATAAATTTCCATTTATAACATTTACATTTACTGATGTGATTATATATATATGATGAAAATGAGTATTGCATCCAGGCTGTGATCAGCTGACATGTGCTCCTGCTGCAGCTGCCCTGAGCTTTACTGCTCTTACTGGATGAAGTAAATGAAACAAGATGTAACCCAGTATTTCACAAGCTAACTTGGCTGATTTCCATCCCCTACACTGACAGTATACTGTTTATACTGTCTTTATACTGGACAGTAACCAGTTGAATCCAGTAAATGAATCTAAGCATCATCAGCTTAAATTCAAACTCATCTCTGTCACTCTTCATGTAATCTGTGACCATGAACACCACAGCTGCTGTGCACCAGTCCAACAAAGAGCTTTCCTGTAAATTCACCATAGTACAGCAAGCTAACCTGTTTATCCTTTGCATAACACATAGTATACCTCAGTTTGTTTTGCAGGACATTTCACAATATGGAAAAAAAAACATAACTTCACATCATATATCTGATTTTAAAAATGAGGACATTACACATAAGCTATATATTCACAGGGTATCAAACATCACTGAGTAGTCCTTACCTTTAAATCTAACCTCTCTTCTTCCTCTACTGTCTTCTTTCTTACATCTTAATGCATCTCTGAGTGAATTTATCTCTTATTCTGGGAAACAGCAGGTGTACCTTTAGCTAGCAGACACACTGTGTGACACACTGCACACAGACAGTTTGTGTGTTTGCTGATATTTGTTGAGCTGATAGAAACGTTGCATTTGAAATCATTTATCAGAAAAATAAATACTCAAGTAAATTACAGATACCTGAAAATTCTACTTAAGTACAGTAATGAAATATTTCTACTTTGCTACTTGCCACCTCTGTGTAAGGTCTCCCATTTTCATTAGAAAAAAGTTGCCCCCACCCCGAAAAAAAGTAACACTCTCAAAATTTTGATCTACCATGGATATTTTCACAAGTAATACATTTTCTTCTATTTTATTTCCCCTGATGTTTTTTTCTGATGGTGATGGGCTATAGGCCAGTTTACAAAGTATCTAGAAAATACAACTCTGTAGTTTCATTGTCAGTAGAAAATATGTGCAGATAAAACCATGTTTCCTGAATTTTATTGCCACTAAGAAATCTGCTTCTTTTTTCTTTCTTTCTTTTTTTTTTAAAATTGCAAATAGGATGAATATTACACTGAAGTGAATGGGCAACAATGCCAATATCGGAATAAAACTGGTTAGGTATCTATCTGAAACATACGAACAATTAACTTTGGAGCTTTTTTTTTTTTTTTTTTTTTTTTTTTAGAGAAAATTAAAACTCTAAACCATCAAGCTCAGTTTTTATTTAGCTTTATACAGCACAATGCTTTCACACCTTTAACATCACAAATATCTGCCATAATTAAAATGAAAGCAACCACAAACTAGAAATGATTATTTTTAACTTGTAGATAAATTATTGGAATATCAGTTTTTGCATTTCTGCACAAAATCTGTAATTATTCTGACAGCAAACTGCAGCCTCGTGAACAACAAAACTTCTTCTTTATTAATATTTAACTGGATATTTAGATATGAACTTAAAGGTAACGCGTGTAACTGAGATGCAAACAGGTGCGCCACCAAAAACTAAACCCGACTACTTTTACATGCGTATTTGTGCAATTTTAAAACTGCAGGTGATGCCGTAGTAACGTTTACCGGTGAAGGGCGTGGCTTTGACATAATGCACGCGAGTGGGAACGGCGGGCGGGTGTCACGTGAACACTCGGCTCATGTGACAGGGGTCAATCAAAACAGGAACAAAATGGCAGCAACTGGCGACGAAGCCGCTGCCATGGACAGCATCTCCAGGGCACCATCGGCTTATTCGGCAGCCCTGAATCCGGCCGCGAGCGGTAGCGGGCACGCAGAAGGCCCGGAGGATGCAGCGGAAAGCCAGGCGGCCGCTCCGAAGAGGCACGGCACAAACAGTAAGTATTGGTTTCTTTGCACTTCCCTAGCTAATGCTAATATAGCACACAGTAATCCAATTATTTAGCTTCTTTTTTTTTTTTTTTTTAACGGGAGCTGCATTATCTGCCATAAATGACATCCTTCTTCCTTCTGTAACTTTATTATATTTGCCGTCATTCCTTTTTACGTTGTGGTCACCTTTAAGTTTTTAAACTGGTTGAGCCGCGCTATGTTCATGTTGCTCCGTTGTGTTTAGGCGATGGTGGTGTAGAGACAGCAGAGGAGGCTGTGGAGCCTGCTGAGCCCGATATCAACGAGTTGTGCACCGATATGTTTGAAAAAATGGCCATCTTCCTGCAGGGAGAACTAACAGGTCCCTATTTTTATTTTTTTTTTAACATATTGTAAACGCTCTCTTTTTCTTTTCAAAGCATGAAACAATTGTCTTTTTAAATGTCTAAGCAGCAGGACCAGTTGCTGATGTTCTTTGCTGCTCATCTTCATTCTTTTACGTTTTCTCACTGTTCTCCCAATTTTCCGATTGTCTCAGCCACTTGTGAGGATTACAGTCTATTGGAGAACATGAACAAGATTACTAGCTTAAAGTATATGGAAATGAAGGACATCAGCATTAACATCAGTCGTAATCTGCAGGATCTCAACAACAAGTGTGAGTACAAAAAAAAAAAAATATGAAAAACGAGCCCCATTGTTGTGGTTTATTACTGGTTCTTATACTGCTGTACTACAATGTCAAGAAGGCTTGTCTTGTGTGGGTTTTCTTTAGATGCAAGTTTACAGCCCTACTTGGACCAGATCAATCAGATTGAGGAGCAAGTATCTGCACTTGAACAAGCTGCTTACAAACTGGATGCATACTCCAAGAAACTGGGTAAGATGCTTGATGAACAGAGGTGTGTGTGTGTGTGTGTGTGTGTGTGTGTGTGTGTGTGTGTGTGTGTGTTCTGCCCAAAGAACAATATAACTAATAATAGCACCAAAGTTAAAGCTGTTATAAGAGCAGAGACACGTGGCAATGGAAAAATAATTAAAATTGACATCAACATCTAAACACATTTATTTATTATTAATTTTGATATTTGACTGGTGAACCTAAAGAAAAAAAATCCCATTGACATTAAAGTTAATTTATATAAATCTTCAAATTAACTGCCCAAAAATCTCCCTGGAGGGATCTGGCTGCAAAGTGATGAGACTTTCTTTTACAAGGATTGCACTCAAGTCTGCTGAAATTCAGCATTAAGGGTTATAAATGAATAAGTACAAGTTTAATTTTTAAAATGCATCTTAACTCAGTCCTGTTCATAACGTTATCTAATTCCACAGTACTGTACTCTGTTACTTTGCCACGTCTGAACATATTTCTTTACTGTGCCACTGAGAGCACAGTCTAGGTGACCGTATCGGTCTGTACAGTATAGGCTTTCTGTATGTGCTGGATGTTATCTTTTTATTTACTATTTATAGTACAGTCAAATAATAGTAAGTAAAGCCATACCCAGCAGCTCACATGCCGATAGATGGTGCTGTGTCATCAAAAACAATACCTGACGTAAACGTTTGAACATTAAAGCCGAACATTATTTGATTGTGCCATATTTGGACATTGTAT
Source organism: Archocentrus centrarchus (assembly GCF_007364275.1). Classification (NCBI taxonomy): domain Eukaryota; kingdom Metazoa; phylum Chordata; class Actinopteri; order Cichliformes; family Cichlidae; genus Archocentrus; species Archocentrus centrarchus. The sequence goes on along the minus strand of NC_044349.1, from coordinate 27,994,471 downwards.
TTTGTTTCTATAGAGTGAGCAGTCATCTCTTTCTTTATCTTTTATAGAGGCTAGATTTAAAAAACTGGAGAAGCGATGAGGGGGAAGAGGCGGCAGACTGAGAATTGTGGTGCCTTCTCTTTCACCCTGCCTTGCATTCTGTTCTCCCTGCCAGCGGAGCCAGGACCTGCAGGGAGGATTTGAACTGAGACTGAAACAACAAACAGTCAGAGACACTTTGACATGTAGAAAATACGAAGGAGGAAGCAGCTGAATGCACATGAGTTAGTAATGCAGTATTTGGCTTAGATTTGACTCCAATATCACCAATATCACGCAGCCAGGGTATACATCATATACCCACATTTCCAGAGGTTTCTTTCTTCTTCTTTTTTTAATGTAGAATAAAAACTAAATAGACAGCCTATAATAACAGAGATGGAATGAGGAGGATATACTACTAATCTAATAGGAATTCAGTGGAGTATATAACAACACCAGTTTTGCGCGTAGGTAATTTACATGGCAAAGCATGCTCACAGATGTGTTGTAATCATGTCTCTGAATCCTGGTCTCTTTTCCTGGAAATTTTCAGACACTGACCTCTTAAAGTTCCACTTCAGCAGTACTGACCTGAAATTTACAGTGTGGAAAATGTTAGTACACATTTACTAAAAACCTAAATGTTAGCAATGACTGTGTAGAGGTCAGCTGATAATGATGACACTGTGTCTGAGTGAATATTTGTCTGCAGGTTATAAAGACATTTGATATGAATGGCTTATTTCATGATGTTTTTCTGGCAATGCTGAAAACTGAATTTTTTTTTTTGAATAAATTATAATGTGCATATCATTACTTGTTTGTTTCCATAACACTTTCCCCACCAGAGTACTTACTAGCCTCTGTAAGCTGATATTCACTAATCATTTAAGGCCCCTTAGAATATTTTGTATTATGAAAATTATATAAATAACAGAGCTTTTGTTTCATACTACTGTAAAAGGTGAAAATGCAAGTTTTTCAGTGAAACAGCTATTGACAGCAGATGGCAGACTTGTACCATGATAGCGACCTAAACTGATACATTGTTGACATATCAGATATACTATACTGTAACTCTGGAAAAATTGACCCACTGTTGATGGAGGTTTGAGTCACAACCTTCTCAAAAGAGGAAAAAACTTTGGGAAGACCGAGGCCCACAGAGGGAAATGAGTGACACACACTTGATAATTAAAAGGAAAGGATGAATGCGTGACTGAAGATGTGTGTGATGCCCTCTGCTTCCTTTGTTTCCTCTTTTAAATTAGCTCTCCCACAGCAGAACAGAGCCATGCTTGCCACAGGCAACAGATTATCTAAACTGATAGGACCTCCCTCCCGCGTCTGTGTGTTGCTTCATGCACACATGCATGTGTGTGTGTTTGTGTAAGGCCTAATCTAAAACAGGTCTCTGTCATTAGTCCAGTTGAGGCCCTGGCACAGAGGGAGCCCATTATTCATACTGTAACTTTATTTGCTGTTGCACTGTGATTCTTCCATCCCTCCCTTTCCCTGCCTTCTTCCAGGACCCTGGAGCATAAATTCACCTCCCCTCCCAAAGGCTCTCAAATCAGGTCTATTAAATGATTTTGGGCTGTTTTCTGAAAGCTAACTGTGAGTACCAGCAGGCAGTCAAGCATAGAAGAGAAGGTAACATACTAATCATGAGCCTTTCTTATATCATTGAGCTTGTGTGGCGCAACCAGTTAACTGTAATGTAAAGGAATGAAGAAACCTTTATATCACATTAATATTTTGCAGAGAAAGTGATGTTATTTTAAGGTGTTGCCTTAGGAAGCAGTAAAACAAAAGAAATACATGTCATGTCTGTGCTTGAGTTAATATAGTCATGATGACATAGCAAATTCTTTATCATTGGTTATCTTCTTTTAGCCATATTTCCATTTGAGCCTCAATAAGGAAAGTTTTCCCAAGATCATCTGGGTGTGGCAAACCTGAAGCTGCATTTGGCATATTTGCCAATTATATGAACAACTGGGTGAATATGTAAGAATTTCATACTTGTGATAACTGAATTTATAATAATTCACATCTTTGTGGACATCTAAATATGCATCCGTGCAATCTTGAGAGCTAGAAAAACAAGGCAACTGGATGACTTTAGGTTTGTAAAGATGTTTCTCCTCTCAAAGAGGCATCTGGTCCTATTTTACTGTGTGATGACTCACATGATCAATAGTGGGTCAGTGATGTTCAGGACCACCTCTATGGTTTAATTACCTGTGATTCTCCACCAGTTCTTTTAGAACTTAAGAACCCTCTCGGATGAGAGATGAAACGTCTTCGTAAACCTAAAGAAGTCCAGTTGCCTTCTTTTTCAAGCACTCAAGACTACTGTGACCCGAATGAGAACCTGATGTTTTGGTCACTTTTGAATGTTGGTGGTGCTTTCACACTCGTGGTAGCATGAGACGGACTCTACAACCCACACAAGTGGCTCAGGTAGTGCAGCTCATCCAGGATGGCACATCAATGCGAGCTGTGGCAAGAAGGTTTGCTGTGTCTGTCAGCGTAGTGTCCAGAGGCTGGAGGCGCTACCAGGAGACAGGGCAGTACATCAGGAGACGTGGAGGAGGCTGTAGGAGGGGAACAACCCAGCAGCAGGACCGCTACCTCCGCCTTTGTGCAAGGAGGAACAGGAGGAGCACTGCCAGAGCCCTGCAAAATGACCTCCAGCAGGCCACAAATGTACATGTGTCTGCATAAACAGTTAGAAACCAACTCCATGAGGATGGTATGAGGGCCTGACATCCACAGATGGGGGTTGTGCTCACAGCCCAACACCGTGCAGGACACTTGGCATTTGCCAGAGAACACCAGGATTGGCAAATTCACCACTGGCGCCCTGTGCTCTTCACAGATGAAAGCAGGTTCACACTGAGCACATGTGACAGAGTCTGGAGACGCCGTGGAGAGCGATCTGCTGCCTGCAACATCCTTCAGCATGACCGGTTTGGCAGTGGGTCAGTAATGGTGTGGGGTGGCATTTCTTTGGAGGGCCGCACAGCCCTCCATGTGCTCGCCAGAGGTAGCATGACTGCCATTAGGTACCGGGATGAGATCCTCAGACCCCTTGTGAGACCATATGCTGGTGCGGTTGGCCCTGGGTTCCTCCTAATGCAGGACAATGCTAGACCTCATGTGGCTGGAGTGTGTCAGCAGTTCCTGCAAGATGAAGGCACTGAAGCTATGGACTGGCCCGCCTGTTCCCCAGACCTGAATCCGATTGAGCACATCTGGGACATCATGTCCCGCTCCATCCAACAACGTCACATTGCACCACAGACTGTCCAGGAGTTGGCGGATGCTCTGGTCCAGGTCTGGGATGAGATCCCTCAGGAGACCAATCTGCCACCTCATCAGGAGCATGCCCAGGCGTTGTAGGGAGGTCATACAGGCACGTGGAGGCCACACACAATACTGAGCCTCATTTTGACTTGTTTTAAGGACATTACATCAAAGTTGGATCAGCCTGTAGTGTGTTTTTCCACTTTAATTTTGTGTGTGACTCCAAATCCAGGCCTCCATTGGTTAATAAATTTGATTTCCATTGATGTTTTTTGTGTGATTTTGTTGTCAGCACATTCATCTTTGTACAAAACAAAGTATTCAATGAGAATATTTCATTCATTCAGATCTAGGATGTGTTATTTGAGTGTTCCCTTTATTTTTTTGAGCAGTGTATTTAGTTTGGGAGAGTAGTCTACTGTATATGCAGTGTAACTTATGGAACATAGTGGTCAGCATAACAACAGATAATCTTTAAAAGAATAGATTTAAATGATGGGAAATGCACATGCATGCATGCAGCTCATGCATGCATGCATGCACATGCATGCATTAGTTGCAGAGTTATAGGACTACATTGATAACATACCCACATTATCAGTCTGCTAAATATAACACAACAGCCAGCAAGTGGTTAGCTTATAAAGAATAAATAATAACATCAAAGAATAACATCAAAGACAAAAAAGCAAGCCTGGCTTGTCCAAAGGTAACAAAATTTACCTGTAAGCAGTTCCACTACTCATAAAATAACAATCAGTCTGAATGAGATCACTCCATCTGAGTAGTAGCCCTGCTTTTAACCCTGCATTACACCACAATTGGCTGTTTTTACACCTTTAAATAAGTCTAATAAGTCAGCGTTACTTCAGGCAGGCCATCAAGTCACACTGAGTCCAATCCTGGCAGGTCAGCTGATCTCAGTCCCAGTTTAAATCAACTCGTTGTTCAGCTGATACCCTTATACTCATCCAATTTGCAAATCTCACAGTGACTTCCAGCTCATGCTGTGTAGCTTTGCAGCTGAGTATCAAGAGGCAGGGAAGACAATTAGCACCTTCAAGTGTGAGGCCATAGTTCTCAGCCGGAAAAGGTTGAGATGACTCCGGGGTTGGTGAAGAGTAGCTGCTCCAAATAAAGGAAAAGTACCTCTGGATCTTGTTTCACATGTGAGAGTGGAGTGGGAAACTGACAGAAAGATTAGTGCAAAGTCTGCAATGATACAGATGCTGTACTGAACTGCTGTAAACTGATTATGAATGCAAAGCTGGTGATTTACTATTTGATCTGTGTTCCTACTCTCATCTATGGCTACGAGCTGTGGGAGTGACCATAAGAATCCCAGAGAGAAGCAGGGGAAATTAGCCTCCCCCCACAGAGTGTCTGGGCTCAGCCTCAGAGATAGGGTGAGGAGTTTGGTCGTTCCAGAGGGGCTCAGGTAGAGCCTCTACTCCTCTGCCAGTTGAGCAGATTCAGGTATCTGACTAAGATGTCTCCTGCACCTCCCCTAGGTGAGGTATTTCTGGCAGACCCAGGACATTCTGGAGAGATTACAGCTGGCTTGGTAATACCATGGTGTTTCCCCAAAGAGCTGGAGGAAGTGGCTGGCAAGAGGGAAGTCTGTGCATCTCTGCTTAGACTACTGCTGCTGCCACAACCCAGATAAGTGGCATAAGATGGACGGATGAGTGGATGGATATAGGGCACATTATCTGCTTTAGTCAGCACAGAGCTGCTGCACATCTGCAAACCACTTTACAACCCACCTCCACTTTTCAGCCCCCATGGTGTGTCTTCTCACTGTTGTCTGCTGTGGTGTGTTATCAGGTCTTGCTGGTCTTTCTCTGCCTCTGGAGGAGGATGAAGATTCTATGATAGAGAGGTTCTAGAACCGAGCAATGCCGCCAAATATAAATTACTGCAGGTGGACATAACAATCTTCTTTAATCATACTGGATCTGACTGAAAAGTTTTTTTTAATTGCTGATTTTAGACCCGAAATGATCTTGACACTCATTGCTGTTTTCATTCCTTGACCCTCTGATCTCCACAGTGTTTCTCCAGCCTCAGTAATGTAATGTGATCAGAATTTTACTTCATACAGATCCAGAGGTTCTTTTGCTACATGCTGTGATGGGTAACTCATATTTTATTAGATTACTGTATCAACAAGAAAACATATGCTTTCCCTCTGTTCCCAAGGAAAAAAAAATCTCTCTTTTTCATTTTCCTTCTCATTTCTGATTCCCATCCACAATGTACATGTTGATTCCCAGCATTCCCAGCAGGGGACACGGTGCAGACAGTGAGTCCTCTAAAAATATGCTCTAAAAATGTTCTTGCAAACCTCAGAGCCTTTCCCGCATGCACCTCTCTAAATAGAAAAGTCTGAAACAATGCATTACAGATGTCCTAATATATGTGACCTGCATATCAATAAAATAGAATAGAAACATAGAAGGAGTCAGATTACATGTAGTAACGCTTTAACTTAAATATTGAATCCGTTTAAAATATTGGTTACGCAAAACAATGGAATTGATGAAATTCACATCTTCTGAAATGATATAGCCTCAATCTGAAAGCCCTTGAGGGGTTCCCAGAAATGTGTCTGAGAAAGTATCAAACACATGTCCATCATCAGCTGAAGCAAAGGAGCTGTTTTCCTAAGAGGCGATTGGGCAAGTTAACAATAACAGGGCAGGATGCCACACCACAGTGTTGTGTAACTGACAAGCAAGCACAAAGTTTGGGAAATTTTGCCTGTGTTCATGAATGAGAGAGAAAAAAAGGACACTCAGAAAGTCCTTTTCAAACCACATTTGCTCTTTGTTTTTAGCCCTTGTTCAGAGTTAGTATTTTGCTTAATTGGACAGTATAAACAAATTTACTAGTACTGAGAAATTTAACTTTATCCCTTTGCCTTTCCCTTACTTTCACAAGTGCACATAGACTATGATGAGATAAACAGCCCTCCATAACTGCACTGAAAGGCGTTTTAATACCCGTCCGTGCCTCAGTAAAGCAGACACTTTAAAGTCAGCCAACTAGCTTGAGATAAAGCGTTTTATGTTAACACTGATTTCAAAGCAGCCAACAGATCTGGGAGGTACTTGGGTGCAAACGCAAGCCACATGTGAGATCTGAGGGACCGAGTCAAACTTCAAAAACCTTTTACCAGAAGGGCATGAAAAGCCACATGAGGTCAACTTTTGGGATTGCAATCATTCAGTTACCTCTGCTACTCACACCTTTGTCGTATACTGTGCATATGTGAGAATGCACGAAAACACGCAAAACCTACACATGTCACATGTGACCTCACTGAAATTCAACCACAAGAGGCAGGGTCTGCGAGGTGTGTAGTTCTTGGAAACACACTGACCAAGGCAGATGAATGCAATCCATTCTGATGGTAAATGGTAAATGGACTAGCTCTTATATAGCGCTTTTCTACTCAGTATGAGCACTCAAAGCGCTATTACAACATGTTTTACATTCACCCATGCACTCCCATTCATACAAGCACTTCCATGTTTGCTAAGCTAAGTGCTTTTTTAATTAACTATCATTCACACACATTCATACTCCGACGGGACGGTTATACCAAGATCTCCACACCATCCTTCCAATATTGCAAATGTAAAATGACACCAGATGGGATGGTTGCACAAAACCATAGGTGCAATATTATTTTGAATGTGAGACAGAACCCAGCTGTTCTCAGCAGGTAGGAGAGTCAGGGTGTCACACTCTGGTTCCAGCCTCAGATCCAGCATTGCTCCTGGAGGGTTGAAAGGAGGACTGAGAGAATCTTTTCTCTGCAGGGAGCCATAACTAACAACACCTGAAAACAATCCTGTTTAATCCTGTTTAAAATTCTGTGTTAGTTCAGTCCTGGTGTGCTGACGTTGTTTATGTTCCTGTTTTGACTTCCTATGAAGAGTCTTCCTTTCATGCTCACTGTGTTCAGCACCATGTCTAAATCGACTGAATATCTCATAGACCCCCTTTAGAGCCCCACTCAAACACTTTGGCAACATTGTGCTTTTCCATCTCTGCATGTAGCTCACAGTCATAATGACCACACATGGGGTGGCATTTGATACACAAAACATGTCAAACATTTGTCATAGTAATGTGTAATGTCATGATGTACTCTCTGCACCCTTTAACAGAATATAATCATTATAAAGCACATGCAGTTCCACAGACCAGAGAAGTCCATATGATGTAAAATAGTGTTAATTATTAATCAGCAAATGTTTATGACCCACATCAGTCCCTTTCAGCTCTATGGAACCTTTTCACTCATCCTCATTTTTAGCATTGTTGCTAAATTAGTTTTTTTTTTTTTTTTAAATCCAACAAGTGATGGCTTCTGTTTTGGAGCCAATGAATGCTTTCTAACTTACTGTAAATCTTTCATGAAAAATGCCTGTCAAATGTAAAAAAAATGTCAGTTTGTACTTATTGTTATAGCCTTTACATCATTATATCAACTGAGACGTTTAAGACCACCGTGGTTGAGTAATAAAGGGGATTTATGGCAGACAGTGGCTTTCTTTAACAAGTCTCATCCTGTTTATCCAAAATGCACTGTCAATAGTTCACAGTGTAAAATTTTCTCCAAAAGGGCTTTTGTGTGTGTGTGTGTGTGTGCACGTTTGGTGTGTGTGTGTGTTTTGCTTTCAGCATGTGTGCATTAGCTCATCCAAATGAGTAATAAATGTCCAAAAGCCATAAAAGGACATTGTTGACTCATCTTGTTATTGGAGCACTACAGGCTGTCCCAAAATGAGACATTTGGAACCAGAAAATAACATCCATGCAAAAACCTGCTGTTCTTTCTGTCCAGCACAGGCACATAATAAAATGTACCCATGACAGTATATGCTGGACTAATTTTGCACATACTTAATCTACATCAAACTCTGTGCAACTGCTAACCAGATTTGACCTGGTTTCCCAGCTCGCATTCTCTATGGATAACAAATTGCATACATGAACTGACTGCAGAAAGGCCAAAGCAGAAAGCCAGCATTGTGCTTTACACAGACTTCTGGAAGAGCCTTTGCTTGCACAACTGCTGAAGTTAGATTTGTTTCCATATTTCCTCATCAACACCACCGATGTGTGGCATCCCATTCTGAGTCCGGGCTGTGATCTCTGTATTCATGCTCCATCAATTCTGTCTGGGGTCAGTCGGTTTTCATCCAATTAAAATCTTCATAAGGCAAATTTCAGTCCAATGTTACAGAGTTTTCTTCAAGTTAATTATGGCTCGAAACAGCCAAAATTAACTTGAACTGTTAATCATTGTTTCTTGGATCATATGAAGCATAGTTACCTTACTAAATCTGGCTTGTTTTGTTTTTTATTTAATGCTTTGTCATTCAAGAGTTTACTGTAATTTCTGATAATCAGAATCTTATTCTAGTTTCTTTGATTACTTTTCTTTTTCTCTATTTTTTTTCTGTTTATTTTTGCTGTCTCCTCTCACCACAGTGAGAAGCCTTCAGATCTGGAAGTCACAGAATTCAAGGTCAAAGGTTAAGAGAATTATAATTACTCTTGCTTTTCAGTGAATTTCTTCACGCTGACATAGATATGAGGGTGGCACAGTGGTAGAGTGGTTAGCACTGTCACCTCACCGCAAGAAGATTCCTACTTTGAACCCCAGCTGGGGCCCTTCTGTGTGGAGCTTGCATGTTCTCCCTGTGCTTCCTCCAATCCAAAGATCTACAAGTTATTGATTCAATATTAGCAGTGAATGTGAAGTACATAGTATGACTGTATGGTTAAAATATTACTAGAAACAGCACTATATAAATCCAAGTAAATTACATTAAAAGGCTTCAAACCAAAGGTAATAGTGCATTATCTCTCTGCATCATTAAAGGCTTTCTCCAAATCCAAGTAGTTCCAAATAGTTGAAAATCATCTTAAAATGTACATATTTTCCATTAAATATCCCTCCAAATGTGAAATTAATTCCTGGCTGGTAGAACTTTTTTTTTTTCTCGTTAAAAAGATTTATTTACATGAGAGAAACCAAAACGGCGACTGAGGACACAAACATGTTCTGCTTTGTGTTAACTGTGAGTGCATGCAAGCAGAGTGTGAGATAAATTCAACAGAACATTGAATTAGACATGCTTTTATTCCCTCCTACCTATGAGCAACATGAGCAGCAACTGAAAGAGAAGGCCAGTGGACAAAAACAGTGACTACGAGGAGAGGCTTTTTGAAATATTTATTTTAAGGTTAAATAATCAAATCAATTAAGCTGTTGAATTAGATCTTATTCTTTCTTTCTTTCTTTTTTTACTAGAAGAAAGTGACTGGCTGTTTAAATGATATGCACCAATCATCTGAAACTGCACTCATCTTTCTCCACTCTGTGAATTAGCTTTGGCCATTTGTCCAAGCTAAGTGCACCAGCAGAACAAAGGGCGTCTGGCTGCAATAATATTTGCCATAATTACCCAGAGAACATAAACATAACTGCACCTGGATCAGCAGGGCTACCTGGTCAGTTCTGCTGTGTGTGCTGTTCTGTAGCAGATGGTACTACAGTAACTGTGTGCTAAGGTCACAATGAGGTCGGTCCTAGTCTGCCAAAAAAAAAAAAAAAAATCAGGTGGTTTCTTCTTGGTCTGCGTCACCAACTTTCCTAATGGGTTTTTAATAGTTTTGAAACACCATGCACCGGTGAGTGCATATAACCTAAAACAACCACAAAACAATCAGCCTGTGCATGAGTTATTGCCTCCTTTAAATCATCCATCCATCCATCCATCCATCCATCATCTATCCAGCCAGCCATTTTCTTCCACTTAACAAATATAATCACTAATCTGTGTTCATGCTGATTTTATCTATGTTGCAAATATAACAGTTTGCTTGCTTAGAAAGAAATGAACAGTCTCTAATTGATATTGCAGTTTCATGCAGTTTTAATGGAGAGAGACAGAATATCAACCAAAAATCCAGAAAAAACACATTACATAAAAGGTCTAAATTGATTTGCATGTCATTGAGTGAAATTAGTATTTGATCTCCCCCAAACCCCATGACTTAGTACTTTGTGGAGAAACCCTTGTTAGCAAGCACAATGATAAGACATTTCTTATAGTTGATCACCAGGTTTGCACACATCTCAGGAGGGATTTTGGCCCACTCCTCTTTGCAGAATGTCCAAATCCTTCAGGTTTCTTGGCTGCTGCTTTGCAACTCAAAGCTTCAGCTCCCTCCACAGGTTTCCTATAGGATTGAGGTCTGGAGGCTGGCTAGGCTACTCCATGACCTGAATGTGCTTCTTCTTTATCCACTCCTTTGTGGCCTTGGTGGTATGTTTTGGTCATTGGCATGGTGGAAGACCCATACATCTTCAGTGTTCTCGTCCTCCAAACATGACAGGTTGAGTTGATGCCAAAGAGCTTGATTTTACTTTCATCTGACTGTGGCAATTTTTCCCAAGACTTCTCTGAATCACTGTTCACTGCCAAACTTAAGACATGCCTGTACATGTGCCTTCTTGAGCAGGGAGCCCTTATGGGTGCTGCAAGATTTCAGTCCATTATGATGTAGTGTTACCAATGGTATTCTTGGTGACAGTGGTCCCAACTGCCTTCGGATTATTAACAAGCTCCTCCCGTGTAGTATTGGGCTGATCCACCACCTTTCTCATGATCATGCTCACCCCATGAGGCAAAATCTTACATGGATGAATCGTACCAGCAGTTGTGACTTTGTCACCAAGCTTCTTGCTGATGGTCTTGTAGCCCACTCCAGCCTTGTGCAGGTCTACAGTCTTGTCCCTGATGTCCTGTGACAGCTCTTTAGTTTTGCCCATAGTGGTGGAGAGGTTAGAATGGAAGAATGGCCACACCAACCAAACTCTACTTACACTCTCGAGTCTAACATTTTCACAGTTTTCATGACCTTGCACCAAATGCAGAAATAAAGGTGGGATCTTCAATCAGATTCAAGATAATCAGGGATAAAGGTACTTTAACACTCAGGCCTCCCAAAAAGTGGGCGTCGCCCTCTCCAGCACCAAAGGGGTTAATCCGAAAATTTTCTTTTTCTTTTGCAGTCATCTAACACCATTATCATGTAATATAATCAGATTTGGATATGGTGAATTCCCAAACATGTGCTGATCTTATCTGAAGTTACTCTTAAGAGGCTTTGCTCAATAAGTCACATGGCAGCAAAATGTGACTGTGTTTTTAAAGTGTGGATGCTTGATTTACTCTCTCCTGCCACGTTTATTTGTTTATTACATTTTATATACCCTCTCTGTCTCCAAAGCCTCTTTATCCTATCAGAGTTAAGACTTTGATTAGATGGAGCTACTGTCCATCACATTAAGTTAGAAAGAGTTCGGTCTTACATCTGTGAGAAAATATTAGTTTGGTGTTTGTGAAGCTGTGCAACAACCAACACATTTCCCCCGAAGTAGTTACATTGGCCTCTGCAGATCTCCTTATTTACCTTTACTATTACAGTAAATACAAACTTTTTCCCTATTGTAGCCTCAAGTGTCAGAGAGAGAGAAAAAGCTGGAGGGAGGTATGATTGATGGCTTTACCCCCACTGGTTTTGAGAGTCATGCTCTCTGTAACAGATCTAACCTACAACAGATGTGTGAGCTGTGTGTGTGTGTGTGTGTGTGTGTGTGTGTGGTGTGTGTGTGTGTGTGTGTGTGTGTGTGTGTGTGTGTGTGTGTGTGTGTGTGTGTGTGTGTATTCACCAATAAGAGAAAGCGAGAGAGACCAGCCTCTCTAGTCCTGTGTGTATTTCCACATCACCCAGTCAAGGATAGGTTCACAATTTTTCACAATTTTTGGTCAGTTTTAAGAGAAAATTATGGTGGACGTATATATATATATATATATATATATATATATATATATATATATATATACTGTATATATATAATGTACTTCCACTGGCTCTGTGAAAAGAGTAAACAAGCTATCATGAGAAAATGTTAGGCTCGTGGAAACTGATAACAAGCAATAGCGCTTGATACCTTATTATGAAAGGTGCAATACTCAAATAAATAAAGCTGATATTACGTAGTCTTTTTCAGAATTTAAATAAGTAAAATGTGTCGGTCAAATGAAAAAAATAAACACACCCCTACATTAAGCGCCAAGTCCATAAAGTTAGAAGATGGGGTTTCAGATTAGGTGCCAATAAGTAGGACTTCCTTTGGAAGTGACAGGAAAAGACTGTATTATTTAACCCTTTGACATTAGTGTCTGCTGATGTCTTTGCTACTGAGGTTTGTGGAGACATTTTGACAAAGTCTAAACAGTTCTTTAAGGCCTCCATAAAACTAAGCAACTAATCCTTTTCCCCCTATAAGATTTCAAATTTAAAAAAATTTAGCCAAAGACCAAAAACTTGGTTTGCTGTAAAAGGAAGTGTCAGGGAAGCCCAAAAAATTTAACACTGGATCTGCAAGTAACTTCTTTAGCTGTCGGTGTCAAAGTACATGCATCTACAGCAAAGTCTGGCAATGGGCATGTACCCAGAGATCTCTCAGAATAATGTGCCCTAGACAGATGAATCAAAGACAGAGTTGTACGGCCACAGTTTGGTACAGATCAAAGACATAAGAAAAACCCATACAGTGAAACATAGAGGAAGAAATGTTATGGTTTGGGGTTTCTTCACTGCCTAAAGGAAAGGGCAGCTTGTAGTCGTTAATCCAACTGTGACTGCTGCATCATATCCAACTATGATTGGTGAATATCAAAGACTTCTTGAAAATAATGTAGAAGATAAAATGGAAGTGGACCTTTAACTGGATCATGCACACAAAAAAAAATTGCTCAAAAAAAGCCCCGATTTGTATCAAACTGAATTGCTGTGGGTGGATTTTAAACAGGCACTACATGCAATAAAACCTCCAAACACCTCACAACTGAACACGCTTTGAATGGAAGAGTTGTTTGAAATCTTAGCGAGCCAGTGATACAGACTGGTGGACAATTACGGAAGTTTCAAAGAGGTTCAAATGTTTCCAAATATGTCAAAAAAGCCCACCATTTCCATAAGGATTTTCAAAGTCATATTTCTGGACAGTTTATTTTTACTGTGTTTTATTCTGTTGGCCATTTGTGTTCTCCAGATCTATGTTTAGATGAAGAAGAAGTGGGTTTGTTGTTTGATAAACACTTCCTGTAAACGCAACAGTATCCCACTGGAGACTAACGCGTTGTATCAAGCATGTGGCACATGTGGATTGTAATAATTTCCAGGTTAATATCTGTCAACAATAATGCCAGCACCACTGCAAGGCATTTAACTGTTTCAGTAGAACAGAGTTATTCTTAGCATGTTACATAATCTATTATCACAGATTTACAGGTGGATCAGGACAGATAATCAAAACATCTCTTAATAAAACAGTGGATTTCTGGTGGATTTTGCTGAAGGAAAGACAAAGTGGATAACAAACATCCTTATGATTCTAATATCAGCAAATAAGATGGGAGATGAGGAAATGGCTATTTTGAGAGCAGCGCAAAGAACCTTGGTTGTGTGTGCGTGTGTTAAAGTGAGATTGTTTATATATGAAACCATTCCATAGGTGTGTCCATCATGCCACCGGTGACCCTCACATTCCCTCCTGTGCAACGTCATGTCACTTCCCTCCTTTGTTTCCCCACTCAAGAGGACCTTTCTAAAAATGTCTTTTTGTTTAAAGGATCTTAACAGCCCTCCTTCCTCTTTTGCTTGGCAGTTGTGTGTATGTATGTATGTGTGTGTGTGTGTGCGCGCGCGCTTGTGCATTCATTATACTACATACAGTGGGTCCCAAAACAGGAACTGCTGAGATGCAGATGAGGATCCTGAAGGGTGTGTATTTTCCTCTTTGGTTTGTACCTATATACAGTCAAGGATGCTGTTTTATAGCACATTCAAGATTTAGACACCGGGGACCTGAATGTCCCCACACACTTTATTCAGAATGACATACATACTTTCAAACATCATATAGCTCCCACCTTGGATGATTCACTTTTACACCTCTGGTCCTGAACAAAGCAAGGTGTTGGACTCAAAGTATCTCTTGAGATCCTTTAGCAACCATTGATTGCAGATGACAAAAACACAAAAACTCAGTAAAGTTGTAATAATTTGCCATTGGATTTCATTAGTTAAGTCACATTTAAAAAAAAACTGAGTCCTCCCACAAGTACTGAAAGTACACAAAAAACACACACATTTATTTGAAATCAGAGAGAGGAACACATGCTTTTCTCTTCAGTGGAAAGTGGCATTTGTCCAGGTAAATTTGTCACTTCCAGACTTCCAGCACTTCCATAGCTTCCCTCTTTTTGGTGGTACAACAATAAGAATCTGCAGTAGTTATTCAGAGTCAGAATTAGGATGCACTGGGTTTGTGGAGCTGATAAGCAGACCTCTGGGGACCAGTCCAGCCTGGATGAAGCCCTTCCCTGCCTTACCTTCCCCATTGGACTGCAGCTTTGCAGCGAATAGGACAGGAATGAGTATAAGAACCCCTTGTGTATGTAGGTTATGAATTTGTTATTTTAAGCATCTTTAAGCTTATTGTTTTGGTTGCTCATTGTTTTTGGTAAAAATAAACTCACTCTACACAACCAGCTCAGCAACCAGTAGGCAGACAGATAGAGCTAGCGAGACATACATTTAGCTAAAAAGCTAAAAAGTGGCCCTTTGGAGGAAGTTCTGTTCACTTCCCACAATCCATGCTCTCATTAAATCTCCGTGAGTTGCATTGCACCAAAATGTCTTACCTGCTATTTGGACATTTTCGCTCTTCATAATACAAATACTACTCATCTGAAAAGATCCATGACTGGCCCAAATCTCCTGTCTGTGTCTGGAAATGGAGACCAGGGGATGTGCGATAGACTCCTTCTCAGACCACATGAATTAAAAAATACTACTGAGGTTTCTATGGATTCTTTTTTTGTCCGCTGATGCTAAAGACATGCTGTCTACCCCAGCTGTCAAAGAAGCCTATGCTGAGTGATGGTTAAGGGCACAGGATGCAGTTTTCATTGTCAGTGTCAACTTGCTGACCCAACGATCCAGCTTGACCACCATGTTAAGATGTTTTACAGCAACATAATGACCTTTGACTCGGAAAAAGAAAAGTCATGACTGAGTTTTTTATTTACGGTTGTACTTTGCAGTTGTTTTTATATCTGTGACTGTCCTGCACTGGCAAGTTTGTTGAAGAACTTTGACCAATCAAATATATCTTTGTAGTCTTTGTAGATTTGTCTTTTTTCAGAAGTTACAAGCATATGTAGAATATATAGATAATGAACATGCATGCATGTTTCTGCCTTTAAAATGACAACAAAAAAGAATTAAAAAGGAGTTATGCAGAATAGGCAGTACTTCTAAGATATTGTAACTAATGTCTCTTGACCTCTTCTGTCCTTTGTCCCTTCATCTAACCACGCCAAGACCTTTAAAACACTGGACACGGGTTCCTGTCTTCTATCCACACTAAGTTGGCTTCCCACTCAACTTTATAAAGGGCATCATAATCCACTGCTCTATTTACAGACCTGTGAGTATGTTTTCCGGTATCACGGCTCTGAAATAGCTCTGTCAAAGGGAGCGGCAGGAGCCAGGGAGGCACCAGATTTTGCTCTTGATACGGATGTCCACCTCAAAGCTGACAGTCCCACAACCAACCATCACTCAAGAATAGAGAATGAGAATACCATATGGTCAGACACAAGGGATGAGAGGAAATTAGCAGGGACACAGACAGTAGGAGAGGGAAACTGAAAATTAAGGGAAGTGAAAGGCAGATTAAAGGGAGAAAGCTTTTGCTGTGTGGAGTCTTTGTGAGTTGGACCAGCAGAAGTCTCAGGCCTGCTTTGAAGACAACCCTCAGGGGTTTTGAGTGCAGATAAAGGGGAAGGAGAGAAGAGGAAATGAGTGTGTTTATTCTGCATGTGTTTGTTGTTTAAAGATCGGTTCAAAAAGCCAATTTAACACATCATTGAGGCTGTGCTTCACTTGGCATTTGAAACAATACTGAATCTCATGATTTGGGCCCGAAAGAGCCCCAGCCAACAAACTGACCTCTTGATCAATCCATTTACTACCACCCACTGCACTCAGATCAGTTACTTGAGACCCCCACTAGGCTTCTTCTAGCCAGATAGGAGTGTTTTATTCCCTGGCAATCTGTTGTTTTACTTGTCAGTCCAAACTAAACACATTTCAAAAGCAAGGGCCTGCACACACATGCGCTGTCACACACACCTCACATACACAAAGTTTTTGTTTGCCTGGCTGTGGATCAGAGGACATCAGTACTTCAGCACTAACACAGGCCTTTGGAGAAAACAGCATCCTGTGGCAGCATTGAGTCCAGCCCCTCCATCCACAGCAGCGTGATAACTCCAGGCAAGAACCCAGATATACACAAAAACACACACAACCTATTTGCACATAAACACAGCCACACATAAAGCTAGCAATTGGCTACCATACATCTCAACTCTCATAAATACACGGGGCCCCTGAGCTTTGATCCTTTCTGGCCAACAAAAGACTGACTAATGACTTAACAACAGAAACATGCATTAACAACTTTTTCTCAGTCTTATAATGTTTGCCAGGTTCTGCTGGTCATTGTGCTGTTCAGGGGGAGAAACACAACCAGCAGACTCCAGCAAGAAGCTTTCTCTCAGCAGTTATGCCACGTATTGTTCAATATTTCACTCGAGTGTCTCAGCAGAGCAGCCTTTGCTCTAATTATGTATTTTCTGGAAGTGGGGCTGGTAGAAAATCGTTTGACAACTGTGTTGTCATTGTTGCGAAATTTGTTATGAGACTGAGTCTTGAGTCTTGGAAGGAGGATTTGCCAGATCACCGATTGCGGTTCATGTCCAGGGATAAGGGAATGGTGTCATCTGTGTGGAAGAAGGAAGAAGGAAGAGTCTAAGTCATTTTATGAGCTCTGTTGATCCAGATCACTTACTCCCTATGGTATCTGAACCCAGGTGTTGAGCTGAAACTGTCACTGTTTTTGCTGTTTTTTGCTCAAAACAATGAAAAATACATTTGGAATAACTCAAGCTATATTATCGCTTGTGATGTCCTGAGTACCTCTTCTCTCTTCTCTTCACTTGGACTCTTTTATGACTCTCTTTTGTCATTATAGGCCACTGTTGCAAGTCATTAACCTTATAAGACAAGATAAAAAAGATATTTCTTTACTGATCCCCAGGAGGGAAATTCAGGTGTTACAGCAGCTCAAGTATGGGGCAACATGCAGGATAAATAGATTAAGATGCAATTTTATAGAAGATAAAACTGTACATAAAAAAGTAAAAGACAATAGATAAATGTTCTCAAAGAACAAGTACACACTGCATCCATTATTTGTAGTTTTTAGAAGAAAAATCTTAAAAACCTTTGTGGCTCAACTTCACTAGAAAATTTTGAAAAGTGTGTGTGTGTGTGTGTGTTGGGTTGGGTTGGCTTCGGGTGGGACAGGACAGTTCTTAATGATGTTTTGGGTGGAAGGGGGAAGCTGTGACTCTGGGGTCAGGGGTCTGACGTCACTGCCTTGCTGATGTTTGAGAGGCAGGATTTCCTATGGGCAGGTTGTTTACCTGGTGCCCTGTCTGTCAGACGGGGTGAGACCAGCACCCGAACCCTATAAATGATAACCCTGCACAGGCCATTTGGTCTCTTTTTTTGTCCTTCATCCAGAACCACTTTCATGCAGAACATGGCAGAAGGTATCCAGTTTCTAGTCATGAGTTCTAAATTTCTCAATACTGCTCAAATATTTTCTTTTTTTTTTCACTGCTTAGTTGGGAAAAACAGCGAAGAAAAAAATGGAAGACTCCCGTCCTCTCTTTAAGCTTTGCAACCCTACCTCAGCCCTGTGGTACCAGCAACAGTTCAGCGCTGTCACTCAGCATAGGCAGGGGTCCTCCATGCACACAAACACCACCATGCTTCTCCTCAGTGCTCACATTGCATGCACCTGGTTTAAATTTGTCAGGTCGGAGGTGAGGCATAGATGGATCATTATCATAGGTCATACATGAGGCAGGCACAGAGAGTGAAGAGGCTGATACTGAACAGAAACATGCACAGTGGATCTTACAGCAGTTATTCTAGCCTTGAGGGTAGGCCACTATTTTGATTGATGCTATTCATTTAGCCAGCATGTATATATTACTTGTCTTTATCCTTTCCTTCATCAACTGATAAGAGATCTCCCACTGAGGACGGTGGAGTGTTGAGTCGCGGAAATATTGCAACAGTACGCATCACCATGCCACCTGCCTGGCGACTAAACTATGACTGTGCTCATTTCCTATCTTTTGCTTTGTCATATTTCTTGTTTAAAAGTTTTTTGTTTTCTTTTTGATTGATTTAAGCATATACTGGCTGAAAAACACGGACATGCTCTGTTATTCTGTTGGAGAAGTCCGGATGGGCTTTTTCCATGTAACAATAACTGTGGAATGTTTCTGGTTATCTAGATCTCATTGTGTGGATTAGTTCTTGTCAGAATGATCTCATAAAGAAAGCACCATTTCACATTTCAGTATTTATTAGCTTAGGTAACTTGTGTAACCTTTCCAAGAGCACATGTGTGTAATATTTTTTTTTTTTTGTCTGCGTAATATTACAAATATAATTCAACCCTACTCAGCAGGTTTGGGGGAATCAATCCCCCAAATCTGCTGAGGTCACTTCAATCCATCAGTTCTTGTGTAAGAGCTAACGACAGCGCCGCAGCATTATATCACTAACTTGGCTTGTTCAGAAGGTTGTTAGTGGAGTTCATAAATGTTTCAAGATCCTGCAATGGTAACGAGAAATATGTTTGTATTGACTCAGTGAGGCCACACACACTTAACAAAATACAGAAAAGCCACTTGTGGCCATATTACCTCCAGATTTCTAAACAGAAAAAAGACAAGTTTGATGTTTGAGGATCTGCATCTGATATAGACACATTTTACAAACAGTCTACTGTATACAGCATGCCTGAAAGGTCTGTGTGCATCATAGATGTTAGTGGATTACATGGCAATGTGTTTATGCACACAGTTAGATCTAAAAAAAAAAAAAGAACATTGGCTTGAAACAATATAAGATGCATGCATTGTGAGGAATTGTTGCTTTAGGTATCAGGGACGTTCCATTGAGGCCTGTCAGATACTGCAGTTTATAATCACATGAGGCAAGAAGGCAAAGTTTTAGAAACTTAAGTCACTGAGAATCAGTTTATATTTTGTTGTGATAACTGTAAGGTAGCTAGTATAAATATAACTAGTATAAATATACTGTTAGTGTTAGTAGTAATCTACCAGGATGTAGGAAATAGGACACCAAGTTCAACTTTTTTGCTGAAGCTCTGGTCTCAGCCTTGGCAGCCTTGTTGGGCCCACTCAGTGATTTACATTCTTTCAGCTAAGGTTAGGCTAAACATGACAGCCACTGAGGAGCTTTGACATTTAGTTTTAACAGGAGTTAAATGAGACAAGTTAGATACATTATGTGCATTCAGTGGACATCCTGCTCAAGTACATTTTGAGGCAGTATGCTGCTCGATGGTTGAATAACTTCAGAAGCTGATGTTCCTCCACACCTCAGCAGGCTGTCTGCAGCAATATCTGCAAAAAAGAAAAAAAATTGTGGCCATTAGAAATTAACCAGACAATGGAGGTTTTTCACTCTTTACCCTTATTTATTTGTTGCACAGCTACAGTGTTGTGAAAAACTATTTGCTCCCTTCCTGTTTTCATAGTTTTTAGAATATTTGCCAAAAGACACACTGTGGAAGCAGAACCAGAGCTTGAAAATAACTAATGATTAAATGCAGAGCGGGGTATAAACAGAGTGAAAAGGAGGTGAATGATGAAGAAATACCCATTGCATCATGGGAAGACCCCAGCAGCCCGGGCCTGTTCCACTCCTATTAACTAAAGGAGGGTTCAGTGTCACCTGATCCAGCCCTATAAGATTTATCAAAAAGGAAAATTTCAGGCTTAATCTTAAAAGTAGACAACATGTCTACTGAATCCACACTGGGAGCTGGTTCCACAGAAGATCATCAAACAAATTTTAATGTTAGACAAAGTTAACCAGAGTAAATACAAAAAAATTATGATTTCATTCATTAAGGGAGAAATGCTTTCCAAACCTACCTGACCCTGTGTGAAAAAGTAATTGCCCCTTAAATTTTAAACTGGTTGTGGCAGCAAGAGCTGCAATCAAGCTTATGCAATAACTGCTAATGAGTCTTTCACATCACCAGGAAGGAATTCATTTTTCCCTTAATGAATGAAATCAGAATTTAATAAATTGCATTTTGTATTTACAGTGGCTTGCAAAAGTAATCATACCCCTTGAACTTTTCCATATTTTGTCACATTACAACCACAAACATAAATATATTTCACTGGAATTTAATGTGAAAGACCAACATAAATTGGCATACAGTTGTGAAGTGGAAAGAAAATTATACATGATTCAAATCATTTTTTACAAATAAAAAACTGAAAAGTGCGGTGTGTGCTGTAGGCTTAATGCCTAGCAACATTAATGCCTACCAATTATACAGGATGTACAATCTCATTGTACAATAAAGGCATTCTATTCTATTCTATATTTATTAGCTGTAAAGTAATGTAACTGATTACTTAAAAGCACCCGCACACTGTGCAAATATGACACATGAACTATATTAGACAGAAAAACAAACCCCCTCATAGCTATCCTGACGCACTCATCCAGTTACCTTTGACCTCCCTCTGGATCATGTGTCCGGTCCAAATTATCCTGACCTCATCTCAACCTCATCCTGGGGTTTCCGTTCAGCTCTCACCCGGACCTCTGACCTCCCCATGGTACAGCATTTTATTTCATGTTTGTAACCGTCTCCATTTATCTGTTGCAGTCATTATTACATGATATGATTATGTTGCAGAGACCGTGATGGAGGGATAACAGCGTGTAATGACACTGTGTGCCCAGTGAGCAGATCGTTATAAAGAAGATGAACGTACAGCAAATGAACACCAGCTTTCTATGACAGCAAGAGTCACACATGAACAAGCACATAAACATATTTCCTATGACAAATTTGCAAACAACATTTATAGTTTTCACTCTTCACACTCTCAACTCTGCATCTATTTAACAATATTCATACAACAGGCATCTGTGCATGTGTGTGTGTGTGTGAGAGTGGGGCGGGTAACATAACTCTGGTTTATTTTACAAAACTGTAGTAAATCAGCAAGGGGGGGGGGGGGGGGTGACTATAAAGGTGGAATAATGAATAGTGAAAAACATGAGGAGGGAGGTGAGCATTTAGGGGAGGTGAGGAGGAGTAGAGTTGGCATCATTACAGGACGCAGGTGTGTTTACATTATGAGGCAGTGTTTCTGTGAGATTAGCAGACTTTGGCAAACTGTATCACCAACAAAGCCCTCAACATCACTCACAGTTCTAAGCTGTGACTTGCTGACGCCTCCACTGGGACCTCAATGTTGAGAAGTCCAAGACAACTGCTAATCCCGTTTGTGTGTGTGTGTGTGTGTGTGTGTGCTAACATTAAGATAGGGAGAAAAGACCATAGAACAACATGTGAAATCATGTTGACTCCCTAGCTGACAAATGTTTCATCTTAGAGCCTGAGGCTGGCTGCTCTTCAGCTCTCTAGAGGGAGGCTGCAAATAAGGTAACACTTAGTTTGCTTTGCTCATTAATACGACATCAGAATAGGGCCATTATATTTAATTGCCTCAGTATGTAGAGTGGAAGATAAGGTTGGTGCACCAGCATCTGATTGTGATTGCGTGCATGTTTGTAGGGTGGTGTTTAGTAATGTTGCTCACCATTTGGCATCATTGTGTTAAAACTCCAGGAGATTATTACAAGGAGTGCCATCTGACTATTGTTATGATGCACACGTTCTGTACAACATGCAAGCAATATGATGACAACATAAACAAGAGCAGTCTAAGACAGCATACCTCCACCAAGGCTGAAAATCTGCTCCACACCGTGCATGGAGTACCTGGATCCCAAATGATATCTGTCTCCACATTTGTTTGTGATATTTTCTTGAAAAAAATCAACATCTTTGTTCTGATTTGATGTGAAGATAGGGCAAAATCTGACATTTTGCCAGTTACCTGACAATAATAAAGAATCCTGGAATCAGGTATGAGTTCTAATCAGCTAGAAAAGTCCAAAAGTATCTCTCTATAAGTTTTCAAGGAATCCTGTTTTTGAGAGATCCTGCTAACAGCAAACCCAAACCAACTTTCTTAGAAGCAGTTTTGTGATTTAGTGTTTAGATCAGTTTGCATTAAAATTCCTAAAGGTTTGCAATGTACAAAAAGTATTTGTGAAAAAGTATTTGTCACCTTCCTGATTTATTTATTTATTTATATTATATCTTTTTTTCTGGAAAGGTGAGTTTAATTTCACCTGCACTTAACTTCAAAAAGTTGTTTTCTGTCTGGAAGTCTGGAGAACTACAATGGGGCAGATAATTGTAAATAAAATGGATACTAAGGTACAGATCGTAAACAAACACATCATTATTTTTATATTTTGCACTTTTCTCAAATATTTACTATTTTTAGGCTCACATACTGATCGCTCATAATGGAGGCCCTGAAGCTCATAAGGTTAGCAGGCTGAAATTCATTCTTGAAAATATGATGCTCATGTGGGTTTATGAGTTTACATTGAAATGCATTCATCTAATTCATTTTTTTCCATTGAGTTTGGTATGGAGAATCTGAGTGTTTCAGAGGCATGTTTATTGATGGACTGAAATGATTGTGCATGATTGTCTATCCATCCATCCATCCATCCATCCATCCATCCATCCATCCATCCATCCATCCATCCATCCATCCATCTTCTTTTGCTTATTTATTTATTTAACCATTTTATTTTGATTATAGCAAAAGTGCTTGCTAACTTCCAGTTATGAAAAAAACCAAATGAATCAAAAGTTTGCAGCGGTCTCTGCCACACAGAGGGAGGCAGCATGTGCAGGGAGTCAGGTCCACTTCCCCAGCTGCAGTTTACATCTAACATATTTCTTTAACCAGAGTTACCTTTGAAGTACAGCAGGAAGCTTACAGGAAACAGTCCAACTACTTTCTGAAAATCTTGCAAAACAGGATTCCAGAAACATCTGAGTTCATTTGCAGAAGCAGTCTTGCTATAGAGAAATACTCCTACTGATAAAAGCATGTTTCTGCCATTGAGAAAATTGTCAGATCTATGAATTTGATATACTCCTACCTACAGTAGTTCATTTGGTTTGGAGTGGAAATCGTGAAGGGAGAAAGGCGACAGCTCAAGAGATCTGCCAGTGAACTCTGCATCCCGAGTAAAGCTGCTGAGTCTTTATTTTAACAACAGGAAAGCAACATGACGGCGGGAGACGGTTTGTCCCAGAGAGAGAGCAGTATCAATGGGGAATCTCTGTAAAAGAAAATGGTCTGCACTTATATAGCTCCTTTTAACCTTAGCAGCTCTACAAAGTGCTTTACAATGTGTTTCTC
Source organism: Archocentrus centrarchus (assembly GCF_007364275.1). Classification (NCBI taxonomy): domain Eukaryota; kingdom Metazoa; phylum Chordata; class Actinopteri; order Cichliformes; family Cichlidae; genus Archocentrus; species Archocentrus centrarchus. The sequence goes on along the minus strand of NC_044349.1, from coordinate 27,970,535 downwards.
ATTCACCCATCTACACACATGCCCCACAACTTGAGGTTCAATGTCATGTTCAAGGACACGTGCAGGGGCTGAGGATCATACCAACTCACGATACCACCTGAGTCACAGCCACCCTGCTCTATGTTCTTTCCTTCTCTGTACCTACTCCTGGGGGCTGAGGTTATGCCACATCTACACACTTATTTTCTTACAAAGCTAGAAGACATTTAACTTCAAAGTCAACTTTGATATCAAAGAAACACACTGTGTTATTCACATCTTCTTGCAGTTTCAGTTGCGTCATGCTTGGCAGAACAGTTGGGTAACACGTCTTAGTAATCTCAAGGGGCAAACTTTTCTTTTCTTTTGTTTCATGAGTGTAATTTTAAAGGGGATCTACAGTGTTTTTTTTTTTCCCCTTTCAGGCAAAAAAGACTAGGCAGACAGAACAAAGGGTCCATAGTTGCTTAATGGTTAAGTGTTAACATGTTCAAGCTGAGTGTGAATCTGTGATGTAAGATAAATTGATCTGCTCTCAGCATAAAAGTTGTTAAATTAGTTATGATTAAAGACTCCAGACAAAAGATACAGTTTGAATTTGTTTGAAATTTTCTGCAGAATGCATTGAATTAATAAGATGATTGCTGAGTTGCAGTAAAATATAAATATACAGTATTTCTTCTCAACACTGTCTCTTTGATGGTTACATAATGAGCAGTTCATTCTATAGACAGGCCTAAACACTGGCTGCAGTGTTGCTTCTTTAAGGGTTATGCTCAGGTCGACTTTCTTACCCAGAGAAGCACATTCATACTACAGGATGTTTACGGTATGTGTGCATGTGTGTGTGTGTGTGTGTGTGTGTGTGTGCATCTATGATGTAGAAATTTATGTGGGGAAATCTGACTTTCACTACTTCTTGATCATGTGTTGCGGTGTGTCTGTTTAATAGTGTCCAAAAAAAAGCAGCATGATTACTTCTGGACCTTTCTGAGTTAACCTGGTCTGAACCCGGGAATGTACCGTACTCTTTAAAAACCCACCTACAAAAACGAGTACAACGCTGTCATGGACGATTTAGGGAAGTAAACACATGTGCACAAGTGTTTTCACTTTGATGCCATCGTGCCTGCATGCATTGCTTTCATCATAGACACATCTGCACAAAGGTGCCCGATTGCTCACTCAAACTCATTTACATGCTGATCCAATCACTTCCCTTTAAAACACTCACACTCACAGCACACACACACACACACACACACACACACACAACACACACACACACACACACACACACACACACACACACACACACACACACACACACACGTACAGAGCCTTGAGGCTTCAGGATATGGCCTCTCCAGGTTTAAAGCCTGGGCCGTTTTTCTTGGCAGTGGTTACAGCAAAGCCTGCTGGGGGATATGGAACAGCTCAGTGCCGCAAAAGGACCGGCCCTGTGTTCGGTTCAGAAAATACAGAAATGCACAGTGGACATTTTTCAGTCCATCTTCATCTGTAAAATGCTGAAATAGAACTGGACACTCCACTAATGTACAGGCTGAGTATGAAGAGGAAGGACACTGCATTGCTGCTCAAGGCTACCCAAACTGTCCAGTCTTTATGCGCTTGTCTGTTGGCAGGGGTTAATCCCAGTCCTGTCTGACACATATGTGCTTGATGGTAGGAAACATATGGACGCTAAGACAATAGACAGTGGCAAAAGAGTCAGACAGCAGCATAAGTGTCCTCTGCTGCTTTGCAGAAAGACCTACTTCCCTCCTCTCTTTTCCTCTTTTTGTTTAACTCACTGTTCTGCTTACCTATAATGACACAACCTAAGCTGTGCCATTATTTTAGATCTTTATCTTTATGCATCCTACCGTATCTTTTTCTTTTTGAACAGTCCCTTGATGCTGACAGATATGTGTGTGAGTTATTTTGAGGTAACTCAAATACACATTCATTGACACGTCAAAACTGAGAACCTGTAGTTCTCAGTTTTGACATGTCAGTGTGTGTTTATTTTGTAAACAGGTATGCATGCTGACTCGTGTACCACTGAGATCCCTTATATGTTCTCCATATTACAATGGACAGAATGATGCAGGAATTCTTTAATGATGAAAAGGGAATGGCTCTAGAGACATAATAGTGATCTTTTAGTCATCCAGTGAGTTTCATTTGCTGCAAATTACCTGCAAAAGTTTGATAACCCATCTGAAACTCCTGTAGCTTCGTGTATGAAGCTATTTTTAAAGCAAATATGCAGCCAGGAAACATATGAACCAATCACGATGTTGCACTGTGACCTGAACAGTAGAGGTTCGTGACAGTTTCAATTGCGTGGTAGTCATTAAAGCTACTTATACTAAAGATGTGGATAAGTTTATTGAAACCATAACATGAATTAATGTCATGTAACTTTGGAAATGCATAGAAGCACATTATAACTGCCTTGAAAAAAATTACATTTGGGGCAAAGTCACCAAACAGTTTTTTTTGTTTTAATAATGCTTGTCTGTACGTGTAGCACTTATGTCTTGGTGTCCATTAAAAGTAAATTTATGGCTCTTTCCCTTGAAAATAAGTGCTGAGTGGTAAGACTTGCTTCTAGTAGGACCTTGACTGTTACTATTCAGTGAACTGGTGAATTAGAAACAGCTTAACACAGTCCTCTTAAGCAGTGCGTGTTAAAACCAAGAGAACTGATTAAAAGAAATAAAACAAGACATGAAAGTTGCTGCCACTATTCATGATTCACCCTTTTATCTCTCAGTGGAGTTGCTGCAAATCAAAAGCTACCAGCAGCTCGCTGATTAACTTTTGAAACACTGCCTTCACTGGCAACAGGTTACTTGGCATCTGTACTGAACACAGACCCTTGACATATTCGGCTGAAGGAAACCTTTGAAATACTCTGTGCGGTTTGTAAATTGATGAAAACCTTCATCGCAGCCATGACGCCAGCAAAGAGCAAAACAACTCTCTGATTCATCTTCAATAGCTCCAAAGTAATTGTTTCAGAATGCTTTGTCCTTGAGCCAGTAAACTCAGGTTGAATAGATATATTAAAAAGAAAAAGCAAGTGTGGAGCAAACACATGTCCTATCTGGGTATTATACATTATGTGCATATGACTGAATAATCTGAGTGCGCCTTATAATTGTTTTGAAAATTATTGTATTTTTTGCATATGTATTTATGGAGGGTTGTTTGTGTATGCTTTTATTGAGCAAGTGTGGCTGCAGGGTGTAAGAAAACTCCTTTAATAACTAACAGGCCTGCGTAGCTCGTGGCAATGGGGGGGGGGGATTTTGATTGCTAAGCCAAGAGCGACCAGCTGGTTTGAGTTGGGAACAATACTGGAGATTCAACCTGCATATGGTTTTGATTTGAGACTCCCTTCTCTTCATATTCTCAATTCCCTTTCCCCATCATCTGCCTCTCTCTCTCCACAGGCCACTTTTGCTTGTGTCTTAATTTCCTGGGAATCTTGCTGTCCCCCTCTATCCCCCTCTTTATCCCTCACCTCAGGATCACACTCTGATTTTTTTTTTTTTTCTGGCACCTTTTCTTATTCTCAATACAAGCCTTTGAAGACTAGAGCTGACAGTGCATCATGTTTTTTTTTTTTTTTGTTAAATATTAATACAACTGAAAGAGTTGAATAATCCTTAAATTACTAGCCCTTGTTCTCCATTGTACACTCTGTGGGAGAGCAAAGGGGCTTATTGGCCCCTGTAGCATCTTGACCCTGCTTATCTGTCTGAACGCTAATGACCTCGGGAATAAAAAGTGAAATAATGAAGACTGTGCTTTCATTAAGTAGAATAGAAAATCTTGTATGTGTGTAGGCTTCCACGTTTAATTGTGTGTAAAATCAAATATGATGTTAGCTGGATGAATTATTTGGCTGCGTCCATGCATGCTCGGATGAGTATATGCACCACTAAACTTCTGTGTGTGTATATATGCACTGCCCATGCTAACCATCTTATTGTACCACAGTGCTGGGTGTCTGACCAGCTCAAATTTCTTCTGGTTCACTGTGTAACCTGTGGTCAAACTCCTCTCATGCTGTGGCCTGCCTGTGGTCAGTGGTCTCCTCAAACAGGATCTGCTAAGATGCCCCCCCCCAACCAATTTCCTGTTTTAAACCTACAAGCACACAAAGGCACAAACATCTAAACACAAGCCTGCTTGAGAACACGTATGCATGCACGTCACATATGGGATGTGAAAAAAAAAGATTCTGTGGTGAGACTATTATGAACCAGAGTATGTCAGACATCAGCCAAAGTGGTTCAAGAGTTCCACCTTCCTAACTTTTAAAAACTTTTTTGTTTCTAGGCAATGCCAGTCTGCGTATAAATTGGATGGTCCACTACTTTGGTCCACAATAAAATATCGATTGCAAAATTTTGTACAGATGCTCGCAACTTATTGCTTCCTTGATTTTCCCTCAGTGGCCCGTAGGTTCATATTTCTGCATCTGGGTGAATTTTTTAAAACAATTGTTGGACGAATAGTCGTTAAATATGAATAATAAATCTAATAAAATAGAAGTGTGCTTCCATAAAAAAGACAGTTACAAACTTTATAACTTTAGCTACATAATATTCAGTTCTCACACCCACTGAAATGTAGGATGTTTTAAAAAGGGACCAAGCTCGAACTAACTCTGCAGTGAAAATCTGGTAAAAGATTTTCCCTAAAATTGTCCGCCTTATTCTTTTCGGCCATCAAGACTGACCAGCAGGAGTCACTACATCAACAACAAGAGAGCCAGCTTTGGCGGGCCAGTGAGCGCACTCCAGCCCATAGCCCCTGTGGGATCCATAATTGCACAACAATGGGGTTTGACATAAATGTTTGTGCTGACAGATACATTTTGACAGTTTCATGTTGGGCAGGAAATGCTCTGGCAAGACTGAACCAGAGTGTGTGTGTGTGTGTGTGTGTGTGTGTGTGTGTGTGTGTAAGAGAAAGAGAGTTTAAAAGCCACTGAAGGTTCGGCTCAACCTTACTGTACTTACCTTAGGGATTAGAAAATTAGGCTTCATTGGAGCCACATTTGTGTCCTGGAATTATTGTTTGAATGTTTTAAATTAAATTATATTTTGGGTCAAGCAAAGCCATGATAGAGTGAAGTCAGACAAACAGCCTCTGGGTCCAAATGACACACACACACACACACACACACACACACACACACACACACACACACACACACACACACACACACACACACGAAAAAGTAAAAAAATAAATAAATAAAAAAAATCAGTGTATGTCATGTTGCTCAATCTGTGTTGAATTAGTTGAGCATTCATTACTGAATTAAGAGTCAAAATGAGAGCAAGCAAGTTTACAGAGTGAAGCAAAAGGGGGGGAGATGTGGGGTGAGTTCACCTCTGGTCTATTTCGTGACTTGAACATGAACTGCTTCACTATTTGTTTATGTTCTTGGCTGTGCCTTTCCTAAGCCAATTGAAATACCTTGCCCCCCCCCCCCCCCCCCCCCCCAAAAAAAAGATAGTTCCTGCATATAAATATACAATATATGCTAACACACTCTCATAGAATCTCTGACTTTAAACTAAAGTTTATTATTAAGCAATCAGACTGAAGTTTGATTTATTCCCTTTCAGTGTACAAACAAACAAGAATTAGATTCTGATTGAATCCAGATTTCATGTGGATGTAGTTTTCCCTGACAAATATCTTCCAATAATGTTTGCCATTTTGTGGCTTTTTTTTTTTTTTTTTTTTTTAGCAATACTCAGTGAGATATCAAAGTGTGGTTTAATAAAAAAGAACATCTGTAAAGGATATGCAGCATTTTCTATAGCAGTATAATACTGATAATTATTCCTTTAAGTAGCTTTCATCATTCAACAGAATCACATTAACTAAAATGTTCCGTTAATCATTCCTTCATTTGGTCTTTAACTAGTGTAGTTGTGTTTCTATCATTAGTGCTAATGTGTTTATATCTTAGCTGAGGCTGAGTGTCTAATTAAGCCTCTTAGTGGTTCAGCCATTTTATAGGTGAACCACTATGGGCGGTCCAAGTGCCACTACATAGAGATCACATATGATGTAGACATCAATAAAATTCCAGCTAAATTATTTCCACTGGCAGTATTTGCAATGTAATCTGTCTCTTTTGTTTAACATGTTGCATTTAATTACACAATATGCTGTTTTTTATGCTCATTTTTTAAAATGTAGTAAACAATAAATATATAAAGTTTTAGAGATGATGACAGGTGTGTTGTTTCTTCTGGACCTGGTTATCTTTCTCTTTATCTTTCTTAAACTTTGTGTTACGCTAACAGGCTGCTGATAGCTAATGGCAAGAATTATGAGATTTTACTCATTTCACTCACGTCAAATAATTAAAGTTACTTCCTAAATAGTTTGTTCCTAATCTAATTGGTCATGTTAGGTGTAACGCATTACAAAGTACTCAAACTATTTTTATTGCAACAAATAATGCAAGATACACTGCCTGGCCAAAAAAAAAAGTCACCACCTGGATTTAACTAAGCAAATTCCTATTGGATAATTACTGCATGGGCGATTATCTTTCAGCTGGCAACAAGTTATTTAACCCCAACTGATGCAATGAGTTGCTTCTCATTTCTTAAACAACCATGTCCAAAGACACATCGTGTGGTCGTGGAAAAGATGTCAGTCTGTTTGAGAAGGGTCAAATCATTGGCATGCATCAAGCAGAGAAAACATCTAAGGAGATTGCAGAAACTACTAAAATTGGGTTAAGAACTGTCCAACGCATTATTCAAAACTGGAAGGACAGTGGGGACCCATCGTCTTCGAGGAAGAAATGTTGCCAGAAAAAAATCCTGAATGATCGTGATCAACGATCACTTAAACGTTTGGTAAAATCAAATCGAAGAAAAGCAACAGTAGCACTCAGGGCTATGTTTAATAGTGAAAGTAAGAGCATTTCCACGCACACAATGTGAAGGGAACTCAAGGGATTGGAACTGAACAGCTGTGTAGCCTTAAGAAAACCACTAATAAGTGAGGCTAATTGGGAAAAAAGGCTTCAATTTGCGAGGGAGCATAAAGATTGGACTATGGAGCAATGGAAGAAGGTCATGTGGTCTCATGAGTCCAGATTTACCCTGTTCCAGAGTGATGGGCACATCAGGGTAAGAAGAGAGGCAGGTGAAGTGATGCACCCATCATGCCTAGTGCCTACTGTACAAGCCTGTGGGGGCAGTGCTATGATCTGGGGTTGCTGCAGTTGGTCAGGTCTAGGTTCATATTGTGCTCAAAGAATGAGGTCAGCTGACTATCTGAATATACTGAATGACAGGTTATTCCATCAATGGATTTTTTCTTCCCTGATGGTGCGGGCATATCACAAGATGACAATGCCAGGATTCATCAGGCTCGAATTGTGAAAGAGTGGTTCTGGGAGCATGAGACATCATTTTCACACATGGATTGGCCACCACAGAATCCAGACCTCAACCCCACTGAGAATCTTTGGGATCATCACTGCAAGATCTTGGTGAAAAATTAATGCAACACTGGATGGAAATAAATCTTGTGACATTGCAGAAGCTTATCGAAACAATGCCACAGTGAATGCATGCCGTAATCAAAGCTAAAGGCGGTCCAACAAAATATTAGTGTGTGACCTTTTTTTTTGGTGGCAACTTTTATTTTGGCCAGGCAGTGTATTATCTTTGCAATTCAAGCAGTCAATTATTAACTTATTTAATTATTAATTAAATAAGCAGTCTGTTACTGTTAAAATTTGAACACAGATCCCCTTTTCTACTGTAACAATAACCAACTGTTTTTGTTTCCTTGCACTCATTGATTGGTAGCTGAGTATTAGAGGAAGGTACTTAATCCTTTTGTCTGTGTACATCTGTAGGTCAGTTAGTGAAATTATATTTACAGTGTGTAAGTACTTCCATTATTTTGAATTTGTACTTGAAAAGTACCAAAAACATTAGAAATGTAAATTGTGTGTGGGTGATGGCACGTTTCTGTCAGCTGCAATGAGCTCTGCTTCATAGTTAATGAAGCACCTGCAAGCTAAGGCTAGCTTCACAACACAGATGGCAAAGAGGAGAATGATGATGATGCCTTTAATTGGTTAGAGGGAGGTTTACAAGCTTCCTGTTGGTTACTTTATGGAGGAGAAGCAGCCAATGTCAACTGGCTATGCAATGAGGTAAGGTCAATATAGTCAAAGGTATAAATGCCAGTCTACATACACTCTGGACATTGTAACTAAAATGTGCAACTGCACAGTTCAGATGCACTTCAGTGGATCAGAAAAAGAATTCAGCAGCGGTCACAGGGTCTGACTTCCAGCGATACATTTGTAATATTCCAGTCTGAGCTTTTGCTTTGGTCCAAAATAGCCAATGTAAGCACTGCGATTAATGTTAAATGTACAGCAGCCTGGCAGTTTCAGATTCCCAAACAATATTTTAATGTTCCTTTAGAATAATTTACAGCTGATCTGAAAAGAATAACTGCCTGAACCTGATTCAAAATAGTCTGTTTCTGATTTTTTCCCCCTATGAACACCTCTATAGCTTTACACTGAGCACACAGACATTATGGTGCTATTAATCCTACCTACTCAGAAATAATACCAAAATACTCCTAAATAAAAGTGTCTTACATAACAGAGAGCTATTGGTCATCATATCTGCCGCTACAAGCGGATTATTAAGTAACCGCAGAGATAATTAGAGCACAAAGACTGTATAAACAAAATATTGTACTGGCCAGACATAAAGGCTAGTAATACACATTTGACTGCTTATGCTAGGTCTAGGTTGCAATGTTTTGTATAATTATTTCTGCTTTCGTCTGCACTAAATTGAAATGTTTTTGTAGACGTTTATTCATGCAAATCAATGAAAGCTGACCAAGTCTTTGAGATCACCCAAGCTAGATAATCCATCATTTTTAAACATGAAGTTGTGCTTTGCATTTTCAAAGTTTCTCTTCTAATGTTTTGCCCAAAATCTTTTTTTTCACTGCACATATTAGTTTACTGTCAATCACGAGGCACCCGCAGGAATAATCTGTTCAATGGGACATATAATCCTGTACCCATGTTGTTTCCTTAAACTTAATGACCATGGATTTTTAGGAGTTCTCTGTTATGAAGGATCTATTTCACTCTAAATGTGACACTAAATTGTATTTGATTTAACCTACATGGTGTGCTTTTAAAATAAACTAAAGATGGTGTAACTGGGCAGGAGTCATGGGAAAAAATAAATGACACCAATGGTGGTTTAATCTGTGCTTTACAGTCAAAATGTGTTTCATGGGAGCCACAGAAGGTTCTTATTTCTGGAGTGGCTTCTACCTCATCAGTGATTGCTCTGCTTTCAATAATGGACTTGTCTTGGCATGGATCACTTACTCCCAGAATCTTTTCCTCTCTGTTTTTGTTCTCCACTTGCTTTTGCCCCTTTGTCTCTGCCTCTGCTGCACGGACAGAGAAAGCTGAGCCAAACAGTAACAGGACAGAACGTTCCCGATGGTGCTGCCAGCTCTCTGAGAGGCCTTGAATTGTGGGGCCGTGATTTGTCACCCCAACTGTTCTGCCTCTTACTATATACTTGCATGCATTAGAGTTTTATTTTCATTACTGATGCATACTATGCATAACCCCCACCCTCCACATGAATCCACAGTATTTCACTCACATTCCTAAAATTATTTAGTCTATAAAAATCAATGGATTGAATTTATTGCTGCAGGCAAATATGCTCCGATGTCAGGTGTCAGTCACATCAATAAGTACACAGAGATAAATACATTCCAGTAACTGCTGAAGTGCTCAGGAATTCATGATATTGTCATCTTGGGCTTTCCCCACTAATAAAGCCAAATTTTCAAAAATACTGTCAAGAATATTTCACTCGGCTTGAGTGGCATTCCTGGAAACTTTGGTTAAGTAATAACAGATTTACAATGAAAGAGTGTGCAGGTCAGGTTTGTGGTGACCTACAAAATGCTCTGTGCCATGAATATTGTATGTATTTGATGTGGGAGTCAGAGTTTGTATGTGAAGAAGTAGGCAATTTCTCTCTTCTTCAATTATCCATAAGCGAGAAAAGTTAATAAAATAAGTCAACAAGGGAAGTCAAGTCCACAGGGAATAAAAAATAGGGACCATAAATCGCCTTTGAGGCTGAGTAACATGAGTGTTATGTATGAACTCTTAATCTGTCAGGTTAGTAAATGTTAAGGGTTAAATCAAATTTAGTGCCTTTCCTGGGGTCTGGAAGAAGGTGGTTTGCCTGGGACCACCACAGTGTGAGTTTCATGTTGGGAAAATTGCATTTGGATTGCTTTTTCCTTTTCTGTCAGATTCTTACACTAATTTGTTGGCCGTTCATTTCTAAGGCCTTCTTGGACACTCATAGTTATAATTCATATTTGTCATCATCAGAAAGTGCAAAAAATGAACAGTGGCACCCTTTTTTTTAAAAAACAAACAAACAATACTTTCTGTACGCTCATTTGCACAGTTGTGTCTCAATGTAATTCTGCTACTGTGGCATGCTAGCAGTGGTAACAGATTAGCTGGATTGCTGTTTGTGATGCTGACTTTGTGGTTGCTACCTAGTTAGTGCATCCACAGACTGTAAATAAAAGATGGACATAGCTTCTGGGCTAGAGAATTGTCCTGGTGTCCCGCAGGGCTTAATTCTGGGCCCACTGCTTTTCTCACTGTATTTACTGCCTCTGGGTTCTATCCTCAGAAAACATGGAATCTCATTTCATTGTTATGCTGATGATTGCCAAATTTATTTGCCTTTGAAGCAGAAGGATGTCCATTCCATAAAACATCTCTTGGCATGTCTAGGTGATATTAAAGCTTGGTTGACCTTGAACTTTTTAAATTTTAATGAAAAGAAAACAGAGGTGATGGTGTTTGGACCCAGTGGCTCCTGTGAGTCCTCCTCTGTTGACTTGGGATCCTTGGAGGTACATTTTAAACCCATTATTACTGATCTTGGTTTTAAGGTGGACAGTGATTTTAAATTGGACAGCCAAATCAGAACTGTGGTTAAGTCCAGTTTTTATCATTTGAAGCGATTGGCATCAGTAAATGCATTTCTATCCAGGCAGCACTTTGAAACAGTGATCCACACTTTTATTTCATCACGATTGGATTACTGTAATTCACTTTATTCAGTCAGTCAGTCGCTAATCTCACATCTGCAGCTGGTTCAAAATGCTGCTGCACGACTTTTGATAGGTACTCAAAAGAGAGAGCACACGACCTCTGTCCTGGCCTCACTTCACTGGTTGCCTGTATATTTTAGGATTCATTTTAAAATTCTTATGTTTGTTTTTAAATCTTTGCACAATCTCGCCCCACCTTACCTCTCTGAGCTTCTTCACCCCTACATACCTTGTCGGTCTCTCAGGTCAGCAGACCAGCTGCTCTTGGAGGTATACCAAGATCAAGAAGGAAGCTCAGTGGGGACAGGGCTTTCTCTGCAGTCGGTCCTAAGCTATGGAATGACTTGCCTTTGCAGGTTAGAGCGGCCCCTTCACTGTCCACTTTTAAAGTTTGTCTTAAAACCCATCTTTTTTCCTTGGCTTTTAACTCCAGGGGGATGTAGTTTTAAGCTGTTTGTTTTTGTGTTGTTTTGTTTTTTAACCTGAAAGAGTTATTTAATTGTTATTTATTTGTGTTTTAATGTACAGCACTTTGTGTCAGCTGTGGTTGTTATAAAGTGCTTTATAAATAAAGATGGTATGGTATAGGTATGGTATGGTATGGCTAAAACTCAGTTCATTCTAATGGCCAGGAGGGGGTGCCTTCTCCAGTTGCAAAACGAAGTTGCTCAGAGGGATGTGGGAAATTGCACTCCCCTCATTTGATCTATGACTGTAGTAAATTCTTTAATAATGAGTTTATGGGCACAATTGCAAAGTTTTATCAAACACATCATGCCACATGTTTTATAAAAATACCATCCTCTTTAGAGTCAAAATTGACAACAGATCCTTCCTTAAGGGCAGGTGTACCTTATGATTGACAAGTTGCTACCATATGAGCATTAAGTGTCCCTCAATTTCTCAGTCAGATCCACCCTTTCCTCTTCAACTCTGGTTTCAAAACATCACAATTGCAAGGGAAAAAACTTTGAGGCTTCACAGTAGTATTTCATTGGCCAATAGGTCATGTGGGGATGGCTACATACATTTTTTTTTTATTTACAGTCTCTACAAGTAACTAATGTTATAGTTCACAATGCCACCACAGTAAGTTGATTGATTTAATTTACTCAGTGCACCTACCAGCTACCACCTACCCCAAGAGATTGTCTTAGCCAAATAACATTAGGTAGCTAACATTTTAATGAGGAGAAATCATTAGGAAAAATTTAACATTATTTACTGATACAGAATTCAGTTCAATTCAATTTTATTTATACAGCGCCAAATCACAACAAACAGTTGCCTCAAGGTGCTTTATATTATAAGGTAAAGACCATAAAATGATTACAGAGAAAACCCAACAGTCAAAACGACCCCCTATGAGCAGCACTTGGTGACAGTGAGAAGGAAAAAACTCCCTTTTAACAGGAAGAAACCTCCAGGAGAACCAGGTTCAGGAAGGAGCAGCCACCTGTCGCAACTGGGAGTGAGGGCAGGGAGACAGGACAAAAGACATGCTGTGGAAGGGAGCCAGAGATTAATAATAACTAATGATTAAATGCAGAGTGGGGTATAAACAGACTAAAAAGAGGTGAATGAAAAGAAATACTCAGTGCATCATGGGAACCCCCCAGCAGCCTAGGCCTATAGCAGCATAACTAAGGGATGGTTCAGGGTCACCTGATCCAGCCCTAACTATAAGCTTGATCAAAAAGGAAAGTTTTAAGCCTGATCTTAAAAATAGAGAGGGTGTCTGTCTCCCAAAGAGGAAGAAAGTCGTAGTGATAGACATAGCAATACCAAATGATACCAACATCAAAAAAAGGGAACACAAGAAGCTCGAGAAATACCAAGGGCTGGGAGAAGAGCTAGAAAGGATGTGGAAGTTGAAGATAACAGTGGTCCCTGTGGTAAGTGGACTCGGGGTAGTGACCCCCAAACTGAGAGAGTAGCTCCAGCAGATTCCAGGAGAGCGCAGTTCTGGGAACAGCTAAGATACTGCACAGCACCCTCAAGCTCCCAGGCCTCTACCAGAGGCCCTGAGCTTGGAGGCCAAAGATTGCCCGCAGGGTGAGCTAGGATTTTTAAAATAAAAAACTTTTTACTCAGCTTAACTTCTGAAAAATACTGGTCTTTTAGAATGTAATATTATTATAGGTTTGAGGCATATTTGCATTTCACATTAACAGAATCAATATGTACCCCCTTTTTGTTTAATGAATTAACTATTTTAGTATGTTTTATTGCAGTAAGTCATGTGGGCTTAACATTTTGTTCTTCTGCCAGTTGCATCATGCCAGCAGTTTCTGTAGCTTAAGGCTGCATGACTGTTGTCTGATCAAAGCCTTCCCAGTAATCATGCTTGAAAAAGTCTTATTCTCAGTCTCCCATGAATCACGTAGGCTTGCAGGGGACAATAATCACACTCATGTGTAAATAGTTGAAGAATCAATGAAAAACCAAATGGCAAAAGGGACGAAACCCAATGGATTTCATAACCTTTTACAAGCATTATGTGAATGCTTTGTTCTTTGTGCAGCCTGGTATTTTGTCATTATTTTAGAATGTCATACAAAAATACAATTTTACTTTCTAATTTAAATAGTGCATGCTTTGACTGAAAGAAAACAATTATGAAGAAGATTCAAGTTTAAACCTGTGACAAACTACAAAATACACAATCTGAGTTTCCACAGAAACTGAACATAAGCATGGACAAAAAAAAATAATGCAGTTCTCCACAGACTGGGACACAGCTCATTTTCCTGTAAACTAATACAGATTTTTACAGTTTTTACTTCAGAACTTACCAAATCTCCAATGAGCTCCACCTTCAGTCTTTGATGATATGGTTGCTGTGCAAGGTTAAGCATGATTTTTGAGCGACATTAAAAAACATGGCGTGACTTCTTGAACCCCTCATGGCTCTTTACATCTTCACTTACAGAAAAACTTCAGGCGACCCTTTTTTCACACTCTCTGGGATTCAGTCCACCTTTCACCTCTTTACTCTCTACTGAAATTAGGTCACCAATACAAAAGGAAAACGTCTCCAAGCCAGGAGGGTTTTTATCACACATATTTATATTTCCTCTTTGAGTGAGCAGTCCTGGCTTCAAAAATGAAGCTCACAATAAGCCTTTCAAAATTCATTAAATCTTACATCGCCTTTCCATGCACTCTCTTTTGCTTTTTTCACACTTTCTGATCTACATTTAAAAGCCTCCACTGGACAAATAAAAATATGCTTGCACTGCAAACCTGTTGAACTTACAGTATATTTAGCCAGAGCTAGGCAGAACCATTAATGATGTTTAACATGCCTATTTAACTTTTCCAGCTAATTGTGATGCTTTTGATTGTGTTACAGTATGTACACCTGTATGCATATATATTTATCACAAGAAAGGTGCCTTAGTGTGCAATCTACAGCATGATTAGTCAGATCTTATTGTTAACACGCAGTTCAGTTAACTAAAGCCAGACCTTTGATATTAGACTTGTTTTTGGATTAGTGTCAACAACCACAGTTGTTGGACCTAAAGTTGCACTAACAGGAGGAAAAACTTTCTCATGAAATATCAGTGGCATTTGAGCAAACTTCCAAACACTAAAAACAGCATAATCCAACACCTAAGGCTCAATTAAACAGCTACATCCCTGTTAGTCTACTGCCACTGTGGGAAAAAGGATGCGAAGCAGTGATCCACGAGCATGAGTGTGTGTGTGTGTGTGTGTGTGTATTAGAGACAGGCAGAGAGAAAGAGAGAGAGAGAGAGAGAGTTGTGCATAAAGTGGATGATAAACACTCATTTTCCGCCCCGATAGCCAGAGCAGTGGGAACTTCCTGTCAGTGACACACTCACAGACCAGCTACAACTCAGAACCAGCCTTCACACACACACACACACACACACACACACACACACACACACACACACACACACACACACACACACACACACACACACACACACACACACAGGAGGGCAATTAGCACTCATATATAACATGCAGCAAATCTCCCATTAACAGGTTTACAGTTATATCTGATTTTAGTGCAGCGCAGCACAACAACACCACTGACTATAACTTTAATGATTAAACATACATTATAATTACATTAACATATCTATAATCTGTTTCTGTGTTGATTTTGGCTGTGGGTTGATTCCTTGTGATCTATAAACTTCCTGACAGAACTCTGTTATGCTTAAATTTTGATTCCCTGTTTTTCTTTTTTCTTTTCTTCTTCTTCTTTTTTTTAAACAAAGTTTGCCCAACATAATATTTTTTTTGTCTATTTCTTAGATTTGCCCTTTTGTTACACTTGGTGAACAAACAAATTTCATTTCTTTAAGTATTAAAGTATTTAAAAACTATCTAAGTATTCCCTTAGTTTGCCATGGTCCCAGAGCCAGACTATATCACAGTGTAAATAAAGAAACATATTATAGCCATAAAACGAGGCTTTAGAGCAGACAAACTGGCCTTGATTAAATTAGACTGCACATGTGTACTAATAAGTGACTGCAGCATATACTTTATCAAATTATTTGAATTAAATTTAATAATATAAAATGACTGGGTCTAAAAGGAAAGGCTAAACCTCGAATCAACATTTATCTTTTTTTTTGCCTGCTGAAAAATTGTGCTGGCATTAAAAGGCATTGATAAAGGTAGTTTCACTTTGCCTCAATAGGGGGCGACTTTTAGGTGAAGAACAAACATATGCTGTTATGTCAAACTTCAGACTCTTAATTCCAACTTGATAAATGCTACTTGAGGAATAATATTATCAAGGCCCCCATACGCTTTAAATGTTTAAACCAAGGATCCCAAATTCATTTTTGATCATCAGCCCAATTTAATCTTGAGTGGGGCAGGCCAGTAAATCTACTGGCTAATTACCTGTATAAAAACATCTCCAAATTGCTCCCCTTACTTTCCGTGTAATGGAGGGCACATTCGCTGCCTGAAATGTCTTTAGGAAAAGAAGTGGAATTTTAAGAATATGTCTCAGTGTTGCTGCATTATAAAGAAATGCTGCTGTAGTAAATCAAAGAAACATGTCAGCACACTGTAAAGGAAAGAAAGAAGTAAAGGACTTTAGCCCATAATTAAAAAAACAGAAATGATCTGTGAATATGCTGAAAATGTTCATTTTTTTACAGCGTAAAAACAGAAAATGATACTGTAACTAGTTAAAAAGTTTTCTGTGATTAAATTGAATACGAACAATAACAATGCAAGCCCATAACAACGGGTTATGTCTTTGTCAGTATGCCCTCCTTCTTTAGATTTTCCACATTTTCCAGAACTATCCAGTGGGCTGGATTGGAATATCATATCTTGCCCAAAGATACTTTGGCATGTGGACTGGAGGAGTCAGGGACTGAGCCACCGACCTTCCAATTAGTAGACACTCTAACACCTGATGCCGCTGTTGCTTTTAGTTTTAGATGTTGGTGCTCCAGTGTGACACACAGTGGTTCTGAACGTTGTGTATATATTCCCTTTAACAATGATTAAAAGGGTGCCTTGACTCACCCAACTGCACAAACATCAGACTTGACTTGACCAGAACTTGTCTTGATGAATTTGAGACTTGACTCGGAAAAAACAGCATCAGTGTGGAAAATCAGCTCGTAGTGGGCGAGTTTGGATGACACCCAGCCGCAACAGAAAGAAGCCGAGAGGGGCAACGTTCGTGCGTAATTCCCCAAGCACCCGACTGTCTGAATAGCTGTGGGTAGTATTTTGTAAGCTTGCTTTCAGTGGAAGACTGTAAGAGCATATGGTGCATTATATCACGAGCTGTCACAGTTTGTTGGTGGGTTGCGATGCCATTCTGGGTGTAGACAGGCGGGTTGAGCAAGGAGTGTAATCAGACCCTACTGTGTCAACCTGGGATCAGTGTGCCTGAAAAGCTAAAAATAAATAAATCAATAAGAAGATCTGGCTCCGATTTAGTGTTTCCTGTGAAATGCTGGAGATATACACACACTCACACAGTATTGAAACACCACACGCTTATGTTCCAAGTCCATAGGGGGTGATTTGGGTTAAATCAGTGTCAACTCATAATAAGGACCAGCTTCCACACTGAGTGGTACCCTGATATTCTTTAGTCATATTTGATGGTCCAGCTCTGTATCTAAGTGACATCATGTAGTCACACATACTGATCATGTTGTTGTGCATCCATAGAAACGATGTAGGAACATAAGAAAAGCTCTCTAGCAGCAAACTTCACATGAACTGCCTTTCATATCTCCAAAAGATTTAGTTGTTGAGTGTGGAAAAATGTAACAATAAAATATGTCTGTGTAGATTCTCAGTCATCCAGGTCATAGTAGTCTCTGGAGCTTGAAAAAGGCGACTGGACTTCTTTTTGTTTCTTGAAGACGTTTCACCTCTCATCCGAAAGGCTTCTTCAGTTCTCAACCAAATGGTGGAGAGACCCAGGTATTTAAACCCCTGTGGGCGTAGTCCCCTGGAGGTGGTTATGACCCTCTATTGATCATGTGCGTGAACACATGTGCCCAGGTGTGAAGGGGGCATGGGTCATATTTAATCAGTGGTTTCAGTTGAAACCAATTTAGGACTCCGCTCCATTGTTTCCTGTGGCCTATTGAGGTCACTGGAACAAAGGTGTGAATGGGGGTTGAGACGTCTGGGAAGGGAGCTCAGGACAGCACTGTAAGCGGGGGAAAGTTGGTGACGTAATCCACCTCCTCTGTTCAATGATGGTTGTTCACAGTGGACATAGATGGCTTCTTTCACTCCTCTTTCAAACCATCTGTTTTCCCTGTCCAAAATGTGAACATTGGCATCCTCAAAAGAGTGCCCTTTTTCCTTCAGATGCAGATGTACTGCTGAATCTTGTCCTGTCGAAGTGGCTCTTCTATGTTGTGCCATTCGTTTGTGAAGAGGCTGTTTGGTTTCACCAATGTAGAGGTCCGAGCACTCTTCACTGCACTGAACAGCATACACTACATCGCTGATCTTGTGTTTGGCGGGTTTGTCCTTGGGATGAACCAGTTTTTGTCTTAGGGTGTGACTTGGTTTGAAGTATACTGAGATGTCATGCTTGGAGAAAATTCTTCTGAGTTTCTCTGACAAGCCCGACACATATGGGATGACAATGTTGTTCCTCTTGTCCTTCCTATTCTCTGTAGTTTGTGTTTGGCCTTCATTCCTGTGCATCTTAGCTGATTTGATGAAGGCCCAGTTGGGGTAACCGCATGTTTTGAGGGCTTTCTTAATGTGTGTGTGTTCCTTATGCTTCCCTTCTGCCTTAGAGGGAACACTTTCCGCACGGTGTTGTAGGGTCCTGATCACCCCAAGTTTGTGTTCCAGAGGGTGGTGGGAGTCAAAGAGGAGATACTGGTCTGTGTGTGTGGGCTTCCGGTAAACTTCAATGTTGAGGCTTCCATCTTCCTCGATAAGCACCGCACAGTCCAGGAATGGTAACTTGTTATCTCTGGTGTCCTCCCTGGTAAAACGTATGTATTTATCCACTGAGTTGATGTGACGAGTGAAGGCTTCTACTTCATGGGTTTTGATTTTGACCCAGGTGTCATCTACATATCTGTACCAGTGGCTAGGTGCCATCCCTTTGAAAGAACCAAGAGCTTTACTTTCCACTTCCTCCATGTAAAGGTTGGCTACAATGGGAGACACTGGGGAGCCCATGGCACCTCCATGCTTCTGTCTGTAGAATCCATCATTGTATTTAAAATATGTTGTGGTAAGGCAGAGATCTAAAAGTGCACAAATCTGATCTGGGGTGAGGCTGGTTCTGTTCAGTAAGGAATCGTCTTCCTGTAGTCGTCTTCTGACGGTCTCCACTGCCTCAGTTGTAGGTATGCAAGTGAAAAGTGAAACCACATCAAAGGACACCATGGTTTCATCTGGATCCAGTACAAGATTCTGGACCTTGTTAGTAAAATCTGTAGAGTTTTCAATGTGGTGGGGTGTGATGCCAACAAGCGGTGATAAGATGGTGGCGAGGTGTTTGGAAATGTTATAGGTGACCGAGTTTATACTGCTGATAATGGGTCGAAGTGGGACTCCTTCTTTGTGGATCTTTGGGAGTCCATAAATGCATGGAGTGGCTTCTCCAGGGTACAGGCGGTAGTAAGTGGGGCGGTCAATGGCTTTTTCCTTTTCAAGTTGTTGCAGGCAGCAAACAACTTTTTTCTTGTAGTTGCTTGTGGGATCACGTCTCAAGACCTCATAAGTATTGTTGTCACTGAGGAGTGTAGTAATTTTGTTGTGGTAATCCGATGAATTCAGCACAACCGTGCACCTCCCCTTGTCGGCTGGCAGTATGGTGATGTTTTGATCCTTGCTTAGGGCTGTGATGGCCTTCTTCTCCTGAATGGTGAGGTTGGATGGAGGAAGTCTTGCACTGGAGAGAGTGGCTGAAACTTTCATCCTGATCTGTTCTGCTTCAGGATGAGAAAGTTTGTTATTTCTTATAGCGGTTTCTGTCGCTGTGATGAGGTCTACTATAGGAAGCTGTTGTGGGGCTATGGCAAAGTTGAGTCCTTTGGCTAGCACATTTTCTTCTGGTTTGGTGAGGACCCTGTCTGATAGGTTCTTCACCCACTTTCCTTGGTTTCCATTGCTTATCGTGTCGTCCTGTTTGTTAACAGATGAATGGTATGCCTTGGTTTGCAGAGTTTGAAATTTACGTAGTTGTCTTTCCTTGCCTTTGATGTGTTGTGCGAGCTGGGCTTTGTCCACAAATGTAGAAACTTCTTCTGCGATGGTGTGAGGTAAGAGTGATGAGAGTTTCTGCTGAGTCTGGTGGATTTTGTTCTGGAGTGCATCTATGGTGAAATGGACCTGTCTTATCCTTTCACTCAAAAGGTGGTTCTGTGCTCTCCATAGAATTTGGTCAGCTCTATGTCCTTTTACTGTGGACCCAAGGTGCATACTCTTGGGAACCAGTCTGGACTGTCTGCATCTCAAGTTGAAACGAAGGTGGTTCCTGTAGTCCGCTAGCTTTCTTGAGTCCCTTTCATACTCCCGCACCAATTGAAGGGTGTTCCTCCCAAAGTGCAAGGCAATATGTCTGTGTAGATTCTCAGTCATCCAGGTCATAGTAGTCTCTGGAGCTTGAAAAAGGCGACTGGACTTCTTTTTGTTTCTTGAAGACGTTTCACCTCTCATCCGAAAGGCTTCTTCAGTTCTCAACCAAATGGTGGAGAGACCCAGGTATTTAAACCCCTGTGGGCGTAGTCCCCTGGAGGTGGTTATGACCCTCTATTGATCATGTGCGTGAACACATGTGCCCAGGTGTGAAGGGGGCATGGGTCATATTTAATCAGTGGTTTCAGTTGAAACCAATTTAGGACTCCGCTCCATTGTTTCCTGTGGCCTATTGAGGTCACTGGAACAAAGGTGTGAATGGGGGTTGAGACGTCTGGGAAGGGAGCTCAGGACAGCACTGTAAGCGGGGGAAAGTTGGTGACGTAATCCACCTCCTCTGTTCAATGATGGTTGTTCACAGTGGACATAGATGGCTTCTTTCACTCCTCTTTCAAACCATCTGTTTTCCCTGTCCAAAATGTGAACATTGGCATCCTCAAAAGAGTGCCCTTTTTCCTTCAGATGCAGATGTACTGCTGAATCTTGTCCTGTCGAAGTGGCTCTTCTATGTTGTGCCATTCGTTTGTGAAGAGGCTGTTTGGTTTCACCAATGTAGAGGTCCGAGCACTCTTCACTGCACTGAACAGCATACACTACATCGCTGATCTTGTGTTTGGCGGGTTTGTCCTTGGGATGAACCAGTTTTTGTCTTAGGGTGTGACTTGGTTTGAAGTATAATTACTACACTCCTCAGTGACAACAATACTTATGAGGTCTTGAGACGTGATCCCACAAGCAACTACAAGAAAAAAGTTGTTTGCTGCCTGCAACAACTTGAAAAGGAAAAAGCCATTGACCGCCCCACTTACTACCGCCTGTACCCTGGAGAAGCCACTCCATGCATTTATGGACTCCCAAAGATCCACAAAGAAGGAGTCCCACTTCGACCCATTATCAGCAGTATAAACTCGGTCACCTATAACATTTCCAAACACCTCGCCACCATCTTATCACCGCTTGTTGGCATCACACCCCACCACATTGAAAACTCTACAGATTTTACTAACAAGGTCCAGAATCTTGTACTGGATCCAGATGAAACCATGGTGTCCTTTGATGTGGTTTCACTTTTCACTTGCATACCTACAACTGAGGCAGTGGAGACCGTCAGAAGACGACTACAGGAAGACGATTCCTTACTGAACAGAACCAGCCTCACCCCAGATCAGATTTGTGCACTTTTAGATCTCTGCCTTACCACAACATATTTTAAATACAATGATGGATTCTACAGACAGAAGCATGGATGTGCCATGGGCTACCCAGTGTCTCCCATTGTAGCCAACCTTTACATGGAGGAAGTGGAAAGTAAAGCTCTTGGTTCTTTCAAAGGGATGGCACCTAGCCACTGGTACAGATATGTAGATGACACCTGGGTCAAAATCAAAACCCATGAAGTAGAAGCCTTCACTCGTCACATCAACTCAGTGGATAAATACATACGTTTTACCAGGGAGGACACCAGAGATAACAAGTTACCATTCCTGGACTGTGCGGTGCTTATCGAGGAAGATGGAAGCCTCAACATTGAAGTTTACCGGAAGCCCACACACACAGACCAGTATCTCCTCTTTGACTCCCACCACCCTCTGGAACACAAACTTGGGGTGATCAGGACCCTACAACACCGTGCGGAAAGTGTTCCCTCTAAGGCAGAAGGGAAGCATAAGGAACACACACACATTAAGAAAGCCCTCAAAACATGCGGTTACCCCAACTGGGCCTTCATCAAATCAGCTAAGATGCACAGGAATGAAGGCCAAACACAAACTACAGAGAATAGGAAGGACAAGAGGAACAACATTGTCATCCCATATGTGTCGGGCTTGTCAGAGAAACTCAGAAGAATTTTCTCCAAGCATGACATCTCAGTATACTTCAAACCAAGTCACACCCTAAGACAAAAACTGGTTCATCCCAAGGACAAACCCGCCAAACACAAGATCAGCGATGTAGTGTATGCTGTTCAGTGCAGTGAAGAGTGCTCGGACCTCTACATTGGTGAAACCAAACAGCCTCTTCACAAACGAATGGCACAACATAGAAGAGCCACTTCGACAGGACAAGATTCAGCAGTACATCTGCATCTGAAGGAAAAAGGGCACTCTTTTGAGGATGCCAATGTTCACATTTTGGACAGGGAAAACAGATGGTTTGAAAGAGGAGTGAAAGAAGCCATCTATGTCCACTGTGAACAACCATCATTGAACAGAGGAGGTGGATTACGTCACCAACTTTCCCCCGCTTACAGTGCTGTCCTGAGCTCCCTTCCCAGACGTCTCAACCCCCATTCACACCTTTGTTCCAGTGACCTCAATAGGCCACAGGAAACAATGGAGCGGAGTCCTAAATTGGTTTCAACTGAAACCACTGATTAAATATGACCCATGCCCCCTTCACACCTGGGCACATGTGTTCACGCACATGATCAATAGAGGGTCATAACCACCTCCAGGGGACTACGCCCACAGGGGTTTAAATACCTGGGTCTCTCCACCATTTGGTTGAGAACTGAAGAAGCCTTTCGGATGAGAGGTGAAACGTCTTCAAGAAACAAAAAGAAGTCCAGTCGCCTTTTTCAAGCTCCAGAGGTAACAATAAAACTGAGGAAAAAAATCTTAATGTTCCATTTTAGACACGGCTGCTCCAATTCGAAACCATAAACTGTATATAAAATATGGACATTTCCTCTGGGTCCAATTTAGAATTGTCTTAACCCAGCAGTCTTTCTAGTCAATAGCAGGAAGTGACTACTCTTAAGTTCAAATTTATAGAAGTCTGTAAGAAAATGACCTTACTTCTCACCTGATTTATGTCCGCCCTCTGAATTTGGTCTCAAGCAGTAGTCTTAAGTCTTTGTTTCATAAATCACGAAGCAATCTGCAACCTCTGAGGCTAAAAAATTACACCAATGCAAAAGTGCCCAAGACTGCAGTTCTTCAAATGGCCACTTGAGGCTGGCCTCAAAAGTAAGTCAATCACCACTGATTAGTACGAAACTGGTTTGAACTCTTTTGATAGTTCCTCCCTATATAACAACTCCACAGTCTTACTGTTACGACTTAAAGTGAGGGATGTGGCTGCTGCGACTGACAGATGTGCCTACATAGGCAGCTATGAACTGCACCTCTCATTTGTATTTGTGCTGTTGGTGCATCTTGGAGCATTGTAATGGAATTATCCAACAAACAATATGGCTATTTGTATAGTACCGATCACCTGAAAGTTTCCTAACTATCCCAACTAATATGACAGTACATATGGATGCACTGCACTAATTAGCTACTATTAGCATGATAAATATGCCCCCCCCCCCCCCCCCCCCCCCCCCCCCCCCCCCCCCCCCCCCCCCCCCGTTTTAAAAGGCCAAGATGGCAAAAGTGGTAGTCCATGTTTTGCGCCAGTAACTAAAAAAAAAAAAATAGAATAAAGGTCAACAGAAACCCAAATTTTCTGAGCATGATGTTTTGTATTTATTTAAGAGAAGTCCTTTCTTTCATGGATTTCATCTCTGCTGATGCTGAATTACCAGTTGTACCTTTGGCCCCAGATTCTTCTTTCCCCCTGTCCTCCAGCTTTCTTCAGAGAAACTTACAACCTTATATATCATACTTGCATCTGTATGACTGTGCTGGGAGCCGTGTTCCCTTCCAAAATGCTCTCAGATTCTCTTCTGCCACACTGACGCTTTGCACATCTGGGACAAAAGTCTGTGTAAGCATTGATTGTTATTTAGGCCAAAGTTTGCCACATTCTTTCCACCATCTTAGGTGCACACTCACACATACCTGCATAAAAAGACGTACACACACACACACACACACACACACACACACACACACACACACACACACACACACACACACACACACACACACACACACACACACACACACAGAGCATAAGAAATGAGTATTGGATGAGATGAGTTTGGAGACGCTTACTGGGGCATGGGAAATCCATCATTTGTATTTTCACCCTAAAAGTGGCCCTGCATGCATGTGTGTTTGTGTTTCTTGATATGAGGTGTTTTCTTACCACACACACACACACACACACACACACACACACACACACACACACACACAGAGTTTCAAGAAATGGGAGATGTTTTTTTGTTGTTGTGGAGAAAGTTGCAGGTATTTTCCACTCCAGTTTCAGACAGATCCAGCTCAGTCTGCTGGATGACCTGATAAAGGCACTGTGACCCACTTAGAAGGAACTAATGGCAAACAGCCTTTGTGTTAGTGCTGCTCCTGACTCCATGTTTACTATACAGTATATAAATATATGCTGTATATACTGTATATATACAGTATATACAGCAACAAATGCAACAAATGTTTTGAATATCCATGAGTTGGATGCCCAAAGTGCAATATGGCCAAGCAGACCCTTTGTGATCTAGGTCCTTTTGCATGCACAAATTCCAAGGATTTAAAAAACAATTTCAGGAGTTAAATGTGTTTGTTCAGTGTTGTATATCTGAACTACATTATGCAACATGGCTTCATGTCGTCAGTGGGTTTTTTTTTTTGCTCTATTTCACCACCATACACTACATTTGTGAGTGCTAAAATATAACTTTTTTAGAAAATTGTGTTGAAACAGAAGGAACGGCTAGAAGATGAGGCTGGTACCAAAATGTAGATTTAAAAAAAAGGAGAGGTTTATTTCATAAACCATAATTTGTTCTGACCAGCCACCTATCCTACATGGTGATATGACCCTTGAATGTTTACCTGAACTTATATTTTCTGGGGTTTTTTCCAGTGAATTCTCAGAAAACAGATTAAACATCCAGGGTAACAACACTAGTTTCTCTTACTCTGCATCACAGATATTAAATTGCTGCAGATTTGCTTTTGAAACTGCAGTCCCATGATATCCCATGATATTAATGCTCACCTCTCCAAATTTCATTGCTATTTCCTATAGTTATGAACTTATGAGGGCTTTTTATACCAAACATGAGCAGAAAACCTTATTTAAACTGCATAAAAGAACTGTGGCTCTTTAATAATAATAGAGCCACAATTATTTCAATCATTTTTTAAGCTTGAATGTGACTGACAGCTTAGAACCGCTATAAGAGTCAATGTCAAACTGCTGTTTTAATACCAATAAAACTACTACTATACACTACTACAAGTGCTGCAAGAAGAATAAACTGTTCTCACAGTTAAGACCCCCACTAAGGCCACTTCTGAAATATGAAATACTGGTTGCTTCACTCCTTCACACCACAATTATTTATTCATTTTACGAAATCCTAAGAAAAACAAACCTCTGCCTTCCCGCCTACAGCTATCTTTCCCAACGTCCCTCTCTGGAGCTTTTTCCTGAAATCCCATGTAACACACACATTTACACTCTGAACATTTGCCTAAAAGCTTAAAACTGAGGATATCCCCCCCCCCCCCCCCCCCCCCACAGCTTGCGGATTAAATTAACACATGGCATCCTCTGTTACTTTCACCAGTTTTTATCCTCAATTCCTCTCCTGTTCTCCAAGTTGGAGAGCAAATGTGTTTGGATATAATGCCGCGGAACGAGTGTAAACATCACTGTTGGCTTGAATTTACAATTTCTGGACGTCTGAGGTCTGAGCTTGGGCCATCCTCTGACCAGAATATAGTGGAGCTGTGTTAATTTGCCAAATTCACTGCATTAATGAAGACTACAAGAAACATTCAATTGCAACTCAATCTAAAATTAAAGCACACACAAAATAACTTGGCATCCTCAGGGACAAATACCTATCGTGTCATCCACTCTAAACAATTTAGACAAGAATATCAGGGCTGTTTTGAGAGAAGTGTACTGAGTGCCCAGTGCTGGAGAGAAGAGAGCTATGCATAATCATAACTCATGACCACCCTGGTCACAGAGCCACAGAGCAGCAGTTATATCCCTGCTTAGACATACCTTAGGAAATGTGATTTAGAGTTATTAGGTAATGTGTATCATGGGACACCGCAAAAGGTGCTAAGAATGTGCAAGGCAGTGAGTCAAGCACAGCTATAAGTAGAAAAATCACATGAAGCAGGGTGTCACAGCTTTTCATAGGGATTTAGGGGAAGTCCAGCTCATTCCCCGTGTCTCTTTGTTTCCCCTCCCTCCTCTCTCCTTTTCTTTCAGCATCCACAGTCCAGAGTTACTGCTTGGTCAAATATTTTCAGAGGAGTCACATGTATGTTTTTGTGTGCTAAGTTGCCTGGTGTCTATGTGTGTTGCACATGTGTTACACTGCACAGCTCCCACATGCGGGCCCAGGAGCACTCGTGCAATCCAAGTTACTCTAATGTGTGTATTTCTAATGGGCCTCAGAGAGGTGAAGTCATTACATGCGGGTCGTGGTCAGTGTGTGGAGTCAGATCATGAGAGGAAATATCAGCACCTTAGCCGCCTCTTCAGCACATGTGCATGCACATATAGCTGAAAGTCTTTGAAGAAATGTCTGCTGAGGAAAGTCTTTACACCTTTAAAGATCCCAGTCAGGACTTTGGTAGGTCAGCTGGGTGCGCATGTGTGAGAGAGAGAGGGAGAATTGGATTTGCGATATTACTTCAGGGTGTAAGGGAAACTACTTAGTAAGCAGTCTCTCAAACTTCAATCCCACACTCTCATCCTGACTCTCTTTTATGAGTAATATCCAGGAAGGTGCATTAGATATGGACCAGTGTGCATTTGTTATTGTGCATATATTAAAAGCACACACCCACAATGAGACAGAGATTCTCAGGTGCGGCTGGATGGAAAGATAACAATCCGCATGTCCAGAGCAAGAAAACAGACTTTTCATTTTGGCAGTGAATTGCACAATGACACTCAATAACCTGACGTCTGTAAAACGTCCAGTCCACATGGACTCCAAATGGAGGCGCACCAGGACTCACAAAAACATCTCTCTAGTATGATGTGGCATTTCAGATAATACTCTCTCCTCTCCTCTCTTCATTTTCTTCACAAAGCTTCTTTGTGTGTCTCTTCATCAGAGAGGGATACATTCCCTGCTGGCCTGGGCCTTGTGTTGCCCCTCCACCACAACAATCCACACATTATTGAGCCATTAACACTGACCTCTGGCTTTATGGACAGCCCAGACCTCTCACAGGCCAGAGGAGAGCTTAGTGGATGAGAGTGGGGAGATATCACAGTAGAAGCTTTGTGAGCTAAAACAAAAGCTGTGTTCAATTAAAAATCAGTTGAGCATCACTGCTGTTCATCAGCTCCTCTAAGTGGCTATGGAAGTTTGCCAAAGCAGTGCCATATTGTGCTAAGAAATAGCCTGATTGGCTGTTTTGAGGTATTGGTCTATGGTTCTTTCTTTGTTTTTAAATCTGGCCAGCTATATAAAACACTGAATTAATTTCCTGGTAAGTATTTAAGCTTCCTTTGACAAATGTTTAATTTAAGTTTAAGAATTGATATTGATGCCCAAGAAGATCCTGACCTGCCATTTTTCCATGATAATCCGAAGAGGGTTAGAGTTTGTTTAGTGGTTAAGGTTTTATGCCACATGTACTGATGTGTGCTTTGTTTTAAATCTGGCAGACCTCAAGCAAACTTCACTCTCCAGCAGTTTCTAATGGGTGAAAGAGCGCTCAGATCAGAGGTCGAGGGTGATGGGGTCAAAACCTTTTGTATGGGACCTATTACCATGGGAACTGCTAAGTCCCAAGGGCTAAATGATTTCCTGTTTGCCGTGGAGCCTGTCTGACAAGGCAGTACAGACATAGACGTCTGAAATTATATTTTCTGTTTTGAATTCAATTCCAAATAGGAACTGGAGCAATTGACAAGCTTGATGCTCCTTTGCAACCCACCGTTCTTCATCCACACCCATAGAAAAGTGTATTTAGAGAATCAAAATTCTCTTAGCTGGCTAAAGGAGTGAGACCAAACCACTGACCAAAAAAGCTGTGCTCAAACAGTTGTTTATTGCTCTTTAAGACTCCCATTTCTGGCTCTGTTAACTATTCTTCTTCATGATCATGGAAAATCACAACTGCACCAATCAGCCCGAACTGTTCTGAATCAGCACCTTGGGAGATTTTCTCTACAATTTGCTCCTGTGGGAAGTAAATGCTGACAGTTTGCTTCATAGTGGGGTTCATGTGTGTCTGTGAAGGATCACAGTCATCTAAAATTAATGTGAAAACTACACTACAATATAATAAGCATCACTCAACTGATCTCAGCCTGAATCCCGCTTTGTCAACATGTAGTTATGAATGAGAATTGTGGTTTCCTGCAGGCAATTGTCCTGTGGGAATTTGATGTAAAGTGGTTTTCTGGTCTAGCTCCATCTATCTCCAGGAAGGCACTTGTAGCTCTCACTTGCTTACGTGGGAAACACATTTGAAATAAAGTTTTCCAAAACTGAAGTTTTCCGGAACTTTTGACTGCATTCTTGTGTAAGTACATCCTGGATGTTTACTTGTTTTGACGAAAATAAACCAAAGTTAAGGCCAATTTTTCTTCCTGTTCCCAAAAGAATCAGTGGTTGGCTGTATGAATGCAAGTTGCATGTATCTATCTTATTTTGTCAGCATTTACATCTCAGAAGAGACTTCCAGAGAGAAAAGCTGCTGATTCAGAACAGTGCAGGCTGATCGGTGCAGTCATAATAATCTCACAGGATAGGATGATAAATATTAGAGACTCATAAATGGTAATACTTTGATAAAGTCTGGATTTTAGGATTAGCAGTTGGATGTGTTAAGTACCTGTGGTGCTAAAAGCATTAACACATCTGGGTCCAGTTCTTGTTAAGACACACCGCACACACTTTTTGCAGTGCTCCAAAAACTACAACTTAAAGTTAGGAGCTGATTTAGCTGCAACATTGAGCAATGCTGACAATAAGCAGAACCCATCATGTCATCACATACGAAGCGAACATACAGCAAGCAAGCATTCGAGTTCCTTTTCTTTGATTTGGTTTATATATTCTGTGTTTTTGTGTTGGGAAATTGAGAGGAAGATTTGTTTTTGTAGCGTGAGTCACACGAACGAGAGGGTAACCAAACACAAAAGCTCAGCGAGGAAGTCTTAAGCAACAAATGAGACATTCCAACATAGGTTGTTTAATTGCATATGCTCATTTCAGTTCACTGCTGTTGCCAACTGCCTGAGATGTTTTGCAACAACAATGATGGATTTCCCTGACCAGCAGCTGGTGTCCGTACTTAATCTTCTGGCCCCCGTGTTTAGAAAGCAGAGTCACTGTGAAACTGGGAAAAAAAAAAAAAATTATACATCATCTTCAAAAAGCCTACAAATACTAAAAAAACATGCTGACTTTAATTAAACTATAGTGATTGTAAATAATGCTGCACTGTCAGGTTGGTGTTGTGGCCAGTGAGAAGATCCTGGCTCGTATCTCATTGTGGCCCACTGGACTTTTCTGAGGTGAATTTCAGGGTTTTAATTTCTGCTGTGTTTAGGAAAAATGTACTTCTGGGTGAAGTGTGCGGTATGAATCGGTCATATGTAGAAGAGAATGCATGTGACTAGATGCCTGTATGCACACAATAGTGCACACACTATAACTAAATGTGCATGCATGTGTGGACGTGCGTGTGTATTGTTTTCCTCAGTATGAAAGTCTTTAATTTGATCAGTCACAGGTGCCAGAGAATAAGAACCGACATTGTCTCTCAACTTAATTAGGTTTAGACGTGCATTTATGCTATCCCTGTTGGCATTTACTGTGGATCGAGTACCAAACTTTATAAATATTTAATTTGTTAATGACACATATCATATCAAATATATTCATGTATTTAAGCAAATGCAGCATTATGCAGTAGCAGCCGTGTTAGATACATTAATGTTAACATGAAATGGATGGCATCAATGCTTATTATTTCAAGATGATGTAAAGGTTTTATTGATGGCCCACAGAAAGACTGATGGGCTCAATTAGTGTTTAAAGCCCACTATATATTTATGAGGTTTAAATGAGGATACAAAGAAAACTGCCTTCTGTGCTTATTTTCGGCAGACGCCACTCTGACTCACACGCCACCAAGTTCCATTCATGCTGCCTTCAGGGCTCATTGACAGGTGCAGATGCACGCACACACGCACACACATGCTTGACCAGCACAGCAAGCTCAGCTGTTGCAGGGAGCAGGGGTATGTCAGTCAGCAGCATCTGCAGGCCAGCAGATCCAAGAAGGCATTCGATTCCTAAATCCAAGCCACTCTTGGATCACTCTCCTAAGGGAGTTTTAGTCAGCTCAGCCATCAAACCTCATTCTGACCCACATGGAAATGGATCATCAATAATCCTGAATCCTCTGTCACTGAGGGGAATCCAAGGTCTATGCATGCGTAATCAAGAGTGTTCGACACACCCATTTTCCTCATCTGCTCCCTCTGTGTCACGACAGTAATGGCAACAATGTGTGGCTTAGTGAGATCTGGGGGGCTGGACTCCGTGTCTGGTCTCCTCTGAGTCACCCCATGGAGAAAAATCATAGTGTGACCACTTTATACTGCTGTGTTATGAAGGTACAATGGCTGCATCTGTCACAAACACATCATTTTAAATCCAGTGTGGCTGCAGTGATATTGAATCCAGGTGGATTGATTCTGAAAGATACAGACCCAGTACAGCCCCAGATAGTGTGGACTTCCGTGTGCCAGGCATGCACACCTTCTCCACTTACTGCTGGGGTAAGGTTCAGTAATGCAGGCAATGCTTTGATCCTCAAACCCGGTCACTATAAATGATAGTGACAATGATTCCTTCAAATCCTGCCAGCCCGCAGTGTTGCCAGGTACAAATAGCAGATACTCCATACAGTATTACTACACACCTGTCCAACTGCTCATTGAGTGAAACAGGATAATGTTCTTTCCAGTACGGTTAACCACTACAGCTCTAAACTTGGTGTGCATCTATTTTTGAGAAGGGAGTGGCTGAATATGTGAAGAGACAAACTAAGGGGTTAAGAACTTTAGAAGAGATAGTGTAGCAGACCTGCAAGTAGATCTGTCAGCTCTCTATCTTTCAGTATATTTGTGTTCATGCAGATACTTAAAACATGTGTTTGGGGTTGTCCATCCATCCAGCCATCCAGCCAGCCAGCCAAAGCCTATAACATGAGGGCCTTTTCTGACTTCTTCAAGAGAAAAAAAAAATGAACTACTATTGCCAAAAAAAACCCTGCAGTTCCTGGAGTGGCACTTGAGGCTGGCTCAAAAAGCCAATAGCCAGTAACCATAGATTCTCATGTTTGAATGCTCTACTAACCAGCATTAAAAAGTCTGTTTACAGACTGGTGCAAAACTAGATTTTGGAAAATGGTCTAAATAATGCAATGTGGTAGCAGTCAAAATGCTAACATGCAGAGTCCAGAAACACCAATGAGTGATGTCACAGGTTGTGTCCATCTTTTATGTACAGTCTAAATTTATGTCTAACATTGGTTGCAAATTACCATATTTAGTTTGGTGAACAAAACAGCAACATTAATGCAGTGGTTTGTGTAGTATCTACTTTATGTAGCCTTTGTATTTAGCATCTGGACATTCTGAAAGTACGTGTCCGGTATCTTTCTGGTAACTTAGATGACAAAGTGATGCAAGGCACATACATTCAGCCTAGTATGTGGTTCACTACTGTATACTACTGGCAGTGAGGAGTTACTACGAACCAACTTTTTCCAACTCAAGCACATTTACAAGCACAGAACTGTCTGTAAAATATTAATGAAAATAACAGTTTAAAAAAAAGTGCTTTATCACCAGGTTTTACCACAAAAACACGAAAAGGTGAAAAGTCCATGACACAGTTTTCCATTATTATGAGGAGGAGGACAAAGAAGCCAGAGATCAGAGTGAAGCCAAGTGAAATCATGCCGAAATTCCTCCGGCATGAAGCAGTCTAAATCTGAATCCAGCATGTGGATCGATTTCAATTCAGTCATCACAGATGTCACCATGTCTGTGTCGTGCATCTGATTTCAGCCCATCTATTCATGTATCCATCCTTTATTTAATACCCATGCACTGATCATATTCAGGGCCACCAGATGGGCCGGAGCCAATCCCAGCGGTGACAGGCAGAGTACACCCTGGATGGATTATCAGTCTGTCTGAAGACAAGCACACTGAAAGTGCCACATTGGATCACTGCAGGGTCCCAATTAGGCTTCTGTTAGAGTTTGCATGTTCTCCATGTGTTTGCATGGGTTTCCTCTGGGTGTTCCAATTTCCTCCCACATGCAGGTTTAGTGAACTGGAGACTCTAAAATATCCTGTAGGCGTGAACAGAGCTCCCAAAGATTGTGCTAAAAAGTTAAACCAGGTCAGTTGCTCTTCTGAGAACTAATTCATTTTCACCTACATAAGTGACAGTCCAGGGCCAAGGCCAGTGATGCAGCCTTGGTCAAGGAGTGACTGTGATTCCAGTAAGTGTTTTGAAACCACCTGCTGCTGCCAAATATCCTATCATCAAAGACAGCTGTGTGAATGCTTGTACATGACTTTTCTTTTACCCATTCATGTTTGTGTGCATGCACATGGCTTTGCACTTGCTTTTGTGAATGTGTGTCTAAAAGCATCTAGATCACACATTCCTCTTAGATGGAGTCAGTGCTTTTGGAGGAGACCCTGCTGCCTGGACTATTGAGTGTGTCAGGACTGTGAGGGGAAACAAGAGAGGAAAAAGAGAAAGTGAGTGAGGCTGGCTTCCAGTGGGGCAGTTGGTAATATGCCACACACACAAAAGTAAAATCCCCTGCAAAAATCTAGTTGGATCCTGGAGGCAATTTCCTCCTTTGGTTTACCCAGAAATCATATAATAACTAGACAGCTATTATTTGCCTC
This sequence comes from Archocentrus centrarchus, assembly GCF_007364275.1. Taxonomy (NCBI): domain Eukaryota; kingdom Metazoa; phylum Chordata; class Actinopteri; order Cichliformes; family Cichlidae; genus Archocentrus; species Archocentrus centrarchus. Next base: position 27,937,346 of record NC_044349.1, on the reverse strand, counting down.
TTACATATGTACAGGTGGACTCCCCTACTGAGTACCCCCAGCCCTGAGCCCGGAGGACTTCTCTTGGAAACATCATTCTGATCCAATTTCTCCAACCACTGTTGGTCTTTCACCATCCAGAAAGGCTCTGCCTGGGAGGCCTGATTACACGGGGGCTCAGAAACAGATAAAGGAACTGGATTGCCACTACTGTTGTGTATGTGCATGTGAAAGCCACAACACTGGTCTCGACATGTGTTCCTAATGAAAGATTCAGCTGGTTGTGCAGCAGTTTGTACATCAAGGTCAGCATTCATCATTATTTTCAGCTTATCTAGAAAAATTATGTTCATCCCTAACAAAGTCCAGCAAGTTAATTCCAGTAAGTGAAGCCAGAGAAAGTAAGTCTGCACAATACTTAATATACAGCCAACATAATGATGCGCTTTAAGCAATAACTTCTTCTTTAGCTTCTTATTTTAGCTCTTTTGTTGGTCCTTAATTACTCGTGAAAATATTTGTTGAGCTGCTAAGTGTTTAAATCACACAGCATCAAATTGCATAAAACCTGCTGGAGAGGCTGGGATTAGGCTTAAAACTTTCCTTTTTGATCAAGCTTATAGTTAGGGCTGGATCAGGTGACCCTGAACCATCCCTTAGTTATGCTGTTATAGGCCTAGGCTGCTGGGGGGGTTCCCATAATGCACTGTTTCTTTTCATTCACCTTATTTACTCTGTTTCAAAGTCAAAGTCAAAAGTCAAAGTCAACTTTATTGTCGAATCTGCAATATGTACAGGACATACACAGGATCGAAATTCTGTTACTCTCAGACCCATGGTGCAACAATAAACAGTAAACATTTAACTAACCAATAATATTAGCATAATAAATAAAAAGAAAAATACGGTACCATGCTAATTGTAAAATATAAACTATGGCAGTATAAATATATAAATATAAAAGTATATATATATATATATATATATATATATATATATATATATATATATATATATATATATATATATATATATATATATATATATATATATATATACCCACGTGTAGCGGTCCTGGCATTGATATCTAGATAAGTGGCATATGCAATGAATAAAGTAGATGTACACAGTATATATATATGGAGACCCTGATATTGACAGTAAAGTGACATGTGCTGTTCATTAAGGCGATGCTAATATAAACGGTATTGTAGTATAGACAGTAGTGTAATTATGAACAGTAGTGTAATTATGAACAGTAGTGCAATTATGAACAGTAGTGTAATTGAATGAGCACATAAACTTGAGTTGAGAGAATAACCAGTTCTTAATGAGTTCAGTGTGAAATATGTGAAAAAGTGTGAAAGTTTGTGTGTTAAGGCAGTAAGAGAGGGAGGGAGGGGGGCAGAGCAGGCAGAGAGTTAAGCATCCTGACTGCCTGATGTTTGTGCTTCACTCTGTATTTAATCATTAATTATTATTAATCTCTGGCTCTCTTTCACAGCATGTCTTTTGTCCTCTCTCTCTCCCCTCAGCCCAACCAGTCGTGGCAGATGACTGCCCCTCCCTGAGCCTGGTTCTGCTGGAGGTTTCTTCCTGTTAAAAGGGAGTTTTTCCTTCCCACTGTCGCCAAGTGCTGCTCATAGGGGGTCATTTTGACTGTTGGGTTTTCTCTGTATTATTGTAGGGTCTTTACCCACAATACAAAGCGCCTTGAGGCGACTGTGATTTGGTGCTATATAAATAAAATTAAACTGAATTGAATTGAATATTGAACATTGATCAGTTATTTAAGAAATGATTCAATCATTTGATATAATACAACTCTAAACAAAATCTTGATTTGATAATTGCGCCCCTCAGCAATAGAGGGATCTGATTTGTGAGACGGTAGGTAAAGGAGACATTTGGGTGACATTAATCCCACTCCAAACGTTCAAATGATGTTGAGGCCTCTGGAGAAATGAATCCCTGGGTGGTTGGTAATCCAGCTTTCACCCTTTCACAGCGTTTTGAGGTGTTTAAAATGTTCAGAGCTGCATAGCCTATTTCTGAACCCAGTAGCATTAGCGTAACGTTGGACACTTTCAGCATATCTGCAAAGTCAACAGTGATTATTCAACTTAAAGTGAACCTATGAACTCTTGTCATCCTGGGTTTTTCTCCTCTCCACCTTCTCTACGTGTTGCACGCACGCACGCATGCACACACGCACGCACGCACGCATGCACACACGCATGCACGCACAAAGGAGTTCTCGTTTCCTACCTGCCGGCTGACTCTCCGACATGAAACCAAAGAGCCAAAACCACAGCACAGCAGCAAGTCCTCCTCCCAGGAGTGTCGGTCTTTGATCTGCATGTTGTCACAGCTCACAGGGAACACAGACACAGACAGAACCCAGAACAGGATTTTTCTTCATGTTTTTACAACCCTGTGAGAGAGATGGGATTCTGCAGCTCTGCCATAAAGTATATGAGTATTTTACCCGATGGCAAAATGAATTCCAGTTAAGTCAGAAAACATCACATAAGAAGCACATAACTGCGTGTAAGAGGTTATGTCATATTAGTTTGTGGTTTTATTTTACTGCTAACTAATATGTTCCGATCACTTCTAGCTTCTTTTATCCTGTTTTATTGATTAAACTCAAGTTGAAAATCATCAGTTAATTGGCAGATGCTGATTTTTGTAAATTATCCTTAAAGGAAACTGTATGACCTTTGCCTGGAAAGCAGAGCCAAAAGGAGGAAGATAAATGACATCAAATTATATATTCTGAATACTTTAAGTGCAACTTAATGGGTTTAGGCTTGAGGCTCCTACGGTGGACATTACATCACCTAATTAATGTGGGCTAAACTGTGCAGTATGCTCACTAATATGACAGCTTGACGACTGTTTTCATGCATGCAAGTGCTGGGCGTGTTGGGTAGAACAGCTCCAGCTGAGACCTTGACTGCTACAACTTATATGATATGGTGGTAATGCTGTTATTCATATCGCTGATCTGTGCAAGTGTATAGTTTCATTTGAAAATGCAATAAGGCATGAGTATCATAACCCAATAAAAGGCAGGAATAGTGACACTCACATCGGTGTTTTTCACTTTGGATGGTTTACAGTTCAGGGTTTTTCTTATAGAGCTCATCTTAAAAGTTGCAGTTAAATTCAAAACAACTTCAATTTGGATGGAAAACAGACTCCTACTTCTTGGAAGTGAACTACACTCTATGACCTTTTTTAGCATTTCTTCTCCATCTACCCCCCAATATCCTTTTACCCACTAAACCTCCTCCTTCTTCTACTCAGGAACTTGCGTCCCCCCCCCCGCCTTACCCTCCATGCACTCCAATGTTTTGTAAAGATTGCCAACACATGTTTCAGAAAGGGATACTTCAACATGCCTGGATATACTGCCTCTGGCTGCGATACACGCTGGGCCTCACTGGATTCATGATGTAGCCTTGGCAGCTCCACCTCCCACTGATCAGTGCTTTACCTTTACATCAACATGACAGTAGGCCAGCCTCACCAGGAGATCTCTGCTTTCTGTCTCTTCACCTCATCTATCCGCCCCTCTATTCTTCTGCACCTATAGGCCTTCGCTGATCCAAGTCTTTTTCTCTGTATGCACTTTCACCTGAAACATCCTTGTTCCAGCTCTGTCTCCTTACACCATGGTGTTCATCCAAAAAGAAAATCCAAAACGACAATGTGAATTGCAAAATAATTCTCATTTCTGGTGTTAAATTCACATCAGCTAATTGTGGATGATTGCTTGCTGGATCCTGTGGAAGGCTGGAATTACAGCAAAGGCATTTGTTAAAATGCTGTCAAACAGCCTGTTGATCATACTCTGCAGCTCATGGCACAGAAAGATATGCAGTTCATGTTAATTTTTTAAAAGTTAATACTTGTTTGTTCAAAGACTTTAAAAAAAACACAATTTTAAATTCCTGCTCATGGGGAATGAGAACATATCCTTGGAATCCTTGGAAGAGTAGTTTTACCTCACAGGGTCAGTGAAGGGAGGAGGCTGGGATGAGTGGATGGGACAAAAAACAAGAGTAAACAGGGGAGATGTTATACAGGGAAACGTACTTCATATCAATGTCTTTAAAAATGTAATACTACCAAAGATGGTTGTCTAGCTCATCTTTCTCTAAAAAGTACATGTTCTATACTCCTGCAAAAAACATTTCTATTGGTCATAAACCAAATAAATTCGAACATCTACTGTTCAAACATAACCAAAGATCACATATTTTTTGCTGCTATGTTATGGCTAGATACCACCAGCTACCTTACCTCACCATTCTCCCTTTTTTTTCTTTTTTCCCCCCTTTTTTTGGTGACAGTTTACCTTAAACAAAAGAATAGACATAGATAAGTTAAACGATAAATAGATAAGACATATACAGTACAGACAAAGACGAAGACTGCTTGTATTTGAAATGAAGTGTATATGTGTCCAGACCTCTTGTAGGAGGAAGCTGACCTTAAGCTACCTCACCTAGTTTCTTAGTGTTATACCAACTTCATGGAAAAATGGTAGCACCCAAATATTTAAGATTGGGAAGGGTGAGTTAAATGCAAATATTTAAAGGTGCGCAACAGCTATTATGTGCTGGCTCCTTAAAAGAGAAGAAAAGCAGTCTTGTATTTATGCTTGTAATCTATCTGGGTCTATGATATAGAGACTGCAGCTCAGAACAGTCCATGAAACACTGCCAGGAGAATCATCATCATCTCAAAAAAAGCATTTATTTTTTTGGAGGATGCTAATATACCTGCAACTGTTGATGAAATTCTGAATTATACTTTTGATACAGGATGATATTTCTATTTCATTGTGTTTCTTTGAAAAACAAGTTTTACTTTCTAGGCTTTGGTTGAAAATCTACATTGTATGGGATGTAGTCCTAAGTGATATGGATGTTTCCTATGTTATAAAACCAAAACTAAATCCTTAATTCATGCACTGAATTCAATTTAATCATTCAGTTCACAAAGGGCAGGCCATCGTAGCCTTCCACTACGATGGACAGTAGTGTTTCATAACCACCTGTGTAGTTTCACTAAAAAGAGCATCATTGCCAAAAAATGTGATGAACAACTGGTTATGTTTAACATATCAAACCATCAAAGAGGCCTCTATCCCTCCTACAATGTCATCGTCACAGCAAAGGACTCAATCAAAGCAGATTTTACCTGCATCCGAAGCACATGCCTCATTTGTTTTATTTTATTCCATCAGCTCCATCTGATGCAAATGCTTCCGAATCCACTGAACAACACCAGATGGAGTCACGTGAACTGTGATATGTGAATGAAACAGGATGAGTCACTGATAAATGGGAGACCTTGTGTTGCTCACTTGCACTCTCTGTGTTGTTCTGTCTCTCTTTTTTTTTTTTTTTGTAAGTTTCCAGTTGTGTGTGTGTGTGTGTGTGTGTGTGTGTGTGTGTGTGTGTGTGTGTGTGTGTGTGTGTGTGTGTGTGTGTGTGTGTGTGTGTGTGTGTGTGTGTGTGTGTACAATATTTTAGCCCCTGGTTTGAATTAAAGACTTCCCGACACATTGAAACAATGCAGCGCTCCCAGCCAAAAGTGTGTAACACATCCCTGCTCTTGATTTCAGCAACACACAGAAACATACACGTGTGCTCGAGGCCACGGTACATTGGTTTTATATTTTACAGCTGATTGCACTTACCGCTTGTTAGCCTGCCTTAAAAGAACAAAGAGAAAACAGAACAAGAGCACATAATTCAGTCTAACATGTTACCTCTAATGGAGGTGACTCAGGCTTTTTCCATTTTTCTGCTTCAAATTTTACATTATTTTGCCAAAAAAAATAAAGTTGTGAAATTGAAGGTCATTTATACTATGGCCTCCTTGCTGTCCAGTAATTGTTGTCTATGTTTTAGATCACTCACATATCACTTCATGGCAAACTTTATTGTAAACTTATGGTGGATATGGGAAGCTGTGAGACTCAGTAAGGTCAGGCTTAAATGAACAATGATCACTGCTGATTGTTCCATGTGTATTATGAAGCTAATATTGTGTAATATTGGCTGTAGGCTGTTGTGGCCCTCTAGACGCACAGCTAGACCCGGTATTTCTAATCTTGTCAGCAGTGTAGCCTGAGATACAGCAATATTATCGTGGGTCACGCCACCATTTCGGTCTCAAGAAGGAACAGCACAAGTGGAATTAATATTGTCATTGATAGTTGACGCCCCACTTTAACTGTGCTTTTCCTCCCTGCCATGCCTGTTGTGAAGATAGCCTACAGTATGTCCATGAAAAATTCTGCTCGTAATTCCAAATGACCTTGGTAATTTTGGCTTTTCCTGTAGTGCCACTCTGAGGTTCCATTTACGGTCACTACTGGACAGAGTACAATGAAATTTGACAGATGCAGTTAGTATCCCATCAGTATGAATTTTAACAACACTGGCGACCCTCTCACTTTTCAGAGTGTGTGACATCAACATGTCTCTTGGGCGAACGGCTCAGAACTGGACAATTCAAACTACTTGAGTGGATACCTGGCATTAAAACACACCTCAGTGTGTGTCTCAAGTGACCACTTCATACTTCCCTGCTTTATATGTAAATCCTTTCACACATCATTTCCATTTGCAAAGGCCAAATGTGATGTTTTTACCTGGCAGGAGACACCAACCTCCCCATGCCTAGTGTAGTGCAAATTATAACCAAGAAGAAACTGAAACAGTACAGACTGGGTCTACACTTTGGCATGTTAGAGGCAAGCCAAAATGTCCAAGATGTTTATATTTCATAATATATCTGGGAACTTTCTGAAATGTAACATATCCAGTTAAGTAGGATGTCCTTCAGTGTGGCCCAGGACACATTCACACACACAGTGCTAACAGAAAGTTGCCTTATGCGGTCCAGGCCACCTGCAGGTGTGATCTGAGAGGTTTGATCTTAGTAGATCCTCACTCCATCATGGGTTCATTCATACTTGTACACATGCAATATGATTGTACATGTTAACACTAGTTCCTGCTCTAGGCAGGAAATACCACCGTGTGTCACCCATTTATTTGTAAAGGCTTTAGCATATTTTTATGGTTGTTTCATCCAGAAAAAAACGGCATTCTCATGATGCTGACTCACTGTTGTATAACGTTGCAGTCCCAGATGTTGGTGCACATTTCTTACACACTGCATCTATCTAAAGGATAGAAATCACTGATTTTTTTTTGTTTGTTTGTTTGTTTTAAAAAAAAAAAGAAAGTTGTTGCGCCACTCTGCAAAAATTAATTAAATGCAGCAACAAAGTCTGCTAGAGGGGGCGGCAAAGTCAACTTTGTGTTTAAGCTTAGAATTACCTGTGCAATGACAGCCTGTTTAAGAGCACATGGCTATAAAAGAGAAATATTACCACTGTCCTCTTCCTTCACTCTACTGGGATTTTTTTTTTTGGTGCAATTGTTCAGGAGGTCCACATTGACCAATTAAATCCACCCCAAAGATTTACAGGGCAGGCTGCTATGATGAAAGTTAGGCAGAATTCTTGTATGCAATGCATTTACACAGTTGTCAGTGTAATCTATGTCTGATGCTGTGTGAATAATCTCTACAAGCTGTTCATGGGTTGGAATCCCTTTTAGAGATGGTCATGTAGCATGCTGGTATTCTGTTAAACTGCACATCGTTAACAGCTGTGTTTCACATCATTAACTTCAATCAACCATTCACACACAACCCACTTTCCTCCCTTCCCAATCTCTCGCTTACTGACATGCTATCAATCGAGCCCATCCATTAGCACTCTCCACTATCAGCTGTATATCTTGGTGCTCATCACAACATTAAACCTGAGACATTAGACTGGTGGTTATGACAGCCAGCGATCATCACCTCTGTTTGCTTAATCTCAATCCTACTCCCAGAGCTCCCCTCTGCCTGTCTTTAATCCCTCCCCTCCTCTCCCAGGACTTGATCTTTGACTCCTTTGAGGTCTGCAACAAAGCCCCTCTAGACTCCGCAAAAAGGCACCACAAAAACAGAAGGCAGAACAGCACATATACACACTCAGATAACAGCATATGCTTATTGGGGCATCTAGGTCTTCCCAGAGGATTCAGGATGTTCTGGCTAAACAAACACACACATGCTCTGAGGTGGTGGTCAGCAGTTTCGAGAGATTCAAGGAGATTTTTTTCTTTTTTTTTTTTGCTCTAAAAATGATTTTGGTGTAAGAAAAAATAAAATGAGTGTTAAACCACAGCAGATCAAGGTGAGCGTTTGAAGACTTTCTAACTAAATTAACCACTATATACACAACACAGCTGCGCAACTTTCAAGATCCGGGATTTAAGACTCATGCGACCACATCAGGTGTTGTCCAAATGGTCTGTGCTCTGGGGTGCAGAAATATTACCCAAACACAAAAGGAGCCTCAGGCCTCCCAGAGCCAATGCAAGGCAGAGGAGTGAAGAAAACAACCAGCATCTGAGCTGGAAATGTTCCACAGCACAGATAGTGAGGACAGTTTGATCCGGGACATCTGCAAAGGACATTCTGCAGAAAATTCCAACAAACAAACAAGAGAGGAGTGATGCAAGGGGTTTGTAGCTGCAAAGGAATCCTGTGAAACAATAGCAAAGCCAACAACATTAAGATAAATACATAATGCATTTGCGTTGTATATACACACACACCCACATGCAGACATTTGCATGAATATTGTAAATACGCACTGACACACTGATATCAAGCGGCAGTAAATCAGCTGAAATTTGGTTTGAATGGTCTGAGCCAATATAGCTGGAGCCAGAGAGACACTGTGGTTATCCCGATTGGAATTATATCCCAAGCAGTAAACACAGGGACATACCACACACCCACAGAATGATCCCGACCTCCGTGTCCTCCATCAGGACACTGAATAAATGAAATGCAGTACAGGCTGCACGTCTTTGGGCCTCTCTTATATGAGGCCACTGTGCTTCTGGCACATACCCTTTACAGTACTGTACATATCAGATTGCCAGAAGGTAACTGCTGAGAGAAATGTAGCAGGTGACCAGGGTGTGACCTAATACACATCATTTCTCTTGGAGGCCCTCAGTCAGAAATCATATAAAACTCACTCTTTCTCCTCCTCCCTACCAGCCCGCCTTTCTATATGAGAGAAATGGAGTTTGGCCTCAGTGCTGGCAGACCATGAAAGCACCTGACTGTATAGTGATAAATTTTCCCAGCTTCCTTTTTTTTTTTTTTTTAAAGGGATGCTGGGAAGCTTTCACTATTAAAATGAGTTTTCATGCGGATCCAATAAACTGTATGGCACACTAAGAGTTTGAATGGAATGAGAACATGGAGGCATTTTAGAATATCTGCACAGTCTTCATTAAATCTGGACATTAAAAGCAAATTAGTTAATGCTAATGCTTTGCTAATGTGCCATATTTTTTACTTTACAGATATCATTGCCTTTTAATTATATATATCATTACAATATCTTTACAAAGAATTGTGTGCATGGCGTAGGTGTAATCTTTAGGAGGTGCAAAGATCAGATCAACCAGAAACAAAGACTTAACATCTGCCAGTTGTTTGTTTCTTGTTTTGAACCCTCAGATGTTGCCAATGATTTACCAATTAAACATGACACGCTCTTTATTTTAGCATTTCCAGTAAGAATTACCACATTAATACCAGTGTGGTCTACAAAAAGTATAGCAACTTATGTAAGCTGACTTACATAGTGCATAGAGTGAAAACTGATAAGCTGAGGGCATGTAAATAAAAGTATGAGTACATACAAAAAAAAGTGAGGTAATACCAAAAACTATGTACTGTTAAAAATGGCTGATGCAAGTCGTACCTCTGAAGGCATGCGTGCTCATTTCTGTCTCTGGACTGCATCAAGCCCAAAGCTTATGACTACTTGTAATGACCACTGAAACATTCTTAACTTTATATATTTAGACTAATTACTTTTATTCATTAGTTTGCAAATAGGAGAAAACTAAAAAAAAAACAAGAACTATGTTTTCTCACATAAATTCCAAATTTCCCTGTTAGCAGTTTGATAATATATCATGGTGGATAATCCATGATGGACAGTCCAGTTCTGCGGGCTGTAAGCTGTGAATAAACATGAAAAAGTCACATGCTTTCATGGATGCGCATGGATGAATACAAAGCTATATTCCAGACAACAAACTAATTTATGTGGCAGCTACAGATGTAAGAAAACCACACAACCAGTGTGAGTCACAGCACCCCCTGACAGGAAAAACGAAAAGGAGACATCAGGAGGAAGCTGTCAGCCATCAAGGAAGAGAAAGAGGATGTACCCCCACCAGTCACCTGGCACAGCCATCAAACCTTCTCACAGTGCCAGGAACTAAGCAGTTGCCTTCACTGGTCATCTCAGGACTATGTCCCCTCCTCTCTATAAATAACCCCGTCTATGAGTCTATTGTTCCTGGAAGGACCTTCCCATCCACCCCCCATTCCAACCTCACTAACATAAAGGGAAGACCAAACTTTCACCCCACCGACTGGTCATGTGTTTGTGCACTTGGAGCGACAGTGTGTCTGCCCTGCAGGTGGGAAACTGGAAGAGGAAGTGTGTCTGAGTGGAGTTCATGAAGTGGAGGATTTAGCAGACAGTGGGAGACAGACCAGGGAACGGAATCTGCTTAGGATGCTTCCAGCAGGAGTCAGGTGGATGACAGTGAGCTGTTTACACCGCAAATTATAGCCGTCATAACATAGGATTCTGACCGGAAGCTTTTATAGCAATTATGCCCATCCAGCTCTCTCTCTTTCTTTACATTTCCCCAATGTATACAGCCTGCTGCATTGTCATTCAACAGAGAGTGCTGAGTTTGCTGATTTTGTTTTCCCAATTAGTCTTAATGGCAAGCTTAGAAAGACATGCCATCCATTAACTCTGTTTTGGATACACCGGAACATTGTGATAGCTGTTTACTAGAGCTTATTGAACAGTTGAATTTCCCCTTGTCCTAATTAGCTTCCTTTATCCATTCAGCAGATACTGAGCAGTGACAAGCTTGTTGCTTTGTGTATTTATAATACCATCCACTAGATGGGGTGTTCTGGCCTTGCAGTCACTGCAGTTATTTATTAGGCCACTGTTCAATAAAAGGTATAAAAGGATATCACAGGGGTTTACTTACAATATCATCAAACTAAGCTTTTTAGGCTTTTAAAGGAAACAATAAGAAATGATGGGATAATGTTGAATTATAATCATAACAAACCAGTTATGACCCCTGCTAGTCTACCTCTCACAAAGCACACACTGAAAATATTTGAATGTTGTAAATAACATATTCTGTGGAGCTGGAAGTGTTTTGTGGTGTATTTGACAACATTATGAGGAATCCAAATTACTGCCACATTTATTATAATTTCCCTAACCCACCCACTCCTCCCCACTTGTCTCTGTGTAAGAGAACTGTGATTGAACCCTGTCTCATGAGCCCACTCGGATTTCTTCAGATCCACTAGTGCTGTTGTTTGTATTTTATAAGCGAATAGAGGCCCTGTCCAACCCAGTTCAGGGTTCTTAGATGTTCTTAAACACTCTTTAAAGCTCCATTCTGTCTCCTCTTGACTCCTCATGGTATGCGGATGGAGGCCAGGATGGGGCACACTTCTAGCAATGACATTTGTACGAGTAGCAATCCATCCAACAACCATGAACGATTCACTGTTGAAGAACGCAGTGGAAGCACGTTTGTAGTCTCTGTACGTGTGCATTTGCAGTTATAACATGTCTTATGTGTTTGCATGTAAAGTATATGTGAGTCACATTGTGGGTGTGGATGTGTAATTTTAGGCCTGCATGTTCATTCTGTATTCTTGTGTGATTGCAGACTCTTGGTTCTGGGTTTGAGTTGTGTTTATAACATGTGGTTCCCCTTCTCCCAATCAATCAGAGGTCTTTACACTGACAGTTTTGGAGTTGTGAGCCTATTAGCCACCACAATCAAACTGATGAGCCTAACTCAGCTTTAACACAGTGCTCTGTGAGTGCTTTAATCTGGGTCCATCCCTCAAAAACCATGCACCTCTCAATGCTGGGGCCTTAATTTAGGACCATAAAACATGGTGTCCCCTAAAATCAGGAATGATATCATGAGAACAGTGTGAGTCAAATGAGGCAAATGACAAAAATGTTAAAATACTGCACTTATACAAGCTGATTTTTATTGCTTGTTTGGGTCACTTGGGTACACAAAAAACAGACAAAAAACTTTTGACCAACAGTTGCTTATTTAGGCAAGTAGCAGATATGAAGACAGCATGTATCAAAAGCTGACTCACAAATGGTCAGACCTACAGGTGCTCAAAGAGCCTTAGGATGCAACAAAAGCAAGTCAGTTGCCATAAACAACTGTTTATGATGACTGACGTTGCAATACTTTATAATATTAAAGCCCCCAAACTGATGTTGTCTCTAGTTACTTCATGCTTTTGTGACAGCTGTATGAATCATCTTCTTCTGACTGCTCCCTTAAGAAATCACAACAGTGGATCTTCTACTTCCATCTTATCCTATTCCTAGCATCCTCTTCTGTCACACTGACTTTCTGCATGTCCTCCTCCACTACAACAACTTCTGTGATCTGCCTCCTTTCCTTCTGCTTGGCAGCTCCATATTCAACAATATCCCTCCTCTGCACACATCCAAACCATCTCAATCTTGTCACTCTATCTTTGTCTCCAAACCACTCAGCCTGAGCTTTCACTCTGATATACTCATTGCTAATCCTGTCCATCCTGGTCACTCCCAATGAATCTTTAATTCTGCCACCTCCAGCTTATTCTCCTTCTTTTTGTCAGTGCCACTATCTCCAAACCATGAATCAAAGCAGGTCTCACTAGCACCTTGTAAATCTCCTCTCTCACTCTTGCTGCTATCCTTCTGTCATATATCACCCCTGATACTAGTCTCCATTCTCCATCCCATTCTCCTCTTCACCTTTCTTGTGCACTGTCCATTGCTCTGGACGGTTGTTGTTGCAATGGATTTAAAGAATATACTTTTTTTTTTTTTTTGCACTTTTGGCCACAGCGGCTTTTGTTAGCAGTGGAGAGAGACAGGAAATGGGGGAAAGATACAGGGGAAGACACGCCGTGCCGCCCACACCGCAACACGGCATATGTATGTGGTTGCCGGCTTCACCACTAAGCCACCCAGGTGCCCTAAAGAGTATACTTTGCTGGTTCATTATAAAATGTGGCCACCAGGGTCTATGGGCGATATCATCAGCTGGGTTGTTGCTAGAACCCGCATACCTCCAGGCCCAGGCATCAGTCAGCTTCTGGATTGGGGATTGTCTGACCTGGTTTAACAGAATCCACCCTTTGCTGTTCATGACAAAATAGGGAGACTTCTTAAGTGCATAAACCTCCCCTGAAGTGCTTTCATTGGGTATGTGTGTTCAGCCAGACCCAACTGGTCGGCTGTGAATGCCTTAAAGGATCTCTGTGGATGGTCAGCTGAGGAAATGGAACGACAATGCAGTGTTACAGTTTTGAGTACCATATCGTTCAATTCACCAGTTAGTTTCAGCCTCTGTGCTGCTGCAGGGAGAAGAATGGTCTGTTCAGACCCATCATCCAGGATTCCATATGTCTCTAGGGTGTGCTCGCCATTGTGCAACAGCACCTTACTGACTTTGAGCAGGACCTGGCTGCACCCAGACCTCCTGCAGCTTGATGCATACAACCACATTGCCAACACCTCCTGTTACTCTTGATCCATGTCGTTTTTTGGTCCACTGTCAGTTGTGAAAAGTTTGCGCACTGATAGAGGGAGTGCTGTGTGTGGGCGCAGTAAGGGCAGTATGGAGACCTCTCTGGTTGTTTGGAGATGGGGGATGGCTTCCCTGGGGCTGGCTTTATCCCGGGCTGTTATCTGGTTTGCAGGATACTGCTGTGTTTGCCACCCTTACATTTCAGGCAGTGCTCTGTCCAGGATCTTGTTTTGCTCCAATCCTCGCTATAGAGAGAAACTCATACACTGTCTCTTGAATCTTCAGTTCGTAATCAAGCAAATCAGCAAGATGCAAGAGGCTGGGGATAGTAATGTGCATGGAGTACAAGAACCTCTTAAATGCCACTCGCATGTCCTGGGGCAGCTTGGAGAGCAGCCGGGTTACATGAGACCCACGGTGAAGTTCAGTCTGACCTGTGACTCCAAGCTGATCTAGCATACAGGTGGTGGGGATGTCAGAGGTTGATACACCCTGTCATCAGTGGCATCCTGCTGTAGAGGTTGCTGCTGTTGAGCTGCCTCAGATGTCTCTGAAGAATAGAGGGTTGACCGTAGCAGCAATGGAGGGTTCAGTTGGTGGAGTACGAGCATCAAGTCTCCTGTGCCTATCCATCACCTGTTGCTGCAGCCTACAATTATCCTCCATCAATTTCTAAAGTGCCTCTATAACCTCAGATGCTGTTTCTGGTATGGACCTCCCCTGGGAGACCCATCCAAGCTGGTGGCTGTGTCTCCCAGCAAGGATGGACATCTGCTGGGCGTGGGCCTTAATGGTAGTCTGGGAACATCTTCAGGGAATCCCACAGTAACCACTCTGATCTGGCTCGAAGGACCAAATGTTGCAATGGAATTAAATAGTATACTTTGCTGGTTCATTAAAAAATGTGACCAGAAGAAACAACCTGCCAACTCTAAGTAATATCTCAACACCACAGTCATTCCACCATGCTCCCTTTTTCACCGCCCACCAGCAGTCACCTCATGCATTCAGGGGACATCTGATTGGCTGTCACTTAACAACCAATTTAGTCCAATTTAGTAGTTAGGAGGTTGTCCTTAAGCTCTACCTTCACTATTTCTACTCCTTATATGTTCACCTTTCCACCTATCTCCCTCTCATTTACACACATCTTGCTTCTACTGACGTTCATTCCTTTCCTCTCCAGTGCATACCTCCACCTCTTCTGAGTCTCTTTCACCTGCTCCCTACTCTCAGATCTACAGATCACAATGTTATCTGCAAATGTAATAGTCTACAGAGGCTCCTGCCTGACCTCATCTGTCACCATCGCAAACAAGAAGGGGCTCAGAGCCAATCTTTGATGTAATCCCACCCCTACCCTGAACCCATCTGTCACTCCTACCGCACATCTAACCACTGTTTTGCTGTCCTCAGACATGTCTTGCATCACGCTTCTCTGCCACTCCTGACTCCCTCATACAGTACCACACTTCCTCCCTTGGCACCCTATCATTTGCTTTCTCTAGTTCCACAAAGACACAGTGCAACTCCTTCTGACCTCTGTAATTCTCCAGCAATACACTCAAAACAAATATAACTCAATTATTACTGCTCTTTCTTGGCATGAAGTCATGCTGCTGCTCACTGATCATCACCTTTTCTCTAACCTAGCTTCTGCAACTCTTTCTCATGCTTTATGGTAAACTTTATCTTATGTAGTTAAAACAGTACACTGTTAAACCACTACACTTCTCCATTCCTCAGGCATCCTCTCACTCTCCAAGATTATGTTAAACAATCTGGTTCAAGTCCACTGGCCTCCCTCCCAGACATATCCATACCTCCACAGATATGCCATCTAGACCAACTATACACTTCCTCTTTACTAATCCTCGGTACTTTCTAAATCACCAACGTTCCTCCTCCCATTTTCTTATCAGCTTCTCAAAGTACTCTTTCCATTTTCAACGCACTCTCGTCACTCTTTAGTACATTTCCATCTCCATCCTTAAGTGGCGTGGAGTCAAGATGGTGCCTGTGTTTGGCTTTGCCATTCTTTTATCTTCCTGGTGTAGTTTTACATTGCTGTCATCATTGTTTGCAATGCTATTTTTACAATTTTGTGTTATGACGTCGTTTCTGCTGCTCGAATTTACGATCGAGGCACACTGTTGAACATTAAAAACTCAATGGAGAGCTGCTGCGTCCCTACAGGGAAAACTTTTCCACCTCCTTTTGTATGTTCCTCATCTGAGTACTTGCTACTGTGCACAACCCACTGGACTCTTAATTCCAAGAAGCAGAAAAGGGGAATAAGTGCCGGTGTCCAGGTGAGACTGGTGAGACCAAAAAGAGAGAAATAGAAGACTTACAGAGAGGAGGGCCACATCTGGAGGACAAAGGGAGCCATGAGATGTTTCATAGGTTCATTTTGTTGCCATCCCATTCAATATCACAGTAGATTATTGTTGCATCTTGCTAACCAAGCCTAATGCAACAACCAGTGCTAGCGTTACCAGAAAACACCTCAGCACTAACCCATCATCCAAATATCAAAAAAAAAAAAAATGTCTGGTTTAAAATAGAAAAACAAACAAGCGGTCCATGGCCAGAATACCTAATTCAAGGCTTCATATTAATATTAACGTATTAATTGTGTCTATGGCCACATCCCAAATGTAAGTGAATGTGCCAGGCTCTTATAATGCTTCTCTGTTTACCAGCTAATCTGTCCTTTCTGTTGTACTGTCTCATTTAAAGAGAGTTGGGTCTCACTGATGAGAGCTCACTGAACCTGCAAGCAGACCAAAACATTGAGTTTAAAGGAGTTGCAATTTCTCTGAATTTAAAAGCATCACTTTTCATATACAAGTAGTCAACTGTTAGCCATCAGCTAGTCAAAGTAAAGAGTAAATGGAAAGAATGTGCCAGTGTTATAGCGCCTGTTAGCAATACTTACACACAACACAGTTAAGAGTCAAAGGAAAGTAATGGCATGTGCAGCATGTGTGAGATCACAAAACGGTGAATGTTTTGCAGCTATTAGCCCGAGGCATGATCAGAATTACACTTTTAGATCCAAACCACATTTTAGCTATGACTCTAATAGACATTCTCTGATGGATAAATATAACCCATGTGTATTTCATTTCCTAGAACACAGGAAACAGGAAGTCCCAGACAGGAAGATAGCGTGATGGCCTTGATGCCCAATACAAAAGTTAAAAGTGGTCGGATGTTGTGAGCTGACGTCTCCAACCAAAAAGGAAAAAAAAAAAAAAACTGTGCTTCTCATTTTCTTTTTGTATTTATATCCATTTTATGTTCTGATATGACCTGAAAACAGAATTTCATAAAGCTAGAATTAAATAGAGTTCCTTATTTGTTCCCTAATCCAGTTGTTCTATAACTATTCAGAATATACTGGGTGAACAGGAAACATTAATGTGCATCACACCCCCTCAGAATGAGATTACCTCTCGCTTTGTGCCATCTATTCATTTTTCCATCTCCACCCACATACCCGCATGATTCTTAGCTCCCAGCAGCCCTTAATATCAACCCACTTGTGTATGTAAGCATGTATGGAACTGTCATAACCGCTTAAAGCCTTATTTTCACATTTAGCTGAATTGAAATCTTTTCCTCTTCATCTTTAATCTTTGAAATTTTCCACCCCTATGTTCCCCAACAAGTGAACACTCAGAAAGCTACCGGTGTTAAAGTTTTTAGTTCACAGCAGTCACCACACCCCGCATCTTTCGCCTTCTCAGTCCTCTTTTCCTGTGGAAATGGGATCATTTAGTAAGAGGGGGAGATAAGCTGAGTGGATGAGGTGAGTGAAGGCTTTTTTTTTTTAAGTCTGGCGCACACAAAGCTCCTTTTTCCTGACGGCGCCCCTGTGCTCAGCTATAGGCGGGTTCACGGGTCAGATCAAGATTTTCTTTTCATTTATCCTCCTGTCTATGTCTGTTGTCTTTCCCCTTGACTCTGACATCTGCATTCAGTATCTCTAATGAAATGTCCTGATGATCGCAGGGCTGCAGATAGAACACTGTCTCGCTATCACTCCCACTGATACCCTTTTAATCTCCAGTGTACATTCTGTTCAGGGAGGAGGATGTTTCTTCAACACCTTTATCTGCCCTCTCGATTTTCTGAACTTATCTCACACTCCTCTTTATCCTCTCTTCATCACTCATACAGCCTCTCTTGTCTTCCCATGTTTTTATAATCTTTTTAATTCCCACAAGGTAATTTTCCTCTCTAACCAAGGAGCAATTTCTTCATAAATTTTTGGAATTCGTCTGGAATTTTCAGTACTGCTTAGTGGTCATATTCTTGAAACAGGAGGTAGGGAGTGAACTTTGACCTCCTCTTGCATGCTGAACTTTTACCCGCTAATTAAAAAAAAACACTATAAGAATGCTGAAAACATAATAGGATTCCAGGCTTTGTCTGGGTTTGTGTATCCATCCTTTTTTGTAAGCTAGTAGGGTTTGTACACATGATACACCGGTGCACAAAAGAATAGAGCTAAAAGTGAAATAAAGTTTAAACACTAGCAGTTTCCCCCTGTTTCTAGTCTCTGTGCTATGCTAGCCCACTGCTGGCTTTAATGAACGCTTCCCTTTATTTAGGAGACAGTTATGAACATCTCTGATAAGAAGGACAATGCTCCTCATCATATAGCTCAGGCACAGCCCCAGAAACACAACAAAGAGTTGATCTGGCTCCCACACTCCTGAGGTTCTAAATGAGCAGCCACGAGGTCTCCCTGACCAAGCCTGATGCATCACCCGTGTTGACGTCTAAGGATTCAGAGCTCTTTTTGGAGACCTACATAAACAGGTGAGTTTTTAATGCTGCAGCTGAACAGTGCATATCCATGTTTATGAATGTGTGTGGCATCAGGGTATGTCCAGTTAGCCACCCCTGTGGTGGGCTTCTGTTGAACTCTGCCAGTATAAGTATACATGCACCACAGAAGCAGCAGCAGACTCACTATTACACATGCAGTGTTAAATATGGACCCATGGACACACACTACACATGTATACACACCTGGACTAGCAGGTCATATCACCTGTTTATAAGCAAGTGTGTGTCAGTTTGAACTTAATTTGTGGTTCTTTTGCTTGAGTTATGTGTTCCCCGTGCATGGCATACCAACCTCATTCTTTCTCTGCTGCCGATGCCCACCCATCTGTGTCAAATCTCCCTTTCCTTGTCCTTGTCTTTGCTTTCCTTTTCCATCTCCCCCTTCTCTTTATTCACACAGGAATGTGTGATATGTGGATCAGTAGACGGGGTGTGTAATATTCCCGCTGAGCACCAGAGAGAAGGCCAGACGAGGGAGAGGTGGTGAAAAAAATTCCGCTGCCACCTCAACTCACATATCCTTCATCACCTCTGTCCCTGATCATGTGATCATCTAGCAGCTAACAAACATTTATTGCCTTTTTACCTCCATGCTGTTAAAGGCACAGGCAGGTACAGTGTACAGCAAATTAGGCACTGACGGTAAAATGAGATCTGGATTTTTTTTTTTTTTTTAACCCAAGATATCTGCTCCAGAGACTGTTTTACTCTTGGGTGTTTTATTGTTTCATACATGAAATCACTTTAAAATTGAGAAGGGATGTGTTTTTGATTTACAGGGAGGCAGCAAAGGGCTGGGCCTCAGGAAAAAAGGGATTTATAGAGATGGGAAGGAGGAGAACGCTAAGAAGGAGCAGTTGATATTTGAATTGTTGGTTTGTGATGGTCAGAACAAAACTGAGTTTTGATCTTTTTATTAAGTCACATACGGGCAGTGTAAAGTGGAAGTAGACTTACCATGCGGGCCTTGCAGTCCCATGACTGAGAGGGGGAAGCAAATGGAGGGGGATGCTAGAAAAGAATGAAATTTCTTCACAGTTTGGCAGTCGTGCAGATAAAGATGAAGTGAAAGAGCAAAGAGGCACGGAGGAATAAATGAGGCACAGAACTGGGAGCAGAGCGCGCAGCTGAATAGCTTGGCATGTGTTGCTGAATTATCACTCACCTTTGAAAATACACCTCACATATTTTACCCGTACATGGCCAGAGGGAGATGGTGTTTGATGCATGTGTATTTGTGCACACACAAGTTGAGCAGGAGTTACAGGCCAGGTTTAGGTTTTCTTTTGGGAAATTTAGACCAAGTCTGGTTTTTTTTGAGGTGTTGTTTTCACTTCACCTCACTGGTCCTGCATAAAATACAATGACCACATGTGCCTACAGTGCCACAATTAGATGATTTACTAAACCTCTAAATATAGACGAGTTGAAGTATGTCAGAAGTTTCTTTTTTTTTTTGTTTGTTTGTTGTTTACATAAACTACTGCACAAAGTTTGGGGTCACTTATGGATGTCCTTAATTTTTAAAGAAAAGCAGATTTGTGCTCATCAGATTACAGACATGTTGTAAGTGACAATTAATAACTGACATAATCATCTGTCATATATCACCGATGATTGTTAATGGAATATCTGTGCAGGCATACAGAGGCCCACCGTGTTACCTAATGCAAGTTTATCATTTAAAAAGTGTAAGTTCTGAGCATTCCCAACATTTGGAGATGTAGTGCAAGTCCTGTTTAACCTTCTAACTGTGACATTTGATCCAGACAAGGTGAAAGGTCACACAGATACAGGGGAAAATGTCAAGCAGGGTAACTTTAACAAATGACCTACCAAACAAAAAAGCTTTGACAGTGTGCTGACCACAGCTCACCCCAAACAGTAATCTCCCCAATCTCCAATCATAAACCACAGAAGTAATTTAGACACAATAACTCATCCACATGAATGAGTTATTCAGGGGCTCTGAGACTTACGCTCACTTCATCAGATAAGCATTTAAAAAAAAAGCAAAAAAAAAACAATAACTTTGGAATATTTGGAACTTACAACATCTCCAGTGATTTAGAAACCAGCCAAGTACATCAGCGAGGTGCTGTTATCAGGAGAAATCACAAATTCAGCATATGTCCACAATCTCAACCATCATCAAACTGTCTTTTGACAGTAAAGACAGTAAAACATGCAGGTGGGAGTCCAAGATAGAGGGACCTTTGAAAGACCGAGCAGATGACATTAAAAGTCTGTTTTTTTAATTTTGTTTTTAATGCAGCCATAAAATGATATCTGTTTGCTTGTCCTAGATGATCATAACACACAGTGGTACATGTATAGCACTTTTGGCAAGGTCGGGCTCTAAATGATTTCACAGAGATTTCCTGGTAGTGTGATACTGCTCACCAATAGCAAGGTCAGAGAAGGAGCACAGCGCTTTCAGCAAATCAAAATTCTGCATGTGTGAAATATTCCATCTGAACTGATGGGTGTTTCCATGTTTCACATGTCATAAATAATCCAGATATGTACAAGTCTCATATGGTAGATCAGTGAAGTAGTATAAAATACTAAAGTACTTCAAACTGCAATGCTTCCCTAAATGCACTGTGATGTTTCCACAGCTACTTGAATTTAAGAGTTTTGTTTGAATTTAAATGATTAAATATGTGATTTAAGTGTTTTGGTGTATTGATGCACTGAAGTTTCTTTCAGATTTAAAAGTAAGCCTCTAATGATCAGTTACGTCAGAGGGTCACTGTGTAAGTGCAAATTTCCTGAAGTTTGGGTAAAATTTAACAGTCATGTAACAGGAATTCTGCCTTGGCTGAAGAAAATGTGTCTGTCTGGTGCACTCCTCCGAGTATCTGTTTAGTCTCAGTCTGAGGGATCTAGCACAATGATGAACTCTTACACACCGAGGGGTCAACGACATTTGCTGGAACCCAGATCATGACTCCAACTTACTTGCTGAATGTTTTGTTACAGTAAGTGATGAAAACATGTATGATAATTGCAGTTCCTCTGATCTTTTAAATGACTTTCTTCAGGCAGGAAAGTTCTCTCAACGTACGGTGAGTAAAACTGTGTGAATTCATGCTTTTGTGTTTACTGTGCTCACATTTTTTTCTTGTCATAATATTAGCTGAGGCCCTTCAGGAACGCTAAACCGTGACTTCTCTCCTCAGTTTTCTGGCCTCGTTTTACCTCCCTGTGTTAAGAAGGTGACTGAGACAGGGAGACAACATGCTGCTGTTGTTTCAGTTCCAAGTTCATCTCATGGTATTCATTTGCCTGTCTGGTCCTTATTACGTGCACTCGCTTTGGGCTGCGATGTTTATTATATTGTTGTGTTTTAGTAAGATGGCTCTAAGTAAATTAGAGCTAACTGACATCTGCGTGACTCAGAAACCCTACTCTCCCACCCAGCGCCCAACTTTCTCCACCTCCCAGAGGAACCCATCTTCTCTTCATCACTAATAACAACGGACACTTCTCAGAAACCAGAGAGCCACATTTCTCTCTTTCCTGCTTCATCTCATCCTCTCTTTCTCTGCGTCTCTTTATCTGTGTGAGAGGGCGCTTGAGTTACATTTCAGTGTTGGGGAAAGCATGCTTGTGCCAGGTCTAATTTAACACTAAGCTAGCCTAGGAGGTTTTGGAGAAGGAGCAGTGAGAAGAGATTGTTTGAAAATTGCAGCAAAAACTTCACATAACAAAAAAAAGAAGACATACCATAGCCAGGGAAATGCTGAGGAGTGGATGTGAGCATGGTTTTCCCAGGCTCTGAGTCTCAGAAGTAACAAAGTTCTGGTCTTCATCACAAATACAGGCACAAATACGCACGCACTAAACCCACAGAACCATTCAAACAATGATAGTTTTAAAAAAACAGTAAGTAAGTAGTAAAAATGTGTTTATAACAAATAGTTCACTTTGCGTGCAAGTCCTGCTGAAGATAAAAGTGCAAATGCCTGCTTAAATAGAGCTACATTGGGCACTAGGGTGGTGAACTCATGGGGTCTTTACACAGTGACTAGTTTCACCCACGGTCTGAGTGATTTGGCGTCCTGCTGAATGAAAGATAAGAAACAGTTGTGTGCATTTTCTTGGGTTTTCATATCAACAGGAACCATCAAACAGCTATTAATGGTCTAATTACACAAACAGACTGATGCTGCATAAGGAAACTTACACAACAGCCTCACACGTTTTAAAGGAATGTGCAGTGACAGCTCCTCCTACTATAATTAGGCCATAAAGAGAAGGATTACCAGACCCAATTAAAAGTCAACCTCAGTCTCTGTCCGCACATTCTCCAGCTACTCTGTGGCGACCCACAATTCAGAACGGAAACACTTAGTGTACGAATACTAGAAGCCAAGTAGTTTCATGTGTCATGGATGTTCTCACACATGAGGAGCACTATCCACTGTGTGCCAGACATGTTCAGAGACAGGCCTCTTTGTCATGTTATGTAGTTCAAGTTTGGGGGAAGTTTGATTAATGTTTATGTATGTATGCATGCAGAAATGGATGTGTTTACATTTATTTAATTCTCAAAATTGTAGCTATATGTCCCTCTTTACTTCAGACAAAGCTTTATTTATCCAGTTAGTGTCATAGTTGTTAGTTGAGCAGACAGACAAGTTGAGTTGTGCAAATAATACAGATACATTCACGCGAAAACAACAATACACCTTCTTTCAATGCTAAGATTTTACGTATGAGGACATAATTAAAAAAAAATATCATCTAGTCCTTATCACATTCTAAGATTATTTAAATATAGCTTTAGATGCACAGCACATAAGCCAAAATGCTGAAGCATTGTGTGAATAACCACAGTTCCCTCCATAATGTTTGGAACAAAGAGAGTTTTTGCAGTTTTGCCTCTGCACACCGTCACAGTGGACTGTAAATCAATCAATATGTGATTGAAGTGGAGACTTTCAGCTCTAATTCAAGGGGTTTTACACAAACAGCCATTTTTATACACAGCCTCCCACTGATTCAAAATTAATGGGATAAACTAACATAAATGTAAATATAAAAACTCTTTTAATACTTATATGAAAAAGGTTTGCAGTCAATGTCTACCTGAAGTCTAGGACCCACGGAGATCACCAAAAGTTGTGTTTTCTCCCTTGAACTGTTCCGCTAAACCTTTACTGTAGCAAAACAACAAAAACTGTGTCTCTGCCCCCAGCATTAAAAAAAGCACTGTAAATACACCCGATGATTCATCAGCTTGTAGAACCATCTTGACATAATCTTTTTTTTATGACTTTATTAGTCTTTCACATCACTGCAGAGGAATTTGGACTGGACTTTGGACCATCACAGCATCTTGATTCTTTTCTTTTTGTAACTATTCTGTTGTAGATTTCCTGGTGGGATCATTGCCCTGCTGCGTGACCCAGTTTGGGCCAAGCTTTAGCTCTCAGACATTTGACTCTTAAAAAGAC
Source organism: Archocentrus centrarchus (assembly GCF_007364275.1). Classification (NCBI taxonomy): domain Eukaryota; kingdom Metazoa; phylum Chordata; class Actinopteri; order Cichliformes; family Cichlidae; genus Archocentrus; species Archocentrus centrarchus. Next base: position 27,913,252 of record NC_044349.1, on the reverse strand, counting down.
TTTGGTATACAGAGAAGTTCATGCTCAACTCAGTGACTGCAAGGTGCTCAGATCCTGGGGCTGCAAAACAAACCCAAATCATCACCCCTCCACCACCGTGCTTTACAGTTGGTATGAGGTGTTTGTGCTGATATGCTGTGTTTGGATTTCGTCAAATGTGGCGCTGTGTACTATTGGCAAAAAAAGTCTGCTTTAGTCTTGTCTGTTCAAAGGACATTGTTTTGTGGTTTGTTCGGATGTAACTTTTCATTGCTAGATCAATGACTGTAAGCAAAACTGTCCCTGAGACAGTGGAACATCCCCAAAACACATTCCCACCATTGTGCTTCTGAGTTGGTATGAAAAGGTTATTGTCTGTCTTTGCCTGAGCCAAAAATATCTGCTGTTAGTGCAGCCAAAAACCTTTGTCTTTGATTAATGTGTCTAGAGTTCACTTTTCCTAAAGACCTGGTCTTTGCCTGTATGTTCGTTGTCAAACTTTACTTTTCCTCTCATGCTCTCTGAGGCTTTCTCTGGCACGCCTCATATGCAAGTCGAATGTCTGCAGTCTCTTTCTTATTGTTGACACATGCACTTTGACACAAAAGGGTGCAGTTTTACCTGCGCAGTGATAAATTTATTTAGCTCTTGGAGACTTCTCTTTGCACTGCAAAAGACTCGATTCTAATTTTCTGGATTTGAAGGTTTAAATGTAGGTGTGGACTCACCTTTTCCATGTGACTTTTTCCATGGACACAATTTAAATTGTAAAAAAAAAAATGTTAATTTCATGAGTCATTTGTGTATTTATATTACACAAGCACTGTTTTAAAGACAATCAAATGTGTCCTTAAACATGAAAAAAAAAGTCATCCCTTTCCATGTGAACACATTTCACATCACAGCAGATAACTGTTAAGAAATATCACAGATGTTTTACTGAAAAAAAATACTTTATTTTGGAGTATGTGTTTGCCATATGTTATACTTGAGCTGACAGGAACAGTAAGTAAATGATTTGCAGTACAGTTAAATGGCCCTTCTCACAATACAGTTGTCATCAAGCAGTCAGACACAAACAAAACCCGACGTGTTTTATACAATTTAAATTGACAGTCTGTCTGGAGAGGCAGACTCAAACGGTTTGTTGCTATCTTGTTTTATGGCAGCTGCAGGAAAACGGCAGTGACATTCAGATGTGTATAAATCACTCTGAGCCATGAGACTCAACAGGCTTACTGCAGATCACATTCATATTTCGTGTCCGCGGTCATGCTGTATAAATGGTGCTTCTGTGAACAAATATAAAAAAAAATCAAACACACACTCTCTCCTGGGAACTTGGCCTGCATTTGGCCTGAGTTTCGCTCCTCTGCGAGTCAGAGGTACGATTCCCAGTTCCAAGGTCCCTGTTTCTGTCTCTGCCTGTGTCTCTGTGCTTCTGTGCTTGCTTCTCCTCCGTTAGGTAAGAGCCACAAGAACTCTGATTGAGTTCTGCATATAGAAAGTGCGTTTCCATATCTGAATGAAGGATTGTAGGTTGGTGACCACAGCTGCTGCAAAATGGGGTAAAGGAAACCGGACTTTACCCAGCTGGACCTGCGCCCTACCCTGGACACACACTCAGCGTAAACCTTCAGACCCCGCAAAATGGACACATGCTGTTCTGTGCCTATCCTTACCTAAATGCAGAGCCCCCACCCCCTTCTCTTGGTCTCTCTCTCTCTCTCTCTCTCTCTCTCTCTCTCTCTCTATAATTTCAAGGTTCACATCTGTTTATCTACTAAAACTTTAGCATGTAGATGTACCAACAAAGCAGCAATCATATTTCATTTAAGGATGTCTTCAGATGAGGATTAAATTGAAAAGGTTGCCCTATTTCATCTGAAACTACCAGAAAAGACAGTCAGTCAACTTTTATTTATGTGGGGAGCTTCGACCAGTTTTTCAAAAACTTGAAAAAATAATCCTGCTGATGTTATCGGGGTCTTCAGCCTTGGACATATACACGTACATAGTACCACATTGGCCACTACTTTTCACTGGAACACATTATGTTATATTATGTGCCTCCGAATGCATTCATGTCTATGGATTCAGAGGTCTACGGGAAATTATATACATCATAGAAAAGTCTCAAGCCATCTTTGTATTTATCCATCCATTTTCTTCAGCTATCCCAGCTCTCATGAGGTGAGACATACAGGTCACCAGGCTAACACGGAAAGACAGACAACCATTCACACCTATGGGCAATTTAGAATGGCCAATTGGCACTCAATGGGTATGTGGAGAACAGCACTAACAACACCAACTCCAAGCCCATCACACAAGTCAATATCAAGTGCGGGATTTACCACAGAGATGCTCTGTCCCCACTACTGTTCTGCATAGGGTTGAATTCCCTCAGCCAGATCATCAACAAGACTGGCTACGGATACCGACTATGGAATGGAGCAAACATCAGCCACCTGCCGTACATGGATGACATCAAGCTGTATGCTAAGAGTGAACGAGATATCGATTCACTGATCTACACCACCAACATCTACAGCAATGATGTCGGAATGTCATTCGGACTGGAGAAGTGTAGTTGGATGGTAACTAAGAGAGGAAAAGTAGTCAGAACTGAGGGGATTACACTACCAGAAGGCAACATTGCAGACATTGAGGACAGCTACAAGTACCTTTGAATCCCACAGGCAAATGGGAACCATGAAGAGGCCGCTAGGAAAGCTGCAACCTCCAAGTACCTGCAGAGAGTAAGGCAAGTCCAGAAGAGTCAGCTGAATGGGAAGAACAAGATCCAGGCTATCAACACCTACGCCCTGCCAGTTGTCAGATACCCTGCTGGGATAAGAAGCCGGCCAAAGGAGGAAAAAGAAGCCACTGATGTGAAGACAAGAAAGCTCCTTACCATGCATGGAGGGTTTCACCCCAAATCCAGCACCCTGAGACTGTACACTAAGCGGAAGGAAGAAGGCCGAGAGATCCCCAACACCACCAGCTGAAATGCAGACCCAAAACATGAGAGAGCCTCCATCATGTTTTACAGATGAGTGTAGACACTCACTGTTGTCCCTCTCTCCTGACCTCCTCTGCACATGCTGAAGATGATTTGAACCAAAAATTTCAACTTTGGATTCTTCACTCCATGAGACCTGTTGCCACTGATTTTCAGGCCAGTTCTTGTATAATTTGGCATACCTCAGCCTTTTCTGCTGGTTTCCCTTCCATAAAAATGGCTTCTTGACACTCACCCTTCCACTGAGACCATTTCTGATGAGGCTTCAGCAAACAGGAGATGGATCAACTGAAGGGCCAGATGACTCTCCCGTGTTCTGTGTCAGGTCTTTGTTGGACTTTTTCCTATTTCTGAAGGACATGACTTCATTCTTCTTCTTCTTCTTTTTTTTAGGTCTGCCACTTCTTCTTTTGTCCTCCACTCGTACAGTTTCCTCAAATTTCTTTAAGGACAGTTTGTACACCGTGCTGAAAAATGGCAAGTTTTCAGCTCAGACCTCTTTGGTAATCACTATGGTGGTGCAAAAATACTATTTTATGCCTGTCACACTCAACAAAAGACATTGGAACAAATGATGTATTTTTATGACAGGCTGCTAGTAACAAAGTGCCTAATGATACAATGAAAATGCTCCAGCCTATGCCTAAAGAAACGCTTTGAAAGCCCTTCAGAAAAGTCTGGAGAACTAATACTCAAGACCGCTTTAAAATTTACAAGAATGTCTGGCTTCTTGGAGGCAAAATATAAAGAAGTGAAGGGTGGCTCAAAACTTTTACACAGCACTGCAACTCATTGAATTTTTAAACTGATTTTCAAGAGCATCTGCTTGTTGCTAGACATGTATTTATCATAAGAGATGAAAAATGAGTGTTCGTGTCTTTTCCTGTCATTTGGAGACAATTCATTTGGCTTAAAACCTCTTCTCTGAGCTGTGGTCCCTGAATGTCTTCCAACTTCATCTTTTGACACACAAAGGAAGTTCATCTGAACAATGCTGTTGTTCAGTGCTTTGTGCTTCTGTGGCTACAATTCAGGCACATTACTGTTAAGCCTTGTTTATGGCCATTGCACTGGTTACGTCTAACGCCAACTGTGAGGTCACCACCGCCCCATCACCATTTTAATACCGGTACTGGCTTGCTGCAGTATTCTCCTGAACAGTAACTATCTCCACTCAGTAGAAGAAGTAGAAGAGTAGAGTAGAAGTCAAAGTTTCAATGCCTTTTTCCAGAAAGTCTCACCTTTTCAAGCTGATGCAGCATCTCTGTCTGGTCCTCTCTGAGCCTCTGCACTAATATATCATTAAAATCCTGGTTAAAACCAACACAGTCATACACTCATGTCTTCAACCAGCCATGCCAGCTGTGCCAGGTTACAGAAAATGAGAAGTGTAAAGCAGGACCAAAGCGGCAGCAGCAGTGACGTTACTTTTGGCAAGTGCGGCCACTCACAGGGGTAACGACATCCATCCATTGACTTCCACTTATCCTGTTCAGGGTAATTTAGGACCACTTGACATAATAACACATACAACAATATAGTTACTTGAGAAATATTATTTTCTTGTATTGTACTGATATATTGCTTTAATTACAATGTTCATCTTTTCATCTTTTTCTGACATAAACCTGCGTTAGCCTAATTTTAGTGCCCCTGAATATCAGGTCAGCTTAAAAGAAGGATTATTTATTGGGATATTATATTAAATTCAATATGTTGGTGTCTGTTTGGATCTTTAGAACTACTTCATGGTCCTGACAGTCTTGATATCTTGTCCTCTGCTGCTTTGATTTTGACCATTTCGTTTTCTAAATCTATGTCGTGCTTGCACACAAACTTTAGGGAAGTGCAGCGCTAAATAGTTCTGTTGCCGGATGAGACACAATCTATATTGAATATTATGCTGAAACAGCCAAATATCTAACACCAACAGTGAATGCCAAGCTTAAAAAATATTTATGGATGCTGAGAAGCCAAACAAAAGGAAAGAAACACAGACAGACAAAGTGACAGACAGCAGATAATAGACAGAGACCAGAGGGGAGGAGCTGGGTCACAGCAGGAAGCTAAGACTGACAGACAGATCACCGCGGCCAGATATTGTAGGTCTGCCCTTTCTCTGCCCTCCTCAGCAGCAACAGCCATAAACAACCCTTTAGCTTTTATCCCCTCCCTGCTCTCCGCTCTACCTGTTAACCCATGAGCTCTAACACATGATCATCTGCATTTCGACCTCTGACCTTTCCTCTTTAAAGGTCATGGTCAGCATCCTGCTGTGTGTTTCCATTAATTTTGTTTTATTTCTTCAACATTTCTTCACACTCCACGGGGAATTTTATGAGAGATCATTGTACTCCACAGGGAATCTTGTAAGACATCATTTTATTTATGAGTCAGTTTGATATAAACAATAGTAACCCCCATTCCATCCCCAAATTCTTGCTAAACCAGATCAGTCATTAAAGATTGCTGGGAAATGAGCAACACAACGTCACAAGGAGACAGAAGGGATTGCTGTTGATGCACCACTTATGTTTGCAATCTCAACGGTGATTGAAACCAGATGTCAGGAAGACAAGAAGAGAGAGGCAGAAGGAGGAGTTAAAGGAACAGTGTCGAAGGTAGATGAAGGGCAGAAGAAATAACAATGTGTAAACCATGAGTGGCCTGCTTTCAGTCTCAAATACCATCTGCATCCCTGAAAAAAAGAGAAGGAGGGAGATCAAGGGAGAGAAATCTGCCACACTTCATAAATCTGCACATTTTCCAGGTTTTAATAATTTTGTAATTTCATAACACGAAACTTGAGATGCTTTGAAGAGTTTTTAAACCACACATTGCGTCTGTTTCGCTAATTTTCTCCTTTAGTTTTGTTTTCCTTCCTCTTGTTTACACCATTGCTTCTTTACTTTTTCGATTTGGCTGGGTTTCTACTTTCTGTTCCCTGCACAGAAAACAGCTGCCATTCAGTGGAACCGAGGTTCATGTAACTCCAACAGCACAACAACACACTGCAGATGTGATTGCTGGCATTTGTGGACTAGAATACTTCCATCTTGGGAATTAATGATGACTAAATCATCTAGACGAAATTATAAATAAAGTGGTCAGGCATTGCTTTGGGACAATAGTACAGTTTTACATGGAAGTGTGCAAACTACTGGCTTTCCAGTAAAAAAAAAGATCATCTCGGTGATAAGATGTTTGGCAAACATGTTAAAACAGGATACTTTTTAATCTACATGCGATGATGGGAAATAAAAGTGTAATATAAGGCGTGATCAGAAAAATATTTCGAGACCCCAACAGGAAGATAAATCTGATTTAAAAAATGAAGATCTATTAAACACTGTGTGCTGGCAAGACCTGTTCTCTTTTTACTGTGACTTGGATGAGAGATAATGAAGTTTATGTTTCATTTAAGACACAAACAGATCCTAGCTGAAAAAGTGAGCTGACATGGCTCCCAAAGAACTGTAGAATGGGACTTAATCATCTCAAGGCAGTATGGTCTCGCTACCAAAATATGGATGTCTGGTCACATTCAGACACACTGGGTCAGACACTCTTAGTGTCATTGTTGAACATGCAGGGCTAATGTTCAAAGTGTGTATTTTAACCCAAAAAGTACACAAAAGGTATTTTGAGTTAAAATAAATAATTTTCTAAACCTAATTAGGTAGTTGTTAGTTTTGGTGCCTAAATGTAATCAAACAACAAATGAAAATGAAACTAATCAGCAAGTGAAAACCAAACTAAACAGTAACTGATATCAAAACTTATGGATGGATGGAGAACAGAACAAACTGAAACAATAAACTCTCACCGTGGGATATGAATCCCAGCATCCTTGTTCAAATTCCTGACAACTGCTTGTGCAGACGAAGTTGCTTCGTCAAACATGAGTGACTAAATGCCTAAAGACACCTTGCACATATTAAAGAAAATAACATGAAACCTGACCATTATTTATGTGATGGGCATCAAAATTAATCAAACATTTTGCAGGCTCATACCTGTAATCCAGTGAGGGTCTGTTGATGTTTAGCATTCATATTTACAAAATGGCATGCAGACCAAAACCCATTTTTCCCATCAACAGCAAAGAAAAGCCATATCTGTAAAAGGACACCAGCAGCTCCTGGACTTTAGTATATTTGTATTTTATCTGTTATAGGCACGTCTGTTTTGCATGAAAACTTTTTTTTTAATGGAGCTGGGCTGGGTTTCAAAATAACAATACACACATAAATACACAGAGAGAAGAATGTATGAAGAATGCATGAGAGAGAGAGAGGAGACATGCTATTGTTTTAGCACAAACAGAGCAATTACCAACATCCTGTTTGTGTCAGAAAGAAATAGTGCGGTTGAACTTTTGAAGAAAAAAAAAAAAAGCAAAACAATTAAAAGAAAATTATGTTGCAGTAAATTCTCATTTGTTTACAGTAATTACCAGTAATGATGCTACTGCTGCTGAAATACATGTTGCATGCATTTAAGTATTAATAGCCAAACACAGAAGGTGATATAATTAACATTTTGGAAATGCCTGTCAGCTGTTACGGCGTCAGAAGAGCAGACATTTTTGTCCTCGTTTAGAAATCGAGTTGTTCGACATGTGAAGGCAATAAAGACATCATTGATGTTGTCTCTCAGAGAGGCCATAAAACACCCAGTGTCAGTTATTGTTCAGGCTCTCAGAGGAGACATTATCTTGTTGCTCTACAGGCCTCAGAAAGACAACAAATACCCATATGGCTGAGGACAGTTTACAACCCTGCGCCACACCTCAGCATTTCTATAGCTGTGCTCAATTAAAGTCTTCTGCAGGATGGGGAATGTGTAGTGAAAACACTTTTTTCCATCAGTGTTTGACTCACTCTGTTTTATTATGTGTAACATCTGCACACATCAGGGGGCAAGAGAGTGTCCTGTTAGGTTTGTGGTTGAGCTGATTCCTGTAACTCAAATGCACGAGCTGTGGGTAGTAGTCCGAGAAAAAAAACAAGCACCTACGTGCATATACTGCTCCTCAGTCTCCCAATATGAGGTGTTTGTCCATATACGTAAAAAATTTCTTTCCGTCAGAAACATTTGGAGTTCCTTTGAGGAAACTGTGAGTCAGCCTTATTCATCATATTGGACAGTCATCACAAAAAAGTTCACCAATTTTTGGGGGAAATTCAAAGATGAGTGCTTAGTCAGGACAAAATGACAACACTTCCAAGCAAAGATATGCATGCATGTGTGAGCCCGGACAAGATTTTTGTCAGTGTTATATGAGCTTTGGGAGCTTTCCCAATGTTTTCCCACTCTGATGCATCCCAAACCTCAACTCCCCTTTGTTGCCCTCGATCTCCCGCAGAGAAAGAAATGTTGATGCTAAAATGGAATCACAAGCTGCTTTACTGCATATGGTCAGATTTCAAGCTAAAAACTCACATATTCCAGTAAATTCCTGCAAGGCAATATCACAGCTTTATGAGTATGATGGATGGACCAAATGTTTGGAGCAGGTATTCAGCTTGTTGTCAGCAAGATGCATGGTCTCTGGACACTGACCTCACAGCTGGCTCACTGCAGGATGACACAACAGATACGAAAGTCTCGCACAGACACACACTCACATGGATGACCAGTAAATCAGGCAGCAGCCTCTGGATCCCAGCCAGAGGGACTGAGCTATGTTCTGATTCCTAATAAGCACCCTGTGGCTCTGCACTGCAGGAGAATTTCTCAGTGAGTTTGGTTTGTGTGCGTCTGTGTGCATGTGGGAGCATGTGTTTGTGGGTTTCAGCAGTGTTGCGTGAGCAGGTGAACGGTGGGGGTTTGGCTGTATGACAGAATTGTCTGCTGGCAACCTTGAAGAGAAAAAAAAAGGCTGTTTGCCTGATTCCATTTTGTGCATTTAAAGGATTACAGAGGCGTGTGTCTTAGTCATCCCATTTCCTTCTCAGCATTCACTAGTCTACCTCCCTCCTGTCTGTTCTTCTCCATCTCTTCCATCCTTCTTCTCTTCTAAAGAAATTGGACAGGTGAAAGCTGATTCCTGGTAGAAACACGACCTCTGCATACACTTTAGCTGCCTGACCGCATCACAAAGTGTGTTTGATTGTGTGTGTATGTGTGCGTTTTTAAAGGTTGAAATGTCAGTATGTTTTTCCACTTAAAGTTTCTCCACCAGTGTTTGGTGCCATGATCTCTGTCTCAGTAAGAAAGAAAAATGGAAATAACGATCAATAAAACTTTTTCAGCTGTAAAGATCATGTCTTGTAAAAAAAAAAAAAAAATGTTCAGAGCAACCAAATCCCCCTGCTCCTTTTCTGACCCATCTATTCCTCCACACTGGACCAGGAGCAGCAGATGGGAGGAGGAAGATGTCTTTTCCACACAGGGTGTCACAAGTTTAAGAAAACTAGGACTTTGGCATTTATAGGTTAGTAAATAAGATCAAATTTTTAAGCACAAGCCTAGAAATTGTGATCTCAAAGATGATGAGAAATGGGATTTTCTGAGGCATGCTGAGAAAGATTTTGGATGAGAGACAGGGAGCAAGAGACACAGAGGCCTTTTATGTGAAGATGACATAATCACCTGTTGCCCCCACGTACAGCTGACATCTGTGAAATGTATTAACTTTCTGTCCTGCCCTCTCCTCACGCTCTTTTTCCATCCAGCTTTCTAACGGGGCACAGACACCACCTCACACAGAGGTAATGCTGTTGGGTGTGAAATGAGCAGATAGTTTTATGTCGATGAAGTAGTGACGTCTTAGAAATAAGAGAAAAACACAAATTTGTGTTTTAGTTGTTGTTATAGTCAAGCGTCTCAACAGCCACAGCCGGCAATCATTCTTATTACCTACGTGAGCTGTACTTAGACATGGAGGCTAGCATGCTTTCAGTTCAAATGCCGCCATACTTAAGCTAGAGTGCATAATATAAAGTACTGATTGAAAATGAAAAAACTAATTGATGTGAGCAGAGCATCAGAATAGGCAGGACAAGAAGTCGTGGAAATCTGAAACAAATAATTATGGATAAATGTATCTACAGGAGAAAATATGAAGCGGTTGCATGTATAATATGGCTGAAAGCAACACAGCTGCTGCAGACAAATCAGCACTGCGAGTGTGTGAGAGAGGAAAAGCACTATAGAATAATATAGTTTTAAAAGTGTGCACCTTAAGTGCTTTGGTCAGTAAGACCGGAAAAGAGCTATTACATTAATAAAGGTTAATGTATTTGAAGCCTGGAAAGAAAGCCGGTAAAAGCTGACTGTGTGAGTTAATAGACTTATCAATATCGGAAGCCTATCATTAAGACAAAGGAGAATCTGATGGATTATAATCGAGTAAAGATGAATTATAAAAACAGAATTCAAACTTAGGTTTAGTCTACCCACAAATTTGATATAAGGCCAGGAAGTATAGTGTAAACTGAAGGCTCAGCTGATACACTTCTATTTGGCAAACTTCATGTAGGACGCACTGAAATGGGTTGTGTTTGTGGAACAAGTGCAGGACACCAGAGACAGTATAACTGCACCAAAAATGAGCCTTAATGCAGAAGTAAAGGTGAAACACAGGGGTGCACATGAGGAACAGGAACAGAAACCAAGAGAAGTGAAAACAAACAATCTCAACAGGACAAAGAGAGACACATTTACACACTAAAAGCTGATGACAAGTTATAGACAAAGGAGACACAGGTGAAAGCAATTAACCCAGGTGAGGATAATGAGGGTAGGGTGGACAATCACAGATGAGGAAGCCAAACTAATGCAAGACATGATTGGAAACTAGTCTTCAGGAATTATCCAACAGACAAATACTAAAACACAAAGACATGACGACTCAGAGGGGAGCAGGCACTGACAGAAAGACGAGACGGGGGAACATTGATTGAAGTAAAGTAAGTCTAAATCATGACATAAACCAAAAAACACAAAAACTGCAAAACTGAAACTCAACACTGATGACAATAAAAACCATACCCTGAGACCACAGCCTGCTGACTGTTGCTGTGCATCTGTGACTGGCTTTGCCCCCCCACCAGCTCCTGCTTTCCTGTTCCTGTCTGAATGTCATGACTCTCCACCTCCTCCATGTTTACATAAGGAAGGGTGGGGAGGTCCCAGAACAGAGCCATACCACCCACTGTACATTACTGCCAATGCTACAGTCCTTTTTTAACTGTAGTCGTCCTTATTGATTATTAGCAATTGAGAGAGCGTGCAGCAAAAGAAACCAGCTTTATTGCAATTGATTTTGAGGGGAACTGTATGTACCTAGTTCTATAGCAATCAACTGTGTAGTATGGTGAAATATTACACTTGAACTTGGTCCAAAGGAAACTTCAGATGAGGATTCATTGTCTGGATGTCTACATGTCAGTAGATAGTGAGGAATTTCAGATAAATGTCAGACTGTCACAAAGCAGTATGAAGATAAGGCAATTCAATCATTGTTTAGATCAGTCTGGACCAAAGTTATGGCTTTACTAGCAGATAGATGTTTTTGTCAAGGCTAAAACCCTGTCAAACACTAATAAACAGGATATTTCTCAGTATGGTTATGTACTGATTGCCCATATACACCACAGTAATCTAAAACCTTAAAAATTGGAGCACAAGAAATAGGTTAATCCATTCTTCCGGCCTGTCTCAATAGATGCTAGATTCATGTCGAGCGCCATTTAACGCTCACTGGATTAAGGTTTCATTTAAATCAAAAAAGTGTCAAATTATCTCCCCAGCTGAGACAAAGACACAGTGTTCTCGTCTAGGATCATCATAAAAACAGAGTATTAATCCTAGATATTAATCCTCCTGCTGGCTCCACATGTGCCTATTGAGTGATAGCTTCATCCTTCACTCTACTGTGTCCTTAATTTAATCAGTGATAAGCATGTAATACTGTAGATTTATGAAAAACTGGGTTAATGCTTCTTCTTTTCATTTATTTAGAGGCTGCTCCATTTTATCCATTGTAACAGTTTTTGACGAGTTAGGAGTTATTTATTCTGTGAAGCTGTTTCTGACACTGAAGCGTGGGATTGGCAGGTGGAGAAAGATTCATCCACCCATTTTCTTATCCAATTCAGGGATAAGAAACTGGAACTTGGACAGGTCACCAGTCTGCCACAGGGCCAACACAGACAGACAAACAACCATTCACACTCACATTCACACCTATGGGCAATTTAGAATCACCAGTTAACCTAACCTCACTAAATGCATGTCTTTGGACTGTGGGAGGAAGCCGGAGTACTGGGAGAGAGCCCACACAGATGCGAGGACACGCAGAAAGGCCCTGGCCAGATGGCGGATTTAAACCCAGTAACTGTGCTAACCACCATGTCACCATGTTGCCATGGAGAAAGATGTTGTTATTGTTCTATCATTCATTTTCTTCATCTATCTCCATGTTTCAGCCTTTTTTTGGAGACCGAAAACTATTCCAATCATCTTTTTCACACACTAAAACTTCCCAGCTCTTTCTTGCTTTATTCTTTCTTACACAGTAGTTTCCCCTGTGGGTGGGTTATATTATGTCTACATACTTCATGCGTGCTAAAAACCTGCTAAACAGACACTGCCTCAGTGTAAACATTTGACTGCAGGGAGTCCCTTCTCGCATTTACCTCAGGGAAGCGCTGAGCCTCGCCCAGGTCGCTTTTCTTTGGCAGGTTGGCTTGTGTGTTTCCCTGAGCTCCGGTCCTCCTCTGCTGCCCTGCAGAGAAAAGGCCCTCTGAGCTCCGAGCGTTCTTGCGGCACTCCTGGAGGTACCCACCCTCACCGCAGCTCACCTCCATCTCCCTCACACGCTCACTTGAAACATTCAAACCAAAGCCAAGCCACCTACAGTAGCACTCTTGTTGTGATGTGATGCTTTTTATATCATGTGTGTCAGTGGGCCATTTTGCTCAGTGCTTTCTGACTATAATCACTTGATTGCAAGAAAAGAAGTCTGTCAGTAAGCCCTGCTTTGGATCACCAGCAGAGAGCCACTTTGAGCATTTATACGCATGCTGGTTCAGAATTATAAACTAAAACTACTTCCTCACACTTGCTGCGTTGTTTACTGCTGGTGCATTCTTGTATGTAACACCTCCAGTAAACCAAACTGCTTTCAGTGTGCGATATCTTCATTTGGTCATTCAGTACACTGCATGTGCATACATATGTTACCAATCTGTTGGAAAGGAAAGGTTCTCCACTTCAATTATGCTGGAATTACTAACAAGGTCCAGCAGAGCAGAACAAAGCTAACTTGCTGCTGGCAAGTACCAGCTAGCAAATAAGTCTTATTCTCCACATTCAAGTGTATCCAAATACAGTCTAATTAGTTTCATAACTAAAACGTGTTTCATATTCCACCCCCCCCACCCCCCCCCCACCCCCCCACCCCCATTCCTTGTACTATTGGTGAAATCTTTGCATCTCTGAAATACAAACCATTTGTAAATTATGGCGAAAAAAAAGCCTTATTTTTAACACAGCCACACACATTATTGAGTTTACCCAAATGAGGTTCTGAAAAGCTTTTATAAGACATTGGGTGGAGATATTTCTCAGCCCACAGTGGAAGACGTAATCCAGCTAATGACTTAAAATGTCAGCATTGCCATGAGGGTTTGACATGCCAGCAGTGATACAGAAAAGTTTTAAGCAAGAGTGGACACTGATATCGTTGATTACTTATTACTCATGTAAAACATGAGTGAGTAATAAGTAAGCGTAAACAGAGCGAGGAGGATGTACTAGAGTTTGCCATGGTGAGGGGACACACACCCAGCACACTGAGAGAGAGGTACAGCTCTATGTAATGCTTTGGCCTCCCTGTGAGGGTCCTGTGCCAGTTCTGCAGTGCTGCGCTGCCGCTGCCAAACATGACCACAACATGGGCCTCTTTGCCCGAGCAGCAGGCGCTCTACTATTACAGCCATGCATGCCTGACCCCAGGCCTACCAGCTGTTCACCAGCAATATCCATTTGGTGCTGTTTTCTTTACAACTGACCTCAGACCAGCTGCAAGACTGCACTTTACAAGACACTGAGGGGGGAATTGCATGCCGCAATAATGATAACATCAGTCAAGTGATGACTAAATAATTGCCTTTCAAGCCATTTATCTCAATTAAGTACCAGTACTTTGCATAAAAAATGCTTAAAAAGCACGGGTTGTTTGTTAGCCATGCTGTGCATGAAGAAAACTGTAGCTTTTGCATTAAACACTGTATTTGTTAGGTAGATAATAAAAAGTCGAGTTGACAGAAAGTGTAATTCCAGCTTTTCTCTCCTTGGTTGAAACACACTACACTGGTGAAAATGATATTTCTTATATAGATCAAATGCACAAACTGTGATGATCGTTCTGCTTTTTTTTTTTTTTTTGGAATAAACACACAGACTTGATGATGCCAGACCCTCAGGTCATGAACTGATGGTCTGCTATTTTAAACAAAAGGAACTCGTGCCAATGTGAAGCTACAGTGAATAGATTTAAGGTAAGTTACTGAGTTACTGTGCACCTACATTAAACTTACTCATTGTCATAGTCAAGTGTTATCATATATTACATAAACTGTTAATGCCTGGTACTTATATAACATCTTTGTAATGTAACTGAGCACTCAGAGCACTTTCTACTATAAGCCTCATACTCCCATAGATGTCTTATGAGCAATTTGGGATTCAGTATCCTGCCAAAGGATAATTCAGAGGAGTCAGGGATTGAAACACTTCTGATTAGTTGATAACATGCTCTATCTCCTGAGCTACAGTTGCCCTTCAACGGTGTTATTACTGACAAATTAATGTGTTAGCAGTTTCATTTGTTGTTGCTGGCCTCTCTGAATGGAAATCCTAAATGGAAAGCCTTGTAAAGTACCATTTACCAATCACCCCCCCCCCAAAAAAAAAAATCCATCCCTCAAGAAAAACATGCAAAACACACATGATCAAAACACCAAAAGTGTGTTTGTATGAGCTTTTTTTTTTTTTATTGAAAAGCACATGTAATAAAGCAAAGTACATTTAGCAGAAAAAACACCATTACTGCTATTTATTTTGTACAAAAAAACAAGACAATACAAAAATACTATGACTTTTAATACAAGTAGGGGTTGTATTTTTTTTTTAGCATATTATAAATGTAACTATTACAATCTACAATAGTTTATCTAGATACAAAAAATCTGTCAATCGATGCTTTTAAGCAGCATTTTGTAAAGAACACAGGTCTGTATAGTGGATATATCTAAACATGTTAAGAAACAATATCTTACAGGGTTAATTTTAGTGATCTATACATTATTTATATATTTATAAAAAAAAGAGTGAAAACGGCTTTGTGAAATGATAGGACGGACTATACAATGAGAAAGATGTGCAACATGGCGGAGTGTGTTGTTGGAGGATATCTGAGTAGGCTGTAAATAAAAAGGACTTCTGTATGGGGTACTGTACATCTGTTAGTGATTAAACAGGTCAGGCTATAAACATACAAGGTTAAAGATGCTTATTAGCAGAGAATAAAAATATTAGATCCACAGTTTTTGTGACGCTCACCTGCACGCAGACATACAGTGGCACACATTCATGCTCGTCATTCGACACACAGTTTATCAAGAGGGGGCTCCTTTTCACAGGGCACAGCGCTCATTCAAATGAACATACACAGTCACACTAACAACAAGCACAAGCATACTCACATAAGCATAAGATTGTACAGAACACACACACACACACGCTTTGAGAGACAGACATCCACTGCCAATGAGTGATTGAGTGGGTGAGAGCCCCTCCCTGCCAGCGGAAAGAGCCCAAATCATCCCAAAATAATGTGCCAGCTTTGCTGTAAATCACCCTCTGTGCATGGTAACAGACCACACCATTTTATTCCACCCACCTATCACCTTCTGGTTCAGGAAGCCACACAGAATGGCCCCAACACCAAGAAGTGGCATGGCACAGCCACGCCTCTTGTACAGGTAGGAGGAGGCCGTGAGGTCTGCCCCCACCCTTCCATAGGATCTAAACCCCTTTACTTCATCTAACTCTCAAAAATGCAACATCCCGGGCTTGGGCCACTCTGAAAGTCTACTTTAAAAAAAAAAAAGCTTGATGTGCTGATCTGGAGACAGAGGTCAATGAGGTCAGTGGGCTTTACTTTCCAAGGCTTAAGATTTGAAATGAACTTAAAAGGTAACCTGTTATAAAGGCCTACAAAGATAAGCTTACGAAAGCTAAGCTAAGGTAACACTACCTTGCCCATGTAAGAAGTCTTGTATGAAACTACAAGCGGTTGGTTTGGTTCTAGGATTCAGTTTTTCTGTCTCTTTATGTCAGCATGATCAAGATCTTTTCAGACAGACGTCTCAGGCAGCAAGTGGTGATAATGGACAATGAAGTTAAAACAGTGCTATAAGTTATATTTTTCTATCTTGTTATAATTTCTAAGCTGCTAATTATTGCAGTAATGTCCTTCCCTTAGGTAAGGAAGTTGTTTTCCTTTGCTGTTCCAAGGCCACAGAGAGTTCAGGGAGGAAGCATCACTGGAAATCCCTCTCTCCCTAGGCAGGGGGGGTTTGTCTTTTTTTTTTCCCACCCTTAGCTCTGCCTGTCAAGTTCTCATCTTTTGAATTAATTTTGTCTTTCAGCTTCCAATTCTTTTTTTGTTTTGTTTTTTTTTGTTTGTGCTAAAAAGGATGGGCTCAAATGCTGATTAGTAGTTATAGTAAATAATAAGTCTGGATAGTGAGAGTGGACTCTGCAGTGCAAATCTCAAATCTGACACCCTAGTCCACAAAGTGCCTCTGGCTGGGGCACTGCAAAAGGGAGGAGGATGCCATTCAACAAGCAGCTATCGTCTCTTGTCGCTACATTCTACTGTTCGATGGGAGGTGAGCAGCGCTGCGATTGGCTCCTCTGTCACAAGAAGATGTGGGCTCTCTCACACCATGTTGTGGTGGTTGTTCCTCTCAATGATGTCAGATGAAGAGAGCAGCTCCTTCTTAATTGGAGAGGGCGGGGGTGTGGCCGGCTTCACCCTTGGCTTGAACAGGTCTGACACATAGAACACCTGGCGGACACAAAGGGAAATCAAGATGAGGAAAGAGAACTGAATAAAGCCTGGACTGACTGGAAGAAAAATAAAGCTAACCAGTTCAGCTTTAATGCAAATAGAGTGAGGGAAGTTTAATTTACATATAGCATGTTACGGCTAGCTCGTGTGATTTGCCTATGCTGTGGTCTGAGGCATTTGAAGCATGTTTTGAACTGTGATCCCAAGGCAAAGATACCAAATTATATAATAATATAAATATTTTAAATATAAATATCTATTCTGATCGCAAATGATTGCTCAGGACTTAATGTGACTCAACTCAACTGAGGGTGAGAAAAAATACAGTTCTGTGACAAAAATAAAGTCAAGCACTAAAAACCGCAGTTCTTTGAATGGCCACTTGAGGCTCGTTTGTTATGCTGTTGGTTTCTTGCGCGTTTTCAGTGCCTTCAAAGTCTGTGCTCCATTTTTGGGGTGCTGAAATTCTAGTATTTAGTCTGTATGTAACTTAAAACAAATGAGCAGGTATCTGCGTCTGTGCAATTAACCCGTACAACTTATGGATGCACCTTAACACTCCACCCTCTCATCCAAATGTTCTGTTGACAAAAAAAACAAAACTGGGGTTCTCAAACCAGTGGGTGATTTTGCAATGATTACATAGACTTGTTGCTCTAAACAAGAATATTACATGCACAAACATGTGGGGAGTTCTTGAGAAGACAGTCTTCCCCCATTTATTGGATGAGGAATGTCCTTTTTGGTTAAGAAGCACCCACTCATGTCACGGTGAGAAATCTACTTATGATGAGGAACTCCCTGTCACCTTCCTCCACTACATTTTGTTCAATCCCAGACTGGCAACACTGAGTAATCTGGCTCAAGGAAGTGATCTTAGTATTGCTCACCCTAGTATATGAGTTCTTTAAAAACGAATCTCCTGTGAATTTATGCCAAGTGTGAATTCCCCTTTCACATCACTACATAAGGCCAGTTGGCCTGGCACCGATGAGGAATAAAGGAAGAGGAAAAAAAATTCTCTTCACAAGATCAGAGTGACATCATATGTCAAACAGGAAAATGGGGCAGGAGCAGACAGGAAGTGGGGCTGTGGAAACTACAGCCCACTGTATCAGTAGATTACCGTTTCCACTTGCAAGGACCAGGGGTCACTCATGAGCAACACTGGCTTCAGCTATGGACTAATACACACAAATACATGCAAATACACACACGTAATTGGCAGGCACAGCAGCTTTTCCTTCCATGATGCCAGTCCTGGGCAAGTGGAGGACCTGTGCCATGGAAGCGAGAGGGGAAGGGGGGGCGTGGGGGGTGGTGGGGGGCTCCCATTCAATACTAAACTATGTGAAAGAGAACCTACTGTGAACCAGCTCTACCAGGAAATCAAAATGAACATTTCCCTTTGGGGTTTCACGTGGGAAAAAAAATGGTGCTGTCATATGGAAAATGTCTTAAGGGACAAACAGTGGCCAGTTCAATGATCATCTTTGTTTTCTGTAAAAACAGCTGACATCCAGTCACTGATCTATTTATAAAACAAAGAGCGTCTCATTCTGAGCACAAAGACACTCTCCTCTATTACAGCTTGATACTTACTAACTATGAAGTTATTTACTAATGACCTTTAGCTGAAGGGTGATGTGCAGAATGAAAACTCCACAACAGACAGCTGCTTTCATGCATTTTAAATGCCTCTTTGTGTACATAACAGTTGTGTCTTATATGACACATTATATATGATATGACTCATACAGTGGAAATGGGTATGCAGCCATATCTCTGAGTCATGCAAGCAATGGGGAACTTTCCATACATGATTGGTATCAGGATTCTCACACCCATTTACATCAGGTCTTGTTGCTGCATCGCTGAAGCTTCAACCTAACCCCCACGAACTGCCCTTTTGGCAGGCTTATCATGACCTCACCACTTCCTTTGCGTGATATACGCTAATGCACTCATGCAAAGCCTCCAACTCCATTGTGTTGTGTAGTGCAAACACAGCAGTTTGGTGTTGTAATGCAGCTACACTAGAAAAAAAGTTTGCGATTGTGCCTTTAATGGCATATCTTTACCCACTGTTGAAACCTGAGTCACATAGGAAGTCAGCGTACTGAAGTCACAGGAAGCATCAGTGTCTAAAAAAACCCATCACTCACAGGAACCTGACATGTATATATATATATATATATATATATATATATATATATATATATATATATATATATATATATATATATATATATATATATATATATATATATATAAAAATGTGACAGTATTTAAACAATGTATTTAAAAACCAACTGTAACTGTACTATATTATATTCGAAGCATAAGCACATAAATGCCAGAGTAGGTCAGAGGAAGTAGCTGCAAATAGTTCTCCATATTTCTAAGAATGCTATCAATTAATGCTATCTTCCCACTTTGCAAATGCGTGTCTAACTATACATGTCCCTGAATAGACAAAAAAATAACTGTACTGGTTATCTGGTGGCATGCTGCATAGAATTCCTCATTTACATTTAGGCTGCATCTCTGGACTGATGATAAATGCTTTCCTGCTCCTGTTTCTTCACGAGTTCACGGACCACACAAATACTGCTTCGGTATTCGAGAGCCTCAGTTCGTGCAGCATGTTCACGCGTCCCATGTTTTTAATGCGTGACCTGAGATCAACTCACAAATGACAGTGAACTTAGAGCAACAAAGAAACGCTGCCCCTTCTTTCTCCCTCACAGCTGGCTCTTGTTGGATTCAGTCCCCTTGACCTTTATTACAACACATGTTGAAAAGTAGGTTACTGTGTCTTATAGTAAGTGTCAACTGAAACAGAAAGACCACTTCCTCTTCTGGTTCCCCCAGTTTGGTGAATGATAGCCCAGCAAACACAGTCTCAAAAATATTTGAATCACAACAATCATTTACCTGCATATTCTTATAAACTATGAGTGTACTTGAGTCAGAGACAGCCCATCATTAACTGTGAGAATAGACAAAGGGGCTTAAAGCAGTAATTTACTTACAACAAAGCCTGGAGCAAAGTTTACAAAGCTGCAGAATAACACATCACTACATATGAATGTGCCCATACACATTTGCATCGTTCATTTACTGGCAATCGGTGGGGGTGCACAGTGATCAAAGAATTAGTGGCAATAAAATTATAGCACAACACACCCCTTTGCAGTGAGTCAGGTAAATGTATTTGGAAAGCAAGATGCTGTTCCACAATATAACTCATCCCATGATATTACAAACAACTGTGCAAATCGCACACTTGAGACAAGGGGGCAAATCCACTTTTTTTTTCCCTTCTATTCTTGAAATCAGACTTTTGTTTGGCAAAAACACACATACAAAGGTTCAGACTGAATTACTGGGCCACATGCCTCGAGACTCCTAAAATGCTTTATAACATATGTAGATCAAACTGGTGGGAAAAAAAATGCTCCGACAAATTTTCAAAGACTGCAGTCGTGCTTCTTTTCCTCATTTCACACTTGCAAAAACAATGACTAAAATTGTGTAGTTGTTAACTTAAGATCTAAAGCTGTTCACATGTTCTGCATCTGAGAGCCACATGGGCTTTACATCTTCTCTGTCCTGCCTGCACTCATCTCCTGTCAGGTTCTTTCTGCTCCACTGCTCACTGAGTGGCTGAAAGAGCTGAGCTAAAGTACTCACAGATGTGTGTTTCTACTAAAACCTGGCAAGTCAGAAGAGGCGTCAGGGATTGTAAAACTAGCCTCACTGCCTTAATCGGCAGGGGTTTGGCTGTGTGTGCATGTGTGTGTGTACATTTGTATATGTGGTGTGTAAGTATGTGGACATGAATAATGTGTCTGTATGTGTGGATTAAACTGTCTCTCTTCATGCAAAAGCAGAAAGGTTGTGGAATCGTTTAGTTGGATTAAACCCGGTCTCATCCCAAGCCAAGATGTAGACCTCCCTTCACTCCTCCTGCCAGAGTTGCCCATTCAGAGGTCAAGCTCATACAATGAACATATTTCTAAACACATAACATAATTTCTTTACTTGTCAAGGCTGATGTCGTCTCAAGGCGGCTCCCAGCTGGAGGAGCACTGGTTTTTGCCAGACCATTACAGTTATTGTTTCTTGCTGCTTTATGCTCATGAATTCTAACCCAGGTATTGAAGGACTCTGCCATTCTGTGTGTGTGTGTGTGTGTGTGTGTGTGTGTGTGTGTGTGTGTGTGTGTGTGTGTGTGTGTGTGTGTGTGTGAGTGTGTGTGTGTGTGCATTTTAGCTCTGCCAAGGTCTGCCTAGGCGCCACTACTAAGGTCTTGCTGAATTTTATGAATCTAATTCTTTCCACTTTAATGATTTGGATCCTGTCTAAAGGTGTGTGTGTGTGTGTGTGTGTGTGTGTGCGTGCGTGCGTGCGTGTGTGTGTGTGTGCACGTAGGTCCATACTTTTGCCACAGGCAGCAGAGTTTAGCTGGGGCCTGCTGTGCTGATAGAACCAGAGCCACCAAATAAAAAACCCAAATAATTAACAGCCTCATTCCTGTTTCAAAGGCTAATCCTCTCCCTCTCTCTCTCTCTCTCCTACCCTCTCTCTTTCTTTTTACACCCCCGTTTTTTCTTCTTGCCCCAAATTCAATTTTCCTTGGCTCCATCTAGCTTAGTGTAATGATGAGGGTTATGAAAATCATCTGGCAACTGCTGTGACAATATGTCACTAAAGTAGCAAGAAAGGCTCCAGAGTATGGAATCACACCAACAGGCAAAGATTCACTCCAGCACGCACACTCACGAACACACTTCTTAACTAGGGCCTGGCTCCAAGCAATGTGTTCTTCATTAAAGGGAATCAGATTCTCCTCACTTCACTGCCTGCTCCCTTTCTCCTTTTCACCAAAAGCAGAGAGGAGAAAAAGTGAAAGAAGGAGGATATGTTGAGGCAAATTTTATTTGAAGTCCGCTTCGGCTGTTGTATCCACAGTGGTCAGTTAAGGAAAAGGTTTAAATTTCAAACAGTCTGCCTGGTTCTAATTATGCTATATTTCTCAAATTTCTTAAATCATTTGCATGTATTTTATATTACTGTCTTGTGTGCACTCACTATGCAGTAGGCCACCAGGGCTCCCTGCACAAATCCTGCCAGGACATCGGTCGGGTGGTGCTTGTGGTCGGAGACGCGTGATAGGCCAGTGTAGAAGGCCATCATCAACAGAGTGAACTGGAGCAATGGGCGGAGGAGACGAGCGCCACGCCATGTAAACCTGGACTGGATGTAGAACTGGAAACAAGGAGGGGAGAAGAGAAGAGCAAATTTGAATATGCACAACAGTGTAAATGCTCTGACATAAAGTCTCTTCAACAAGCACAAGAAGTTCTGTGTATATGATGTAAAACAAATAACCTACATTCTCAGTAATGACCTGAACCCTCACACACACCTGGCTGGTAGTTTTCGTGAAAGACACTAAATGCTGCGTTCCTAACCCTGCACCTGTGGTTGGTGTGTGTGTGTGTGTGTGTGTGTGTGTGTGTGTTATTACTGTCCGAGAGGTCTAGACTGAATCAAAGTAGGCAGGCACTTGCCTGATCCGCGGCGAAACGCATACTGTCTTTCACAACACACACTTGACTGCCTGAGACATGTCTGATTCATGTTTCAACATCCCAGCTGTAAAAACATTAAAACCACAGAAAGCCACTGGAATACACACACACACACACACACACACACACACACACACACACACACACACACACACACACACACACACAGAGTGTATACATGTATACATGCTCTGCGATGCATGTTTCAGCACTTTGTTGTGAATTCTACCCTCTTATAGAGCACATGTCTTGTAGATGGATGCACCCTATCACACTCTGCCAAAAGCCCATTTTCTGGGTCATGATATAGAGAGGGGAGAACCAAAACAGGAAAAATTAAATCCAAGGCCACTGTCAGTCCCCGCACAAGAGCAGAGTCATCCATAGCCTTGCTCCTTTTCTATCAACTTAACAGCCACAGTGGTGAGGTCAGTCCAGGTTCCTCAGACATCCTGTGTTTCTTCACCACTCATGCCCTTAACTTCCTGTCTCTCACAACCAGAGACAGAGGGCCTGGGAGGGCAAGTCAGCCAAGGTCTACCCAGCCTAAATCTCTATAGTTGTGTCATATAATCAGACAGGCAAACAATACCTACTACAGAGAGCCACAGTGCCTCCCTGCAACCCCCATCCACTATGAGCCCTAGTAGGTGTGGACATAAAGCTCCCTCACATTTCCTCTACGATCCCCTATCATTGTTCTTATCCTTACGATAGCTAAGGAAGTGATCCCTCCCATCCCTTCTGGTCTTTTTCTTCTCGCTGGTAGGGATGTTTAGACTTCAGGCTTCTTATACAATGGTTCTCAGGTACTGACCTAGAACTACTGATAAGAGCTTTTGTATGACACACTGCACCTATGAATGAAACCTAAAAAAAATCTTTGCACAGCCTGTGAACCTTTTAGGTTTAAGAAGGCTTTAATGGAGGATGTGGGTATGATAATGAACACTTGAACTTAGTCAAAACAAAAGATACTGCAACCTACCAGGAAGAGTGACTATATCTAATTCAAAGACAGTGAGTAAACCCAAATAACCCAGTCCAAGCCTGAATCAGCACAACACAATAAGTCACACAAAAGGAATTGCGAGGGTTACGGACTGCCTAAAATAAAATTCAGTGTCTCTTCTTTAAATCCAACATGGCCTCTGCCTTTTTAACCCGAGTCTTCTTCCCAGAATTTGTCCTGAATAGTAAGGTTTGAGGAAAACAACAATGAAACACAACAAAAGGAACCCTAACAAATTCTCATGACAGAGTTAGACAAAAGCGACACTAAGTCTGGTGGTTTCTAAAAGAATCCAGTGAGATCTTCACCCCTTGTCCCTCTTGTAGTGATTCAGAGTCAATGTCAAATGAAAAAAAAAAAAATGTGAACAAACACAACAAAGTGAGAAAGAATGAGAGAGCGAGGTCTCGTTTTACAGGCCTGTCTCATTCTCTTCTTTTCTTTTGGTTCACACCATACTGTGAAACATTAACATAGATGTGGTTAGAGCTACTTCGATCTTAAACACAAATATTGACTTTTATTTAACCACCGACATGCATCCTGCCTCAGTGAGAATTCTATTTGCGTGAATAATTTGTGCAAATACTTGCTTTTCTGATTCTGAGAATATGCAGATGCTGAGTGTACATCAGACTAAACAAAGGATGGCTCTATGAGACACACAAATGCACGCACATGGTTGTTCTCTTTGGCTGCGGGGTAGCTGAACGGCATGCCATGTGGTCTGTGCCAGTTATGTGTGTGCTGTCTCTGAAGCCTACGATGCTGTTAAGACACAGCTCAAACCACATTAGTCACAGATGCAGCACTAAGGCATGCTTGGCAGGAAATTAAGTTTCAAAAATTCTAAATCACAAAATGCCAAGCGGATGAACCGGGGTTGTGTGAAGGAGGACTAGGTGGCAGCCACATTGTGGAAATGACACTTTCACAGTGGTGAGAAATGAGAGCAAAAACGTTCAAGAAAAGAAATGCGTATGCTGCTGGAGGACAGTTGTGGCTTTGATGTGGAGAAACGCAGCCTTGATAACCTATTTTTGCTAGAACTGCTGTGTAAAAGAATTTACATATGAAGTGGCTCCAGCTTCATAATTTGTCAGACAAACAATTAACTGCACAGTACCCAACTAAATCATAGCATCAACTTTAAAACTTACAAAACTGCATCTTCATATTCCGTTTTATTTTAGATTTTGGCTGTTAGTGGAATCTAGTCTCGTGCACTTGCTCAGGATGTATGACAAATGAACGAACGCATATTTAAGCAGACTTAAATATGTCACGCGACTGGTTTCCAGCACAAACAAAAAAATGCAGCAGTTTCCTCTTACCACTGCACGGGCCTCCCCCGTAGGCTTTGTTTCAGGCCAGTTCCGTATTCAAGAACATCAACTACAAACTGTTCTGCCTCTTCTCCACTCCACTCGTTTTTGGAGAGGCCAATGCTGGCACTCCCGAGTTTACCACAGCTGGAACACTGGTCTCTGAGTAGTGTGTCACTCTGTGGTCTGGATGCAAAACATCTCCATTCCCTTCCTACTTTTTCCCCCTGCCTTTTATTCAGTTCTTTTTCCTTGGTCTGACCAGAGTGCAGCTGTAAGTTCACCCAGAGGCTGGGAAATACCCACAATAACCTCTCACTGGGCTGCAATACACTATAATACACCAGAAATTCAAGTGTCAGTTCACTGTGAGAACCAAGACCACCTTGTAGCCCGCCATCCAAACTCAAAACACCGACTCTATTCTCTTATCTCTCAAGCACACAAAGTGAGACTAAAACTTCTGGTGTGTCAACAAAGGAAGAAGCTAGTGATCGTGTATGTGTGTGTAATTACACAATTTGAGGCATGAAATACCTCTGGGGTGCTAAGCCCTGGGGTGCTAACCCCAACAGGTGGACTGAGAGAAAGAGAGAGAGAGAGGTGGAGAGGAAGGAGAGGACAGGAAGTGTACACACAGCTGCTCTGAAGAAAACAGGTGGAATGCATCCATCCATCTCTCCAAGGAGTCAAACAGAGTATTAAACTGAGAGGAGATGAAGGAGAGGAGGTGGAGCAGAGGATAAGAACAATGTTTTGCTCTTTCTTCAAGCAGTAAATCCCCTAATTCAGAGCCCAGCCTTGTTTCTGTGACTCCATCTATGTGTAACCCATTGTTTCTCTTATTGTCAGCATATGTGTCCCTGCATGAATGTTAGACTAAGAGACCATAATGATTACTTACAGACAGGTAGAGCATGGCAAATATCGAAAAAGAGGCATGTCCTGAGAAGAAGGATTTCCTGTGGAGAAAAAAAACAGCATCTTTGGTTTGTTTTTCCATCTAACACTGAAAGAGTACTTTAATAAACACAGGATCCTGTGTTTATGGCACGTATGCATTGTTGTTTACACAAACCTGGCCTCCTGTACTTCGCTGTCTTCCCCAGTGCAGGTATAGTTGGTGATGTATCCCAATGAACAGTTAATGGTGGAGAAATCTGGTTTACACACATCCAGGAAGTGGGGTCTCATCCGACCTACTGACACCTTGGCAATGTCTGTGAATGACTGGCTGACGGCGCAGCCAAAGAGAAACATGCCTATCTGCAAGATGACACACAGCAGTGATTAGATCAACAACAAATGACTACAACTGCTTGTTAGATAAACTCCTTTCCTGTTGCTATGGTCTTTCCATGCTTGCACAGCACAAGCACGTAAAATAATAATAGTGGCAGATTATTTGTGCTCATGGGTTTTTAACAGTAGTGGACAACAGCAGGATTGAACTTTCTATTCTAAGACCAGTGATTATGTGGCTGATGTGAAAGTTGTGTTGCTAACATGTTTTTTTAACACCTGTGACTAATTAAGTCTTCTGAGCATCTCATTGCACTCAATACTGCCTCTTACTTCCTCAGCAGACTGGTCCTAAGACACCTCTGACTGTTTTTTGTGTGTTTCTAGACTAAATCCTAATATTCTAGCTAAAGTGGGAGTCATTCCGATGTTCCAGGTTTCTGTTCTCCCAAGTTTACACACAAAGAGCTGGCTTGCCCTACCATGTTAAGTTTGACAATTCAAGGGAGATGTTTAAAAAAAAAAATGGTTGTGTGTATAATAATTAGAACATGATGATGTCTGCAGAGCTGACCTGCTTGTAGAGAGCTGCAACGTAGGGATTCCCAACAAATGACTTGGTTCCTTCGTGCAGCTGGTGAATCCTGTAGCATTCTCCAATCACAATCTAAAAGGAACATTTTTTTTTTTTCAGATAGAAAACACAACACTGATTACAAGCAAGTCTTTTTTGATGATGCTGTCGAATCAAACCGTGTTACATTAGTTTTAGATGCATAAAACCATGCAATAAAACGCTAACTTTTGTGTTTGTATCATGCAGGAAATCTAATTCAATTCCAGGCAGAGGTCACAGAGGGATTGTGAAGGATGTCACAGACAGGAGACACAGGAATAACAGAATGACTGAGTAACACATAAACAAACATACAAAAATGAGCATGGCCTGCCTTTCCCTCAGGCAGTTTGAATATGATATGAATGTGGGCAAAGGTAATGCTCTGCTCAGTGATATAATGCGGCCTTCCATGCGAGATGTAAAGAATAGCAAAGAAATGGAATGTCAGTGGAAGAGGAAGAGAAGATAAGTATTTATATAATTTTCTTAACAGCTTTAGTCCAGTGACCTAACCCTGACTCCTGGAGTATTCTAACTAGGATGTGTTAAGTAGAGTTCGGGCCCCATGGAAAAACCTCATCTACTCTGCGCCAAGTCAACCCTCGAGGCACAAAGTTGTCAGTCAAATCTGCACCACCTGCGTTCCCGGACTGATGGACCGGCAGCTCGCGCTTTCCTTCCTCTTTCCACACAAGGCTTCATTCTTCTGCCTAATTTCCTCATTTCTGAAATAAAAATATTTACCTGCACATCTCTGTGCCACTACACACTGTGAATGTGACCAGCAGTATGTGCACAGACGAATGTGCACGCATTTATACTTTTGAGTTTTTCCACACAGCGTATCCTCACATTAATAGCGGGTTTTCTGTTTACATGTACTCTGTGTGTGTTCTGTTAATCTTGACAAACACACCTATCCTGCCCATCAGGCATTCAGCTGCGGGCTCACAGCCAGAAGAAGCAAACATGGTGGTGTGATGCTTGTTTGTCTGTGCTATTGTCATTGAATTACTCAGATCAGAGCTGAAGATTAGAACCACAGGAGACTGATACATGCCACAAATGTTTATTTTGGTTGCCAGCATTCAAACCTCTTCTCCTGTCTCTAACCCCTCAGAGAGCACGATAGGTGTCTGATGGGTTTATTTAGATCATCATTATGTCTGCACTCGTCTCGTTATTGCTAACTCATAACTTCTAACTGTGGAAACACAGTCTGCCAGACATGGATATATCTCACCAGCAGGGCTATTGGGATTTTCCTTTCAGCAGAGATAAACAAGAGAGCCAAGTGGAATCTGCTACCAGTACATGTATATACGTGCATGTATGTGTATGCATGTGCCTGTGCCAGTGTGGTATACAGCGCGTGTGTGTTATAGGATTGGTGTCAGAATGGCAGTAGACGCCACTAATGGAATACAGCTGTGTGAGACACACCAGCTTTGCCCATATGTGAACATGTGAGGGAGCTAAATAACACAAGCACATGGTCCTGGATCCAATAAGCAAGAAGAGCTGAGCTGGTCCAGTGTGAATGTGTGTATGTGTGTGCTCAATAAGCTGATGCCATAGAGGCAGCGGTGAAACGATGTCTCAGTCTGGGAACTTATGAGGGGCTGTGCCACATAAGAGTCTGGGGGCTGTAAAGGTCATTTAACCTGACCACGTGGCACTAATTGTCTTGCACCCCACCACAAGTCATTATAGCATGTTTCCACTAAACCTGACCCCCTCTAATCCGCTGGCACAACACTGGAGCTATTCCCCTTTTCTGGAGCATGGTTCCAGTCGTGGGAATGAAGATTACGTTGTTGCTAACTGGTGAGGCGCCCCAGGCTACCAGTGTGGCACCGTGGGCTCGGGAGAGACGGCACTCACATATTCACCCGCAGCAATGCGCAGGGCGCAGAGGGCATGAAGTCAGACATGAGAATAGAGTAGGAGGTCATAAAATCTCTTTGGTCTTTGGCATGCATGCGCCAACACACATATACACCAACATACACTTCCTAATGTAGCTTGGGGGGGCCTCTCACTCCCACTGACTCACTTAACAAAGTAATAAAAAGCAGGCCATTACAAATGGCTCGGAAAAAGCTGCTGAAGAATAAAGTATGATGAAGAAAGAATGGAGGGGGGAGACATAAAAGGCACGTTTAAAGAAAAAAAACCAGGAGTATTTTAGAAAACACTGCATGATAAAAAAACAAACTTTTGATAAAGGGTCTATGTTGGGTTCTGGACTACTTGGTAGAGCTGGGTGATTAATCAAATTTTATCTTCACTTCCAATTTTGGCTTCCAACAATTATGAAAACAAGATAAGCAAGAAAAAATGATTACTGTACTTCCAGTTTCTTAATGATGCTCCCGTTTTGTCTTGTGTTTTAAATCGAGCGCACCTCTATAACACCTCCTTAAAAGCACTGACTCACTCCCCACCAAGTTCAGGAAAAAAAAAAAGTTCAATAATTTCAGATTTAAAAAAAAAAAATTATGTCGGTGATGCTTTGTTGTAATATCAATTTTGCTCCATGGGGCAGAAACCACGATCTGCGGGATTATGAATACCGCTTATTTGTGAAAATACTGAAGCAGCGCGGAACTTCAGGTCTTCTCTTATAGGCAGCGCTTGTGACAAGGCCGAGGAGCAGTTGGATGACATATGCGTAATTGTCACTGCACACGACCTGATTTGTCTTTATTTTCATTTAATTCTTTTAGTTCAGTTGATTTATATTTATCGATAAAGAAACTCTACTGTATTACAAGACCTTTTGTTTTTAGAACTTCATTAAAATTATGATGTTTCCAAAGCCAGTGAGAAATTATGTTAAATAATTTAGACCTTGACATTAAACAAAATAACCATAAAGGTGATTTTTGTCATAATCGAGTAACCCTACTGTGAGGTATCTAAGAGTCTGAGCACAAGAAGTAAACCAAGGGAGGTGTAAAGATCGACTTACGGAGAAGATGACAATAAGAATGCCAACACCACAAAGTACAGCATCACTAATGGTGTCTCCCTCTTTTCGCGGGTAGCGGATGGACTCGTCCGAACAGTAAAACCCGCGCTGGTACGGCTGTATGGTGCTAGTCTCAATGATCAGGAAAGGCAGGCTAGCTACAAAAAGACAAAGATAGAAGGACAGGGAGAGGGAGAGAAGAAAGAAATAATAAAAGCACCAGGTCAGTTACACGGACACAAACAGGAGAGAACGGCGGGAGCACAAGGAGCATGCTGGCACCGGGGCGGGGGGGTGGGACATGGGATAAGCAGAAGTGGTTGGGGCTTAAGGAAGTCATGTTTGGACGGCTTGGAGCAAAGGAGTGACAGTTTTCCAAAATCAGATGCACCTGTGGCTTAAGAGGAACATTATATTAATGTATCTAAACTTTACTAGAGCTTGTGTAGCCGTGTCACTCCTTCACAGCCACCTTCATGAACCTCGAGCCCTCGCTATTTCTGCCTCCAGCGTTTCCCATCGCCAAGCACTCTTTGCGTCGGGTGGACTTACGGACACCGCAGGCAGTGTCAAGCCAACAGAAATGAGGACTGAGGAAGGTACGGTGCTTCTCTTGTAGGGATAGTACAGGCTGGAGTCACTGCAGTAAAAACCCCTCTGGTAAGGACGAATAGAGGTACGATGGAGTACCAGGGTTGGCAGCATAGCTACACACACACATAGACAAACACATAGATATATGTATGAACCTATGCACATACATGTGTTGGCTGACAGTCACACCTAATGAACCGAATCATACTGTGATATGATTCATAGATCCACTTACCTGTAAGCTGAAGAGAAAATATCATTAAAAAGCACATTAACAGACAAAAACCTTCACAGGTGTGTGTGTGCGCTTGTGCCCACAGTAAACAGTCTGTTTACTCAGCAAACCCTCTCCTGCTGTTCTAGTTGACAGCGTGACACCAGGCCTCTGAGAACTGAGCTTTAGCCTTCAGTTTCACTCACTTCTGACAGTGCAAACATACACTGACACTCAAAGCTATTGGTCCATTATTTAAAAGAGAAATAAACCAATCAGCAAGGGGACAGTGTCAATAAAGTGCGATTAGTGTTAGAAATCACTAGTGTCAAAAGACCCATTTTTGAGACATGCACCGCTTTTCTGTCTTGGCGTCATCCCTCTTGTGCTATTCCTTTAACTTTCCCAATTCCAAGTGTTCTCCATGACAGTCTAAATAACCTCACCACCAATAACAAACTGTTAAACGCAGGGCCATAATTAGCCGTTGGTGAAATTCATTTTGATGTTTGTTTTCCCAACCAGTCTCACACACACACACACACACGGACCGATACACTCCTGACAACGGGAAAAGAAAAACACATTTCCCAATCAAAGCAATACAAATACAGGCGTGTAAACTCTGGCTGGGACTTTCAAATTCTTCCTTGAGGGATTTAAAAATGTGTGAATACCAAGAAAAACAAAAGAGAGCCCACCCAACTCTGGAACATTTTTCACATGAGAGCATGTTTGGCGTGTGTGCGTGCGTACGTACGGCCGTAGTTGCTCATAAATAAAGAGAGCTCAAGACAAGAAGGCGTCTTGAAGACCCACATGCAGACACACCAACATATACATTCAATGTCTGACTGCTCAGAAAGTATTCCGCGTGTGGTTCATGCGGTTGGCTCGTGTCACGGTTTCTTTTGGCATTTTGGTTAAAGAGCCAGGTCTACTCATGACTGTTCCAAATACTGCTGAGAGCCACGGCTGTCTTCTCACTGCTGATGGGTAATGAAGATTACAATACTAACCACTTAAATGAACTTCTCACAAACCTCAAAACACACTTGTCTTATGCATGCTTCTGAGAAAAGCACTCTCAGCTCTCAGATTCTCATAATGAAACTGAAAGGAGACAGTGTTGTCTCAGGTGCTCACCAGATCAATGAATATATGTTTAAACCATGTCCAAGGTAATATGACTACAGTCAAGAAAAAAAAAAGATTTTCTGGATTTTATGTTGTTTTGCTTAGTCTGAAGCCAAATCTTGCTGCTAGAGATTAAAGCATTTTTATATTGTTTGGATTGATATTAGTGTGAATTAAGTACTTTTCCTCACCATCTCTCTTTCCACTGGTCAACATAGGTCAGCAAATTGAATGGTCACTGAGGCAGACACCTGCACAAACAGCGCTGAGAATTTTTCAGGGTGCTGGTGGGCCCACACATGGCTAGCCCAGGCTTTGGTGGTTTCTGAGAACCATGTTGCGCACACAACGGGCAGAGGGAGCTGTGGGTAAGTACAGAATTACCGGGGCAGGGCAGGGCAGGGCAGGGCAGGAGAGTTTACACAACTTACAGTGAGTACGATGGGATTCCAGTGTGTTTCTGTTCACACAAGACTTTCAGCATAATGTGCCTGGGAACCTGGCTACAGATACCTTAAACAAAGTGAAAACCCTCCATACACAAACTTGGGTATGTTGAGTAAACAGTCAGCTGGGAAAATAAGACATTTCCAAAAATCTGTTTCTGCTTTCCCTCACAGGATTCCCTGCTTTTCCTTGGTTTTTGCTTTTTCTCCCCCTTCTTTCCCGTCTTTCTCGCTTGCCTGCTTGTGGAGGGGGGATTCACATGCTAATGAGCAGGCATGAAAGAAGGTCATGGGCTTAACAGAGACACACAGACAAAAACACACAAGCTAACCAGTGCTTGAAGGCTAAACCGATGGGAGAATACCATGGGAAACTTGGGAGTTGACCAGCTGAATGACTGAAAAAGTAAAGCGAGATTGAGCAATTGAACATCTTGGCACTACCTATTGAGAAGTCATGAAAGCCTCTCTGTCTGCCCGCTGCCCTGCCTTAAGATGCCAGGCTGTTTTGTGCTGCCCACCCACCCCTCCAGGCCGTCGCCCTTAAAGCACCCTGTATGTTGGCATTCTCCTCATGCCACCGTTATTCCATGAAACTCTCAGCACAAATCAAAACACACACCAGTGTTAACCCTGTGTCACATCTGAACCTCATCTGCAAACAGTGGTGTGAAGATATATGACCTCTTTTTTCCCCAGACAAAATAAAGAGCAAGTGACCTTCAGGAGACCTGCTGACCCAGAGAGAGAGGAAGAGCGGCGGAGGAGTGTCAGAGGAGGGAAAAATCAAGACAGAAGGGAGGAAACAGAGAGAAGTGGGATGGGCTATTGGCAAAGGCTTGTGGTGCATCACTGAATTAAAAAACAACTACTTCACAAGTTCTGTCAATAGGTCTGTTGTTTTCGATGATGCAGTAATACTTGAATTCAACTGTTGACACAGAGGAAACATTAATTTGAAGAAGATGTGTGTGTGTGTGTGTGTGCTTTTAGAGCCAATGAGCCTTATGCACTATTAAGCCAATGAGCTGTTTTTAAGCAGCACACACGGGTGCATAAAGAATAATTGGGGATTAAAATTCCCCTACGTAGAGAGCAAGAGAAGGGGAGGGCAGGCCCGAAGGTATGGAGACTTGAGCAGGAGGGGAAAAAAAATGCACACACAGACATGACCAAAGTGGGTGGCTTAGTGAGTTTGGGAACAGTTCTATTTGTCTTATCAGATCCTGTCATGCACTTTTCTCTGCAGAGAACCGCTGCAGACCACTGAAGACTACTTACCACAAGTCAGAGAGAAAGAGAGGGGGAGAGAGAGAGGAATTTCTTTGGCTGGTTGAATCTGTGTTTATATGCAGAGGTCATAGCAGGGCTTGTGTGTGATGGTGTGTGTGTGTGTGTGTGTGTGTGTGTGTGTGTGTGTGTGTGAGTGAGAGAGAGAGAGTGGCCTTATTTTCCATTCGTAAATCCACTCACGTGTTCACGCTCAGCTGCCTGCTAGAAATGACGCCACAAAAATATGTCCACATGTGTTTAGATGGTGTGCTTGCACTCTAAATTTATATATGTAGTTTTCTATGCATGTGGTTGAGTTTGTGTGTGTGTGTGTGTGTGTGTGTGTGCATTTGTTTATGCAAGAGAGATTATCCAGCTGGCGTCCGTTTGATTGGCTTTAGAGCTAAATTTGGTGTAGTGAGTGAATCCTTCGATTAGCAGGGCTAAGTCTGATTGTTTTTTTTTCCTAGACACAGAAAAAATAAAATGTGTTTCTTTTATCAAACTGTTAGACAGTTAGAATGTAGGATTTAATGCTTTTAAACAGTGCAAAGTTCATTGATACCGCAAGGCAAGGATCAGGAATTTGCTATCACTTTCTTTCACCTTAAGCCCAGCTGTGCTTGGCACAACAGGAAACAATTGTGATTCCTATGGCAGCTAAAGCTCTACAGTGCTTAAAAGGTTAATTCCCTTTGACACTGCACTAATATCCCCGTAGAATAACACCTGCGTGTATGCTGAGTCTACGGTGGCAAGGTTCCCGCTCTCCGGTTCTCGTGACTTTCTCACCGTTCTGCGTCTCTATTGACATTTTAATAGGTTTTCATGGCTCTCAGAAGCAAAATTAGAATGATATCGTTATTATAGTGAGCGAGGTTGATTGTCAGCAGTGAGTGTGAGAGGTGAATGGGAGGCGGAGCAGGGCAGAGGATAAGGTATTGTAGTCTGCACTAATGGAGGATTTCCTCCTCCTGTCTCTCAAAATGCAATATGTGACCCGTTCTGAGAAAGAGTGGGAACAAGGACAATTCAGAGGAAGGTTAGAAGAGGGTTGGGTCTATGGTGGGTTTTGACTCTATAGACTGAACAGTCAATCAATCAAACTCTGTTGTCTCTTTTTCTCTGATTTTTCTGGCCTCTCTTTCAGCAGATCAGACAGCAGCTCAGCTCGCAGCAGGGCTTCTATAGCTGAAATCTGCATGTAGCACAAGTTATTGCACCATGCCAAGTGCAAAAAGCTATGTCTAAATGTTTGGCGTTATGAGAGAATTATTAACGTGTTAAAACTTGTTCTTTTCTGTTACATGAAGTAAAACTTTTTAAAAACTGTAAATATGATCTCTGCATGTGTGTTGATATGACAAAGCAACATGTTTACTGGATACAGCAACATTAGTTACTCTTCTATTTTGTTAGTCTATTGTAGAGAATCTTGATATACTTTTATAATTCGAATTTACACGTGCTCAACATAATCTGCATTTTTAAAAGGGAATTCTAAAGTGACCTACACTGCTAAAGAGAAATATGGAGAGATAATATATTTCGTTTATTGGACATGTGTGTGGTTTTGTGTGTGCAGAGATGAAGCGACTGAGAGGGCGTATCTTTCCTTAAGAGCGTCCTTTAGTCCAGTATTGTGGATGAATGAATGCTCTCATCCAGCTGCAAGTGACATTGCAATTACAGAGTGTGTATGTGCGCTCTAAAGAGGAATTGTGTGTGTCAGTAGTGAGAGTGTGTACATTTAATAAGAACAACAGAGGACACACATTCATTAGCATTTGCGAGATTTTAAAAACGGCCTGTCAAGCAGATGCTTTGGATGTTATGAAATCTCTCACACATCAAACAGCATACAGTCAGGCAAGCCCACCCAGTTTATCTTAAGGTCACTACAGCCACGAGCAAGAGTATGTGAGGCCTTACACATGTTTGGGAATAGAGTGCATTGGCGCATGACAGACCCTGAACGAGCAAAGGGTCAAAGGTGAGGGATGTGGCATAACTTGAGGATTATACTAGTATACAGGATCCAAATGTCACTGTGGCACTACATATTGTATCTTTGAAAGCGTGTGGCTGTGTGTGTGGCTATGTGGGTGAGAAAGTGGATCATTGCGGTTCCGATGGCAACTTCAGCCAACTTCTTTCTCAAACAAGTTTAAGCTGTCAGCCACAAAGGGCTTTAAAAATGTCCTCGCAATCCGAATAAACAAACTGGGCCTCCACATAAACCACCCGGGCTTTTACCATACGCATAATCACTGTTTAGGAAACATACATTTATAAACACCTGCATGAACATGCACGCTGATACAGATGTTTGGCTCGAGATATTAGATCATTGTTTCCACAGGTTGCTGATGTGTCTCACACATGTACAAAGCTCACAGTTACACAATCACAGACGCACACATAGATACACAGGAGTGGCTGAGGTCAGCAGAGTGGTGTACAGACTGAATCCCTGTCCCTCCCCCTGTGTGAATGCTGTAGCAACCGGGGGGCCGCTGGCTGAAGCATGTGCTTACTCAGAGAGATTTTATTCACAGGAATAAATGCCTTTTTACACACGGGCATCTGTTGGGACACACTCTAGGGGACTTTTACCAGTAGGCACCTGTGTGGACAGCCTCTGAATGCTGCTGGCGGCCCTGCGCTGCTGCTGGCTTGTAAGTGCATCGTAAGATTTGTTGAACTCAAAACTCTTTAAAAGGAAATTCACCTTTGGTCCACATCAGCAACCTAAGCAAGATGATATTTAAAATTTGTTTTAAAGCAATGAGTTTAAACTTACTGAGATATTTTTATAGCTTGGCTGCACTGTCAGTGTAAAAGACAAATGCACAGCTGCTTCAATGAAGGGAAACATGAGCAGTGCCAAGAGGCCAGATCACGTTATCTGGCTGGTTGGTTAGATGGCTGGCTGGGCGTTTCTCAACGATTGCCATAATGGCATTATTACCCCCTGGGACAAAAGCCTGGATGTGGAGAAGAGGGCTATGGACTCTCTGAAACCTGACACTTCTATTTGGATAATGCTCTTCTAACCTTCACTCACGACTTTCCTCCCCTTCCAACTCACCTCTGCACATACCACAGGCCATTTTTAATTGAATATGCAAGGTGTTAAATTGGCACTGCAGTGCAAATGTTAAGCATGATGTTTTCTCGTGTTATATGGAGCCTCTTCAGCCAGGGGTCTTCTCTGTATGTAAACAGGATAGGGCTCAGTGGCTGCAGCTTAGATAAGGCCTGTGCCATTAAAGATGCTGAGCTGATTACTACACAGCACTGAGCAGATAAGCACTACAGCCCACAATCCAGTCAACAATACAGCTAGAAGCAGCAACAACCATAAACCACTGATAGATAATAAAGTGGCCTTGAGTACCCAGCAAGAACAGCCTTACACCCTCTCATCTCTCCCTCATTCACTTACTACCCCTCCCTTCTATTTCATCCTCCTTCTGTCTGCCATTGGTCTGTTGGTCCCTGTTAACGAAACAAAGAGTGCTGAGATGCATCAAAAGGGGTATTGTTCTCTGTGAAACAGAGAAATCCCCCCGACCCCCAAAGCCCCCATCCCTGGATGCGCACAGCATGTGCACAGACAGCTACAGAAGATTGTATATGCAGTAAGAGAAAGTGACAGACAGAGGGGCCTGTGTAACAGCAGGAAGCAGGCCCAAGCAAGGACAGTGTGTGTGTGTGTGTGTGTGTGTGTGTGTGTGTGTGTGGGGGGGGGGGGGGGGGGGGGCGATTTAATGAGACCCATAACTTCAGATCATCTGCTGCTTGTGCTCTAATTTACATTAAAGGGCTAGTGGCATTGTGGGTGATTCCATGTTAACTATTAGAAGTAGAAATAGCCTAGAAAGACAGTTCCTTAAATCAAGAAAGTACACCAACTGTGGAGAAAGCAGAATGCCTAAGAGTTAAGATTTTCATGAGTGCAGTGGACAATCAAATGTTTGTGAATAAGTTTGTTGCCCACACACAGAATTCCATGAAATATACATTTACATTTCTTGGTGAAAACTCAAACATAAGTTTAAACACGTGCAAGAATGACTGCTAACAAAAGCTTATTGTAAGGTCCTGCCCAGTAATCCAAAATGACTTGAATAAGCAGTTTGAAAGTGTTTATATGAGAGGGATATAATCATAGATGAGACATAAGAATGAGAGACATTACTACACTATTGTTGTCAAAGAGTAAACTACAAGCTGGTGTCTTTGTTTTATTGTGCAATCTGTTTGCCAGGATGGAGACAGTAAAAAAAAACAGAGTTAAAGGAGATGAATGTGTCTGGCGTGTCTAACAGTGTGAACAGCTACAGGCAAATTGGTCAACTTTATGCCTTCAGCTTGCCCACGGGAGCCACATGGGACATAGGCACATAAATTGAGCCACACATGCTACCCACACAGTGCACACAGAATGGTTCACCCTTTGGGCTTATACAGTCCATTTAATGACAGCGCCGGGTGCGCTCTCTCTCACTCCTGAACCCCATAGGACACACACCCACACACCTCTAATCATAGCCCTGCAAAGGCACAAACCCCAGGGGTTTGGTGTTTAACTCTTGCACCAGCAGAAACCGGCTGCATGTCACAATGACAGTCGGAAAATGCTGCAGACACATCTGGCATTGATATCACCGGTACACTCCTGGTACACTCTTCTCAAAAGTGTACCAGGATTTATTCTAGGAGTGGTAGTGTTCCTATGGCTGCTGTTATCAGGGACATCTACTGATCTTTGTCTCACTGCATAACGCAATAATGCTTTTCTGCCAGGAGACACTTGCTACCTTCTTAAGAGCCATAACCTCAGCTTGTCCTGCAGACACAACATAAACACTTAAACACATTTAGATATAATAAAGGCAAACATATAGTTACGTAATGAAACACACAAACTGACTGCAGCCAAAACTGAATCCTGAGTGTCGCACATTTTTCTGTGCATGTCTATTAACTGTCTTCCATGTGTGAGGGCAGCAAATTTCATACAGACAGCATTCATCATATGAGTCTATTTTCTATCTGACCTTTGACCTAAAGTCTTAAACAGGAGAACAGACTCAGAAACATCAAGAGTGGGGCTGGGAAAAGAAGAAAGAGAAAAACTGATTATAGAGGCTTGACACAGTCAAGTTAATGTAAAACAAATATATTGGAATAACTTATTCCCACTAAACCCCAGACCAATATTTTTCTGAGAACTTGTTCGTGGCTCCTGCCTCTGCAGAGACTTGTGCACAGTCTCTGAGAATATTTACCCTTGGATAAAGCTCAGCATCTGTGGATTGGAGCCTATGTTTCCACTTCTGTGTGATGGCCTTCCACATGCTGCTATAGATTTCTAGTAGACACCTGCTGTTTAACCTATAAATCTCTATATTCTTCTAATATTATTTTGTACATTTTAAGTCTTTCCCTTCTCTTTACTCTGAGGCAATTATGAAGAGGGAGGACTGGCTCCAGTGGAGAAGGAACAGGGGGAAGAAGTGGAGATAGAAGTGGAAATGGACTCGGAGGCAAAAAAAAAGACAGGATTTCATTTCACAACCACACCTACCTCCGACCAACACTACCTTTCCGTTTCCCACCCTTTCCTGAGCTCCACTATATACACACACACTCTACATGCCCCCTGGTTCACTTACTCCCAAAATTGCGCCAGATGTCCCGTCAAGAGTCTTTGGCCACAGCACTACAGCCAGATGAAGAATTTGAGAAATTCTGCATAATATTTGTAGAGCGGCTCAGGATTGAAGTGGCTGAGGCCTGGAGAGGTAGAGGTTAAACCTCACTAGCTTTAATGAGAGGCTTGTGTGACTGACTGCTGTAATGTTATAGCAGGTGATGGGAAGGCAGGCATTGGATACAGAAGGGTTAACGCTCCAGGGCCAGTTACAAAGCTGATTCCTCGAGGCCAAAACACTCTTCTTGGCTACCTGTCCTGCTGTTTGCAGAAACGAACATCACTATACACCTGATTGTATCACAGCTCCAAAGTTAGCAAGAAACACAAAATGCTTAAATTGTTCTGTATTTCTGTGTCTCACTGATGAAGCAACAATGACTAGACATACCATGAAGAGCCTTTAAAAGCAGCCGATATAACTGAGAGCCAGTGAAGCCAGTCCCAGACAATCCATGTTTATGTTCTGCAAAAAGACCCCTGCATCTCAAACCAGTGCTAAACACAAAATGTATAATCCCCTTTGCATTGTGTAAAACTTAATCATGGTTTAAGTGAGGCTACTTTTGGACGCATGGTTTCCAGAGACCTCAAGTGTGTGTCTCTTCGCAAAGTGTTCTCACAATAAACATCTTTTTCAAATTGGCAATAGAAGACTATCGGGCAGTGTGTCGCCAAAAAGGAAAACGAAATTCTGCGGTCAAGTTTGTGTATTTATAGTGAGTGTATACTGTTTGTGTGCGTGCTCCTTATAGTATTGCTAAATCAACTCTGCTGCTCTGTAAGAGTGGAACCTAAGCCAGAGTGAAATCAGCAGATGATGGCTGCGCTCAGCTGCCAAATTTGTATGCCGGAATTCTGGTCTTGGTAGCTGAGTGCTGGAGAGTGCGAGTAAGCTTTTCATTGCCCTTCTGATCCTGCTGGGCTTGTGCAGGATCAGCTTTCTTTAGCAAAACCAACTGAGATGGATTCTTCATTAAACTTGTAAACATGCTGGCTTTTGTCCTTGTGTGTGATTACAGATGGCCTCAGATGTGTTTTATGCAAACATTCATTAGCTGCGCCTGAGGGTGTGTGACAGTTGGACATATTAACAACCTGGAGGAACACGTAACTGCACAGACTCTGTGTGCAGAGCCCAGCTGACAGAATAGGAACCAATTAA
Organism: Archocentrus centrarchus; assembly: GCF_007364275.1. Taxonomy (NCBI): domain Eukaryota; kingdom Metazoa; phylum Chordata; class Actinopteri; order Cichliformes; family Cichlidae; genus Archocentrus; species Archocentrus centrarchus. Next base: position 27,872,834 of record NC_044349.1, on the reverse strand, counting down.
AGGTAATGAGATATGTATGTATTACCTAGTTTTAGAAGTGTACACTATTATTTTCTTTTTTTTAGTAAACACACACAGAACAGAGGCCATCAGGATCAAGTATTCCACTGAGCCCTCTACAACACACCCGCATTCCTCCTTCTTCATTCAGGATGCCCTGATAACCCTCCCTCTCTAATGATCTCTTCTCCCTCTCTTTTAACCCCCTTCCCAGTCACCCCTCGCACCAAGCCCACAACTCCCCCCACCACTAAAGTGGGCCAACCAATCATCAGTGAGCAGCCAGATTGTGTTTAGCATGACAAAGGACAATCTTTGCAACCATTTGTTACTGTGTTCTTATATGCATTGTGTGAGTTTACAGGCATACGTGTGTGTATGTGGGTGCGTGTGTGTCCTAACACGGCAATGGAGAATTGTCTGTAGAACTTTAACCAATAAAGGAAATTGGTTTGTGCAGGAAATTCAGTCCATATGTGATCAAAGCTCATCTACAATTTATATGAGTGCAGATGAAACAGTGTATCTCTATCTGAGGTTCTTTAATAAGAAAACCAGGATAAACCCACTGGAAAACTTTGTCAGGCAGCTCTGCTTCTACGTCACAGCGCTTATGAGAATGTGGAGTTAATGTGCACAATTTGTAACATCCTGGGTGATCCAATCCAGCTCCTGTGTGGCAGTGTTGCATACTTCATCGCTATTTTACTAGTTTCTTTATATTGCACTGTTGGTGTGGCTCCCACCTGCTCCTCTAAAGCCCGGTCAGCCACGGGTCCCACTTTTCAATCCCTCTCTCAGATTGGAGAGGCATTCCCCTACCAGAACACATGCTTAAGCAATTATTCCACGCATTCCCCTGGACAGAGAGAGAGAGAGAGAGAGAGAGAGAGAGAGAGAAAGAGAGCTAGAAAGAAAGAAAGTAATTTGAAGTGAAGAGACCAGGGGCAGCTGGCCAGGGATTGGCAAGATTCTGGGAGAGAATGTGTAGAAGTTAAGCAGAACTCCCATAATCCTTTTCCAAAAAGAGAAAGGGGAGATGGGGGGAATGAAAATAGTGAGAAAAGAAAGGGGGGGCCACTGGAGCTCAAAACTAAAAGGACTGGGCTACAGTGACAACAGCCAAAAACAAACCAGCTATCAAAGCAACACATACACACACACACACACACACACACACACACACACACACACACACACACACACACACACACAGAGCACACACAGAGCACATTGAATCTGTATGGGATGCTCACTGAATAACTAGTTAGAAGTAACACACAATAGGTTGCCTGTGGAATGAGAGGGAATGCAAGCTGATGTCACATCAGTTTCAGTGAATGTGTCATTAGCTATTAATCGATAACTTAATTACACTTTGATTTTTTACCGCAGTCACCTTGCAGCACAGTGTACGGCCAGCTTTACCTGGACTGATAACCGTGTTCATTTGATTTAGGGTCGGATGAACACGGTTATCAGGGCATAGATTGGGGGAGGTGGTGGTGGTGGGTGTTCACTGGCTATTTTTAAGGGCAGGTTAGAACACTTGAAAATATTTATGCCCCAGGCATGTTGTCAGGCAGCACTGGGATCAACTGGTCAGTTCCAGTGACGCTCCATGGACTTTGAAATGACCAACATATTATGGGATGACAGCACATTAAATCTTAGTGTCTCCGATGAGAGAAACTAGTCACCTGTCTTAACAACACCAAAATCATATGTTTTCTCTTGGCTTCAGTTTACCATCTGATTTATTATGTAATTCTTGTAACAGTATAAACTCGTGAAACGCTGTTTGATGAATGTCTCGTTCAGCGCTTCCACTGCCCGGGGTGTTGTGTTGGAACTGGATAAGAGGATGTTGCAGCTTACGTTGTTTTGCGGTTACTGATAACGGGCAATACTTTTAAAATGATAATGCTCTTATTGGCAAACATGAGAAAAGGCGGGCACTGTTTATCTACTGTAAAGAGAAGTTTTGTTGTGAGTGCAACGTGCAGAAGTTTCTGACTTTACTTTTTTGCAGCTGATGTGAGATAAACTATTTAAACCGTGACAGAGAGGAAAGCATCGTGTAAACACATCTGTGAACTTACCAAGTAGAAGGCAGAAGATATCTAGCGCTATTAGCAGCTTCTTCTTACTGTTGTCAACACCATTGTTGGTATTTAACGTAGAGGTTCCTCCGTTCCTTGTCTCTTGGGCCATTGCTTTCTCATACATGTAATTTTGCATTTGAGGACTCCCCGTTTCAGCTCAAAATCCCACACCACACGGTCGGTGAAGAAACTGTCAGACTCTCGAGTCCTTAGAAGAAATGTCATGCAAAGCAACGGGAAGCGAACTTCCCAACTCGCAGTTCTCTCGGAGTTTCTGACCTGCTTATGACTCGCTCTCTCGTATTTCACTTTTGCAAAATAATTAAAAATAGATAAGTAGTAGGTTCAATGGTGAACGGACCCGCGCAACGAACTTAATTTAAAAAAAAAAAAGAAAAAAACTTGTCTGCGCTCGAAATGAATGGAAAGCCCTCTCCCCTTTATCTGTCTTGTTTCAAAGACTTGGAGTGAGACTTGTGTTGCGCATCGACAGCCGCTCTCGTTATATCAATCCTTCTTCTCCTCCTCCCCCTGCTCTCTTAGTTCCCACAGCAGCCCTCCTCCTCTCGCTCTGCTAACGAGTAATCACCTCCATCCCTGCTTGAAAAACTTGGAAGACTGAAGCCCAGGAGTGGACTGACCACCCGTGCTGAAAGGCTGCCCCTAGCGGTAACAGGCGCACTGCGACCGAAGCATTTCTGAGTTAAGATTTGAAAATCTTTGTTTTTTGGATATACAGAATTAAGTGAATATTTTCCAGTAAATGGGGCAACAGTGCTTTTTTGTTGTTGTTGTTGTTGTTGTTTGTTTGTTTGTTTGGTTTTTGTAAAATCCCACTTATATATGTATTTTAAAATCATAAAAAGTGTTATGTCGCTACAGTTAAAGTAATGTTTAATTGTTAATTAAATCACGACAATATGTTAATATTTGTTTCACGTGTACAAAATATATTGAAACTTTCTACATATTTGTCCAGTGTCCATACAGCGACAGTGTCTGTAATTCATCTCGGAAAACGAGAAATCAAAATTGGCTAGAGAGAAAAGAAATATTTCCAGATGTTTTGATTTATATATTTAATAAAAGTATACAGGGAAAAAAATACACTGTAAATTATGAATTGACGAAACGGAAAATACTTTCCAATTTGAGAGGCTCCAGACTTGTTATTTTGTGTGTTCTTTTAATCTCTCGTTTCCTCTTCTTCTATTCTTCTTTTTTTTTTTTTCCATTCTTGTATTGCGTTAGGTTCAGATTGTTGTGATTCGTGTCCGGGAAAATGTCAATATAAATAAATATTGTTTGTTGCGTAATTATGTTTAAGATAGGAGCAAAAAGAAATCCAGAACTCATTCTAGATATTGATTGAGTCATGCTTATACTGCCATCTAGTGAGGAAAACCGCACAACTTAACTTTGTCCCTTCTTTTTTTGCAACTTCTCAATCCATAAACTATATTTTGCCTACCAATTGTCTGTACCCAGGCTATTCTGGTTAAAAAGCGTAATGCGAGATTTGTGGAAAAACAATATGCACACACATACCCTGTAAAGCTTATGTAGCCTTATTTTCACTGTTGTGATGGTTTGGCTCAAAAAGCAAAACGCACAAATTCAGCAGTGTATGGGTTCGTGGAGAATCAGTGTTGTGTAGTGTGCCAATGCTGACCTTTTAGTCTGTCAGAGCAGTCTTGACAATAAAAATAATGTCGCTTGTCTTTTTGCGCCAAAGCGCATGTATGATTTACCCAGGAGACAAAATCACAAGAAGAAAGGAAAGAAGAAGAAGAAGAAAGAAATATAACAGTGTACTGATATAAAGATAAAGTTCCGATATTAATAATTATTAAAAATTAATATTATAATATTAATAGTTAATATTTGACAGGTTTAAAAACGGTATATACGCTTACGTTACATACTTTTTATAACCATCTAGTAGACAGGTGTTACTGTATTTAGACCATGAGGGTTGCTATTTGATTGGGCTACAAAACCCAACATAACACCTCCTCAGTTGGTCCGTACAGGGTAGGTGGCAGAGGGCGCCTTAGAGGGATAATCCGCGTGCGTGTGCGCGTTTTTCGCAGTTGGTGGTTACTCGCCGTTAAGTGCCCCTCCCCTCCACCCCCCCCAGACGCAGCACAGGCTAGGCAGGCTGTACTCCCACCGCACCGAGCGAGCCAAGCCGTCGGTAACGGAGAAGATGGCAGAGCGGCAACAACAGAAACACGAAGGCAGGGTAAAGATCGGCCATTACATCCTCGGCGACACGCTCGGAGTGGGGACATTCGGCAAAGTGAAGAGTTAAGTCATGTTTCTGTGTCATGCCAGGCTTCGTGTGTACGTCTGTGCCTTTCAGTTGGAGTAGTTAATGTCAAGCAGTCGCCTTGCCCCCCCCCCCCCCCCCCCCCCCCCCCCCCCCCCTCCTTAACGCTCCGTGCTGAACTTGCCGGTGGTCAGTGAGCAGTTGGCGTAGTTAAGCGGTTTAACCGCGGCTACAGACTGGAATTTAAACGTACTGTGGTCTGAGAATCCGGCCGCTTCAAAGTCAAATTCTTTCACCGAAGCCCCCTTTCTGTAGCTACTGTTATCAGCTATGGCAGGTGTAAATACCTGGAGGACTACAGAGATGTACAGCCGCACTCGCATTGTTATGGTGCAACGTTAAGTAAAGAAGACTTAGTGGTGGAAGCTTTCCTCTGCCCTGTCTAACGACAGAGGACGAAGGTATGAAGCTTGCAGTTTGACCCACCGTGGGAACCTAACGTTCAACTAACACCGGACTAGCTTGCAAACATTGATGTTATCCCGCTGCTAGCCGGTGATAGCTTGTTCAGTGCCTGTCAAGTCGGGGAAACCCTAAACAGTCTCCAAGCTTCATTAGAAAGCACATAAACACGATATTATTATGGTTGTCTTAGCTGGTTCTCAGGCTCTCAGCGTGACCTTGTGAGCTTTAACTCCATGCCCACCCCGCCTGTTTTTTTTCTGCGTGTTGCTAAAACGTCTGAAATCGTGGCTATTTTTGAACATATGTATCAAAGAAAATTATTTTGCTCAAATTGCCAAACCACTTGGAAAAATCACGTTTTCTTTTACACGTGTCACTGAATAAAACATTTGCTGTATATGTGTATATATAATGGTTGCTTATCTCTGGGTACTGGCTATGTGTTAGTTGGAGCAGTTCATGTACCCAGTTACTATCAGATGCTGAGCTCTGTGTGCGTAGTGTTTGGCAGCTGCAATAACAGCTTGGTTTCAGAGCCTCAAGCAGGCAGATAGCTCCAACACCAAAAACAAACGCATGGCCAGAAAATAAGGGTTACAAAGAGTGCAAAGGGTAAATAAAACAAACACAATTCATTCACTTTTTTTGTGCAACAGGACCCCAAATCAAAGCTTATCCCTTTTAGTCTGTACCCAGCTGCTTGTGTATTAGGTTGTATTTTTTTTAAACCCTTTGTGTAGTCTGTTTCTTTCATGCCTGTATTCTGTTGTTTTTAGTTGGCGAGCATCAGTTGACAGGCCATAAAGTGGCTGTGAAGATCCTGAACAGACAGAAGATCCGCAGTCTCGATGTTGTGGGGAAGATCAAACGAGAGATCCAGAATCTTAAGCTGTTCAGACACCCACACATCATCAAGCTGTAAGTGGAGGAAGACGAGGCATCCTTTTAAGACTCTTGTGAAGACTGACAGGCTTCACAGAGAGATAACTGAGCTCTGTTTTATTATTGGTTGTTGTAATGTGGGTCCTTTGCTATGTTGTGGTCTTTGTGTGTTGTGGCATGTTTTGCTTATTCACGTGTTTTCTAGAGCTGTACTCTACTGAGCATGCCCACAAGGCTCACAGGAGGTAGCACACAAAAAGCAACACACACACACACACACACACAAGCTTGGACCTAGATAAAGAAATCTGTTCTGGTTAGTACAAATCTCCAGTTAAGATGGTGGATATTGCTGTAATGCAGGAGCAGCTCTAAATCTTTCTCCCCTCATGGGTTTTTCCATGACCTTGTTGTCCTACTTTCTCTTTCCTTCTGTCTCCCTGGCCTCTTTCACCTTGTCAGTCCATGTCTGTCCATCCCTCTCAACAATCTTCGTGATATTTTTAGGCTAGGGTTAGGGTTAGCCCACTGCAACACTCTAAGCAATGGCAGATATGTGAGTTATCAGGTCATAAGCTGGAACGCTGTGGAAGTCGATGTCAGAGACGTATACAATAATATACACATGCACACATGTTTTAGGCACACAAGCAGTCTGTGTGCACTTCTATTTACAGACGTATTGAGACAAGCAGTCTAACATACTGGGCATGATTCTCACTGTTTTTTGGGTGGGTGGGTGGGTGGGGTTGTCTTAACAATTTTTTCTCTCCTGCAGTGTTAGGCTTCACCCAGCTTGACAGGCATGAAATAGATTGTGATAAAGTGTATATTTTGCCACCACTATGAAATTGTTCCTGCAATTTAACATGCCTGACCTTTATGAAAACAGTCCTATATCACAGCCTCGCCTCGTTTTTGTTTCTGTGTGCTAATGCCGTGCATTGTTTATGTATATAAAATGGGTTTAGAAGTTTGGCTTCCCTTGCCTGTGACTTAGGTTTTGTAAGAAAAGCATATTTGTTTTTATTTCCAGTAATATTAAGTTGATAGAAATGTCATAAATGACAAATATAAGTGACTGATGATTTTTTAATAGCAACAATCACTCCTGTGTTTTAATTGAACAGGTTTATCATTTGAAAAGTGAAATTGATCATAAGAAGAACCCTCTCCAAAATATAGCAGCACATCAGAGAAGTGCTGTGCTGATTAAAGACACGGTTAATTTGGTCAGTTGAATGCCTGAAACATCTTAAAAGTGACCTTTCATCTCAAAGCCATTAGAATAATCCTGTTCTTGGAAATGAAAGCTATTCCATGTGGGGAAATTGCAAAAACTGAAGCTGACATACAAAGGTGCATACTACTCCCTATACAAAACCATAAACACTGCCTCAAACCAGAATAGAAAGAGGAATGAAAGGCCTAGTGCAAAACAGAGCAAGAAAAGAAATGCATCAGATTCTCTAGTTTGAGAAACAGACACCTCACAGGTCCTTAACTGGCAGCTTCAATAATTGGTGCCCACAGAATACTATTTCCAGGGTCAGCGGTGAAGAAGCAGCTCCAGGAGGCTGCCTTTGTAGGAAGAGTCACAAAGAAAAAGCCGATACATTCTTCTGCTAAATCTCTTGTCTTTTACCCATCATAATCTTCCTGTTATTGTCCATACTTAAATATGGCCAAAAGCAGAAACTGGACAGAGGTAGCTGAGGCTTTATCTTTTTCTTGCTCAGGTACTCCGATGGTTGCTAAAAATGGGCCGCTGTATGCCTTTGTAGATATTTCATTAAAAACATGTAATTTCTGATTAATGCTTCCAGTAATCACTGTCACGTGCAAGAGATCTGATTAATTCATGTTTTTTAATTAAAAATGAGTCTACCTTTTTTTTTTTTTTTTTTTTTTTTTTTAAAAGGGACATTTCTAAGTGACGACAGATTTTAAAGAAAGAAGGTAAATTAGACTAATTAACGTAATGCATGTTTATTGTAATACATCTGTGGTTTTTGTTGTTTTGTTTTCAGGTACCAGGTTATAAGCACACCTACAGATTTTTTTATGGTCATGGAGTATGTGTCAGGAGGCGAGCTGTTTGATTACATCTGCAAAAATGGACGGGTAAGATGACATTCTTTTATTATCTTGCTGGTAGGTTTCAGACTGGCTGATTGAGTACGGTGGTCAATGAATCATCAGAAATTCTTTAAAATATCCAGTGGGATGGTTAGCTGACTAAACAGAGGACCGACTGGTTGAACAGTTCTGAAGTTTAAAAGCAATTGTTGCATATATTTAATAAATAGATCAAGCAAAAATCAAATCTGATGATGGTGTGTTTTTGTGGGCTTGCACAAAAGTCCTAAAAAAAAATTAGATTGACAGACAGACATAGCTGCTGGATAGTGTAGTGGCAACCCTACCATCTTTGGAATAATAGGTCAGGTTCCCCAGGCTGGGCCCCCCATGCTACTTCAGAATATGAGCAAGAGATATACAGTTGAAGCCATACCAGCTTGGATGTTGCCCAGATTAACAAGCATACAGCATGAGTGGACACGAGATGAGAATAGGGAACTGCTGGAATGCTGCTACACGTGTAACCCCAGTGAAAGGGGTTATATGAAGAGAATGTGGGACTTATGGATTCTTCAACACCCAACATCTGAACAAATTGTCAAGCAAAGACTCACAGCCTTGGGTAACTGCTCTAAGAGGTACACCAGAGCTATAAAGCCAGATATAGAAGATGGTTGTTCACTGAACCATCCAAGGTGTACTCAGCGGCAGGGGAACAATATGAGAACAGCCACACCAATGCTGGAAGCAGAGCAATACTGGAAGAGCATATGGGAGAAGGATGCAGCACATAACTGTAACGATCAGTGGCTAAACTTGATCCAGTAACTATCACAGTAACAAATATGCAAGAAAGAGTCTCAAATATGAAGAGTTGGACAGCACCAGGCCCTGACATGATTCATATCTACCGATTAAAGATGATAGCTGCCATGAGTGCCCAGTAGCACAAATGAACCACCTTCTAATGGATAAGACACACCAAGAATGGCTGACTGAAAGACAGACACTCCTGATGTCCAAGGATCCCCAGGAGGGAGCGTTTCCAACCAACTACCAGCCAATAACCTGCCTGAGTGCAACATGGAAGCAACGTGGCATCATAGCAGCTAAGATAAACAGGCACATGGCTCAATGCATGAGCGGGGCTCAGAAAAGAATTGGCAGAAACACCAGAGGAGCAAAACACCAGCTACTGGTAGATAGAGGAGTCACTCGAGACTGTAAGACCTGTGCACCGCTTGGATTGATTACAAGAAAGCCTATGATTTAATGCCTCATACATGGATTCTGGAATGACAGAGGAGCTAGAAAAGATGTGGAAGGTGAAGGCAACAGTGGTCCCCGTGGTAATCAGAATACTCGGGGCAGTGACCCCCAAATTGGGGGAGTGGCTCCAGCAGATTCCAGGAACGACAGCTGAGATCTATGTCCAGAAAAGCACAGTCCTGGGAACAGCTAAGATACAGCACAGGACCCTCAAGCGCCCAGGCCTCTGGTAGAGGACCCAGGCTTGAAGGGCAAACACAACCCACAGGGCAAGTGGGGAATTAAAATTACAATGCTCACAAATGTAAGCTTTCAACTAATGTTATTTTGATTAGGTATCTATATTTTAATTAATTGAATTTATGTTCTTAAACATATGCACTGTTTCAAAGGAGGACATTTAATACTGCACACCCTTCTTTCCTGTTATTATACATTGTAATATTATACATTATTTCAATGGTGGATGCACTGAAAACAGCTGGTTTGGCTGCACCAAAGCTCTGTATGAGATAAATAATGATTCTTTTGAACTGTGAATCCTGAAAAGCTTCTCTAGTAAAATTCAAGAATAAATAAAAATTATAATATTAACATTAGATAATATTTAATGTCAAAATACAGCACTGTTACATGTTAATTTGTAGAGCTGCAACTATTCAGAATTTTCAATTGACATTTGAAAATGTAACCTTGTAAAATGTAAGTAGTATTACTCTTACGGGGATGCATGGTTGCCCATTAGCTTACACACAGCTTTGCAGAACATGTTGCCTAACATGTTGTAGCTGTTTATGCCACCAGGGTCTAAAACAACTGGACTGTGTGCTGCTCCTACTCTTGTTCATGTGTGTGCCATTGTCGGTCATTTAGCTTAGCTTCTGCCGAGGAGAGGAGAGTCATAATGGACAAAGAACCTTGTTATAGTGAAATGAAACGAGTGTTAAAAACAATGAAACTGTCCACTGCAGCCTCTGGCTTTGCTTTTCTTGCTGCTTTTTTTTATATTTGATATTTTTTTTGTGCTTCTCTGTCTTCATGGTGAACTCTGCAGTCACTACCTTTCCAGTTCAAGCCAACTCTTCAGCTAGTCCATAGGAAGCATTCTACTTATCATTGTCATTATTGGGCTACATACTGTTTTTTTTTTTTTTTTTTTTTTTAGGAGAAATGCTTGCAAACACATCTCTGTAGGCTGCATAGCCAAATACCTACACAAATGGACATAAACACAGTACCATGAATGCCATTTTAGTGATAAGCTCACAGAAAACTATCATCAAATGGCAGTTCCTATTGGTCAGTGTAGATTTTAGTTCTGGTTTTGTGATGCAAGAGTGTACACTTTAGGTTAATTCTCATAGCTACATTATTCAGTCCACAGCAGACAGTTGTTTTGTTGTGTAAAAGCTTTGAAAATCCAGCTTTATAAAATGACTAGCTTTTTGCATTTAGCATCCAAAAATCTAGCTATTCCCTTCGGTTGTTAATGGCACTTAAAACAGATAAATGGGATAATTAATATTGCACTTACATTGATTACTTGTGCAGAAACACAGTCTGAAATGTTTTTCCCATTTCTAATTAATGCTCAAAGGTTTTCCATAGCAATCTAATAAGACAGTAAAATGTCAGTGCTTTCTTTTGCACTGACCCCAACAACTAAGTGCTGTTCTGCTGACCCAGTTACACATTTGTAGATCAGAGAAATGAACATCAGTCAGTTCGGTCACGTCCAATCATATTGTGTCTTTCAGGTGGAGGACACTGAAGCGCGCCGCCTTTTCCAGCAGATTATCTCAGCCGTGGACTACTGTCACCGGCACATGGTGGTCCACAGAGACCTCAAACCTGAGAATGTCCTATTGGACGCCAACAAGAATGCCAAGATAGCAGACTTTGGTAAGAATACGGTTATAGCTGGAGTGAGAGACAAAAGTGCAAGCTTGACAATAGAATTGTTTGCAGATTTATGATGAAAGAACACAAAATAACAAGGGTTTGAGCACGGTGACACAGTAAAATTGCATAGTGTGATTAAAGCCAATTAACAGTTTGTTATGCTTCAACACATGCGGCAACTTGTAGAAAAATGTAACATCACAACTATGCACCTTTTAACTTTATTTTAAATGATAATGAATATCTCACTTGAGACTGCCTCTTATTGGTTAAGGCCTTAATTTTTGCGACTTAAGTCAAAATGCCTGATGCAATATGACCATGAAAAAGAGAAATATTTTCAAAAACACACGAGGGCCCTTGTGCGCAGCAGGGCGTGTGGGGTGGAGAGACATCCCTTAGCAACGGCAAGGTTTTATATCAAGTCTGGCAGGAAGCCTTGAGGCCCAGTGTCATCTGATAGGAAAGGAATCAAGGGGTGTGTGGCAGGGGTGTACAGCAGGAGAAGTGTTTTGGCTGAGAGCAGAAAAACGCTGGCAAGCAGAGAAGAGGGAGTGTTAAGGGAACAGGGATAAAAGATAAAGGGAAGGTCAACACAACACAGAGTGTCTGACGTTTAGTATTTGGCACAGACCCTGGGAGGCAGAGAAAGGCTCAGCCAATTAAATGAGCTTTGTGTTGAGAGCTTAGAGTCTTGGAGAGTAAGGAAGGATAAAAGGTCTCAGCAGTGTCCACAGTGTGTAACTCCCTGTCGGGCCATGTTCAATTTAACCTGCAGACAGGTGACAGATTAAGGGAAAAACCTGAACCCTTGACCCCTGCAAGGAGGGAATCTGGAGATCTGTTGTGTTCTGGGGGGCTTTTTTCCTGGCATGGTTTGACTGGCCCTTTTGTTCCTTTACACGGAATGGTCAGTAGTACAAATCAATACAATGTTCTGAGTGATCACCTTATTACTTTATCCTGTGATGAAACATTCCTGTCCTGATGGAGCGGTCACTTCCAGGATTACAGTGCCCCATCTACAGGCCATTAGTGGTCACTGATTGGTTTCATCAGGATATACTGTGCCATTTGGGTCTTTCTGCGTGGAGTTTGCCCCCAAAGACACGATTGTTAGGTTAATTTGTAATTATGTGATGATCCCATAGTAGTGTGTGCTGTCTCTTTGTGTTAGCTCTGTGCTGGATTGACACCCTGTCAAAGATATGACTGACAGAGATAGGCTTCAGTCCCCTGAAACCCTTACTTGAATGGAAAGAAAAAAATTAAGAAACTTGATGAAATTGATGGATTGATAATGCTATAACCATTACAGGTGAAGATATGTGTGAGATAGGGCCAGTGTGTCAGGCAATGCTCTCCACCACCATCATAAAAACACCAAGTGATGGAATATCTTTTGGGGGTACTCCATCAGCTTAGAAGAGTTCCAAAAATCTTGAAGCTGTTCTGGTGGCAATTGGTGGGCTTGTCTCCATACTGAGATGCTTTGTTAGGGTTATCTGCCTGTAGCTGTCAAAGAACTAATAGCAATAATATGAACATAGAGGATCAGAGGGATGTTAATGTGCTCCTGCCTTGTGATTGTCTGACAGGACTGTCAAACATGATGTCAGATGGGGAATTCCTACGAACGAGCTGTGGCTCACCCAACTATGCAGCTCCAGAGGTCATCTCAGGAAGGTAGGTGTGTGTGTGTGTGTGTGTGTGTGTGTGTGGGGGTGTGGGTTTGTGGGTGTGTGATCAATCAAGGCAAACTGTTGGCCTATAAATGCTCGTGAAAAAAGCTTTTCTGGTCCACTGCTAGGTCTGCCATTGTTTTATGTCTTTCTTTTTTTTTTTTTTTAACTCTCACATCCTCTCATCTCTCTGTTAGACTCTATGCAGGCCCAGAGGTTGACATCTGGAGCTGTGGTGTGATTCTCTACGCCCTGCTGTGCGGCACTCTGCCCTTTGATGATGAGCATGTTCCCACACTTTTTAAGAAAATCAGAGGAGGTGTCTTTTACATCCCAGAGTACCTGACCCGCTCTGTGGCCTCGTTGCTAATGCTGATGCTGCAAGTGGATCCTTTGAAGAGAGCCACCATCAAAGACATCAGGTACTGACCCCACCGTGTTGAATCAAGAAGCCTCCTTTAGCTACTCTGTTAACGCTTTTTAAGATTATTATTATATGTATATTATATTCTCTTCATATATAGTATTACAGTTACTTGACACATACAACTATTTAAAAAAATTATAACCAAAGTTTTTTAAATGTTGCCACAAATGAAAAAGTCAAAGGATTGCGGGATTGTAGTTGTAAAGGCAGCTTCTAAAGATCCAGAGTTGAACCAGTTCACATTTTGTAGCTTTATTTTCTTTCCTCAGTATGTCAAACATTCAGTTGTCTGTCCACTTCTGCTAGCTCTGTAACTTTATGCTGGATTGTTAAGACAGACTACTGTGTTTGACAGCACAGCCTCAAGTAAGATAAAAAGTCACGACTTATTTGTCTGATAACATCGCTGTTCAATTTGGGATGAAGTGTTTGAGTTGATTATTGTATTTTGATAGGGAACACGAATGGTTTAAGCAGGACCTACCAGGCTACCTTTTCCCGGAGGATCCGTCATATGACGCGACTGTCCTAGACGAAGAAGCCGTCAGGGAAGTGTGTGAGAAATTTGAATGCACTGAATCTGAGGTTGTGACCAGCCTCTACAGTGGAGATCCACAGGTGCTCATTCATTTTCTTCTAGCATAGATCATGTTTTCTGTGTTTAAGCCTGTAAACAAGGAGAATATGAATCCATGCACAATATATAAGTTCTTATGTAATTCACTCAAATAATATTATATTTTCCTTGGTTCTGCTGTCATGGGCATTGTTGTTTATGTTCTCATAAGTCCTTGCTCTTTTCAGGCTTATTGAAACAATGTTTGTATTCAGTTTGTTCTGAAACTATATGGTAGATTGTTTTTATAATTAAGCTAAATGTGTGCTCTTTTAACTAACTTTTGTGTTCCAGAAATGTGTTTGGGTTTGATTACTGGTTGCTTGGCTTTTGTAGGTTTCAGTAGTATGAAGGTCTGTTGAAAATGAACTGTCTCCTTGCTCTTAATTTTTTTTCCATTCTGCCTCTGTTCACACAGGATCAGCTAGCTGTAGCCTATCACCTCATCATAGATAACAGGCGCATCATGACCCAGGCCAGCGAATTCTATTTGGCATCTAGTCCTCCGCAGGGCTCCTTTATAGAGGAGGGAATGCCGCTGCCTCCCGGAATCAAGCCGCACCCAGAGAGGATGCCTCCACTCTTGGCTGACAGCCCCAAGTCTCGTTGTCCTCTGGATGCTCTCAACACCACCCGGCCTAAACCACTGTCTGTTAAGAAAGCCAAGTGGCACCTGGGTATCAGGAGTCAGAGCAGACCCTATGATATCATGGCTGAGGTGTACAGAGCTATGAAGCAACTCAACTTTGACTGGAAGGTAGTGGGATGTGTCTTATACATATATTTGTATAGCGTATACAGTACAAAGTACCCCACACAAACGAGAGTGTCTGTTTTGCTTGCTTATTTGTTTTTACTTTTTTTATTTGCGTGCGTGCGTGCGTGCGTGCGTTAGGTGGTGAACCCATACCATTTGCGAGTACGAAGGAAGAATCCAGTGACAGGCAACTTGGTGAAAATGAGCCTGCAGCTCTATCAGGTGGACAACAGATCCTACCTCCTTGACTTCAAGAGCATTGATGGTTAGTGACACATTAAACACATTTCATGGTATAGTCATAATTAATACATAACTCATTTAAAACAAAATAATATTAACATTTTAAATTATTAACTATACATAGACTTTGTGCAGGTGTAAAGCTACTAATGCCAATGCAGTGTGAAACTCAGTTTGTTTGCCCTTAATTTTGCTATTTTAAAGGTGAAATGACTAAAGGTGTGAAATGCATGTCATGAGGCTGGATAAGAAAATTGCAGATGCAGTCACTTTATTTTACTCACAAAAAATGTAAAAATAATTGAATGAAATGAGTGTTAAATGAAAATTGAAAATGTTTCATGTTAAATTGTCGAGAACGAGTTCAGTGATCTCACAGCCTGAGGAAAGACTGCTCTGAAGTGTGATGGTGCTTCTGTATTGCTTTTGTCTTTTAGAATCCTTTCTGTGCAGACATGACTCAAAAACATTAAGGAATGCTTATTAATCAGTGTATAGCATCAAGTGGATTAAACTTCATGAATATTGATCTGCTCAGTTAAGTGTCACAGGGGGGTTGTTAATCAGTTTCAGCTGCCTTGGTGTTAATGAAATTAGCAACAGGTGCACTAGAGGGGCAACAATGAGACAAGCTCCAAAACAGAAATGGAGGCCAGTGACATAAGAAGGGAAGAGGCTTCATCTAAGAGGCTTCTTCAGTTCTGAAGAAATTGACAGAAGTCCAGTCACTTTTTTTCAAGCTCTTGAGACTATCATCAACTGGATGATTGAGAATCTGCACAGAAAATCAGAAACAGACCTCATGAGGGTGACCTGAGGCCCCAGCGTCTTCTAGCAGGCTCAGTGCTCACTGCCTGGCACTGTGGACCCCAGTTGGCATTTGCCATAGAATACCAGAATTGGCAGATCCACCACTGTCACCCTGTGCTTTTCACAGATGAGAGCCGGTTCACTCTGAGCACATGGGGTCTGGAGAAGCCATGGAGAACATGCTGCCTGTAACATTGTTCAGCATGACCAGTTTGGTGGTGGGTCTGGGGAGGCATATCCATGGAGGGATGCACAGACCTCTGCAGGCTAGATCTTACTAGCCCTTACTGCCATTAGGATGACATCCTTGGACCCACTGCCAGACCCTACCCTGTGCAGTGGGTCCTGGGTTCCTCCTGGTGCAAGACAATGCCCGGCCTCATGTGGTGAGAGTATGTTTCTGGAGGATGAAGGAACTGATACCACTGACTGGCCCCCACGCTCACCTGACCTAAATCTAGTAGAACGCTTCTGGGACATTATGTTTTGTTCTGTTCGACACCGCCAGGTTGCACGTCACATTGTCTAGGAGCTCAGTGATTCCCTTGTCCAGAACTGGGAGGAGATCCCCCAGGGCACCATCCGTCATCTCATTAGGAGTATCCTCCAACGTTGTCAGGCATGCATACAAGGACATGAGGGCCATACAGACTACTGAGTACCATTTTTGAGTTGCTGCAGTACTTATACACTTGTACTTACACACATTCAACCATTCACACACACTTCCACATACACACACATATAGTTTTGTGCTACATGTACTCGGATTTATTCATTTTTATTTAAATACTTATTCTCGTATTTATCTTTCTACTTGCTGTAAAGTACTGACAAGCGGCAGCTGTCACAATTTCATCAAGCACCTGTGTTTGATGACAATAAAGGCTTTCTGATTTCTAAAATTTTGGCAACATGGACTAGCCTACTGCATGATTTTTTTCGCTTTGTTGTTTGGGGTGTCTTTGAATTCTGCTCTCTCTAGGTTGATCATTTCCATTTCCATTATTTATTTTATTATCTAAGCATTGTACAACAGGTTACTTCATAAATGATTCTGCTAAAACTTGCTGTTACTGTGCTTCTAGATGACATCATCGAGGCAGTGGGCTTTAAATCAGGGTCATCCACTCCTCAGAGGTCAGGCTCCACAGCCGGTCTCCATAGACCCAGATTGAGCATTGACTCTGCAAGTCCAGCGATTGATCTGCCCCAGCTCAGCTCCTCTCTCCCCGGATCCCTGTCTGGTAGCTCTCATCTACTCACCCCACGTCAGGGTTCACACACCATGGACTTCTTTGAAATGTGTGCCAGTTTGATCACTACACTAGCACGCTGAGGCCTGCTGACCTCCCTAGCTTGCTGTAACCTGGATGTCAGTGGGGTTTTTGATCTGGGATCTGGGATGTAGGGAGTGTAGATTTTGGAGTGACTTCTTCTTTCTGTCTCTTCTCCATTTGTTCTGTTATATTGGATTGGGGGCGCAATTGGAACTGTGAACGACAAGGCAGGTGTGGTGTTTACCTCAGATGAAGAGAGAGATTAATGAGGGAGGAAAAAAGTCAAGCTTATTGTTTCTTGTTTTGACAGTCACTGGGTCAAAGTAGTGGTGTTTGACACATCGGGCTATGGCTGTGGGGAATCGATGAACTAGTGGAAGCCTGTAAAGTGAGGAGTGAGTGGCCACAGCTCACAGTCGCATCAGATTCAGCAACGGTCAAGTTCACTGTCACTCCTCCCTCAAATACCTTCAGCTGATTATCAGTTGCTGAATTTCCTTCACAGACTGTACTGCTTAATGGTGGGACCTCTGGCCGAGTTCACCCAAGACACATTGATCAAAAGTCAGTTTTGCATCTTGTCTTATGTCCTTAGTGGGGCACTGTCATTAAACTCGACATCAAATTGGCATCAGAGGGAGGAACATAAAATGTAAAATTCTGTTTCAGGTTTTTTATTATATGGTTTGTAAAGAAGCTTTTGTTATCCTTGTATTTATATTACAATCATGTAGCTGAAACGTTTGACAGAGATATACCAAATGAAAGACTTTATACATCATTAAGATTATTATTTAGCTGTCAGACCCATATTTATTTTTGAGAGATTGTTTTTTTTTTTTTAGGTATTATAGTTTTTTTTAATCTAAATACTACTTCAACATATTTTTACCTGATTTTGAATTGATTGTAGATGACTAATGAACCTCATGAGACAGCGGGATGGTGCTCTGGATGACTCTGAGTATGTGTTGCATTGGATTTGAAGACAGATGCAAACCATCTTATGAGAGTTTTTACAACTGCGATACACTTCAAAGCATACAATCACAAGCAGCATTTTATATATCATCCACAAATATGCAACACACACAGACCCATAAATATGTGCGTCCCTATGGAAGCGCTTGTCAGAGCTTCCTTCCCATGAATGCACAGAATATAAATATAAAAAGCAAGCAGGCCTTACATTAAGATGACAGTCACATATGCAGTAAGCTGAATAAAGACAGGTGTTTTTGTTTTTTAACTATCATATTAACCCTTTAAGTTGTGAAAATAAGGCAGATACTCCTTAGAAGTTGGAGACAAATACTTGAATGTGAGGTCTGAAAATTATTTTTATTGTCCAGTGTGGCCAGTTTTTTTTTTGTTTTGTTTTTTTTAATTTGTTAAATTACTTCAATAAGCCAGTGACTTTCAAAACTGAATGACGTCAAAGGGGCAATAAAGGACGATGTGAGATGGTGTGCATCTGTTGCACAAGTGTATAAGCCACATAAACTTTTCTACAGTTGCCTTAAACAATGCAACACATTAATTAGGTGCATATTTGTATGGAGTGTGTGTTCGTGAGCTCAAGTAAGTGTGTTACTTGTTATGTATTTCCACTGACTTAACACTGGTGTGCTGAAAGGATCTTTAGTATAACTGTAATGCCTGGGATGTCAGAGAGGTGACGGAATCAGAAAAGCGAGTGGCGAGTCAAACCGTGATGTTGGTGTATTGCAGCTGTCTGAGCTTTTGTTTATTTCATTTCAGTCTGCACCGGAAAACTCGTCTGCTGACGCTGACAGTTTGCATATTTACTGCACCACAAACTTTTACTGTAACTGTTGTTCCTGGTTGGTATTGGTGCACACCACCGTTCTGAACTGTTCTGAACTGTTCTGCACTGTTCTGAACTGTTCTGCACCGTTCTGAACTGTTCTGCACCGTTCTGAACTGTTCTGTCAGTGATGTTGCATATTGTTATAGTCAGACATCTTTTCTCAGCCCTCCTTTAAGACTGAATGTAAAGTGATAGCTGGTGCTGCTGATATTACTGTGTTCTTCTGGTTTTAAAACTCTGTTGTTTTGAAGGGGAATGCGAGACTGTTGCCTTTCTCCAGTTTGCAGTAAGACAAAGAAGTCAGTGGGATGGCAATTACCTTTCTGCAGACTGCTGTCACAAATATTTGCAGAAGTGTAAATATGCCATTGAGAAATACACACTGATATGAATAAGTACAGTAAAACACTGTAAATAACTGAAAGAACGGAACATGAATAAAGGTCCCACTGGGAAAAATATTCAAGCTGCAGAAATCTTTAAAAAAATGTTATAACCTGAAAATAGAGAGCTCTGGTTCTGCACTTTGTCAGCCCTGCGGGATGAGTACAGACAAATGCACAGTTTTCCTTTGTGCTAAAATTTTTTTTTTTGTTTGTTTTTGCTGTTTATACCACTCACCTAATCTGTGACGTCTCCCATCATGAGCTGAAAACACCAGAGAGGAGGTGCACGAGTCTAATTCCCTCTCAGACCACTTGAATTACAATGTGCTGAAAGGTTATTATGGATTTAGTAATCCAGTGAAGCCAAAAAAAAAAAAAAACACATTGCCTACCCCAGCTTTAAGAGTTCCTGTGAGGAATGCTGTGAAAATTTTTTTTTATTTATTTCAGAATCTCTCATTTGCATATTCAAATTTGGCACTGCTCAAGGTTTACGCACATCTGTCTTTGACTGCTTAATTAAATTAATTTGGTTATCGAGGTGCTCTGTTGGACCTGCAGTTGATGTGGACTGAAATTCTAGCTCCTAGTGGTGGTTCACGATCACTTTGGTCATCTGTGGATTTTTGGAGCACTGTGAAGACTTGTGGTTGAAACAGTGAAAGCCACATTCTGCTCTGCTGAAACCCTTTATTTACGTGTTCTCTGTAAGCTCATTATTCTTTGATGTCAGGGAGAAATTGCGTTCCCTGCTGCAACGTGCAGCTCCACACACACACACACACACACACACACACACACCTTTGTAAACACAAGTCCACGCCCTTTGTCAGTTATTAATCTTACACTATTGCTGTCTTAAATGATTTGTCTTCTGTCTTGTGCAGTCACATCAATATCATATGTGGGCCTTTATGCTTTCATTCCTAGTTTGGATGCTTGTAAAAAAAAAACACTAAAGAAAATTTGCACCACTATCCAGCAGAAGTCATGGGTGAGATTTAAAAACTCCTCTGACATAACCAGTGCTTACTGTCAGGTGTACTCTAAGATCACAACTGTATGCAACTACCAGTGGTATGACAGTCATGTAACTCTTCATTTGTGTTTAGAGCCAGAAGCCACGCCAAAGGGCCTAATTAAATACAAACTTCACATGTTGTACCAAAGTGAGTATTTTCCACAGCAAAACTGTAGTGGGGTTCTTATGATTAGTGTAACCCTAAATACCCCAGTGTGTGTGTGTGTGCGTTTGTGTGTTAGCTATGCGGGTGCACGCCGGTTGTTGTGATTGTGTGATTCTGCTTATGTGCGTATGCGTGCGTGTTTAAACGGTCTCTCCTCGTCTCTGTCTGACTGGAGTTTGGATTTCTCTTGTTACGCACTGCATGATATTGCTGTTATGATTTGCACTTTAATGAATATTTATTGAAAAATAAACATTGAAAAATGTGTATTGCTGTCTTGACATTTGTTTTTTTTTGTCAAATTAAGAGATATTACACAGTCACACAAAATCACACCCGCTACTTATTTCTGTTGCAAATGACCTCAGTAATCACTGCATTATTTCATTTCTCTATCATACTTATTATTCATGTGTTTACAGGGAAATATTAGTGTCAGAGGCATGTAAAAGCTTTATAAAAAGAAAATTTAGTTTATGGATGACAATACAGAGCAAATTCCACTAGCAGAATTCTGAACAGTTTATATCTATTAAATTATGTGCAAAAAACCAAACAAACAAACTCAAAGGCCATATGTATTGTAACATGAGTAGTTACATAATCCCTTCCACATTCCACAATTGGCACTGAAAAAATAATGTGTGTAAAAATGACAAATTAAAAAATATATATACAAAAAACAAATACAATTAAAGAAACTGGTCAAAATTAGTTAAATATTGAAAGTGGTCCTGAAGGTTAGTCTGAGTACTGCAGATACACACAGACCGGGAACATTAATGGTATTAGGTCGCATTACGAGCTGGCTAATTGTTACTAATGATTACATCTAAAAAAAAAGAAAAATTGGAAGCTTCACCCAATATTCCTCTTAAGTCTTTCGCCATCTGATAAGAAAAAACTGCTGTTTCCATTCTGCTGTCCGTTCCTTATTTCCACCACTTTAAACATATTTTCCATTCTGGTGTTTTCACACAAAGCATTTAATTTTCCCTACAAGAGCCGCCAAGATCGGCATCCTCCAGAAATCCTGTCTGTCTGTCATTCCTGGGCGCAGCCGTTCCCCGTGATCACTTAAAGTAAGCAAACTGTCCCACGCTGGTTTCACTTTGCAATGTTTGATAGAGCAGAGGAAAGATTTCAGTTTCCCGAGATGATATAATGCCCACTGTTGTAAAACATAATTCCCATCCATGAATGCAGTCACTGGGTAAAGAAGGTCATAGTCCAGCAGATGTAGGTGCTGTCACAGACTTGTAATTGAGATCAGAGTGTGAAGAATAATGCTGCAGACAAGTCCTGTCCCACCTGGGTCAGTTTCTGTTTGGCTGTTAAGACAGAAAAATATCGTGTCATCATGGCATGTGCACAGTGATGGACAGTGAAGTGTCCAAGTGGTTCATCCTTGCCTTGTCGTATGATGGTCACTCCACCACCACTCTATCAGCGTACATGTCAGGAGGAGGCAAAATGAGCTTATTGGGAGCAAAATCTGTGTCCTCTGTTGAACTGGTCTGAGATCTGTGGAGAAAAAAAAAACATGAAAACAATTCACTCTTTCCTCTATGCCCCCCTTCATGCTTCACTCAGCAGCTGATTATGTTAATACTGCCTAAGCATAGAGGAGTGAGGTCCTTGGGAGGAATCACCAGCTCATTGTTCTACCAGACAAGCTAGACTAAAGTTCCTGGTAGCAAAGGGGCGGAGTTATAGCTCATATGACTTTCTCTCAAACAGAAAAAAAAGAGACATTTACTCTTTTCATGCTTATTAACACGTTCCACGCAAAACGGAAGTGAACCTGTCTGTGTACAGGTCGGACAACATGTTTGACATTTTTTGTGTGTTATTCTTTCACTACTTACGTGTGATTCGCTTCTTGTGCCACATTCACAGGATCTGCAGTGTAACCTGAAAGTGTATCGATATCATGGTTTAAAAATCAGGTTATTAAACATTAATAAAATGTGGGTTTAAAAGCAAAACATCACTTACTTGTCTGTGTTTTATTCGGGCTGTTGAAAAAAAAGAAAGAAAAAAAAAAAGACAAGCAAACATTAAAACCCTTCCTGGGCTCAGGTATGTGTGTTTCTGTGAGTGTGTGTATTGTTCTTTGTCCACTTACATGTGAGTTGCTTCTTCCAGCACACCTGCAGTGTAACCTGAACATGGATTAGCATTAGGGTTAGAAAAATGTGTTAATCAGATACATTAGCCACTTTTTAATGGTGATTTTTTTCAGGCATTACTTACTCGTCGCTGGTTTAGTGGTACTGTTAAAAAGAAGAAGAAATAATTACATTTTTAAAACAAGCTTTGTGTGTGTGTGTGTGTGTGTGTGTGTGTGTGTGTGTGCGCCCCTACCTTGCAGCTGACTCCACAGATTTTTGTGAATCGAAAAAATTTGCCAAATTCTGAATTGCTCTAAAAGAAGCAGAAATAAAAGGAATTGTATGAGTGTGTGCCTGTGCGTGTGTGTGTGTGTGTGTGTGTGTGTGTGTGTGTGTGTGTGTGTGTGTGTGTGTGTGTTTGTGTTAGAATGAAGCAGGTGAACTCACTGGTTATGGGAGCTGTTGGCAACCATGTCACTGCGACTGTGCTGGTGGTTTATGTTAAGGTCTTTGTTTCCTAAGGAACAAAAGACACGAGAGTCCGATAAGTATATCCAAGTTATTGTACCATGGTTACACAATTTCCTGTTACCAGCTAATACATATTTCACTAGTTTAAAACCTGTTTCCCATTTAAAAACCTGCTTGTCTAATGAGTCACACTGCAGGGAAATAACGTATGCAGTAATAGAAAGTCCATAGTTTATAAAAGACATTCAGAAGTGTAAAGTCCTGTGATTTCAGTAGATTTGAACACAGTATAATTGGACAGCAACTGGATAAACCACCCAGAACATCAGTTAATTTAGTCCAGTGTAGCTACGAGAAGCACTTCTGACGTTCACTGTAGAAAAGAAGATGAACTGGACATAGCCTCCATAACCTCAAGCACTTATTTATGGACTCTTGTTTTGAAACCTTTTGAGTATTTTGAAACCAAGGACACCACACACTCATATGCTAGTGGCTTCCCAATGACAGAGGTGTGTCGCAAACTCTTATAGGCCTATCTCTGATTCTGTTTTCCTGAAACAACTTATCTGGTGCAAAAAATCATGTTTGTAGTATCTTTGTTTACTGTGTGTGTGCTAAACCCCATCACGATAACAAGAAAGAGGAAATAAACATGACAAAAGCAAGTGTCTCCGTCAGTGCCAGGTGACTCTTAAGTAAGTGATTCAAAAAGCTCTTATACTTTGTTGAATATATTTTTCCAGAGAACAATTAAAAAGCTTCCCAAATAGGTTTTATACAAAAGTTGGCTAGGGAAAAACGGAGTTGGAATGGTGCTGCCGAAGATGGGATGACTTACCCATATCAGGCATGGAGAATGTCCGGGTGTGACCTCTACAGAGAAAAGAGTACCAAAAAAAACAAAACAAATTGATCACTGCAGCTGTTAGCCTCAATATAAATAAACAGCAAAAAAAGCAAAATTCAGCATAAGGTTACATTTACTCACAGTGGGGCCTCCGGATTTGAAGCATCAGGACTAGAGAGAGGATCGTCGTCACAAGTCCACTCCTCGCTGTCGTCTGTGACTGAGCATGTCCACATCAAAAATATTAAACTGCTGCTGAATAATTTCAGTGTATTCTGTAATTTTGAGTGACAACAGGAAACACTTACAACTGTCTTCTGTTTGCTGATAATGGTTTGAGGCTCTGAAAAAAAAAAAGAAAGAAGGAATGCTTTTAACCCCACAGTACTAACGGTGGTAAAAGGTTGCACACGCTAGCTTGTTAATGTATAAAATTCTTACTGCGAACTCGTGCGGTTATGACTTGGTTTGGTGAGGTTACTGTTTGAGCTGGGGAGAGTTTTCTTTCCCAGCTCTAACATCTCCTTAATGTCCAGCTCCACATGATCAACTGAAACATACCCATCTGAAAAACACTCACAGCGTCATCGATGGTGTCATCACAGATTAAAGCACTTACATGATTTTATCCCTGAGATGAGCACATTGCTAACTAGAATAGATGTTTTATTTTGCTTTTAACTCACAGTTGTTGCTGCTATCCCTGGCCAGCCACTTCCCTTTGGGACAGTTTCCTGTTCGGATAATGCTGATGGTGTCTCCCATCTTGACGGGGAGATCAGTCTTACGTCCCTTTGCGGTTACAACTACTTTTGCCTGGTACAGCGCATCCTCCTGCCCTGTGATCTAACAAACACAGTGACAGGTTAACACTGCATAGCCCTACACTGGCACACAGGATAACTATAATAAACAGTATTCATGTAGAACTTTTTAAAACAATGCTACAAGAGAACTTGAGTGATATCCAATTCTTAATCCATAGGGTTTAACGTGATGTCGGCCCACCCTTTGCAGCTATATCTTCAACTCTTCTGGGAAGGCTTTCCACAAAGTTTAGGAGTGTGTTTACGGGAATTTTTGACGATTGTGCCAGAAGAACATTTATGAGGTCACACACTGATGTAGGACAAGAAGGCCTGGCTCACAGTCTCCACTCTATTTCATCCCGAAGGTGTTCAGTCGGGTTGAGGTCAGGACTCTGTGCAGGCCAGTCAAGTTCTTCCACACCAAACTCACTCATCCTTGTCTCAAAGTTGGGAGCAGGAAATTGTCCAAAAATGTCTTGGTATGCTAAAGCATTAAGAGTTCCTGTCATTGGGACTAAGGGGCCGAGCCCAACTCCTGAGAAACAGCCCCACACCATAATCCCCCCTCCACCAAACTTTACACTTTGCAGTTGCTGTGGTTCCCAGTCACTTCCACTTTGTTATAATACCACTAACAGTTGTGTGGAGATTTCACAACTGGACTTGTTGCACAGGTATCATCCTATCACAGTACTACGCTGGAATTCACTGAGCTCCTGAGAGCGACCCATCCTTTCACAAATGTTTGTAGAAGCAGTCTGCATGCCTGGGTGCTTGATTTTATACACTGTGGCCATATACGCTTCTAGTGTGTTGTCAGTGCATGCTATTACTCCTCTTTTTAATATTCAGAATGCTCAGGACAATAGAGGACTTATTAACAGTGAGGAGTAGGAGAATAAAATCACAGTTTTCAATCTAGAGGTATAATTTTGTTCCTCAACAGCAGGAAAATGTGTTTTCTTTCAGAAGGCATGTTGCTCAAAACCGGCATGTTTACACTCTTTGATCAGGAAGTATCTGAGTGACAGCAGCGCCAACTAACTGTCCCATAGAGATCCATTACAATGTGATTGAGGCTTTTTGGAGAAAACCAGAAACAACCTCTTTCTCTGTCTCTCTCCTGTCATCATATTTTTGCACTACGAACACACACACACAAAAAAAAAAAAAAACCCCACAGATCTGTAGAGCAACTTCTCGGGGCGCTCATAGTTTTTAAACCACATCGGTACAAGCTGTGGTTTTGATCTTATAAGCTGTTTCTCAAGGCGTCTGCTGAGCGACATTTTATACAGATTTCACTGCCAGTTACACAGCAGCCCTTCCCCATAGCAACTGTAACTAACACTGTTGATGATTTACTTGAAGTTCATCATCTGACTGATTGATTATTTTAATGTCCTTTCCCTGTTCTCTCTCTCATTCAATAATGAAAGAGTATCCTGAAGGGACACAAACTTACAGTTTAAATGAGCATAAAAACATTATTGGGGTGCTTTTGAATATTCCATAGGAACACAATCACTCCAAGTTAACAACATGGACATTAATGAGAACATTTTTAGGACGCTAATATGGCAGAATAATATGCAGGACTAAAGCATGGTCCACGGGTTTTCTGTCAGAAATACGACCGACAATAAAACTAATGTTTACTCGTATTCTGCTTGAGCTTGCACATGTTGCTCACTTCAACTTTTCCACTGCAAGGAATGAATCCTGACAGGTTTGTATGCCTGAACTTATACCCCACCCTCCTCCGACATTTCTCAGCCTTCCATACACACTTACTTTGAATTTCTTCCTCAGCTCGTTCTCCTTCTTTTCCCTCTCTTTTTGCTCTTTCCTTTCCCGTTCTTGTTTCTCCTTTAGCTCCTTCTTCTCCTTTTCCAGGCGCTGCTTCTCTTTCTTTTTCAGCTCTTTCTCATCCGGCCCCTCTGCAGCTGCTTTCTTCTCAGACCTGAGGAAGAGACAGTGAAGTGCATCACCCAGTTTAAAAAGGACTCCTGGTGGCACGTTTAAATAGCCGAGGAGATTATGAGCAAAAAAAACAAAAGCAAATCAAACTGTTATCACTAACTCCTGAGGGGATAACTGAAATACGTGAAAAAAACAGAAGTCCTTACTTGCTGAACCTGCCCGACTTGGTTTTCTCTTGAACCTGTGAGTAAGAACAAAGAATGCGGTTTAATTCACTTTACATTAAAACAAAAAAAACCTCCAGTAGAGGAGTAATCATTTGTCATGGAGAAAAATAAGCTCTTGATTTTAAAATTTTACCCTGCAGCTTACCGTCTCCGGTGTTGACTCAACATATGGATCTGTGGTAGAAAAAAAAAAAAAAAAGGCACAGTTACATACAAGCTTAAATGATACAAGGTGGATGATGAGAGGAACAATTTGGATTTCCAATCTGGTCCAGGCTCTTACTCTTTGGTTGTCCTTTGCGTTTCTTGACTTTAGTCTTTACGCCTTTTTTGCCACCTTCAGGTGTGGCGACATACTCATACACATTTTCTGCGTCCTGATACACATCGTCATCTGTGTGGGGCCTGCGTGTGACAAACACCAATGAACACCAACTTCTCAAAAGCCATTTGAACATCATTCGACAAAAATAGATTCAATTTGCATGTCTTACTCTGACGCTGCTGGTAAGTCGTGGCCGACAGTGAGGGATGATGCTGGCGGTGGATTCATTTGGGATGTGTTTCCACCCGGTGACTCTGTGTGGATCTCAGTTTGTGGAACAGTTATCCCGTTACTGTATCCCTTTGGCAGGTCCTGACCATCTGGAACATCTGGACCTGCGTACTTCTCATACTCTAACTCTGATGCCGGCAGCTCTGGAAAATGACCATCTGAAGCCACATTGTCAGGTATGTCAACCTCTTCAATATAAGGGGTGTAGGTTTCTGAAAATTCAGGTGGAGCAGGGATTTCTGCAGATGAGAGACAAAAGGTTATAAAACAATACTACATAACGGGCAATTTAAGTTTAGTTTTTCTCTAAATTGTGAGTCTAACAGTGGTGACCACACCATTAAATTCCACAACAGGTGGGGGACTGAATTCCCCCATGTGGATGGCAGGCTCTGCTACAGAAGAATTCTGAGGCCTGGTGTCTGAAATGATCGTCTTGGGTGGAGGAGGGGGAACCACGTGCAGCTCTGGGGCAGTGTCACATCCCTCAGTGATATTGTTCAAAAGTGGAGCAGGTTGTCCTGCAAGGAACGACATTACATATGTATATGACTATAGGTGGTTATTCAGACATACAACGTCAATCTCACATTTAAAGCAAAACAAAATTTAACATTGAAACTACAGCTAAAAAAGAAGTTTCCGAAAGCGAAAGGGAGAGAAGGCAAGAGAGGGTAAGATTTGCACATGTAAGGAAACCAAACCAGTCAAATAAACTGTGGAAGTCGTTGTGGTATAACTCTGCAGAGCAGAGATAATGCAATTACAAGAAAAAACAAATGATTGGCTTTAAAAAAAAAAAGTGCAGTGTAATTCAACTTTACTACTTTAATTACAAGACAAAATATACCTCTACAAACTTGCCTTGCCTTTTAAAAATGTGCTGTTTCCTGTTGCAGAATAAAAGATTTTAAAAAATCGTAGGATGTCAGAGGTGCTTATCTGTAATTAAGTGTAATTAAGGTTGACAAAAGCTGATATCTGCATAAAAACCCGTGTGCACAATTTAAAAATTGTAACGTAAATTAAGCACAGCAACAGACTTCCTGCTCTGTCTCTGCTGTGCTTAACAGACATGAGACTGTTTGTCATTGCACCGCTCACATACCTAACATACCTCGACACCTCTGCCCTGCCTGCTGCTGAGCTGTTCCTGGCACAAAAGAGGAATGTCACCACCTGAGGCAATCTTGTGGCACAAACCACACCAGGTATTTTCTGCAGCTGGAACCCTAAGCTAACAAAGTGGGTTCTGAAGCCCTACAGCATATACCTGAAGTCATGATGATGAGATAAATTCTTTTTATGAGGTGAAGTAAATCCACAAAAAAAAGCGAGAGGCAGAGAAGAGAGGAGAGGAGTTTTAGTGCGGTTATGGTAATTGGGACTTACGGGGGTCAAGCCCGTTAATGTGTGCCGTTTTCGATGGGAGGGCATTGTCTGTTCGATCTTCATAATCAATGGGTGGGAGTTCTGGGAGACTGACAGTGGAGCTCTGAGAAGGGGACGGTTCCTCAGGTGGAGGGGTAACGGAGTAGGATTGGGTGACGTTTGTCAGGGGGCTGACAGGAGATAAGGAATTACAAGTTATCACTGACTGAACAGCACACACAAACATTTCTGGAATAAAACTATGAGAGTTCCTGCTGTTTGTGTTCTTTACCTGCTGGTCTTATTGCGTGCATTCTGGAGAGCCTTTAAAATTCTCTGGTCACCAGGAGGTGTTCTCTTTCCATGATTCATATCCTCTGCCCTCTCCAGGGCAGAGAGCGCTGAGATTGGACGCTCTACTTTGGGAGATGGTGGAATGGATGGAGGGTTTATGGCTGAAGAAGGAAGCTTCTTCTCAGCAGGTATATAAACAGCATCTTTACCAGTCTCAGCTGTAATCTCAGGCTCAGAAGGTGCTGGAGATGGAGTAGAAACCACTGAAGGAGAAGTAGAGAGGGTACAGTCCAGTGGAGAGGGTGAAGAGGGAATGAGTGGATTCGGAATAATTTCGTCTTGGCTGGCCAGTGTGGAAACAGGCAAAGCAGGATTTTCTATCTCAGGTGGGGTTTCACTGTTCGGGTTTGGGATTTCAGGTGCTGGGTCATGAGGTATGAGAGGAGGAGGTGGGTTGAAGGCAAAAGATTCAAGAATAGTAGAGGGTGGGCTAATTTCTACATCATTACTGTCGTCAGGTATGGTGGGGTTGTCTAGTAGAAGGGATTCTGGTGTTGAATTACATAGTGCTCCGCTACTCAATTCGGAAGGCATAGGGATGAGTGGAGCTGGTCCAGGAACATCTGAGCTCGGGGCATCCAGAATCGGATCATCTGAGATCAACGCCGAACCTCTTTTCGGCTTTTTGACAATATTCAACCCCTTCTTTTTTTCTGTTGTGACTTTAGGTGGAGGTGTGGCTGGCACCAGCTCTGGTGTACTCTCCAAAGGAAGCACCTTGTACTTATGCTTGTGCTTTGCTTTCTTTTGATCCATGGAACCTTCAGGATTATCCCTGCTTCCTTTTGATGTTTTGTCCTTTCCACCTTTCAGTTTCCCTTCACTTTTGTTTTTTCCCTTAGCGTTCATGGAGATGAGAGGCGTTTTGCTCTCCTTCTTAGCATCTGTGAAGACCACTCTTGGTGCAAACAGTGTCTTTCTTTCCAAGTTCTCATTGATGGTGCTGAGCAGGGAGGGGCGCGCGCCTGAAGGGAGGTGATGATAGGTGGGGCTCTGGGGAGGAGAGGCCACCTTTGGTTTCTCTGGGATAAAAGGTTTTGTCTTGGGTGGCTTCGATATGAAATCTTCTTGTTGGAACTTGGCCCTCAGGGTCTTAAAGTCCATTGGTTCCTCCTGATGAAAGTATCACACAGTACAATAGCCTCAATACAGTACCCGAATAAAGTAAATATCTTCACCGAAGGGAGTGTAGTTCTGCTCTTCTCATGTTTTACCATATAAGGTAAAAATTTAAAATGTTACAGTGTTCAGCAGTAACATTTCTATTATTCTTTCTACACCCTTGATTTTTGGTGATATTTGGTGATCAGTATAATTCAAGACAGTTTTCAACACACATGCCCTGAACTCAGTCCCACTTTACAGAATGTTTATGTGAGCTAACATTTGAAAAAATACTGACAAAAGCAGTTGTGTTTGCTAACACAACGTTAAACATATCAATAACATATTATCAAATCATTATAAAAATGTGATTAAAGTGTATAGGACATACCTGATCCATTGCGCGTTTTAATATTTACAGAAACAACAGAAACCTCCTTTATGAAGTGAAACAGTTCTCTTCAGCCTCTCATCTCATGTCCGGTGAAAACACAAATTAATAAAAACGTTTAAGCCTTGTATTCACTGAGCCAACTTGCTGCCTGCTTCACCTCTGATCGGGAACAATCTGCTCCCCATGCGCACTGGAAATGGTTTCAAGGAGGAGTGAGATTGGGTAAGACACAGTCTGGCTTGTCAAACTAGTCCGGTTGAGCATTTTTACACCACAGCATGACGACTCTCAACAGCTCATGAATTTTATTCTCTTCTTTAGGAATGTGGCCGGGCTGGTACTGCATGAGTCACTGTCATGAAACCTTGCTGATGGTTGTTGTTTTTTTTCCTTCAAAGTGGCTCATTTAAAAAAAACAGCGTATCTGTGGGATACATGTGGGATAGTATAATCTGTGACTGTCTGTAACTTAAATTAATTCTTCAAATTAAATGTAACGAAAAGCAGACAGAAGAAATCAGAAGTAATCAAACAGGCATTTATAATATGACCTAAATATATGCTATAATCATCGCCTTTATTTGACAGTTTATTCTGACTCGCTGCCAAACTGATGAGCAGTGCTTGAACTGACAGGCGTGTCCATTTTCATCTACTCAATTCATACACTCACCGGCCACTTCACTGGGTACACCTTGCTAGTACTAGGTTGGACCCCCTTTTTCCTTCAGAACTGCCTTAATTCTCTGTGCCAGAGATTCAACAACGTGCTGGAAGCTCCTCTGAGATTTTGGGCCATATTGGCACGATCGCATCACACAGTTGTTGCAGATTTGTCGGCTGCCCATCCATAATGTGAATGTCTCATTCTACCACATCCCAAAGGTGCTTTATTGGATTGAAATCTAGTGACTGTGGAGGTCATTTAAGTACAGTGGAATCACTGTCATGTTTAAGCCTCAGCCTCAGTTTCTTGGTCTTAGCTGACAGGAGTGGCACCTTGGGCGCTCTTCTGTTACTGTAGCCCATCTGCTTCAAGATTCAACACACATTCAGAGATGCTCTTCTGCAAACCTTGGGTGTAACAAGTGTTTTTTTTTTTTTAATTACTGAAAACTTCCTATTAGTTCAAAGCAATCCAGTCATTCTCCTCTAACCTCTAACACTGACAAGGCATTTTCATCCAGACAATTACCTTTCACTTGATAGTTCCATACTCTGTAAACCCTAGAGACAGCTGTGTGAGAACATCCCAGTAGATCAGCAGTTTCTGAAATATTCAGACCAGCCTGAAAGGCACAACATGCTCAGTTTGAACTTCAGCAGGTCGTCTTGACCACATCTACATGCCTAAATGCACTGAGCTGCTGCCATGTGCCTGATTAGATACTTGTGTTAAACAATAATTGAGCAGGTGTAACTAATGAAGTGGCCAGTCGGGGCAAATTTTGGGCTATTGGGTGTCCATTTTGAGACTAGTAGTAAAATAATATCCAAAATGCAGAATGAAGTGTTTCCAGTATTTTCAGACACTCTATTTGAACTGTATGTTAATGAGTGCATGATAATAACTTATTTGCACATTTAAACAAAACAAACACACAAAAAACTAAGTATGGATTTTACAGGGCGTCTGCTTTAAGGTCATTTCTCTTGTTTCAAACACCTCAGTAGCACTTATATCAACCAAATTTTCCAGTTTTACTGCCATTTACATCTGGAAGGATTTTACTGAGTGCTTTGTTCATGTACCACTGTGAACACGATTTATTGTGCATTTTACTCCTAGAAGCACATTGAAAATCTCACCTTTTCTGTTGACGGTATTTTCTGTTTAATAAAATGAGACATCCAAAATGACATCAGTAAAAACATTTGACACTAATGTGCCAACAAAATGAGCTAGAAATTTAAATCTGGTTTCATTCAATGTTCAGATTCCAATATTCAGATGAGAATATATTTAGATAGATAAACTTCATGCATGATAAAACAGTTGTCTCTATTGAAGTAATAACTGAGGACGCCCTTAAATAGATCTGCAACTTGTTAGAGTTTGTGGAGAAGAATACGGCTGCAGTGCTGTCTTGAAAAATGCATGAAGATGGTCAAACTGCCGCTTGTCTTTGCCAGCACAGTCTACTGTTCACAGATGTCGGTTCTGACAGCTTTCACAGGCAAAATATTCTCAAAGAAAACTGCTGACAGTGAGGTTTATGGAGTCCCTGGGACACCATTTGTGGGAAGACAAGCTGTCAAATATCATTTCTAAATTGTTAAGGAGTAACAGGAAAATTCCATTCACCTGCATAGTTTATAGGTGGTGGAAATCCTACAGATAAGTATCTCAAGTAGTTGTCACTTCAAACTGTAACTAACCATTTTTTGTGTGTGTGACTAGGCCACTTTAAAACAGCTAAAAATTATAGTATAGTTTAATTTATAGAAAAGTGCATTAAGGTTGTACCTGTGTCTGAACCCTTCCTGTGGGTGGAAAGTGAGAAACAGAGCAAGAGTGGGAAGGTTAGAGTCCTTGTTTTGCGGTTGCGTGCTAATAAAGCTCATGACAGCTTGCAATTGAGTGTAGCAGAATGTGACAGGTTATTAAAGCAGTTTTAAATTATTGCAAAATACTGTGATACTTGCTTTACACTAACAAGAGACATGGGGGGTGGGTCACCTCTGCTAGGCACACACCATTAAACTCACTCTTTCTTGCTTGCACAAAGATAGAGGCATAAACAGACATATTAGTCATTTGGGATGTGTTTATTTGTAACAGTAATACATGGTGGAATACGTAAATCAAGATAGAACAAAAAAAAATCATCTAAAAACCCACTGTAGAATGTCATATTCATAAAGATAAAAATAATGTGTCAATTTACATTAAGAAACTTGTTAGCTGAGGTAAAGTTAAAATAGGTCTAGAAATGTTATGTACTCAAACAGCAATGTTTCCCTTTTTAATTCAATGTCTTTGCTCATCATCTAGTTCTCAAAGTTTTAAAGTTAATCAACGTCATAGTCCAAAAGAGTTCTCAAGTGACATGAGGACTCTGGCCATAAAATAGGGAGTCACTGGCATCACAGTTGATGTAGTTGTAGCAGAGGATGCTGCAGTCCGCACTCAGACAGCAGCAGTTTGGCACCTGACCAACAGACAGACAGATGGGCAAAGCATCACTGTTATCTTAAAGACTAGTCTGGGGGAACAGGGCAGCAGTCTGGGCTACAGTGAGTGAGTGAGACCTGGGCTGCTGCCTGCAACATAAAAATGATAGTTTTGTGATACAAAAGCACAGGACTGTGGTTTATTTGTTTGTTTTGTTTTTTTCTTTTTGGGGGGATGGGGGGGGGTTGGAACTCAAGAAGACAAAGAAGGGCATGGTGCTGGAACCAGAGTTATTAGGGTGAGACAGTGATTCACAACATCTAAGCACAGGAACAAATATCAGAGGGGGCAAGAGGCAAATGAAAGAGAAAGAACAGGAAAAAGAAAACATATGTTGGTATTGCTTGGGTTAACATCAAGAGTTGCATAACTGAAGCCTTCCTATTTTATGGCACAGAAGTCCAGTGGACAAAATGGTTATCATTATTTACAAAATGAGTTTGGCAAACCAACGATCAGATGCCTTAAAGCCATGTTGACTCTATATCTCCTATAGAGCTGACCCCAGCGGCTTGATTGACTTATAAAATAAAAATTCAAATTTTCAATTTCTTCTGGTTTTTTTTTTTTTTTTTTTTTTTAAATCAGTATTGTACAAAAGCTATAGAGAATGAACAGTTCAATCACAGAATCTGTTTAACTTGCAACACTTCCCTCTAAGGGTCTATTCCTCAGCATGTCTGGTGCTCTGGCCTTTGTATGAGTCTGTCTGCGAGGAGAGACGTTTGGCAAATCACTGTGTGTATGCATGTCAAAGAGGGTGGACTGCGTGTACGTGTTTGGCTGTGTGAGTGTATGCAGGTTGATTCCTGTGTGCAAGATGTGTGTAGTTGGTGTGTGAGTAGCTCCCAGAGAGTCTGTTTCTGCATAGTGATCCAGCAGACACTCACGAGAATGGGGTTAAAATCCCCGAACCAGCCAACCAATCAGAAGCAGTGATCCCAGTAATGGGCCATCCCTGATAGGCCCATTAAGAGTCTAGCTCCTCCTGTGGGATCTCCTCACTACAGATGCAGATTCTGTCCGTTAAAACAAAAGGTGATCATTCTAATCCCAATGAGCGTGCGTGTGTGAGGGAGTGTCAGAGACGGGGAGGCACTGCATGATTCAGTCCCTTCTTGGCAGCACAGTCTCTGGCCAGACCCAGGAGGCAGAGGAAAGAGGGCAGAGGAGGAGGAGGAAGGGAGCGAGGAAGAGAGGGGAGGGGTAGGTTATATCTGTAAGGCGCCACATGGAGAAGAGAGGAGAGGAGAGGAGAGGAGAGGAGAGGAGAGGAGAGGAGAGGAGAGGAGAGGAGAGGAGGAGACAGCGCAGTGGAGGGAGAACTGGGTCCGTTTCAGTGATTGATATCCCTTCCTGCTTGGAGTGAATGACCAAGAGGGCTCTCCCCTCTCAGGAGGAGGAAAGACTGCAGTGAGGAGGAGGAGGAGGAGGAGGACTGTGGGAGTGTGGAGGCTCCTCCTGGGAGGTTGTTAGCAGGAGGAGAGAAAGAAGGGCTTGGCCAGGCGGGGATGTGCCAGACATGCACACACACACGCACTCACACAAACAGAGGTTAAGGGTTCTCCTCCTGTTCTCTCAGTGCTGGTCAGGTCTGTCTTCCTGTGTGTCTCTTTATTTCTTCCCTTTGTTAATCTGGGCGTAGAGAGGGTCCTTCCCCTTCTGTCAATGAGAAAGAGAGAAAAAAAAACATCAGCAAAGTTTTATGTTCCATTTTTTTTCCCAAAGCCTGACTGTAGCTGAAATGTCAGTATCCGGCCTCTGCAGTTCATCTGAATGTTACATAATCAAAAGGGAGTGCCTGAATTTATGATTCATTCTCTCAACTGACTGAACTGCAAGTATCACCAACCTGCAAGCCTTGACAAGTTAGATCTAGATTTGCACTGGTTTGCAAGGTCCAGTAACTAATATCACCACCAGGTGGCAGTAGCACACTGCATTGAAGGAGATGTCCAGTCACTTTTCCCTCTTACCTCTTTGGCCATTTGCAGGTCCATCACTCTTAAAACCATTTGTGTGTGTGTGTGTGTGTCTATGCACATTTTAGCTCTGCCAAGGTCTGCCTAGGCGCCACTACTAAGACCTTGCTGAATTGTCGCTGGTGTGTTATTGTTTCTTTGTGTGTCAGTGTCCATGCATATTCTCTCCCACTCCAAGCCCCCTCCAGGACCAGCATGAATCAGAGGTAGTGCCTTGAAGGACCAGTAATGAGTCATCATGTTGGTATTTCTCTCCAGCTGAGCTGGAAGACAACAGTGGATGATGGAACACCCTGCAGTCAAAGCACCAACCCTGCTGCAGTCACTCACAATGGGGCCGTTATTATCGTACACATAATTATAGCCAGCCACTCAATCTGCCATGCAGACAAGTTGATTGGAGACTACTGACTTGCCCATTATATTCTGGGAGACTTCTCCGGTGCACAGAACTCATTTAGAGTTTGGGGTCTATCCACAGCTCCTCGATGAGAACGTTTACTTGAGCAAACTGGTCATGGTTTGGTGTGTCTCTGTCACAGTATGACTCCACATTGGCCCGTTGTATTTTAGACTGTCAGCTGGATAAAACAACCTATTAAAATATGTTACCCTCTGGGAAAGTGTTATTGTTATTTTTTAAAATAATGACATTTTATGGACAAGCAATGAATTAAGATAAACAGATAAACAAAAACAGAGGCTATTTGAACTTTTATTGTCACTGATTTGTAAAATAGTGTCTTTAGCTCCTTGCTGGTTTTGGCTAAAACAGATTTTTACATTATTTTTACTGTTATATCTGCAGTACTTTCATGGTAAAGAGTGTTAGCTCAGAGAGCTCTGGAAGCTTTAAGGAAAAAAGCAACACATTTAAAAAAAAAAAAAAAAAGTTCCTCACTTCTACTCGTGCTTAAATCTTACTTATTGCACAATCTGCAATGGCTTTCATCTAAAAGGAATACTTGGGTTGATGCTGGGAGGGTTGCTTTATTTGAAGCTTTGGTCTCTGGCATACAAAGCTGTAACTGCAGGGCTGACCAAGGCCAGACAGTCAGCAGAAAGTAGCTGCCAGCAACCCTGAGAAAGGTGACAAAGAGGCTGAGACAAGCTGTGACAGCAGGCACACACTGCTCAGCCAATGCACCAGAGCCACAGCCCAGCGGTGTCACCCTGCATCATCTAACAGGCACTGCCATCTGAGGCTGCTTCAGCTCCTTCATCCTCAGCCGAGAGAGAGTACAGGTCCTCGGTGGAGGTATGAGTGATTTGCTGGCATGGCAGCAGCCTCAAGGCCAGCATATCCGGCCTGGCTGGTACATGTGTGGACATTTATGTGCGTGTGCGTGTGTGTTTGCGGTAGGCCCTCGGCAGGGGGAGTGATGTGAGATTGGTCAGTGAACCGTGGAAGCAGGCCATTTCATGGCTGAGACTTGGGAGCGTTCACTGGACATGATGAAATCACCCCAGAAAAAACACTTACACTCCCACTAGCCTGAACACATGTCTGTCGGAGACACACAGTGGGAGGGGGAGGACAGGACAGGCGGTCATGGCCAGCAGCAACACACTCACACAAGCACTCGCATATTTTTTGGCTCCAATATAAGCACAGGTGGCGACAGTATCGATCACAGGTGTGCTTGTCCAGGGAATAACTGGGACTACTGCACAGGTGTGTGTTTGGGAAGATGTCTAAAGCCGATGTGATTGAGCAAGTAAACACCATATGGGAACAGCATAATTGGACCAGATCCAAAGCAGTCCACCTACTACAGAGGACAGACTTGAAGCTTCTGGCCATAACTGTTAGATCACGGCCAGATTTCCTGCTCAGTACTCTAAAATTCGTTCTCCTACTTAAGTGCCACATCCACCTGCTGCCATGCAGCTTTCATACCGTCTGAATGAGGACCAAGGCCAACAGGGGAGGGAAGCTGCTTAGCCCCCCCGCCCTCCTCTCTTGGAGTGGGGAAGGACTTGAAGGCTTCTTGGGTTTTAATTAATGCCAATTATATCGGGGCAGTCATTAATCTTGGCACTCCAGTATTAGCTGATGAAAACAAAACCATCACATTTTTTTCTGGTGAGTGCCAGCAGCTATCATTAAGGAGCCGCAGTCGGGAATTGTGTGGGTGAGGACACCGGGTAGGGAGGCAGGGATCAAAATGGCTCTATTTGTTTGTGTGTGTGTCTGTGTGTGTCATTGAATAGGCAAAATGCATATTGACATGCCACTCAGAAATTTCAAGTCTATGAAAGTTGTGAATTTCGCTATAGGATAAAGCATAAGAGGTGTGAAAACATGCACATCATCAGTTGCTGCCTGTCTTTATCACTCTAACATTGGTGCACAGTGCATAAGTGACGTTACATACTGTATATAATGCATAAAATGTGAGTGTACATTCTGATCAAATTAAGCTAAACAACTGAGATCAGCATATCGCACACAAATCCCAAAAGACATCCTGCTCACTGAAGTGCACAGTTTCTGATTGGCTGTCAGACACTATTGAATTTCCTAGGGAGATGTGTGCTATTTAGGGAACTGGGTATGATTTAGGTGCACATCAGAATGACAGAGCACAATGAGAGAACTATGGCCAAAGTGATAATGTGTGATGAACTTGTCACACATTGTTTCCAAAAAAACAAAACAAAACAAAAAAAAAGTCACGTGCACAACCCTGTCATCAGCAACAGATACAAAACTCCAAAGAAAAAAAAAAAATCACCACACATGACAAATCATTCAAACTGAGTCACATACGCATCATCTTTTGAGCATGTGTTAAGGAGGCGAATGAGAACAGAGGTAAACAGTTAAAATGAGACAGCAGAAGCGAAAAGAAAAAAAAAAAAGCAACACACAAGTTAAGCCAGGCGGCTAAGGGAGGTAGTAAATGAGAAGAACAGATACATGCAGAGAGTTGAAGGAGTTAGAGGGAAAGGAGAGGTGTTGATACCTACCCTGCCCTGCTGCTATCTAGCTCCCAGCCTCTGGACTGGCCTGGTCTGGGCTGGGCTCTGCTGTCTCGCTGGGGCAGGGCGACCCAGAACCACATGCCTAAAAGAGGGAAACAAGGAAAGGAAGGAAGAAAAAAGGATGGAAAGCAAGGTCCATGGAAGAGTATAAGAGAGGGAAATAAGGGGGAAGCAGACAGAGAAGAATAAATCTGAAGGAAGGACTGCTGGATTGTAAACTACAAGAACAGAGCAAACAGGAAGCAAAGAGTAGAGGTGTCAATACTCTAAAGGAGAAACGCAGACACTTGGGAGTAGGAAACCACAGCCCGTCTCTCTTTTTAGAAACTTCTTTGCAAATACACACAAACACTAAAGATGCACTCATTTACAGCGGTCTATTATGAAAGCCTCTGTAGAGTTTGTTCTATTGATCCACTGCTTTTTCCCCCCTAAAACACTTCCGCTTTTTACACCTCACCCCACAAAGGGTGAGAGGCTGTTTCTCTGCTTTTGTGCCATCTTTCCTGTCCTTCTCTCTTCCTCTTTTTTCTTTTTGTGTAACCTTTTCGCCACACTCACTCAGTGCCACCGCCAATGCACATTTCTTTGGGTTGTGCAAAGCTTCTGTGTGTTATTCAGGGCTGGTGACATTTTCAGCAGTGTGAAAGTCCTCTATTTTTTCAATAATAGCTGGATTGGAGGCATAAAACTAATGTTTCACGCCTGGGGAGTGAAGGACGAGAGAGAGGAGAGAAGCGAGCTTGAAAGAAACAAAAAAAAGAGTAATTGGAAGACAGGAAGAAAATGGCAGGGAAAGAGCTAGAAAAGTCTTGCTTCTCAGAAGGTCACGGATTCTGCAAGGACTTTGGTCAAAGGCACGGGGTGCTTGTCTACCCTCTGTAAGAATTTTTCTTTCTCCGATCCTTTTTCTCCATTTTCTTTCTTTTTATCTTCTCTCTATCATCCCATTTCTCCTTAATTTTCTGTCTGAGATTAAGGCGCTGCAGGTAAAATAAATATTAATTGCCCCTGGAAGACGAATTGGGGCACTATGGTTCCTATATCTCACCAGAGATGAGTCTGTCCACATAGAAGTAGTGATGTATGGACGCTACCTTGCTGGTATTAATAACAGCTTAATGATGTCTCTGACAATTTCACCAGCTAATTTAACGCTGTGTTGATCATGCACACACTGAACCACATACTTGTGCATGCTGCTGCTACATTTTCCCACAGTAACCCACACTGGATGTGCACATTTTCATATGCACTGATACAAACAGTAACACACACACTCTCACACTAAAGGACACAACAGCATCGGCCCCCTAATCAGCGAGAGTGATTACCTGGCCCGCCAAGACTGCTACAAAGGCCATTTATCAGCAGATCTCAACAAGCTGTGCAGGTTATAGCAGCATAAGAAGTGACTTATTAAAGGCACATACACATGGCTTACTCCAAAAAACTCTCACACACCAAACTGCATGCACACTTACAGCATCTTCCTCTCCACTGCGACTAGGACTGCCTTCTGCTTCCCCAAATGAGTCATCTGTGGGGGGGTCTGTGGCGTCGGTGGGGGGGTCACTGACATGAGAGACTGAGGATTTTGAGGGAGAGCTCTGCCGGGGAGCTGGGGTGGGTGCTGCAGGGGAAGACAGAAAAAATTAAGATAAGACTGGATGGTGATAAGAGAAAAAGCATGTCACACAGTACAGACAGACAGAGAGTGCTCACGGGAGTTGGTGGATGGTGTTGTGGAGGTGACCGGTGTTAGATTCATTTGAGAAATGTCAAAGTCATCACAGTCGTCCGTGTCCTGGGCAGTGCCCACACGGCTGAAGTAAGTGCTGAATGCCTCCGAGGTTCCTGCTAAACTGGGCTGATCAGCCTTCTTCGATGGCATGGCTGGAGGCTTCGCCAGCTGAAAGTCCTAAAGGAAAGATACAAACCAGTCAGCAAAGTTAACATTAAAAGTCTGCATGGTAATTTTAATAGATCAACAAGTGACCTCTTTTTTTTATTATTATTATTTTTTATGTTACAACCTAAAATGGGTGTAAAAAACACTGGCGTGCCAAAGGGACCAATGCCGCCTACTAGGTGGCTTTGCAAAGTCTAAAAAACTCCAAAGAATGAGAGCACAAAAGGTTGCTCTGATCTCAGATTCTCCATCTGAGCCACATGTCCAAATCACTTACTGATGAAAACACCACCCACGGCCTCTCATACAACACAAGAGCAGGCTGACAAAGTATCATTTCTCTGTAATAACAGTAGGATGACTTTTAAAAGTGAAAGAAATCTCATATGGATGTGTACTTCGTTATACTAAAAGAAAGGGGAGATTTTGGATGTGTTTGTTTTCATAGGTTATTTCATAATAATTTTCCCATTCTGTTCAACTTGAGATCAAATTAGGCTATACTGTATGTGGCCTAACTGTAAACTAAAATGAGCCTGACTTTAACCTCTAACCTTAAAATGACTTGATTCCAATGTCTGGGTATATGTATGACTATTCAGTTGTACTTCAATTTAAATGTACCAGCTTTATTTTTTTTTTATTCAGTCTTACCCAACCAATTAAAAATGGTTCCAGGCATATTCCAATTTTAACAGCTCTTTAAGGTAAAGAAATAAACAAAATATTTAAAAGACCAAATGAATTATCATTCATCACTGAGCAAAAACTAATATTTAGTCTTTTTTTTTTTAGTTTGTATATGACTATAACCAATATTTATAAAAATCTCAGATCTCAGCAAAATATTTTATTCATCAGCTCCCCACCTTGAACATCTCCTTTCCCATCTTCTTCGCTCTCTCCCCATGCTGTGGACTCGACGATGCTGAAGGGGAGGGCGCTGAAGCGCTCGCTCCAGCACTTGAATGGCTCTCGCCGGCTGGAGTCACAGTCGTGACGGGGGTGAGCGTCTGGAACATGGCGGCGGGCAGGGTGCCCACAGGCTGGGCTGGGAGGTAGGCTGTGGGCGGGAAGGCTCCTGCTGCCATGGCTGCCCACTGCTGCTGGGTGGCAGGGAAGATGTTGGCCTGGCCCCAGATGAGAGGCTGGCCACCTGGCAGCACCTGGGCTACTGGGCCTAGAGGAGACTGGACCCCGAAGGCCAGCGGAGTCTGGGCAGCAAAAGCCTGCTGGGACCAGTGGCCAGGAGGTACTGCTCCCATCGTCACATAACCTGGTGGTGAGTGGTTTGAAATAAGTCATTAAAATTTTTTTTTCTGAACCATTTTAAGAGAGTAAGAAAAGAAAATGAAAGAGAAAGTGATTAAAATATCCACAGTGCATAGCCTGCTTTTCTACACGCAAACCTGCACATGCATCACCAGAGAGTGCTGCCCTACTTTTGCCCGCAGCTAATGCAGTGTCTCTTAATGGTCATGGTGAACTATTATAATTACCTCCACAATGAGGCAGAGCCATTATGAAAAGGCAGAACTCAACACACTCATTAAAATCACTCAGACTCATCAGTAAAAGCTGTTTCTTATTTCACACTCACTAGTCTCCTGGTTTCTAGTCTCTGGCAGTTACCTACAGTGGAGACAGTTGACATTTAACCTTGGCTGCTCTGACACATGCACAGAGAAGGGAAGAGAGGAGGTGAACAGAGGCGATAAGAGAAGCAAATAAAGAGATCCAGAAACCTTTGCACCAATTTTTAAATTCACAGCAGCCCTGTGCAAGAAATCTTCACTACAATCATCGTGGCATGTTTTATTACTTTCCCCTGTCTGACGCAGTTGACTCAGCCACAAGTAAATCAGCAGCATCTGAGGCAGCAGGATAATAATGCTTTTCATATTCAACACACACCCAATGCCACCTTTTCTCCTCTTTCTCTCATCTACATTTCAATTCTATTCCATCTCTCTGTATTTATTTCAACACCACCCCCTTTTTCTTCTCTTCTTCAGATGCCCTCTGCATCTGAATCTTCCGACTCTCCAGTTTCCATTCATGCTTCTCCCGCTGTGTTTGTTTCCCACTGGCTTGTAGCAGCCTTGTATTTAAGCAGAAAGTAAACAAGGTCTTACCTGAGGGCACAGACGCGGGATTGAAGGGAGCAAACAGTTCTGTTGGAGGCTGCAAGCCCTGTGAGGGGTCCAGGGTGTTGGCTGGAGAGGCGGGAGTCTGTGCAGGTTGTGATTGGAGGTCAGGTGAACAACAAAAAGGAGACAGTTCAGTGGAAATGTTGATATCATTTATCATTTTGCAAGATGCAAATTGCAAACTGTGTATGTATGACGACTACTCACTGATGGAGAGGTGATGTCAGGAGGCGTAGACATGTCTCCAAAAATTTCTAATTGGTTGATATTCTGAGAATTACAGAAAGTATATACTGGCAGTCAGACACATTGTTAGTAATATTAGACTTTATGCAATTTCTGAATCGGTTTACATTCCAGTGCCACATGCATCACACACTGCATGCAACATAACATTAGCTTGGTATGTTAGCGATACCTACCTGAGCACT
This sequence comes from Archocentrus centrarchus, assembly GCF_007364275.1. NCBI lineage: Eukaryota > Metazoa > Chordata > Actinopteri > Cichliformes > Cichlidae > Archocentrus > Archocentrus centrarchus. The sequence continues at coordinate 27,829,827 of NC_044349.1, read as the reverse complement.
GTGGCAGCAACAGAAGAGGTAAAAGAGGGGTGAGGAGAGATGGGATAATGAGATGAAATGATTGATTATGATGGCATACCTACCAGGAGTTCTCACAATCTTTGTCATCTGCTTCAGATAAAGATGCTTTCCATCAGTGGATCTAAAAGCAGACTACCGCACCCTCTAGTGTCATTACTGTAGCAGTGTCTTCTTTTTGGACAAGTCATTAATGTTTCCTGCTTGTGGAAGATGTGTGATATGTCCCAGAGGGAGTAACTATCTAAGACAGCAGCCTTTGTATTCAGTCTGGATTGGTTCTGTACCGCTCTGTTTCCTTTCACAGTTCCCTCATGATCCTTCACTTTAGTATCTGCCTCTTTTTTTGCACATTATTAATATCTTTAGGCTGGTGGCGAGTGAAGGATATTCTATTTTTAGTTGATAAAGGAATTTAAGCCTTGAACACATGGTCAGAGATTAGCATAAATCATGGATGCAGATAATTTCTTTAGAGATAATGACTGTTCTTAGAATATCTCCCCTTTTTGTTCACTCTCCTGGGTCACACATAGACCACAAAGTTCTTTTTACACCTATCAGAAAATGGATCTGTGAGCATGGTGTTTTACATTAAGGGTCTAGGGTATTTTTTATTTTTTATTTTTTTACAAAGAGGAGCAGGAAGCTGTACTATGTACTATTGCTGCGGCAGAGTTTAGCAAAGCAGACAAAATCGAATCAACAAGATAAGCTAGATAGCCGAGACAGACAAAACGGTGCATCCACACAGCCTGATAAAAGAATATCCACTCACAGAACACGTTTTAAGAGTTTTTCTAACTACAATCAATTCCCAGAGTTGTTACTGACTCTTCTGGCATTCAGCATTTGGAGTCACTGACACAGAGCCTTTGCTAATGTTCTTTAATCTGAAACCACAGGCACGGGAAAACCGTACTGCAGTGTGTGTTCAAACAGCACGGGAAGTTGAATATTTATAGACTTTCTGTCCAGTTTCAATTCACTCAATATTCTTTGTGTGTGCGGTGGCGGGGTGGTGAGGTCAGGTTGCTGTGATTATCATAGTGTTATGAATGCTTTATTAATGGGCTCTGAGAGGCAGTGCTAGTGTGTCCGCAGCCGAGATGACCGCTGCTGTCTGCTAACCCCGCTGACCCCCACACCAGCTCTCTGACAGACACTCTGACCTTTACGTCTACTCCGCCCTTAAAGGACCTCCACTCTAAGCTAACTGCGAGTTTTTCGCTCTATTATATTGGCTTGTCCTCTTTCACACACCAACAACACGCAGGGGTGAATTCACAGGTGCGCCCATGTGGTTCTCGACTTTACTCCCATCTGAACCTGGTTACTATGGCAACAACAAGATTGCATGTTTTATTCATAAATGACAGAGGTTAAGAGTCGGGGTCATTTATGACTAGAGAAGAACAAAGCTGGAGGTACAGATGAGCATACAGGCACAAAAGATCATCAGATGACGTGACTGAAGAATAGTTGGTGACAGCTAACGTTCAGGACAGTATGCTCCCTGTTTAGACATACTAATAAATCTTCTAGCTTTGAACATTGAATTAGTTTGAACTACAACAACAAGAGGACGTTGCTGTATGTTAGTATACCTTACCTGAGTCACCATATCCAGGTCTAAGTGTATCAGTTCTGCCACTGCCTGCTGCTGGTGCTGCTGCTGCTGTTGAGTTTGTTCTTGTTGGAGGGGTTGTTCATGAGAATGATGATGTTGATGGTGATGGTGGTGGTGGTGGTGGTGGGGGGTGTTTTGATGTCCATTCTGCAATCACAGCCCCAGTGTTAGATGGCAGGTGGGATGAAAATGTTCTCACACACAAACATGTTAGTTATCTTTCATACACTCGGAAAGAAAGAGGGGGGATCAAGTGAGGTGGACTGAGTCTCTTTAAAGCAAGGAACATGATGAATTGCAGGTGTTCTAGTGATGTGCGCGCGCACGCACACGCACACGCGCGCACGCACACACACACACACACACACACACACACACACACACACACACACACACACACACACACACACACAGAGAAAGACAGTTCTTCTTGCCAGACTTAGAGACCAAGTGAAGATTTAAAGCGGTTTAAAGTTCATCCCTACCTTTTGTCTAAACTACAGCACTGAGCTGGGGTTTAAACCCTAGTTGTGTTTCTGTAAAGCCTGCTCCCATGTGTCAGGAACCACGGTATGAAACTGACAAGCAGGCAGACACAGAAAACGGCACTGGTTTCACTAACATGCTTCATGTGAAAGCACAGTGAGGGAGGACATAATTGGAAAAGGCCTACAGTATTTGCCATTAAACCACTACAATCAAACAAAAGAAAGACATGTGAAAGGTTCACACCAACATACTACTGCTTTGTATTTTGTGCTCCAACTTGGGCAAATCTGACTGCACAAAACAACTTCCAACATTTTGTCAGCTACAGCAAGCATGATGGGATCTGCTGTTACTTTCACCAACACTGGCACTGAAACATGATGTGCAGAAGGGTCTGGCCAAGCTATAGCATTCACTGAACGACAACAATAGTGAATGTATTATTTTCCTTGGAGGAAAGCATGAGGTACGGCCATCATTAGTTGATGCTGAAAAAACAATAACAGATTTCTCAATACTAATCAGTGCAGAAAATACTGCTCATTTTTCAACAGTATATTTATTTCTTAAAAATCATATCAGTTCATTTAAATCCATCTGATTTTTCTGGATGGGTGGGGCACCTTTAAATTTATCTGGCTCAATCTATTAAATCACACAGGATCTGCTGTCTTCGTCACTTAAAGCTCCAGTCTGCTGCTGCTGCTGCTTATTTCTCTGTATCTTTCTCCCTTCACTTTCCCTCTCTGACCAACCCTCTCTCTCTTTTGCCCTGCCAATTATCCCTCTGCGCCCATTATACACTCTCGCCATCTCTTTGCCTGGCCCTTTATCTTTATCAGTACAGCCGCCACCTATCAATTAGCCATCTCTAGGGAAACAGTAATTACCTGTGCACATGTGTTCTGCATACAATTAACGCATCCCCTTTAATTAACACCACCTTGCTGATCCCCTGCTGTGTGACTGATCACACTGCCCCCCCCCCCCCAAAAAAAAAAAAAACAACCCGCTGATCTGCCACATGCAAACATATACACATATAACAAGAGACTTGTAACACAACCAGACACACAGTGGATGTTTTTTTTTTCTATATTTAATTTGCAGAGCACACACACACACACACACACCTACATTTGGGAAATTTAAGAAATAAGACCTACATTGGAATTTATAGAGCCCGACCGATACGTCAGCCAGTATTAGCTACTTGGCAATATATATATTGGCATTTATAACAGCCGATAAATGAAAATTAAAGAAATTAAGAAGACAATTAAGAAGACACAGAAGAAACACCCTTCAGTTATGTTATGAGTGCTGACGCTGAATAGTTTGTCCACCAGCCTTCCCTGTTGGGAACACTTGTTTGGAACGCCACAAACAACAACCAGTTGATGTGAGGAGAGTTGGGCAAAGTGTAAATGAGTGATCCCTGACTCGATTATTTTTAAACTGCATTGTCATATTATCTTAGTAAGGACTCATAAATAACTACACATAAAAATATTAGGGTAATCTCACAGAAAGAAATATATATATATATATATATATATATATATATATATATACACTGATTATTCTGTATTGGGGCCAGTGCAGAAGTGCCAAAATCCGCTGTTCCTCAAGTGAGTCAGACTCTTGGGTTCACTAACTTCCCCCTCCATAACAACTATACTAAGGGCAAATTCTTGACAAATAATATGGCTTTCTGTGCGTGTGTGTGTGTGTGTGTGTGTGTGTGTGTGTGTGTGTGTGCGTGTGTGTTTTGGTGATTGAAATACTAGTGTTTCATTAGTATGCTACTTGACATTATTGGCGTGTATGTGTTTCTGTTTGCATTGCACGTACACAGTGTATAGATGCACCTTACAAACCAAACTTGCTAATTTTAGCTAATAACACCAAACGTGGTAACTTCTGCCACCAGAAAACCAATGACTATAATGCTAAATATGAAACAGGCAATCACAAACCAATGGCTAAATCTCACAGCAGCTACATCCAGTAATCCAGTGTTCGAGTTGAGTTGATGTGTGGTGGAAATACACTGACCTCTGCATGTGAACTCTAAGGTGGTGAGGGCTTCTGTTGATTCAACTGACTCTCTCAGGTCTGAGACGGTCAAGGGCTCAGTAGATTGGAATGGCCTTGTGTGTGCGCGTGTGTGTTTTATTGATTTGCCATCATTTAAGAAGGTGACAGATTAAACAAGAGAAGAGACTGCTTGAGACATGAGGTCACATTTCAGCCGACAGGATCATTTCATCTAGGTATAGTGTGCACACTGATGTCACTGTTGTCTACTGTCAGTCCCTCTGAGAAGACAGTGAATTTTTTGCTGTCAGTAAAATAAACACTAAATCCACTGCAAACAACAAACGTGCTGCTGTTTCTGATCAGCCATCAGCAATTCTGCTACTGACGGCAGAATAAGAAGATTACACCCTAATACCTATGTTTGCACATCATTTCAACGTTACTAGCAACACTGAAAGTCAAATAACATAAGATAACATAAGCTTGATTAAATTAAGTCTTCAATGAACTAAACTTACTAGTATATTTAGCTTCAACCGTGCTATTTTGGCACCACTTTGATGACATATCTGGAATTGTTTTCACTAAATGTGAGACGCCACAGCTACCACACATCCCACTTCTCCTAACATACACATCAGGAGGATGCTCATATGTACAATATGATGTGATGGCTGCAGTTTGCTTTCTGGTGTTACATTAGTGACTGAAGCGCAACATGCTCCAAAGATTTAATTCACAGAGAGATCAGCGCAGCAGCAGTTTTCAACCCTCTGATGCCTGCATTTATTTCAAATGTAAATCAAAGTACCTACAAATTACCCTACAAGTTGTCTGCCACAAAAGAAATTTAAAAAATTCTCTGATCCATTTATATTTCTATGATCTAGGCTCGCATTCTGACTGACAGGGAAGCAGAAAAGACTTGAATATGCTTTATTTAAACCACAATGGACTCACTAGTCCAATTGGTTGCACAACAAGAGAGAAATATTGGATTTGTTCACGTTCAGACACCTGCCAACACAAAGGCAATCCAAATAACAGCATGTGTTGTGGGCTGGGTGAGGAGAGAACAGAAATACTATGGTGCTTGTAAGCTTCTTACTAAATCTGGGGATAATATGCAGCCAGAAAACTGCGAGACTGTTTTCCAGACTACCAAAATTTATAGAGCGGGATCGTCACTGCTGAGGAGGCCCGTTTAGCGACCTACTACAGCAGTGGTAGAGAGACTGCAGAGATTGCAGGCGCTGGTGGTGGGCTCTACCAAATAATGATATTAGCTAAATGGGAGTATGTGTTTAAATAATCCAAGTTCAAATACTCTTAAACCAAAATACACACCAGCAGATAAACAGCTTGATTATTGTGAGTGTGAAGGCTTTAACAGATTAAATCAGCAGGAATATAACTACCATTTTTATGGGCTGATAAAGAGCAGCTGAGTTATAGTGCAGCCTGTCAGTGGTCAAGGTCGTCTTTCATTATAACTACCGCCAATGTGATCCTGCAACAGGAACTTGCATGTACACACGCAAACATGAATACAGATTTCCACTGCAAACATTCATTCATAGGTGTAAACAGGGTGAAAAAAAAAAAACACTGCTCAACAACCGCAAGTATATTTTTAAATATCTGAGGTCATGCACATTGACAGTAAGATGCATAATATCATTTTAAGGAAAGTGTAACAGTGACAAAACGTGTTCCGTGCAGTTTGGGATAACACCATGCAAGCTTTACGACCAGCAAACCTCAGCCAAGCATGCTTCACTGAGAAAACTGACATGACACAAACATCCAAACACATAAATTATCCCAGTTTACCAAAAGGAGCAGGCACCACGGGGCACAAGGAGAAGGGCACCAGCCACCATAGCTACAGCACAAGCAGTACAATAGCACAGCACACTGCATGAGGCACTGGATCCCAGCAAACCTCTCAGGGGAAAATTAGACACACTGATCACTGTGTGTGAGAAATATGAAAAGGAAGTAGAATAACTGCGAAATTAGAGCTTCGCATGACCGTATAATGGGCGAGCACCGATGGAAAAAGGCTTTACACGTGAGTAACACACGTAGGATAGCTGAGAGGTTTGTCTGAGAGGGGGAGGCAGGCTGGGGTGGGGTGGGGGTGGTCGGACACGGGCATAACACACGGTCACTCACTGGGTGTCGCTTTGGGACGTCATAGACCCCTTCCTTCTGCTGACTGGTGGGAACCTATACAATCGACCAATAGATTCAAAGAACAGCCGAGAGAGCCTGTTACCTCTGGAGTAATTAAGCAATAAAACTTTACACTTCATCACTGTTCCAGCACTGCGACAAACTGGATGCCAACACAAAAACCCTGGAACCTGGCTCTCCCAGAATCATATCAATCACCGGTAAAGCGTTCGTGTGTGTGCGTGCAAGGATAATCAGAATTAAAATCTTTTGAGTGAGAACTCATCTACTAGGTTAATCAGAAGACTATCAGCCTGCGGTGATGGCCTCTCTCTCCCTCCCTCTCTCTCTAATAAAGAATGGATAAGGCAGCTTATCACATCCACAGACATGTAATAACTCAGATTGTCACACACATGGAGACATGTAATATTTCTATGTCACACAGACAGATAGATCTGACTGTGTGTAATGAGAAGAAACAATGAGCTGATATGTATGAATCCCGAGATTCCTATGGTTTGATTTCTCCTACGGTGACGCAAGGCTTGAAACAAAATTTTATTCTCCCCCCAGTTGGACGTGCTCTGATCAGAGTGGTAAATGAAAAAAAATAGCACAGAGGAAAAATGTGGATATCTATCTAGCACAGCCTGCCTCATTCTTTCTCCTCCTTTCAATGCCTTGTTTACTTCTTTCACATGTTTATTTCCAGAAGCTGCCATCTTTATTCATACATTAGTTCCTCTGTGGCTGGAGGCTGGCTGAGGCGCACGTTTTTTACGCATGATGTGTGTGTGTGTGTGTGTGTTTGGGGGTATGTTTGTACATGTTTTTGTTTGTGTATGACTGTGCACGCGCCAGCGCTCCCTCTATTTTCAATCCATTTTATTTAAAGATCAAACGAGAGGCTGGTGATTAATCTTTCTTTCCCCCGCTTTCTTTCATCTCCTTGGGAAAAGAGGGAGGGGAGGCGAGAAAAAGAGGAGGGGTCTTCCTTCCACACACACCAGGAATAACCTCCACATCCCCTCCACGCACACCCGACCCTCCCCCCTCTTTATCCCTCGGAGGTCTACCCGCATCTCTGAGGAGTGCACCCAGAGAAAGGGCTCATCTCCCCTGAGTAACTAGCTTTAGCTCTCAAGGCCCTCTGGAGAGTGCTGGCTGGTTGTTTGCCTCAGATTCTTAAAGTCTTTAATTCCTGTATCTACAATTGCTGTTTTTTAATGTGCAATTAATTCTATGAGCAGGCCACAATATATTTATCCCATTAAAGAGTAATGTAGCTTGTACCGACTGGACAGTAAATAAGTGATTAAATCTCTGTGGCTTAAACGCTTTTAGGAACTCCTTGTCAGCAGATTAACCGCAGTAACTGTAGTTTAAAGCTAAGTAAGACACAAGCAAACAAGATGAGCTTGTGGGTACCTGATAAATGCTCTCTTCTGATTGGTCACGGATGGGCTCGTGTCCCGCCTCAAACACAATGTACTACCACGTCAGCAGCAAAGGGAAGAGAGGAGAAATAGAAAAAGAAGCAGGAGGGAAATGGAAGATAAAAGAAATTGAGAGAAAAGAAGTGAAAACTGCAGAGGTGATTAGTCAAACAGCATTGTCAATAGGTCCTCATTAAAGAGCAGTTGAAGAAGAGATCCCAGTGACACACAGAGGAGGCTTTAAGCAGCAATAAACACCAAGAGCAACTGAGAAAACAAACACATCTTTCAGCTAATCATGCACCCACAGCTACAGACTCATGAACACACAGATATGAGTGTCTCCTACTGGCTCTTTGTATACATCTGCAAACCCTCTAAACAGCATGTGTTGGGCTTATTATGAAAATCTACCCAAACAGGAGCTGTCTCCCCACAGTGCACACACAGAGGAGCAAGCTGACTGGCTAGAAATGCAGCAGGTGACAGCAGCGATGGGATTGGTCAAGAAGTTACCTGGTAGACAGGGTCCTCCAGATCCTCCTCCAGGATTGTCTGCAGATGAGCAGCGGCAGCAGGAAAGAGAGGGAGAGATCAAACAGGGAGGAGAGAGGAGCAGGGGTGAGAAGACAGAAGAGAGGGAAGAGGCGGAGAGTTAAGCCGGTGAAGGAGAGAGAGTAGGCGGAAAGCACAGCGAGACACAGCAGCTTCCCAGCATTCAGATAATCATTTGGCAATCATCAGAGAGCGAGCGAGACAGAGAGATAAAGAGAAAATTAAACAGGAGATGTACAGAAGACAGAAGAGAGGAAGGTGAAATAAGTACAATGGGCAGATGGCGCCACTGATGAAACCTGAAAGTGGGTGCTCCGTATGTTATTCTTTGATGTTTTTTTAAGTCTTACCTGACTCATCTGTCAAGAGTCTCTCAGATGAACCTCATCATACTTATGGCAGATGATTAAGGAAATTGCTTGAAAAAAAAAAATACCAGAGAGCTGATAAAAGTACCTGGTAGACCGCCTGCTCACACTGCTTGTCTTTCTGGGCCTTCTTCTCCATCTCTTCTCTCTGCTTTATCTCATAGATGAGCTGGAACAAGTCCCGCAGGTCCAGAATCACAGGCTCAGCCTAGGACAAGGACACATTATCCAACCATTAACACAGACTCACACATTAACGGAACCACGACACCGAACTATAACGTTATTGCTCATTCTAGTTATGTGGTGATTAATTTACCTGCCCTAACTTCACGACGGGAGTTTAAGGCCATGATCAAACTGACATGAACAGCGCAGGAAAAAAAAGACCACCTCATTCACTTTAATGATGGTGATGCCTCAGGCCAAAACATTTAATCTGGCTCAGTGTTTGGCCCATCTCACTGTGTCTTTATCCCACACCCTGCTGTAAATGCTAACAAGTGCATATTTCTGCTCAATTTACTTTGTGAACTTCGACTTTGAAGACGAGTGATACAACTGTCAGCAGAGTGTGAAATGTAATGGAAAAAGTCTGAGGGTCAGCTCTCAATAGAAACAACCAGAACTGTGGTGCCTGATGTTTTTTGGCCAACCTTTGCTCATCACCTAACCCTACTCACTAGATATGTTTCCCTGTGACTCGTAGAAGGGTCGCTATTTTAAGACACTGGAGGAGATCCAGTGTGCACTGCAGGAAAACAAGTGCAACTGTTTAGAACAGGACTTCCACAGAGCAATTTAACCTAAGATAAAATCAGGCATGTTTCTTTGCGTTTTGCAGGCAGAGTCACGAAAAGTTTTAAATGCCCCTTGCAGATTTAATTTGTAATTTTGTAGCTACATAGTAGAATTAGAAAAGAACGTGCACTATAAACTCCTATGCAGTTTTTATTTTCAAAGATGTATCACACAAACTTTGAAACCCATGTTAAGGCACACGTGCATGGAAACAGTCAGACAGTGAGCACAACTGCTGCGTGTTCAATAGTGTCACACAGCAAAAACTCTAGCATTGTGTTACCCTTGTACCACCTTCCTTGGATAAAAAAAAGTGGTGACAATGGACCAACCAGTTAGACGACACACAACCTTTAACTACTGTCACAGCACAACAGCAAAGAGCCTCATAGTACAATGGCCTTTCACATCTAATCAATTATTGACTGGAGTTATGCGAAGTGCAGCCAGAGTTCATAGAGCGAATGCTCCCTTGCAAAATGCAGTTCTATTTTAATGTTGTCTTTCAGCAAGATATTCTGAGCCGAATATTGCACATGACACACGCTGCGTTAAAGTTCTCTCCTACTGAGCCAACAGTGAAACATACTGTCGCTCTTTTAAACTCAGATCTGTTTTGCATTTGACAGTACATGCTCTGATCTCCGTCTTCTCTCGTCATTTCTCTCCCATTCTTTTTCCCCTTTTCTAGATCAAATACGTCTAGGTAAGAAAAGGCAGCGAACAGAGAAGAGCACTGAATTTGAAAACTGCTAATGCTGAGGAGGAGTGGAGGAGTGGCCCGCTCATAGGACCATAGAGATGAGATAACCTCAGTTCAGCACAGATGACTAATTCATAGCCTACGGCAAACCTGATAAATGATTCTAACAAAAAGTAACGATAAAGACTTTTACTGCAGTCACAGTTCTAATAAAATCTGCACGGATCAGGATTTTAGAGTAGAAGATGAGTCTCCAGTCCTACTAAATATTAATGCAACAGATTCAGCCTCATTGCCCAAATTAAATTCTGGTGTTGGTTGTTAGCAGAATATCTCGAGGACATTCCTGAATGTATTTCTTGGTGCGCTGATTTTTTTTAAAAACCTGTCTTCTTTAGTGATTTCCTGAATTTCCGTTGCGTGAAATTTAGGAAACCACTAAATCTGGAAATCATTCTCAAAACCTTCAAGAGACTGCATGAACAAACAACCTGAGAAAGTATGTGCATTATAAAAATGACAACGTAAGAATGACCATCTGTAAAAGTGGACTACTTCGAAAGAAAGTTCCACCAATAATCATGTTATCTTTGAATATTTTCCAATGGATCTAAATTAATGATTTAATGGCTATATCTGTAACTGTGTCATGAGTTATAAATTATAACTTAAAATTAGCCAGCCGAAGTTTTTCTGTTCTACGCCGAATTTAAATGACCTTTAACCTCTCTGTAGCCTCCCTACAAATTACAAGGTTAGGTATTGTAAACAACAGAGCTATTCATATTAACTGAAACTGCAACTTTTCCAGAAAGTTATAACAATGACTGACAAGCCTTTCTTCACAATTAGTCTTTCCATCTTCAGTAAAACTGGCTAAATAAAACATGCCTTTCTTGTGCTGAGACTTTGATTTGAGTGGTAAGCCAATTACTTTTGAATGCAACCTTAAATTGGCCTGTTCGGAACATCTTTAAGTCTTCGTCTTCATGACAACAGAGACACTTTGTTAATTCACATCAAAGCAGTTACTTTCCAATTACAGCCTCGGCCACAAGCTCTGTTCCTCCATCCCTCTTATTGTCTGCTCCACCACTAAAAGTCTGAGTGTTAGTGATGGCTGGTTCAAACCCTGAAAATGGAAGTAAAATATAATTATGACCTTTCCTCAGGCACACATCAGGCAAATGGCAGCTTAGCTGACGGATGAGAACTTACCGTTGTGCTTCACTGTTACGCAGGGTAACATTTTCTGAACAACTGTTTTTTAATGGAAATGTGGCTGCTGTATTTGTGAGTGCAGACTGGCGCATATCCGTCTAAGTCAAAGAGCCACGGTTCATGGCCCTAGGAGGATGGATATGCCATTAGAGTTGGTGACACACACTCAAACCCTCATCGACTTACTATGGGAAATCAATATGGCTACAGAGAGAGCCAGCTGAAACCAGACGAAACAAGCCAAGCACATACAACAACAGCGGCAACAATCATAAAAGCTCTGAAAGAAGTACTCAATATCATATAGAGTGTGCCGATGCAGAGCTGAACCGGCACTGTTCTAGATACACAAAACCTAAAGCTACAGCTCCACTCAGTAAACAGTTTGTTTGATGAACAGCACAAAGCGACATGAGCTGCTGTTCAAGGGTCCTTATCTAAATGTCAAGAGGTTCATGTTACTGAGAAGAATACCCTGATGAATCATACATGAACCTACACACAAAAGGTGCATGGTGAGGCATGTACACACACTTGCTGAGCACTTAAAGCCGGCATAGGCAACGTGTTTTTTTTTTTTTTTCAGTGTAACTGGAGGAAAAATCCACACTAATTTTTTGCATATGGTTATTCAAGAGAGGTGAGAGGAGACTAGACTTCTGCACATCCTCTGGGCTCTGTCTTCAGTTTTAGAAAATCTAAACCATGATGGTAGACTCTGACCAATGATGTCTTTTTCAGGCCACATTAAGTAGCATTAAAAAGTGAAAAGGTCCACAGAGGGCATAAGAAACAGTGGCTTGTCTTAAGGACAGGTCAGCTAGAAGAATGTGGTTGGACTCCAACATCCACACTGGTAAGCATCCTTTAATTGATATATTTGGATATTACCATGCTAGGCTTCTGGCGGGAGCTTAGAATAAAAAGAAGTGAGCAGGATGGGTTTTAGATTTCCTGCATATACATAAATACTGACCGACTGTGCGGTTTTGATAGCCACAAAGCGGTGGTTCCCTTCCTTTCCGCAGACATAGCCAAAGGCTCGGTGGTCCGTGATGTCCTTGGCAATGTAAGAGATCTCGTGGACAGCATGGTGATGTTGGAGGACCTGTAGCAGGGAATGGCATAGATGAGTTTTAAACTGTAAAGATACAGACAAAAAAAAAATTTTGTCCAAGACTGTACAACTTACCATGTATATATTTTTTAAAAAACAGATAAAAACAAATTAATTTAAAACTATAAAAATAAACAGGGATTCGAAAAAGGACTGTACATCTTTCTTTTCTGTTTGCTCCTAACCAGTAATGTGACTCAATTAATCAAAAGACTGTTTTCATGAATTCCATAGTGTCAAAAACAACCTTATTTCATAAAGTTAGGATGAACTCATGCAGACCTCCAAAGACATTTGGGAAGCATAAGCATCTCATGTAAACCCCCCTAAGTATACACTCACAAAAACAAACACTCACACTGAGACCTTGTATCCTGCATTAAATTGTTTCTAGCTCCCCTGCCCTCTCTAGTTTAGTCTAGGTGGGGAGTGCCAAGCTGGCATTGCCTGTGCCCCGTGGCAGATGGCACTGTTTTTCCCGAGGACAGAGGGGGGATCAGTGACAATCACAGCTCGGCAAGCTGTCGACTTGATCACTTCATCTGTGCCCTCACTCACAGCACACACAAACACAAACACACGCACACAGTTCACAGCATAATATGCAATAGCCCCTCTGTTCGTCACACTAAATGTCTGCTTTGTTGTTATTGTCTATGCCAGATGCATGCTGGGAGAGGAGACACAGAGTCAACATAATGACCCAGTAGCCCTTGAGTGCATGCTAGTGGTTGGAGCGTTATACATCTGAGGCCAAACACACACATCTGCTCTCTCTGAAGCTACTCCAGAAGTGAGACATGGCAGAGCAGAGTGGCACTATTTTAACACGGGGCCTATGATACACAAACACACACAGAGGGACACCGAGCACCCCAACAGAAATAGATAATCATTGTATGAGTCATGTCTTCTAAATTTAATAATTGGAGTAATGATTATTATAATTATCACCTCTGATTGACCTGAAAATGGCAGCTAGTGATGTACATGTGCATGCGCACACACACACACACACACACACACACACACACACACACACACACACACACACACACACACACACACACACACACACACACACACACAGAGCTCATTTGCAGAGGTTATTGAATTATCTCTGGGTGGGTGGTGAGGTGACAAAGAGGGACTCTGATTCAAAGAGAACTGAGAATGAAATGACTGCATAAATTGCATTGCTCCACTTCGTCTTGGTAGCAAGTAGACCTTAGACAGAAGAAACAGCAGCAACACAGCAGCAAAATCATCCTGCAGACCTTTCCGGTCTCAAAGGTTCTCAGTGTGGTTAACATCTAGGAAGAGTACAAGTGTTCAGACAGGGCCACTTTTCTGTAAAAACTTTAATAAAACAGATGGATGTAAGTTACAACAAAGTAATGCACCTGGTTTTTCATGAGCTCTCTATGAAAAAATTATACTCAAAAAGCATAAAATCTGGCAAAATCAAACTAGAGTAGAAATTTCAATCAAAAGTCTGCTCGAAAAGGTAAACCGGTTAACAGGTAGGACATGTGGTGGGAAATGAGAAAAGTGAAGGTCGGAAGATGATTGGGTTTTTTCCAAATTGAACTTTGCACATATAAATATTATTTTTGTCAAAACATTAAAGAAACTTCAAATCTAGCAATGGACATATTCAATTTCAGTACTACTGGACTTTCAAAGCAATCAGCCGCCCAGTTTTGGTCACGGGGCGATGAACAGTATAATCTCTAGTTTAAAGATGTGCAGCCATAATCCCTCTTTTTGGACTGAAGTCTTGCTTGGACACTTAAACCTGGAATTATCTACCATGAGAACCACGAGACATTTATGCCAACAAGACTTTTATTTACTTGCGTTTCTTATGGAAGCTTGAATGTTTTTGTTGCTTCATGCTAGGTAAAAATAAACAAATGCTGCTCGAACTGTATGTAAAAACAGTTGATACCGAGTCTGAGATCTGCCTTTCTCTCCAGAGATGTTGATGTGCAGTACTAGTCTTTCTCACAATCTTTCACACACAAACACACACACACGCAAACACAACGTCAGTGTCTCAGAGGGACTGTGGACAGCATGCCCTTCAGCAGCTGCTGGCCACTGAACCAAGATATTCCTTGTTATTCTGGGAGTGAAGAGGGGAAGCAGCAGGATACTGTCTGTCTAATATCCCTGATCGTCACATCTCTCTCCTAGAGGGGAGACATCATCAAAGGGGCTGTGGAGTCCATCCAGCCTTCAGCCAGTCGGACGGGATGGGAGATTAGCACGTAACTTAAAGATTTAATTCGTTTCTTGTAAGAGGGCTGCATCTTTTGTCACTGAACTGTCTGAAAAAGACACTAAAACATTAATAAACACAACATTTCCTGTTAGCTTCATAGCAGAGCTGGTTATTTAACATGAGCCGTCTCATTATTTCTTGCCTTTTGTGCATTCCACTTTTTTCAGGTGGGAAAGCTGGAAAAATGTGACACAGGATACTTACATGAAACAATATTTAAACTGAATCACAACTGGAATTAACACAATTCACTTTAGAGTAAATTCAACTAGTCATGGATGTAAAGCGGCAGGCACGCTTTTTCCTGTATTTGTAGCGAAAAGCCATTACTTTTAGTCCGTTACAACTTTGCACAGAGTTTGCATGGTCTCCCTGTGTCTGTGTGGGTTTCCTCCCACAGTCGAACGAGATGCATGCTGGCTTGGAGTTCATAATACTTAATTAGTCGTAGGTGTGGATCTCTGAGTGTGAATGGTTGTCTCTCTATGTTAGCCCTGTGATGGACAGGTGTCCTTTCCAGGGTGTATCCTGCGTCTTGCCTTGTGACAGCTGGGATACACTTCAGCCGCTCCACAGCCCAAAGTTGAACAAGCAGTTACTAAACTGGATGGAGGAAGGGATTATTTATGTATTACTTTCTAAATTCATGTCCATTCTGAAGATCTGGTGTTCTGTTATCCTACTGTAATTGTGCCCCTTCACAGCTCTGTTCATCATAGAATAAAGGCTCAGGCTACAGCAGCAGATTCAAATGATCACAGCACTTGTGGCCTCTCTGTTGGGGTGTTTAAAAAGTGCTGGCGGCTAATATTAATAAACCACTGCACAGAGTGCGGCAAAGTTTCATTTGTGAACACTGGTCTGAGGTCAGTACTTCGGAAAAGTATGAACACAGACTGAAAGAAAGGAGCGTGTGTGTGTTGTGTTAATGCTACAAATTTTAACTCTATATACACACACAGTGGTCCACCCTTGGCCACTGTCAATCAGATCTGATCAATCCAAGCCAAACATACAATCCTCTCTGATTAATAACAACAACAACAACAACAACAACAATGCTTGTAGAAATGTGTTTTCCCCTAACTTTAAATTTAGTTCCCACAAGTACTCTTTAAGATTAAAGAGGACACCTACATGTCTTTTGTATTTTTGGCATTAAATAAAAAATAAAAGTAGCTTCCTGTGCCTACCTCTACACTCAGGGCTCACCAACACGGTGCCCGCGGGCACCTGGTCGCCCGCAAGGACCACATGAGTCGCCCGCAGGCCCGTTCTAAAAATAGCACAACTCACTAGTGAGCTGTGTCTAAAAAAATTTTTATTCTGTTGCTATTCTTTTTTATAATCACACTTGCATTTATATAGCTTTAAAAATGACAGTATCTTAAAAATATCCTCATTATACATGACGTTTAGAAAAGTTAGGGTGAACTCTGACTTACTCTAGTTCTAATTCAATGGTCAGTATTGTGCGCATGACAAAACCAGTGCTAATGGAACGTAGGCTAGCGGACACAGCGAAGATGGGCGCTGAGTGCAGTTTCTTTCCCCAAAAATATGGCTGAAAAAAGAAAGAAAACTTATCACTTTAACGAGGAATGGGAGAAGGAGTTCTTTTTTACGGTTGTGAAAGAAACCTGCGTGTGTCTCATTTGTGGGGCGACCGTAGCGACGGCAAAGCGGCACAATATTGAGAGACATTTCACTACGTGTCACAAAAATTACCATGCTAACTACCCACCGGGAAGCGCACTACGTGCAGAAAAAGCCAGTGAGCTAAAGGCAGCTTTGGGTAAGCAACAATCTTTTTTCACGAGGGCGGGAAAAAAGTCACTAAAAGCAACCGAAGCCTCGTTCAGAGCTACACATTTTCTGATCAAGAAGAAGAAGGCATTTTCAGATGGAGCAGTTGTCAAAGAAGCAATGATGATAATAGCTAACACTGTACTTAAAGACGACAAAAATGGAACCGATCTAATCTGTACTCTCTCCGACGTCCAACTGGGGGCATCTACGATGGCTAGACGAGTGTCAGCTATGTCTGGTAACCTGGCCGATCAGCTGGACCGGGATCTGGCAAAGTGCAGGTGGTTTAGCATCAAGTGCGACGAGTCCGTGGACGGCAGCAGTACAGCGCAGCTATTGGTCTTCATCCGGATGGTGTTTGAAGATTTCTCCACAAGAGAAGAACTCCTGACACTACTGCCCTTAAAGACAACTACGAGGGGAGTTGACATTTATAACACGCTGAAGGAGTTTTTCGTGCAGAAGAAGGTAGCATTGGAAAAACTGGTGGCGGTGACAACAGACGGGGCTCCTGCTATGATCGGCCGACATACAGGTTTCATCGCTCACTGTAAAGGTGACCCAGACTTCCCAACATTTCTGCATTATCACTGTGTCATTCACCAGCAGGCGTTATGTGCAAAAGTGATCGGCTTTGAGCACGTGATGACTCCCGTTGTAAAAATAATTAACAACATCCGCTCCAAAGCTAAACAGCACAGGATTTTCAAGGTGCTATTGGAGGAGATGTCAGCTGAATATGGTGAACTGCTGCTACACACAGAAATCCGATGGCTCAGCAGAGGACGAGTTTTATTTCGTTTTTTGTCACTTTTGGGTGAAATCAAAGAGTTCATGCAGTCCAAAGGCGAAGACGTCTCACTGCTAGAAGACACAGAGTGGACCCTTGACCTTGCATTTTTGACGGACATTACTGGGAAACTAAACGTCTTGAACTGCGAGCTGCAAGGCAAAGGTAAAACTGTTGTTGATATGATAAGTGCTTTAAATGCATTTAAAGCCAAGATGAACATTTTCTCTGTGGATTTACAGAGAAAAAAAGTGCTGCACTTTCCCTCTGTGCAGTTGGTGCTGAAAAAACAATGCTTCTGCATCTGACACATTTGACAAAGTTGCAGAAAAGTACTGTGAAGTCATAAACAGACTTGGGCAAGAGTTTGAGAATAGGTTTTGTGATCTTGATCAGCTTGAGCCATGTGTGTCATTCATTTCCAATCCTTTCATGAATGTGGACACAACATACTTTGCTGAGAAACTAAGTGCAACATTCAACTTGGATGCTGGACAGGTGGAGATGGAAATCATAACATTGCAAAATGACCTACACCTCAAAGTTTACCAGACTGCACCAAACTTTTGGTCCCTTGTTGACACAGAGAAGTACAGTGGTGTATGCACAGCAGCTATGAAGGTTGCCAGCCTGTTTGGTTCAACCTATCTCTGTGAATCAGCGTTTTCTGACATGAACTTCATCAAGAACAAACACAGAACATGCCTCACTGATGCACATCTGAAAGATGCACTCACAGTTGCAGTTTCAAGTTACACACCAGATTACAGTGCACTGGTGAACAGCATGCAATGCCAGTCTTCTCACTAATAAAGAAACCAATGCCAGATGTTAGTGGCAACATGGCAGTGTCATGGCAAAGTTTAATTAAAATATTGAGGAATTGTGTTCAATTTAAAAGTGTGTTCATGACATATAAGTTATAATTTTGTTAAAAATGCAGCAGATTTGGTCATGAGTTCAAAATGTGACAAGATTTATTTAAAAATATGTAAGTTGATTTTTCTTTAACATTACATAATAACTTTTTGAAACATGGTGCAACATAGTTCATGATTTGCTAAAAAAATGTTTGTGAATGGCTAGTGAAAATTGGACATTTTTCCTATGAAATGTAGTGATGTAAGTGATTATCTAAAAATGTGACAATTACTGAGATTAAAAGAGATAAAGTGCTGAATATTGATATGTTTCCCACCTTGTTTTCATTGCTAATTATTGGGAGAAACCATTAACATGATCAGTGTCTTCTCATAGATGAGTATCATTAATCATTATTGATAATGTATAACTAAAGGCAAACTGAGTAAATTTGTTATTTCAGAAGAGCGTGTCAAACTGGTGCCCTTTGTATGACTCAGTACCCATGAAGTAGCTCTCAGTTTCAAAAAGGTTGGTGACCCCTGCTCTACACTGTAGATCAAGAGAGCGCTCCGCATCAAATAGAAAGAGTTTTGGTGGGATGAAAAATAATTGCATACTTGGAGATTCTGAATTTTTCATTGACACTGGCGGTGTAGATTTCTCTGGAAGATTCTTAATGAGACACACTTATTATGGAAACTTCATATTTTACATTAAATTAATTTACAAAGCAGATGATTTTAATGTATCTTTAAACATGTCCGCAGAGATTCTTTAAAGTTTTGAAAAATGGTCTTACATTTCCAATAAGCTCAGAACATCAAACATAAAATGTATTTAATTTGTAAGTAGAATATAAAAATTAATAACATTTAATTCACTTAATTTTCATTCTGCGAAAAAAGGCTGACGATATAATAAATGTGAATTTTTGTTTGAATGCTTGTTTTGGATACATTCATTGTGACATTTATAAACATTAGCCCACGCGTAGAATATAATATTATGTAAATGTAGTATATGTGCAGAGCAAATGTAGGATATTTGTGCTCGACACAAAGAAAAGTTGAAGCCAGTCCAGCAGGATGTGGGATTTGTGGAAGAGCTACTGGGTTAGCAGTGTGTGCAAATCAAAGACAGCTTAAAGGGTGATTCCAGTTTATTTTCAACCCGGATTATTTCTGATTGACGAGGCTATTGTGGCTCTATGAGTCATGCTAACTTTGTATTTATGTACAATGACTGCAGGAGTGCAGACAGTACGCACTCTTGCGTGGCCCCATTTTTAATGGGGAATTTGTTTGTAGTTAAGTTTTGACCACCTGGCTCCTCTCCAACAAGAAGTCAAGGGCCCATTTACACAGGGACTGTTCAACTTGCACACAGGTGCCAGTGGTGTTGGAAAATAGAGTTCAGGCACAGTGAAACTGCTTCATCAACAAACCTGTTTGCTCTATAAGCACAGTGACAAGGCTTTAAGGCAACACTGGGCAGAGATGGTTGCATGCCATGTTCAAAGATTTTCAGGATAACAAACATCAAAGCAACAGGTCTCCTTGGTTTCTTAGGCACAGACTGCCCGGAAATCTCTGCTAAAATGGAATTCCAGTGCATGAGAAAGATGTTCAATTGATGCCCACAGCCTTCCTGGTGTTTTGTCTGTGTAGCAGGTTTCTTACCTCATGCTCCTTGATTAAAATGGAGTACCAGGGCCTAGATACAGTAACATAACCGGCTTTAATATTAAACCTTAAACAGAAGTGACCTGCCCAGGGTGTACCCTCTCTTGCCACACCGCAGCCAGGACAGGCTCCAGCTCCACAATGCCACCGCTCATCAGCTCATCAGATACAAAAAAAGCATTCACTGTAGAGTTAGGATGAAAATAAGAGATGGAAGAAGTTGGACAAAGTTTTGCCCTAGCAATCTTAAACTAAAAATTCAACAGGACAATCTTAAAACATCAGTTTTTTTGTCAGTCCATAGCTGTGTACATTTTTAAGACGTGCATTTAAAAGATTTGCTCTTCTTGGTTGTCCAATTGGGCTGTATCTGAATGAAATAAAACAGTCCTTGCCATTTGAAATAAATGACGTCTCTAAATTATGCAACAGTTGTGACTGGCTGGATTCGTCAAACATGGTTTGTCATCATTTTAAGTACCTGTTCACAGAGTGAATCACTTGGCTTTAATAAAGATTTAGCTGTTTAAGCATGCTGATCCCAGCTCAAAATTCCTGTATCCCCTATTTCAATGGGAGTTCTTTGCCTCCTTGTCTCATTTTTAGCGGCAAATGATGAATGATAAAAGTCTGTCACTGAGAACAAGTACTGCTTGATTCACAGCTAATCCCTTCAAGGTTCATCCTATGGTCATCTCAACCTTTCATTCCTGTGGCCCCACCGACCAAATAATACTGTTAGTCGGGTATGTCTTTGTCAGCGTTCAGTGACAATATATCTGATAAAGCCTGAATTATATGTGTGGAATTGTCTGGAACAGATGCCAGTTTTTCAGTCTTTTCTGCTGGCAGAGCTGGATTAGCCCTTCACTCATGTTAGGTTTTCACCTGACTTGGTACTGCGCCCTTACTGAGACTGGCCAAAGGAGTTGAAGAGGTTAGTACACACACACGTGTCTATATGGAGACGCATATATGTGTGTTTTAAGAGAGAGGCTGACAGGAAAAGAGACATGCTGGCCTGCCCTCTGTTAGATTAATGTCTCCCCTCTTTTTTCTCCTCCATCTCAAGCATCACCTCCCTCCATCCTGCACGACCTTCCCTCCTCCAAGAGAGAGGCCATCCATCCATTCGTTCACCCATACATCCATCCGCCCATCTGGCTGACTGATGCACAGGAGGGGAATGAGACTGTCAAGATCCCTGAACCTCAGCAGAGTCATTCTCTCTTTCTTTCTGTCTCCCTCTCTCACTCCCTCCTTTGCCATTAGGAGTGGTTGAAGGGCTGATAGTAAGGACAGCATATCTCTATAGTTAATATTAATGTGCAGAGACAGAGGACAAGGTCTCCCTGTAGAGAGCTTTACTTTGACATATGCTTACTGATTCTCCACCTATCCCTCTAACTCTGTTTCAGTCTGCTTCTGCTCCTCCATCACACACTTCCTCTTTGTCTTTTTCACATCCTTTTTTCCACCTTCTTCCCCTTGGACTTGTCTTGTTTCTTCTCATCTACCACTCTGGCTCTCCATTCATGTATCAATCACTTACTTTTCTATGTTTCTCTCTTTGTCCTTCAATGTAGAAATTTTGAACCATCAAGAAGAGGAATAAGAACTAAGGATTATGAGGGTTAAAAGAAGACGTACGGAGGACTGACTGCGCTTGTATTCAACATGGCTGCCATGTGGGTGGCCACTGCTTATTGTGTCTTGCCCGTCTAATACAAGGCACTTCTGAATCACTGCTGGGTATACACACACACACACACACACACACACACACACACACACACACACACACACACACACAGTCAGCGCATTCTAGCTCCCCGACAAAGTGTAAATCTTAGGCTTACCATGTCAACCACTAAAGCTCGGTATGGAGCAGCAAGCTTTATATTCTATCTAAACCAGACTATATTCACAATGAGACCCACTCAGAGCCAGACAGTGAAACAGACAGCTCACACTGCATTATGTACACATCAAAAAAAAGAATAACAGTTGCTGTATTATGTTTAAAAAATAAGGCTGCTTTTTCTGCAGCTGCCAAAATGAATATAAAAACAAACACACACAGAGAGAATTTCTGCAGCACAACTGAGCCAAACACCTCAAAATTATTTTGTTAGACTGATTTTTACAAGTTTCTGGTATTTATTGGGGAAGTACGTCTCCATTATTTAGACACAAAAACAGGGCAAAATGGCGACTTTAGTCATCAGTGGAGCCATATTCTTGGGAAGGTAGATATAATAGTTCTTACTTAAGGATGCAATGAGAGGAGCAATGAGTCTGAGCATAAGTAATATCTGTCATAGGATGCTAAACACATCTGGTCATTAATCCTTACAGTTACAACAGCAGCTCTGCAACAGCATTTAAAGTACCGTGTGTAGGATATAAGTGACATCTATTACTCTAGGTGGAATATGGTATTCATAATTATGACTTCATTATCATAACCTGTATGTTGTTCTGAATTGTTGTGTAGTAGATTTGAGCTACAGAAGGTCCATTCAATTGGTTGCAATGCCAACCTCACCACTAGAAGCCACTAAGTCCCACACACTGGTTCGTGTGCGTGTGTTTGTTCTTCTTTAGTTGTGGGTATTTGCTGGTAAATTCAAGAATACAGTTTTTGTTTGATTGCTTTTTTTTTTTTTTTTTTTGCATGGATTCAAGTAAGTCTTAAATCTCATGAGTCACTGAGAAAAATGCCTAGCAAGTTATACGATAGAGGGAGAGTCAGGGTCAGTTATCAGACAGTCAGCAGAACTAAAATAAAAGAACCAGAGGATTGATTTAAGACGGTCAGTGAAGTCGGGACAGATCATATCGGTCAACAGGAAGAGCAGCCATGTAAGATGGAAAATGCCTAATCCCGGAGCATAATATGAAACCAGTGTAGTTGCTGTTGGCACAGAGGGAGACAATGGGACAGCCATGTTCTCTCATCTACTGAGGCCTTGTTCTCAGGGTTTCAATTAGGGCCTCCTGATTTCCCCAGGGCCCCCTCCCTCTTACGGAGATGCCTCATTAATAGATGAAACAAGTGCATGCACGCACAGAAATCCTACATAAAGTAACACACACACACAGGGACCCACAAGTAAACAGAATCACATTTGCTTCAGAACTTACCCCTGACTTCTCATCAAAGATCTTGATCCCTCCAAAGGAAACGGTCAGGAACACCTTCTGTTTGTGTTCTCCTTTAGACCGTGCTGCTGCAGCTATACCCTGAGGATGGAAAGATACAAGCAGACACACACACACAGACACACACACAATCCATACAACCATGTCAGAAGCAGAATAGAAATACATGTGCAGAGTGACAGGAATGTCCATAAGAAACCTCTCACTGGTTCTCTATCTAAAATAAAAAACCATTTCCTCTTTGGATTACATGATGACACAATATATTTTTACTTATCAATAACTGTCAATAGAAGTAATAACTCATTCTAAAATAAAATCAGAAATGAGCCTCATGGACTCTCATTATGACAGTTTTCTTATTTATCCACATCCAACCAATATTTTAGTATATTAAAGAATATATTTGTGAGGGATCATACATTTCTTTTTATGAAATGACTGGGGACAAAGTGAAAGGACTACACAGTTAATGTGGACATTACTTGAAATAAAGCACACAGCATATACACAATGCTCGCATTCCCATTCTTTATGTGTCTAAGAAAATCATTTGTTGCTTGTGAATGTCACTGAGAATGTCAGAAACGTCACTGCAGTTTTTTTTTTTTAAATAATAGAAAGTTGTTTTGCTTAAAAATGACTGACAGCTGAACGCATTAGCTTCATTTATGGAACTTCACTTGTTTAAAGCTATTCAGGAAAGTGTCTTTATATGACAGAACAACTGCTACAATGTGCTTAACATACAGCCAAATGACATCCTGATGATTTATGGCTGTAAGTGCAACTAAAGGTTTAAGTTCCCCTTCATTTTCACCCCACCACCGTTTGCATAGGTGAGTCACAAAAGGAGAAGACAGGAGAGGAGCGGGATCACAAAAACGAAGGATTCTGGCTAGAAAAGGGAGGAGCGGTACGAAAGAAAAGGTGGAGAGATCAGAGAAAAGGAGTTGATGGATTTTCTGTCTGAATAAATGAGGAGGAGGGAAGCTGTTTGATCAATGAGCTGTCTGTCCCCTTCTCACAGGTTTCCACTGGATAGAGTTTTCACTACACGTAAACAAAACGTAAATGTAATTTTCTCAATTCAAATATCTCCCGCAGTATGATTTGAAGGGAAATTAATAATGAATGAGGCCCTCTTCAGTCTGACAGTGTTTTCAAACTCTTTCAGCACACATTTGCAGTGAAACAATGCAAAATCTAGGCTTTGTTTAAAGATGTGACTTCTTAAGGAAATGCAAAAAAAATTTTTTGCATCCATTTTTCATAACTCTGCAATCAAGTATTTCAGAAAATAAGATTGTTCATTAGGCCCAAAAACAAAATGGCCTATTTTTCTTCATCTTCATCTTCACTCATCACTCTCACACCTATCATCCAAATGATTCGCCTCCTATATGCCTTCTCCTCACTGCTAACTGCCCCATCTGTCTACCCCTCCCTCTAATTGTTTCTGTCCTTGCAAATGAGACATTCATCCCAATCCCCTTTTCATCCATATGGCTAACCTCCTCACTTGCTCTTGCACTGATCATCACCGTCCCTATAAATTACAACATCCCCATTTTCCATCTTTCTTATTCAACTTCTCTGTCACAGTAATTTGCATAGAAAGACTGCAACCAACTCTATATGCATGCACACACTGACAAAAGTGCAGTAATGTGCTGTGATGTACAAAACATGCATATTTAAATGTTGAACTTTAGAATATGTATGAAGTGCCTTTTGTGGGTCACTGCTGGCAGTAACGAAACATCATTTCTGGGTGTTGAAATCCTCCAGATTTTTTTTAATTTCTCACAAACACCATGCAAAGTTTGTTTTAGCAGTGAGTTTAAAGCAGTACAATTAATCAATAATTTGAGACAGATCAAGAGGAGGAGAAAGACTTTTCTTACCTTGAGCTTCATCATCGAGTCCTGGCAGAGTTTGTCTCCACGGGCGGCAGTAACCTCGTCCAGGCCAATGAGTTTGGCCTTGTAGCGGACGCCATCGCCCTTAAAACGCCTGATGAGAGCTGCCTCGCTGCGATCCTGCCCTGCAGACACATAGACACACTCACTTTGCAGTCTACAGTACATCTTCAAGTCAAGGACCTCAATCTACTTCAGACCAGCACCATTACCTCAGGATCATCAATCATATAAACCCCAGAATACTTCAACAATAATCTTTCAAAACAAACAAACAAAAAAAAAACTGTATTATAGGTTAAAGCCGCTAATGTAAACAACTAACTCAGATCACACGCACTGAACTGTGGTATCATATGAATAATAATGGTCAGTACACTCAGAAAATGGCAGGATTAGCCGAAACTCTGACTGTTCACATCTTTGGCCATTTCTCATGCCAAATAATGGTGTGACATTTTCCTCTTATCTCCCCTGTCTCCTGCGGTCCTTCATCTCTCCTCACTTGCTATTGTGTACCAGATTGTCAGCGCTGTGCGCATGCATTAGTAAGTGTCAGCAATGGTGCGCATGTGTTGACCTTGCTCTTGTCCATGAAGTCTCTGTGTTATCTCCTCCAATCCTCTTCATACACAATACAGAGCAGAGAGAGAATAGTTACTCATAAGGCCAACCTCTTTCATTGTGTCATGCTCTCTCATCCTTTCTCTCTCTCTCTGTTTGTGTTTTCATCAAATCTTGTATAGAAAAATACCAGAGCATCTCTGTGCCTGTGTTCTGTTTTTGAGTGTGTGTACGTGAGTGAAAGACCGCGAGAGTGATTGTGAGAGAGAGGCATAATGATAATGCAGCATATTCAGATAATATATTGAGGCATTAGTACTGTACTCTATAAGAGCGTGACTCTTGGAAGGTCATAGTCGGAGTGATGGAGGGGTCCCACTCCTCCTTTCCTCATTCTTTCACACTCCCTCCATTCACACAGAGTCCCTACAGCATTGCAGTATAATAGAAATGAAGCCATTTTTTTTTTTTAACCAAGAGCGAGAACATCATGTTATGTGGTGCTACTGAATCACAACTTTGTTTGATTGTCCACACACACACACACACACACACACGCACACACACACACACACACACACACACACATGCTCAAAGAAACACAGCATTTTTTTTAAATCTTTATTTGAATCAACTGAACTCGCTCACATTTAAAAGATTTAAGAGGTTGGAAAGTACTTGAGGATAATTAATGTGTTATAAGGCCTCATTATCACACAAGAGATAGAAATTCTCATGCTTGGTTAGCCCCTGTGCTAATAGCCCTGCTCTGTTAAAACCTCAAAGTCCAGAGCTGCCAGAGATTATTTTGTAACTATTTATTTGTCCAAGAATCCTGTGTGATGGAAACTTTGACAAACTTTCATTAATCTCTGGCTCTCTTTCACAGTGTGTGCTTTGTGCTGTCTCCTTCCCGTACTGGTCAGATGACTGCCCCTCCCTGAGCCTGGTTCTGCTGGAGGTTTCTTCCTGTTAAAACTGAGTTTTTCCTTCCCACTGTCACCATGTGCTCATAGGGGGGTCATCTGGATTTCTCTGATTTACCTTATAATATAAAGTGCCTTAAGGGGACTGTTGTGATTTGGCACTATATAAATAAAATTGAATTGATAAAAAGCAACACATACACACACACACACACTCAGATACACTCAAACATTGTATATGAACTCATACGGCTGAATCATTGAACAGACACACGCTCAGTCACACTGCTACTTGGAGTAAATCCCGGCTGTCTGCCTCAAAGTCCTAAGAGACAAAAGAGCTGAAGAATATCAGTCCTTGTTTTGGGAAGAGAGAGAGAACAGCTCTCTCTATGGTGTCGCGTCTCAGCTGGGCTGAGATGAGAGTAAGTTACTAAACCACTGCAGGACTGTGCTGTTCATTTTAAAGACGTTTAAATATTGCCTTCATTAAAAATCAAACAGTGACTTGAAAATGAGCTTATATATACATATGCTCAAATGCACACATAATCAAGCATATTGAGATTATTACTCCAGTGATGTGATGGCAACAACCAAACCTTCCACAACCACCAGCTCCACATCATCTTTTCCCACTGTGACAACGACAAAAAACATGCCGCATGAGCTGTCTGTCAGGAATAATTCAAAAAACATCAAAAGCTCCAAAAAGCACCTTAAAAAAAAAATCCACATTTAACCTTACAATTGACAGCACCCCTGTGGGGGCTGGTCATTACAAACTTGTGCTACACACACGTTTCTGCTGGGGGTGTAACAATTCTCCAAAAGCCAAGGTTTGATGAACACATTGTTTTCTCTTCAGAGGGAATAAATAACAAACAATAAAATCTTTTTACTACAGGTCTAATTACCTGATCACAACTGGGCCATGAACAAGAAATAACACTTGTTTTCAGTTCAATGAATACCCTGAAAAACATTCAAATATTACAATTTTTTTTTTAACCAGCCTGGCATGATCTAGCAAGGCATTAACAAGAATACAACACTGTACTTGTTTGTGTCACAATTTTGGTCACAGTTTCAGGTTTGTAACACTCCTAATCCAAATGTTCAATTCCAGAGAGCAAAAGCATTTACACTGGTAAGATATCAGGTACACCAGGCTGAATGCGAAATCCACAAAGTACAATCTAGAAAACATCTACAATATTCCCACTTCATGGCACGTTCACAAAAATCACTGAACCATACATCTGAATCCAAAAAAAAACAAAAAAAAAACCCCAGTGTGTGTGTTCCTGACAGAGAAAGTGGGGTTCAAATTCAAGCATATAAATCACTTATCAAAGAAGAAGGTGGCACTGCAGCAAAAGCTTGAGTTTAAGTACTCCTCAAAGAAATCTCAAAGGAGATTTGATGAAGAGCCGGAACATGCTCATAGTGAATATTAAGATGATTTAAGCAATTTTAAAGCTCTTAAAGGAAAAATAAAAGGGGCTTAATCATACAATGAGAACAACTATATGAATTTAATTATAAACCAAATAAACTTGATTTTAATGTTTCAGTGAGTGGCTTTAGTTAAAAACACATTTTTGGTATTTTCTCTTAATTTAGCTTCATAATTTGATTACAGATTTTATGCCCTCATAAGGAACCATTTGTTCATTATCATAGCAGCCCACATTGTTTAGGACTTCATCTGTGTGTGTATTTATGTATGAGTGTTGAATAACACTGGTTGTGTCCAGCTGCCTTTGTCCCACTGGAACACTGGTTTTCATTTGAGTTTGACATTTAAGACCTGCTTGCTCCATCTGCATCCATCACCATTACTGCTGCTATACTTAGCTCACAGAGAGAGAGAGAGAGAGAGAGAGAGAGAGGGAGAGAGGGAGGGAGAGAGAGAGAGATGTTGAACAAAGCTGAGACGAGAAGAAAAACAGAAAAAGGTAGAGAGGGTCCAGGGTTACCTCTCCTGCTGAGTGGTTTATATTATTACCTTTTGGGAGCATGTTCCATGAAAGACCTCCCCCCTGTGTGTGCATATGTGTGTGTGTGTGTGTGTGTGTGCGTGTCAGTCAGTGGGAGAAGCATTCAGTCTCCTGTAATTAAATGTCCGCTGTTGCTGTGACCCCGCTGAGCTTCAAACACAACTAATGAAAGAATCTTCCATTTCATCTGTCATGGCTGCTCCACAGACACACAAACTCTGTGTCTTCCTCACACATACACAAAGCACTTACGGACACATGCTCACATCCCACCTACCATACCATAACACTAATGAAAGAATCTTTTGGATCATCAATCATTGCTGCTCCGCAGGTCAACAAACACACAAAAACATGCAACATTTTCTGAAATCGGTGCAATCTAGCACGTAAAATAAATACAACAGTGCTACACTAGTATCGCAATATCTGGAATTCAAGTTTTTACGCTACAGTAAAGCACTGCATATCGAGTGTGTGTGTGTGTGTGTGTGTGTGTGTGTGTGTGTGTGTGTGTGTGTGTGTGTGTGTGTGTGTGTGTGTGTGTGTGTGTTTGTGATAGTACTTGGTATGCAGGGTTTGTTCGTAACTGTCTGTCTGAAGCAACAAGCAGAGAGGGAGGGAAGGACATAAAGCGAAGAGCAAAGGATGGAAAAACGTGATGGATGGATGAATGAGCGAAGCCTCCATTGGATAAATGTCACTCAGGATTAGAGCGATATGACAGGCAGAACCTCCCTGACTCACTCTCTCTCACACACTCACACACACACACACACACACACACACACACACACACACACACACACACACACACACACACACACACACACACTTACTTTCTCAGGTGATAGATGGCAGGTGACTGCTGGTACAGTGCGTCTAGCCCTTCAGGAAAGCCCCTAGCATCGCCCCTGGCAACTGTAACCTTTTGCCTCCTGTGTGCCCGTCCATCTCTGTCTTCCCCCCTTTCACCTCTTCTCCAAAAAGTCCCAACCCTTCTTTTCTCTGCATGATTCGACTTCTTTAGATGGGTTGCATTTAGATTACATACTTAAAGCTTATTCACTTGAATCTTTGTCTGTTTCTTTCTTCCCCTTCTTTATTTCCTCTTGCAAACTGGCAACAACTTATTTTGTAGTTTTGACTGTCATTTATTTCTGTTATGATGAATTTTACTTACCAGAGCAACTGCCAGGAAGAAGGAATCATAACTACACTGAAGACTGACAGGCCCAAGACAACACAGATCATCTACTGTAAAAGCTATAAAAACCCAATGTAGTGCACCAAAGTCATGATATTTAATCCTCATGAGATAGACAAACTGTGTGCAATCAAAACTTCTTAAGTGTACGTGGTCTAAGTTTAACAAGGAACTCCATACACTCTAAAATCTAAAAGACATTTTGGACCACAGCCAGACTACCTGTGGATTTGTTTAAAAGTTGCCTGATTGTCTGATTTCTTGCATTTCTTACTCTGTCAAATACTATCAAAAGTATATTAGACTTACACATTCATACAGATACATTAAAATGTATCCAGGCATGTCTCAGATGTATTCAGGCTGTCCTCACTGGAGCAGTTTTTCCATTCAAAAGCACACTGATCATCCAGGCCTATGACTGACAATGAGTGTAAAGGTTTTAAGTGTAAGGCCAATAAGGCAGAACGGTCTAGTTCATTAATTTCATTAGACATCAGAGACAGAGGCTATTAGTTTGAGACCACTGGGTAAGAATATGTGAGAGACGCAGCAGCTCTGTAGCAAAGAAAAGTGAACTCAAGACTTTATTTGATTTCTTGCTATAAAAAGGAAGTTTTCTGGCATCGTGTCATCTGATATTCCTCAGAAATTAATTAGCGGCACAAATGCTGATGCCACTAACATCCATTTACTTTCATAAGGCCTACATTGTTTGCAGTGGCTGGTAAAATGCAGAGCTTGATTCACTGTGCTCCAGATGAAGAAGCACCCAGAGGCTCTTAACTGCAGCTGGGATGGTTCCCAACAAACACTCAACAGCACATGAGGGAACCCGGCAGTTACTCTCCAATTAATCCTGCTTCTAAACCCTGCTGCTGAATGTCTGTGTGTGTCTGCGTCAACATGTGTGGGTTTTGTGCTTTCCTCACCTATCAGAGACTTGCTCAGATGAAGCGCTCAGTCATACCCAATCTCAGACAGACTCTTTTAAACCTACAATACACTGTGTGCCAAGAAAACAAGTTTCCCCTTCAGCTCCATGCTTAATTTTGGCAGATTGATTTGGCACACAAAAGCTCACACTTGACTGAGTATACAAATAAGCGCACGCTACAAAAACACAACCGCAGTTGCTAAAGTGAAATACCAGCTGTACAATGAGATGATGAAGCGCTGCGGCTACTCAACAAATAAATGAGTGCTGAGCTGTTGCTGATGTACATTTTTCTGTCTTATTTGCAACACGACTGCTGTTGCGTTTGCCAGTGAAGCTGCTTCTTTGAACGTTCATGCTGTGATGAATCCTGATAGGATTCATTGATGTAATCAGTGTGACTAACTTAGCATCCATTCTTGAAGAGAGCTGCTGCTCACCTGTTGACTGTGAACCACAATCATGAAGCCAGGTTTAAGAATGAGGAAATAAGATTAAACAAATACAGCTGTGCCTTTTCCCCCTTTTATCTCAATATTCCTTTTTTTTTTTCACTGACTGTTTTGTTCTCCCTTTCCCCAGCTCTACCTCTCTTCCATCCGATCCTCTGACATCGATGGCAGGGATGCAGTCAGAGACCTGAGCTGCCTCTGCATGTGTGTGCATGCACATGTGCCCTGAGGCATCCAGCCATCCTCACTGGCAGAAAACAGAACAAATTAGAGCTGAAAAATACTTTAGGGACAGACGGAGCACATTGGCCATTACGGTCTCACATGCACTCACACAGTCAGACACACACACACACACACACACACACACACACACACACACACACACACACACACACACACACACACACACCTTCTGTCAAGGTGACTTTGGAAAAGCAAACAGAAAAAAGTTCTGACTTGATTGTATGATGACAATTGGGAAAGAGACATAAACACTTAAGACTTTCTGCACATAATACCTTATTTTTATAGCACATTTTAAAGACACATATGGTACGCTAACTTCTTAACCGACAAATCGGTTTCATGTTTGAAGATAGTTTACATCTGCTGTAGTTACCTCTGTAGGGTTGTAATAATTATGTAATTACATTGCATATTTAATATGCAAAGTAATTTTACTAATGGCATCACTGGTAGCTCGTACGAGCACTCAAAACATATAAGCGATCTCTCCCTTGTTGCTAAGATCATCCCGTGAACCTGGAACTGACCCGCAATACAGCGCGCTGGTTTGCCTAAGAATGAACTCCTGTGACTTCCGACTCATTTTGCCAGATCGGGTCTCAAATAGAGTGCCTCATGAGATTTGCTGATTAGTTGCCTACAATGGTATCAACTGCTATTAGCTGTGATGTCCTTCAAGTCACTTCTAAAAATCATTTTTATAAACTTGCTCTTATGTGATGTTTCTTTTTTTTTTTTTTGTCCTTCCCCCTGTTATTGTCCTTCTATCATCTCTTATTGTTTTGTAATTTCTGGTGTATTAATTTTTTGAGTTCATTGTGTGATTCTTTTTGTGATAATTTGTGTTTTCCATTTTTCTTTGCTATATTTTCCTAAGTCTTAACTTCTACTTATGTCTGACTTTCTGTTTGAAGGTAGCAATCTGTCAAAGCAGTTTGTAGACTGTTTTGAATGGTGCTATAAAAATAACATTATTATTATTATTATTATTTGTTTGTTTTTTTTATCAGCAAATGTGGACTGGCACTGAGATCAGCTGATCTCCTGGAACTGTCTGAGCTTGACTCTGTGGCCTGCCTGAAATTACATTATGCTTTGTTTTTGCACTCAGTTGCTGGTAAGTAAAAATCCAGAAGCTTTGGTGATAATGTGAGCGGGTGAGTTTTGATCTATTTGAAGCTTCTGGAGGGATTTGTGAGGGAGGCCAATTAGAAGGGAAATACAAACGTCAACACGGGAGGTAACGAAACTACGAACAAGGATGGAGGTGGTATGCCGGGGAGGAAGGGGTGGAGGCGATTTACATTTCATAAGTGGAAATATGCAGACCGGGTAATATTATTGATATGGGAGTGAAAGGATAGAATAGAATACTTGATTACTAAAATAATCAATTTATGCAGCCCTAATGGGAGTGAAAGGATAGAGTGCTATCAAGGATGACACCCAGACTCTTAAACTGAGGGGAGGGGAAAACTGAGGAGCTGTCGATGGTGAGGGAGAGGGAGAAACTGCCAACTCTGGATAAGGTGGATTTTGTTCAAATGAGGAGAAACTCAGTTTTGTCCCTGTTTAATTTAAGAAAGTTTGAGGTGAACCAGGATTTGATTTCAGATAAGCAGGTGGTGAAGGAGGAGGGTGGGAGGGAAGAGTTAGGCTTGGTGGATAAATAGAGCTGGCTATCATCCGTGAAACAATGGAAATGGATGTTGAATTTACAGAAAATATTGTCAAGAGGAAGGAGGTAAGTGATGAAACGGAGGGACCCCAGGACAGAGCCCTGAGTCACACCTGAGGTTACAGGAGAGGGGTAGGATTTGAAAGACTTAAGCTGGATGAACTGAGGGTGGCCTGTGAGATAAGAACGGAACCAGTCAAGAGGGGTGTGGGTGATGCCAGTAGATGATAATTTAGGCCATGCTTCTTCCTGTATACTGTCCTCGTGTGTGATACATGTTCGGTGATACTTGATCTTCGCTAGTAGATAGTGCTTGCTAGCAAAAAAATTAATCAATCATGGCATCCCCTTCCCTCCTGGTGCAGAAGTGCACCACATCAACCAATCAAAAGCTTATATGGCAACATGTGGCATTTAGTTGCTGAGGCACAGGTGAAAGCTGTGAGAGTGATGGGGCAAAAGAAAGGCAGCAATACTTATAACAAGTTTTGAAATTTGAGAGATGTTAGCGTGATTGAAGTGTATCATTAGTGTGCAGTGTGTATAGTGTGTTGTGTAGTCACAGACAAGGCAGATGCTAGTTAAAAAGCCATGAAAGGCAGACTCAAATGTAAATACTGTCTGCAGGTGGACAACAGTCGGAGTGACACACCTGGAAGTGTCAGACCTGTGATGTGGCCCTCTGTCTAGTGGTGGACAGGGACTGTTTTTTGGAGTGGCACAAATAATTTGTGTGGCATCTTATTGTGACCCCTGATTGTTCTGCAAATAGTTGTACAAAAACACTTTTGAAAATTACAACTAATATTTGTATTTTTAGTTTTAAATATTGTTTGATAAACATGTTTTCACAGTAAAAGTGAAAAACAAAAACAAAAGGTTTTCTACTCAGATTTCATGTTTTTTTGTGTGTGTGTGATTTTAGGTCCAATGTGTTAATACAGTATGTCAAAATGAAAAAAGAAAAACCTGTACCATCACACATGTGACTGTAGGTTGTGCTGAAAACTAAATACCTTTCATTTCACCTCAACCTTCTCTATTCTCCCTATTATGCAATAAAATAACCACACCTATGCTAACATGAGGTTGCTCTCAATCCTGTAGACTTGGTCTTTTTTTTTTCCCCTCTCATCTCTTTTTCCCCATTATCCAAGCAGTCCTGTGGCTATCTAGAAATCTTGGTAGTAAAGCTCTTTTTTCCCCCTCTGGCAGTAATTAGAAGGTAATTGTTCTCACCAGCAAAGGGGAACATGGGGAACCTGATGTGCATGTGAGTGTGTATGTAACTGTGTCTGTGTGTGCGTGTTTTCTGATGTCTGTGTATCAGATGGAGGCGTGCGTAAGCATGCGGCTAGCATTGTGCCACACACACACACACACACACACACACACACACACACACACACACACACACACACACACACACACACACACACACACACACACACACACACACGATCAATTTCACCAGTCCATAAATGTTCATATCCTGCTGTAGAAGAACAAGTTGCTCTCCAAAGCCCTACACTGTGAGCCTCCACAAAATATTTCCTGTCATCAAAAGAAACAGAGAAAGCGCCACATACTTTGTTGTCATTGTTCTTCTCCTTGTCCCTCCCGTGAACACAGACACACACACACACACACAGATGCACGCGCACACAGTTTAGTCAGTTCAAGCACTAAAAGACAAATCTGAGTGAAAAGTGTCAAAACTATTTGTGTGCTAAATCCCTCATTCGATGTGAACAGGTGTGCTTGAGTGTGTATGTCTGTGCGCATGCAAGTGTACATGTGTGTGTGTGTGTGTGCACGACCGTCGCTACCTCTTTCAAAGCATTAGGAAACACAGGTAACTCCTCAAAACACAGCAGTCCTCCTTTCGTGCCAAAGCGAGAGTGCTAGAACAAAGCCTTCTCTCGTGTCTGTCATCTCTGCCAAAATATGGAATCACTTGAAGCTGTTGTCCTTCCCTTCTCTATTTTTCGGTGTCTCATCTTGCATAATGAACCCTCTCCCTTAATTCACTCAAACAGGATCCTAAAAGAGAGAAGTGAGTAAAAGAGGACTGGCAAACATTATTCAACCTGAAAAAGGCGAGAGTTCTACCATCTGTTAATGTGTCTCTGTGGCTAACTCTGTTATCTCCTCACTTTGTACATCCTGTCATCAACTCCACATCTTTCAAGTCAAACTTTAATTTTGATTTCCTGCCTTTCCTGTTTGAAACTGCTCTGTAAATGACATGTTTTGTACACTTTGAGAACTTTTAAAGTATGACAACATACATATCAGGACACTTTCAGTCCCTTCTATGGCAAGCTATTTAACTCACAGGCTTCACGCACATTGGGATTTGTTTCCTCTGCACTTTGTGCTAGCCATGGGTATATAGTTTATGAAACTGCAAACAGGAAGAGACAGGCAGTGATGTGGCACCAAAGAGCATGAAATGTCATTGAAATCCAGCTACTTGTAGGGACGACAGGAAGAAAAACAGTTAACAACATGAAGCAGGTGGGTAACAAAGTATCTAATGTCAACTTTGAGGTGAATATGAAATTAAAGCAATAACTGTGGGAGTGTAGGGCACCACTAACTGACATATTACACAACCAGGGCCTGGAAGGTCCACTAGCAAGAAAGTGTCAGTTACAAAGCAGTAGGTGATAAAGAAGGGTGGTGTTTTTTTGTTTTGTTTTTTTATGTGGACAGGGCTTGGCTGTGTTGGACTTTGCCTTAAGCTAGAACACTAAGGTCAGGTCATTTTCACCCACGTGGAAGTGAGAGTGATAGCGTGACAGAAGACACATTAGCTTTCTAGGGTTAAACAATGAACTTCATAAACATTAAATAAATGAAAAGCAAGCACCACAAAATGTATTGTGAGAAAAAAGCAATGCATAGTTTACCAAGCTAATTAGCTGTCAAAAACTTAAAAAACTTACCAAGCTCCACTAATTAGAAATACATTTCATTGTGCATTGTACTGTGCGTGTGACAAATAAACCTTATCTTATCTAGTTTAGGTGCTGAGTGCTTAGATACCACTCTTTAATATCTTGTCTTGCTGTCTTCGAGCAGAAGGTTACTGGTTCATAACCAGCAACCAGCAGAAGTTTACACACGATCAAACATGTACAACAGAAAGCCCGTCCTAAGTTTCACGGCTGAAGGAGCATTTTTGACACATCTTCAAGGTTTTCTTTCAGTACAAATAAACATGACAATAATAAACGCGACAACACTTGGGCACTGGATTCACTTGACCTCAAAAGGAAGCAAATTGTCTAAATGAACACGGCTCTGTGAAGTTGTCTTTAGAGACAGTAAAAGCATCACATGCAGGGTTACTTGATTCACACTGCATTGGGCCCCTGGGGACTGCATGTTTATGTTCCTTCCTAAAATAATAATTTTAACCTGCAAAGTAAATTTTTCAGACCTCTATCATTTACATCTGCTTGTCTTCTCCCCTGTGTTAGCTGCTACTGTGGTCCATGTCTTGCCGTATACCACCACCAGTTGATCAGTGGAATTACCGTCAGAACAGTTGATTATCTAGATAAACACAAAAATACTGCTTCATCACAACAAAAGGTCAAAAACTCCATAACATACCTTTAGGTCACTTATAACGCCTACAAGAGAACGTTATAATCGAGTTATGCTTTTCAAACAGGACATAAAATTTTACAAAACAGATTTAGCTTCATGTTACAGTATGTGTTTTACATGAGCGTTAAACAGACTGTGTTATGAAAACAGAAACAGAAAACCGCAGCCTGCCAAACCTCTAACAAATAAGAAATGCTCTTTAAGCACACAGTCCTTAAACCAGCACAGCAGGGTGAGAGTATCGGCCTCTATTAGAGCCTGTGTGACATTGGGACTTTTTCCTTTTGTGCAAATTATGAGCAGGGAGCAAACTGTTGCTATGGAGACAGTAGTTAGTGATGCGGTGAGCAAAGCCACACCAACTTGTGTGGAGGAGAGGTCTAAGCTGAACATACTGTGAGGATCACAAGCTACTGCAGCCACACACACACACACACACACACACACACACACACACACACACACACACACACACACACAGTCCAAGACTCAGGAAAGCAAATAAAAGGCTTTTACCGTTATGTATTTTTCTTTCTGAGTCAGGCATTTTGAATGCTAATTTGGTGCGGTCACATTTTAAAGCTTGGATGACGCTTTTTGAACACTCGGGAATGAGGGCAGAAGAGCGTATCATTGAAGCTGCTGCGCGGTAAGAGGATGTGGGTTTGCTGAGAGGAATGAGACACCTGCTTGGGAAAAAAAAGACAGATCGCATCTCACCATCCTTATGTTATTATAGGGCAGAAAAAAGGAGAATGGATAAAGAATGGCTACAAATAGCAGGATGGATAGATGCATTACAAATTTTCCAGGAATAAATTGATGGGAGAGAATGGCATAGAATGGCAGGAGCGGACAGAGAAGAGGCAGTTATCTCTAAATATAGTTTTAGTGCAAACTGAGAGAAAGGCCATGTTTGAAAAGTGTGCGCCACTATCTGGCAGAGAGTGTTGTTTTTCTTTTTTCTTGTCCTATATCCCCCAGTATCCACTTTTGGCCTCCAATGACAACCACAACAGCAGACAGCCAATTCAATTCAATCTCTGTCTGATTGGAGGGAACAGATCTGATTACCTCTCATAGAAGGCACACACACGCACACAAACCCCCCCTCCACACACACTCAAAATGCCGTTGTTTGTGCTCTAAGATTCCCCAGGGAAAGATGTTAGAGTAAATGGCTGCGGTGATTGTGCCAGATAGACTGGATGTGCGCATAATATCCACACGAAGAAGATAATGCGTTTGCTAATCGCACACCAGAGACAAGCAAACACACACCCACACAATCCACACACACAAATACAAAGGCTAACAGCTGCACAGCTATAACCCTTAACCACTCTTTTCATGCCGGTGGCTGCCAGCTACACTGTAGAAACACCCTCCCACACATCCAACCAAATCCCATTGTGGGAGAGTCGTGATTTTTCAGAGTTGTGTTGACAGCAGTGGAAGTTATTATAACTTGTATTCAAATTTGATGTCGCATTAGGAAAGACAGACATGCATCAGTTGATGTTCTATTTGAGCATTTAATAATGTTGTGAACGCAATACTGCAAATGGAAAAGACAAAACTTTGGTGGGTGAGAAAACCCAAAGTATAAAAGTCAGCTTTGTAACGTTTGCGTGCAGGGGATTGCTGGTTACCTGCCAAAGTGGCCATTTTTGAAATACAAGCTTAAGAATGACAGTAACAATGTACCAACACAGCCGCAAATGTTCATTCACAAACCTGACAATGTCCACACTTCCTCTAACAATATGGGCACAGCGCCAGCTTCCAAGAGATAACCACAGTTTATCCACCAAAGGGAGTTTTTTATTTCTATTTAGTTTTGTCAGAATGGAGGCAACATGGAAATTTATGCTGCGTTAACTGTGAATAAATACTGCAGACAATTTGTTTTCCACTGTTATACAAGTGACTCAACCTACTCTTGTTTTGACAAGAAACTTTAGATCCTCTGGTGGGTGAACCGAAAGCACAGGATACATTCAGTGCCCATTTAGTAACAGCTTAAATTCAGTAATTATATTAACTGCACTACATTTTAAAGATGCATTGTTGTGAAAAGGCTACATTGTAATGCCAGAGTGATTTGCTTGCACAGTAAAAGGGGAAAATGCAATTCAAAGGCTCTCCACAGTAAGACATCCACGGTACATCATACTTCATTAGCAGGTGGGCGCTGAAATGTAAAAGTTTAAAGTGGAGACAAAACTGTCTGCAGCTGTTGGCTCTTCACAAATGTCAAATTGGCTTGCTGTTCTAATTTGACATTCACATAAAAGTGT
The DNA here is from genome assembly GCF_007364275.1 of Archocentrus centrarchus. Classification (NCBI taxonomy): domain Eukaryota; kingdom Metazoa; phylum Chordata; class Actinopteri; order Cichliformes; family Cichlidae; genus Archocentrus; species Archocentrus centrarchus. The sequence continues at coordinate 27,790,809 of NC_044349.1, read as the reverse complement.
TTGTACTGGCAGACTGTCAACTCCATGTTTTATTAATAATGAAGAATATCAAAATGAGCTGCTTTTATAAAAAGCGGTTGGCGTCCTACTGGAATCTGCTCATCCCCTTAACTTCAAGGTTGCAATCGGCAGAGAGGTAAATAAACAGCCGCGCACAAACGAGATCCAAATGGAAGCGGAGCGAGGCGAGAGGAAAAGGAAATCAAAGGGGAATAAGAAGCTGGAAAGATCTAATCTCTCTGGATTTATTAAAACTTAATAAAGACTATTATGTACACTTCAAGGATCAAGTCTGACCAATAAGACTGACTAATTTATTGTTAGAGTATCACAACACTGCAATTACTTCACTACAGTCATGTAAATGCCAAGGGTTATCGCTACCCTGTCACGGTAATTCAATAAAAACCTTCTGCTTGGGAAGAAAAAGAGCTCTTAGAAAAAATGACCCCTGAGCTCACATTGGAAACATAACTGCACTGGTGCAAAAAACACATGTGCACACAGACCCACACACTGATGCGCAGACTGATCACACAATATCTGTGATAAATGTATGACATATAATAGTCCCATAATCTTTTCCATTGCATTCTTTTCCAAAGAACTCAGAAACAAAGGGCCAAGATTAAACAGCTCCCATTCACAATGACTCATTAGTCTCACTCACTCTCTTCATGATCAGTCTCTCCTCTGTGTCTCATTTATACGGGACAAGGTCATTTAGGAGTCTGAGGAGTGGAAGGAAGAGAATGATGAGAACAGGAGAGGAAGGACATTGGAGGAGTGGAGAACTGTCCTTCAGGGATTTTCATAAAAGCAAAACCACTATTTATACCCTGATCACAACCATCTATTCTGTGGATCTACAGTATTTTCATTTAAATTCAGCCACTCCAGAGAAACATGCGTATGTACTGCACAAACACAGGTCTTACACATGAAGGCACATTAAGGTTTCCTATTCCAAAATCATGCTTGTTGCTTGTGTGTGGTATATGATTGCATTTGACTTTCATCACCCTGCTGAGAGTGTGTTCATGTCTGTGTGTGTAGATTCGGTGTGCTCGTGTCTGCCCGTTTAGAAGGAAGATCAGAAGAGAGATGAATGAACCAATGCGTGAGCCAATCTCAACAGGTCTGTGGCTGAGCAAATTCTACATCCCATTTGTAAAAGAGACATACAGATGGAGACAAGTTATAAGGTGAAGTGTGTGCAAGCGTATGTGTGTGTGTGTCTATGTGAGAGAGAGAGACAGAGAGAGAGACAGAGAGAGAGAGAGAGAGAGAGAGAGAGAGAGAGAGAGAGAGAGAAAGAGAAAACCCTTAAGTCTCAATGCTGAAGGCAAACCATTCATCTTCCCTCTCATATGCTCTTCTGGGCTTCAATCCCAGTCCCAGTGTGTGTGTGTGTGTTTGTGTGTGTGTGTGTGTGTGTGTGTGTGTGTGCGCGTGCATGCACACATGTGTCTGCATCTCCCAAATATGGATAGCAGTCTGAATGATGAACATGATCTCCATTGCAGCAGAACAATACTATTTCTAAATAGTACATGAGAGGCATTCAGCTTTCCCTCATACACTGTGTATGGGGGAACCAATGCTTGTTTGCAGGGGCTCAGGCGCACCATGTGCAATGAGGCATCTGCTGCAGGTGATAGTGAGCGTGTGTTTCTGTGCAGTTGCGTGCATCCATTAAGTGTCATTCCCAACGGCGTCCAAAGTTTTTGCTACATCAATCAAATGCTTATTCAGAGAATGCCGGGCGTCACCCTTACAGTCGGGCAGGTGGCACCGAGCAGCTGGGTGATGGCTGCCAGCCTGGCCCCTGGCATCACCTCTGCTCTGAGACCGCCCAGGCTTGCTCTCATACACCTGCTAGCTACCTGCCTCTGGAGCTTTTTCACACCTGAATATTTTTGCTTCTCACCAAACACAACATCCCCACACCTGTTTAGTGGGAGCCTACTGTGCCGCACCACCTGTTAGTTAACTATGAACAGCAGCAGCCCTGCATTCTGTATCCTAATCCACAAAGACACAATTAATAAAGAGAAATAAGTAGCTCGCAAGGCTGTGTTTGCATGTATCAGTGTGTGAATAACAATCATTTTTCAGCCAGGGCTGTGGGTATAGCCTTAAAAAATAATGAGTTATTAAAATCAAAGTAGCTTTCTTCCTTGTCCGAATACAGTAATGTGAAGCAAAAAGTTCACCCTTCTTCAATTTTAAGGTTTTACAAATCAGGACATAATACAAAAATTATCTGTTCCTTCCGAGGTCTTAAAACGATTTAAATACAACCTGAGATGAACTACAGTATATGACATAATTACATCATGTCATTAAATATTTAACAGAGATTAGGCCAAAATGAAGAAGACGTGTGGAAAAACTAAGTACACCCTTACTGTTTCTATAGGAATTAAGAGGTAAGACTCAACCAGGTGCTGCTAATAAAATGCACTTGATTAACTGATCATCAGCAAGTGTGACCACCTCCATAGAAATAACACAATGCCAAGAAGGAAAGACAGCTTAGTGGAGCAATTGTACCTGCCCATCTGGGAAGGATTATAAGACCATTTCCAAACAATTTTGAAGTTCATCAGTGAGAAAGATTATTCAGAAGTGGAAAACATTCAAGACCAATCTTCCCAGGAGTGGATGTCCCAGCAAATTCACCCCAAGGTCAGACCGTGCAATGCTCAGATAAAGTGCAAAAACCCAAGAGCTACATCTCAGACTCTACAGGAGTTACCAAGTTAAATGTTAAAGTTCATGAGAGCACAATTACAAAAAGACTTCTCTCTAAAAGAACATGGCAGTGTGACTTAGATTTGAAAAGTTGTGTCTGAACAGACTTCTGGAACAATGTCCTTTGAACACACAAAACTGGAGATGGAGACCTAATTTCCTGCTTCTAAATTCAGATCAGACTGAAGTTATTGTACTTGGCTCTACAAACTTTACAAACATGGTGTCTAACCAGATACTTCTTCTGGGAGGCATTACCTTTGTCTCCAGAAACACTGTGAGGAATCGTGGAGTCATTTTTGACCAGGGCATGTCCTTCAATATACATATTAAACAAATATGTGGGACTGCTTTTTTGCATTTGCACAATATAAATAAAATTAGAGACATCCTGTCTTAGAGTGATGCTGAAAAACTAGTTCATGCATTTATTACTTCTTGGCTGGACTATTGTAATTCATTATTATCAGGCTGTCCTAAAAGCTCCCTGAAAAGCCTTCAGCTGATCCAAAATGCTGCAGCTAGAGTACTGACAGGGACTAGAAAGAGAGAGCAGATTTCTCCCATATTGGCTTCTCTTCATTGGCTTGAAATCTAGAATAGAATTTAAAATTCTTCTCCTCACATACAAGGTCTTGAATAATCAGGCCACATCTTATCTCAAAGACCTCATGGTACCATATCCCCCCAACAGAGCACGTCACTCTCAGACTGCTGGCTTACTTGTGGTTCCTAGGATACTTAAGAGTAGAATGGGAGGCAGAGCCTTCAGCTTTCAGGCCCCTCTTCTGTGGAACCAGCTCCCAGCTTGGATTCGGGAGACAGACACCCTCTCTATTTTTAAGATCAGGCTTAAAACTTTCCTTTTTGATCGGGCTTATAGTTAGGGCTGGATCAGTTGACCCTGAATCTTCCCTTAGTTATGCTGCTATAGGCCTAGGCTGCTGGGGGGTTCCCATGATCCATGAGTGTTTCTTCTTCATTCACCACTTTTGACTCTATGTTTATACTCCACTCTGCATTTAATCATTAATTATTTTTAATCTCTGGCTCTCTTCCACAGTGTGACTTTTGTCCTGTCTCCCTCCCCTCAGCCCCAACCGGTCACAGCAGATGACTGCCCCTCCCTGAGCCTGGTTCTTTTGGAGGTTTCTTCTTGTTAAAAGGGAGTTTTTCCCTCCCCACTGTCGCCAAGTGCTTGCTCGTAGGGGTACGTTTTGACTGCTGGGTTTTCTCTGTAATTTTTGTAGGGTCTTTACAACATAAAGTGCCTTGAGATGACTGTTTGCTGTGATTTGGCACTATATAAATAAAACTGAACTGAATTGAATGTTTAGCCATAATACACAGTGCCACTTTTGGTGAAAATTGAACACAGCATACCAACACAAAACACCACATACCAACTGTCAAGCACAGTGGTGGAGAGGTGAATATTTGAGCTTGTTTTATAGCCACAAGACCTGGGCACATTGCAGTCACTGAGTCAACCATGAACTCCTCTGTATGCCAGATTATTCTAAAGTCAGGCCATCTGTCAGGAAATCAGAATGGCTGAAAAAGAAAAGAATCATGGTGCTGCAATGGCCCAGGCAGAGTCCAGACCTCAACCTGACTGAAATCCTGTGGCGAGACCTTTGTGCACAAACAAATTCCTGCAAAACTCAGTGAACTGATGCGATATTTTAAAGAAGAGTAAGACAAGATTCCTCCACAACGATGTGAGAGAGTGATAAAGTCACCCAAAAAACAATTACTTCAAGTTATTGCTCCTAAAAATATTTATACAGGCTACTGAACCATTTCTTCTTCAGCATTTTGGCTTAGTATTTGTTAAATAAATAATGGTGAAATCATTATTTTTTTTATGTCCAATACATAAAACCTTAGAATTGAAAGAGGGTCTACTTTGTTTTTTAATGTGACTGTAGGTAATTGTTTGGCACTGACAGGCCTTTCACACACAAGACAATTTTACATATTACAGTCATAAACTGTGCATAAATCATAGACCGGCAACCATGAGGTCACACATAGAGGTCACACATTGGTTTTGTGGACTCCTGCTTTTAAATCTCAAGTTAAGCATTTGAAACCAGAGCAAGTGGCAGATCTGACTAACACTCAGAAGAATAGAAACTCAGCAACCATCAGTCACTAGACAGCCATGATGTCTGTCATTTATGATAGTTTACTATAAACAGGAACAAAATGATAATCATGCTGTTCTGGATGCTGACTCACTTTCACTAAACTTTTCTGACTTTAATGTCAAAATGTAATGATAGGGGGTTTCTCTTATCATGTGGAAACACTTTCATGTCACAAGAGAAAGAATTTTTTTCTCTCCTTACAGAGTCATCAGCGAATTAACCACATTACTATTTCAGTTACGTCTTCAAAATAATTGTCCCAAAGTCGCATTGCTGCTCTTACCTTTCCTCTTGGAGTCCCGTCTGACGCTGCTGGGCCTGACCGCTGGTTGTAGCTCTGTCTCTGTTGACATCCTCAGGCTCCAACTGGGCTAGACTCCGCTCCGCTTGGCTCAGCTGGGATCGACTGGGCTCCGAGGGTCCAGTTCACAGCGTCAGTGCCGGCTGTGCGTGCGTGGGCGCCGGGTGTGTGCGTGGAGGCGCCAGGTGTGTGTGTGGGCACACAGGCTCATGGGAGAGGGACGGGCTTTAGCCCTGACACAACATCCCACACACACCCACAGAGAGCTGGGGGAGAAAGACAGGAAGAAACAGGTCGGCTTCAGTAAGGTTGTGCTTACTCTTGGCAGGCGAGACCTAGAAAGACTTCTCAGCAGGCATTAGAATGACTTCGCTTCTGATCTGCTTTGAGTAGATGTTGCCCATGGTAACAGACTAGAGAGACCTGCACTACACTTTCTGCTTTCTATCAATAATGTGCCTCAGCAAGAAAATTTCATGAGGAAATACTTTTGCTCTCAGAGCCACTTTTCTCTTTAATCATGTGATAATACCTTAAACAGGTTTAAAAGTACTAATGATGCATTCAAACTTTTACACCTGATGTAATCTATGTCCTAATTAGACAGGAAAAAATGGACAATTGTTATGCTGGTCTTATTTTTGTGGTTTCATATTATTATACCCATCCAGTTATTTGCTGTGACATCAGAAGTCACTACCCTAATGTCTGACAGGGTAAGGGTGAGTCGTTTCAAAAAGCAGTCAGACAACAGGTTACAAACTAGCAAAATATTATAGCCAGAATATCTATACCACATTATTTGCAGGTAAAGCCGAGCATGAGTTCGCCTCCAACATGTTGTAACAGTCTCTTATTGCACAGGAAAACTCTGCACCGAAACTACAAGGGTTTCAGGAAGAAAAATTGTTAGACCCGCCGCCTGTGATAGCAATATCTACCTGCCGTACCACATACTGTGTTGCAAAGATACAACAGTGGAGCTGCACTGGTGCTGCTCTCGCTACTTCTGTGACAATGACACAGCTGCCGCTGGTAAGAGGAGAGAGAGACTCACCGGGGAGTTTATTTCCCACTTTCAGTATGAACCAAAAGTAACAGGCAATGACAGCAGGGGAGCACCGATTCATGGTTAACCTTGTTTATGTACAGCTATGAATGATTTAGTACATGTAAGTGGACCCATATACAGTACCAGTCAAAGGTTTTTCTTACTTTTGACTGGTACTGTATGCAGAATAACTAAAGATAAAACAATTATAAGTCATAACATTTGTTTAACTTCTTTATAGACTAATATTTTGAAAGTGTTTTTATTAGTTTGAACACGACTACAGTACACTACAGCAATCCAGAGCTGAACCAGGAAGTTGAAACAGTGAGCAATAATGACAGACAGTCAGTTTGGGATGCAATTTTCCTATTTGTTCACTTTATCTTTCCAAACAGGTCAAGTTTAAAATGTGCCTTATCACCTGACCAAAAGATCTCAGCAATTAACTTGGGGGTTCCAGTGTTATTATTGCGAACATGAACAAAAGCTAAAACTAACAAGGCCAAGGCTGTATTAATTTCTCTTTAATGCTAATGCTAGCTGCCCCTCTTAAGACTGACAGGCCCCTCTGGCCCCCAGCATTTTGTCTTTTCCTTGCCCATCTGCTGCTACTTTATTCCTAAGTGTTGACTGGCAGCGACTACCATAACTCAGCAGCCAAAAACACTCAGATTCACGGTGTGTGAATGTATGAAAGCACGCTCATTTACATGCACACACAAATAAAGAATAGCTTTTTTCTTATTTAGCAATGGTAAAGGACAAAGACGGGCAGCTGCAAGTTGACATGCTACATAATGAATCTGACTACCTTCTGAGCTGCTCTTCCAATCTTCTTAGAATATAAGTCTTGACCTCTCTTTCCTTCTCGGTCTCCATCTAACAGTGGCCGAGTGCCGATTTAAACAATACCAAAAGACTTGTGCTTCTTGGGGAAGAGGGAAATCTCTCTTATTCTCTGCCTCCCCCTCTCCACGGTGTTTTTGTGTGAATAGGAGGCCCCTGTAAGCCTTGGGCGAGAACAGATGAATTGAGAGGCTTTTAATTTGCTGCAGACAGAACAGAACAGAGTCCATTTAATTCTGCCAGCAGAGGCCATGTCGGCAAAATGCTGACAATATTCTTTATCTGGTCCAAACACACTGGAAAAGTGTGAGTCACTCCAATTACAGGCATTATCAGCAGCACTGTTCCACCAAATGGATGGAGAGAGAGTGAGTATGAAGAGAGAAGGGTTAGAGGGAAGAGAAATGAACAGAGTGGAAAGAAAGTGAGGGGTGAGGGAACATAAGAGTGGGTGAGAAAGATAATGAGTAAGGGGTAAAGGGGGAGAGAAAAAGCCCAAGGAAGTAAAATCAGAAAAGAAAGGATGGAGTCTGAGCGGCTTCAGCTTCAACCCTGAACATGTCCCCTGTCCGTCTCTTCTCTTTCCTTTTTTGTTCTCTGAATTCGTTCTCCTCCTTCTAGCTGTGAAGTCTTTCAATGAAGCATCTGGAGCTTGTTTTTAAGAAAAGCAGTCTCTTAATCCTCAAACTGGACCAGAGGCGAAGCAGTCCAGAAATTCTCACCGCGTTAACCCAGCTTCTAATCTACAACCGCACAAAAGAAGACAAGTTTCTGTAGTGTAACTTTGATGTCACAACCGAATCTATACCACAACACAACTGCGAGTTTACATCCTGTCTACAAAAATCACTCCTGTCAGAGAACAAGTCAATTATTTGAAGACGTTCTACCCATCCAAGCATCACAAGCAAAACAGCCAGCAGTTCACTGGTGAAAACGAGCAAGAGACAAGGTTGTGAGGCTGAAAATGAAAAATCTGCTGCAGCACAGCTCTCAAAGGCTCCAGACATATGGTTGTTTCTCTGGAGACTCAGGGAAGAGTTCTACATCTTAAGCTACAGTCCCTGGAGAGGAGAACAAGCTAATTTCAAGCAGTCCGTGTCTAGCTTCAGTCGTACAAATTCCCTGCCTTGTAGACACACAGATAAAGCGAAGGAAAGAGCAGCACCATCAAAAGCCATCGTGAACGCTGTAGTGGCAGTTTGACCTGGAATCAGCGCGCAAGCTAAATGTAGCAGCAGAGCAGGATGTGAACATGGCTTAGTGTGTCTGGATTTAGACAGCAATCTGAAGCCACGCCAGAGGAGAGGCATAGCGGCGGCAAGGAGGAGAAGGGAGTGAGCAGTAAATTGGACGTCTGTAAATGGGGGCGCTGCCAACAGGCACTAGCGGGAGATGTGAAGATCTGCATGTGTGTGTGCCTCACTGTACTGTATGTGTGTGTGACTTTATAAACAGGATGCTGCCAACAGGAGCTTAATGCCCAGAAATCATCTGCAGCTACAGGAAAGTATGCCAGGCAAATAGAAAGAAAAAAATAGGAAAGAAAATAAGAGAAAGGAGCGGGTTCTCTCCATCCGCCTCGCCTTTCTCCCACCTCTCACTCTTACAGGGTAATTGTGTTCCGTCCATCAGGCTCAGAGATAGATTACTGGCGCCACTCACTCTCCTGCCATCTCAATAATGAATAATCATAAAGACCACCACTACACTGCTCTCACACTCTATTTTCAGTACTTGTGCTCTGTCCATCCCAACACCCACACTTTACCAGTGCTACCTTTGTATCCTGACACCATGGCACTGAGTCCTTATCAGCAGCAGCACACTTCTCCTCTGAGTTATACTCATTGATGAATAACAATGTGAGTACTAAAGGTCAATCCAAGTTACATTCTGCCAGGTTTAAGGTGTTTCTATGGTAAATAAGCAGCATTCATTTTAAGTGTATTAACAAACAAAATCACATGTAGTTTTAGACACCCAAATGGTTAAATGCACCTTTTAAATGTCAACTGACTGAACACACCATCAAGCCACAGAGAGAGAAATAAATGTCAATGCATTTTGATTCTGTCCAGAAAAAGAATAAAAAACTACGGATATATAACCTACCAAATTATGAGCTTTAGACGATAAAAATATTTTGTGTCCACTCAACTCCAGTAGTCCAAAAAGCTCAGGAAGAGGCGGCGAAGAATGAAGCAGAAATGAATGGAAGAAAGGGTAGAAGATCAACTAATAGAGGTTAGAGGAGAAGGCGTTCCTATTGGTGTACATGATAAAAGGCCGTGTGTGTTTGTGAGGAAAGACACAGAGAGTGGGATTAAAAAAAAAAAAGACCTGAAAACATGAGCCGTGGACTAAAGTTCAGTGCCATGCAAAGATAAATGCTGCATATCACTGCACTTTGTCCAGCATGTAACAATAAAATAAGCACACTGTCCGTAATCAAATGTTCTTTTTACTGAGAGATTAGTGTAATTACGTAGATGTATAGCAATGATGACAAGATGCCATTCCTTAATAAAATTTGCTAAATGTAGCTTAATGAACAATAATCAATAAATCACTAAATGTTCTGCACATGTAAAAAGCTCAAAAGTAAATGCAGAAGTAACGACAGTGAAGTGGTTAGAGGAACAGGTGCAGGGGCATATTACAGCGAATATACACGTGAACATTACACAACCTTGGCACTAGGACGTTTTATATCAAACTCTGATATGACAACATTTTTAGTGATCTAAAACAAGGCTGCAACTTTTAGTTGATTAATAAATAACATGTTAGCTGTTTTTATACTCTGAATATGTCATTCTTCTAGCAAAATGTAAAACATTATCCAGTTATAGATTTTCAAATCAGGAAAATTTTCCTTTCTTTGTCTCACACAATATAAAATTATTTATAGTTTTGGACTAATAGCGTGAAAACGTCACCACTTTGAAAATTTAACTTTGAATTATGGAAAATATAATGACATTTTATAGACCAACCAGGAATTCATAGAGAGATTATCTATGAAGGAAATAATCATTAGCAACAGTCTTAATCCAAAATTACCCCAATATCATCAGCTTATTACAGCAAACTGATGTTATATGGCTGTTAAGTAGTGAAGACAAAAAGATGTAGATTTTTTATTGATTTTTTACAATTAAAAAAATCACTCCAGCTACTTGTGCAGCCACATATTGCATTTTGGAAGATGGACAGTGTTAGCATTTGGCTGCCAAGCAGGGGAATGGCATCATGGGTCAATGCAGTTATCACCCACTGAGAGGCAACTGTCAAAATGTATACAATCACAGCTCACCACACCATAATAAAGCTAAAGCATTATATATCAGCTGCATGGTAAAAGGGCACTTTTGACATTGATCTAAATAGCCAGTCCACCCACACTGCACATTAGCAGAGCTACAGTTCAGACAATTTCTTTTGGGGCTGGAGGAAGAAAAGTTAAAATTGTGAATTCAACAGCAGTTACATTGGTATGACTTAAAGAAAGAGAAAATACCTCAAAACTAGTTGTTACTACAGATGTCTGGTGGCTGAAGCATCAGCTATTGCAGCAGCGCTGGAGTCCTATAAGAACAAGAGTGCATCTAGTTCAGCGGGCAGTCAGCCAGGCCACCAGTCAGCACAACAGCCCACTGCAATAGACACAGGCTTCTGAGCTGCTCTAGGTGCTCCACATGGCTCCCTGCCTGCATGAATGACTAGAAGGAACATTCAGTGGAGGCCTCATCAGGAAAAGGTAAACATACACACATGCACACAAGCGCACAGACACATACACACATACAATTTCCCACCCACAATCTCTTGCCAGAAATAGGATACCCCACAAGATGACAGGCTCACTTGCACGTGCAGATCACAATTTAACACAAAATATGCACATACACATACAAACACGCACATCATCTTCACCCTATTAACAGACACAAGGCTGTAGATATCAAAGCGCTGCGCTCTCTTTTGGGATTTCCTCCTTTCTCATGTTTTAAGGGGAAATAGATGAAAACGAATCCCGTTCTCCCTGCACCTCCCCTGTGTATGTGAGTGTGAGGGTGTGTGTCTCCTCTGACTTGTTAATGTGCTAAAATTTAAATTGGTCCTGCTAAGCAATGTGTGTAAGGCTGTCTTTTTCATGCAAAGAGGAACCAGCAGCTTTTCTGACAGACTGTGGATATGCCTTTATTACCAAACCTGCACTCTGATTCCACCTCTGTGTCTGCATGTCTGTCTGATCCTCTCACTGCCTCCTTCATCTCTACGCCCCTGTTCTACTACACAACCCACATCATTCTCAGCTTCTCTATTTACACATGCCCAAACTATTTGCTGATCTGTAAGACTGGATTTATTCATAATTTAGAAAATTCATGCCTTTATTTAGTTGTGCTGTGGCCTTTCTCCTATTCATCTCTGAGGCTGTATCACTTCAGATGGCCTTCCCACAGGTAGACCTGCTGCACGGTATTCCTCACTCCCAACACTAAGCAACATATGAAAGTGGAACTGTAGCCTCATCTCTCAAAGGAATGATTCAGTGATTTATAGTTGCTTGTAGTGAAATGAAACAGGCAATTGTTAGTAATATGGAAATGGATTTTCATGAATGACAGCATAGTGCAAACATACACCAGACCCTCCAACTACTATTTCTCTGGTCCCTCAGATAAATAAAAAAAAAAACAACTTCTATTCATTTTCATACGGTCTTTACTTATTTAATTTTATGCATCAGTGGTGGGTGAATGAATAAATAAATTGTGTACACAGAATGACAGAAGGCACAATAAAGAAGCACATAGGAGGTTTTGCAATAGAGGTAGAGAAATGAACCATGCTTGTCTTAATAGCAGCATAATTTAAAGTTTGGCCTGTTGCAGCCAGAATATCCTCAGCAGCTCTCAAGCCAGAGGTCTCTCTTTTTTTTTTCTACAAGACCATCATCACTGCATTCTGGTGCTGGCCTGGTAAAAGTGTCTACTCAATGTGATTTAGATCCCCTACAGCCCCGCTGGACACCCATCAACAGAGCCTAAAGTGAGTGATGGATTTGCTACATATGTGGAGTGGAAGAGGAGAGAGGAGGATTCTGGTGTATAAAAATAGAGCCAGAGCCTGCTGGAGCACAAGACTAAGACTTAATGAGGGATGCAATCATCAATTATTCAAAACACTTAATCATGGTGTCGCACGGTGCTGTCGCACAAACACACGTGCGCGCACACACACACGTAGTCAAACACACACACACGGACATACCACAGGCTTCTCAAACTGTGCCTCTCAAGGCAGACATTGAGAATGAGATTGATGGATGAAAAGACAGAATAAAGACATGGAATTACTGTTTTTTTTACTGTGTATCTGGGCATTTCCGCTTATGAATATTAAATAATCAAAAAAACAAACCCGAAATGCATACACATTCCTGCAAACACGCATGGGCATCCATTACCATACCAACCTAACCTTTCAGTGTCAAATCAGCTTGAAGCCTCTCTCACTGCTTATACACAACATGCTGACATATACTAGTGTTTTCCAGTTCCCCTTCCAGTATCTTCAGACTAGGTATAATAATGATCATTATCTCATTAGTCGTGATCAATGAAGTGTAGGGCTGCAACTAAAGATTATTTTGGTAGTCGAATAATCTGTCATTTTTGTTATCGATTAGTCAACGATTATTTCAATCTTAACTCACCTGTTAACATCACCTTGTTCTCTTCTCAAAATTAAAATAATGACCCATAAAAATGCAAGTTTGAAATTAATCAAATGTATTTTTAACATTAATGTAACCATCACAATAAATATCAAATAAAAAATACATATTAAAGTAAATGCAATTTTTATTTTTAAATGAAAATATAATGTGCAAATAAAGGGCCTCTGTCCAAAAGTTCAAATAGGGCTTCAAATTAAATCAAAAAGTTTTTTCCGTCCAAAACAGCTGAAAAGTTTACAGATGATTCAGTTCATACAGAGGTTTACTATTCAGAATGAACGCTGATATTAATATGAAGAAAAAAAAAGCAGCCAGCGTAGCTGCTCTTATTGTCCTTCACTCGTTAGCTAACATAACTGAAATGCAGAGGTGGGAAGTAACGAAGTACAAATACTTCGTTACTGTACTTAAGTAGATTTTTCAGGTATCTGTACTTTACTTAAGTATTTATTTTTCTAACTACTTTTTACTTTTACTCCCTACATTTTTACACAAGTATCTGTACTTTCTACTTCTTACATTTTCAAACAGACTCGTTACTTTTTAACACGTCAGAGAGAAGTTTGCATTTCCGGTCAGTGCGCCGTCAAACATCAAGCGATCTGAGCCTAAACGGAGGAATAATAACACATTAGAGACAATCGTACTGGCGTATCCTCCATCATCGGGGCTTATCTCGTACAAAGGGATTAAATACGCAAACCCATATAATTAATGTATCATTTATAGCGCTATAATCAGGGGTTACAGCGGGTCGGACCGAGTCCGTAAGTTGCGCTGCGGCACATAAACAGCTTAGCTAGCGCTACTGAAGAGGAGCGAGCATGAAGGGAGTAACGTGTGGCAGGTAAATGCAGCGTTTCTAAATGCTCAACAAATATCAGCAAACACACAAAGTGTGTGCAGTTTGTTACACAGCTAGCTAAAAGAAGAGCTGCTGTATTTCAGGGAGAGCAAAGAGAGAGAAGTTCACTCAGAGATGGAGAAAGAGGACAGGAGAGGAAGAAGAGAGGTTAGAATTAAAGGAAAGGACTGGAAAATAAACTGAAGTATGCTGACGTGTAATTCAAAGATTCTATGAAAATACTGCAGTTTAGGTTAGCTTGTTGTACTGTATTTACAGTAAAGCTCTGTGTTGGACTGGAGCACAGTGTTTGTGTTCATGGTCAGAGTTACAGGTTACATCAGTGCAGCAGAGATGAGTTTGAATCAAAGCTGCTGATGCTGAGATTCATTCACTGAATCCAACATTTCTACAGCCTGTATGCTGTCAGTGTAGGGGATGGAGATCAGCTCAGATAGCTGTGAAATACTGGGTTACATCTTTGTGAGTTCAGTTCATCCACACAGAGCAGTAAACCTCAGAGCAGCAGCAGCAGGTCAGCTGATCACAGCCTGCACACCAACATCATTTACTGCAGCTACAATAGAAAGCTGTGATTCTTCTCCCCATGCAGAGCCACTACAGCTGATCTTAGGGTTCCTCCACCTGCTGAATCCCACTGTAACCCCTGAGTATCCTCATGTTGGTGTTTAGGTGGAGGCACAGTCACCCTCTACTATGGAGGACACAGAGAATAGAGCTGTGTTTAAATTCCCTTTAACAGTTTGTGTCCTACATAACAGATTCAAGCTGAGTGCATTCATTAGGATTAAAATTTAGATTGGAATAACGTTTGTGTTCTCATGTAATATTATTTTATATTATTACAATAATATATAATGAGGTTCGGTTAGTTTTACACAAAAATAGCTTGTAGAAACATCCTCCAAAGAACTACTTTTACTTTCTTACTTTGAGTACATTTCAGAGCCTGTACTTTTTTACTTTTACTTAAGTAGAGAAGTTGAACCAGTACTTCGACTTTTACTAAAGTATTTTTTAACATAAGTACTTGTACTTCTACTTAAGTACAGAATGTCAGTACTTTTGCCACCTCTGCTGAAATGGTGGTGCTTAGCAAACATTATCCATGAGAGCTTGTTTCCGACAGGTAAACTGACAGAAACATTACTGCACAAACATTAACAGGTATCAGCGACGCACTAAAGTACCCATCCAGAGCTGACGTCACAGCTCCAGGGTGCCGGCGTTTTAAACGCTCAGCACTGCAGTGATGCTGCCGTGGAAGGAAAGCTCTGCTTTGCACAGTCTGCATTCAGCTTTATTTTGGTTTTCTGTGAAATGCTCCAACACCTTTGACAGTCTGTCTCCATTTTCTTTCATTTTCTACACCCTCCTCTCTGTTCCACTAGCGTTACGCTGTTCTGTTACTTTCTTCTTCGTTGGTATTGTTGTTGCTGGCAGACAATGGAGGCAATACTGCCCCCCATATCTTCCTGTAGTGTATTGCAATTACAAAATCACACGATAAGCGGAACAAAATAGATGGATGGGTTTAAAAGTACAACGCTTCGACGATGAAATTCTACGTCGACAAATTTTTGTAGTCGACGTCATCGATTACGTCGATGAATCGTTGCAGCCCTAATGAATTGATTATTTGGTCTTACTAATGTAACTGATTAGATATATTGGCTATTAATGGATTAGATGAATGATGTAGTACCATAAAGTGCCAGGAGACTCTCACTCTGACATGGAAAAAGAAATACCATAGTTATCTCACTGCTCTCCAGTTTAGCTAGCTATTTGAAGGGAAACTACTATAATGTTAATGGAGGTGCGTGTACAGCTGGTTAGGCAATGCAGACGTCTGCACGAACCCTGAGATTCACTCTGATGAAAAAATTTAAGTCGCTCAGACCAAAGCGGACCACTGCATACTTGCTGATGTGGAAATTATAACAATGCTGTCAGAAAGCAGAGAGCACCACTGCGACAGCTTATGGTGCTAACACTCAGATCGACTTTGCACTAATTTCACCTGCTTTCAACATTTTTTTTTTTTTAAGTGATGAATCTATCAGAGACATTTCCCTGCTTTGAATATTAATACATTTTAGTGGTGGCAGTAATTACTGAAAAAACCCTGACTGACAAAGGTCCTGCAACACTGTTTGTGGACATCTGTTGGATCTGAACAGCTGCTTCCAGCAGCTGCACTAAAATTAACTACAATAAACAAAGCACACTCCCATCGTGCAGATAAGGTATGCATATTTTATATCAACAGTTAAAATCATTTGGTGTGAAGCCATGAGGAGAATACAAGTTAAGGACTTGAAGACAACACCTCCAACAGATTAGGAATAGCTCAGACTGTAATTGTTAGATATGTCTGACAAATCTAGTCTGATCTAATTTATGTACCTTCACTGAACCCTAAAAGCTGTGCACCTGTTTGATTTGTTGCCGTTTTTTTCTTTTGCTTTTTTCCCACTATACCAGACAACTGATGGAGAAGGAAACACGGGAAAGTGACGGAGAGGAAGGTATGACAACACAAATCCCCGTCTGGGTCCACACTGGACATTGCAGATGTTTTGCATACTCCATTCAGAGGTCCCTGCCAGCTGGTCGATTCAACCCTTACCTAGCTAATCACCGCTATATAATGCTCATCTCTCTGAGTATTCCAATATGGTTGACTGATGTACCGTAAGTGCCTTTTAAAGTTTGATGTGTGAATCCCTAGACCCTTTGCAGGTTCCAAAGATCCATCTTTTCAACATCATCAGCTCACTAATAATAACCACTAATAATAACTAACACAAAAATACATATGGTATAACGTAAAGTGATGAGCCAAGACATTGCGATTCCTCAGTGATCAAACATTAAGTTGCTATTATAATAAGTGTTAAATGCTGGAGAAATGGGCACTTGTAAAGAGGTGAGTAAATATAATGATGAGTGGATATGGATTGAGAAGTGCTCCTGGTTAGCTTTGGTCTGATCTAATGTTCTGATCGGAGATGTAAACGAGTAACTAATCTGATAGTAATTACCCAAGTATTGACTGTTTTTTGATAACCCAACAGGGAGCTGGAACTATAATGGTGGCTTGCAAAGAACTAACAACATGTTCAGGTATGGTGATAAATTTAGCTAATTTAGATCAGTATTTTCATATCATCATTAGCAGGTGGTACTTTTTGGAGCAGAACCTCATGGGAATGTTTATGTTCTTCTAGGTGAAAAATACCGAAGTTCTCCCTAATCTCTGCAAATGCTTTTGAACTGCAAAGGAAAGCCAGAATCCAGAAAAGGACACGGACTAAGATGTAAGCAGAGCAGAGAAAGCAGAGACTAAAAGAAGCTAAGAATGCTTTAGGCTACACCTTCAAAAGTGACATCCCAAAACTTCTTCAACTGCAAGCCGTCGGCAAGCCCTAGCTGCACAGCTCACTACCTGCAATTGATACTGAGACACACATCTGGAGAAGCCAATGGGTGAACTTTATGAATGTCTCTGTCAGTCAATCTGCCTGAGCTGCAGGGAGAGAAACAGATTCTCCACCTCTGGCCTCTGAGCCCAGGTAGAGCACCGAGGGAATGTCTAGGTTGAACCCTAGGGAGAAATTCCCAAGGGGGTACAACTGCATCTCCCGCATAGTCCTCCCCTATGTTACCTTGTACCGCTAATGGCCATCCGTCAGTCACAGCTCCTGCCTCCTGCCTGTGTGTCTAATCGCCCACGCACACTGTCACAGTCGCCTGCCCTTGCAGTTAATGCAGACAGCCAAACAAAATCAAGCATCCGTGTTTGATAAGGCCTTGTTGTTTTTTATGAACTCTGACAACTTGATCAGCTCCCACCCACTTCACATGGGAGTAACAGCTCCAAATCTGCCACAGTATGTTGGATATTTAACACTTTTATACATTATATTTGTTATTTGTACTAGTTGGAGGTCCATGCAGCTTTCTCTCACAAAGACACACAGCACGTCAAGCCCAGATACAGATTACTGCATTCACTGATGTCATCGGGCTGAAAGTGAATCACAGTGGGATTGTCATACTCAGGACATGATTTGCATAATTTCTTTCTTTGAATTCCAAACTCTTTTGAACTTTTGTGCAATCATTTCCAGCCAAACACACACACAAATACACAAACCATGACAATGTGCAAAAATCTCTTGCTGCATATGATGTCTGAAAGTTTCCTGGAGGTGAAACTTTCTGCCAGCTCTTGAAATAGCCCCTTTTAACACCCCGTGGTCTATTGGACTGCTGGTCTGTCTGAACTCCCACAGATTGGAGGGGCTATTGGCATTCACTTCCCCACGGGGCTCAGAGTCAATACAAATCTCTTAAAACTCAGAAAATGCTGTGTGTGTTTCTGAGAGTTAGTGTTTGTATGTGTGTGTATGAGAAAGCGAGAGCAGAAGAAAGAAGGGAGGAATGCTAAAATTCAATAGTAATTTTTCTATCCGTGAGAAGTCCTAGGAAAGAAGTCGTGCAATAGTTAAATAGAAGTTGATACAAATGCACAGGTACACACACTATACAGGTGTGAAATATCCATGTTTGCTTTAATGCACCTGTATGTACAACCATTTCACACAAAAACTTCAGAATATTTTAAGAGTATCAGGCCAAGGCAGCAAACTTGTCCTTGTCATACTTAGCACACAACAAGTGATAGTCTACTTTTGATGAATACTCACTACTTGCAACACTCTATTTGGTTTAGGTGAGGATGCTACCAGACAGACGAGCAGAGAGGAAGCAGTACACACAACTCCCAGTCACTCACAGTGAATTCACAGCTATTCTCGCAGTGGCGGAAACTGGCACAATCTGACATCACACAGAGCTGACAGGTTTAAAAACATCTGATATCCAATCCCAAATGTATTGGAATTTTGTGTTCCTACATGTAACTCCATCCGGTCTCGGTCCATATTTAGAAAAGTTCAGAGCTGCAAGTGCATATGTGAAAATGGCTTATGTGTATGTGGTACAGGTAATGATTGTGTGCTTAAACAGAGCTCCACCCCGCTGGGCCCCAGCCTCTCAGCGCTATCCATCATAGTGATGCTGCTAATGATACCAATACATACACCAGCACAGAGGGAAGAGGTGGAGGGAAAGCAAAAAAGGGGACAGGGAAAAAAAGAAGAGGAGAGAAAAATGGTCACGCAAAATGTAAAGGAACAACAAGAATTTCAATATTATTTTATGCAATGTGTGGAAAAGGCTGCCTAAAAGGAACTGTCATGCTGGCCCTTTAAGGGGGGGGCGGAGCTTAGACCACCAGTGTGCAGCATGCAGACAAGGAATGGCAGAGAGGGGAGAGGAGCTGAACCAGAGTTTACAGTCTGAAGTTGGTGGAATTATTTGTTGTTTAGAGTTTGCTAGCCACCCCAGTTTGAGTTGTGTGCGTGAAAATACAAGTAAGTGATGTTAACAGTAAATGACCTAGTTTATTTATCAAAATATACATGTTTCACCCTTAATTGATATCATGCTCTGTTCGCATGCACATTTAGTAAGTGCTATCTACGTGAGTTCCGTGTGTTGTACCTTTGTAAACCTAGTGTATTGAGAAACATTAATGTTGCAGTCATGAAGAGTGTCATTGTGATAGTATTTCAGTTATTTTGGCATTATTTAGACACTGTTGTCACATTATTTGTTATCTGTTTTAGAACCACACACATCCAGTTCCTGTACCGTAAAGAATAAGCAGTAAATTCACGTTACTGAACCCACGGGAGTGCGACTCTACTCTTTTCTGGAGTTCTAACCGGACTCACCACAGTGATCCAACCCCTCCAACCAGCCCAAGATAAAACCTATTTTACAGTGGTCCTTCGAGCCGGATAAGTGGATTGCTGTTTAAGGATGCAAAACCCAGAGTCAACAGCAATGGACACTCCACCCAGACGGCGAATGTCAGTGCCTTCCTACCTGTCAGATTATGACCTAAGTGGACCGGGAGCTCAGAGTAAATTCCGGACAGCAGCTACAGCTACAGGGGGAGTTTTAGGGGAGCATAGGGCATCAGCGCGTCCACCCACCAGATCTCCATCACCACCGATTAGCCAGAGCTTTGACCCGATGAACTTGAGGGATGGTGAGGAGCAAGAACAGGAGCTTAGCCAATCTATGGAGCAAGCCAGCGGGGAGCAGCAGACCGACCAAGTTCCAGGGGTTAGGGCTGCTCTCGAAGAGATGCGCCAAGAAAACGCTGAGCTCCGTAAACAGTTCCAGAGCCTGATGGTTGCTTTACAGTCACCACCAGCAGCCTACCAGCCTCTATTTCCACCTCTTCCACCTCAAAGTGTATACAGTGGCGGTTACAGTGGCGGTTATGGACACTACCAACTCCCAACTGATACGCCAATGTACCAGCAGCAACAATATCCAACGCTCCGCTCCCAAGGAAGCCTGCCACAAGATTCCTCTCAATTCAGAGTTTCCCAACCGTCCAGAGATCTGCACTATAACCCGTATTATGCAACCACACCACAGCAGACTGCACTTCCTCATGCAAGCAGAGATTCTTCATTTCTCCAAGCACCCTGCTTTAATGAGCCACAGAGAGAGACCACATACCGGGGACCAAAGCCCACCATCCCCTCCTTTACAGCGCCAGACCCCAGAGAGTTTGCCCGCATGAAGATTGCCTTAGAGAATCTATTACCGGCAGATGCCACTGAAAGATACAAGTATCAGATCCTCACAGATCATCTCAAATGCGAAGAAGCTTCACTTGTAGCAGACTCCTATTGCAACTCAAGGCAACCTTATACAGATACAATGACAGCTCTCACCAAGATGTTTGGGCAGCCCCACAAGCTTGCCGTGCAACGGATCACAGAGTTAATGGACGGTCCAAATCTACGCAGCGGTGACACCAAGAGCTTTCGTCTGTTTGCCCTCAATGTGCGGTCATTGGTAGGCATGTTAGACCAACTGGGACAAAGAGGCCATGTAGAGTTAGTCTGCGGCTCTCATGTCTCAAGGCTCTTAAGTAAACTCCCCTATGACCTCAAAACCAGCTTTAAGAGGTTCATCCACCCCCTGAGAGTGGCCATCCCCACTCTCATAGACTTTGCGGATTGGCTAGAATACGAGCTAGAAGTTCAGGAAGACAGCATGAAGCCCCCCAAGAGAGAGGAGACATTTAACAAGAAGTCTGATACCAAGCGCACTCCTAAGCCCCCAAGTAAGACTGCTACTATCCTCCTGGGCACGGAGAAGGTTTTAGGATCCAGCAGTGCAGCATCACCATCTGCATCTGAGCATCCTCCCAACACATCTAAGAGAGCAGAGAAGGTAATGGCCTACTGTCCCTATTGTGATAATGACAAGCACTTTCTGAACAACTGTTCCAACTTTAAGAACCTGAGCAAGGAACAGAAGGTGACATGGATTAAAGCCAATAATAAGTGTTGGCGTTGTGGACGTAATCACCAAGCTGCAAAGTGTACACTTAAAGCTCCCTGCAAGATCTGTGGCAGAAGACATCTGTTAGTGCTGCACGAGGTGAATGAAAGGGTAGAGGAGGAACAAGCATCAGCTCCACCTTCAACAGAAAGTTGCCTCATTAACACTGCCAACAAAGTCATGTACGTCAATCGTCCAGTCTACAACTGCAAGGTGCTCCTGAAGATCAGTAAAGTACGCCTGAGGAATGGTGACAAGTCACTCGAGACGTATGCTGTCCTAGACGATGGTTCGGAACGAACAATACTGCTCCAGTCAGCTGCCAAACAGTTGGGCCTTACAGGATGTAAAGAGGTATTAGCTCTCCGTACTGTCAGACAAGAAGTGGAGCAGCTCCACGGGGCGGCCGTGTCTTTCACGATTTCTCCAACAGCCAATCCTGACAAGATGTACACCATCCAGAATGCCTTTACAGCCGAGCAACTGAGTTTAGCAGAGCATTCCCATCCAGTTGTCTCACTCCAGCAGAAGTATAAACATCTCGCAGGATTGCCCCTCCCTCCTCTAAACAGAGTCCGTCCCATGTTACTGATTGGTGCCGACTATACGCACCTCATTACACCCATAGAGCCAGTCAGACTAGGACCACCTGGTGGGCCAGCAGCTGTGAAAACGCTTCTTGGATGGACGCTACAGGGACCAGCTCAGGCTATTGAGTCCATCACTAATGTAAGTCACTGTCTCTTCACATCTGCACCATCACCCACAGAGCTGTTCTCATGTGTGGAGAAGTTATGGCAGATGGATGTTCTCCCTTACCGCAGCGAGAAGTTGGCCACTAGGTCACGGCAAGACCAAGACGCCATCAGGCTCCTGCAAGAACAGACCATGAGAGTCAATGTCAGTGGCATTGAGCGTTATGCCACACCCCTTCTTCGAATCAAGAACATGCCCCTCTTGAAAACCACTCCAGAAGCAGTGTTGCCTCTCCTGAGAGGCACAGAGAAGCGCCTAGCCAAATCACCCGAACAAGCGGTTGCCTATCAGAAGGAGATTGAGAAGCTTGTAGAAGCTGGCTATGTAGTGAAACTGGTGGAGCACCAATGGAAGACCAGCACCGAAGCTTGGTATATACCCCACCATATGGTTCAACATAATGGGAAGAACCGAATAGTGTACAACTGCTCATTCCAATACCAAGGCTACAACCTGAACCAACTCCTTCTACCAGGTCCCACCCTCGGCCCTGCCTTGCTGGCGGTGCTGCTGCGCTTCAGGGAGCATGCCGTAGCCTTCAGCAGTGACATCCGTGGCATGTTCCACCAAGTGAGGCTCTTACCTGCAGACCGCCCCATGTTGCGGTTTGTATGGCGGGACATGAGACGAGACAAACCCCCTGATGTCTACGAGTGGCAGGTACTTCCCTTTGGAACTACCTGCAGCCCTTGTTGTGCAACGTTCGCGTTGCAGAAGCACATCATGGACCACAGCAAACCAGGAGAAGATGTGCATGTTGCCATTAACAAGTCCTTCTATGTGGACAACTGCTTACAGAGTCTCACATGTCCAGCAGCCGCCAGGGCACTTGTTGACAAACTGCGCCACCTTCTGGCTGATGGAGGATTTGAGCTCAGGCAGTGGGCAAGTAACAACCCAGATGTCATCCACCATCTCCCTCCAGACCTCAGGTCATCCAGCTGCGAGTTGTGGCTCAGTCAAGGTCAGTCCGACATCCAAGAGCCAGCCCTCGGACTACACTGGAATTGTAAGTCTGACACCCTCACCTACAAACACAGACACATTGATTGCTCAGTGGCAACCATGAGGAACATCTACAGAGTTTTAGCCAGCCAGTATGACCCTCTTGGCTACATAGTGCCTTATACCACCCGAGCCAAGGTTATTGTGCGCCACCTGTGGGAGAAAAAGAGGGATTGGGATGACCCGCAGCTCCCTGAAGAGCTGCTGCAGAAGTGGCATGCATGGGAAGCAGAGTTGGCGCAGCTGCACAAGATAACACTGCCTAGGTGCTACACCAGTCCCAGCCTGGACCAACCCAACTGTAAGAGAGATATCCATGTATTCTGTGATGCCTCCGAACAGGCATATGGATCAGTGGCTTATCTGAGGACAGAGAGTCCAGAGGGAGAAGTTGAAGTCGCCTTCCTTGCAGCCCGGTCTCGTGTTGCCCCAAAGAAGCAACAATCTGTTCCTCGGTTAGAGTTGTGTGCTGCTCTAACAGGTGCTCAGCTCTACAAGGTCATCAGCACCGAGTTGACCCTTTCCATACGCAGCTGTATCTTATGGTCTGACTCAGCCACAGTCCTAACCTGGTTAGGTTCAGATTCCTGTAGATACAAGGTCTTCGTGGGCACTCGTGTGGCGGAAATACAAGAGCTAACGGAAGCTGCTACATGGAGATATGTGCCCTCACGAGATAACCCAGCAGATGACATCACTCGCGGCCTCACTATCCAAGACATCACCAAAGGCAGTAGATGGACGGATGGACCTGAATTCCTGAAACTGGCTCCAAGTGACTGGCCTGATCTACCACCCCCACTCCAGAGTGATCCTGATGGTGAGCTGAAACGACAGGTTGTTTGTCTAACTGTGTCCAGCTCTAGTGTTCCGGATCCACACCAATACCAGACTTGGGACAGCTTCTTAGAGGCCACTGCACATCAGCTTCACAGGGCGGCTGACCACAACCACCCTCTTACTGCTGATTCCTACGCTGCTGCTGAGCTAGAAGCTCTACAACACGCCCAAAGAGAGTCATTCCCAGAGGAAATCACCCAGTTAAAGGCAGGCAAACCCATTGCCAAATCCAGTCGCCTTCTTCTACTTGCACCGGAGTTTGATGAGAGAACAGGGCTCATCAGAGTAGGAGGCCGTTTACGCCGCAATCCCGACCTGGCTGTAGATGAAGTCCACCCCATTGTTCTGGACCCCCGACACGCACTGACCCAACTCATTATACAGGATCATGATGGGAAGCTCCAGCATCCCGGGCCAGAAAGGGTGTTTGCTGAGATCAGGAGAAGATACTGGGTGTTACGTGGCCGTGAAGCAGTACGCCGCCATCAAAGATCCTGTGTTGAGTGCAAGAGGTGGAAAGGTCACCCCAATCCACCCAGGATGGCAGACCTCCCTCCAGCCAGACTGCGCCTGTTCAAGCCGGCATTCTATTCCACAGGTGTGGATTGCTTTGGGCCATATACCATCAGAATCCGACGCAGTAACGAGAAAAGGTGGGGGATATTGTTTAAATGCTTAACCACCAGGGCAGTCCACCTTGACTTGATCCCCAGTATGGACACAGACGCATTTTTAATGGCTCTGAGACGCTTTATAGCCAGGCGTGGCAAACCCAAAGAGATTCTCTGTGACCAGGGGACAAACTTCCGAGGAGGAGAACGTGAGCTGCAGGAGGCATTTCAACAACTTCACCCTAACCTCAAAGAGCAACTAGCTTGCCAACAAATCAAGTTTGCCTTCAATCCTCCTGGATCCCCACACTTCGGAGGTTGCTGGGAGCGGGAAATCCGCTCGCTAAAGACTGCTCTTCAAGTCATCATTGGAGCCCAAACCATCACTGAGGAGGTGTTTCGCACAGTTCTGATTGAAATTGAGGGGATACTCAATTCAAAACCCCTGGGCTACACTTCATCTGAGGTAGCAGATCCTGACCCTGTTACCCCCAACTATCTCCTCATGGGGCGGCGGGATGCCTCGTTGCCGCAAGTCATCTATGATGGCCCAGATATTCTTGGGCGGCGAAGATGGAGACACAGCCAAATTCTAGCTGACCATTTCTGGCGAACTTTCCTGAGGCATTACCTGCCAGGACTCCAAGCCCGCCAGAAGTGGCAGACAGAATCAGCCAATCTACAAATAGGAGATGTTGTCATGATAGTGGACAACCAGCTCCCGCGGGCCCTTTGGCCTGTGGGGAAAGTCTCCCAAGTTTTTTCTGGATCAGATACCCGGATCAGATCAGCTGAAGTGACTGTAAAGGGAAGAACCTACGTGCGACCCGTGGCACGACTTGTCAGCCTACCCACCTTGCCAAAGGATGATTGATCGCCCTCCCCTTTACTCAGCCTTTTCTTGGTTGTTCGTATTCACAGGCGAATACGGGGGCGGCTGTGGAAAAGGCTGCCTAAAAGGAACTGTCATGCTGGCCCTTTAAGGGGGGGGCGGAGCTTAGACCACCAGTGTGCAGCATGCAGACAAGGAATGGCAGAGAGGGGAGAGGAGCTGAACCAGAGTTTACAGTCTGAAGTTGGTGGAATTATTTGTTGTTTAGAGTTTGCTAGCCACCCCAGTTTGAGTTGTGTGCGTGAAAATACAAGTAAGTGATGTTAACAGTAAATGACCTAGTTTATTTATCAAAATATACATGTTTCACCCTTAATTGATATCATGCTCTGTTCGCATGCACATTTAGTAAGTGCTATCTACGTGAGTTCCGTGTGTTGTACCTTTGTAAACCTAGTGTATTGAGAAACATTAATGTTGCAGTCATGAAGAGTGTCATTGTGATAGTATTTCAGTTATTTTGGCATTATTTAGACACTGTTGTCACATTATTTGTTATCTGTTTTAGAACCACACACATCCAGTTCCTGTACCGTAAAGAATAAGCAGTAAATTCACGTTACTGAACCCACGGGAGTGCGACTCTACTCTTTTCTGGAGTTCTAACCGGACTCACCACAGTGATCCAACCCCTCCAACCAGCCCAAGATAAAACCTATTTTACACAATGTAAGTTGGGTTAAATAAAGATCCCCATCATGCCAATAAAGGTAATTTTAATTTACATTTGCATTTGAGAGGGAAGGGTGAGGCAGGAGGGGAGGGGACAGGAGAGAGATAGAGAAGAAGCAACCAGCATGAAGAGGGAAGGAAATGTGCTGTCACAGGCTGAGAAGTGGAAGATAATCTGTGTGACTGGAATAGGCAATCTGATTCTCACTTTCCTCCTCCTTGCTCTCTCTCTCTCTGAAACACACACTAAAAGACAAGCACACACAGTGCATAACACTGCCTGCTGCCAAACTCACGGAAAAGCTGAGGCTGACTGTGTGTGTGCCCTGCATGAGCTCCATTGCATCTGTGTGGATTAATATTACAGCCAGTAGATTCTTCTTCAGGAATAAGACACATGAAATTAATTGTAAAATTCTCTTCTGAAAGAGCGGAGAGAATTTAAATAGAAGCGTGAAGCCGAAGTATTCATATTTTAAGCCTTTTTTTTGCAGGAGACTCCAGCAGCACCCTGAAAATACTACCTATCCATACTGCTAGATTGAGTTTTTCATGTTTTACTGATATTATGTGTTTAAACATGGAAGAACACCTACATTCATAAATGTTTCAAAGTGTCAATTCAAAGTGTTTAATTCCTGTAACAGCAGAGCAACTGAACAAGACAGAAAATTTATTTTTTTCATTTTTTCAGAAAAATTAATGAAGAAAAATAAATAACAGCTCAAGTATCCCTTTGGCTTGTTGAAATAAAAATGTCATTATTTGATTAGTTAAAGGGGAATTCTAATTGTTTAAAAGCATCATAAGGCTTAAAATGTACTCATACAAAAACTTGGTGTTACAGTAGTTAAATACAAAGTCTGTACAGGTACATGAATCTTTTATGCATGAAAATCTCTTCCCTAGCATCATAATCCATAGTTAAGAGTATATTTTTTAGGTCAGTTTTGACTGAAAATTTGTATTTGTCAATCTACCTCAGAACTCAGCTAGATTAGTCATGAGTGGCTGTAAGGAAAAAGGCTGGAGTATTTCTTTCTTTTTCTCATCTTACTCCCAAGACATGTTGTCCTCTTCACTTCCAGGAGCAGAATGAAGGCCAGCGGGGGTTTTAAATTAGCCTATCAGATGCCTCCACCAGCTAAAGGAGAATTCTGAATATGCTAATAGACAGGAGATTAAGATATGTTGCTTGGGGCACAACCACATCTCCACACACATTTATATTTCATAGACACACGCTCATATACTCACAGACATAGACTAAAACCTTTTTATTCCATGATTACAGAGGACAAAATGATCATTTCAGATCTCAAGAGCAGAGACTGCTTTTCAGAATGTTACAGTGTCTTTGATAAGCATATGGGTAATGATGAGGATTATTTCTTATGTGAAGCTGGACGAGAAAAAGAGATAAAAAAGATGCAGATGTGCATGAGTATGTATAATGATTTAAGGAGAGCATAGAGAGAGAGGCTCACTAGATTACACAGTACTATCTGCTCCAGGCAGAAAGCACAGGTGAGGAAATCCCTCCTTTCCTCCCCTCCTTCCTCCTATGTCCTCCATCTTTCCCTCAGCCCTATTCCCGTTATCGCAGCTGTACACAAACAGGTACAGCTCCCCTGACCCCTCAACACCCCCTAAATCTCCCTTTCCTCGATCTGCTTTAACAATCTACCCATGAAAAATACCATTCCTCCCTCTTCTTTGTCTTCTCCTCTGTGTTTCTCCGCGTGTCTGATTGCTCATCTTTCTTCATTGCTCTGCCTGCCTCTCTCCCAGGGCTTGCCATCTGTACAGTAACAGGTGTGCTGTGTATGTGACTGATGTGTTTGTTACCTGTAGCACTGCCTGCAGCCACAGCCTGCGTGGAGAATAGCTGCTTCTATCTGACCTACTAGGCACTACTCTGCTCTCTTTTCCTAATCCTCTTCCTGTGACTCCTTCAGGTGGTGACAGGGTAAAAAGAGGAGTAGGAGATGAGTGTGTAATGCATTAAAGAAGCAACAGCAAGCTGTCATGTATGTGTGTATGCATTTGAATGAGGCTTTAACAGTTGTGCTGTGTGCAATGTGTTCACTGTAGTAGAGTTTGGGTAATTAGTCCCACCAGTCTATGAGTATGCGTGAACATGTGAGCACATATGGGTGTGTTTGTGTGGTGTGGTCTCATTAGTCTCACAGGTGAGTGATTAAACGCTCTGCAACACCTGGAATTGTTCCTCTTTTTTTTCCATCCCACCCATTTCTGCTGTTGTCTTAATTTACAGCCACACCCTTGAGAACTTCCCTGGCCCAGTCACAAAGCACCCTTAAGGATGGCTCCACACGCCTAATGACAAACACATTAACACTTTCAGCCACACCTCACTGTAGAGCCTTTTCAGACAGGGAGTCTGCAACATTGCTGAGTTATAGTGTCTTTTAAAGTTTAATTACAAATATAGTTGTGATGGCCCTATTCAAATATATATACAGTATATGTTTCAACTGTTGCTTTGAAGACACACCATATGTCCATACGTGAATCTGCCCTTGACATTCACTGTATATTAAATATGAATGGGGTTACTATAATATGATGCAGTGGTTTATGGACAGTTTTGAAGCCTTGAGTTTGCATTCTGTTTCTGCATTGGCTTTACATAAACTTATCACAAATTGTAAGGAAATTTCTGTTTGGTCGATGATTTCTTTGCTGTAACAATGCTTCTCAACAATAAATCTTATACTGTTGGAAAACCTGTTTATTTCCCCTTAAAAGATGCCACATTTGTAAGGAAAATGCATGGGTTGAGAAGCAGAGTTGAGTATGTGAGCTTCACTTGCCAAATTTTCTCTGCCAACACCAAACAGCTTTTTCTGCTATTGACTTTTGTGTGATGTTGTTTACTGGATTAGCTGATTGCTGGTTGGAGAATTGGCGTGTTTGATCAGGCTAGTGACCAGCATGAGGAAGAGGTGTCAGGCTGTTGTGGCCGTGTATGGTTCTTCCGCATGCTACTGAGGCCCTGTTTGTTAAATTAATAAATTGCCACGTCTTGATTCTTCAGACTTCAACCATCCAATCCAATAAACAACAACAGGAGAAAAGAAGATTTGACAAGTTTTTCATGGGCGCAACACACATACTCAACTCTGCTGCTCATCCTTACAAATGTGGCACCATTTAAGGGGAAATAAACAGGCATTCCAGCAGTATAAAATTTATTACCAAGAAGCACTGTTAAAACAAAGAAATAAGCAACCCAACACACGCTTCGTAGCCCCTTAACTGGCAAGGGCCCGGTGACGGGCCGTTTGTAGTCCCTTTTATATGGCAGGCTAGACCCTCCCATTTTTATTGACACGTCATTCGGCCAATCATGTAACTGGCTGCACCAAATCACCTGACAAAGCTACGTGACGCCCTCTGAGTATTATTGGCTCTGGGAAACCCATTTCTTAACATTATTGGCCGAATGAGGTGTCAGTCAAAATGGGCGGGTCTAGCCTGCCATATAAATGCACTTCATTCGGCCCGCGGACCAGACGCAGCCGATTAATAGGCTATGAAATGGGTTGTTCAGAGCCAATAATAACCAGAGGGTGTTATGTAGTTGTTTCAGGTGATTTTATTTGCTGCCAGTTAAGGGGTTAACAGACAGCATAAAAGCTGGATGCAACTACCGTAATGTCACCTATTGGTTTCTGAAGTTTGAATTTCAAGCCTCAAGATTAGTGATTCCGCCATCGCCATCCTGGTTGCAGATGTGATGAGACGGGATGGGCCTGACTGTGAAACCACACGCTCATCAGCTACTGACTTATGACTGACAATTCATTAGCCAATGAGCATGTGGTTTCATGCCACATATAACCCCCCATTTTGAAATACAGTATAACCAAGATTTTCAAAATAGACTTCATTTTTTATTGAGCATGACCCAAAACGAGTGAGTAAGCCCAATAACTCAGCAGTAAAGTGTTTACAGAGGTCAAGACAGAAAGCTGTTTTCCCATATACCTCTACAGGACTTTTCACAGCTGTCACCATCTGGTGGCCTTCAAATAAAATGCAGGTTTAAGGTGCTTCCGCATTGGCTTCATTTTTCTGACCCTGGAAGTTGCGTCCATGTTCTTTACGGTCTACTGTTCTTGACCACAACACTATAACCAAGTGGATCTGGTGGTTAGTACAATGCTTTGTATTTCAGCTGTATGTGTTTAGATGTGAATGTGTTCAAGTAAGGCTGTGTGTATTCATGGAGTGGGGGGGCTTTGGATGAA
This sequence comes from Archocentrus centrarchus, assembly GCF_007364275.1. Classification (NCBI taxonomy): domain Eukaryota; kingdom Metazoa; phylum Chordata; class Actinopteri; order Cichliformes; family Cichlidae; genus Archocentrus; species Archocentrus centrarchus. Next base: position 27,760,585 of record NC_044349.1, on the reverse strand, counting down.
AGCGTGCCCCCCCCCCCAAAAAAAAAAAGAGGAAGCACTTTCACTTTTCTTTCAGGCTGCAGGACTGATGTAATTTAAACTTAGTTTGCAGTGGAAGGTTTAATTAATGCCCATGGTGAGCTCAAGGCTTCTCTACTAAATGTTCTCATCAGTTCCATAATTTATTAGCTGCCTATTTTATACAGTCCAGCAGTGCTCAATAGGTTGTGGCTCTGATTCAGTTCCTGCTTGCTCGTATTTTATGTGAACTCTTTTGCCATTTGTATTATAATCAAATGGCAAATCATTTTAATATCAACAGAGTCTATGACAATTACTTTAGATTTCAAAAATTATATCAGTGTGAACATTTTTACATCTGACATTAAAAAGCACTTTACAACTTAAAACTAGGTCATCCTAGTTTTTTTTTTTTTTTTGGTTCATTAGCCCTATGCCACCATAGCCTTTATAATAATCTGATAGTATTTAAGATATAATCCAAGTTGAAAGTGTTACCGTATGATCTTTATGACAAAGAGGCTTTGGGGTGCTCATGCATGAAATCAACATGATAAAATATCACTGGTGCAAGGTTCTAACAAGTAGGATATACAGTAACTGAGAAAAATGGGTAAAAGCAGCCGCGAGAAGAAGGAAGCTGAAGGATCAAGAAGGAATCCTTCAGGGTGTTGATGAGGTTACAGATTCTGGGTCATACTGTCAGTCTTACATCCCAAAATTCTACTGGAGCACCAGGAGCCCAAGCATATAGTCAGTTCTACGCCTAAGCTACTTTCACACATGAACTTCAGACCTGACTTTATAATATGAGAATCAGGTCAGGATATTTTCCACAGCTCTCCTTTCTCACATGTAGCACACAGCAGGAAATAGTCCGCGTCAGGCATGCTTGCACTACTGGAAATACTCCGTATGTTTTAGGAGGACAATGTGACATAACACAGACTTTGTACTATGGAGCTGGCAGATTAAAGACCTGCTCACGTCCAATGTGACTGCGCTGAATATTTGTGCTCTTGGACCGCTGTTTGGTATGTCTAAGAAAAAAAAAAAAAAAAAAATCAAAGTTAAGAATTTGTGTGAAAACAGCTCAAGTCAAAGTGGGATGCAGCAGATGTTGTATAGACAACCACAGAAGAAGAAATGGCACCACAGTCATTTAATAAACCATGCAAGGAGCCACAGCAGTGGAGAAAGAAGTCACATGGCCAGTTGTATGTGGCTCCTGTGATATTATTATTGCACAAGTGTCCCTGAGGGCTGAGATGTGATAGATGTCAGCAGTGTGTAGGTAATAAATTACAGAGGTCAATCCACTCTGGGGAAGAGGTCCGCAATCATGGAAGGCCATCTGATAGACAATACTGGTTTCAAATATTCCCTTCAGCACACATTTCTATTCCTACCCCTGGCCTCTGTTCATCAGACAGGGGATCATTAAACTGTTCTCTCAAGAGAGCTCTTGTCCGAGTGTGAGGGGATCACAGTAAGAATTCATTTGAGGGGTGACTTACACCAAAGGCCAAGGTAAGCGTTTGTTTTCTCCAGGTGAGCGCAGAGTCTCCAGAGAGGAGGGAGAGAGAAGGATGAGGTAGTAGACTCATCACCGGCTATAAAACCCATTAGATACCCACAAACACGAGGACACATACTTACAAGGTGGTAGGGTGCAGTTGAGGGCCAGGTGAGATGAAGTGAGCAGATCAGCAAGCAGCGTGACAAATAACAAAGCAGAGTTCACTGAGGCAGACCAGACAATCACAATCATTTCTCAACTCACTTCTCTCCATGCCCCCCTTCCTCCTCCTCCTCCTCCACCATTCCCTCCATCATCCCTTTCTTCATTTAACTCTTTCGGTTATGAGTAGTTATTGACCAGGTTACTTAATTTTAAACACAAATTTCAAAATGTACCTTTTTTTATTCTTACCTACCCTTTGAAGTAAAATTGCCTTTAAAAAAAATAAATAAATAAATTTCTTTCTATCTCACCAGAAGAGCCCATGCATTTATAGCTCCTGCTGTAACCTGTTGCTGCCTTATGAAGTGAAACAGCAGTGAAATAGCCTGTCCATTCATGGTCTGCCACCTTACATTTATAACATGGCACGAGAAAGTATAGGAAGGAAAGATAAATGAAGAAGTCTGTTTATAAGTGCAATCTATTCTACAGCACAGCTGCTATTACCAGCTGGCACAGAAGACTGGGGCAATGTGAAGCAGCAAAGTGCAGGAAAAATCATGTGTGCTATGTTTAACGACACAAAAGCTTACACAAAATTAACAACTTTTAAATGAATCTCTGCCAAATATTCATGTCAGGTCCGTCCAAGGCTGATACGCGCGTGTGACTGAAACCATCATCTCACTGCAGATTTTTTTCATCTTACATTTTTTTTTACATGTTGCCTGTTCCAATAATCCAGCTCTCTGTGCACACAAATACAAAAAGTCACACAGACACATACTGTGAACTTGACCTCAAGGCTGAATGGGTGGTCTTTTGACACCCTCATTTCCAAAAATTACTTACCATACTCATCAGCCCTCAGCTTCTATTGATAGAGGAGTTACTATCTGGAAGCATATCCGGCTAATTGAAAGCAGACTATCTTAATGCTCATACTGACAGTGGATGGGAGGGAGTATGTATAAAAGAGGGAGGGAGAGTGACAAAGAAGGAAAGAAGGGTCATGGCCTAAGGGAAAGGGAGCCATGAAATGCACTGAAAAAACTTATTTACCCTTCGGTCACGTCCTTTTCATCATGTTTCATCAGTTTCTGTGTGTGTATCTATCTATCTATATATGTGTGTGTGTGTGTGTGTGTGTGTGTGTGTGTGTGTGTGTGTCTGTCCAGCAGTCCAGTAGTCCAATAGTGTGTGTCATTCTGATAGATGCTCACTGGAACTCGATCAAGGAGCACAAATTACCTGTGAGCAGGTGACCGAATCCCCCATTCGTTCTTAAAGAAGGTCCCTCACTAATAGCTGCACTCTACACACACACACACACACACGCACGATTGCAGCATCATTGAATCTGCTAAATTCAGTTTCAGTGCATATTTACTGCTAATACTTATCCACTGGATTTTGCATTAATCAAGTCCAGTGCCTGGTTTGCACGCCGAAGACACTTTTTAAATTGACAGCGGATATGTTTAGTATTTGTTGGATAAACAGATCGACAGTCTGACTAATTCCTCTGAGAGTAAACGCCTAAATCTGCAGTTCTATACACCTTTAAGAACCTTTTGCTTCACAGATTTGATTTACTGGTCTCACACATAAAAACTATGCCAGTTCACATAAAACACTACCAACCCACTAGTTCACACAAGATCTTCTTTCACTGTGTGTTCAGTGTGAAATTAAATAGCCAAAGGACAAATTGCTGGAGAGCAAAACCAATACCCAGCCAAGGAAATACTTATTTTTCTCGGCGGACCAGTAAATACTGGACTTGAATTGCACAGGGGGAGAGGAGGAGAGGAGAGTCAAATGCGGTGTCCATATTGCTCTGTTTCTGTTGGAAAAGAAGGCAATTGCCACTGGCCTGGCCATAGGAACTTGATAAATTGATACTTATCAACGCTCCTCACTGTGAGACGTGTTTTAAGGTCTTCTGACTTGTAGTAGTTTAAAAAAACTCCTTAATAGAGCATCAGCTGCTTTTAGCTTTCACAAATGAATAGCACAACTTTGCTTGTGAAATGAATATGTATGCAGTCCCTAATGCTAAAGAACCACAGCTTATTCAAAAGCACAAAACCATACTAACTGGCTATAAGCTGATTTGAGCTGTAAATTTCAGCAGTCAAGTGAGGACTGCGTCATTTCTTCTCTAATGTGTATTTATGTGTCTGTGGGTCAAATCCTCTTACACGACTGCCTGTAAACAACATTTAAAAGTGGATAAAGTGCAAATTGTGGCACTGGAGGGATAATGTTTAGTCATTAGGAAGGGGGCCGATGTGTGTACGAGGGAATTAAAAGCTTTATAGATCATAATAAAAATAATACATTTTATGTGTAGAACACTTTTCGGGGTACATAAAGACACATGACAAAGCTTATAGCTGTGCTGTGATGTAGGATATATTTACATGTAAAGTGAGCAGTCACAGAGGTAAAACAGGACATCTCTTACTTATTTCCCTCACACAGTGCACAGGTTATGTCTGGGTGCTCCTCACTGCTCCATCTAACCAACATTTAATCTGCTTTGATACAGTGATAAGAGTAAAGGTGATCTACTTGTACAGTCACTACTAATTTTCTGTCTTGATTTTGCACAGCTGTCCACCAGCCTTTCACATTAGTTTGCTGAGCTTTCTAAACATTTTTTCCATGTAAAAAAAAAAAAAAAAAATCCCTTTAGTTCTGAGCTATTTAAAGGTGTCCTTTCATGAGCTGCCTGTTTTAATTTCCCCCAAAACATATAAATGCAATTCAAATTCAATTCAGAGTTTTTTTTTTTCTCTCTTGACTAGGCCATAACCGTCCGTCTTTTCTTTTTGAGCTATTTTGACTAATGCTAAAAATCATTATCCAGTTGAAAGGTCCACTTCCAGTTTAACTTAAATTTTCAGACAGATGAGGATCTTCCCTTGAAAAGCTGTCTTTGCTTATTGTGGTCACTCAAATCTATCTTTGATGCATCTGTCTAAAGTATGTTATTCCAAAAGGCCTGGTCTTTGCGTAAATGTTCACTGTCAGTTTGGCAATAAGCAAAAGCTTCTTCCTGACACACCAGCCCTGCAGGTCAAATTTATGTAATCCACTTGCAAATTAGATACGAGAAACTGTCAAAAAGATCATATGAAAAACTTTTGGGATAGAAGATGCACACACACATCCTGACTGTGTTATAACCAATCACGCTTTTGCTTAGTTCATGTGAAGTAGGAAAGTTTAGACAGCACTCTTATTTATTTACATGAGCCAAGACTTTAAAATCACCCACCTTTACTGCAGATCCATGCATTTTGATTGCAACAGCCGTAATATTTACATTCAGCTCTTGGGCTGAATTTGCTGCCGCAGCCAGTAAACAAAATGGATGAACTTTGAAATCTACTAAACTTGTACGTAAACTGTTTATTCCAAATACTTTGGAATAATGACACTACACACTTCAAAAGCAATGAAAACACTGGACCCCAGATGTCAGAGATGTACTTACTTGTATGACATTGTTTATTTAAATCATGCAAATCAATGAAAAACGCCCATTTTTATACATCATTTTAAAGTGGATCAGGTGTTTTGTCCACGTATTGTCTGTCCAAAATAATCATTTCCATTTACTTTTTTATTTGACTGCACATAATTATTTTGTCTTTGTGTAACACATAAATTTGTATTTATATATAAACTTAAGAAATTTTGATTGAGTGGAAAAGAAGAACTGATTAATTAGCACCACTGGGTTAGAGTCTGTGGGTGGCACCAAGTGTGATATCTCACAAAAATAAAAGATTTTTTACATGATAAAGCCCTGCTTTCTTTTTGAAATAAAGCACAAACTGCTTTTTAACAGACTCTGTGAAAAAGTAAGCTTTTTTTTTCAGTTTTAATGGTGGATATTCACTCTGCAAACCTCCAAAAAATCCTAATGATGTGGCCAAAAGTAGCCATGTGGTATGATTCTGTCTCACGATGTCCTATTTCAGATGAAGTCATAATAATGTGAATTTCTCCAGTAGTATGCAAAGATCAGTACAAGAAAAATAGAATGAAACATTCAATGCTTCAATGTTAAGATTCCTGACACAATATACCCTCTATAGCCTCAATTTTGAGCAGTCTTGTTTTAAATGCATCCTGCTTCTTTAGTCATAATCTGGCCTCTCTCTCTCTCCCTGTATATGTGTGTGTGTCTGGTTGATGAGAAAAAAGAAGAACAGTGTGCACAGGTTAAATTGGGATTTGTAATGGGTTAAGATTCCTGAACTGGTGCATGTGTGTGTTCAGGAATCGTGGCAAAAATATTTCTGCAAAAAGGCCTGCATTTCATTCAAATCCAAATCCAAAATAGATGTTAAAGAACAGGCTTCTGATAGAAATCATCAGACAGACTGTGCATGGCCTAATCCTCTCTGAATCTGCCAGTGAGCATAAGACACAGCTAACGATAAAATCTTTCGATAAGTGCACTCTCCTATGTGTGAGTACACTAACGACAGTCCTAGACCTCTACTAGAGGAGCACTAAATACACTATATTGCTAAAAGTATTCACTCATTCATCCAAATCATTGAATTCAGGTGTTCCAGTCACTTCCATGGCCACAGGTGTATCAAAATAAGCACCTAGGCATGCAGACTGCTTCTACCAACATTTGTGAAAGAGTGGGTTGCTCTCAGGAGCTCAGTGAATTCCAGCATGGTACCGTGATAGGATGCCACCTGTGCAACAAGTCCAGTCATGAAATTTCCTCGCTACTAAATAGTCCAAAGTCAACTTTTAGTGTTGTTATAACAAAGTGTAATCGATTGGGAACAACAGCAACTGAGCCACAAAGTGGTAGGGCCACGTAAAATCAGAGCGAGGTCAGTGGATGCTGAGGTACAGCGTAAACAGCGGTCAACAACTTTCTGCAGAGTCAGTCACTACAGATTTTAGTGTGAGCTTGTTTTTCAGGAGTCGGACTCAGCTCTTTAGTTCCAGTGAAACGAACTTCATGATATGCTCGAGCATACCACGACATTTTGGATAAGTTCATGCTTACAGTTTGGGGAAGGCCCCTTCCTGTTCCAACATGACTGCACACCAGTGCGCAAAGCATGTCCATAAAGACACAGACGAGTGAGTTTGGTTTGGAAGAACTTGACTGGCCTGCACAGAGTCCTGACTTTGGGATGAATTAGAGTGGAGACTGTGAGCCAGGCCTTCTCATCCAACATCAGTGTCTGACCTCACAAACGTGCTTCTGGAGGAATGGTCAAAAATTCCCATAAACACTTTTAAACCTTGTGGAAAGCCTTCCCAGAAGAGCTGAAGCTGTTATAGCTGCAAAGGGTGAGCCAACATCATATTAAACCCTATAGATTAAGAACGGGATGTCACTCAAGTTCATAACGTGTGAAGGCAGATGAGCGAATATTTTTGACAATATAGTGTATTTAGATGAATATATTAATATTCATTGACCAGTAAATTCAAGGAAGGCATGAATTTGCATTCTACAGTTCTAATGTATAAACAGACATCACTGGCGGCTCAGATCATTGCAGTCAAGGTGAAATCTGAACTGCTCAGACAAACATCAAACCTCCCTGTCTAAACTGACATTTTAACGTGTACTTGAACCTGCCAGTTAGCTCAACCTAAAAGTTTATCTCAAGATACTGCAGGCTACATTATTTAAGCTGGATATTACATATAGTTATGGAGAGAAATAGGTCAGAATGTAACATTCTGACCTATTTCTCTCCCTACCTTTCCATCCTTCCACTCCATCTGTCCGGCTGGCACAAAATAAGCAGATCTAACTTTGAGGAAAAGCCTGTGAAATATCCAATAACTGCTGCAAGTTGCTACATTTTATATACTCTACAGCTGCAATCAACCTAGAATTGTTAGATCTAATGGTGCAAGTGAAAACATATTTCAGTCACTGCCGTATACAGTGCTGAAGTTGAGGACCCCCCCCTATGACTTTGTAGATTCACTGAAAAATTGAAAAAGGTAACCCATGGCAGTGCATATCCAATCGTACATGAAAGAGTTGTAGGGTAAACTTTCAAGGCTGTGTAATGATGACCACTTGCAGCTCTGCAGCACTATTTAGACTAGTAAGCTTCATTCATTACTCACCTCAGGCTCTCTGAGCTTCTTTTCTTTAATGCTTCAGTTAATTTTCTTTTGATAAATAAACATTTTGTCAGTTAGTCTGTTTGCAGAGGCCTAAAAATGTCGGGATTTTTTAATGAGTTTTGCATTGGAATAGTATCTACTAACTGAAAAGGTTTATGTAAAAGATCCCTATAACACCTAAGTGAGTAAAAGACATAAAAAAACAACAGTTTTCCCACTGTGAAATTAATAATGTATGCAAAATTCAAATCCCATTTTGATCATTTTTATGCCTCTACCTTAACCGAAACTAAACTTGGTTTATGGGTTGAGCAGATTTCATGACCCATGAAGCCATATAAGACTCGATTCCCTGTTTTCAAATGTGCTTTTGTGACGCTGAAGTGCTGAGCTCCGTGAGCTGAAGCAGGAGGTGCATGTGGGGCATGGATGAGTGTATGCTAGTGTGATAGTATACTTCAGTTTGAGCTCTGCAGGCTGAATGCAGGAGCATCTGGGCACCTACCCGCTCCTCTAAGCCCAGCACGCATTACACGAGCCAGGCACCAGGTGCTCCAGGAGGCAGCTTGTGCTATGGTTCCAGCCCAGAAACAACACTTCTGTCCTAGACACAGATGCCAGGTTCTCGCTCCCCATTTCATCTACTTAAACAGATGTTTAGCACACAAAGCAATCCTAACACATCCGACAAGGAATTTAATTAGGTTACAGCACCTTGTCTTTCAAAATAAGACAGGGTCAGACAAGATATAGCACTTCCACATGACTGCTGCACTACTTCCTGCTACACATTAAGTGAACGTGCTATGAAACATCACTATGAATTGCATGCAGGAGACTGTGACGGGTATTGAATTATGGCTAATCTTTACAAACAGAGAGTAAGAGACAGACAAAGGGGAGAATCATGGGACAGTTAAAAATTCATTAGTGAGCAGCAACAGAAAAGCACAGATGGAGAGAAATCATGAGAGAGAGAGAAGAGAGAAGGAAAGGAGGAGAAATACAAAGAGGAAATCCTCTGAGGAAAACATCTTTCCATTCCTGTCTTTGTCTATTTCTTTCTCTAACTTTGTTGCAGTCTCCCAGTGAGTGTGGAAGTCAGTGGAGCTGATCCACAGGGAAGACTAGCTTGCACCCCCCCCCCTCCCCAGTAAATCTAAGAGCCCAATCCCATGCTCCCATCACATCATACATGCATTCATTAGCTATTGTATTCTTTGAATAAAGAATATTATACAAAACTAGGCATCTCTGCTCCTCTGAACATGCCTATACAAAAGGAAAAGAACACAAATTAAAATATAATTTGTGATGCTTTGTTTGTTGTGTTCTCTCCAGCACCTAAAATGTCATAAGGAGCATGTAATACTGGTGGGGTCTGCTGAGGCATGACACAGAGCACAGTACATCACTGCTGTGTGTGTGTGTGTGTGTGTGTGTGTGTGTGTGTGTGTGTGTGTGTGTGTGTGTGTGTGTGTGTGTGTGTGGTTTGAGGGAAGGGGGTGGTCAGGGATCTTGACTTCTGTGGAAATTAGAATGTAAGGCGCTGAATTAATTGAAGTGTTAATGTGCTGTGACTCCAGTGTGGTGTGTGCCTCTGTGTGTGCGCGTGTGTGTGTGTGCGCGTGTGTGTGTGTCTTTGCCTCCTGAAAATGCCTCCTATAAAGTGCTTTTGTTTGCTGTTAAAACTCATTAACAAGGTGCACACCTTTTTGATTTCACCCCAAAGTGGGACTTGCTGGAGAAAGAAAAGGAGGACCGATGTGTAAATCAAAGATGGGGGGGGGGGAGATTAAATGTGATAATGATGCTGGTGAAATGCTAATGTTGAAGTGAATGTGAGCAGGAAAAGAAGAGGAAATCAAGAGGCTTAGTTCCATAATCAACATCTTATCTGAAACAAGAGGATCCCTGAAGCTATGTTACAGGCAGAGAATGATGGAGGGAGATAGAGGGAAGGAAAAAGAATGAAAGAAACAGGGGGGGGGGGGGGGGGTAGACACAGAATAGGGAAGGGATGCAGAATCAAAGACAGAGACTGTCTTTGTTTTAGTTTGTCCCTAAAAAGCAGAATATGTTCAGTTGTCCTGCTCTAGCTAAATAGAGTGCACTGTGGTTCATCCTGGACTGCATGCACTGGATAATGCATTATCCAACTGACTCGAAACAGGTAAGGTACAGCGCACAGAAATCACAGACAACATTCTTCTTTCTTACTTAGCCCATTTTAGAGCAAAGCAGCTCATGCCAAACCCATACAGCAGCCCTTTTGTGGTCAAATATAAGGACAGTGAAAGTGCGTTGTTGTCTCTGCAGATGCTAATCCCAGTGCTGCAGACAGATTGCGAGTGTTTTAAGAAGATTACAGACTGCAGAGGCAGATTAGTTGGCAGCTTGATCTGAACCTCTGGATGGACTGTCCTGCTCACTCACAGCCCCTCTGTGGGGGTGTGCATGCATGTAATGTGCTTTAGTGTGCCTGTTTGTGTTCAAAAGGTAATCATGATTGGTGGTAATGACAGCTTTGTGCACATAAGGCTTAAAAATACGTTTGTCCACGTGGATATTGATTTGCCAGACACAAACACACACTCAGTTTTCTTCATAGTTCATAAATGCCAAGAAATAGGCTGCATACGTACACACAGAGTCCCAATGGGCTGGAAAGATATTCTTGATGCCAATTATATCTGAGAGTCTAAGATGTCACACATGCACACACACATACACATGAACACACAAGTGGATCAATGGGAAGGGCACCCAGCCAAGCACCACTCAATTCTCCCCCCTTCCTCCCTGTGAAACAGTGGAAGCCCTATTGAAGGAAAAAAAATCCCCTTACTTAACATGTTACCACCTGTTTAAAATACCACAAAAGAGTAAATATAGGAATCCGCAGGATTTTATTTCTAAACTGCTTAAAAAATTGAAGATTCTACATTTGACGATGGTTTTAGAAAAAAGTAGGCAGTCATAGGAAAGTGTTTTTCATCTGGAGCTCATACTGGAAGGAAATCAAACCTGGTTTCCTGCACTGACACTCCCATGGACTTGACTTAACTTACGGCTCTATGGGTGGAAAAGCCCCAGTGGCCTATGGATAAAGGCACTGGAATCCTAATCCAGGATTTGTGGGTTCAAGTTCCACCTGGAGTGTTTTACACACTCAAAAAAAAAACTATCAAAGGAAAACTGCTTACTTTGGTAATAGACAAAAAAGACTTTCTTGCTGGTAAAAGGTAGCACTGCTGCGGAAAAAGTCAAATACTTACTGCACAACTTAATCTTTGAACTGAATAATATATTTTTAATCATATTTGTTTTTGGAATATTTGCCTAGGAGGCAGACCAAAATACTACACCAGTATTAGTTTTACTACTACAAAATATTAATTCCTCATGAAAGTTCCCCTTTTCAAAAAAACAACTAAACAACTAAACCTAAGGGTGAAATAGCCTTAAAGACAATCTGACAATCTGAATTTGTACATTTTGTTGCTGTTTTGATGTAAGATATAAAGTGGGGAAAAAAAAAAAAAAAAACACAATCCAACTGAGCTTCCAGGTCAAACAAGAAGAGAAAATAATGAAGGCGGGAACTTGATGAATGTTACTTATCTACATGCACAAGTATAATTCCACTGCAGGTGCCAGCTCATTGTTTTCTCCACAGCTAATTTAACGAAATGCCACTGAGACACGCACCCAGCCTCTGTCACATCCAGCAGGTAACTTGAATAGGCTGTCACTTTATTGTGATGTTGAATTGTATCCATAGCAACAAGTGTCACTGGGGTGCCTCAACAAAAAAGACAGTGATGTGAATTATAAGTCAAACTCTGTAATGAGACACATTATGAAGAAGAATTGGATCAGCACAATGTATGCTATATTACCTTTACAGCTTTCATGATGGTGCCGCAATATAATAATTGGAACCATAACAAAAAAAAAAAACTTCACCATGTCTTATTTCTTGGCCCACACAAAAACTTTCTGGTCTGCACAGCAGTGACTAAAAGCAAATTAAGTTGTACTTGAACTAAAGCTCAGTGATCCGCAGCCAGTGGATCAGGTCTACACAAAGGCTTCAACACTTCTCTGTGATGGTGGCCATACCATTTAAACTTTACACATAGCATAGTTAAAGGGAGACCTTGAGCTTATTGTAATCCTTTTTAGATGGTGCTTTACTTTCCTGCAGTTTGTGATTTTATGCAGAGATTTACACGGTGTCACTGCGTTTCTGTACATCATAAAACAACAACGGGGTGAAAAGGCGGCTTTCCAACCGAGATACAAAATCAGTTACAAGCCTGCTTTTACAAAGGCAGTGAGACGCTGTAGGGACAGAACAGTAAGCTCCAGCCACCACAGATTTCATTACTTCAAGACTACATATACTTAGAGAACCCCTTTCTCTTTAAGATTTAGTCCAGCATTCAATCAGGAGTGTTGTCTACCGTTACCCAGTATGCACAAGAACAGAAATTGCAAGAGGCAGCCTGGGTTGTGAAAAGTGACAGAGAATAGGCAAAAAAAAAAAAAAAGGAAAAAAAAGAAGAGGGAGGCTGTAGATGGGGCAGACAGAGCTGAGAATTTAAAGAGGAAGAAAGAGAGCCTTCAACAGTGTTTTCTTTGAGTTTCCTCACAATACTCTGTGGGTTTCTATGACAACCTGGAGTCGCCAGCTGGATCTATACAGGCAGAAGTAGGAGGTCTGTTTGGTACAAGTGGAAAAAGTATCCAAATCCTTTAGCAAGGTTGAATAACTTCAATAAAATGGTCAATCTTTCAATTGTTTTGAGTTAAAAGTAGCTTGTGGCTGGTCTGGTGTGGGGATGATTATCTGTGAGTGCTGTAGAACTAACAACAGGTATCAGCAGTGCTGTAATAGGTGAAGTGTTTCCATCTCAAATGCAGTACAACAGAGCATCATACATTCAAAAATAATCAAGTAAACTGACAGTACCTGAGAATTAAATGGCAGTTGGGGTAAACACATACACAGCCAGATGTGCTTGAGCTGAACCTCCCATGACACACTGATTTTACATATCCATATCCCTAATGGTTCTATTACAAGAAAAATCTCATCTGAAACATGGATATCAAACAAGTATTCACACTGGCACAAACCAGTTATATGAGCTACATCTAAGCCTGAACACCATAGTGTATATAAGCTGATGCAGCTTGTACGCCAGACAGCGAGAGGGAGAGGGGAGTGAGGGTCTGCAGCGTGCCACAGCTACATGATTAATGCGGCTTTTAGCTGCAGCGGAGCCTGCCGCCCCCCCCCGCCAAAGCAGCCTGACCGGGTTGCCCATTCAACTCTCCTCCCCTGTACCCGTTGCCCTCTCTCTTACCCCATCCACCAAAACTCAGTGAGTGAGAATCATCTGTAGCGCACACACCATTGACTACATTTCTGCACGAACAATTCATCAACATAATCTCATCCTGTTTTGCGTTTCAGTTCATTTTACATCACTCCTATTGTGAGCCGGCTCTCTAAAGCGTGGACAAACCCCAACACATCAGAAACATCAGCAGGCCTCCGTGCGTAAAGGAAAATTAAAGTTTTTAGACCACAAAGTTGTTTTAAAAAGCGTCAATTACAGTAATCCCCCCCCCCCCCCCCCCCCCCCCCCCCAAAAAAAAAACACACCTAAAAGCTATGCTCAAGATAAATTCAACTAGACGAAACGTTCAAAATTCCCACGAAGTCAAACAAGGTTGCTATAAGTCTGCTCACTCTTGTGTCAAAGATTTTATTTTTTCCAGTGGGTCAGGAAATCATGCATGCGCCCGGCAAGGTAGCGCAATGGAGCTGTTTGAAGATGTTTCATAGAGAGAAAGGAATAAAAGTTATGGTTTCATCACTTTATGGCCATTACGCGTGTAAAATCTGTTGCGGAATCTCCGAGAGTGGGGACGCCCCGTAAAACTACAAACGCCGACTGCAGCAAACCGCTGTCTTTCCTCCCGCCTTACAGCACACACACACACACACACACACACACACACACACACACACACACACACACCGGCCTCCCTCTACTATTTCTGTGAGAGGGTCACTCCCCCCCACAAGCCTCAATCCACACGCGCATATACATACATGCATGCGCTAAAATCCCGATGCACCATCATCAGTAGCAGCAGCAGCAATAGATAATTCATTGCAGTGATAGTGGCAGACCACAGTGAATCCACAGGCTTCTAATCACATTCAACTATTCAACTATTGAACGATCTAAAAAGTATACACTCCCAGGACCTTACGCACAGGACAATGTTCTTTTCTGTACATATCCATTCTGGGCTGTTTGCGTTGACGCACTTACCTTTGCACTACTGCGAAAAAGAGCACAGTTAGTTCCCATTTTCAGAAAAGGCTTTAGACTCCATTCATTCACGTGAATCCTCTACTGGTTTATTCAGACATCCACAGTGTGTTTCAGCAGGGAGAGTAATCCAGTTTTCCATCCCGGAGAGAGCGCGTGCAAGCTTCGTTACATCTTTTCCCACAATCCTTACAAAACTATGCCAGGCTTCTTTCAGCGCGTTTTTTTTTTTCTCGCTTCTCGGTCCTCTGCCCCCTCTTCTTTCCTCTCCCCCTTTCTCTCTCTCTCTCTCTCTCTCTTTCTCTGAGGTTGCCTGGTTACCTCTATCTGTAGGCTGGTTCAGATTGCCGGTCTGCAGCCAATCACAAGGCTGGGTTCATCTTAACCCCTCCACTGCTGAACTGTCCTGATTTCCAGCTTTCAAGGAGTGAGGGGAGATGGGAGGTAGGAGCGAAGAGGAGAAAAAGAGAAGCAATGGGTGATGGTGAAGGATTTAGAAAATGTATATTACACAACTATAATGAGAAAGATGAAAGAAGAGAAAGCGGATGACTGAGGAGGAGGAGCTGACTGGTGGATTTAGATTTAAAATCAAATAAAAAAAAAATTTAAAAAGTGGACAAAAAGTTATCAGACTTGCGAATGGAGAGGCTGCATCACTGTTTGAACAGACAGCACTGGATGTAGCTTAGAGGCATGTGCTGTCCAAAATTCACTATCATCACACATCAACTCTTTTTCCACACACGCAGGCACACCAAATAATGCTGACATAAAAACCCACTCACCGAATCATGAATGCACCGGCCAGTCAACCTGCAGCCTTCACCCAGTCATTCAGCACAGACTATTGATTGGTTAACCACCCACAGTTAAGTCATGCAGACTAAACCATTTGTGAGTCATGCACTTGGCAGATTCACCATGGTGTCTAACCTTCCTGCTCCAAGAGTGGGAGCACACTTAAAGTTTTCAGAACTTTGAAGATATGAAAGGAAGAAAGTGGCCTAAAGACAGAAAATACATCTTCCTTACTGTTGATTAATTAGTGTAAGATTGACAAAAAAAATGTTATTATAAGAGTGATGCAACTATACTGAGTTCACTGAATCATATTTTTCAGTTTCATGATTTTCTTCCAGTCTCCCATAAGCCTTAATCTTGTGCAGCCTGTCCTCATTTAATCCTTCCCTTTTACTTTTTTTTTTTTTTTTATTCCTGCACCTCATCTTCTCCCTTTCTCCCCCAGTCTCTGGCCTTAAATCATCATCCTCTACTCTCAAATGTGTTGTGCTGCTGTGGGGAGTTTAGGAGCTTCAGCATGGACACGATTCCTCTGATCTCTGCAAAGACTGGGAGACTTCAGCATTTCTCCACCTAAAATCTCTTTCGTCTTCAAACAAGATGGAGGTTTTTCTATTTATTGGTAGGACACAAGAGTGGTGAGGAATATTTTTAAAATGTTTCTTAAGAACATACAAAAGAGGCCCAAAAGTATTGTTGTTTTTTTTTTCCAGATAAATTATTTTCAGAGTAACATTAGCTTTTTCCCTCCACTTTTTTCTTCAGTATGATTTTACATGTTCCAAAAAGATTCTTGCGATACAAGGAATGCTAGAGTTGGTCAACGTAACCCATAAATGTTCAGTGACTGATAAGGGGACTGTAAAGTCCAAAGCAGTCAGCATACATTACTGTGCTGCAGTATGAACCTTCACATAGAAACAAACCAAATAGCAAACATGTACCTGTCAAATAGCCTGTACGTGTCTCTTATTCAGGACGGAATCAATGCAGTGAAGCTGTCCATAGGTGAGTGTTCCCAGCACCATCTTTCCCTGTGGATTTGATACACTGTATGGATGAAAGTACTGGACAACCTACACACCTAATATGGGCTGCTCAGCCTGGGACACCCAAACCACGAAGCCCACGGTGCACAGTTTTTGTGCTGATGTTAATGTCACGTTTGGAGGTTTGAAATTCTGCAGTTACTGAGTCAGCAGAGCGTTGATGATGTTTACACACTTTTATCTTTCTCCTGTTAATCTCCTTAAAGAAACCCTTCTGTTGCTGTACCCTTTTGTTCTAATTCATTAGTAAACTTTTCTAATTATCTACTGTCACAAAAACAGTTAAAAAGTGTTCGGCCTTGTTTGGCCCCCTGAAAAGTACTTTGGAGACTGCTGCTTATCCCAGGAAATCATTTATTACTTATCAGTCTTCTTTTTGCAGGACTTCGAAATTTGCTTTTCTATGTCTCTAAAAGGTTTAAGCTTGCGATGGTGTGGTAACTTGGTCCAGTTTTTCCACAAAGTGTTTCAGAGCGCCATGCACATACCCCTTAGAAAACTTCAATCCAGCCAGGATCAGATAAAGAGAAAGTCCTTTTTGCTGACTTTTTCCCTTAGCTCTCACTATGCCTGTTTTACTGGAAAGGGCTGCACCGAGGGCTACACATAGATTTACTTAAAAAGCTGATGATACATAGATGAAAAGAAACTAAAAAAAAAATCTGCCTGAACGTGTTCTGAACATGTTATTAATGGACAAGAAGCAACCAAGTTAAATGCCACAAATTCTAAAACTTCCCAACTTTGGATTATTTCAAAGTTTTCTTGAAAACATGACAAATAAATGTTCTTTTCAAAAAGAAAAATATTTTCTAAGAAATACAGCGCACAATTTGTCGCATCAATAAAAAGGACTGGATTAAAACAACTTTCATATCTACAGCCACTATTTAAGCTGTGTTCAGACTCACACTAGCATTGTGTGAAAAAAAAAGGAGAGCTTAATAATTAAATGAGGCCAGCACATTGGTACAGATGTTATGCTAAGAGAAAAGCCACCTGGAAAGAAAAAAAAAAAAGACGAATATGTCAAAATGCATATTGCTAGCAGAATACTCTGTAAAGTGGATTCTGTTTGTAGTTATTGTCATGAAATATCAATGTTCTCTCGGTCCAGTGTTGTTAAAGCCTTTTTTCATAGCCACTGCGCGAGTCTTAGCTTCTAAAAGGGATGTCAATCATATTACATCATCTCACAGGAACCTCAAAACAACACATCCCCATCCAACACAGCCCCCTGTGTTTTGATTTGTTTTTGTCTCACTACTATCAGTCCATCATTTTGTTTTTGTCACTACTGCTTAGATTTCAAAGCCAGAAAGGTACACAGAAGAGATACTGACATCTGACCGTGAGTGATGAGGTGATCCTGAGTGACTCAATACTGTGCAAGCTTTGTGGTTACAAAATTGCTGAAATGTTAGTAGCTTTCATGAAGTTCACAGGCACATATTCATATTAGTCACAAATCTACTCCTGTGTATTTAAACCTCATTTAAATAATAAATGCTGCTCCTTCGCCTCACATTTCCCCATAAACTTTTCACCCCATCACATGACCTCTTGCAATGCCTCACCGCTCTCTCCTACCGTCATCTTTTCCCTCCCTGCAGTAGCTGTAGTTTACTCACTCTATCAATGCAGAGCCCTCCTCTCTATCTCCTTCCCACACTTCAGTATCTCTGCCCTTTTTACCATATCTCCCTCCCTCAGTATCGGCTTCTCTCACTTACCTTTCTCTGCTCTCAGTCTCTGTCTGTCTCAGCTTGGTTGAACAGATAATTCCTCGTGTGGGAAATGTTGCGAGTGTGACTTTAAAATGCATTTCACAACATATTATGGAATACATTCCTTTAAATGCTATCTGTAATGTATTGAGTCAGATTGCTCAAAGTAAGTAACATATTTAAAACACTTGGAAATTTGCACAACACTGATATCCTTAAAAATGAGTTGATCTGATGGTGATGTTTTATTTGGCATTTCCATCACATCAAGTTCGTATAAAAACTGGCAGACAAGATGAGAACTAAAGTGAATTCACAGTTCCATCGAAAATTTGGTTTTCATTTTGCTGCCTTGCAAACAATCGACTCAAAATAAATAATGGCAAAAAAGTCCCTGCTGGTCATTAAACAGAATACAGGTTTAGGGTACCTCCTCACTGGCTTCATTTTTCAAACTCATCACTCACTGATCTTTTATGTACAGTCAGAACACTGATGAGAGACATTTTTCTGCAGAATAACTTTTGATAATTTATTTACAATTTGCCAATAATACAGTTTTATGTGTATTGCTACTTTTACTGAAGAAATGGTTCTAAAAGATTCCTCAAGCCCTCATCATTGACAGCTAATGATAAATATTTTGATAACTATGGAAGTGCAGATAGGTGAAGATGTAAATGTAGAGTGCAGCAAGATGCATGAAGCTGTCATGCACACAATTATGAAAAGGCACGTTTAAAAAAAATTGGTGCAATTTGTTTTGTTAAAATAGCGGAGGAGGGGTCTCTGACTAACTAAAGACATTACTCATATTTTGTATTCTAAATTAAATGAGCTTGCTGTACTGTACCCTGCTATTGCCAAGCACTGGATGTGGCTAAGCCAGTAGACAGCTTTCACTCTTCTCTCCTTTAACACCTGTCACACACTCACACACAAATGCACATACACACCCTTTTCTGCAGACACATACAGCTCTTTTAGGGTAATCCATGGGAATGTCCAGATGGATATGATCTGATGGTCAGCTCCTGTGTACTGTTCAAAAAGAATATTTTTTTCACAGGATTAGGTTTTTTTTTCTAATTCACACATACTCGGCAAGAGGACAGAGGGAAAGATATGAGATGAAAAAAGTAAAATAGGGACAGAGAACAAAAAAAAAAGGAGGAGAAAGAATGGAAATTTGTGCGTATTATCAGCAAAATGGGTCAAACTCGTTAAAGGCAACAAAAGCAGCTCTTTAATTGCTTGAGCGTAGCTCTGCACTGATGTAAATGCTGCACAGTACAGTAGGACTGTGGACAATCAGTTCAGCAAAAGCTTGGGTAGAACCTTAAGGCTAACATGTTGACCTACTACCATTTTCAAAATGCTTACACATCAGATTCAGGGTTAAACATGATCTGTACATATGACTGGGAAAATCTTTGCACAGAACTCAAAGTCAAACCAGTGTCTCAACAGAGACATGATAAGATATGAAGTGAAAAAATATTTACAGTATAAAGGTTAATACACTGTATCTTAGCAAAGTGGCAGAAAAGATGTCTAAAGTGCTTGTGCTGAGCTAACAGAAACATTCACAGGGCAGACAGATTGGTGGTATTTCATTTAACTAGATCTAGGACTCCAAAGCATGCATGCATATATATCATAGCAATCTAAATGATTTGTTTAAATTGTTGTTTGTTTCAGTCATCTTCAGAATGAATGGCATTCGAAGCCATGAGTTTTATCATAATATTACATCCTCTTCAATATGAGAAAGGATTTAAGGGGGACGAATCTGCCTGCGGATCACACATAATGCAACACAGTGATGTGCGGTCACATGCAGTGCTCTAAGTGCAACAGAATACTGCATGGTAATTACAAATTGCACGAGTGCTACGTAACAGCTACAACACTTGAATTTACACACAGACAACAACAGAACCACATTTATGTAAAATGGAGAAGAATTTTAGTTTTTGAGACATTGTACTTTATATAGTTTTCATGATGTATATTTGTATGTCAATGTCCTTTTAACTCGGGGCCAAAGATGAGCATGTGGTTATGTAGGAAACGAAGGAAGCAAACACTAACGCATGAAAGATCTTGTAAGCAGTGACTAATTTTTCAAGATTTTTTTGTACACAATGAACAATAACTGTCATCTATAAAATATTTTCTTTTTTGGATTTGGTTTCTATCTGTAAAGTTAAATGAAGTGAAAGCAGTGCTTAGCTGTGTGCCATTTCTGGCTTGGTGCTGTCAGAAGCAGATGCACCACCATCCAGCTAGAATAAAGCAGCCCCCACAGGACAGGAGCTGAGTCATTATTATTTGTGTGCAGACCCAACACAAGTTGTTTCACCTTGTTAAAGATCCAACTGTAGCCATGTGTTCAAAATCTTGTTCCTCTATGCTACATTCAAATATGCATACTGTGGTCACATGACATTATAATAAAACTGCTAAAATCAGTAGACACCCGTAAATGACACAGTCTCCTCTGACAAGGCATCAATATGTCTAGAGGTGAATTTGAGAGACCCATCTAGACAATAATGAGATTAACTCTGACCCAAATGCACACACAAGTATGCAAGTATACAATGACCTGTCTCATCAACTGTCTCCTGTACTGCTTATTTAGCCACAACACCAGGGTTTTGTGTGCATGTGTAAGTGTGTCAGAAAGAAGGAACTAAAAAGTGAGAAGGGTAGCAGAGGTTGATAGCATGGGGCTATGACATTGGACCCTCTTCTGAAGATGAAATATCACAGCTCAACTGCAGCTATCAAAGCATGCCACTCTTCAAAAACTCAGGATATCAAGTGCCTGACAGATGTGAAGAGAGGAAAAGAGCATGTGGAGACGAGGAGAGACGGTTTTTAGACATGGAAAATAGATCAGAATGTGTGTGTGTAAGTATATATATATATATATATATATATATATATATATATATATATATATATATATATATAAAAATCAAGCACCTACGGATGCAGACTGCAGGCATTTGTGAAAAATGGGTCGCTCTCAGGAGCCCAGCAACTTCCAGTGTGGTACCATGATAGGATGTCACCTGTGCAACAAATCCAGCAACTCAGCCACGAAGTGGCCATGTAAACTAGCAGAGCCGTGTCAGCCGATGCTGAGGCATTTAGTGTGCAGAGGTCAACAGCCTCCTGCAGAGTAAATTACTACAGACCTCCAAACTTCATGTGTACTTGCAGTTAGCTCAAGCAAAATGTGTAAAGAGCTCCATGGAATGGGTTTCCATGGCTGAGCAGCTGCATTCAAGCATTACATCACAAAGCGCAATGCAAAGCGCTGGATGCAGTGGTGTAAAGCATGCCGCCACTGGACTCTAGAACAGTGGAGAAGTCTTCGCTGGACTGATGAATCAGGCTTCCCTGTCTGACAATCTGATAGACGAGTCTGGGTTTGGCAGTTGCCAGGAGAACGGTACTTGCCTGACTGCATTGTGCCAAGTGTAAAGTTTGGTGGAGGGGGGATTATGGTGTGGGGTTGTTTTTCAGGGGTTGGGCTCGGTCCCTTAGTTCCAGTGAAAGGAACCCTTAATGTTTCAGCATACCAAGACATTTTGGACAATTTCATGGTCCCAACTTTGAGGGAACAGTTCCAACATGACTGCACACTAGTGCACAAAGTAAGAACCATAAAGACATGGATGAGCAAGTTTGGCGTGGAAGAACTTGACTGGAGTCCCGACCTCAAACCCAACAGAACACGTTTAGGATGAATTAGAGCGGAGACTGCAAGCCAGGCCCTTCTTGTCCGACATCAGTGTCTGACCTCACAAATGAACATCTGGAAGAATGGTCACAAATTCTTACAGTTGTTATAGCTGCAATGGGTGGGCCAACATCATATTAAACCCTATGTGATGTCACTCAAGTTCAAAAGCGCATGAAGGCATGAGCGAATACCTTTGACAATAGAGTGTACGTGTGTTTGTGTGTGATATATATATATATATATATATATATATATATATATATATGTGTGTGTGTGTGTGTGTGTGTGTGTGTGTGTGTGTGTGTGTGTGTGTGTGTGTATTCTATCATGTACTCTCATATTTAAATAACCTGAAAGGGGGTTAGATACAACAATGTAGTGCAGAAATGTCACACATATTTGTGCTTTTATCAGGATGTGTAACTTTAAGGGCTTCTGCCTCTGGGAGGATCAACCATATTTCATCATGTTTCATTAATACATTTGCATATGAAGACATGGGAATATGCACACATAGACACTCTTTATACTTAGAACAGAGCGGGGGGAAAAAAAGGGGTATCTCATCTCTCTGAGACGACAGCTTTGAGCCCCACCACCAGCCTAGACTCACTGTACTCGCAGTCTAGACACCCTAAACCAGTAGGTTTTCAGATTATCTGTGATACTAATGTGATGCTATATTAATCCCAAGTCACCAGTTTTACATAGCACAAATGCCCAACAGCCTCTTGCCACCAGATGTGCTTGTAGCAGGTTCTGCTGTTTTGCAAGTGTGTCTAACAAAAAAAAGACAATTATGCTTTAGAGTTTTTAAAAAATGAGAAAAACATAGAAATACATAGACCCCCATGCATAAATGTGATGCGAATGTATGTATGTATCATAATAGGAGCATAATTTGGGTCTGAAAAGTAATTAAAGAAGGTTATTAGCAGGAAAAGATTAACAGGGTCTTAAGTGACAGGCGCAGCAGTGATAACATTACCAGCAACATTAGCATGAGCTGATGTTTTTTGTCTATGAATTAAGTTGTCAGTGAAGCTTTAATTTTCATCACATTTTTGTAGACTATTTTGCGACTTTATTTTTCTGTTTATGCATTTAATGAAAATTACTCAAGAAAAATACTTTTTTCCTAACTGAATATGGAACAAAATGATTAAACATATTAAGCACCTGCTAGTCAAACATCCTCCCACCCTGGCAATTTGTCTACTGCTGTCTGCAATCTCAGCTTTTTTACTAATATACGCACACACAAAAGAAGAATGTAAGGACATTTGTAGATGTTTTTTTTTTTAATGTCTTTTTTGATAAGCAGAATTTACCCATTTATTTTTGGTGATTGATACACAACATGTCTACAGCTGTGGTCAGACGTTTACACTCAGAATGAGTATGACTGTCATGGTAATTTTGGGCTTTTAATGATTATACAGCATACATCTTTAATAACTAAAAAAAACAAGACTTGCGTGCACAAGTTTAAATTTATTTTGGATTTTCTCTAATCCACACAGTCAAAATTACACATACAGGCTCAAATATATAATACACTCACTTAAATCTTTTCTTAATAAGTAGTGATGAAGATTCTACAATGCCTTAATTTGACAAGGCCGAGGCCCATTAACTTCTCATTAGTGATCATGGCTGACTACAAATGGTAGTTCCTCTCTGCCAGCATAAAAAGGAATTGTTTGATAGTGCTCATTGGACTGACCGATACTAAGAACAATGGGAAAGTCCAAGGAACTCCATAATCTAATATCTAAGAAGTTGGGAAGGTCTGTTGGAGCCATTTCTGAACAACTGCAGGTTTCAAGATCATCAGATTAAGCAATTGTACATAAGTACAAGTTATTCGGATGTGTCACCACTTTGCCAAGGTTTGGGAGAAGACCTCAGCTGTCACCCTCAAATGAGAGGAGCTTCACTGTCCACAGTGAAGCCAGTTTTGCATTGCCGTTGACTGAGAGGGTGCCAACCAAGAATGAAGACCCTGCTCCAAAGATCGACACCTTCAAGCTTGATTGGAATTTGCAGCTGCCCACACGGACAAGCCAAATGTCTTCTGGAGAAAAGTTTTATGGTTCGACAAGACAAAGATTGAGCCATTTTGCCACAATAGCAAAATATATGTTTGGAGGAGTAAAAGGGAGGCTTTCAAACCTAAGAACACTGTACCAGCTGTGAAACATGGTGTGGTAGCATCATGCTCTGGGGCTATTTTGCTGCCAGGTCTACTGGTATATTGCACAAAGTGGATGGAAAAATGGAAGAGGACTATCTCCAAATTCTTAAACTTCACCTCAAATCAAACTTGGACAAAATTGGGTGTTCCTACAGGACAATGATCCCGAACACACATCAAAACTGGTTTTGGAATGGATGAAGCATCTGGTAAGCTGCTCTAATTGCCCTCCCATTGCTAGTGGAAACTCTAGGCTGCAGTTGCCTAGGTAACCCTCTAATGCATTTACCTACCTCTCATATAACAGTAAGCAGTATCCTTCACTCTCATTGGCAGATGCTTCAATAGGACGCAAGCTGGGAAAAGTAACTCAGGACCCTCCCACTTCACGCCTTCAGTGGTTATTTCTCTAATCATTGTTTGAAGTTGCTGAATCTCACTGACACTAAAGGCCTCTGGACAGAACTTGCTTATTTGACACCACGTAAGAATTGCAATACTATAGACGTGATGACCTGAGTAAACATTTTCCTAATGTATTCACGTTTTCAACTGATAATTTCTAGTCTTCTTAAAAACAACATGATGTTCATTTTGTAAGTCATGGTCTCACTCAGAGTAAAAGAACAGATAAAGCAGGCATGCTTTAGAGCAGGGATCCTCAAATCCAGGCCTCGAGGTCCAGTGTCCTGCAGGTTTTAGATGTGTCCCTGATCCAGCTCCAAAACCTTGTAGTTGCCAAGTCACTTCATTGGTGACTTGTTAATTAGGAGGTGTAGCAATGTATATTTATGGCACTGTACAAATTTAAAAAGGTAAAACCTTTGGACTTTGACCCTCTCACACTTTGTTGGTAAATAACAAAAGTTAATTGGAACATTTTTGGTCACATGAAAACATCTTCACTTATTCTACTTCACTTATTAGCTGCTATGTTTTTTTTTTAGCTAGCCAAAATTAAAATCCTAGTTAATATTACACTTAACATGAATTATGAAATCACCTTCATAACCAAGCAAGCTAGCACTTGTGTTAGTTGATAGCTTCGTATTTGCTATGCTAACCGTTCTGTGCTGGTAATGTGTTTTAACCACAAAGTTTATGGTTCTTAGTGAGCAGTGATGGTATAGTTACCTTGAAAAAGTAGTCCGACTACTGATTACTGATTACTCCTTTAAAAAGTAACTTAGTTACTTTACTGAGTTACTTCTAAAATTAAGTAATAAGTTAGATTACAAGTTACTTTATTAGTTACTTGCAACAGCGGCCAGTCTTGTGCCAAAAAGTGATCATCTGTCATAAAGTGATTCAGATGTTTCTGTGTGCTTTTATGTGTAATGTCTTTGCTTATATTGTTAAACAGAGTGCAGCCAACATTATTTATGAAGGGCTTTTATATAAAATGCAGAAATAACCTGTTTTTCAACAATCTTTAGGAGCCTGTGTTCTTTTATTTACATTATAATCAATCCAGAGCTTTTTGGCCACTTCTAGTATCTTTATATAACTGTGATGTCATATTTGTTGTGATTTCTGCAGCCTTCTGAGCCAGATTTCTGTTTAAAAATACATTTTTAATGTCAGACAGGTTTTACCTTGAAAAAAATAAAATAAAATAAAAGTCACTTTGCCAAAAACTGATTGCAGCTTTTGTTGTTTGGCTGCTGGGGGGGCTCCTGCATTAGCCGCAGTTCTGCTTCGCTCCACCAGTTGCGACTCGCTCTGTAAGTTTGACTGCGCCGTGACTCCAGATGTTTCCTCATATCTGACGTAGTGTTTTTGAAGCTAGACAGCACTTTGTCGCCAGCACAGAGTGCACAACTAACCTTGATGTTGTCATCTTTAGCTGACACAAACTCACAATAGTTCCTGTAATTCAGCTAGAAAACGCGCATCTCTCTCCTCCCTCCATTTTTTACGTTTGTGTCGCTGTGCTGTTACGTATTGTCCTCATGCTGAAAACGGGACTTAACTGTCGCATTAGCCAGACGTCACTCCCCGAGACGCAAGAAGAAAGCAAAAATATATCTTTGTACTGAGGAAAATGACAAAAATAGTAACACAGTGACTTGGATAAGTAACTTTAATTTGATTACTGGACTACAAATAGTAACGCGTTAGATTACTCGTTAGAAAAAGTAGTCAGATTAGAGTAACGCCTTACTAAGGTCCTAAGTAACTAAGTAAGGCGTTACTGACATCACTGTTAATGAGTTAACCACTCAGCTCAACAAACATGGTCATTTCTGGCACCAAAACAGCAACATGGCAAAGGCCAAAATGTCGAGGCCTTAAAAAAAGTCCAAAATCCAGTGGATAATGTCACAGTGACTACATCTACTTCATTGATACACTATTTGATTTAGTGCATAGAGTCCATAGTGAAGAAGTTTCAATAGAGCACGGGAACTATGGAGCAACTTGGCAAAACTATTAATTGATTTCTTACAAAACATGAACCTAGCAGTGTACGATTAGAGGGTGTAATGAAGGTTCTGAGCGCTAAAACAGCAGGGTAATCCTTGTGGGGAAGAGTCACTAAAGAAAACTTATTAAAAACACGCGCACACACACACACACACACACACACACACACACACACACGCACACACACACACACACACACACACACACACACACACACACACACACACACACACACACAAAATTACTTTAGTTGGGACACACTTGACACTGTGCAATTAAATAAGATAGATTATCCAGCTGGTTCAACAGTCTCTGTACTGTAGACATCAGGATTGTTTGGGCATATAGCATTGAGCATTGGTTCGCTGATGAATCTTGGAATAGCCTCTCATCAACCTACATACCATCCTCACCTCATACGAATCTATATCACACAACCTCTCTCTGTTCTTTGGTGTGGTATTTTTAATTCATGAAGATGATCAATATCTGTAAAAGATATCATAGAATACCAGAACCAATTGACAAACCTGTAATAAAACTGAAACCAGTTTATTTTACAAGAGTATCAAAGACTATAAAAGTACCACAGACAAAATGAATTTAAATTTGAAACCTCTACAATCATAGAAACATTTATCCATCACAGCTACATTAGCTAAAACAACCTATCCTTTATTCGAGGATCAGCTACAACATTAAAACCACTGGCAGATGAAATAAAAACATTGATCATCTTGCCAGGATGTAATGTTCTAATAGGAAACATTGGCTTCTAGCATCCATATGGACATATTCTCATATATACCAACTACCTAAATATTATTGCAGAACAAGTACACTGACCAAACAGTACCACTCCCTGATGGTGCTTCCCAGCACAGCACAAAAACTGCTCAGTAGCAGCTCAAGGAACACATCAGTCTACAGTACAGAAGCTAGGTTGCAACTGGAACTTCACACTGTACTGAGGAGTTATGATACAGTACTCACTTGTTAGGGTGAGTATAACAACAGGTGAAGTTAGGGTAAGAGACTGGAGTTGATGGTAGTACTGGGAGGTGGAACAAGTCAAGCTGACATAGTTTATTTTATATTTATAGTGTATTCACAGTATTGTAAATAATGCAAAATAGGCTCATTCTCATGGATATTGCCTTCATTCATTTTTTACTGGTTCGGTTACGCAGTGTTACTCCTGCTTTCTTTCTTTCCTTCTGTGTTTGCTAGCCTGTATAGTATGTCTGCACTTATGCAGATGTAAAAGTGCAGGCATGTATTTAATGTGATAAACACACCTTTGAGTTGAGGTCACCAAAAAAAAAACACACAGGTTAATGGCTTGCTGCTAATTGGTTTTTGATTACTGGAGTAAATTACAGCCTAGAAAGACACTTTAACAGAGTTCCTTTATAACATCGGTATTAACCTCACGGTGTCCTTCTCACTCTTTTTTCTGTGTCAGTGATTCAGGAAAAATATCAAGTGACTATAGATTAATATAACATTTAGTTACACACTTGAATAAAAAAAAATACATACAAATATCGTGGTTTGATATCTGCTTTCACTGCTGTCACAAAGTTCTTTCAGGATTATGTCTATTGATGGCTCTGCCAGGACTTACTTCTCTCTTTTTTTATAACATTTCTTTTATACAAACTTAGGTAGGTTTAAAAAAATTGCAGAATAGAAAATGGTATTGGTTTTTTGGCTTCTCTCTTTAGTGCTGTGATGCACAATGTTGAAAGCTAGGACACAGCAGGAACTCCAGTCCTCTGTGTTTTCTGAGGCTTCACACCATTGCTAACTGCATTACATTAGTAGATATGGCCAGATACACAGCTGATGAAACCCTGTAACCTCCACCTCAGCTTTAACTCACAACACGTGTATACTTGTGTTTGAGGGAGAAATTGTGTTTGTGTGCCAGTGTGAGTCAACGTGTACTTTGGTTAGTGAGTGAGGGATGCCTGGGGCTCACTGCTCATCTCAGTAGGTATAAATAGAAAAATAGAGAGCCAGGAATATAAGGGCATCATTGTGTGTCTAAGGGGGGGCGAGAGGCTGCAAAAGGAGAAAATAATCCATGTGATCTGATGGGAGGTGGATTCAAAAAGACATGTTAAATCTAACAGCAAGTTTCATTTGTCAAATTGGAACAATATTCTGCAGAATCAGCTGAACAACTTGGGTGAAAATTAGGTTTAATGTTACAATGCAGAATTGATTTTTTTTTTAAAGTAGGCTCGGATATGAAGCTAGTGGGGGTTTAGGGGATGGGGTTTTTTGTTTTGGTTGTTTTATATATTTATTTATTTTTTTGCAAAAGGTGCCTTCTTTTTTTTGTTTTTTGCAGAGACAGATTTTTGGGAATTTGCCACCACCAACCCAGCAAAGTTCACTGAAAAGATCGGGTCCCAGTGAACCACTGTTCCATCTTAGCATGCGGGAACAATACTACAAATAAGCTCACCACGCAATACTCTGTGAGGCAGTGATATAAATGTAGATGTATATAAATGACATAAATGTGCTTTTCAATTTAAAAAAAGAAGCTGCCATCTAGTAATATTTGTATGTGTACCTGGAGTGGACACTGTGTGGATGTTTGATAGCAACTGTTTTACAACCAAACAAAATACCAGTCAAATGTCGAAAAGGAAAGGAAAGGAAAGGAAAGAAAAGAAAAGAAAAGAAAAGAAAAGAAAAGAAAAGAAAAGAAAAGAAAAGAAAAAAGAAAAGAAACAACAGCTAGCTGTGATTTGCATTTCTAAATTTGTGCTGGGTCAGTTATTTATCTGTTGTAGCAAAATGTATTTGTGGGTTGAGCGGCAGAGTTGAGTATGTGTGTTTTTTTGCCCGTGAAAAACCAAATCTTCTCTGCCAACACCAAACAGCTTATTCTGCAACTGACTTGTTTCAAGCTTCTGATACCCTAGGTGCTCTCATAATGTGTTAAAAGCACACAAGCATAAGTGTGTGTGTGCTATCAGAACTGAATGCATACCTCAGCGTCACCACACCTGGTGTCCATATCACTGCTCCTCAAAGAGGGAAAATGCACCTGTAGAAGAGAGTGAGAAAAGAAAAAGGGAGTGGGGGAGAGAGGGATATAACATTAAGAAAAAGCACTTGTCAGGTAACACATTAGAGTACCATTACAATACCAATCTCTTCTCCCCATCTTTCCTTTTAACAGTGTGTGTGTGTGTATAATTTTCCTTGTGTGCCTCCAGTCACCAGCGGGGATATGAGATCATTACCTGTGACTGCAAGGCTAATGTCACGCACAGCCTCAAAACACACATACACACATAAGCATACACACAGGCAGACTAAAGAGAATAATGTGACTCTGCCTCAGTAACAAAACTATGGTGACCGCAGGGCTCGTCTCCATTTGGATAAGGCACGCTGTTTTACAACCTGCTTCCAACACCGGCAGATGAGAGAAACAAGAGGACGGCGAGAAGAGGGAGAAATGATAGAAACATGAATAGAGGGGATTCTAATTGGAGACATGGTGGGAACGAATAGCTCTCTCTTTCTGATGGAGAAAAACAGATGAGCTACACGAAGCCGGGAAAAAGGTACAGCTGCAGACATAATGTATGCCTCAGAATATGCTCATTAGCAGTCGTGGGAATGTGAATGACAGAAGCAGATGGAGATGGTGGGAGGGGTGGAAGTGGGTCAGAAGGTGGGCATGACTGTACTGGCCTCTAATTAACTTTTTCATCAGCCTATGGCTCTTACTTCCTATTATTGCCACTTGCTATACTACTACTGCGACCACCTGACGAGAGCATGTAAAGGAAAAAGAAAAGCTGGAACATGCGTCTTTGTCTGCAGTAAAGAGACTATTTGTTGTCATACAGGAACATGCCTTTTTTTTATCCTGAGATTCAATATGATTACAAGTGCAGTGCAGGGATTTTGAAGCACAGGTTAATGGTTCCAGTTCAGACCAAGAGTTTCCATTCAAATTTGCCTCAAAAAAGGGAGGTTGGGTCAACCAGTAAGCTTGTTTTTGACATGCAGGGCCACATGCAACCTGCTGACTTCGTGACCATAAAACCTTTCTCTGCATTAATCTGTGGAGACATTTGCATGTATATTATCAGAAGTATAATTACTACATAAGCTTTCAAAGGGAGGCAGCAAAGCATGTGTGGGGGAGTTCCATCTTATAATTTTAGTATAGTATCATGAAGCTTTCTCAGAGTCTTCAATTGCTGTGTGAATCTGGCAAATCACACTATTAATACACAATGACCTCTCAGCAGGCTTATTTAAGGCTCCAATTATGAACAATAATATAATTTCAAGGGTGGTATTATTAATTTATATGAAATCTTTAACTCGCTTTCTTTCTCCCTGTGCATGTATGCACTCAGCCTGTTATCCAGGCCA
This sequence comes from Archocentrus centrarchus, assembly GCF_007364275.1. Taxonomy (NCBI): domain Eukaryota; kingdom Metazoa; phylum Chordata; class Actinopteri; order Cichliformes; family Cichlidae; genus Archocentrus; species Archocentrus centrarchus. The sequence goes on along the minus strand of NC_044349.1, from coordinate 27,730,024 downwards.
AAAGAGGAATGTACAGGATCCGATACAACATTATATAGTTACTATTATGCTGAGAGCCTAAAAAAGCTTAAAAATAAATATAGACTCATTCTGTTTATTCTTGCGTTGTTTAGATACACAAACAAAAAACTGTGTCAGGACTTGTTTCCTCCCCCACACTGAACTACATATGGTAATGCCGTGATTCTCTCTCTCCTCTGAGTCTTCTGCTCCAGTCATCTCCTGTTCGCATTTAATTGTCTCTTTCAATCTAATTTTGTTTTCAATTTCAATTACTTAAACATCACATTAGCAACACTGCACAGGCACAAAGAGTATTAACAATGCAATTCACAGAACATATGATTTCATGCCGTCTCCTTCACACTGGCTCTCTCTCGCACTCACCCCCCCTCCCCCTCCCCAAACATGCACACCCACTATATGCCTCCCTCATAATCATGTTGCAATCATGAGAAAAGGCATAGGAATATTAAATATTAACTGCACATTTATTCTAGGCAAGCAGAATATGAAATAAATTAATCATGGCGTACAAGGCTGTCTAGATTCTTATCCTTTATCTGTATCTGTCTTCATGTTCTGTGATGTGCGTCGCAGGAAATTAACAGTGGCCAATGACAACGACCGATGTGTATACCATATGTATGTGTGCGTGTGTGTATGTGTGTAATGATCTACCCATTTCAAATCCATTACTAATGCAATGATGCCGCTTGTTCATCTCACGTTATCTATGTACAGCAATTTTTTTCTGTCCCCCTAACCAAGCAGAAGCAGTGAAAATAGTTGTATAATGTTTTCTGTGGTTTGACAAGCTTTCTAATGCCTGAGAAAATTACTCTGTTAATGCCATGGTGAGTCAGCTTAACTTGGGATAGAACACAATGCATTTAAAACAAAAAGTCTAGAACACACATTGTGGTATGGCATTTTAAAGGCGTGACAAAAGATGCTACAATTTTGAAGTATGTGAAGGATCTTGAGAGTTTGACTTGCACAAAGACAAAAACCTTGAATATCGTGCTTTTTGCTAATTCAATTTTGACTACTCTTTTTTAAAATTTGCCTCATGTTCAGTCAAGTCCACACTGGGTGTAATTTAAGTGTATTATTTGGTTTTAATGAAAAAACTTTTTTTAACCACTAATTAGCGTTTTAATTAATTTTTACAGTTTCTCCATTTTCACAAATAACTGATAAGCAGTTTGATGTGTCACCTTGTTTTTTCATTACAGATTAAGGAGTTCATTTTGCATTAAGTTTCTTTTCATGGGAACTCTTAATATGCATCCAAAGATGTCCTGATGCAAGGAAAGAAGACTGAAAAAAAACAACTGACCTCTCAAAGAGATAGATGAAACTTTATTATTTTTTTATTAAGAATAAATGCACTCACCAGTCCAGGAATACCAAGGGGCCCAAAAGAACACAGGACACAAATCAAGTCAAGCATCGCAGAATTGTTTTCTTATTTCCTTATTATTGCTAAAGTCTACATTCAAGAGATGCTTTTATGGACATATTTATAGAAAATTTATCTCAAGGGGCAATCTACAAGTAACACTCAAGAATGAGAGAGGCCAGACTACACGTTCCTAGAAACATCTAGAACAAGAGTCTTTACAGCTAAAACTAAGAATTATTTGTACCAGATTGATGGGAAGACAAAGTTACATAGAAGCAAAGGAGAGGCTCATGACCAAAGGACCAAATCGTTTGCCTAACACTGTCACAGTCCAAGCTCTTCGCCCCGCTGGAATTCCACCCACCAACCAGAGACTCTCCCCTCAACACAAACCTGGACCTGATTGAGCAATCAAAGGGAACATATTTGCATTCTGTCCTTGGCCTGGAATAACCTTGCCTTTCTTCTCTCACAGATACCACTCTCGTGCTGCGCACTGGTTCCCCAAGCCCATTCACTCCCTGTATAATAAACCTTTAAAGTGCTGTCGGAGTCAATCTGTTGAGTCCAACCTCTGTGTTACATATGACAGAACGATATGGCCAGGCACTGGACTCCTCAGACTCAGACTCTGTACATGCAGCCATTTCCCATCAAGGTTATTTACTGGAACAGCACGATCAGATTCTAACCGCCATAGTCAGACAGGTAAAAGTTGTTCATCAGCATATGGACCAATTCTGTGAGGTCGTACAGTCAATTGATGCAAAATTGCCCCAGCCTTCACCCCCATCCAGTTCCTGTCCCCCCATCACCGTTGCTCTGCAGCCCAATGCCACTATCTCCAGACCCATTTGGGGGCAAGTTGAGTCACTGTGGGGGGTTTTGTTACAATGCTCCCTGTTATTATACACACTCCCTGTGTCTTTACCATTGATTACACAAAGATCTTTCATATTGTAACCTTGTTAAAAGGTAGAGGCCTACGTAGAATTTACTGAGGAATTCAAGGGCATCTGTCCCCCTCCATGAGGAATTCACCAAGGCACCAAGTCAGTGGCTGAGTTCACAGCTGAATTTGGGGTTCTGCTCCAAAGGTGGGTTGGGGAGATAAGGCCCTGAAGGACGCATTCTATCATGCCTTAAGTGATTGTTTAAAAGATGAATTAGCCTTCAGGATGATCTGCTGTTTTTTTGAAGATTTAGTGACTGACTTCTAGAATAGACTGATAGCTTAAAGAAACGAAACTACAAATCCCAATCCACTTCTGTATGCAAGCCACTACCGGGACTGTCACGGCACTTCTGATCCAGCCATACCCACACAAACAGTTCATGGTGGAAGCTGATGCTTCAGGCTCTGGAGCGAGGGCAGTCCTGTCAGAAAAAAGGGACCCAGATGGTTAAATTGAATCCTTGTGCATTTTTTCCCCCATTGTTTATCTTCTGCTGAGAAGAATTATGACGTGGAGAACTGTGAGTTTCTCACAATTAAACTTGTCTTAGAGGAATGGCAACAATGGTTGTAGGGTGCTGAGCAGCCTTTTTTTTGCCTGCCACCTGTGTAGTTGGAGGGGTCACCTGGTAAATTAAAGACTGCATTGAACAGGCTCAACTGACCGAACCAGACCCAGGCTCAGGGTACTGTTATGTTCTCAGAGGATTTTGTTTGTTTTTTTGTTCTAACTTGTTTTGTCATGGCTTGGGCAAGTATGGCTGCCAGTAGAACCAGATTGCTGGTGATGTTTTATGGTATAACTGCTAATAAAGTCTGAAATGTATAAATGTGTACTTTCTGCTCGGATTCAGTAAAATACTGCAAAATCCATATGACAGTGTTAACAGTACAGATAGAAAATGACCAAAAAATTCCCTATGAACTTTCTTAAAGGGGAGATGTTATGTTCTTTTCAGCTTCATGTTTTTATTCTTGGACACCATTAAGATCAGCTTAACAAGAGTCACAGTCCAAATTAAGCCTCAGTCACACAGGCCTTGAGTCCGGTTGTCGACTCCCTGGGAACATCCGGACAGTAGGGAAAAATGTGTATCCCTCACCCATTGGCAAGTGGTTGCTGGAGGTTCCTGGCTGTTTCTGGGTCAAACTGGTTGGAAAAGGGGTGCTGCACCTTTTTAGTTATTATTAATCTCTGGCTCTCTTTGACAGTGTGTCTTTTGTCCTGTCTCCCTCCCCTCACCACCAACTGGTTGCAGCAGATGCTGCCCCTCCTTGAGCCTGATCCTGCTGGAGGTTTCATCCTGTTAAAGGGGAGTTTTGCCTTCCCACTGTCGCCAAGCGCTTGTTCATAGGTGGTTGCCTGATTGCCAAGTGTTGATGTGATTTCTTGAATTAAAGCTACAAACCCACATTTTGTTGTAGCTTTGTCAAATTTGTCTTCATTGAAAATAATTTAAAATGTTTGTTTACAGAGACAAAATGAAAATTGTATCATGCAACTGCTCATGACCTGACCAGAAATCCAATTAACCTGTGCCTATGCCAAAATATTGTAATCATAGCAACAAATGTTTATCCAAAATGACAGGCAAAATCTTGAGAAGCAGGGAGGTGGGGAAGAAAGTTACTCCATCAGAGCTACACTTTAGGTCCACCAATAGTTTGCTTTACAAATTATTCATTTTTAACCATTTTTCTCTCTCTTCATTTCTTTGCTGCCTCTATCTCTCACGCTTGATGGCACCCCTGCATGCTCCTAATAACCCATGATGAGTCCTCCACACTTGAGCACCCTCCCATCAGACACCCGCTGAGACACACAGACACACACACACTACCCTCTGTGTGTCGGACATAGAGGGGTGTGGATGATGACAGCCATCAGCAGGGCAATTAATGGACCCATTCCCTGGTTACAATACAAACTGAGAGGGAGCAAAAAAAAATCCACAAAAACACAAAAAACCCAACAACATTAGTCAATATGGCTAGGATCCTGATGGAATAATTATCCTAACATGCTGCTCTTCACTTGGACCTGCAAACTCAAAAGCACAACCAGCAGTGATGCAAGACCATGGTGAAACAAGAAGACAAGGGAAGGTAGATAGAAATAAAATAGTGATAGAAAAGAGGAGAATACACACAAGAAGGTTGAAAATTGCAAAAAGATGAATACACAGCAGTTCTGTAGTATGAATTTGCTCAATCTGATTGTTTTACACTTAGCAAAAGAGCAACCAGGAATGGGGGGAATACTAGAGCTAAATGTGCATGGAGAAAGTGAAGTAGGTAAGATGTAAAAAACTGAAAAGGAGGCATAAAGGAGAAATGGACGAAGGGAGGGAGAACAGAGAGGTGTAGACACCGGATCATGCCTGTAGCATACTGATGCTGGTTTAAGGCATGCAGTCAGTGTGGCCTTGGCTAAGCAACCAAGCATGTGCTGCAGAGGTCTGAGCTGCCTCATAACTGTGTGTGTGCGTGCACTTTTACTTACTGTTGATTATGATGTGTGAAATAACATAGGAGGCAAAAGACACAATTAGAGACCAGCACACACTTCATATAAACATGTGTGCTTCTGACCTTGTATGTACGTGTACACACGTGTAAATGAGTGTATATGCACTGTGTGCTGCAGTGGTGGCAGGTTGTTCATTATGCTGAGCATGTCTCCTCCCGCAAAGCCTCTGTTATCACAACAAGGGACCACAGCAGCTTTGCTACCATACCAAAGTCCCATAGGAACTCCTATAGCATATTCTGCTCCCCAAGGATAGCATATTGGAGCTCCAACAGAAACACAGACCACCATAAACATCTCACATAGCTTCACTGAGGAAGTCCTGCTGAACAACATAAAGAACATAAAAACATCTTTGTTATTGTTTGTATTTTTCAAAATGTTAATTAGTCAGAATCTTAAGACATTTTTTTATATTGTTTCTTTTACTCAAAGCCCAATAATAACTGACTGTACATACTTAAGAGGAAACAAAACACAGGAATAAAGTCAAAGGTCATTTTGAAATTCAGGGCAATGTGAAGGGATTCATGTCCAGACACTGTCCACAGTTGTGCTTTTACATGTAGTATAAATAGGAAACTGTCTGCAACATATGCATTCTGACAACTGGAAATACTCCATAGGGTTTAGGTGAGGGGTGATGCCTGGGAAGAGCATGCAGGAGGCGAGACACCACACTCCTTGCCTGCTGTGAATTCTCTGGACAATAATCTGCTCTATCCGCATCAGTTTCATACAAGAGAGCTGGCAGGGTAAAATCTTTTTAATATCAAATCTGACTGATTCGCACATTTGCATAAAGGCGACCAAGTAATGTCTTTAAAAGTTCAGAGTTGGAGTGCATATGTGAAAACATCTAGTGGCAAGACAAAGTAGGGGTGAAAAGACGAATCTCATGTATCTGTGTCATTCTGCATGTCAACATCAATTTGAATTAAAAATGCTGCAAAAACACAGTAATTCACTTACATACGAATCTACTGCTCCCTACTGGAAAATGTAGCCAGAAGGCTGTCTATTTGGCTCTGTCCAGGAGACAACGGGAGGCCTGTTCCTTTGTGTCTCACTCAATCCCCTCAGCTTCACCAGTCTCTCAGAAATGGATCCAGAAATGGATTTCATTCATTAGCAGACATGATAGCAGCTTGCAGGGGGCAAAAAAGTGTCTTTTCTGCATTTCTAAAAGTGTGCCACATTGTGAAAAATGGAAGGAAAATATAAAAGAAAAGAGAAAATGCACAGCAATGTTCTCCTCCATCTTTAATGAAAGAGAATGAGAGGAGCTGTCGCTCTATGTCTCCCACCGCTCCTCCACAACCTGATTACTGTCTGATGATGATGGCACTACTTCCTGACATCTAATTGAAATAATTGTGTGTAATCACTTTAAAAGACTGGCAGGAGACATGCAAGCAATGAGAAGTAGTTAAGAAAGGCAACGGCATTTTAATTGAATCTTCCCAGATGCATCTGATTACATCAAACAAGTGTAAAGCCACCAGGAGAAAGCCAGAGACACAGCGGTGGCACAGTTCAATTGAGAGATTAATAGTAGAGTAATGGGTTTAGAGGCTCTGAAAGAGAGCAGGGTTTAGGTGGATATGCTTCAGCCATTCTTTGGTACTCACACACTTTATCCCACATAATCTGTAAGAAATCTTCAGAGTACCACACTGTATCCAGGTTGACTTTCCTGGAAACTGATCTTTAATAGAGCATTTCACATAAACAACACTAGACCTTCATGTGCAGTCTTCACTGCTTTTGTGGGCCTGTGCACCATGGGGCCACTCTGTGGATTTCTCTGGGCCCATGACACGTCGAGAGCCCAGGCTAGGGAGAGCCTGTCCACAGCCATTTCCCTACTCTTTAATCTCAGCAGCAGACTGGAGAGAGCAGCGCTGCACATTCCATTAATGTAAAGTGGGGCTTGAAGGCCCGTAATTTATTGGCTCTGCAGACTCGCCTCCCTTCATCTCACTCATACTGGCTCCCAGCCACCAAATACTCCCCCTGATACCCGCCAACATGCAGCACCCTGTGCTCAGCGTTTTACGCTATTTCACTTTCTTTCTCCCTTTACCCCTCTCTATTGCCATTTCTCCCTTTACCTCTTTATCTGTCTCCTCCACTCTTCTTAGACCTTTTGCCTCAGTATTTCTCAATGGCTCTCTTGCTTTACATATCATACGTACATTACACTTGTACAGTAGGGATTTGCTCTGCAGAACCTTAGTCAGATTTTCAAACTATCAGCCTACAGTTGCTCCAAAAGATTTTCCTGTGAAAGGGAAACATGGATAAGTCCTTTATATGCATCTGCATCACTGATTCAACCAGTTAGTTTAATTACCAACAGACAAATCACAGAGATCTCTGCAGAACAGAAGAACTCCCTGCTGTGAGAAATTAAGTGTAAGAGAAAGAAATGTGAATAAGACAGAAAAGACAAGAAGTAAAAAAAAAAAAAAAAAAATGTTCTCTCTCATTGATTTTCCTCTTATTCTGCCCCACCAACCCACTCCCTTCCCTCCTTCTTTTTCCTTGGCCTGAACTATTTGTCACGATCTGTGCTGCCAGAGCAAGAATGTCCTCCTGACCATTAAACTTTCAGGATGCCACAGAGCAGCAGGCTCTGCCAGCAGAGACAGATAGGTTGAGATGGGGGGACAGACACTTGAGGGGGGATAAAGAAGAGCTGAATAGCAGCCCAACTATGAAAATGATGTGACAGGTTTTCTCAGTGAATTAAGAGCTGAAAATCACTTATGTAACTGTTTGCCTGGACACTCACACACAATAAGAGAAGGAGAAAAAGAAAAGTATTCAGTCATTGCTATCACACACAGAAGAACTTGAATGAAATCCCATTCTTAATCTATAGGGTTTAATATGATGTCGGCCCACCCTTTGCAACTATAACAGCTTCGACTCTTCTGGGAAGACTTTCCACAAGGTTTAGGAGTGTGTTATGGGAATTTTTGACCAGTCTTCCAGAAACACATTTGTGAGGTCAGACACTGATGTTGGACAAGAAGGTCTGGCTCACAGTCGCCGTTCTAATTCATCCCAAAGGTATTCTGTCGGGTTAAGGTCAAGACTCTGGGCAGACCAGTCAATTTCATCCACCACCAAACTCACTCATCCATGTCTTTATGGACCTGCTTTGTGCACTGGTGCACGGTCGTGCTGGAACAGAAAGGAGCCATCCCCATACTGTTTCCACAAAGTTGGGAGCATGAAATTGCCCCAAAATGTCATTAAGAATATTAAGAGTTCTTTTTACTGAACTAAAGAGCTGAGCCCAGCTGCTGAAAAACAACCCCCCCTTCACCAAACTGTGCACTTGGCACAATACAGTCAGATGAGTACCGTTCTCATGGCAACCCAAACCCAGAGGTGTGTTAGACAAAGAAGTGTGATTTTTTCACTTCAGAGAACACGTCACCATTGCTCTGGAGTCCAGCGGCAGCGTGCTTACACCACTGCATCTTTGCATGGCACTTGGTGATCTAAAGCTTGGATGCCAGCTGCTCGGTCATGGAAACCTACTCCATGAAGCTCTCTATGCACTGTTCTGTAGCTAATCTGAAGGCCACATGAAGTTTGGAGGTCTGTAGCAATTGACAATGAGAAAGGTGGAGACCTCTGTTTAAGATGTACCTGAGCATCTGCTGACCCCGCTCTGTGATTTTTCATGGCCTACCGCTTTGTGGCTTGTTGTTGCTATTGTTCTCAATCACTTCCACTTTATTTAATACTACTAACAGTTGACGGTGGAATATTTAGTAGCGAAGAAATTTCACAACTGACTTGTTGCACAGGTGGCATCACGGTTACACACTGGAATTCACTGAGCACCTGAGAGCGACGCATTCTTTCACAAATCTTTGTAGAGGCAGTCTGCATACCTAGGTGCTTGGTTTTATACACCTGTGGCTGAGGAAGTGATGGAACATCTTCTTTGAAAAGGGACCATGTACATATAACATAGATTTTGCCATTTGATGCATTGTACCAGAGTTAGCTTAAAGCTAATTTGCATCTGCAGTCCCTTGGCAGGTTACATCACAACAATTTTGGCAATTTTACTGTACTGTATGTACTATGGGCAAAATTTGGCAGTACACCAAGTGACATATAGTCCACAAAATTTTCTTACCTTGTTAGCTATAGCTTAATGGTTACTTTGACAATCAGACAAGTTATATTTTATATATAGCTATGGGAAGGCATCCATACACACTTTGTACACTTTAGAAAACAGATCAGACAATTAATAAACTGCACTGCAGCTCCACCCATCAGACAGTTCACTGTCTGATGGATGATCACAGTATCATTTGCTGTTAGATCCTGTCGGCATATTGTGGCAAATTCTTTATAGATTTTTATTTATAATAAATTATAAGTTACTGCTTGTTTTACATACATAATGGAGCAAAACTATCATTACTGACCTACGAGTAGTTCTAGACCTGAATTGTAGCTCATACATTCTGGGGGTGTTATCAGGAGAAGAAAAACGTAACCAGAAATTAAGATGCCAGCAGTGCTGCTCTCTATCAGACCTTTATCAAAAATGGAGCATCACTGAAGCAGAGCTACAGAGATGCATGTTAATTTATAAGGCCTGACAACAGTTTATGTCTAAAGAGACAGGGAATGCTACACTACTGACCAATACATTTTTACTGTTGGCTATCTTTCTGCAGATGTCCTGCAAACCCTTCTATCAGATGAAGCACTGGCTTATGGAGTTATATGCATTACACACTACTGTAATTGATTTCTAAGTTAAAGTAATTGTGGTGAATGCCAAAAGTCTCCTGTGTCTATTATATCATTTAAGAGTTAAGATTCAATTTGGGAAATGTACTATCTAATTAAAAAGCCAACTTTTATGTATGAAGAAAATCATTATATTGATAGTGAGTTAAAGAACTTTAGCGAGCTATTTAATGAAGGGATTTCAGTATTGCTGTTAGTAGATTTATTTGCAGTTTGCAACAAGAGACTTATATTTACATCAGCCACTATAACAGTTACATAGTTAGGCTGACTTTTGTCACTTTTGGTGTCATTATCCAGCACTGTCATCATCAGTTATCCATTATGCATGCAATAAATGTGTGTACATAAGAAAGCAATAGTTTCTGACCTTTTTCTCTCATTGACAAGAGCTCATAATTGTGCATACTAATTTTAATAACTTTCCTTTTACTCTCTTGTAAGAGTCCAATGAACAAAATGCTCTCAAGCTTTTAGTCTTTTTTTAGTAAAATAGAGGTGAATGAAAAGGCTCTGGAGTTAAGATTAGGGTAACAGGGAAAGTGGACCAATTATGCATTTTCTTACTTTCTGTCACCCACATATTGCTACAATGGTGGATGCTCATATTAAACATAGCCAAAGTTTTAAATTATACGGTAATTGAGAGCCAAAATACAGCTCTAATACTGTGTTTCTGGCAGTTTTTTCCTCTCTTGGATCTTTATGATGTCAAAGAGATCCTTAATATGATCATCGCATGCACAGCTCTGGCTGTGAGCACAGAAGCTGCACCAAGATAAACAAATTATCTCAAAGTTAAAATCATGCCAAGCTAATATCATGGAATCCAAGAATAAAAATGGCATTGGAAATTAGCAACTCCATAAGCACTGTTCACACATAAAGCAATTTACTTTTTAAAATTCCTTGGGAAGGGCATTTGGTGTAAAAATCTGCCAAATCCAATGTATGGAGCTACCTGCTGTGGCAACCCCTCAAGAATAAGAGAGTAGCCAAAAGCAGCTTTACTTTTTTGGCCATTGTTTAGAACTCATATTTGGCTGTTAGTGGTTATTCCAGACTGTGACTGCGTAGGTAACCCTCTTTTATATTTCTGATCTCATCTCATATGGTCATCAATAGTATTTCACTCACATTCCACAGCCTCTGCTTGCCACATCTTCCTAGTCTGTGTGAACACCCTTTAAACCACTTTACCACTGTTATGCTTTTCCCTATTTTCTGGCAGACATATACTGTTACAGTGAAGGATATCTGCACAGAATGTGAGTACAGAAGTCCAAGCCACCTGCAGTTCAAACCTATTTGTGAGGTACAGCCAATCAGAAGAAAGTTCAATTAAAGGGAAGGTTAAAATTAGCTTTAAAAAGTTATTTCAGACAGTGGATGAACTGTGCAGCTGCAACTGAACTTAAATCATGCAATGCTATTTTCATGGAGTCCAAGAACAAAAATAATATGGAGCTGGAAATAAGCATACTAGGACCACTTTAAACTTAGGGGAAAGAAAAGTCTGTAATTCTCAGTTTAAAAAAAAAAAATTGTTTAATAGTATCTAATTACAGCAGCAATGGCTTAAATATATGCATTTCCTTGCATTTCATTGCTGTTCAAATGTATGTGAAAAAGTATCTCTACTCTCAACACCACAGTTTGTGCACTCACTAAGTGGTAGTTAAACGAAAACAAAAATGAATACATTAATGAATTAGTGACACTATCAAGTAAGCAAGCAATGCAATATTTATGAGCTGATTAAACTGTGTACGTGGTCAGAGGGGCCGTGAAAGGGGCGCAATAGGCCAGTAGGCTGCCTCTTACTTATTCATGCTAGGGGCTAGACGTCTCTACCCGTAAATTATTTAGACCCTCTCTTTGTGTGTTTGTGTGTGTGTGTGTGTTTGAGAGCAGTGTGTGAGTGAATTATTGAGGTTATGTTTATACAGCCATGGCAGGGATCTTTTAAGAGGGGTCACTGGGCATGCCGTTGAGATAATATTGTTATATTGCCAGTGTGTGCTCTGTGTGTGCTCTGTGTGTGTGTGTGTGTGTGTGTGTGTGTGTGTGTGTGTGTGTGTGTAATTCCATCAGTGAGGGGTTTTCCATTTAGTGAAAGGATCCTTGGGGACATATTGTGGACAAAGAGGCCAAACTGATACAGAGATAAGGACTACATGATGCTGGAATGGAAGAGGGCAGAGGAGAAAAAAAAAAAGGAAAATGAAATACAGGTAAGATGGAAGAGAAAAATTTGAACTGCATTTCTGTTTCTTACATGCTGTATATTTATGACACACTTCCCTTTCACATATCACTATTCGCTTTATAGTATTTCCACCTCAGAGGGAATGATTGCATGAGTGTATTGTCAGGTCTGACTGCAGGGGTCCTGAGAGACGTGCTGGATGGGTTAACATGTGAAATAGCTGTGCTAATCGCTATGCTAATTGCATTTCTGAACGCATGTTAGCACACTGTGAGCTATTTCACAGCAAACACTGATGGGCTAAGCTGTGAATAATGACCACTTCAGCTTCTGCAAGGATATGTAAGCACTGGGCTCCTGATAGAAAAAGTAAGGGGGCGGTTTAGAGAGAAGAGAATGAATAGTGATAACGAAAGAGGAGAGGGGGGGGGGTGAGGAAGAGAAGGATAAGGATGGATGGATGGATAGAAGGTATGACGGCTTTCTTTATAATTACTCACATCTGTCTTGCCACACTCAAACCCTAAGCAATATTCATCTGACAGAGGAGACAGCTCTTACTCAAAATGCATGTCTTGTGGCTGCACATCATGGATGATTTAGTCAACTGTCTGCTGAAAAAGCTCTGTCTCTTCAACAACAAGTTCCTGTTATTTTTTTTAACAGTGGTACAAAATGACACGTCAGAAAAAGCCGTGGTTCCTTAATTTTGAAGTACTCACAGGTGATTTATGGACTTGGAGAAGGCATTCAACTGCGTCCCTTGGGGTATCCTGTGGGGGTGCTGCGGGAGCTTGGTCCACATTGCTGGCAATAAGACTCTTTTCCAGTGAGTGCTAGACTCCACCAGGGCTGCCCTTTGTCACCAATTCTGTTCATAATTTTTATGGGCAAATTTCTAGGCATAGTCAAGTGGCAGAAGCTGCCTGCTTTGGTGTCCTCAGAATCTCGTCTCTGCTTTTTGCGGCTGATGTGGTCCTGTTGGCTTCATCGAGTGTTGGCCCCCAGCTCACACTGGAGCGGTTCACAGCCAAGTGTGAAGTGGCAGGTATGGTTCTCAGCTGGAAAAGAATGAAGTGCCCACTCCAGGTCAGGGATAAGTTGTTGCCCCACGTGAAAGAGTTTAAATATTTTGGGGTCTTGCTCACGAGTGAGGAGAGAGGAGAGCAGGATTGGGGCCATTGCTACAGTGATATGGACGCTGCGCTGGTCTGTCATGAAGCGAGCTGAGCACAAAAGCAAAGCAGTCTATTTACTGTTCGATCTACGTCCCTACTCTTACGTACCTCACGAGCTTGGGTTGTGACTGAATTGTGGATCCAAGCATTGGAAATGAGCTTTCTTCAAAGGGTGGCTGGCCTCTCCCTTAGAGAAGAGTGCAGTCATTTGAGAGGGGCTCAGAGCAAAGTCGCAACTCCTCTGCATCGAAAAGGAGCCAGTTGAGATGGTTCAAGCATCTGACTAGGATGCCTCATGGGTGAGGTACTCTGGGCATGTCCTACTGGATGGAGGCCCAAGGGTAGACACAGGACACGGAGAGATTATCCACTATTGCCAAAATTGTACACTCACCCATTCAAATAATTGAATTCAGGTGTTCCAATCACTTCCACAGCCACAGGTGTATAAAACCAAGCACCTATACATGCAGACTGCTTCTACAGGCATTTGTGAAAGAATGGGTCTCTCTCAGGAGATCAGTGAATACCAGTGTGGTACCATGATAGAATGCCACCTGTGCAACAAGTCCAGTCATGAAATTTCCTTGCTACGAAATATTCTACAGTCAACTATTAGTGGTATTATAACAAATTGTAATCGACTGGGGACAACAGCAACTCAGCCCCAAAGTGGTAGGCCATCATAGAATGGGGTCAGTGGATGCTGAGGCACATAGTGCGCAAAAGTCGCCAACTTTCTGCAGAGGCAATTGTTACAGACCTCCAAACTTCAGATTAGCTCAAGACAGAGAGCTACATGGAATGGGTTTCCATGGCCAAGCAGCTGCATCCAAGTGTTATATCATCAAGCATAATGCAAAGTGTTGGATGCAGTGGTGTACAGCACACCGCATATAGGCTCTAGAGCAGTGAAAATGTGTTCCCTGGAGTGACAAATCACATGTCTACATTTGGCAATCTGATGGACAAATCTGGGTTTGGGACAGTATCACTATATCAATAAAGCACGCTCCAACTTCATTAAAACAGACCCCTGTTTGTGGTGCAGGGAACCCACATGCTCTCCATACAGAACCCAGGCAGTAAAGTTGATCCATGATTAAGCTAGAATATCATACACCAATATGCGGAAAATGCGGAAGTAAATACACCATTGTACAGAGT